>NC_142085.1:30764425-33164425 GCF_054644295.1 Miniopterus natalensis | reverse complement strand
GCTGGACTTGGACTCCATGGATCTACTGCCCCTAGAGACGGACGTATTTTGCATACAGCAGTTAACCAGGCTTTTTTCCTAGCAGGGACTCCTTCCGAATCACGAGTTCATCTCGCAGGCCAGGTTTGTGCCAGTATTTGCTGCCTTTCTCAAGCAGAAAAGCTCTTATGAACTTGAGCGAGGTCATTAGCAGTAAGACTCTCTTGAAGCTGCAGAGTGCTGAATACTTCCTAAAGAAATTTCCCATAAAGTGTGGCATTTCACAAGGAAAGAGTCAGTTATTACCTTTTCTTTCTTTCTTTTTTTCAGATGAAAAAAATTGAAGTCAAGTGTGGTTTCCAACCACAGGTCTCACAGTTGAGTTGTCTTTGAGTCCGCTTTCCCTCACACTCCAAACCCAACCCAAGCCTTGTCATTCCTGTCTTCAAAATGTGTCCCAAGGCCAACTAGTTCTTCCACTTCCGCCACCGCCACCTAATTCAAGTGGCCACTGTATCTCTTCAGCACAACTGCAACAGCCTCTAATTGGCATTGCTGGGTGCATCCCACCCTCTGACTATCCAGTGGCCATGCACCAACCAGAGATCTTCCTTTCTAAAGTGTGAATCCGATTGTGGGTCTCTTCTGTTTGCCAGTCAGTCCTCATGGCTCCCCGTGGCCTTCCGGGAATTTGGTGATGGGCCCTGCCCATATCTCTTACTTCATCTGCCCCACCTTTCCCAATTCACTGCACTTCAGCCCAACTGGCTTTCTTTCTGTCCGTTAAACATGCCACTCCTCCCCCCACACACACACACACACACTGACTTGAGGCTTTTGCAGCTTTTCTGTTGCTCCTTTCTGGGTTTCTTTTGCTCCAGATCTCTCCATGATTACCTCTCTACGAAGAGTGAAGTCTCAACTCAAATGTTACTTCCTCAGAGGCCTTTCCTCGCCACCCTTAGCAAAGCAGCTTTTCTGCCATCCCTCTATCATATCATCTTATTTTATCTTCTTCATGACACTGATACGTGAAACTAGTCTATTTATTAATTTATGTGTTTATTTTATCACTTCCTCTATATTAGTTATCAGTTGCTGCTTAATAAATCACCCAAAACTTAGCAACTTAAAACAACAACAAACGATTATTACCTCACACAGTTTTTATGAGTTAGGAATTTGGGAATGGCATCACTGGGTTCTGGCTCAGGGTCTCACATGAAGTTACAGTTAGATGTCAGCCTGGGCTGCAGTCACCTGAGGGCTTGACTGGGGTTGGAAAACCTGATTTCAAGCTGGCACACAAGATTGGCAGGTTTTTGCTGGTTATCAGGCAGAGGTTCCAGTTCCTGTACATGGACTACTCCATAGGGCTGCTGGAGTGTCCATACAATATGGTAGCTGAATTCTCCAAGAGTAAGTGATCCAAGAGAGAGCAAGAAAGAAACCACAGAGTGTTTATGACCTAGCATTAGAGGTAACACAGGGTCATCCAGTAATATCCTACCGATTACATAGGTCATCCCTGTTCATTGTGAGAAGGGGCTGGACAAGGGCATGAACACCAGCAGGCAAATCATTGGGGGTCCATCTTGGAGGCTGGCTACCATTCCCTGGATATTATAGACTCTGTCCCGTTCAACAGTATCCCTTGTGACCAGGAAAGTAGCTGACACTCAATGAATGTTTGTTTAATAGGAGACGAACTGGTTAGTGGCAGACTTGTGTCTCAGTTCCTGAGTTTGTGTTCATACATGTATGTGTAAAAAAAAATCCAACTGGAAGTCAAGGAACTGGGTTCCTTTCTAGTTTGTTCCTACTTAATCATCTGATCTTGGATAAGTCACTTAATCTCCATAATCTTTAATAATTTTACCTATAAAAGAGAAATAATACCTATCCTGACTCATTCACATATTTCTTATAAACATTCTGTAATAGAAACAATTCAACTGAGGTTCAAAATCAGACTCTAGATTAAAACCTGTGGTTTTTAAAGTATGTTATATTAGTCCCAACCTTTTATTTTCTCTTTGATAGAACAATTATGTTAAATTACATAATCTATAATGTACTTCCAACCCTAGGATTCTGCAGTTTTTAAGGCTAAAGCAACAATTACATGGTATTAACTTGAAGGCATTTTAAGAGACAGTGTTGTGTGGTTTAGCTAAGGAACATCATCATTATTGCCGAAAGAGTCAGTCTGTCACCAAAGCAGCTGTAAGATGCTCTGATTTAGGATCTGGGCCAAGCCAGCATAGTAATGTCACACATTGTTAGGAAGGGCCCAAGGGACAGTTGGAGGTGGGATCAGCAATTACCAGCAAGCCTGACCTCAACAATTATGCTGCTGCTGACCCTGTTTCAGTTGCTAAAGCCTTTCTGTTGGCCTCTGAGCTTTCTGGCTTGAGGGCCCAGAGAATTAAAAAAAAAAGTGAGGAAAACTTTTTCACCAGGGCCCAAGAGGGCAGCCTTGCACCTTTCTCTAAGTGAAGGGGAAACAGCCGCAACTACAGGTCAGCCCTGATACAGAGCGTTGTGTGTGCTATAAATACACACTTTTATTTTGGAATTCTAGTCAGCTGACCTCAGTCCTGCATATACTCCCAGATCTAAGCCAAGAACAAATTTTCCCCTCAAAACTGTAAGGAATTGTCTGGCAGCCACCAAATCATTAAATGCTAAGGCTCCTAGCTCAGTCTTCACTGCTTTTGTTTTAAAACGTATTTAGTAGAGGTCAATAGAAATTGAGACAATAACACCTACCATATTTTTTACTTCATTCATGTCTTTCTCTTCAATATCATCTTGAAAACTAAGATTTGTAGGTTTTATAAAAACAATGTGTTGATAGGGCATAGAGACGGTTTAACTTTTAGATCTCTCATTGATTGCTTTTCTTATTAAAAACAGCCTCAATTTGGGGAAGGCATAACCCACTTAATCCTTATAGTACACAATATAATTAGCAGTCTATATGTATGTATGGGGCTTTTTGATTTTTGGTTTATATTGTGACAGAAACAGACATGTCTGAAAAATTTTTAATGTTTGTATGTTATAAGAATACCGCATTTCCCATGCTTCCAAGACCTCAAAAGTGACTTTCACTTATGTTTAGAATAAAGTCTGGAATGTAAAATTCTGAACGATGATGTAACTGATATATTTAAACAACCATCTGTAGGGGCAAGACAGTGTCATTGATTTGTTTGTGGAACTGGACCATTTAAAGTGAAGTATGAAGATCTTAGTGGCTTATTTGTCAGCATTCTTACCAGTTAGTCAATTTATAATAAGCTTAATACATCCAAGCATATTAGCACAGCTCTGGGCCTAGGACACAAAAGAAAACATTAGGATTCAAAGCAATACAGTGCAATGCTACCAACTGCACTGCATTACACATTCTAAATTTTTGATGCTCAACCCTCAAAGCCACCTCGAACCATATGCTACAGCCACCAAGAGTGTTGAATGAGAAAATCTGAAGGGATTAAGGAGTTGTTTCTACTAGAGAGAAACACATTTTCTCAGCTGTTCAGGTTTCAATGAAGAGGGATTTTCCCTAAACCCTCCTGCCCTCTTCCCTTTACTCCCTTTTACCCAGGGAGGTAGAGTAATTTATTGGGTTGGGAATTTAATAATAAATTTGGCAAGCTCAGCTTGGTTCCACCTCCATCGTCTTTGGGAGAGAGGCCTGCTTCTCGATCCATAGGTCCTACCTGGCAGCCCCCATAGCTGGGGAGACCTGCCCAGCTCCAGCAGTGCAAATAAGGTAGGCAAGTCTCTGTGAAGGTCAGTTAGCAGGACTATTTACCTCTCATAACCTTGCCAGTATTTTGAGTTTCTATCTGTCAATCTTTATCTTACTTCTCAAGGTCCCAACAGTTTTCACCAATGAATAACCTAATTAACAGAAGTCTCCCGGCAAGTTTCTACACACCATGCCCCTGAACTAAGCCAACGCTTGCAGCTATACACCAGGTTTGAAGAAATGTACATGCTAAGAAAGTAGCTAAAGACAAGAAAATGCCATGTTAAGTGAAAAGAGTAATGTAAACATTTCTGTAAACACTGCATTAAGCACCCAAGTAAGTCAATTTTTGTGCATAGTCATGAGTATTTTTATTGACTTTTATATAAGATTTTTTAATGTTTTAATTAGTTTTCTCCCTACAGAAATATGATGTATCATATTTTCAAAGCAATAGGTGTCCTAAGCAAAGGCCCCTCCTGCTTTGCATACAGCCACAGCAATGTTTCTATTAAATATGTAGCTCTTTTCTATCATTACTTAAATTTAGGTTATTAAATGGAATCTTAGAAGTGAGGTGAAAATTTTATTTAGCCCTGGAGCCAATTCAGAAAGAATGTATTTATAGACAGCAATCTAGTTGTTTTATAAACAGCAAAAGCATTATCTATAATTGTGCATTTATTTATTTTATCCACCCACCCTGGAGGGAATGAACCTACTAGTCTTTCTTCCTTATCTGTGTTTCTTTCACTTCTTCACCCTACGCTTTGTTCTATGCTTTGAATTCATGGTCAAAAGTTCCACTTCCCTAGTGACAGCCACTGTTGGGGACTCCGACCTGCACTGGAAGAAGCTGGCCTGGGATTTCGCAAGTCTCTGAGAGCTTCCTCAATTCAAGCGTGCAAGTGAGCCCACGAGAATACTATAGTTAGACTTTAGTATTTTTGTTTTATATTCCTGTGATTAGGTTGATATTTTTATCATGAAGCAAGGACAATCACATATGCCTCACTGAGGGTAGACTGCTCATGGTATTACATTAAAATGAACAGAAAACCCAAGTCTTCCTAGTAAGGTCTAAATTTACTAACAGTTTCACATTTTTAGCCGATATTCTGTCCTCAGGCTCGTTAGAAATGTTCAGTCTCTTCTAGCACCATACATCTTCAAGCCCTGTGAGTAGAGAGTAGAGGGGTGTGTGTGTGTAAGGAATAGGTGTAAATTGGGGATATTCTAATTCACACTTTGCTTAAATGCCTTTTCAGCTTCTGCAATCCGCCTGAGTACTTAAATCTGATTTCTCAGGTTTAACTTGACAGTCATGAGAGACTCCTCAATTGCTTTCAAGGAACTCCTGTCTTTTGAGTTCCTTAGATAACAATTTGATTCATTTCTTAACAGCCACCACAGCTTTCGTTTTCTTAACTTTTCAGGGTATAACAAGCAAAGGGAATAGATCTACAACTTTGTTTAATAGTCTTCTTCTGAAACCACTTAAGGATTTTGAAATTACAATAGAGACCAAGAGGAAATCTTTAACATAATTTGTTTCAAGGGGAAATGAACAGGATGTGGCAGGACCCAGCATGAAATGGAATGAAAGGGGAAATGAACAAATGGAAGATATTCTCTGGATTAAACACTGAAAGTAGAAACGAGCTGATGAAGACCTTTCATCAGAGAGTTAAATGATTTTTAATTTACTTGGACTCTACGAAGAAACAGGAAAGCAGTTATCCATTTGGTTCACAGTGCCAAGATTTTCATTTCTTTCCTTTTATGATTATTATTTATTATAAAAGGAGTATTAAAACAACATTAAAGGAATTCCTAAACATGAAAAGCACTGTTTTCCATTATCCTAAGACAAGACATTTTGTGTCACTTCCCTGGACCGTCTTTTTCTAGCCTCAAACAAGATCAGATGCCCATTTAAAGCTCCCTGTGTTTATTTTCACAGATTTGCTGAACAGAGCTTATTTTACTTTCCATTATATGCCTAGCTAGCAACTAGCATAGTGTGTGACACATAGTTCATAGTCAAAGCATATTTTTGAATAAATAAATAAATAAATATCCCTCCTAATTATTCACCTTTGAAACTCATATGTCTTCAGGTCTCCCACTTTGTACAAACGACAGCATTTAACCCATTAGGCTGATTTTTATTAGCTTTAAGGCCTCACCTGCTCATGCAGGAGTTCCCGGTTCCTAAAGAGTGTTTCCTAAATATTTAAATTCCCAAGATTCTCCCTGGTCCCTGCTGCTCCAAAGGGCTGCTCTCCAATCACCAGCCCCAAGACTCTTAATGCCACCTGGAGGGAGAAAAACAGCTTCTTCCTTCCTCTCTCCGTCCTTCCCCTCTTTGCCCACAGCAAGACCGCTCAAGCTCTGAAATATTACAAAGCTTAAGGGGCACACAGGCCACCTCGTCCCCGTTGTTAGCAGATGTGAGGCGATTGATGAGGGAAAGCGGTGTCTTCTAGCCCCACTTCCTGCTTTTCCACCTGTAAGTTTAGGAAACCGGTTCACCCAACAGTCTGGGCCTGATAGGGACATGCATGACTTGTTAGGGTGTTGTTGTTGTTTTGTTTTGTGGTCCTATCAGTGTATTTAATCATAACTGTGGAATTTTCGTGTTTGATCCCCTGTTATCTCTGGAGATCCCGTAGTTTTCTGGTACCCTTCAAATATTTCAACAGCATCATTCAATTCTCATAGTAAATTCTGCTCTCATATTTCTCTTCCCCGTTGATCAGGCTTAATCTTTGGCCTGTGGGACCTGGAATTCCTAAGAGGTACAGTGTGCTCTTTTACCTGTCCCACCCCTCTTCCTGTGGGTGCCACATGGAAAAAAGAAACAGAAAAAGTGGCAAGAGTCTGACATAGCTGGTTGCCTGTTAATAGGCAAAGGTAACCCTAAAGTCTGGTCCTTGGGGTTTCAACCAATGAAAATCTCATAGATATTGGCATGACTCCTTAGGGGCACTCTTCAGCTGCACTTTGCCTTCCTCCTTTACTGAGAACCCCTTCATAGAGGGTCAACCACATCTCCTTACTGGCTACCAGGGATCCAAACCCTTCTCTGAGAGGGAGCATCTTTCCACCTGGCCAACAGCTGCCAAAAAATTCCATATCTTCTGCCTCTTTCTCAAACTCTTAAGTACTTTCTTATAGAGCCACGGAACCCCTGGGGTCCTTGTATAAGCCCACTGATGGATTGGGAGGCTGTCTCCATTTTCTTCCCATGTATCCAAATCCAAGGTTGCCACACACATCATGATCAGCTGCTCTAGTGCGGTCTCTGCCTGTTGAAATCACAAGGTGATAAATAAGCACTAGTCTTCTTCTTCACATTTAGCCCCCTAACTGTACAGAATACACATCAAGCTCTCCTAAGATCTCCCTCACCTCCAGTGTCAGGGGTCATGTCAGGGTGACTCTGCCAGTTCAGCAGCTCAGTAAGCATTCAGTTAAGAGTGAGATACCTTGTGTCCCCTTCTTGCAGTTCAGTTTCCTCTTCCAACCTCCCTTCTCTTCCTTTCTCTAAAGAAGAGTTAGCTGTCCGTGATAGTTACTACTTCCCTCCTCCTGTGTCTGGGAGACCACGACCCTGACAGGGACCATGCCTTCCAGCCCCACTGGCATGTACGTGGGATTATATGACTTGGCCCTACCCATGGAATGAGAATGGAGGTCATGTTTCACCTCTATCACTAGGCTTTTAAGGAGCTAGTGACTTCTTGCTTGCTCTTCCTAGTTCTCAGTTACATCAGAGGACTCTTGTGCCCTGAGAGATGGTCAGAGTAGAGCACACAAGGAGTTTCAGTTCTTAAATGACTCCACAGAGGAAATCCACCCTCTGATCAATAACACACATTTTATCTGTGCAAGAAAAGAATGCACTATTGTGTGAAGCCTATTCTGCATTCTGTTATACAGAATTACTCTAACATAATAGTTAATATGCCTGTGGGATAAGGAGAGGGGTTTTGAGGTATTTGCTGGAACTTACAAGGCCAGTTCTGCCACCTCCAAGTGAGATCTAGAGATGCCTATGTCCAATCGTTGAGTATTTTCTGTAAAATGTGGATGATGAACTGGCTTCCTTTCCTCGGCTTGCAGCTCTGATCATTATTACGATCACCATCCTCATAGCTAATCTTTACATGCCAGAAACTGCTCAGGTCATTTTACATGTATTAGCTCATTTAATCCTCACAACAATCACATTTTACAGGTGAAGAAACTAAAGCACAAAGTTTATGGAATCTACTGAAGATTAAATACCAGGAAGTGGGCAATCAGGATTCAAACCCAAGCCATCTTGCTTTAAATCCCCAGGTTTTAACAACTGTCACAAGCAGTCTCCAATTTTGAAGTATTCTCACCAGTTCCAGGACTTTGAGAAAAGGCCTATTCAAGATCTTCTCCTATGCACATGTGTATACGGTTATATAACTCACGCTTCCCGGGACCGCATGTAGGGAACATGCCCACTAAAGCTGTACTGAAGAGATGAGTTTCTCCCATTTAATTCAGGAGCCACGAGCTTCCCAATGACCATTATTCTCCTCTCTGCTGTCCAGCTCCATCTCTTCCGGCCACAGCTTGCACCCCGTGATAGCTGGCCTCCTTCTGTACTAACCATTGCTGCTCTGAATAAGAAAGAGGGCCCACCTCTTGACATTATTAAAACTCCCTTTTAGAACACAGAATAGGGAGGTTTTACCTTTATATTGCACACACACACACACACACACACACATTGTTCAGCTCATTTTTGTCTTCTTTTTAGTTTTCACCTTCAATCCAAACTTGGCACAAGTGCTTGGAAATGGGGAGAAAGCCTATAGAAGAAGTTATGCTTGAAGAAAACAGTGAATGGTAGTTTCTAAATAGTGTGCTCAAAATTGAATACAAAAAGGTTGTACCCATCCCCTCTGCCCACCCATTCCCATCCCCTTCCCAAACTTTTATTAGTGTCTCTACACAAAGTATTGACACTCTCTCAGGTCTATCTGGTAAACTTTCCAGTGGCAACATGCAATCCCTGTGACCTCTCTATCCTACCTTCTCCATGCTTATTGTAAGCTCAGTGATTGGAACCAGCCTTGAATCCCTTGGGTTCAACCATTGTCTCTCTGGGAAAGCTACTCAAATTCTCATGGAAATAAAACCCCCAGCAGAACCACTTCCTTTTCAGTCCATCCAAAACATGAAGAATGTTTATTGATCAACCTGAATTTCAAATAGCTACACAGTTAAAGTCTTTACTCTGAGCTGTGGCTGGGATTTTAACTTTAAAGTAAAGAAAACACTGTGCTCTGCTCTTTCTCATTTCTCTATCATTTCGGGCCAATCTTCCATGTATCAACATTATCTTTCTAGTTTTTATTTTAATAATTTCATGAGATGACATTACACATTATAAAAAATAATTTATATAACTATTCTTGTATTGCTGAACATTTAGGATTTTTTGTCCAACCTCAGTTTATCTTCACTAAGGAAAAAAGTACTACCATGTTATCTTCAAAACGATAAATTATTGAAATATAATTAATCCTGGCTCCCTGGAGAAAAGATTATCTCTATGAAGTAATAATTTCCTACAGGATCTCAGAGTATCAGCTGGTGACTTCTAGGCACTCTAATCAAGTTTTTAAAACTATGTGTGGTATGTTAAAAGTTAGCTACCTGTTAATAATAAACTTACAAACAAGAATTTCAAACTCTGTTCACTTGGGAATTCAGGGCCCATGAAAAGTCCAATAATTGTGGAAATTGCTTAATAACCCAACTAGTCCTAGAATTTTTCGGTGTATTATGATGTTTGATTAGAAACCTTTACTTTGGAAAAAATGAATGATGGTGGTTTTTGCACTCTATTGCTATTAACGCCTTAAGAGTATTGACCCTTCTTCCCAACCTCCCTGAGGTTTTGGTGTTGAATGACTGAGATGTCCAAATAAACACAACAGGAAACAGCAATGAAGGCTTCACTGAGTGCAAAGGCACCTACATGGCCCTTGGGTCCAAGGCTGGAGTCTGAGGGCCTGAGGCATCTGTGGAGAAAGGGAAGAAGCTGAATCTTCCATGGATCACATTTTGAGATCAGTGGTCTAGGGATCCAAAACTTATAGCTAGAAGAGCAAGGTTGAGAACAAAGTCCCATGTGAAAGATGAGGGTGAAACTTGGAAGAAATGCAATGGGGTCAGAATTCAAAAGAATGCGTTAGTCAGAGCAAAATGTCCAGAACAAATATAAGAAGTAAATTTAAAATAGGTACAGCAACTAAATAAGACCATGGCTTGGCACTCTAATAACAAGTGTATTACAGACCAATGATAATCTATTAACCTAATAATAACCTGAAGGAGCTTTAAGATCTAAAAAAATGTTTCCAAATGACCAAAAATATTTTATCTGATCTAAGATGTTACCTTGTGTAAGAGGCATTGAATGCTTTAAATGAAATTTTAATATGAACAAAACGTAAGAACTAAATTTAAAATAAAAACAATAATACATAGAATCTTCACACAATTTTGGTCAAGGAAGAGACCTTAAGGTAGCTAGGAAACCATATATATAATGGTCCCTAAAAATTACTGCATGTGTTGTTTTAGTTCAGTTGGGCTAGACCACAATGACCACAAATTGACCCTCAAATCTCAGAAGTGTGACCTTTTCCCCACATCCCAATCTGATGCGCCCCGGGAAGCTTCCTCAGTCTTAGAGCTGCACCATCTGAACCTCCATGCCTCCCAGGCCACTGCAGGAGGGAAGAGATGGCCATCTAGGCAAACTGAACTGCAAGGGAAGCTGGGGACTCTAGGGAATGACGATGAATACTTTGAACACTGTGTCTGGCACGCAAGTATTGAATCAAAAGGCTTTATTTACGTAGCCAAAAATCCTTCCAAACACCGTGCATGTTTTCATTAGAAACAATCAATGAAGACAACTCACTCTGTAATTGACATCTGTGCTTCAACATTTGTCCAAGGAGATAAATCTTTTGGAAAATAAGTAGCACTTCCTTCTAGCTTAATAGTTTATAATGACATACTCCTCTGTAAAATATCCAATATAATTAATTTAAAATAATCTCACTGGACATAACAATTGCTTTTAAAGTAGTATGGACAAAATATTTAGAACTGTGAGATAACTGCTATTCATGAGCTCCCTTCCGATTGGAAATTTAAAAGATTTAGACATGAAGCACACCAAATAAGGGTGACATAAGACAGGGAGTGTCATTTCTGTTTCCTGAATGTGAGTGGTGAGACACAGGGTCATTCAAAATGATAAGATGAACTTCTCCCCGGAGTTGTGCAATACTACAGCTCCAAGTGGAAAGATGGGAAAATATTCATTTTAATCTTTATTGGAAAACAGCTGCCTTAGGAACTGTCATTAAGGACTCTCAAGAAGAGAGCAAACGTGAAGTTAAATTAGAGAGAATTTTTGTCTTGAGCCTTCTGTTGGAGATCAGGTGAAAAAGAACTAATAAAACAATTTAGCTGCTGGGCTGAAAATGTGAGTAAGCATAGAAATAAATGAGAAAAGAAACACAGGTACCAGCATATTGGAAGCAGGCCGTGAAAGTGGAGATTTAAACAGCAGGGAACTGTTAGAACTTCTGAGGCTTCACCACAAGGAGCTCATCCACTCCTGGATTGCTTCCACTATTTTTCATTATTCTGTCTTAAATTTGCTTATAGTGCATTGTTACTAATTTTTTATACTAAAAAAATAGAGATTTTAATTAAGAATTGTAAGTTGCATTCAACAGCCTTCAACACACCACACTGCAACCCATCTACAATCAGTCAAACAATCAAATTAGCCCACAGCCTCTAAAGGTGACTTTTCTAACTGAAACAACATGTATTTGGATGCATAAATTTTGACGTTTGTCTAAATTAGGGCTAATTTTGTTGTTATCATTGCCCAAATATTTTGGGAAGCTCTTCTTTTATTACCTTCAAAGTCAGCATCACATTCTCTTGAATGGTGACAAATCAGTGTTCTAAAAGGAAGAATCTGATTTGAAGCCACCAAATGTCATTTGAAGTTAAGTTTATTACATAAGGCAAATTATTGAATTGGCTGATATCGCTTTATATTTTAAAATATTTAAGGACTTCCCTTGACCAGTGGTTAGAGCATTGGCGTGCGCACTGAAGGCTCTTGGGTTTGATTCTTGGTCAAGGGCACATACCTGGGTTCAGGCTGATCCCCGCCCCTGTCTGGGTGCCTGCAGGCAACCAATCAATGTGCCTCTCTCAAAATAATGTCTCTCTCTGCCTTCCACTCTCTCTCTAAAAAAAAAAAAAAAAAAAAGTGGAAATAATATCCTATGGTGAGGATTATCAAAAATAAAACAATAAAAATATACAAGGACTTAAACTTTAATAGTGATATGGTTTTACTTTACACAGACTTATGATAGATACTTTACTAAAATATTTTGAGCAAAGACAGCTAGCAGTAACTTTATTAGTAGGTATTATTCAACAGAAATCTCTGTGAAGTCTTACTACATTTACTCAAGCAATTCTCACTCCCAGAAGCTATGCAGAGGGCCTACCTCAGATTTGTTGGATGATGTCACCTTTTTGTGTGTGTGTGTTTGTGTGTGGAGTGAAAATTCTCGTCTAATCTTTGTATACTTTGTTTTTGCCTTACTAGTGAGGAAGGAAATGTTTGTTGTGCTTTTTTTTTTGTTAAATTTTTATTTATAACTTGGTGAGGGTGTTTTTTAGTAGCCATTTGTATATCAGAAATAATAATCTGTTATCTGTCTTTTGATAGTATCTAATTGCATATATTTTCCCAATTAATTGTTTTGTATGAGGTATATGTTAAATACATGTATGAACATATATATGTACATACACATATATATTCTAGAGAGAGAGAGTTAGGTTAAATATAACTATTTTCTTTCTAAGTTTCCTACCTACTACTTAAGGTATTTCCCTTGACCAAAATTTTGCAAATATTCTTTTATATTTTCTTTTCTTTTTCTTTTTCTTTTTAGTTTTTATATTTTGTACACATTAAAATTTAAAGACAGTTTCAAGGGGGAACCTCTAGAACCTAATCACCCTTTTAAGTTCCAGGAGTTTCTACCACATCTTTATGTCATTCCTTCCTCACAGTTCATTCCTTTCTAATCAAAATATATCTCCTAAGTGTTTCCATTAATATATTTGGAAACATTTTACCACTTTTCTTTTATAATAGTTTATATAAATTTTCTTGACTTTTCTCCAATTAATTAAAATAAATTTAATTCAACAAGCACTTACTGTCTATTGTTGTCCACTGTGTGTCAAGTAATGGGGAAACATTGCTTGAGACACAAATAGGAGTTTCTGTGATGTGGTAATTTCCCACAGGACACTTCCAAATTTGTTAGATGAGATGTTACTTCTGAAACCAAAACTCTACAGGGTTTACAGAGTTAAGATTCATATTAAGGGGCCAATTTTTCATACACTAATCATTTAAAGTTTGGTACTTTAAAGGGAAATTGCAAAAGAATGTTGGGGGGGTTGTCTTTTTTGTCCTTTTGTTGGGGAAAAAGTAAAATAAAATATAATTTTCACTTCCTTTTTCTCTTTTCAGTTTGTCTGCGGTTAGAGGTAGGAAGTGTTCAGGGGAGAAATCAGTTTGCTAAAGTTTTTAGAACCAAAACACTTAGAGGATTGGATTTTTCTTTTGTTAAAACTGCAAACGGATATTTATATAAAGAGTTAGGTCAAACCTAACAACTTAAGAGTTTATTTTTAGATTTCTGCTTGGCCAAGGGGGAAATATGGTAAATGAACCTTATGTTCTTAAATGGACATGCAGTTGAACTCAAAATATTTTAGAAATCTGACAGAAGGCATTGAAGAGCATCAGCTTTCCTAAGAATTATTAGAAATCCCCGAACAATGACATTATTACTACTGGTTTCTTTTCTTCCCTTTTTCTTAAAACTCACTTTCAGTTTTAGTACTCAAGGTCTCTACACTTTTGAAGATGCCAAACAAAGAGAATAAAGATTGTGTAAACATAGAGATATAAATAGAAGGTCCAGTAACTTCAGCTGAACATACAACAGAGTTGTGCTCTCCAATGTGGAAGCCACCAGCCATGTGTACCTACTGAGCACTTGAAAGGGGACTAGTTCTAATTGAGACATGCAGAGTGTTAAATACACACTGGATTTCAAAAATGAAGTATTACAAAAGAATATAAAAATATCTCATTCAAATTTTTATATTGATTACATGTTGAAATGGTAAAGTTTAGACATAATATTTTACATAAAGTACATGATTAAAATTAATTGCACCTGTTTCTTTTTCCTTTTTAAACTGTGACTACAAAAAAAAATTTTAATTGCAATTGTGACTCACGAAATCTTTCTACTGGACAGCACTGTAGTATAGCAGTGAAATTAAGAGGTGGGCTTTGAAGTAAACTACCTGGAATTAAACCAGACTATTGATGCACCAGCCATGTGACCTTGGGCAAGTAATGTAGGCAACTTATGCCTCAAGTTCCCATATAGATATGTGGTGAATAATAAAATATTCCATATCTCATAGGGCTATGGGAGGATTAGTGTGCAGAACCTGGTGCAAAGCAAGAGTTCACTAAGGGTTGATGTTCTTGCTCTTACTTCAGAAACCAGAAGAGTGAGAAACATTTTTCTACATAAAGAAGCTCTCAAAAGGAATGGAAAAAAGTTAGAATCAGAAATTTGATTAAATAATGCTTCATCTATTCCCTTTCCCCACCTACTGCAGTCCATTTATTACAATGAGAAGAAATAAAACTACCCCTCTAAAATAAACATTTTCAAGATTTGTAGATTTCTTACAGGAATTTTTATTCTCCATAGCTGGGCACAGTTCTCTGAGGAAGCCAATGCGATTGGACAAAATTTCAGATTTCCCTTTGATACATCTCCTAGAAAATAAATGGGTATGATATATGGATCTGACTTAAAGAAAAAATTGAGATCATGTGTCTGATGCCCCTGAAGTCACGGGAACTAGCTGAAAATAATAATTACTTTTATTGAGCTTTTGCTACTTATTAAGCATTGCCCCAGTAAGCTTTAAATTTGTCTTATTTAATTTACACCACAGTCACTCAAGGTATTATTATTTTCTCCATTTTATGGTGAAATGGTGTTTCAAAAGAGTTACATAATTTCCCAAAGTCATATGGTCAGTGGCAAGCAAAGACTAATTCTAGCCCATCTGTGAACATATATTGCTGGGCGGGGCGGGGGTGGGGGTCTTACTATTAATAATTATCAATAAGTCTGCATAGCACAGATCACAGCCCTGTGGAGAAAAAAAGGAATGCATGATTTTATATCAAGGATATCACAATAGTGAAAAAGAAATTGTTTCTGCTTGAGCATGTCTTCAGAAATTAAGTCATTTTCATAACTTCTTGTAGTTCACTCAGTGAGATGTTTTTGAGGTAAATGAAAGTCCACATTTCATTTATCTCTGCTGTCACACACATAACACAACACTGAGTACATGGTTAGTGCCTATTTAATGCCTGCTAAATGAATAGTGTATGTTGTACCACTAGCTTTTCTCAATCAGGGCTTGTTTGTCATCTGAACCACAGAACACAAAAATACTGTGCGTGTCTATTTATGCAATTCTCCCAAGTATGTACATAGCAAATACCATTCTAGACCCACAAGAGAGACTTTAATTCATTATCTACAATAGATGCGTTTGGACATTAAGGCCTAATCCCCTCTTGGAGCCCATAGAGGACAATACCTAGATTGATCCGTGGCCTTTAACTACTATCTTGATTTTAGTCAGGGGGAGCAGTCTACAGCCTGGGACAAATGTGACTCACAACCCATTTTTATAAGGCCTCTGAACTAATTATGTTTTTACATTTTAAGGGTTTATAAAAAAATAAAATATGCCGCAGACTATACGTGGTCTGCAATGCCTAAAATATTTACTATGTGACTCTGCAAAACAATTTTGACCTCTGCTTTAGTGGAGCAGGATGAACTTACCTGGTAAGATTTAAGAAGGCCTCTGAGATTCATGGTTCCCAAACTCTTCCTTATAATCCATCTTCAGATATGAAATTTTTATCTGTTTTCATTTGTATATGGGCATCAAAACAACAGTCTTGCCCTGTTTACCCCCACTAAAGTCCTTTATAAAAATGCACATGCTCTCCACAGCTTGGCATAGAAGGTGATGCCTGGGACTTAGAGTGACATGAGTACCAATCTATGTTTTTAGTAGCTGTTGCTTATTGGGTGAGGAAGGTGACTATGTCAGTTAATTTCCTCATTCACCAGCCATATGTACAGCAGACCTCTCTAAATAATGCTTCTCAGCATACAGCATCAGTATTGGTTATTTATTGCTATGTAACAAATGACCCAAAAATGTAGTGATTTCAAAAAACAACATTTATCATCTCATAATTTTGTGACTCGGGAATCTAGGCATGGCTTAGCTGAACTCTCCAGCTCAGGATCTCCCACAGTATATGTTCAAGGTGTCAGCTGAGCCTGTAGTCTCTCGAGGTGTCAGCTGAATCTACAGTTGAACCGGGATACAATCTGATTCCAAGCTCATTCACTTGTTGGCAGGACTCACATTCTGGCAGCTGCTGGTTAGTGGCTGCCATTAGGGCCTTTCCCTAGAACAGCTCACAGTGCGGCTGCTGGTTTCATCAGATTGAATAAGCAAGAGAGAGCAAGAGATGCCAGCAAGACAGAGGTCACAGTCTTTGCAGACAAATTTCAGAAGTGATATCCCATTACCTTTGTTGTAGTCTACTAATTAGAAGCAAATCATTAGGTCCAGTTCACACTCAAGGCTAAGAGATCATACACAGGCATGAATATCAGCTGCTAGTGACCCCTGGGAGCCACCTTAAAATGTTGCCTACTCCACTAAGACTGTCATGGAGCCAGGAGTCCTTAAGGTGAAATGGGATTGGCATGGTAGGACTAGAGAAAAGGCAAAACCGGGTGGAACATGTCATTATCTCTAGGAAGGCTTGTGATGAGCATCCTAGCTCTGGAATAAAACAGAAGTGAACACACTCCCTTGTTCTGTGACTTAGAAGTTACTTTATATCTGAGCCTCTGCTTCTTCAACTGGCGAATAGAGAAAATAATACATATCTTGCAGAACAGACATAAAGATTAAATTAGATAACATGTAGAAAACACCCAGAACACTTGGCATTTGGTATATAGTAAATAACACTAGCTGTTATTTTCCTTCTTACCTACATACTAGTCTATCAAACTAGAAGTCAATACTTTTCAAATCACCAAGCTCTGTGCAAAGAAAATGGCATCCAGGAATGATGTTTCAGAGCAAACAGATATTGAAATAAAAATATATTTGTTTAATACTTTGCTCTTAACAAAGTGTTTTCACATGCTTTATTTTCCTTGGTTCTCACAAACCCTGTGAAGACAGTTTTAAGACTTGTCTAGACTCATATTTGTAAAATAAGAAAACTAAGAAACAGTTAAATGCCTTCCCCAGGATTGCACATTAAATTGGTATATCTGTAAAGGAGCTCTGAACGCATGGGGAAGGGGTCAGCCTGTGTGTTGGTGTCAGGCCCAACAACATGCTGAAAGCAAAGGTATGGGTGAGGCAGGGGCCACATGGTCAGGAACTGAGAAGGTCCCACACTCCAAAGGGTAGAGCAAACCAATGCGTCAGCAGCCAGGAAACCAGTGGCAGTCAGGCCTTGCCCAAACCAGAGCTCAGAGCAAATTGGTAGCAGGAAAAAAAGCAAGCAGAAAATAACCATGTTTGAATGCAGAAGAGCAAGGCAAGGGAAGGCCAAGTGGTGAAGTGATTAGGAGCATAAAAGAAACAAAGGGGACTTCCAAAGGACAGAGCAAGTGGAGCTCTGAGAGCCAAGTGGTGCTTAGGAGGAAGCTGGAATGGAGGGCTAGCCCACATGGAGGGAGATGGGGGCACTGGTGTGCAGAGATGGGCCCTCACAGCTTGATGGATTCAGGGAGGTTACAGGGGGAAGCCTGAAGAGCTAGGGAGCGGTAAACTTTCCTGATGGTAACCTAGTTCTGGAGCTGACTAATTTTCAGTGGGGGAATGACCTGATCATATTTGTATTTTAGAAACATCGCTTGGAGTCAGAGAGAAGGATAGATTAATGGGAGAAAGATTTCAAACAAAATAATTTATTCCCAGAGAAGGTTCCAAGAAAAGACTGTACCTAATCAAAACAATCTAATTTTATGCACATTTTTCCACTGTGTGCTTTATACCTCATTCCATTTTTAACCCCTTGTTAGTGATTCTCATTGAAGATACATCTAGTTTAGACTGGGAGCTACTTTAAGTTGATACCCTGGGTTATGAATCCCCTTCAGAATGTGAGATATTGTGATTAACTTCACCTTATTCACTGACTTCCAAAAGGCACACTGCGCTGGGTTTTGGCGGAGTTGGGTTTGTCATCAGCACTGGGTTTGCATTCCGTTTCAGAAATGATAACTGAAAAATCGTTTGCTTTAAGGAAATAATGAACCATAGAAGAATTTTTTACCATTTGTTAGTGGCATCTGCCAGTCTGCTTGGCAGTGCATGACAATAAATATCTTTCTTGCTTTCTGAAAATGACAAACTTAAATGTGACTATTTTAAAATGCATTTGGAAGGGAACAAGACACATATTACACACATCGCAAGTACATTAAGCGTAAGACAGTTGCACCTGACTTTCTTACCCAGCCTCTTCAGACTTCTTTAGTAGAAAGAAAGAAAAAGAATGGAAATGACCAAATGCCACGCAACAGCCAGCTGACATTCTCAGAGCCGAGCGTGTCATTCCATGGCTTTAGGGAAAGGGGTGGCAATTTTAGTGTGTGCGGGGGGGAGGGATAGTGGCAGTGTTAAGAAAACAAAATATTATCATGGACCCATAATGATCCCCAACTCCCCCCCCCAATTATTTTCTTAATTTCCAGAACTAAATACCAACTATTGAGGGCTGATGTTGTGCAGGAATCATTAGTGCTGTTCACCAAAAATCTCTTCCCAAGCATAGGATAAGACAGTCGTTTCCTGTCCCCTGAAAGTTAAAAGCACCTATATTGTTCACTTTGGTCAATTAACTATTAAAACAAAGTGATATGTGTCATATATAAGGAGAGGTTTTAAGAGGCAATGGCTCCCTTATCCCTCTGGCAAAGCAAGTGGGTATGTTCAAGGTGGTGGCCGCTCTATCAATCTGGTTCCCTGAGTGATGACCAGAAGCCCATTGGAGACTTGGTGGACATGTAGCATAAGCAAGAAACGAATGTGTATTTTTATTGCAGCAGAACTAGCCTACCTTGAATAATACCAAGACTGGTACTTACACATGGAGTGGTACCATAGCAAATAAACCTAAAATATATGTCCGTGGTTAAATCCTGGGCAGTGAGCAAACTACCATTGAGGACTAAAATTCTTTCTAGTTGAAGAATTTGAGTCTAATCAAGCAATGTTTCCACCACCCAGGGGCCATCCCTTGTGCCCAGCAAGGTCTTGTAGATTCTATAAAGCAGTGATTTCTTCATGTGTCCTTTTCTTCCCCTTTCTGATGGTCAGTCCTCGACATTAATGCTGCTCTTTGCACTCTCCACCTAATTGAATTTAGACAGCAGCCTAACTTGCTGTGGCCAGTAAAATGTGAGCAAGGGTGAAATCCTGAAGAGCTAGTATGTAATTCATTGAACACTTTCTTTTCCTTCCCAAGTTTAAGATGGTGGCTCCTCCATCTATCTAATTTGGTAGCTGAGACCTTACAGTAAGCAGAAGTGATGAATGTATATCATGAGCAAAAACTAAATTTCAATCATTTAAGTCACTCTCAGATTCAGAAATTGTCTGGTTTTACCCCGCTCTAACCCAGCCAATCCTGACTGATACCTGAAGACAGTGAATGAACAGCTGCAGTTTAAACTATGTAATACTAAGTGCCAAGGTGGAAACAATAACTTCAGAACCTTAATATCAGTATCTGTAGGGCCACACTAATTGTGAAACAGAATTTGAGTCAAGTATCTCTATCCCCCATCATCCCCATACCCAGTGACAAACGTCTCTGCCCTAGGCTTTCTCAGAGTTTCAGCTTAGTGGTTGTCCATCATCTGAACTGAACTGACTAATAACAGCTAATAATAAGTGTTTGTTTCCCCTTTCAGGGCGATTCAGAAGATCCTCCACTGTATCAGCACATTTCTAGACCTCAGGTATGCCCTTACAGTGAATGAGGTAGATAAGGCCCTGTTTTCAAGGAGGAGGGAGGGGAAGTAAAAGGAAGGAAGGAAGGAAGGAAGGAAGGAAGGAAGGAAGGAAGGAAGGAAGGAAGGAAGGAAGGAAGGAAGGAAGGAAGGGAGGGAGGGAGGGAGGGAGGGAGGGAGGGAGGGAGGGAGGGAGGGAGGAAAGCGGACTGGCTGAGTTTTCTAACTTTGGCAATGAAAGGAGGATCTTGGTGACATGAGGTGATCTGACTTGAAGCTTCGGCCTTCCCACCAGCTCACCTGTCCCCTTGGTGACATCTCACCCATTGACCCAAAGGAAAAGGTCAGGAAAATCCCTCTTTTCCTTTCATGTTAAATCCTAACTGTTAAAAAATGATTATATTAGACAATTTAGGCCAGACAAGCAAACTTGGAACATTTCATGACGTGGACAGTCTTTTGGAGAACTGTAAACTGGGGTGGGAGGCAGGACATTTCATAGGAGAAAAAATAGAAAATGTCTAATGGGCTGGGAGCACATGCTCAGCCCTGTTTGGGGGAGAAGACTCAGAGCTTGATAGGCCTTGGGCCTACTGGCTGACTGGATATACTGTGTTTCTGGTCAAGCAAAGTATTTACAGGGACACAAAAGTTATCTAAGTTTCAGGTGCAAGCAACTCCATCTTGGATCTAGAAAGTTATTTCCAGAAAATATCACCACATGACCCTTCCCTTAGTGTCCCTGGAGTATCTCTTTGACAGAGTGAATGTTTAAACGTTACTTTACTAATGGAAATAGGCGGGGGGCCTAGCATGAAACTTGATTTTCCAGTTTAACAAGACATAACTTATCTTGCTCAGCTTGTTTTCTACCACAGGGATCCCGTTTAAATTCCTAACCTGTCCCCAGGAGGCGGGGATGGTGGGGACAGTGGGAGTCACTGTTATCTTAGAACACCCACTACCCAAATACTCACACCAAGACCTCATCGACTCCAGCTAGTCTGCTTAGCTGCTCAAATGTCCCTTGTGCGAGGCCTCCTCTTTCCTGGATCCTGGTGCTGGGGGTGACACCCTCCTGTCCTGAGGACTGTGCTATCTGCGCACTTTAAGCTTCAGAGTCATGCCCGGGCTGTCCACGTGCCCGTGCTCAGGCAGGAAGGGGTGGGGTCCTTTCCTTACGTTAGCCTTTTGTTCTCTCAGATCAGTCTATGTTAACGTCTTTCTCTCTATAGATGTCTACTATAGTGGTTAAGAGCTCACATTCTGGGGAGAGACTTCTAGTTTTCAAATCTTGGCCCTGCTGCTTCCTAAATAAGTACACTTAAGCATTTACTTAACCTCTGAGCCTCTGTTCTTCCTGTGAAGATCTAGGATAATAGCACTATCAATGTCACAGGGTTGTTGTGAGGATTAACTGAGATAATATATGCAAAATGCTTATCCCAGTGACTCATGAAAGGTTAACGGCCAGTGGTGGTGGTGTGTGGGCAGGCTAAATAGCCATCTCAAACAGTGGATAAAGAAAAGTTAAATTTATTAAAAGGAGATAGGGATATCCAAGGGGAAGGGCTACACAGCACTGAGCCAAAGGGTATCGGGTCCATGATGGCAGCAAAAATAGACTTGGGACAGTGAGACAAGAAAGAACGTAGAAGCAACAGGGGAACCTAGGCTGGGCTGCTTTGGCTCACTGAAAAGTCAGAGAGAGAGAAGGGGGCCTTGGAGGCAGGTTTAGGGGTAAGCCCTGGACAAGATGCAGCTGCCCGTTGCTCCCCTGGTTGCAAGTCTCATGGGGTCCCCTCAGAGGGACTGAGATGGCTCTGGAGTGCTCCCCTGGTGGAGAGCGCACACTGGGCCCTTTGTCCTGAGGGTATTTACCTCTTTCTTGCAGGCTAGAATCTTACGGGAGGCCTCAGGGGAGTGTCCCAATGGGATATGTATCAGCTTCCACGGGTGCTCTTTCAGGGTCGTGGTCTCCACTGATTGGTCAGGGCTGGGGTCATTAGTCAGTGTGTCTGGTCCTGAGGCAGCCACAGGGCGCCACTTATCTGATTTTGATGCTTATCTGGGCCAGGAGCTGAAATACAACTGAGGCCTGGATGTTATCTTCTGGGAGGAATGCTCAGGGGTCTAAACCACATGACCAGCGGTGTGCTGGGGGAGGATAGGTTGCCCTGGGGACAAGGTTCTTGTTTTCCCAGTTTTGCTTCCTGCCCTGGTGCGTCTCCTTGCCTGGAGTTTCTGTACTTGGCTTCTGTACCTGGTCCATCTAACAACTGGTACTTACTAAATTCTCAATATATATTAACCACCTCTAATTAATTTTTGGTGTTGTTATTGTTATCATTATCATCATCCCAGTTCTTTTTGAAACCAAAGCATGCTACAGTGTTTCCAACTTTTTTACAGCGTCAACTCAGAAATAGCATGCTTTAGAACAATTTCTGGGGAGTGTACATAGATGTAGTAAATAAGTGGCCTGTGATCTGCCAGCAAACAGATGAGAAGCTAATAGGGCTTTGTTATATTTTCTGATTTGTCAATGGCCCTAAACTATCACCTTTCTGTGTTTCCTCTTTGCTATAGAAATAGATTTGTGTGTGTATTAGAGTCAGGAATATAAGTTTGATGTGTGTATTAGATTTGAAATAAGTAACTTCATCTTGTGTGACCGAGTGTAATTGTGAGGCCTGCGTGCCACGATAAGATTAACATTTTGTAGCCCTGGCTTCCAAGCAGGCCCGCGCTCTGTAGGACCCTGATAAGACCCACTGAAGACGCACCACACCTTCAACTCAGCTGTTAAAAGCAGGGGCTTTTCGGCCACACCTTTGGATGCTTGTCTGCCCTCCACAGACTTCGTCCTCAGCTCCGGGAAAGCTGACCCTGCCTTGCTCTGCCCGCACCTCTCAGTGACCGGCGCCGTCGGGCCGCACCCGCAGACCGCGTGTGTCTTTCAGCGGATCCTCCGGGTGGCCTGCTGGTGCCGAGAACCATCGGGAACTGGTAAATAAACCCTGTGTGATTTGCTTTATGTTTGTCTCTGTCTCCCTTCTTGAAACTTGAATTATTGGCTCGGTCTCATTGAATTAAAGTGTCTCTCGACCCTCATGGTGGTATAGCCACGTATTGGGAGTTAGACCACCTGCGTTTATGTCTCCAGAGAAACTGGGACACTCTTTCAATATAAAATATTTAGCTTTCTTATATACTAAAAATAAAAATTAAATCTATGATTTCTAAAACAATGCATTTTTTCCAACTTTTTTAAAAATGAGACTTATTTGACATACAACATTGAGTACATTTAAGGTATACAGCATATTGATTTGGTACATTTAAATTGCAATATTGTTGCCATTGTAGCATTTGCTAACATCTTTATCATGCCCCATAATTATTATTTGTTCCAGTGTTGGGAACAATTGAGATCTTGTCTCTTAGTCGGTTTAATGTTTACCATACAGTTTTGTTGTCTATAATCACTGTACTGTGTCTTAAGTCCCCAGGAGTTATTTATCTACTAGTTGCAGTTGTGTGCCTTAAACCTCTCTTCCATTGCCCCACCCCCTCAGCCTCTGGCAACCACAATTTTACTCTCTGTAAAGCAATGCATTTTGCATGTTTAAGGTACCACTGATACTAATTCTATTGTTTGTTGGTGTAAAATTTCTCAAATGCTCAGCTATCGGACGCTATGCCTTCAGTTTTATTATAACTAAAAGTTGCTTTTTTTATAGTGGCCACCAAGTAATATCGAATGAGTGCTTTTCTGTTATAAGTTTACTATTGAATATCTGTTTGCAGATTGCTGTTAATAACAGAGCAGTTTAGTTCTGAACCTATGGTTCATGAAAAGGCAGAATATGAACCATAAATCCTGGTGCTGGGAAGCAGAATCAGGATATTCAAACAGATGGACCCTAGACTCCTGATATTGGTGATCTTCTGGGTCCTCATCATTGTTTTCAGCAGCAGGGAGAACTACAAATAGTTGGATTTCCACAATGGATATAGAGGTGGTTTACACAAGATTTTCTCTTTGGGTTAAAAAGAGATAAACATAAAAGCAAAGAAATCACCAAATAGTTAAGATCCACTTGGGCAAAAATAGCCACTTCTGAGTTCAGCTATACTTTAAATAAGGCCCACGGATGGCAGTAGTCATTCTAAAAGATCCCTTTATTTATTTTATTTTATTTTTTCTTAAAAGACAATATCCAAAACAAAACAAAAAACAAAAGAGGAGACACGTTATGTAATCTACAGACTAAAAGACTAACCATTTTTATATCTTATTGCAATTTGAAATGGAAAGGAACACTCAGTCCTAGAACATGATAATTCATCTCCTGTTCCTTTGTCCGAAACTACAAGTAGGAGATAGTTCAGAGCCGTTGCCAATCAGAAAATACAACAAAGCCCTACTAGCTTCTCATTTGTTTACGGGCAGATCACAGGCCACTTCCCGCACATCTCAGACATCCTGTTAGCTCTCAGAGGCTCCATGCAGGCATACCTAGAGTGCTTCAGAAAAGAAAGAGCATCTGAAAAGCTCCTTTTTGGTCTGTGAACATGTCATAGTTGATTTGAGTTTTTTAAATATTTTCCACCCTTGTTTGTTTCTTAATGCAGTACCAAGATGTAATTTGTCTGGAAGCCAAAACTGGAGACATGCTGAATACGTGAATACCGAGGAAGTGGTTTCCTTAGCAATGACAGGCATGTGAAAGTCAAAACTTCCTTTCCTTCTCATGTGACCTTTTTTCAAAGCAATTCAGATAAAGGACAATGGAATTGAATTCCAAGCACCCACAGTGTTCATGAATTGCTAAGCAATGATTCACCAAGCACCCAAATTACTCTAGACTGCTTGAGCATTTCATTAGTGAAATTGCTTTGTATTTAAATTTTCCTTCTTCACTTTGCACATTAGTTTTCTTCATGCCTACAGGCCACTTTTCCACCACTCCAAGAAAATGTAGATATACAGAGCAGCCCTAAACAGTGATTAATAGGACTTTAGAATGTCAGAAGTTAGAATGTTATATACAATATTCATAACTTTTTGCTACCTTTAGATATGTTGGGTGCTAGAAACTTATAGAAAGGTTTGATAATTGAAGTCAGAATAAGTAATATAATTTAATTTTTAGACAACTCCTTAAATATTTTAGAAACACTGAAGCTCTCATTCATGCCAATTACAGATTTATCCTTATCTACTCATTCATCCTAAAAAAAATAAAAATGCTGTATATGGCTTACAGATTGCATGTTCTTGTTAGTCCTCAAAAGTTAAATGGTAGTAACTTATTAAAAACAATATATTAGCAAGCTGGGACTTTAAGGTGTCATGCTCTTTTGCCTTTAATTAAATTGCAGTGTTCTTGGGGAATATAAACAAGGCCAACCTGGGAACTCTTTATTTCTCTTTATAGCCTCTGAATTGTGGATCTCAAAATAACTAATATTACTCAACATCTTAAGATCATAATTCTGTGAAGTGACAACAGTGAGTGTTGCCAGACAGACCCAGGACCCAGGGAGCCGGGTGACCTTTTCCTCCGTGATCTTTGTGTGTCATAGGGCTAATATGACTCTCATACTGGGTTACTTTACTCATAAAGTGTGTAAAGAGAGGACCTAGCAGAGTAAATGCTACTTAGTAGTTGCTCAGTAAATATTAGTTTTGCTTCTTTCTTCTGCATGTCCTCTCCATTCTGACATTTTCTTTTCTTTTAATCCTCACCCCAGGATATTTTTCCCATTGCTTTTCAGAGAGAGTGGAAGGGGGAGAGAGAGAGACACATCGATTGGTTGCCTCCTGCACTCACCCCGACCAGTGTGGGAATTGAGCCTGCAACCGAGGTATGTGCCCTTGGCTGGAATCAAACCCCGGACCCTTCAGCCTGTGGGCTGACCCTCTAACCACTGAGCCAAACTGGCTAGGGCCTGACATTTCATTTTCAATTTAGTCTGATCTGCTCCTAGTTTCATGGGTCAGAAGTGGTCTGAGACAGAGCCTTCATGTTCAAGTGAGCCCCAATAATTAACTTCCTTGATAGGAAACAAGGGATGAATCCTAAAAAAAGTGTACGGACTTCCAGTGAATTCACTCTCTGGCCATTTTCTAGAGTGCTTGTGAGATTGTTTAACAAACAATCCGAGCTGCCCAAGCAAGCAGGGTAATTTTCCGCATCCTCTGACAGCGACAGTGGAGATACAGTTTGCGATGTTTTCGTTTACCCAGCACACCGTGCACTTTGGCAGTGAATGAGGTCGGGCTTCGGGGAGGTTATTCCTCCATCTGGGTGTGTGTCCCATGGCGTGTGCGCACTGGGTACCCTCCATGACAACTGGTTCCCGTATTTAGTGCCATCAACTGTATGAACATTTCCTTCCTTTTCAAAACCCAGTGCTCTGGAAGGTGGGCACTAGCCCACGCTGCTGATTGGACTAGTCCAGCTGCCACTAGAACCAAAGGCAGTAGGAAAGTACTTGATTTGTCCTTTGGAGTGGAATAGCCAGGGGAAAGCTGTAGGGAAAAAAATGTAACAGAGTGATTAGTAATTGCTTGCCAGAATATTTTTCATGTTTATTTGTGTTTGCCTCAGCTGGTCAGAGAAAGGTGACTCCAGGAGTAAGGAGTGACCTTGGCTAAGTCACTTTATCTCTCTAGGCTTTGGAAACTTGGATTAAATCACAGGTTTTCAAACTATGTCCCATGGAGCCTTAGAGTTCTGCTGTGTTGGAAGCTGCGTACAGCTGATGAAAGAGACATTTAGCAGGTGGGGTTCTGGGTATTTGGATTCAGAGAAGCTCTGCTTTTATCTGATCTTATAGACTGGTTTAACTTGTTAAAAAAGTCCCTTGACCAAAAAAAAAAAAAAAAAAAAAAAAAAAATTAAAGCTATAAGCTAGGTATTTTCTAATTTCTGTTGAGCCTTGATGGTCTAGAATTGTATGAGTACAAATTTATAGATTGGAATTTATATAAGAACCAGTTAGCTAATACAAAACAACCACAAAAACATGAACCACAAATCCTGTTTCATAATTAAAGACTATTCTAGTCTTCATCAGAAATATCTGTTTTCGTCCACGTGGTATGGAGAAGATGTCACAGAATAATTCACAGTAAATCATTGGCAATTAGTTGAAGAAAACAATAAAAAACACAGTGCAAGATTAGGTTAACAAGCTTGTAAATCGGTGTGGTTCTCTCTGTAACTCAGGGCAAAATAGTTCCTCGTGCCGGGAATGCATTTTGGGCCATCTCACTTTTATCTATTTCACTAGTTCTTTTTGACCTTTGAAAATGTCAAAGGCACCACTGGGTGTTCAGAGCGAAGGTCTATAAAGTAGATATTTCGTCCACATGGTCGGGCAACCTTAGGAAGAACCGGCGCCACAAAAGCTGCTGCCACCCTGCTAGTCACACAGCGGTTGTCCCAGCGGCACGCTTGGAGTCACTCTCTGCACAGCCTGTTTTTTAAGAGGTCAGTTGTTGGATACCTACCTGTTCCCTATTATCCGGTGTCTTCCGAAAGGCTGGAAGTAAAGCAGCCCGTCTTTCTGGCACGGTTTTACCCCTAATAAGAAGGCTATTGTTGAACTGTTCAAATCGGGATGCTTTGATTGTTAGCACGTTCAGCAGGCTGTGATTACAGTAATTACAGACCTGTGAAGGTCAAATTGACAAAAACTGAATATAAACTGGAACTGAATATAAACTGGGACAACCCACGTTCTACCCTCTTTCTACCCTCTTTGGGATGTTGTTGTTGCTGCTGTTGTTGCAAGAGTTGCCAAGTGACAAGTCTGTAATAAAAAATAAAAGTGAAAGTCATTGATTTCACAATTCGGCTTTGACCACTTACAATTACTATTCGAGGTACTGAAGTGAATGTTACTTTGTGCTTTCAGGACCAGGTATATTTTTGGCTCTATTACCTTCCTGCCTAGTCATGGCCTAGAGTTTGTATGAAGCATCTAGGTACTTTTTAAAGCACATTATGAGTCTTCAGTATTTTTCCCCCTTATTTTTCCTTTTTGCAAGAGTATGATGCTGAATACAAAATGGGCAGATAAAATTTTTTGTTTGTGTGCACTGTTTTGTGGGATATTTAGCAGAAACAGTTCTCACAGAAAGAGAACCCACAAAATTGTATGAAAATAAATGAAATGATCTTCCTATAATTGCCTAGCCAAACACCAGAATAAAATTGCTTCTCAGGTACTCTAAATATAAACAAGTATTATTTCCCTTTGTCCTTAATGATGGCCTCGAGCAATGGTTTAAGTAACAATTAAGTAAAAATAGAGTCTGTTATCATGTGGAGGAATGGGAAAAGGTAGTT
Source organism: Miniopterus natalensis (assembly GCF_054644295.1). Classification (NCBI taxonomy): domain Eukaryota; kingdom Metazoa; phylum Chordata; class Mammalia; order Chiroptera; family Miniopteridae; genus Miniopterus; species Miniopterus natalensis. The sequence goes on along the minus strand of NC_142085.1, from coordinate 33,136,019 downwards.
TGTGCAGTGCTAAGAAAAGATACAAGGTCAAAACAAAGATTGTATCTGAATAAAGACAAAATAGAAGAGGTGGATGAAAATTAATCAGTTCAAAACATCCAGATGTTTTATCTATTCAGAGCCAAATATTTGAATTTTGGCTGCCTGAAATTTTCATGTTTCCTCCAGATGTTTGCTTTCAGGTGGACATAGTCATAATCTCACATGCCTTATTTCGTTATAATGTATTATGTTGTTCAAAATTTAAAGTGGCTTGTGACAAGAATAAGGATACGATAATATAAGCTGATTCCATATTTTAGTAAAAATGACAATGTAACAATGTTTTAAAGGATGAAATTGTGTCTCTTGTACAAATAAACATACATCACAGATTCCATTTAACTCATTAATAAATGAGGAAAATAGCAAAGTGCTTCAATTGGTTCAAAGGAGATTTCTAAGTATATATATATATATATAGAGAGAGAGAGAGAGAGAGAAATTTTGAAGTGAAATTACAAATACACGAAAAGGGGATCTAACCATAGGGTAAGAGTCAATGACATTTTATCAGACACAGCTATTTTTATTTCTATGGACAAGATTCATTTGCATTAGTACCAGTTTTCTGGATGTACAGGGTTGTAAAATAGCTCAAAGACAAAGGAAGGCAGCAAAAAGCAGAAAGCATGCACTAAACTGGACACTTGCTAGTCTTTTTTATTCCAATTTTAAAGTCTTTTTTGTAATTTTTTTATTAAAAAACTTTGTTTACTAAATGAAAAGTACTTATGCATGCAAATATTTCTGAACCTCCATGGTACTATTACTTAATATCACCTAACTTACCACCTTCATAGGCAGTCAGTTACATTATTGAGTCTTGTAGATGTCTTGCCTTGCTACAACTCCTAGTTTTAATTGCTTCCTACTCACCCTATTGGTGAAGGAGGGATTCCTGCCCTAACCTAGGATTATGGGGATGGCCAAACACACAACACCTGCCACTGGACAAATACACTCAATAGCAGTTCCCAAGTCACAGATACACCCCAGGGGAGGAAGACACCATGCCATACGAGGCCAGAGGAGCTGCACTTGCAAACAGAGTCAACAGCTAGGGCTGGGAAAAGAAGGCTTTGTAGTATCAAGAAGATGAGCTCCCAACCCCAGCCTGGTTCCCACAGGAGGATGCAATTGATTGGCTTTTTAAATAATTCTGCAGACTGTCAAGGAACTGAAACCCACTACTCACCTGGTCGGTTTGACATGGAGGATTGTTTGACTGGGGGGCCCTTATCCGCTGGAGCAGCATGGGAAGGGAAGCGTGGGTAAGCCATTTGCGGTTCTCCCAATTTCACCAAATGTCAAGGCAGCACATAATAGTGAACCTTAATTTTAGGCCTTGTACAACACTTCTTGAGAGCAGCAACTAAATGTATTCATTCAATAAACAATTTATTGAAGTCCTACTATGTGCCAGGTGCTGTTCCAGACTCCGGGCATGCAACAGTGGCAGGGGTGGATGGGGCGGGGGGGTGGTATCCTTGTCTTACATTCTAGGAGCAGTCAATATACAAAATGTAAAATACTTAGTATGACAGAGAATAAAAAAGATGACGAACAAATTGTAAGCAGGCGATGGAGAAAGGCAGTACAGAGTGATGGGGGTGGGAGCACTGGGTTGAAATGTTCAACATGGTGATGCAAGGCCTCATTAAGAAGATGACATTAGAGAGGGAAACTAAAGGAGTGAGCCATGAGTATGTCTGGTGACAGAATTTAGAGATAGAGATCCCAGCAAGTGCTATGGGCATGGAGCAGAAGAATGTCCTCCTGTTCAAGACAGCAACCGCTCCAGCATAGCTAGAGTCCAGTGAACTAGGGGAGGAGTGCAAGGAGGTAGGGTCCCACTGAGATGCAGAAGCTGGAACATAAACTGTGCAGGGCTTCCTAACCTTTGGTTCTTACCGAAAGAGCTGTGAATGCATTGAAAGGATTTGGACAGAAGAATGACCCATCATTTAACGAGTTTTTCCCCTTTCCTCTCTCAGAGGACTAGAGAAGTGCTGAGATAAGAAGGGTACTCAATATATTGCTGTTGTTTCATTGTAAAGGAGGCAACCCCTTCCTTTACTGCTCTCCACAATTTTTTACCATAATCACAATTACATGTAGGTGACTTCTCACTTAAACATATGCTTGCTGCAGAGAAATAGGCACTTAGAAAATTCAGCTTATGCACAGTTGAGTTTTGAGGCAATACCTATTTCTCCCCTAGCCACATCCCCTAACAGATCTGGGTCCCCTGTGGTAGAAAACATAGCAGGGGTAGGAGAAACTAACATACTCAGTGAGGGATACAGTCTTCCCCGGCCCATACAAATTCCAAAATCTCCTGCAACTTCCTACCATAAGATAAGGAATGTTTGAACTTTAATACATTAAACACATTTCAACTAGTTTTTCTTCATAAATTTTGTTTACCTGATGGAAATATATTTCAACTGTATAGCAGTTGTAAATTTATAGTAGGATGAACTCCTAAAATTCCCTTCTATGAGCAAGTTCACTTATAAAAGCAGCACATTATAAATCTTGAGATCAGCAACCTGACTACATATTGTGTGGTTTGACGGACAAGACTCATAATTTAGTCCAGTCATGGCTTTCCTGAGTAAATATAGATCGATCCCTGACATAATTACCCTATCTTCATTTTCTCCCACCCTGGACATGGATTTGATGTTTTTACCGATAACATTTAGAGAGAGTAGTGTGTAGAATACAATAAAGAGTTGGCTATGGGTATAGAAAACCAGAAGAATTACTTCATCTGCTGCAGAAATGTGTCATTCTGAACCCTGAAGCTGATTCTGTTTGGTTTTAACAAGGTATCAACTCCTATATTTTATATTATTTTTGAAATATCAATAGTTACAATGGGAAAGAGTCCCAGTAATGTGGTATGAAGAGAAAGTTGTCTGATACAATTAGGCAAGAACTCACACGCATCCTTTGTCACATTCTGTGCTGCAGACACATCTGAAAATTCACTACTACTCCCAACTCTGTCTGCCTGGAAAATGACACTCATCATCAGGATTCAATTCAAGCATGACCTGCTCCATGGAGAATCTTCTTCCCTTTCTCTCTTTGTCCCTCCAGAATTGCACTCATTGCATCCTAAATCTATCTATCATCTATCTATCATCTATCTATCTATATATATATTTAAATATATCTTTATTGATTTCAGAGAGAAGAAGGGGGAGGGAAAGAGAGAGATAGAAACATCAATGATGAGAGAGTCATCATCGTCGGACTGCCTCTTGCACGCCCCTGACTGGGGATCCAGCTGCAACCTGGGCATGTGCCCTGACCAGGAATCGAACTGTGATCTTCTGGATCCTGGGTCGATGCTCAACTGCTGAGCCAGGCCGGGTTGGACCTAAATATATTTTTATTACTGTCTATTAGGCAATATATACTTAAGCAGTTTAAAGTCGGACCAAAATTTAATTGTTTCATCCTGAACACCGAGCTCAATGCCTAGCACATAAAGGGCTTAAGAAATATTGTTGACAGTTCAATCTTGCCACAGTCACCAGGTACAATATCATACTATGTGGGAATGAAGCCTAGCCCAGCTTTGTGGTTTGGGAAAGGCCATTCTTCTTTCTTAGAGGCAACATCATCACATAACGGCCACCACTAGCGGCACAGCAGAGTTAGTGTATAAAGAGAAATGGGATCACTAGCCTTTAAATACGTCTCTGTTTCAGCATTATGTTACAAAGTATTTATTTAATAGAATTTTTCTCATACTCTTTCCAGCTGTATCATCAATGAAAAACCCACTTTCAGGTGCCCTAAGGATCCAGCTGAAATTTGTCTTTGGTGCAAACTCCTGCTTTGTGTAAAAGAAACCACTTTGCTGAGCCTTTTTAAATCATGCACAAGTATCAGATTTATCTAACTACTGTTCTTGGGAAAGCCCTGACTAGAAAAACATCTAAATGCCCATAGTTTAGAATAGGAGTTACACATACTATATTCTTTTTTTTTTTTTTTAAGTATTGGTTGCCTTCTTGGAGGGTAGCATAACACTGCTGCGATTATTATGACATTAATAATGTTTTTTGCTTCCTTTTATACACCAGGAGATAGGGGGCTGGGGCTGCATGCTCTAGGAGGAAACGGCCTGAGAAATAGCTATAGATCAGGGAACCGCATGTGCTAGCGATCAGGGGCAAGGAGAGAGAGAGACCCAAGGGGTCCTTCGAAAGACAGTACACGACTCTGAAAGTGATTGTTTAAAAGGATTTCCCATTCTGTGTTATAAATTCCCTCTTGTCATCTACGGAGCTTCGTTAATTCTGCTAAACATGATAGCTTTGGGTCGGGGGAACAGAGAGACAGTGGCAGCGGCCTGGAAAAGAATACAGGCGAGCCGGTGGGCTGGCCTTGGCGCGGCGGGGCCGTGAGCGGGGCCGCGCAGAAGCCAGAGCGGCTCCGAGCAGCGCCGCGCCCTCGCTGCGGGCACGGGAGTGTCCGAGCGCAGCCGGCCGCGGGGAGCTCGGCGGCGGCCGTCTGGTTAGGCAAAGAGGGGCGGGGCCTGGGAACACGGAGGAAACCGGGGGCACGAGGGCTACAAAAGTTTCGGCTTTTCTCCAAGGAGTTTAAGGTAAGACGAAAATTGATGCCCGTCCCAGGGTCTCTCCTGAGGGGCGAAGGGTTGCCGGTGAGGACCCGTAGCCTTTCTGCCTTTCCTTAGACCTAAAGGAAGGCCTCCTTGACCAAAAAGCCTCGGGGGCCCCCATGCCTCAGGGACTCCATGCGTCTGGCTGGAAGAGAAGAGAAAGAGGGGGAGGAAGCAGAGGGGGAAATGGAAGAGGTCCCTTGGGTGGTGAGAGAATACGTCAGGGTGCTCTCAGCAGCTTGGATCAAGAACAGAAGTGACAGTGGCAGCAAATAAGCAACATGGGACCCGCACTGATCAAGGGGAACAGATGAATGGATGAATGAACCACTCGGAACGGCCAGTGTGGTAAGCGAACCAATCAGCAAGGCCAGGGCTGTGAACGAACCAATCAGCATGGCCAGGGCGGTGAATGAACCAATCAGCATGGCCAGGGCTATAAACGAACCAATCAGCATGGCCAGGGTGGTGAACGAACCAATCAGCATGGCCAGGGCGGTGAGCGGGCGGCGAGGCGCGGCGCAGGCTGGCGGAAGGTCTGCACGCGTGCTGCAGGCACGGGTGGTCTCCGGTCCGCCCGGCCCGCTCGCTGGCATCAGAGGGGCTGCCTGGCAATGAAAGCGCCGTGCCCGCGGTGAAGAATTTTCCTGAAGGTGGACTTGTGCACGGTGGGCAAGGAATTCGACCACTCGGGCAGCCTCCTTCCCCCGCGTGCCCTTTTCTCCCTCCCGGATCCTTTGTGCGGCGCGAGCCTGGACTACTTCCCTCTCCTCCCCCTCCTGCAGGCCTCCTGCAGCGCGCGCTCAGCTCTTAGGAATCCTGTGGGTGGCAGGGGCTTTCTCCTGCGCCTCCCGTGCTCACTGAGGTGGAAAGGGAGGAAGCATGAACTCTGACACTCTCTGTGAGCATTTCGATGACGGAACAAGTGATAGTCACAAATCTTAAAGCAGGTGGCAGAGGAGACCTGGAAGACACCTTATTTACCAGCAGCAGCTCCCCTCCCAGATCATCCCCCAGAGCTGGCAGGTGCCCAGCAGTTCAATTTGGAGAGACTCCTGTTTTTTTCAAGCCCAAATGGAATAAGCTAAGCGACGGGTCATTGCGCAAAGGCCCATTCTGTCTGCTCCCGGCCCCGGGTCTGTCCCTCTGGCATCCTAGTCATCTTTGCCATTTCTCTTTCATTAAAGGCCTTTGAAGTGGTGGATTATTTTTTCTGTCTCTGAGAATTCCTTCTGGCTAGTGGATTTCAGGACTGCAAGTGCTTTAAACATTTCCTTCCCCTTTTGAATTAATACTGTACTCCACCTTTTTTTTTTTTTTTTTTTCTTCCATTTTTGGGGACCGACCACTGTGTTGTTTTATATTACATTTTCATTTCAGAACTGTTTGGAATGGAACTCATGCCATGCACGTGAATATTTTGCCTCCTCTTAGCTGATTTAATCAGCATGGATACCATTATTCATTCAATTGCATGAATAATTTATTTCACTGTTGTAAAAGTTTAATAAAAGTTTTCTTGTCTTTATCAAATCCTGTTACTCTTTGTTCATTTTATAGCAGCAACATAATCAGAATATAAAGCAGTTCATATCAAAAAGCAATGAATGGCATGGGCTGCATTAAAACTCTAGCGTATATTTTATTGCCATTTTACCTATGATTAAAAGAGATTTTATACAAAATATAGTAGCTCTATAGACCTAAGCATGACCAGCATTAACCTATCAGTGCCATTTATAGATTAGAAAAAAATTGGAATCACAGAATTACAAACGGAGATGCCCAGCCTCAATTCATATTCTCCAATAGTTCTTATCCATGCCCACATGTGTATGTGTGATCTTCTACCCACTGTGAAATACTATGTTGGTAATGAATTCCTGATCTAGGATGATTGTTACTTCTTACATAAATAGAGGCACTAGAAACAAATACTTGATCACAGTTAATTTTTCTGGTAAACTGCCAAATTACTTTCACCCAGTGAAATTACTCTATAGATTAAAAGTATCTTAATTTTTACATATGTTCCTTAATGCTAGTATGACAGACCTTATAAACAAGAGCCTTCAACATTTATATCTACCTGTTAGTAAAGTTACATTATCAAACTGTGGATGCTGAAATTGCAAGCATGCTCTTTTCACATAGTCAGATACTAAATTTTTTTAAAGTTCTTTTTCTTTTTTTCCCTTTTTTTATTATTTTTTTAAATATATCTTTATTGATTTCAGAGAGAGGAAGGGAGAGGGAGAAAGAGAGATAGAAACATCAGTGATGAGAGAGTCATCATTGATCAGCTGCCTCCTGCATGCCCCTGACTGGGGATTCAGCCTGCAACCTGAGCATGTGCCCTGACCAGGAATCGAACAGCAATCTCTTGGATCCTAGGTCGATGCTCAACCGCTGAACCACACCCAGCCAGGCTAAAGTTATTTTTCAATCACAGTTGAGGTTTAACCCTTTGCGGTCGTATTAAATTTGGACATGGGTGTACTACTGGTCGGAATTAATTTCCATTGAAAGAGCAGTGATACATAACATGCAAGATTATGAAGGATAAACAAGAGAAATTATGAACTGATACATGAATGGAGTTAAGATTCGTACGGTTCCTTGCTGTGGTGGCTGAGAGCAGACATACGACCGGAACGGTAAAAAAGCTTTGGTGGCTGAGAGTAGACAAACGACCGCAAAGGGTTAATATTTTATTAGTTTCAGGTATACAGCACAGTGGTTATAAATTTACATAATTTATAAAGGGATCACCCCGATAAGTTTAGTACTCACCTGGCACCATACGTAGTTATTATAATATTATTGACTATACTCCCAATGCTGTACTTTTTATCCCCATGACTATTTTTATAACTGGCTATTTGTACTTCTTACTCCCTTTCAACTTTTCACCCATCCTATCTCCTCCCATCTGGCAACCACCAATTTGTTCTCTATATCTATGAGATTGTTTCTATTTTGTTTGTTCATTTATTTTGTTTTTTAGAGTCCACATATATGTGAAATCATATGGCATTTGTCTTTCTAAGTCTGATTTATTTCAGTTAGCATAATACTTTCTAAGTCCATCCATATTGTTGCAGAGAGTAAGATTTCATTCTTTTTTATGGTTGAGTAATATTCCATTGTGTACGTGTACCACAACTTCTTTATTCATTTGTCTATACTTGGACACTTAGGTTACTTCCATACCTTGGCAATTGCAAATAGTGCTGCAATGAACATAGGGGTACATACATCTTTTCAAATTGGTGTTTTGGGTCTCTTCAGATAAATACCCAGAAGTTGAATTTTTGGGTAATATAGTAATTCTATGTTTAATTTTATGAGGAAGCTTCATACTGCTTTTCACAGTGGCTGCACCAGTTTACAATCTCACCACCAGTATAGAGGGTTCCTTTTTCTCCACATCCTTGCCTACATTAGAAAGTTAGAAATTAATTCAAGACGACTATGAAGAATCTAAAATGGCAGTTATTTGATAAAGGACAAAAGGATGTGACATAACTACAGAGTTTAAAAAGGGTTGGTCACAGTTCATTTGCCAACACAGGTCCACAGTCTCTTATCTTAAACTCTTGGAGCCAGATGTGTTTTAGAAATCAGAATTTGAGGGACTTTGGAGAGGTAATCTAATACATATACTGTGTATCATGTAACATCACCTTGCGAGCCTAAACAGCACCCTACAATGAAATGTTTAATATTTCTTCAGCCAAATTTATAAATGTCCATTCTGTGTGGGCTAATGACTATACATACTTTTGTGTCCATTTAAATCAGGTTTTGTTGGCAAATGAGTTCAGATCAGGTCAAATTTGCTGCAAATTAGATGCTTTGGCTTTTTGAGGTTGTAGATTTATGCTTACATATCAATAAGCATCTATGAGCACCTTCATGGTCTGGGTACTGTGCTAGACGCTGTGCCTAAAATCAAATACGACAAAACCCCTCTCCCCAAGGAGCATACAGTCTAGTTGATGGGACACTTAAGCAAACCAATATTTACATGTTAATACTGGGTGGTAAAGAAAAAGAACATTCTAGAGGACATTGAAAAATTCTTAAAGACATTGCCATCTCTAATCTCATAAGAAATGTTTTTCATAAATGAACATATATAAATATTTCAAACACTTCCAAAAGAATTGTATTTCTATACTTGCTTTTGGGAACCAAGCCACAAAATAGCAAATAATTCTCAACCTGCAAAATCCCTTCTGGGTAAAATTGAACTTTTACTAGATTATTTCACAGTAAGAAACAATGTCTAGATTTCAGTGGTTTACAATATAAATGGTTTACTTCTTGCTGGGGTTACACATAGACTGTTCATGTGTCTTGTTTTCTCTGATACAGACTAAAGGATCAGTGCTCACGTGGGACATCGCTGCCCTTAAAGTGAATAATGACAGAACCATGCAATGGCTTTCAGTGTGTCTGCCCAGAACTGGCACATGACACTGCTACTCATTAGCCAAAGCAAGGCATATACTAAAATGTGCTGTCGGGGAAGCATTTCTTCACACATGGGGGCCCGTAGTAGTGCCCAATAAGGAACAGGCAGTAAATTTTGACATTAATACAATCTACCACACTTAGCTTCCTGATTCTATGGTCCATGTCCTTCATTGACCAGGTGCCCTGCCCCCTCTGAGTCAGTAGCACAGTCTCTCTTTATGGCACATGCAGTAACCAATTCCCTCAACTAGTGAGAGGGCTATTCCAATCAAATGAGAAGTGTGTCTTATATACAGAAAATAGGATTTGAGCAGGATAGAGGTTGATGACTACATGAAAAAGTACCAGAATTAGAAGCTTAAGATATATTGGTAAACAAAGAAACAATAAGGCCCTTGGCAATAGGCAGAAAGGTAAATCTTCATTAGGTAATAGTTCAACAATAAAAACAAAACAAAAACAAAGAGACTATTCATACATTTCAAAATCATATTTTAAACTTTTAAAAATACTTTAAAAAGTAAAACACTTCTGCATGTAGCTATTTCAAATATCTTATTTAAGAAATGAAATGCACTGTTGTATTGGATCAGTGCACTGTGATCATTTAGAAACTTTAAAGCTGGAGAATGCATTCACATATTTGATAACCTAGAAGCATTTGTTTCCAATCATGTGTCCACTGAATAGAGAGCATAAAATAAAATCCAAGGATGTAAGATAGAGGATTAAGTATCTATTTACAAGATCAATGCATGATAATTTAAAGTAATGACATTTTGTGTGTGGAATAAACAGTGATCCCTGAAAGAAATAGCAGTTTTATGAAAGATAATGAAATTGGTAAATATATTGTGTTTCCCCTCTCCCTCCTTCTCTCTCTCTCTCGCTCTCTCTCTCTCTCTCTCAAACACAATATCTCATTTTGGTATTCCTTTGATCATAGAAATATAAGAACCTATAGAGGTCCCAGAAAGAGGCAAAAAAAAAAAAAAAAAAGATTAATGACTTCAAAATGTGTGTGTACATAAAATATTACATACTATATATATATACATATATATATATACATATATATACACACACACATATATATATTAATACAGGATGTCCAAAAAAATGTGTACACACACTTTGAATAATTATAAAGGCAGTGTTTTTAAAAATACATTTGATTTTCAAAATTGAGCTATCAGCTGTTAAGGTGTGTATATATTTTTTTGAAATACCCTGTATATATGGTAAATAAAAGTCTGGGGTATATAAAAAGAATATGTTTATGTGTTTATGAAGAAGGCTACCTATAAGTTATATTTTTTTAAATCTTGTTTTAGGACAGAATAAAAAAATAGATGTAAGATCTTGTAGAAGCATTAGTCATATTTATGTGTATTTGATTACTGTCATTTCCAATAATTATTTAAATAGTATCTAAAATTAAATAATTTTATAATTCAATTTATGTGATTGTGATTAAGTTACATGTTTCTGTTTATTAATACACGATGAATAATATCAGTTCTGATCCTTGTTTATAAACATCAAAAATAATTCTGACTAATTAAAGCAGAAAAAGAATTTATTACAAGGATACAGATGCTTCTGGTTAAGGTATCTGAAGTCATGAGACCACTGCTCCTCCCCTAAAAAGAAAAAAACAACAACACACAAGACAAACAAATTATGGATTTTTTTTCCATTAGAAGATAAAAAGAAATATAAATAAATTAAATTTCAGAAAGGGAAGAACCCTTCCTAAGAGGGAAGAAACCCAAATCCATGGTCACAGGCGGAGGAAAAACAAACCTACTGCAGACATAGAGAAGGTTCTGTACCCCTCTCTGGATTATGTCCCTGTATCGCTTATTGCTCTATAACTCTTGGCATTTATCACACACTATTTCATATGATGTACTTGAGTACATCTTGCCTCCAAAATTTAAGAACCTAAAGGGCAGAGGCTGTGAGACATGACTCATATTTCTTTTTCATGGCCCAGCATGGTAGTTTATACATGGCAATGGCTCTATAAATATCTGTTAGGAGAAATAGATAAGCAATTTCAAGAGAGTGTAGTATAAATTGTTTACATAAGTGTTGAGACTCCTTTATTTTATTGGTTCTAAAATAGTCTTTCTCAAGCTTCAGTAGAAAAGCCCAGTTCTTGGTTATCTAGGATCTAGTATGCTGTGCAGCATATCCATCCCAATGATAGCTTTTAAAATCCTATTGACTTTATTGAAACCCCACTTCAGTTTTTCAGATTCAGTTTAATTTTACCTAATTAAATAAGCAGACATTTAATAGAAAGAGATCACCAAGACACCACTTAATAAATAAATAAAGTGTGTCTTATTTTGCTTTAATGGAAAATAAAAATAAAATCTCATTACCTAAATATAACTTGTTTTCAGGAGTAAAAACTCATGATTTGGTTATGTAGAAATAACTTTCATGAATATAATGTGAATTTTTTCTGCTTCCCTTTGATATACATGAATTAGAGCTATAGAAAATTGTGTGTTTTTAAGCTAAAAATACTTTTTAAAAAAAATTTGCTGGGAAGCCCTGCGAGATTGCAGTTTCCATACGAGAGGCGACCGATTGATCTCTCTCTCTCCCTCTCTTCCTCTTTCTCTAAAATCAAAAATCAATAAACATATCCTTGTGTGAGGATAAAAAAAAAAAAAAATGCTAGGAGAATGGATGCGCGATGGCAGCCTTGCTACAGAAACAGATACACCACACCAAATCTTAGTGGTGCAACACAAGCTTTTATTTCTCTTTCATCTAACAGTCTAATGTGGATGTTTCTAGTCTGTCAGTGACTCAGGGACTCGGCCTCCTTACTCCTTGTGGTCCTTCAACATATGATTCTCGGGGTTCATCAGGAAATCAAGAATAGAACAAAAAAAGATTATATAAGGCAATTAAATCCAATCTTAAAAGAAAAAGAATTATCACTTTTATTGTTTTCTTAGCTATTAAACAATAAACTAACAGCTGGATATTAATTATCAGAGCCCTAAAATTAAAGATTTTGGATGAGATGAAAAACTATTAATAGATATTACTGGCATCATAGTTCATGAGTTACTCTTTGTCCATTTAATTGCCTTTGCTTTTTTGCCTTGATGAAAAACTTACAACTCTACTAAACAACTGATTTTATTTTTCTTTTGTCATTTTCAAATACAGAATTAAGATTCTCTGTTGAAATTAATTTTATATTGTGTTCTATGAAAATAGTTCTTTTCTGCTTAATTAAAGATCTGGTTTATTTTGGTAATTCCAGTTAACTCTTGCCATTTTCAAAGTGTGATGTACCCCATGAGGAAAGTAACTTGAATTTACTTTGTCTTATAATGACTCCATCACCATTATTATTATAACACTGTTGAGTAATAAATGAATAATAAAGTCCTATTATTTGTTTAAAGCAGGGGGTCTGCCAAGTTTTTTAAATAAAATGTCAGGTAGTAAGTATTTTTTGGCTCTGCTGGTCTTACTATCTCTTTTGTAACTACTAAGCTCTGTTATCATAGAGAGAAAGCAGCCATACACAATACATAAATGAATGGGTGTAGCTGTGTTCCAATAAGACTTTATTTATAGAAAAGACAGCAAACCACTCATGGACCATCAACTATAGTTGCAGACTCCTAATTTAAAGAAACATAAAAACTGAACAGGCAGGAATGTAATAGGAACTGGTAGATATAAAAAAAGAAAAAGCAATTAGACAATTAGAGATCTCAAAATAAAAAATATGGCCATTGATGTAGAGCAATGGTCAAAACCAGAATTGATAAATTGTGTGTTTTTTTAAAAACAAACAAACAAACAAAAAAACCAAGAAAATATATAGTTAAAGACCATTAAGGCTTTTGCTGAATTTGGGTAGAAGGTAAAAATATTACATGCATTTTAGACTTTATCAGGAAAATCAGTAAAACTATGTTTAAAACATATTTAAGCATAACCAGCCCGGCCGGGCCAGCGTGGCTCAGCAGCTGAGCACTGACCTAAGAACCAGGAGGTCACAGTCACAGTTTGATTTCCCGTCAGGGCACATGCCTGGGCTGCGGGCTGGATCCCCAGTTGGGGGCGAGCAGAAGGCAGCCAATTAATGACTCTCTCATCATTGATGTTTCTATCTCTCTCTCCCTTCCTCTCTCTGAAATCAATAAAGACATTAAAAAAAAAAAAAAAAAAGTAAACCTTTAAAAAAAGAACCATTAAAATAAGAATATATTTTATAGCTTCCAACCCAGCAGAGGGGGATAAATGGTATAGAGTTAATAGGGCTATACACAAATATCCTGTTCTATCTGGACACATGATAGCATTGCATTTCCCTGCCTGTCTGAAATTAGATGTGACCAAATAACTTCTTTGGCTTAATGAAATGGAGGTGGAAGTGACCTGTGTCACTTATCAATGGCAGCTTTCTCTTTCTTCTGCCTCTCTTATGGAAGCATGTGTTGAGATGGAGCCTGCATCAGTTTGGGTTTCTGAGTGACTAAATAAGCCAGCCCACAATGATCATGTAGAATGAGTGAGACTTAACCTTCATTCGAAGCCACCAAAAGTTTGGGTGTGTTACTCCAGCCTCTCAAGCTTTTCCTGACCAATAGGCTTTAGTAGTCAAACTGAAACCATGAAAGGCAAAAGTTAAAGGTAAAGAGAAAAGCTGGCAAACAGAAAACAGTGCAATAGTAAGATTAAAGATGTTATAAATCATAATAAAGTTTAAGTAGATTAAACTCATTTATTAAAAGAAAGATTTGGTGGATTGCTCGGCCAGAGTGTCTCAGTTGGTTGTGCACTGAAAGGTTGCCGGGTTGGATTCCAGGTTAGGGCACATACCTGCGTTTCGGGTTTGATCCATGGTCGGAGCATGTATGGAAGACAACCAATCGATGTTTCTCTCTCCCTTCCTCTCTCAGAGCATGTCCTCCTCGGGCAAGGCTTAAAAAAAAATAAGAGCAAGAAAGATTTGGTGAATTGAATTTATGTGCTTCTTAAAAACACACTAAGACCACACACATACACAATGCCTTAGTTCACATTTTCCAAGAAGCAGACATTAAGACAAGATTAGATGTGTAGAAAATTTATTGGAGAAAATACCTGCGAAGACAAAAGGGAAAAGTAGGGAAAGGGGTGGGAGCCTTCTTTCTGTGACACAAGTCTGAACCCTGTAAAGGACGGGGGGAGGAAGAACCAAATAGGAAGAGTTCCCATGCAGTTCCAAGAAATTTTTTGATACTCTCACCAGTAGTCCTTGAGTCAAAGTCACCTGGGAGTGTCTGTGGCAAGTGTGGCCTCATGACGAATACGGTGGTGGGTCCACGGAGCAGCAGCTGGAGCACCTGGTCAGTTAATCTTCCTGATCAGGAGATCTGAGCCCTGCATTCTCATGGCTACAGCAAACTGAAAGTCACATATAAAGGGATGGGAAATTTCTGTCAAGCAGAACCTAAACAAAGAAAGAAGGTAAGAATATCAGACAAAATAAAGGCTAATAGCATTTAAAGGAATAAAGAAAGAAATTAAATAGTAATAAAAGGAGCCCTTGGGGACTTTACACTGTGTCAGTTTAGCTAAATGGAACCAGGCTTCCCAGAATTTCCTTCCCTGTAGGTTTTCAAATTAGGCTTAGCCTCAATAGAAATTTGCATGAAATTTGGAGGGCAGAAGTTAAGTAATAGCCACTTTTGTGCTCCTCAGCTCAGCAGTTGCAGCCCCTGGGGCAGCCCATGGGCCCAGAGCAACACTGACTCCTCCTGAGTCACCTCCAGGAGCTTTGCCTTCTGGGCCAGTGTACATGGTTCTGTGGCTAAGGTTACCAGCCTCTCCTGCAGGTCATCTGCATCATCAAAGGTCAAGGCTTGAAGGCCGTGAGATACAGACACAGGTTCAAGTTTGTCCTCTGGGTTTTCAGCTTGTTCCATGGATTCCAGTTTATCCTGCTCTGCCCACTTCATGTCCATTTTCCTTCCTGGCCTTTACCCTGCTGTCCTCAAGCCCAACACCTGACAAGAAGCACCACAGACAGTTTATTCAGAGTCCGCAATTATAGCCCATCAAAACCCTACACTAAATCCCTCCTTCAACATTACTTACGGTGGCTCTGATTCACCAGTCATGACCTAATTAGTAGATAAAACTTCTCAAAGATTGTGGAACAATCAAGAAGACTAACAAGGAGAAACTCACAAAATCACAAGCCTGGTAAGAGTTCAACAGGCTTTTATTAGAAACTGAGGGGTCAAATAGACCAAAAAGTAATAATAATTATATAAAAGATTTGAAAAACAATATTAACAATATTGCTAATATATAATATCAATATACACATTTTATATATGTAGTATGCCAAAAAAATTGAAAAAGAAATTTTCAGTACACAAGGAAAAATTTTGTACACAAAGTTATTTTCAACAAATTGTAAAGAAATTATACAGAATATGTTTTCGGATAATAATTAAACTAAGTTAGAAATTATCAATAACAATATAGTAAAATATTTATGTATAAATGTAAACTAAAAACTCCCAAATAATCTTTGAATCAAAAAGGAAACAGCAATGAAAATTACAAAATATTTAGAGTAACTGTTCTACACACTACACATAAAAATGCGTATGATAAACCTAAAGTACATTTACAGTAAGTTCATAGACGTGAGTGCATGTATTGAAAACAAAATAAAAATAATTTAAAAATGTGCACTGTGTTCAACTCAAAAAACTAAAAAAGTGAAGTAAACCTAAAGAAAGTAAAAGAAAAGAAAGAATAAAAATAAAGGAACATTTAATAAAATAGAAAGCTAAGAAACAATGGAGCACATCAGGAAAACCAGCTAGAACCTCCAGAAAGACTATTCAAGAAACAGAGTTGATATGAAAAAAATATTAGAAATTAAAAGAAGACTAGCTACCGATACCAGAAAGATTCTAAAAAGTCACAGGATACACTAGGAAAAAATTTTTGCAAATAAAGTTTACAAATTTAGAAAAAATATAAATCACTAAAAAAACCTCCAGGTTAAAATGGAAAACCACAAAAAGACAATGAACCTTTAAAAATTGGATTACCGCCCTGGCCAGCGTGGCTTAGTTGGTTGGGTGTTGTCTCGTGCACCCCACGCTGCCGGTTTCATTTCTGGTCCGGGCACATGCCCAGGTTTCAGGCTGCATCCCCAATAGGGGATGTGCAGGGGGCACCTGGTACATGTATCATTCCCACATTCATGTTTCTCTTTCTCCCTCTTTCTTCCTCTCTGTCCAAAAATCTCTTTAAAAATGGAATTATTATTAGATTGTTGTTAGAGTCCACAAAAGATCTGAAACCCAGAAGATTTTCAAGGTAACCTGACTCCAAGAAAAATATATATTATTGTTTTATATAAACTGTCCCAGAAAAATCACAAAAACAATAGCAACAATCAAAACCAGGCAAGGAATGTATAAGAAAAGTCAAGTGTAAACCAAACTCACTTATAAACATAAATGCAAAAACACTAAATAAAATGCAAGCAAGTGTAATTAATATGTCATATATATGTATATATACATACATATATATGAGAACCAGAAAACATGACTTTCACATCATATTTGATCTTTGAAAAATTTATAAAAGCTGTATTTGACCAATGGACATTGCATCACTACATGACTAATTTCCTAATTTTTCTAGTTTCTAACCTTCACAAAGTTTTATTTTACATATACGTTTTCAAAAACTTAAAATCCTATTAGTTTTATGTCAAAGATATTTGTCTTTGTTCTTTCACTGTTGAAAACATTTTTATAGTGATACCCAGGATAACTCCTGTCACCTCTGAAGAATTCAGTAAATGTAAATCAAATGAAATATAATGCTACAGGCTCAGCCCTTGTGTTAACAACAATGAGAAGTGTATCAGGACAACCTGGGGGCTCTGTTCCTTGCCAGGATTAAATACAAATAGAGAGAATTCTCCCAGGAGTCAGCGTGTTGTGTAAACTAAGGCCTCGAGTGGTGTCCTCAGGCCCAGGCCCACTTCATCATAAGTGCACCTTTCAGTTACATTTTTCCTCTCCTAACCCTGCTCCTTAGTTATTTGGCAAAGAAAATTTTTCCAGGCTAGTTTTAAGGATTCTTTCTAAATTAGCTTGGGAATGGTGGTGTTGACAGCACAGGGAGTCTAAATTACTAGCACTGTTGCATTCCCATTTCTGGTACCATATGGTTAAAATATGCTAAGGGGAAAGCAACATATGGTTTATTTCTTTCCCTAGAAATTTCGATTTAGTAGAGGCATGCTTGGTAGCAGTTTGAAATGGAGAAAAGGCGTGTGAAGAAGACTGAGAGAAATTGTTCTATTAAATACCAGTGCAAAGGGGGGCTCATCAAGTGCCCCCCACCTTTATCATCGTTGCAATAAACACAGTGTCAGAGAAACTGGGGCAAGAAACAAGGGAACCCTTCGGAGTGGAGTGATTCCCAGCACCCAGTGACATTTACAAAGGAAGAGTAAGTGAAAGGAACCATCAACCATAAAATTTCTAAACTTCTACTGTGCTTCAATTACAACCTGAGTCAATGAAGAGACTGCACTCAGTTAAGTGATAACAAGAATAAATCATGTTCTATCCAATTCAGACTATGCTTTTGTTGCATTTTTTACCTATATAATTATTGTTAGATGGGCCAGGTACAGAAACTAGGGTACAGAAACTCACCAGTGCAGGAAGCCCTGGATGCCTAGCAAGGGGCAAAACTAGGAAAACAAGAACCTCAGCCCCAGGCAACCTATCCTCCCCCAGCATATCACTGGTCATGTGGTTTCGATGCCCTGAGCATTCCTCCCTGAAGATAACATCTAGGCCTCAGCTGTATTTCAGCTCCAGGCCCAGGTAAGCAGGGAACCAGACAAGTGGCGCCATGGCTGCCTCAGGATCAGCTACACTGACTAATGACCCCCTTCCCTGGCACCCAGCAATCAGTGACCACAACCCTGAAAGAGTGCACCTGGAAGCTGATGGTATTCTACTGAGACCCTCCCCTGGGACCTCCCCTAAGATTCTTACCTGCAAGAAAGAGATAAACACGCTCAGGACAAAGGACAGAGTGCCCTGTCCCCACTAGGAGAGCATGCCAGTGCCATCTCCATCCCTCCGAGGGGACCCCACAGGACTTGCAACCAGGGGAGCTATGGGCAGTGGCAACTTGTCCTGAGCTTACCCCTTGAACCTGTCTCCAAGGCCCCCAAACATGTCTCCAAGGCCCCCTTCTCTCTCTCTGAGTTCTGAGTGAGCCAAAGCAGCCCAGCCTAGGTTCCCCTGTTGCTTCTATGTTCTTTCCTGTCTCACTGTCCCAAGTATATTTTTGCTGCCATCGTGGACCCGATACCCTTTGGCTCAGTGCTGTGTAGCCCTTCCCCTTGGATACCCCCATCCCATTTTAATAAATTTAATTTTTCTTTATCCACTGTTTGAGATGGCTATTTAGCCTGCCCACACACCACCACCACCAACCGTTAACCTTTCAACTATTATAGCACCTGTATGCTTTTGATAATATCTACCAGGCAGTAGTTTGAAACTTTGCTTAAGTATGTAAAATATAAATAAATAATAATAGCATAACATCATAAATCATTGTTTTCTCTACTAATAA
Organism: Miniopterus natalensis; assembly: GCF_054644295.1. Lineage (NCBI taxonomy): Eukaryota > Metazoa > Chordata > Mammalia > Chiroptera > Miniopteridae > Miniopterus > Miniopterus natalensis. Next base: position 33,117,181 of record NC_142085.1, on the reverse strand, counting down.
ACTGATGATAATAAGCTGTTGATTTTTCAAAATTCTTACAGGTCTTTTAAACCTTTTTGGAAATGCTATTATTGAAAAGAACTGAAATAAGTCTGTAATCAGATACTTAATCTCTTGAAAGAAAATTCCTTAAAATTTAATAAATTATTTGTTCTATTATAGTTAAAATTCATGCTCATCATAATTAAATTTTATTAAAATTGGTTTAAATGCTGTTTATGTGAATCTTTATCTAGATGTATCCACTTCTATCAACAAGAACATACATTGCACTTCACAGGGGTCTTCGGAGTCTTGTAAAAAATTTGAGCACATTCTTTTTGATGTGAGAGAGCGACATCGATTGGTTGCCTTCTGCACACTCCTGGTTAGTGCCAGGATCTAGCCCACAGTCAAGGTATGTGCCTTTAATCAAAATCAAACTCAAGACCCTTCAGTCTGCAGGCCAATGCTCTAACCAGTGAGCCAAACCGGATAGGGCTGAGCACATTCTTAATTGAAAATCCAGAATCCAGAAAATAATAGGTTCTCAGTTTAACTTTATGAAGACTTAAAGATCTACACATGATAAATTAGAATATAAGATCGTCAACAGGTTCAAAGCTTTTGTTTTAAATGAACCTAAGTCTTTTATATATGCAATTATTTATTTACTCAATTAAAGAATTATCAAAAGCCAACCAAATTTTAATTACTCCTCTATTTGGTCACTAAAGAAACAAGTATCTCACAAGCCAGGGATCTTTCATCTCCATATCCTTCCATCACCCAACTGCCTTCCTCCAATTAAGCCTCTTCTGAATTACCAGTTCCTGCAAGAAATCTCACTTTTGTACAAAACTAGTAAACTCTCCTTGTTACTCTTTCATCAAATCACACAGCACTTTGGAATTCCTGAATCACTCATTCATAGACACATACTTTCTGGAACATATTAATAAGTTGTGTAAATACCAGAATAAGTTTATCAATTAATTAAATATTTTCTGAGTATCTGTGCTATTTGCATTGATATCAATGGCATTTTAAAAAAAGAATGAGACTATTAAGCTTGCTCATTGTAAGATAAACAATGCTGCCACATGAAAGTTATTTCATTGTTTTTGTGATAATAAATACTAATTCCTTAACTATATTTCTTTTTCTGTTGAAGGCAGTAGTAATTATAAGAATCTAGAATACCTATTGACTGGACATAGGACTCACTGTGCAAAAAGGCCCCCAAGACAGTGAGAACAGCCAGGGAAGGCAGTGTCAGGAGAGCAGGGAGATTACCTGTGAGCACTGAGAGATGGGGTGTGCAGGTGCTGAGTGGGGATACTGAAACAACATAGAAGAGAGCTGAGACAGGATGGCACCTTCTCCAGTGCCACCATACCACTCGACTCTTTGTTAAGTAAAATTAAAATATTCAAGGGAAGTAAAAGTGATACAAATTTGAGATGGCCACAAAGGAGTGAAGGAAAACTCACCTAATGGATCAGCCATAGGTTTTGTTATAATTCAGCAGCCAAAAGCCTTCTTTGGTTGGTTCTAATCACTAGCAGGTCTCCATCTGCTTACTCCAAAGATTTAAATGATTATCTAATTACCTTCCTAGTTGATATATTAATTTATATCATTTACCAACTCATTATTACAATAGGTTCTACTTTTGTTTCACTGTAACATTATGCTTAACACTTTATTGAAGTGCAATATTCATACAAAAAGTACATATATCATAAACATATATCATAAACCAACTATTTGTTGAATTTTTACAAAATGAACACACCTGAGAAAACTGGGACCCAGACTAAGAAACAGAACATGGTCAGCACCCCAGAAGCCTTCTGTTCACAAGGGTAACACTTATCCTGACTTAGAACAGCACAGATTAGTTTTGCCAGTTTTTGTACTTTATATAAATGCAACCATGCAGTATATATTCTTTGGTGTATCTGGCTTTTTTCATTTAATATAATGCTTACGAGAGCCATCCATACTCTGGCAAGTAGTAATAGGTCTTTTGTTTTCATTGCTCTGTGGCATGCTGTTGTGTGACTATATACCACGATTTGTTTTTCCATTCTAATATTAGGGGCAATTGAGTAGTTTTTAGTTTGGGGCTACTATAACAGTATTACTATGAACATTCTAGTGCCTATAAAATCACAATAAACTACCACATAAAACAATGTTTCTTGGAAAATAATGTGTTCACATTTTCTGTTTAATAAGTGCTTATACGTTATTTGCTGCATACTGGCCTGTATTCTCAGTACTTTATAAGTATTTATTTATTTTATAACCCTATTGATCATCCTATGAGATAGATACTATTATTATTCTAAATTAACTTATGGGGAATGGAGACACAGATAATATAGCCAGAGAGTGATAGAAACAGAATTTGAATTGAGGCAGCCTGGCAGGAAAGTCTGAGATTGACTTTTTAAAGTATCTCTAATAGGCACTAGTAGATATTGAATAATTATTAGTTCCTTTCACTTCTTGGCAGCTGGGCGGGCAACGGTGTTCGCTGTCACGGCAGGTGAGAGCTATGCCTCCAAGAGTGTCCTCCTTGAGTAAACTCGTGAACATTTCTCAGTCATGGGAACCCTCCACTTTTTTTCCTTGGGTCCCGTATTTTGGCCTAACACTTTCCCTTTCCACAGAAACTATGTGAGCTTCTGAGGAGATTCTCTCTGCTCACTGCAGAGAGAAACAGAACACAGTCTCACAATTGCTCCCCACATTCCCATAGGCTTTGGGAAATTCTGTGCCAACAGAATCAGGAGATCTATACATGTTTTCTTCTCAGGCTAGCCCACCCCCACTGTTTTCCCTTCTCAGGACAAGATAAAGAAACATAGAGGTATATTCTCCCAGCAGGCTTCATTCTTTTATTCACACCACAGATTTGTTTAGCACTTACTATGGGCCAAGAAAGTACCATGCATTATGGTAAATATAAAATAGAATAAGAAAGAATCAGTGATCTTAAGAAGCATACTGTCTACTAGAAGAAATGAGTAGGATTTCATTTCTAAAAGTAGAGTATATGAGGCTTATGTGAATAATGGGTGATATTAAAAAGATTTAGCACCTATCGAGGCATAGACACTGACCAATCCGAATGCATGTCGTGGGCAGAAGGTGGCAGGGCTGTGTCAGTTGTGTAGCCACTGAATAGTAGCCTGTATGTGCAAGGGACGGGCCTGCATAGAAGCCTGTAGCCAGAGCACGGGACACCTCAAATGCCAAGTGACGTGCCTTGACTTTATTCTGTAAGCTCCACAGAACCACAGAGCAATTGCAAGCATGGTTATGATACAATAGGGCTATTTTAGGGACCTTTTTCTCAGCCCTTTAGCCTACTGGAAACCCAATGCCACAGAATGAAGAGGATTGTTCTTTTCTATTCTTGCAGTTTCATTTCTCAACAGCTTATGACCCAAGCACTGGCTTAAAATTTTTTCACTAACTGAAGTTTGCTCGAAGTCCTTGAAGACCAGATCTGGGTAACTGCGTTTGGACACTTGGAATATTGCAAAGTTGTCATCCCTCAAGAAGCAGCCAGCCAGCTGAGCTTTTGCCTTGTGTGCACCAAAGAACAACTGAAATAAAAAGCTCGCAAGGGGATGCACAACATGACTGGAATTTCCCTCTGCCAGCTGGCGCCTCTGACACTTGTGCTTCTTTTCAAAATGTTTCCAACTTTTGAGACTACTAAATAAGCCAGGGAAGCAAAGGTTAAGCTGGGGGCTGGGCAAATCCCAGAGGAATGAAACAAATGAAGGAATGAGGAGAGATGTCTCAAAGAGACACTTCTTTTAAATTAATCTCCATAAGCATGTGCCCTTTAGCACTATTATTTTTTTCTTGAAATTGTCCTTTTGGGAAATGGTTTGCTTAATTTCTCCCATATGAACTAAGCACTGTTTCATCCACCAAGGATTAGTTGGCTAAACTTATCGGCTTGGCTTATAAAACAGTTTGAAAAATCTCTTGGCTCTCTCCTCGCAAGAAGGATGGTGTGGCTGGGAGGAGTGTGAGCGCTGGTCCGAGACTGCTTGGGTGTGACTCTTGGCTCCACTGGACACTTGCTTGAGGCCTTAGGAGGGTTTCTTATTGTCATTTTTCTCATCTGTAAAATGAAGATGATAATGTTAACTACCTCATTTGAGGTACTGAAGATCAAATGAGTTTTAATATATGTAGAAAAGAACCTGACATATAGTAATCGCAAAGAAAATTAGAGTCGTTTCTATTACTATTATCATTATTGTTATTTTACCTTGTGCTTTCTATGTCTCTTTCTGTTCCTCACTAGAAAAGAGCAGATACCCCTTTGTTGATAAAGTCTAAGTATGTGTGAGCCACAAACTACTAAAGATACATGTATCTTTTCAAAGCTTATATCACTAAAAAGATACTAAAACTTTTAGAAATGCAATAGAAAGCCAAATACTTTTGCATATTTTTTTCTCTGAGATGACATATCTCCGTTAATTTTCTGGCCAAGCCAGCTGCTCTGAGTACAAACAATGAGTAATTCTCCAATCAAGGATATGTTAAGATTGCTGAAATACCTGCTAGCTTCGTGAATGAAATTATTTAATCAATATTATTGATTATTCTTAAAACAGCCAATGTGAGGGTGTCACACTTAGTTGGACAAGTAAGCCTTTCCTCCTCACCGCTCCTCCCGGTATGCTTGCACAGGTGTGCTCTGTAGAGAGGAAGCTTTCCCAGAGGGAGAGCACTGGTCGGGCATGCTCTTCACAAACTGTTTTCAATGCCTATTATAAAAGAAAAGTTTGATCAGGTGCCAGTGGGAAAAACCATCTACTGGGAAGCCGTGTGACTTACATTATACTATTCATTTTTAGAGCAATTATAACACTATTCCCTTGCTCTTTGCCTCATCTTGGTTATCTGTAAGATAGGAATTTAAAATTTTCCTTACAGAGACCCTGAGATATTTTTAAAAGTTAAAAACAAAATAAAACTGGGAAGTGCCCTGAGTTCCCCAGAGGAACAAGGACTGATACGAGCGTGTGTTGCGCACTGACAGATGGCACTCTGTTAGTTTCAGTAACCAGCAGCTAGCTGCTGTGCTATTTTATAAGCAAGTAGGTCAGCAGGAAGTCCCAAGCTGGAAAAAACCACCACTAGCGTGTGCGTGATGACCGATTCTTTGAATTATTCATTTTCATCATTGATTGCTTAATTAAGTAAAATAGATACAAAAATCCAAAGTGCCCTCTAAAACCTGAGATATTAAGACAACAGCAAGTCTCTCTGGCTTGGAAGGATTTGTCTATTTTAAAGAGCCCAGGATGAAGCTTTCCCCAACTTCTCACCCAAATTTGTTTAAAGTTAAAGGAAAAGATGAAAATACAAGGCAAGGAAACTAGACTCTCAGACAAACCTGTGTCGGAATCTGGGAGGGATCTCCAGGCATCGAAAGAACTGGGCAGAGAGAGGAACAGCCCTAAGGGTGGGACGTGCTGGGAATTTTCGTTTTTCCTGTACTACGACTTTCTAGATGGGCAGAAAGTCAGGAATTGAGAGTTAGGAAGAAGACTCCATCATAAGCCAATAGAATTGACAATTAGAACATATGGTAATGACTGCTCTAAGAGACGGAATATAAGCCTAATAATGGGAAAACGGTGGTGCTAAAATCTACTGATAACCATAGAAAAGAACGGTTATTTATTTAAGTATGAGTAGAGACTAAACAAAACCAAAAGCCACAATAAATTGAAAATTGTGTAATTGAAACAAAAGGAAAAAGGAACATAAGTACATATATATGTATATATATACACACATATATACCTCTTAAAGTTACTTTATTTTAGAATGTTTGTCATCTTTTATAAGATGTAAGAAAATATTTTCTCTATGAAATAGGAACAGAAGTTTATAAGGAGAATGAACTAAAAGAAAGTATGATAAAATTATGAGAGACACAAATGATAAAACACATAGATGAAAACTAAAAATGTAGTTGTAACTTGGAAGTTCTACTCATAGGCATGTACCTAACCCTAAAGAGACTCATAATAGGTATACTAGAAGTTATATATGTGAATGCTTATCATGTAGTAATTTGTAATAACAAAAATCTGACAATAACTCTAATGGCAATCAGTGAAATAATGGATAAGTAAATATATTTTTGAATACTTAAAATATTCCATAGTTAAATTAAATCCACAACAAAAGCACTAAACCCCAGAATTTGCACTATGGAAAATCAAATCAGGGATATCTTAAGGACAAACTTGAGTAGTTTTCTCAAAAAGCAGAGGAAAATTATGAAAAGATGAAAATGCTAAGAAAGGAGATGGTAGTCATGAAAGAGAGAGAACCAAAACTCAGCCCAAAAGTTATAGGTAATCTCAAGAAAAAGAAAAAACAGTTGGAGTAGATGTGATCATGAAAAATACCTCAGAGGGGAGAAAATTCAAAACTTTACATGAATAACACCACTAAAAGACTTGAATATTAAGATTAAAATAATCACCATATTCAAGGCAAATATTCACTGGGGGGAAAAAGACATAGAACCACATTGAGTTATGTTCTGAAAAGAAAAAAAAAACTTTAAATTCAAACGCTGAGAAATTTTAAGCATCTAGGAAGAAAAAATGTTAATGTCTTCTAACAAAATTGAACCACATGCTATTTATAAGACATTTTCCACAAATAAAATTATGGAAATCAATGCAGCAACATCTCTTAAGGAAAAAATTGTTAGGGTAAAATTTCAGGAATTATGTTCCCAGAGAATATAGCCTTCAGGTATGAAGGAAAAAGAAAGGTATTCTCAGGTTTGCAAGAACTTAGAAAATAACTATACATGTGTGATTCCAGACAAGGTTAAAGTTGTACTCCTGTTGACCAAGAGGTGAATTGTACTGAAGACCTCAAGCAAAGAAAGTTACAGAACATCAAACCAGTTCAACAGAAAGGTAATCTCAAGAATTATTGCTAACATTGCTACAAAACAGAAGGTAGACATATTGAGTAAAAATTTAATTTAATGATAATTATCTGGGTCTAATCTTGTAGACTATAACAAGGGAAACATGGAAATGAGGTAAAGACAAACCCAAAAAGGATTCTAAGCTAAATATTTCTCTTTTTTTAAGTAAAAACTGTATTAAAAGTTTAAAAATAAGTATTTTATTTTGTATGAAGGGAGTCAAACTCTATCTTTTCTTTTATTATCCTGATAGTTAAAAATATGAGTTAGATTACAATTTTGAAAAATTCAAATGTAATCTCTATACAATTTATAAACAAATACTAGAGAGTGTAAAAGCTTATGACTAGCGATATTACTAAGAAAACATGAGAAAATCACAAATCAAGATAAAAGAAATATAAGTAAACGTAAAAGTTATAATAATAAGAATAATTGAAAACTCCCTGCTAGAAGGCAAAAACAATTCATATCCAGTTTTAAAACATTGAACTTCATGATACGTATGAGAGACTCTAAAACTAACTGATACAGACAAGGTAAAAATAAAAGAATGGGCAAATATTCACTGGGCATTCACAAAAGAAAACAGGAAATACTAATTTGAGAAAGGGCCAAAGATATTATTGGTGACTAAAGAGTCATTACATACTAAATACATATAGCTAGGAAAACAATAGTCATTCAATTCATATGTCATATAGAAAGAGCAGGGAAAGGTAAAGAAAAAAGAAAAACTACACATGAAAGAAAAAATTATTCAATTTCAAATACTTCTGTTTTAAAGGCTATATTTTTTACATATCAAATTAGCCAAACTTAATTCTAAAGCCCAAAATTGTTGGACGTGAGATTAAAAATTGGAACGATTTTTAAACTGGAAGGCGAGTTTGATGATCGATATCAAGAATGAATACTCTTAGATTGAATAGCTCTACTTTTAGCCATTTATCTCACAGTTAGGGAATATTTGAGGGTAGAGAGATTCATTACCACCTTACACCTGTATTCAATTTAGTGTTAACCACCTGAGATGTCACAAAATGTCCAACATCAGTTATGAAGGGTGTCACCAGTAACTTGTTACTATTAGCAGTAAAAGTACCAAACTTTAAACACTATTTACTACATTAGAGTCCAGTCGAGGTTACCTCCGTAATGCTGCTCTTACTCATACAAGTCACACACGGTGTGAGTGGACGGGGCAGGAACAGAGCAAAGGCAAATGCCCGGGAAATTTGCATAAGCCAGAGCTTTTGTTACCTAAGGGTACATCAGAACTCACTGGGTTCTGAAAAATTATGCATGTTATAGAGAAGAAAGAAATCCACCACTTATAAGACCGAGTTAGGGGCAGCCATTTAAGATATATGATACAGACATTATAAATTGTTTTTTGGAAGCTTGAAGGCAGGATTGGGCGCACAGTGACCCTGTTTTATGGAAGAACTGGAAGGAAGTACACCTGTCTTGGAAGTGGTGGTCTCCGGGGGTATTTTTCTTCTTTTTATGTTTTCCTGAATTTTCCAAGTATTAAGTAGTATTTTATGACCAGTAAAAAAAATTATTCACCAAAAAGCATTGTAAAATTATAAAAAAGAACTGAACGTTTACTAAGTCATTCTGCAATCCTGTTAATCCTCTTTCCTTCCTGATCACTATACCAATTAAAACACATAATAAATATTTACAGAAGGGGATTTGTGCCCTTCTGATTAAAGTCCCAAATCACTTCTATCACATGCTAAAAAGAAAGGCTTTGACAGCATAAAGTCACTTGATCCTTAGCATGTCTTCCTCTAACCTGCCAAAAACAATTCTGTGGCTCCTTAAGCATTACATATTTAATGAAAACTGAAACTAAATATCATCATGACATCCCATTTTATCCCTATGAAAATGTGCCCTGTTCTTTGAGGAAAGGAGTAATGAAGACCAAATGGGTATACTTTCGTTAAGTCTTCATTCTTGTTTACAAGGAACTAAGTTAATGCCCTCTCCAGGGAAAAATAAATAAAAAAGCACGCAATGACCTTCACTGAACTTCGTGCACTAACCAACTGAAAGTGTATTTTAAAATACCCTGGAAAAAAAAAATGCTTCAGGGTTGTGGGGTTAACACAATACAAAGTGCTGCCAAACTTCCTGTTGTTGTCATTGTGTTTTCTTAACCAAAGAAATCTTCCTATGAGAACACAAGTTTCACAGTGGGGTGGTGGGGACCAAGGGTTCTGCCCCGTACTCATGCGTCTTGTCCCAGAACTGCCTTTCAAATAACCCATGGTTCTGAAGGGCGCCTAAAACATTGTAAGAAGTACATTTTGTGTTTTCATTTATTTCTTGGGAGAACAGCAGTTTTTATTAATGTATGTTCTTGACATATCATTGGATTCACTTTCCCAACCATTTTGCATCACTACCTAAAATAGTCTTTGAGGAATGTTAAAAAAAAAAAAAAATCTCAATTAACTTGCCAAAGCACATTTATTTTCCATGAGTTGTACTATTCCAATTCTGCTTTTTCAAACACTGTGAATATCTACCTTAGGCTTCTTAACTTTTAAATATTATTTTATAGCACAAAAGTGTACTAAAAAAATTTCTACTTTTGACTTTTGGGGGAGGGACATATCACTTCTATTTTCCATTGCTTGGAAAAAAAACAAAGAAGAATTGTTTTCCTTTTTGTAAGTTTTGAAGTTGATGGTATCATTTTGTTTATTTATAAATAAAAAAGAGTCTAAAGCAAGGTTTATCAGCCTGTGCACTATTGACATTTTAAGCTGAATAACTCCTTCTAGTAGGGTTTTGTCCTGTACTTGGTAGCATATTAGCAGCATTCCTGGCCTCTTCCCCTCTAGATGCCATTAGCACCCCCTTTCCCCAGTTGTGACAACTATAAATGTCTCCAGACATTGCCAAAGTCCCCTGGAAGGGCAAAATATCTTCTGGTTGAGAACTCTGCCCTAAATTATATCATTCACAGAGAGATATGTAATACCTATCTACTTTATTTACTACAAAGTCTTCAAAAAAGTGAAAATTCCTGGCTTGCAAATGTTAGGCCTACTTGTTACTCTATTATTTTACCAGCCCTTAAATATTATACCTAAAGTGAACTAATGAGCCATTAAGATTTTCCATATCCTTCAAAAAACAAAACAGCTGACCACAAAACAGGAATTAGATGTTAGAGGTATCTCACACTGAAAATTTATTTCACTTCTAGTTACATGATTTCTTTGTTTTAATTTGGCCATAAAATCATCTAAATTATTTTATCACAATGAATATTCAAACTTTTGGTTCTGTAGTCCAGGTAAAGAGATTTTCAATAAGAAGCAGATAATTTCATATCATTCATATAATGCACGCACTTCTCTTTTTATTCAAAAATCTTATAAGTAATGCTCCAATGAAGAAGTGTTTCTGTATCAGATATATACCTTTTAAAAATAATTTTTGTAGTATTAATTGTAACATGCTTATTGGAAAATTTTCAGAAAACACAGAGCAGTATGTAGATCATCATAATTACTACACAGAGATAACCACATTTAGGTATTGATTTTTCTAGATTTCATTCTATTCGTACATTATATACTATATCCTTAACAGATCATAAGTTATATTCTACCTTATGTGAATTAAACATAATGTTTGCTGTACAATAAGGATACAATTTGTTATGACAAATGTACTTAGCTTTCTCAAACAACTATTTTTTATAGCAGTAAAGTACACAATGTTGGGTTATCTACTTTAGGCGATAATACCCACATGCTACAATTTTCCTTTCTGTTTCTCTAACCCATAGGCTTTGGCAACAATAAGAGAAGTGGGCACTCAAACACAATTAGGGCTTTTCTCTACTTTCATTTCCACTCTATGCTATGTGTCATCTAGCTATAGATATCCAAAGTCTTACCAATGTTTCTGAGAATTCTGGGGGAAAGAAGAGAGCGTCTTACATTTTCATGGTCACTTCTGTTCCATATGGATCCACTGAAACAAAAAAGGCCATTTATGTGTTTAGAAGGTGTCATTGAACTTTTGCCCTTGAACCTTAGAAATTCCCTCTCCAAATCCCTTCTATCCCCACATTCAGGATATCTTCAGGAACTGTTTTATCCTTTGTAGTTTCCAACTCACACCATGTTTCCGGTTCTCTGTACCCATTTTCTTCTCTCTGGAACAAGGGAAATTCTCCTCTGTTTTCTACACAGAGCTCTTTATTCTCCACCTTGGTTGCCTAAGTCAATGGACAGCCCCGAGGGACGTGAAGAACCAAGTTCTTGATTGTTGTAGGATTTCCAGTCAGAAAGGTCCTGGTAATCAATTAGTCTAACTTTTCAATCCAAAAAAGAAATTGAGGAAACATCAGATTATCCAGTTATTTCTAATGACTACAGTTCCAAGGATGCCTCAAAGTAGTTAAGAGAACACTTGGAAGTAATCAGGAGACCTGGGGACCTGGGGCCGTGAACCCAGCCTTATCTAAATGGGTAACAGAAAACTCGTCTCACTCACTGTTTCTCTCGTCCAGTCTCTATAATATGAGAACAGAACCTATGATAATAAGCACACTGGTGACCCACATCATGGCCTGAAAAGCACATTCTACAAACTTGCCGCTTCCATCCTCAAAACAATACAGCGAGAGAGATATAGCATCAAAAATTATGAGCATCCTCACTTATAGGCCCAGAGGAATTAGTGGCCTGGTTGAGTCCCAACAGAGTAGCAGAGCTTAAAAATGTCTTTGAACCCAAATACTCCACCAGACTGCCTTCTCGAAATCTGGAGAGAAAGTGATGGAAATTTAATGACATTACCTATGCGAAGGTTCTTTCCAAATGAAAGAAAAGTGAATGAAAATTTAGCACTTACTGCTGTGTTTACTTTTAGACAAGTTTGGAGAGATGCCACCTACATGAGAATGCTTTGGTTAGAGTTCAGGTAATTTCTACAAATATTCTCTACAAATGGCACTGTACACTATAAAATAAAACTTTACACAATGGGATTAAAATATACTCTGAGAGTCATTTTTACTTTCACTATAATTCTTTAATTTTTCTGGACTTTCTTTTATATTTATCCTGCTTCTTGTCAACTTGTAGCTGATGCAAATGTTTGGTGATCCAATCTTTAAGCCTTGTCTCTTACTTAAACACACACACAAACACACACACACCCCTTTTCTTCCTCCATGGATCCTGATAATGATTTTTTCCCCTTGTCTTTGAATATTTACAATGCAGACTGCAAGTCCAAGAGGTTGATTTCCCTCTTATCCAAGATGAGCTGATTCTAAGAGACACTGCCCCCCAAAAACATTTCACAGTGGCCCCAACATGCTTCTTCACTGGCACAGAAAATTAACAGTGAATTATAACTGAAAAATCTGGAACCCTCAAAGCTCAAAAATGTTAATTACTCAAAAATTCATGTTCCAGATTTCTAATTTCTTTTGTAACTTTCCACAGAATCTTCTCTCCATAATTTTCATTCATTTCTCAAGCTATAAAGCTCACAATTGAACACATTTTCTATTGCGTTTTCCTGTCTGCTGAGTCAAATAGTTTCAAATGAAACAATTACTTCATCAAAAACAGGCATTTAACGAACACCCTCCCCGTACTCAATCTGTACTAGAATCTGTGGAATCCAAAGGCACAGTTGTTCTCAAGCACAAAAAAGATAATCTACTGCATTATGTATTGTCTGTGAAGGAAATAAAATAATTGCACTCTATATTCCATTATGTTTGCTTTCTTAAAACCACCATATATATTCCTGATTAATGTTTGTATTTTAGCACACTGAGGTCTCACACCTCCTTTATCCTATCCTAAATATTTACAACTGAGGTTTCCCAACATATATTGATACCCTACATTAATTTTTTAAATAAATTTTACGTTAAGAATTTTTTGTAATAATAAAAAATTTCATCAAAACAATATTCACACTTGGGTTAAAAATGTTAAATAAAACTACAATCCTTCTCACACCCAATTGAAACACCAGCCCCCATCCAAAAGGAAAAGTCTTTTAACCATGTCTGCTTTTAGAAAACTAAATAATAATCTTATTTGAAAAAAAAAACAAAAAACGACATTTAAATAATGAAATAACTAACATTTATATATAGGGTATTCTCCCAAATGTATACACACACTTTGAATAATTATAAAGGCAGTGTTCATTAAAATACATTTCATTTTCAAAATTGAGCTGTCATATGTTAAAGTGTGTACACTTTTTGGGGGGTACACTGTATTTGTTTTTATCCATCTGTCTCTATGTGTTTGACCTTCAGCTATGTAAAATGAGATTTTAGTTCCTTTCCTGTAGCTCTTTTCTCAGCCCTCTGTAATTCTGATAATTACATTATTATTTCAAGTTTTGTTGGTTGTAATTTAGAAATATCTACTCACACTTCCGTTTCTTGCTGAACAAATTTAAGTCAGTTTCTTGACACCCCTCTAGGTGGAATAAGGCCTCTATTCACCTTCCACTTTTACTCCCTTCTCGAATCTTCCACCCTCTGTCAGCTGTTTAAACTTTTCTTACATTTACTTTTACTTTGTTAAGGTTGTAATGTGAACTGTTAATTATGTGAGCTGATAAAAATGTTTTTATACCTAAGTCAGGTTAAGTTGAGTTTTTGGTACTTTCAGCAAAAACCCTCCTAACTTCACTGAGCACCTCCTACACGCTGACCTGCTGGCCAGGGAAGGAGATGACACCGTCCACTTGCTGTAAATCACTCTATTTTAAAAGGATGTATGATTTTTTTAACCTGTAGGTTATAGTTAATTAAAATATATCTCAAATAACAAAATAAAATGATAAGATGAAGTTCTGCAATCATTCTAAGACAATATCTTACTCAGGAAAAGCCTTTTAAAAATAAAACCATTGTAGAATATTATTTGAAAATGGGGACACATTGTTTATGTTCTAAAAGAGACTACTAAAATTGAAGGAAATAGGTGTATAGTAATCCTAGTGAAAAGATTTATTGCATTTGAAACATATTCTAGGGGTTATTGTCTTAACTATAAAGGCTACTGATGGGTAACGTGGGAAATGACCATGATTTAATCATAATTTATAATATGCATTTCAGTTTAAATTTAAATCAAATATTCTATTTTTGAGGGAAACTCCTGACTTTGCAGAAAACATTCATAGATATATGATTCCTATAAATATAACTTTTTAAAAATGTAATGAATTTTCCCCATCTTGTACCTCTATATTTTTCTGCCTCTTTAAAAAATGTTTTGAGACACCTGGTGGGTGAGATTCCTCTTCCCCTGTAAAGAAAACCCATAGCAGTCTCCTTCGTGATGTCAGCTCATCATACCCTGGGTTTATGTATGGCTCAAAATATGCTATTCATGCATTTATACTTCACCTCATTTCAGAAAGTATTTTAGATAGCATAAATAAAATGCATGCATACAAATATAAGCTGGTAATGCATGCTAAAAAAATAACAAGCCAAGATAGGGTAAATATTATGCTTCTTAAAAAAGTCACAATGAAGCAGGCCACAATATCTTCCTAAATTGAGCTATAAATTTAGTTCAGAGCTGCCTAATAGTGGAAATAAAAAGGAGACATTACAAAGATGTCAACTCAGGGGAAACAAAGTAGCTCGTAATACTAATCACTAAAAGAAAATTTCCTTGGGACTGTGACCCAAGATAAAATGAGAAGGGGAGGCTAATGTTTTCTTGAGATTTTCTCTCTGTTCCTTCATATGCATATGAAAGGCTCTGGTGATAGATACATCACAGTGAGGAAACTCCAGGGTCAGGTTCAAGAAATCAGAAAAATATAAGTTTTGTAAAAGAGTTTAAAAACCTGGTGTTGTGGTTCACAAAAGAAATTCCCCCTCATTCATTTCAGAAATAGAAAGAAAAATGAAGGAATTCTTTTTCTATTCTCTCTCATAGATATTATTTCACTATTCCTAATAACATCATTTTCAATGCGTGAATTGGATTCAGTGAATTGGAGAGACACATGAAATTCAGAGGCATACCAATGATCAGAATCTGGAAGATGTGAATCCAGGTATCTGTTAAAATCATTGATGAAGAAACCTTAAGATGACAGTATCTTAAATGTAAGAATTCTGAGAATATTGTCATTAGTCATATCATGTAATTCAATTTATAAAAGACCTCATGTGTTGCCCTGGCCTTGGTGGCTCAGTTGTTTGGAGCATTGTCCCATGCACCAGAAGGTTGTGGGTTCAATTCCTGATCAGGGCACATAGCTAGGTTTAGGGTTTGGTCCCGGGTTGGGGCAAGTATGGGAGGCAACTGATTGATGTTTCTCTCTCTTCCTCTTTCTCTAAAAATCAATAAACACATATCCTCTCATGAGGATTAAACAAAAAAGACCTTATGTCTGTGTATTAAAAAATTACCTTTACAGGGCTAAAACTACCCCCAAAGTCACAGTTTCTCTAGTAAACATTTAAATGTGTTAAAACTGATAGCTCTCTAAAAAAGCAACTGCTCTACTCTTCCTTATTGAACAACTGATGAATAAACCATTGATGAGAAACTTTGAAAACATCACTTATTAACTGAAACCTCACCACAGTGGAGTCACCCATATTACCCAATTGATAAAATACTCATTCCCTGAAATAAATGGGTGTGGACTTGTCAATTACCAAATACTGTTTTTGACTTAAATACATGTAATAAGTTGTACATATTGGATCCATAATAATCAATTCTTCCACAATTTTCAGTCAGAAAATAAAATCTGTGCAGTTAATTAGTTGAAAATAACAACTGCTTGTTCCATTAAATTTAGCAAATTCCACATTCTAGTGTTACCATATGTACATTTGTTTGAAGTAATAATTAAACTTCTGTACTAGGTTGCATATTTTGGAAGAAAGTAAACAAATCATATTATGACACATGGAAATGTCTTTAAAAATACACATTTGCTTTCCTCTTTGAAAATCAAGTGCAAATACATTAAGTGAATCCCTGATACATGACTGCAAAATTACTTGATTATGTAGTTATAAATCTGACCCAGCCATGAAGAACTTCCATGTAAAACCAGGCACATTGACAGTCACAGGCTACGTCAATTAAATCTCTCCCCTGACACCTCTCCAAGGCTCTGGACTTAAAAGGCAGGAGTTTCATTCACATCTAGTTTGAGGGAAAACTTTCAGATTGAAAAAAATATGCAACTTAGAGGAAATATTGATAGACTGCTGGTGGGCAAGTGTCTTGATACTTGCTTGCAGAAAAGCAGAGAAGGAGAATAACACATTTAAGGCTGCTGTGCGCTTGGCACAGTGTCTCCCAGAAAACAAATTCTTTACAATCACTGTCTTGGTTGGATCTCACAGCACCTGGATGAGGCGGGCAGAGTCTGGGATATTGTCCTTTCATAGCTAGAGTTAGTCATTAAGAGACTTGCTCCAGGTCAATCCAGAATCTTTTGAAAAAACTTAGTCTTGGGATCCATGCTATCCCTTGAAGCTGATTTGATAACGTGTGATGAGTTTCAATTATAAAAGCAAAATGGTAATACAAGCCATTTTTTTTCTTGTTTGATATTTCTCTCTTCTTCATTATTATTATTATTGTTGTTGTTGTACAGATCATCTTTTTAAAAATTTGGTCACCAATATAATTTATGCCAAAGGAACATGTCACGTGTGTACAAAAAATTTTAAATGCAAAGTTTATTGCCAGAAGAAATAAACTAAATGTGACAGCTATTTGAAATACAAATAAGCATGATTTGTTTTTAACGTATGCAAATTACGTTAAAATTTTCACCGATAACTAAGAGTTCAGTAAAGTTCACAAATCTTACCCGACCAACAATAAATGAGTACTGCTATTCGTATCAAATAAACAACTATAGAGTGTCTACTATTTGCAAGGTATTGAGGTTAAGAGCTAGAGTCGTTATAGCCGGGGGTTTAGGCAAGTCCTCCCCCTGCCTCTCTCGGCTATTTCATCCAGCCTCTATTTAAGATAGCGTGTGGCTTTATTGCAGAAATAAAGGTCACAATAAAGGCGGCGAATACAAAACTGTATTTTCATTCTTGAAGGAAGGAAGGAAGGAAGGAAGGGAGGGAGGGAGGGAGGGAGGGAGGGAGGGAGGGAGGGAGGAAAGAAAGAAAAAGAAAGAAAGAAAGAAAGAAAGAAAGAAAGAAAGAAAGAAAGAAAGAAAGAAAGAAAGAAAGAAAGAAAGAAAGAAAGAAAGAAGAAAAGATACAAATAAACGTTGGGAGTGCCCTAAGCACCTGCGTTTTGCAGGATAGAAACCTGTTTCAGATACCAGGTGTCCTGGCGAATTTATTAAACATACAAATGCTCAGGACCGCAGATGCACCAATGGAGCGCGGCCCGAGTCGACACTTGCGTGCGATGTTCTGAAAGTCTGTGACTCGCACAGTTAATGCAACAACGTGTCTGCAGCTTTCCTTCACGTATGAACTTCTCCAAGGAGAGGAGTTTAAGTTCAGGTAGGATTTGGATGACCTACAAAAGTAGTGCATCCAGTGTTCCCATTTTCGTCCACACCCTACGTTACAACAGTAATTTAAGCACCGGGATCCCCCCAGTCGCCTCTCACTCTGTGACCCGGCCCGGCCCCACTCGCCTCGCTCTGGGCGCCGCGATCCGGGTCCCGCTGCGGCTCCGAGCGGTTTGCTCCCAGTGGATCGGGGCGGGGTGTGTTGCCGGAGTCGCCTTCTATTGGCTGCACTCCCGGGGACTGGCCCTGCTTTCCGACACTTGATTGGGCGGAGCGGCCCCCGTAGGCCGAGACCATTGGAGGCCGCCGGAGCCAGGGGGCGGAGCGGGTCCCTAAGGAGTCCTGACCGAGCGCGCTGGGCGGCGGAGCTGGGCGCCGGGCGCCGGGCGCCGGACCGGAGCTGGGCGGGCGGCCGGCCGCGGAGAGAGGGCGGGAGGGTGCCGGCGCGGAAGGCGCTCGAAGGGGGGGTGCGGTGCCGAGGCCGGTGCCTGGCCGCGCCTTCCAAGGGCAGTCCCGGTTCTCTCCCGGCCGCTCGGAGACAGCATCTGTCAACGCTCGCCCCTCCTCTCGCCTCCTCCTCTGGTCGGGCCGCGCTCCGCCGGCGGGGGACGCGGACCCCGGCGTGGCGAGCCCATCAGCTGTCAGGCGAGCGGCGAAGCGGCCCGAGGGCGGCGAGAGACACACAAAGAACGCGGTGAGCAGCGGCGGCGGCGAAAGGGGCGGCAGTGCCGGGACCGCAACTCCCGGCCGCGCCCGCTCGTGCCGCCGCCGCACCGGGGCTGGGTCCGAGGCCGCGGAGACAATGCGGCCGGGCTCGGAGCGCCGGCGCCCGCGCTGCCCCGGCCCCTCCTGGACGGTGCCCCCGCTCGCCCAGCCCCCTCCCGGCCGGCCCGGCCCCCGCCTGGGAAAGGGGCGCCCCCTCGCTCCCGCGGCGGGCGAAGGAAGTCGGTCCGCGCCTGCCGAGCCCGGCAACTTGCGAGCCGGGAAAAGTTTGCGGCGCCTCCGCGGGGCGGCGCGGCGCGGCCCCCCGCCCCTGGCGTCCGCGGCCACCGCCGGTGACTTTCTGGACTCGTCGTCAGCCCGGGCCGCGGCGCGGACGGCGGGGACGGCGGGGAGGGCCGGAGTCCACCCGAGGGCTCCTGCGCCCGGGGCTGCGGGTGAGTTGGCTTGGGGTGCGATGGGCTTACGTGGTTTGGGGCACCTGGGCTTGGGGAGAGCCTTTAATACTTTTTAGAGCAGGCAGGGAAGACAAATAAAAGTGCGAGGGCTTAAGGGGCGCTGACATGCCACTGAGTCGTGAACCGTATCCGTGGGAACCCTTCGGGAACCCGGCTGCCGAGGGCCTGTGCGGGAGGGCGGGGGTGGGGTGGAAAAATTAGAAGGTCGCGCCGCGCACCGGCCCTGCCTGTAGCTAACTGGCTCTGCTTGACCTTGGACAAGTGACTTAACCGGTTAGATATCCTCTTGGGTGATACTAGAGGCTAGAGCTACAGGAGCTACATGTCTTCCCGTTTTCGAAACACATCTTGGTTTGAGATTTTCCTCGGGCCTCAGCGTGGTACACGAGTTGGGAAGCGGTAGGCCAGGATATATTTCCACATGCGCCTGGATTCGCCCTTCATTCTGCTGAGAAGTAACTTTTAAGCCTGAGGTTTTCAAACAGTAGTATTTCAAAGTTTGGTTTGTTTTGTTTTAGTGAAAAAATAAATTACGCATTACTTGTTTTTAAAACGCTTCTCAAGACTATCTGCTTTGCTGCACCACTTAAAGTTTTAGGGGACCGGGCTGGGAATAGAGAACCAGGCTCGAGGGTGAAGTGACAGGTACCCTTAGCGATCCCTTCATCCCTTCTGGACTCAGTTTAGGGGAAGAACAAGGCTTTTAGTACACATAGGAGGTAGTAAACAGAGCAGGTGTTTTTTCCTTGTTGTTTTTCTGTATTGCTTCTTTCTACTGAAAACTTTTGTTGAGGGCAGTGGGGGATGGGGCTCTAACTTCTGACAAAGAAGGAAAAGAAAATGTCACAGCTAAAGTAAATCTTCCTTACAGGAACAGTAACACAATGCAAATACATCTTGATCTAATTTTAATGAAGGATTGAAAATAGCTGCTGTGTTCAGTAACACTGAAGCCAAGATGGCTCACTTACATAATCTTTGTTGGGATGTGTTAGTGACATGTATAATTTTGATAAATTATTAATGCTAAAGCTTTGGTATAGTAAATTATATTGAAATGTTGTCATCACAGGTTTCATTGAAATACAGGGGAGTGTTAACATTTGTTTATTATGATAAACCTGCATTTTTCCCTTAAAAAGTGGAATCAAACATTTTTTCTAGCCAAAATTTTCTCAACTATTAAATATCTACTTGTCAGTACTGAGTACAAAATAAATTATTTTGTTCTCTCGATAAGTTCCCCCAGGTTTCTTCCCATTCATGAGAGTGCCTTCTAGATGTCAGGTGCTCCCACTGGGTACTTTGTCTTATCATGGAGCTTATGACAGCAAAAGTTGATTTTTTTAAAAAAATGTAATATACTCAACAAATATTTGCTGGATGAAATACCTAGTGCGCAGATAATAATAATTTTTTTAAAAATGTGCCTAACCTTAAAGAGAACTATTATCATGCTTTAGGAGAAAGAAAGAGGGTACCAAAGAAAGAACTCTCAGAAAAAGTGAGTTTAATTCTAGTATCTAGCCTGAGAATTAGCTTAAAATAGGGATTCAGATTTAGAAAGAGACAAAGACAATTGATAGAGTTTCTGGGAAAAAGATAGCAATAATGATTTAATGTAATACCTTTTATGACCTAGCTTTCTTTGAAGAACACAAACCTTTGAAAAGGTGCGTTTCTTAAGTAATAAGTAGCTGTTTGCATTGTGACTGAATGTCTAATTAAATGGCCTAATCATACCATAATAATTCATTTGAGTGCTATCTGATTTTTAAACTCATTTTTAAAATAGCATGAAATAAGCCTTTCAATGCAGTTACATGAATGAAAATGTATGTTTGAAATCAACTAAATCTGCAGTGAGAAAATTACCTTCAATCTTATACCAAATATAAAATAAGCACTGGAAATAACATCTTGCCAAGAAGGTCTAGACTCTAGACAAGTACTATGTGTGGAGTGATCCTCTGTGGACTGCATCATTCCCAAAGGACCTGTCTATTTGGTGATATCAGCAAAATAAGTCCCCAACATTTATAAGCCTGGGAACTTCTGGGAAGCCTAGTAGCCTTATTTGAAAGTGACCACTCAACCTAGAGCTGAGCACTGATATTTGAACAATGAACTGTTGTTGCAGAATGTGTGTTCTCCGAGCAGGCTGCTGGTTAGACAGCCGTGAAGAGGGTTTAGAGCAGTGTATCTGGGGCTGTGGGCCCTAGACCACCTGGATCAGAGTCTTCTGTAGTCCTTGCAAAACTTCAGACTCTTGGGGACCTTCCGATACGTAAAGAGTCAGAATTTCTGTTAGCAGAACCTAGAATCTGTATTCTTAACAAAACTCCCAAATCACACTAAATTTTAAGAAATGGTGTTAGAGTTTTCTTGCCAATGTTTAATGGCAACTGTTGCTTTCTTCTAGGAGCATTATAAAAGCATCCTGAGATGCTCACTGCTCTGATCACTTCCCCTCCAGCACCAGACATGTTGGCTTTGTCCCTTAGTTGGGCCTGGGACCCCAATGTAAACTTCTGTAAGCAAACCACAACACCACCTATAAGCAGAGTTAAGGCTGCTTTGGGTCACAAGACCCAAGAGACCCCCTCCTACTGTGGGATACTCTCACCACCACCCCTAGGCTGTGTGTGATTTGTGGGAGTGGCAATCCCAGCCACTTCCTCCTCTTCAACTAGGGAGATAAAGTTTCAAGCAAATAATTGGGAATTGATCCCTAGGGACTGAAGGCCTGAGAGAGACAGAGCAAGAATGCTGAATGGAAACCTATCCCTTCAACATAGCTCAACACTCACATTTGAAGATTTCAGGCCTAAATCTGATAATTTGGCAGACAAGTATGTGGCTGAAACCAGGCCCCTTGCCCTCTGTTGTCAAAACTTCTGACTGCAAACCCATATAATGGGTCCTATAACCTCTGCCTGTATCCATAAAATCCCTGACATGTAAGGGAGGACTTTCATGTTTACTGAAATAAAAGGGAAGAATTTAGACGAGAGGTTCAAAGCATAGGCTGAGGGGTAAACCACATGTAGTTTAAATCCTAGCTTTGCCATTTACTACCTAGGTGACCTTGAGCTGCATCCTTGACACTCTGAGCTTTCAACCTTACTTGAAAAATGAGGATAACAGTACCTGCCTTATGGAGTTGTTTTGGGAATTATGTAAGATTATAAATTATGTAAGATATAAATTAGTGACAGATAGTAACTGTCACTCAGTGTATATTCCATGTATGTAGCTTTTAATTTATTGTAGTAACTTGAAAAATTTCCTTTTTAGCCCTGGAGAGTTGCTGTAAAAGAGGGACTAGAGGAAGACAACGCAGGAGGAGATAAGTAGCTCTGGACACAGGGAAGGTCACACCACTAAATAGTAATTGTTAAGCAGAGGGAAAGGGACAGAAGGATTCAGACTGCAGTGCCAGCTGATAACCTGGGTTTCCTCATGAGTTGCCCTGGCTCAGCTGCTGTCTCCTCTCCGCTCCTCCCTTTTTGTACCACCTTCTTTAGCACTTCATATACTTTGTTGGCTCACTGAGAACTACTATGTGGTCTGCCTCAAGTTTTTAAGCCTGGTTTTATATTTTAGTATCAGTGATCTCAACCTTGAAGGGACTTGGGGTAGAAGCTTTCTTTCCTTTGGGGATTGAGGTTTTAGAGTTATTAAAGGGAAGAGATTTCTTTCTCTGACCCCATAGGAGTACATCCACAATTCAACTCCAAATTTGCCTTTTCAGAGAAGTATATGCCATCAAGAGGCCCCTCCCCTGACTTTTAAAAATACCTGTACTTTTAGAGCTCTTATACTTTCAATGTGACTTTTCTCACATCAGCTCACATTTTCCTTATAATAACCCTGTAAATTATTATTAATATTACTAGACAGACCCCAATGAGGCACCATAAATGTTTCTCTTTTCCCACCTCCATTCTGTCTTGCAAACCTATTGCAGTGCTGGTCTTTGCTGTCTTTACATCAGTTTTCTACAATCAAAATCCTTTAATTATTCTCTGTCCCCAGTCAAATTGAACCTCCTCTGCCTGGCTTATGTAGTAGCCTTGAAACCAGGGTCTTACATACTTGAAAAGCTTTCTCTCCGTAGTTCTTGGAGCATGGCTGGTAACTCACTACAGTGCTTTAGCCCATATTGCTTCCCTCATGAATGATGCCTCCATTCACACCACGCAGATTCTATCCATTCTTCAATCTCCACTCCTCCTTGGAGCCTTCCTGGGTCATTAACGCCTTACAGGCTTCATCTGCCTCTGCATTCCAGTGGTTGCCACCGCTCTTTGGGCAATTGTAACCTGGCCTTAAAGTCCTAATGGAGAGAAAGTATATGATAGACTTGACATAGTGAAGAAAGCACTAGACTAAGTACATTTTAAAGAGTCGTCTACTAAGGAGCTGTGGGAACTAACCCACGTTGCTCTACCTTTGTAGCTCTACAATTCTTGAGCTGTAAATGTGGAGAGGTTTAGGGCCCATGAGTCCCTTCTCATTTTGAGGTTCTGGGACAACTTGACCTTCCTTATGTGGGATGGGATTTGGCCTCTTACAGAGTTCTTGGATGAAAATGCCGGGAATGGGCACTCAGTGCTTTCAGGACTTGTTCTATCCCACAGATTGCTAATGCTAACCTTAGCAATTTTTAAATGCCATGGAACTTTTTTGGTAAGCTTTGAAGCACAAGCATTCAGGGAAGGTTAGTGGGGGAGATGTTTTAGGTAGTAGGATGATGTACTAGGGACAATAAAGACTGTCTTTGTGAATGATTTCTTATGATCGAATAAGTAGGGTCAGCTATTGGATAACTCTTAGTCATAGCGTTTATGATGTGCTTTGCATTTCATCTTCATTTGATAGTGCTATATAATAAATAGTTATATTTTCTTTTTAATCATTCATATTTAAAAAACATTTAAATAGTCAAAACTCTAGATGCTGGAGGACATTCTATAGTAATCTGATGACATGTTGTAAGTCTGCATATGTATGTACATATATCACATGCATATTACCTTTGAATTAAGAAGGGCACCCGTAAGTTATGAGGTGCTATTATACATTGACCATTCTTAAGAAGAATATCTCTTTAAAGTGTGTTGACATTTAATTGACCTTTGAAAGTTCATTCTGTTAATCATACTCAAAGTGCTAACGCTATGGTTGACTGCTCTAGTGTTTTTACGTTTAGTCGTGCCTAGCATATAAATTCTTCAGCGTAATTGCTACTTATTTAGCCAGAGTTTCCTTTCTTCACTGAAAATGTGAGTTGTGTTTTATTTTTAAAAACTTTGCTTCAGGCTGGACAGTGCTAGAGGTCTGAATTGAAATGTTTTCCTGTCATTAGTTGTATGGGGTGTGGCTTCTTAATATAAGAGTAATGGAAATTTTTTGCTTGGTTAAAGTGTACTTTTCTTCTGGCAGCAGTTAGGACTTTTCAAGATATGATGTTAAAATATAGAGAAGCTTAACATTTTGACACTACACATTTTTAACATAAGTTTTTGAAAGTCTTTCAATTCTTGTTGCATAGATTAAAACTATCAGTGCTATTACTTTTTATTAAACTAAATCTTTTTATCAAAGATTCAAAGGATCTATTTACATAGCAAACTCTAATTATATTCCTTGAATTGCTGCGAGTGGAATTTTATTATAAATGATGTATTTGTTTTTAAAAAGTCAAGTATATTTATTTTTCATAGCTTAACATTTTATTACTATCGCCTAGAGAACATTTGCTGCAATGTTAAAAAATTTCTGAGTACTAAATTTATAAAACCAGTCTATGGAAATAATTTTTATATGGTTAGTTTAGCTGTCCTACAGGTTTCTAAATTAATATTTCTAATGATCATGGAAAAGTAGCTACACTTTTTCTAAATGTTGGTAGAAAATAAAAACTTGTAATTACCGATTTTGGGTAATTTATTTTTGAGACTCTAGATATTTTGGTCTTAAAAGCAATTTTTAAATAGAGAAAATAAAGTTTAAATCAGAATTTTTATTTTTATGAGGTAATTTTATACTTTCAAATATATAACTCTAGGTTCCCCCCTATATATATTTGAGGTGCATCTTGTTCCCTGTTTATGATAAGTTTTGATGTCATTATATCACATATTTATTCACACATTGCAAGCATGTTAGATAGTCTGATTTCATGAAGTTGACTTTCTCATCATGATCTCTCCTTCTATATTGTCCTATCTTTTCTTTTTCCTTTTTCTGTTCCCAATTTTACAAATTATGGCTGTCTCTGTCATCTCATTATAGCCCCACCTCCAAAGGAAAATGAGTGCTTTTCCCTTAGTCCATTTAACTTCAAACTCTATCCTTTTTAGAATGTACATTGAAGCTTCTAAAGAATATCTAAATAATACTTAAATAGTGCAAATGACTTCAATGCTGAATAGTCAGATACAGGATTGCTCAGACTAAGGGTCAACTCTCATACTTCCATTTTATAGACTGTGGTTTCAACAGTTAGATTTATTTCTTCTTTAATAATTAAGTATCTCAGGATAAGGCTAGAACTGGTTAAATAGAGAGCATTAAGCTGAAGCCTGGTTCTTCGGATAATCTCTCTTGGTAATTCGAATGGACTGATGACCCATGTTGACAAAAATTAGTATATTTGCTCTTCTTTCCTGTTCGAAGTATGTTTTGCCATCATAAATTACTTTCTGTGATTTGAATCTGGGTATATTAATTTTTTTGTTTTCGTTTTATTTAACTTAATCTTATATTTTCAAGTACCAAACACTGTTCTAAACACTTTTCAAGTATTAGTTTATTTAACTCTATTGTTATAGTTATTATTATATAATTGTAGTTATATCCTTTTACAGTTGAGAAAACTAGAGCACAGAGTTTTATTTTGGGGTAGAGCCTTAAATGGGGGGACAGTGACAAGTGGATGCAGAGAGGCTAACACAGTAGTGTTAAGAATCAACAAAAAGATGTTCAAGGGTTTTGGGAAAATAAATTTACATGGAAAAGATCAGGGACTCAGCTTGGCCCAGTCTTAAAGAACCACATGTCTTCCGTCCTCAATTTTAAGCCTTGGGCCATAGAGGCAAAAGTCTGGTAAGTGATCATTGCCTTAGGTTTCAGCTGCCTGGTCAGCCTGGGCCATACTGGCTCTTTATGATTCTCGTAGGGCTGCATGAACCTTTATGTTTTACCTCCTAGCATTCTTAGGATTCAAGCTTCTTTCCTCCCTAAAGGGTTTAGCTTCTCTCTCTGCTGAAGCTTGGGCATTTCAAATACCAGCAGAGAATGTTTTTCTGCCCTAGCTGGTTTGGCTCAGTGGTTAGAGTGTCTGCTTTGTACCGAAGGGTCCTGGGTTCAATTCAAGGACACATGCAGGAGGCAACAAGTCAATGTGCTTCTCTCACATCAGTGTTTCTCTCTTTCTCTCTCCCTTCCACTCTCTGAAAAGTAATGGAAAAAATATCCTTGGGGGAGGATTAAAAAGAAAATGTTTTTTCCCTGTCTTAACCTCAGCCCACTTCGTCTTCTCCTCTTGCACCACTTTGTGTATTACTTTGAAAATATTATTCAGTGGTATTTGTGTTTGTGTGTTATATGAAGTTTAGAGACTGATGTTAAACAAGATTAAAGGATAAAGCTGTCATTCCTGTTGGAAGCGGGAATGGAAGAAGATGAGAGAATAGCTAAAAGGAGGAAGTGTGGAGAAAGGTGAGAGACATCATGGAAAAGAAGAGATTTAGTGAGGAAAAAAATGAAGGAGGAGAATTACTGATTTCTTTCCCAACTTCACAGTAACAGAGGCAATTTCACTCTCTTTTCCTCACTTGAAGTTCACCAGGGAGTTATGCTCTGTGGGAGTGGAAAATTTCTCCCTTTTGCATTTTGAGACTTGGGTGTGCTGCTTTGAGATGCCACTGGTATCTAAGTAATATTTGTTTATACTGGATATTTTTCTCTGTAGCCTTTGTGGATGGGGTTTAGAATACAAACAATACTGTTAGCAGAACTGCAGGTACTCGATTGCTATGTTTATTTTACTAGTTAAAAAACTTCCAGAGCCCTAGGACTTCTGAGTACATTAAAAAATACAACAGGCAATTTTAAGAAGTGCTTTAGAGAGAAAGGAAAAATAAGAAGAAAAGTTAGGACTGTCAAGCTCTGGAAATCCAACTAATGTGGTAAGTTGTGTGTGATTTTTTTTAATTAGTGTTTTGAAAGACTAAATTAGGGTAGTTTCATCCATTTAAAAAAAAATGTTATTGTATTTATTGGAGTGATATTGGTTAATCAAATTATATAGGTTTCAGGTGTACAATTCTATAATACATCATTTGTTTATTGTATTGTGTGTTCACCATCCCAAATCAAGTCTCCTTCCATCACCATTTATCCCTGCTTTACCCTGTTCCAACCTCCCCCCACCCCCCTTTCCCTGTGGGAATCACCGCACTGTTGTCTGTGTCCATGAGGGTTTTTTCCCTTTGTTTAATCCCTTCACCTTTTTCACCCAGCCCCCAACCCCCCCTCCCCTCTGATAGCTGTCAGTCTGTTCTCTGTTATCTATGAGTCTGTTTCTATTTTGTTTATTTATTTTGTTCATTAGAGTCCACATATAAGTGAAATCATACAGTACTTGTCTTTCTCTGACTGGCTTATTTCCCTGTGCATAATACTCTCCAGGTCCATCCATGCTATCACAAAAAGTAAGATTTCCTTCTTTCTTAAGGACAAGTAGTATTCCATTGTGTAAATGTCCCACAGCGTTTTTATCCACTCATCTTCTGATAGGCACTTGGGCTGCTTTCATATCTTGGCAATTGTAAATAAGGCTGCAACAAACATAGGGGTGCATATAGTCTTTTGAATTAGTGTTTCAAGTTTCTTCAGATAAATTCCCAGAAGTGGAATCACTGGGTCATAAGGCAGTTCCATTTTTAATTTTTTGAGCTAACTCCATACTGCTTTTCACAGAGGCTGCACTGATCTACATTCCCACCAACAGTGCAGGAGGGTTCCCTTTTCTCTGCATCATCACCCACACTTGTTTGTTGATTTATTGATGATAGCCATTCTGGCAGGTGTGAAGTCATCAGTTATTTTTTAAGTTGGGTTTAAATTATTTTTCTTGTATATAAATTCTTTCTTAGTGGATAGTTTAGGTAAAATAAAAGTGTGGCATTGTCATTCCATAAACTATAAAACTAAATTCTCTAGGGGATTTAGGATTTTTTTGGATTCTGCTTAAATCATGCTTAATGGCTGTTCTTGGTCAGATCACTAGTCTGAAAGTGTATATTCTACTGATTTATGATTATATTGGGATAGAATGATTGAAATTGTGACCCTTCAAGAACATCCAAAATAATATGGTCAATTTTACCTTTAAACTTTCTGGTAATTCATTTTAGGGCTCCCTGAAGTCTCTCTCTCTGTTCTCTGACTCTCTGTAGAAAGGTACATTATTCAATAGCATTTATGAAAAATACTTGCTTTAAATAACAAAATGTTGAGCTAATTTAATGATAAAAGTATTTATTTGAAGAAATTAATTTATTTTAAAATGGTTATTCATTTTCCAAGTGGAGGGGCCTAGTCTTAACAAGTTTGATTAGCTCCCCATTGGCAAAACAAAGAGTAAACTGAAAATTTTTTTTCTTGATCATTGCATGGAGATAGCATGCTATTCAAACATTTCAAGAATCACTGATAAATTACTCTTAAGGAATAGAAAGTGGGAAAGGGAGTTTTTCTCATTTGTTCTTTTTTCATTTATCCATTTCCCCCCATTTGTCCATCCTTTCCCATAATCATGGAAATTTTTAGTTTCCTCCACCGTTCATCAAACGTTCCCCATTTGTACATCCTCGATTACCACCACACCAAGCTTTCTTAGGCAGAAATGGAGCCTGCATCTTTAAAGCTAGCGGAAATCATCCCATGGTTTTCAGACCCTCTTTATTCCCTAGAGCAAAGAGGAACACAATAGTAGTTGGTGGTTTGTCACACTTTCCTCTGTGACTGCCCTGTTTGGTTGACCTAAGCTTTTTTGCCTCCATTCTTAATGCTTAAACCTACAAATGAAACTAGGGCCAGTCACACTGTATTTCCATCATCAGTTATCCCTAGTGGTTCAAATTTAGCACAAACCTGTTGTTGAGTACATATTAATTAGGTGAATATAATAGGATGAAATCACAACATGAGTTTTTTAATAACTCTTCTTTGAATTGAAGTATGGTTGTTATCTTGTGAGTTTACAGGTTTTTTTGTTGAAACTCTGGAAAAATGCTCACATGAGCAACCAAGCTGCTGATTGCCCAAAACAGTGTAAGTCATACATTAACTTGTAGTAAAACTCTGCTGAAAGTGTTTGGTTTGGAGATGCAGTGAGCTATTTCAAGTTAAGTTGCCCTTTCTCTATATGAAATGGTATAGAGGCCTTGCAACCTGATTTCAAGGTTCAACTCTGAATAAGAATATTTTTGTCCCTGTTTTCTGTGTGCTATGTCACTGTTTGCCACAAGTATAAGGTATATGAGCCTCTTTTCTTTTGCTACTTATAACCCAATTCCCATGCCAGACAGTATTGGAGATAATTAAGGTCTATTGAAAGCTTCATAAGGCAGCTACTAACTACTGTGTCTGTAAATATACTCTCAAACTATCTCATAGTCCTGCATTTTTAAAAAATGTGTGGGTGTGGGAAGTGATGGTGAATGAAGTCAGGGTAATTGGTGCTTATTTGTAATAAGAAAAATCGCACTAGTAAGGGAAGACTGTGTATGTTTAACATTTAAAAAATTCTTCCAACCCTCTCCCACTCCAGCTCCCACCCACCCCTACCTCATAAATTCAAGAAATTGGAGGAATTAGACTCACAGGATTTTATAGCTGGAAGGATTTTAGAGAGAATCTGATTAACCCTCTTATTACAGTTGAGGAAATTGATGTCCAATGAGGTTAAATGAGATCACATAGCAAGTTTAAAAGCCTAAATGACATTAGTAGTTTATTTCCTTTAGTAAACACTGTTCTGATTAATCTGCCTTAACATGTTCATAATCAGAATGTAATAATAAGGAAAAATGACTAACCTGTCCATGATGCTTTCCCATATGTACCTCACTCATTTCTCAGAAGAGGTCTGTAAGGTATAGGTATGGTACTTTCCATTTACAGAGAAAATAGGCTCAGTGACCGTCAGAGACCTGCCTGTGCCAGTCATCTATCAAAAGGGCCCAGTGCTCCCTGTCTTTACACCTTGGCAGAAGCATTAGCTGGTCTCAAGACAATACTCATAAACCACAGGCTAGGAAACCACATCTTCATACTATAGCTCTGGCTCTAAACGCGGACCATTTATTAACTTTTGTCTATTTTGTCACTTTAAAAGGGGGAAAATTCTATTTTTTAAAGAGCTATAAGCTTATAAATTTCAAAAGAAAGGTGTTGGATAGTTATAAATAAAGTGTGTTTTAAGACTCTCCTTATCAATGTTTTAAAAATTCAGCCCACATACTTTGAGCACCTATGATATGTAAGACATATTATACTCCAGTAGACACAATGGTGACAGAATCATGGCCTCAGAGTTTATATAATCTCTCTTTTCAGAGATTTATCTAGATAGAGAACTGTTTTTGAGAAATGTCTGGTACTATGTACACATTACTCTTGAGATATGGAAGATATTCTTACATCTCAAATGGGTCAATCAGTTTTTTGTAAATATTCATATTAAAGTATCCAAATGAAAGAAAACTTAAAATACAAAAACATAGGAAAGAAAATACGTGTATAATCTAAATTTTTTGACATGGTATTGTTTATAATGTACATATAGGTTTTTCTTGTCTTTTCTTGAACTTGATGGGATAGCTAATGTTCTCTCTCACTGCAGAGCTTTGTAACCTATTTTACTGATTATATAATTCCACGAGGGGTCAGTTTCTGAGTATGCCAATAATTTGGCAATTTTTCTATGGCAATCACTGATGTTATTTTACCCAAAATGATTTTTAAAAGACTCTAAACTACCCTTGGCTACAACTAAGAAATACTTTTTCTGAAAAGTATTTTTTAAGTGAACTAAGTGGCAAATTATTTTCAAATCTTTCTTTAAGAGCATAGAAATCATTTAATTTGCTTGAAATAACCATAGAAATACCAACTATGTACAGTTGCCCTAAATTAGAAACAGATTTTTTAATTGTGAAATGTATAAACAAAAAATATTTTTTAATGCAGCTTCTAATACTAAACATGTTGAATTTTTACCCTTTGGGAGAATTTAATAGCCTTCATTTTAAAAAACAAGGATTGTTTGAATTTGGAATTTGCCATGTGATTATTACAATTCATTTTAAATTTCTAAAGTCCCTTTAGAAATAGGACTTTATATTTCAACTGGGAAGGTATTCCTAGGTGAGAGTTGCTCTTTGTGAGAAGTCTAATAGAGCAGGAACCCCTGAGTGGGGAAGAGCTGAGCCAGCTAGTGGTCAAGGGATGTTGCCTGGGAACTGCTGACAGTGACGCTGAAGGAAGGGAGGGAGAAGGGATGGGAGGAGTGAGATGGAAAGTCCCTTATTAGCCTGAAGGCTGGAGTGCCCTGACCCTCTGGAATCTCCCTCCCTAGTGAGATTGCCAGCCAAAGTAGGAGAGGAGGGGCTCCAGACATTGAGGGAGTAGGATGATAATAACCACAAAACTCTGATAAGCTTTGGAGAGCTCCTGTCTGCAGAAACCTGGCCTCCATTGTAAATCAGTATTATTTTAAAGGAGATTTGGGCAAATGAATAAAATATATGATGAATGAATGAGTGATTGAATGAATTGTTTTATTACCAAAGGATTTGGATGTTTCTACTCTTCAAAGTTTTTTAATTAATTTCTATGTCCAATTTATAGTGAAAACAAATTTTTATTTATCATTAACTGTATCATATTTGTTCAAACCCACACCCTCCCCAACTCCACAAATGACTCAGAAGAGCTTAGAATAGCAAAGCATCAGAATACCAAAGTGAGTGATAGATGTGATTCCAAGTCTCAAAACCTGGCGTCCCATCTGTGTGATGATGATGGTAGTAAATGCTTCATCATATCATGGCAGGGATAAAATGAGATGGTGTGTAGACATTGCTTGGCATATAACAAAAATTTCATATTAAAGTTAGGGCTATAAACTTGAGTGTACAGTTTAGCTTATTCTTATCTTATTTTACACTACCATTTTATTCCAGAATGTTAATTGAACAAAAATATTAATTTCTAGAGTAGGGGAGATTTTACTCTTTATAACTCTGTAAGCTCTATACTATCCAAGATAATGCTTTTCTTCCTAGAATTTGAGTTTCTTACTCTCCCATGTGTGCACAATCCATGGGGAAATGTTTCCAGTAAATTACTATAGTCTATGGTCAGTTTCAAGAGGCAAGGACCAGGTAGGTCTGTATTTTTATTATTTTTTTAATAAAACCTGACTAGGGTATAGACAACCAGAGCTGCACTTTGGGTGGGGAGACTTTTAGGGACCTTGTCTAACAGGATCTAAGAGGTAGGATTTCTATGGTTTTGAACTGAGTGAGTTTTCTGTGAATATTTTCAGGGTTATATAAGACAAATCAGGGTCTGATGTATTAGACACAATTGAATCTTATACTGCTGTATTTATCTTTAATTCATGATTTTAAAAATAGATTTACTGGACACATTTCTCAGGTAATGGCAAGATTTTTTAATCTTAAGCAAATTTATGTAGTTCTGTCTTTCTAAATTAGTGGTTCTATGCCAGAAGGTATAGCAAAATCCTTTGATAGCTTTTGCAAAATACACATGCTCAGCTCCCTCCCTATCTGATTTAAGAGTTGCAGAGTGGATGGGGCAAGAGGCAGTCCAGGTATGTGGGGTTAGAAGAAACTGTCCTGGGAATTGTTGCCACACTCTCATTTTGGGGATTGCTATTCCAGATGGAACTGATACTGCTCAATTACTAGAAAACAAGCAAATGGTTTAAGTAACATTGAGTCTCACTTAAACTGGCAAAATTGTTCCACACCTCGTTTGGAAGAATGCTTTACCTTTCACGCAGATTTCATCTAGCAGGTGTCTTGCTGAAAAGGAAGCCCGTGTAAGGAAAAGGAAGCGAAGTACTACATTGCTGCTTCTCCAGTGTCCTTCTCTTTATGAGCCCTTGTAACTAAGATCTTACAGTCTTGCATGCTTTGGAGACTTTTTTTGTTTATTCATAGAGCTCTGAGCAAAAGGCTGGATTATCAAAAAATTGTGCTGAGGTTTAATATCTCTTTCACCTGTTCACAAAATTGTCTTTGAGATTATTTGCTTAGGATGTACTACTAGTCACTTCGGGTTTTTCATTTTTAATTTAAAGTTGTTATTTAAAAGTGCTAAAATTCCAAGGCAAGTAGGAGATCTGTCACTTTGAGAAAAATTTATGGGAGTGAAAATATTTTCTTTTGTAAACAGTTACTGCTATACAATGTCTTCACAGGGTGAAAGACTTGTTATTTATCTGTTTTAATTAAAGAGTACTCTGCCTATTTGTGACTAACTCAAAAGAAGTAGATGTCTTGGTGAGAAGTTCACAAGGTTGGTAGCTGTAGCTGAGTTTGGTGAACTGACTCGAGCTCTAGTCAGCAGCGGTATAGGAATGCCAAGTACTAAGAATTTCTGGAATGTAGAATCACACAGCACTGATAAAGTTTGCTTTGTTCCCCTATGTGACTTGACCCATTGAGAAAATGTGGTTCCCTAGGAAGTTTTAATAGTTCAAAGTCCTTAGTTAATAAAGAAAAAGAACACAACATAATTCAGCTTGTTTTCACCTGCTGCCTCAAAGATTAACTTTCTTAACCTTAATGGGATAGAGTTACCCTTTGCTTTGAAAAAGTAATTTACAGAGCTCTTCACATTTGTTAGTTTCAGTAAACATGACACTGTTTGTGTGGATTTTGTTTTTGTTTTGGGTTTGGTGTCACAAACTACTAAAACTTCTGCAACTTAAGAACCTTATGGTAACTTAATCTAAAAACAAATCCTGGGGGAAAGGCACACCCTCTTTTCTGTATCAACTTAATCTTTCACTGGTCTAGGAAGGGTTTTGAATTACTTCAGGAAAGTAGTGACTGATAGAGCTTAACCTTCAGTTTTTCTCATTTATTTTCATAAGAGAATGGGAGTGGAATTCAAAACATTCAAATTTGGAGTTAATGTGCGTCACTCTGTTGCAAGTGATAGGTCCTGTGTTTTTCCAGTGGGAAACTGTGATCCACAAACTGATAGATGGCTGTTGTAGACCTTGTTGTTCCATTCTGTTTTTTTCCTGATGGTTGCTTACTCTTTCAAAAACCAGCTGACTGTACAAGTTGTCTCTGGGAGCAGATTTCAGAGCAAAAGTGATATATAAAAGCAGCACACGTAAGTCCTGTTTTTTGTCAGAATTTATAATGTTTGAAATAACCCTTTTTATTTTCCATTGAGAGTCTAAGTTCACTTAAATGTAGTATTTAATGTTAAATGTGCACTTATGCTGTTAACATGATTTGATTTCCACGTTTGGCACTTTCACTCAAAGAAGGATTTTAATTACATAAAGCATACTCGAGTCATTTTAAGTAACCTTGCCTTTGCCTATTTGTTCCTTGTAGCTAACAGTAATGGATAAAATCTGTTTGTATATGTCATCTCAGTACATCACAGAATTTTATAGGAACTTGTTAAATGAATAATACACATTCATGAAGCTTTTTGTTTTGGATGTGAGACATTTTCTAGAATATTTCTATTTGAACGGACATTAGTACTGTACAGAATTGCTGCCTGTACGTCTTAGAAACACCTGCTAGAGATACTTCTTCAGGTTAACCAAGAGAAGGCAGATTCCTGTTGACAGTGAGCGACTGTAAACATCCTCGACTGGAAGCTGTGAGGCCACAGACGGGCTTTCAGTCAGATGTTTGCAGCTGCCTACTGCCTCGGACTTCAAGGAGCTACTTTAGGAGCAATTATCCTGTTAACTAGAACTGAATACCTTGCTTTCTCTTTGATACATTTTTACAAAGCTTCGGTGAAAATGATATCAATTAACTTTTAAACCATTTCTGTACATTTTTAGAGGACTTCAGCAGGGTGAGAGAAGTGCTCAGTGTGTGTATAGAATTTGCAATATCAAAAAAAGGGCAAAGTGTTCTTGAAGGAGTAAAGAAATGTATTATAGTGTCTTTGTTCTTACAAAAAGCGTACTAAGGCAGTATTTCATAACTCATTCTAAAAAGTGATTTCTGTTCTCCTGCTGTTTATATTTATCTGTAATTTCAAAATAAGTGTTAAAAAGAGCCATTCACTGACATTTCTTTCTATTAATGAAATCTAAATTATTTGAAAAGAAAAAAAATAAGGGCCAGAGTGAATGGTTAATTCACTTTGTTTGGATTAAACTTCTTTTATTTCCTTATAAGTTCAGTCTTTAAGTAATAGTTTTCAATTTAATGAAGTGCTTAAACTAATATTGACTCAGCTAACTCTTATTTGAAAAATCTATTTGTTCTTGTTTTAGCTGTTGAGAATAGTATTTTAGGCATTTGTTGATACTATATTCAATCAAACTGTTAACTTTGCTTTATGTAATAGGACATATCTCTTTAAAATAATACGTGCATCAAATGCTATACTAAATATATGAAGGAAACCTAAGATTTTTAAAAGAACCCTGTTTTGGATCTCTGTGAAGGACCTAGTTTCTAATTTGTGTTTTTTGTAAATCTGTATTTGTCTTATGGCAAATTTGTTTAATAGGAAACACTCATATAGTAGAAATGAGGCACTTTAAAAGGAGGTGAAGGTGGCATTCTTTGCCCTCTAACACATAGTATCTTCTGTACATGCAGTATTATCATTAGTGTAGAAATTATAATTTCTGTTCCCCCTTTAATACCTATTGAGGATGTTGATAAGAGGTGATATTGAAACAGTGTGACCATACCACTGTTTAAAATTTGACCAAACTACAGTTGAACACTCAGCTGGCATGGAGAGATATATATAGAAGTGCCTTTAAATTTCCCTCATACATAAAGCCATCAAGTGAAAAAAACTCAATTAGTCATGCTGGGCCTTGAAAGGTTAGAGACTGCCACTGAAACAGGGGTGGGAGGGGTGAGGATTTTCCATCTGCTAGGCCCCGGGGTCTGGAATTGAGATTGTGGCCTGCTTTTTAATAGGTAAACTTAAAACACTTAGAGCAAATAACTCAGCTGTGTCCCAGGGTAAATGACTATAAGTTTGGAGAAATGGGTAAACCTTTCCTAGTTCTTTGACCTTCACTTTCTTTAAGTTCTGTGTTACTTCACATGCCCTCCCTTTCTCTACTGACCTGTAAATTTTCCATTTCCCACTTCTATTTGGTTATTTCCTTCATTTAACTAATTGTTTATTAGAATATTTTAATTTGTAAAAACTACAACGTTCTTAAATGTTCTTAAACCAACAAATAAAAATCTCCAAAAAACATCCTGGGCAGTTTGAAATTAATACCTATTATTTATTATGTCCTGTGCCCCATATTTCCATAGTACCTATCTAAAATGATATTTTAAGATAATATCAAAAGTATGCTATTTATTTTTGGAATAATATCTAAATGCAGTTTTTTTATTTCACAAAAATATCCAACTTTTAAATTTTACAGTATTACATTTCTACAACTACATAAAGTTATTGTGCACTTAAGATAAATTAATATTTAGCATAAATTAGAAACTCTTGATTGCTAATTGCTTTCATGTGGGTTTTTTCTCTACATAATTTTGAAATGTCATATTTATATCAGCATAGTAAAATAATCATACATGATCTAGAACATAACATTTTTTAAATGGACTACAATAGGTCAGTCACTAAGACGAAAGCAGTAAAAGATGTGGGCTAGATAAATGTGACTTGAGTGTTGCTGTAAAGTTTGTAATGTTAAAAAAAATAGTACCACACTGAGTAATCATCATAACAGTTGCATGTTTAGTTTTTATTTATGATTTGCCAAAATTAAAATTGGCACGTCCTTGAAAGGGAGATTTTTAAAGGAAGTGCAAGGGGCTCTTAAAGTGACAGTGGTGACTCATTTAAATGATACTTATTTCCTGACCTTAAAACTCTGATTTGAACCCGCACTCCATTCTATCGTGCTTCATGCGCTCTATAAATATTGCACGTGTGAAACCTTTCCTCTACTAAAGAATATCTAAAACCAGGGACAAGGACTGTGGAGGCTGAGGACTGCATCAGGGCCTGCTTGGGAATTAGGAGGGTATACCTGTGAAACGCCTCTGCCCAAACTGGCTCTCAGACTTGCTTTGTCTTCTTTCATTAAAATTGTAGCTAGATATTACCATTGCGGGGGGGGAAATCTGTCTTGAGTGTTGTCAGTTTGTGGTGGCTTAAAAATAATGTGAAGGTGCCATTTGCTTTTCTGTATCAGAAGAGTAACCAGAGGTTAATTATTTCTCTTAACTTTTGAAGTGACTTACTGAAATCTTACTGAAGTTCTTTGTGAACCATCTTTTCAGCCTCACTAAAATAGTGGAGAAGACTTTCTTCGTATTGCACTATATCAGAATAAGTATTCTAAGTAGATATGGAAGATACATTTGATAGTGTGTACTATAGATGATGTGTGCACAAACTAAGCTCTTAAATCGTTTAAGAGATTGGATTTTTTTATGATTATTTTTCCCCTTCATTTTTACTAC
Source organism: Miniopterus natalensis (assembly GCF_054644295.1). Taxonomy (NCBI): domain Eukaryota; kingdom Metazoa; phylum Chordata; class Mammalia; order Chiroptera; family Miniopteridae; genus Miniopterus; species Miniopterus natalensis. The sequence continues at coordinate 33,079,688 of NC_142085.1, read as the reverse complement.
TCTTAATGGCAGAAAGCCAGTAAATAAAAAGGAAAAAAAAACCCTCATCCTGTGCATGTGCTTATTATTAGAAACAATAGTCAGTCAATTAAATATTCTTTAATAGGCTTCTTCAGTTGTTATGCACCAAGAAGTGTATCTTGCTAATTAATACACACTTTTAAATCATCAGTGTGAATATGGTGGGCAAGTTAATGTTACCAAGAGATACTTAATCAGCCTTTCCTAGTTTGTATATCTAATTATTATATAAACTTAATGATCCAGTAGTTTGAGAGTTGAGGGTTTTAATGTAAATTAAAACAAAGTAGATCTGGGATTCATTCAGCACACACAATGTGAACTTACTGTCTCCAAAGGCTTCACTATCCCGCATGGTTAAATAAATTAATGAACGAGCTCCTCCAGGTACTTTAACAACTCTGAGTAAAATGAGAATCTTTCCACAGCTCTCAATTAAAAAATGACACCAGGAGATCTCAGGATATGAGATACCTTACTGGAAAATGTGTTGGAAAACATAAAATGTTATACAGTGTGATAATGTGTTATAAGCCTATTATTCTCAATGTGCTTGCTCGCAGGGACTAAACTACCATTTTTGAATTTTGGATTTGGGCTTTTTAGCTAAGGCATTAAACTCCTGAACAAATGCTTATACCAATGAGGGAAAATGTACGTAAAAGCTAAAGAAACGCATATAGTTAAATATGTAAATAAATGTCTCAGTGCCATAAAAGAGTGGCACAGTCAAGATTCTCACAGTAGAAATACATTTATTTACAGGATGTATGATGTTAATGAATAGAAACATTGATGCCCTGTTTAAATAAAGACTTATTTGCACCAAGTGTAAATATGCTGAAATGAGTTGGAGAGTTGGTAAAAGTTACAAATTCAGATACTCAACTTGGAGTATTCATGTTCATGTTTTGCACATAGTTTTTCTAAGTGCATATTAAGAAAGTGATTTTGTTAAATTCATTATTCTTTAATTATCATATTAGATTAAAATTATCTTTGGAATTATAATCTTTTAACTATGGACTGTCCATCTGGAAAATTTAATTTTGAAACATTTATTCTTTTTCATATACTTTCAGTGGCGTTCTTGGCCATATCAGAAATATAGTTGTCTTTTTCCAGATCTCATTATACTTCCTTCCCCCAGTAGATATGTATTTTACTTAAAATAAGTCCTGACAGTCAGATATTAAATAAAAATTTAGGAAATGTGCATACTGTTTATTCACAGGAAGAATAATGTTCAACTGTATTTTGAACCAAACATCTAACCTTTTTATGCTTTAACTTTAGTTTCTGGGCTGATTTTATTGATTTTTTTGTAACTTGTTCCTAAATCTCTAGGTAATTAAAAATCATTTTGAATTGTTAGAAATTCTAAAATTTTAAGACAATTATAATAGCATAAATTCAATTTGTCAAAATGCAATTTACTAAAATATAATTTATCTTTTTTTGTATAGTAAGAATCTACTTAGGTTGTTGGTACACATTTAATTCTTGTTGAATATGTGTGATATGTGCTAATAGCTAATTAAAACCAGCCTTAATTCAGCTTCCCACCTGAGATAACACTAGTACTAGTGCTGGGAGAAGTCAGGGATATGTTTCGGATTGGAAAATAAGCTCCCAGGGCCTGGTGTGCAGTGCCATGCCCTGACTCTGGACATGGTAGCTGTCTTTTTCCAAAGGGAACAGAAGAGTCCTGAGAGTGACTAACAATGAACTACCTTTTTTTTTGAGGTTAGGGAAGAAGAGGAGAAGACCAATGAGGGCAGAAGAATTTTTTCTTATTAAGAATGATTATATCTTAGATTAAGATATTACTTTAGGGCTACAGTACATAAGTGCTGTAATGCCCCTCTTTTGGAGCATCTGCTAAGGCAGGTCATGATTTGCTTGTGCTCCATCTTCTGCTCTCCCCCAGCTTTCTAAGCCCCAGCCACACCAACTTCCAATTCTTCAAACAACTTTGCCCTGTTCCTTTGCATTCCAAAGCCTTTGTCTTAGCTCTTTCCTCTGTATAAATTGAATACTTTTATTTTACCCACCTCCACTTTCCAACACATACAGCCACACACACTCATACTTAATGCTGTTTCTTCATGGGAAGTCTTCCCTTATTCCCTTTTCTTCATGATATGGGCCCCTTTGTCCTGAGACAAGAGTCATGAAAAGTGGCCCATCGTGAAATTTTGGGGCGGGGGGCATTCCAAGTAGAGGGAATAGCAAGTGTAAATAAACAGAAGTTGGATCAGGCAAAAATTATGAAGTATTCTGGTTCAGGTGAGCAAGACAAGGTCAGGCAATACAGAGCCCTGTAGATCATAATGACAAGTTTGAATTTTACTGATAAGCATTGGATTAGTACTTGTTATCATGAAATAGTCTTTGAATTTTGAATTTAGTTTAACTAAATTCTAGGACCTCAGTCATATTGACTGACCCTATTAGAGTGTCAGCACCAGTTTCTTAAATGATAAACATGTCATTTCAATGAATTTGAATGCCTACTAGTAAAAAGAATAGTGAATGTTAGGGACTGAAGGATACAAAGTTGAAAAAGACTTGATCCCTGTGGTTGCTAATAAAGGTGGGATGAGATAATGGCATGTGGACCAGAGACCCAGAATTACCTGAATCCTACCTGAGACCAGCCACCCCTTCCTGAAAAGGTCTCACAGGAAATACATGCTAAGAAAAGGAAAAGCAAACATAGTATCACTAAGTGGAGCACCCCTTCCAACTCCAATATAGAGTGCCAGTGAACCAGGCTGAGCTAAGGAATCATTTGTTTCACACTCCTTTAGCCTAGAGCCCCGTGTTTATGAGAGATCTTGAACAGGATGGAGTATCTGAGAAGATGAAGATGAGTTTACCTTATCGCTTACTCTTGGGAGGAAGAGCATTCACCACAAAGTTTATCCAAATGGGATTAAAAACTGCCCCTGTCTTTCACGTGAGCCCCGTGGCCAAGAAATGTCAAAAAACCTGCCCCACCGAAGAGCAACATTCCTCTTCTATGTGTATGTATCCATGGTGGGGGCAGGGGAGTCAGGAGGAAAGGAGGGCTACAGGTGCCAGTGTGCACCCCTATTCTCCCTCGATTCCAGTACTTACTTGCCCTCAAACAGTTTTTTTTAGGTGGAGTTGATGAAATACATATAAAATAATTGATAGCACATGATGCCCTAAGTAATGGTGGTAATAATAAAATACTAGCTGACACTGAGTACGTGCCGGGCACTGTTCTAGGTGCTTTGTGTTATCTCCCACTTTAATCCTCACAACAGCCCTGGGAGGTAGTGCTACCAGAACTTCACAGATGAAGAAAACGAGGCACAGAAAGGCTAAGGGACTTGCTCAAGGTCACTCAGTAAGTGGAAGAGAACCTAAAGTAAAGAATAAAAAGTGATCACATAAGACAGCACAGCCGATTTAAGCTGGAAGAACAGTGAAAGGCATTTGAGTCACACTTCCTCAGGCTGAGGACGTGAGGAGGCACAGGGTGTGTGGGGGCGCAGGGGGGCGCGTGCTGAAGAGGCGCCTGCTCTGCGCAGCCTGACTGCCCCCCGGCGGGTCAGAAGGAACCTGGGAGCCCTGTAGTCAAGAACTATGCTGGGATATTGTGGAGGTTTTGAATATGTGGTGCAAAAATAACTTGATGCTTATGGCAAGCTACACTTTTAAATTGTATTGAATTATAAGATAAAATTATGCAGAAATGTTTTGTTTCCCTTGAAAGCTAGAAAACAAGGGCCGGCTCTGGCTGCATCTGTAAATAGGCTGCTGTTTTTCTTTCTTTTTGTAGTTGTAAAGAATCATTCATGCCGGCGTAGTTAATGAGCTTCCGCAGCTGTTAAATGAAATTATATATTCTGTTCAACTAGGGCCATCTAATGCTGCCATTGTCTCCTGGCCGTCTTGGTGTCTTCTGCAGCACCGGGACACTTCTAAGTCACAATGGCCCGACTTGTTCTCAGTCCAGGAGAAGCTGCGGTCTGGGTCAGACAGGCCTTCAGAAGGAGAGGCTATCTTGGCAAAGGTAGCCATAATAGGATGTTATTTTTCCATATCACAGCTGCCCTCTTCAGCAAGGACTGTGAGGAATACTAGAGGGGAACTATTCACAATTTTCTAAAAAGGTTTTTTAAGCAAAATTATTATCCATCAAATTATACACAGACACTAACTTTCAGTCTTCCAAGTAGGGCGCTTCACCAACTCCATAGTCAGCTGTAGCTGAGGGAATCAACTCTGACTTGGTTCTTCTCTCCCTTCACAATGTTTCTTTGTTCCGCACCTGACCTTCTGGGAGGTCATGTCTTTTAGTATAAGTTTGAAGATTTTTCTCTCTCCCAATCTGTTATTGCTCTAAATTCAGACTTTCACATGCAGTCGTCCTCGTGGTTTCTCTCGAGGATCACTTTCCTCTTGTGCACTACAGAAAGTGCTAACTCCCCAAGTGCCACCAACAAGTCACTCCTCATTCTGCTGGTGCCAGGACCTGCTCTGCGGCTCTGATATGCAGCTGCTGACCCCTTAGAGGCTGTCCAGTGGGTAACTGCTGCCTGCTCCGGTGCTGGGATTGGTTAGAGCCGGATACTTCTTGGTAAAAAGGGAGTAACTCCAGATTGGGACTAACTGCGCAAGTCTCTTACTGCACAGAAGTTATGAAACTCTGTGCTTCTTCATAAGGTCCCCTCTTTCCAAACACCTAATTCTCTGTCATCCTCCAGTGAAAAAAATATTTAGATTTCTCTTAACGAACATTTCCACCATATATTTACTGCAGGAAAAAATATTTGCTAGGCAGTATTTGACTATCTGCTATATGAAAAACCAGGTCTATGGTTTCTGGGTTATTACCATAAATAACTAATAAAGAGTTATTCCTGGTGAAGTATTAATTTAACCAATTAAATGCTATTTAAGAGTCAAGCATAAGAGAACCAGTGAATAAAGCACAGAAAACAAAGATATTTATGTGACGAATGCAGACATATGTGCAGCTACGTATTCTTACACTTCCCATGTCTTTGCATCCCAGCTCCCATATGGACCTTCATAGGTGGCCATTTGTTCTGCTGTTTCTAAATTTGAGCTGTTTGCATACTAGGTGTTAATCTAATCATGTTATTCTGATCATTAGTTACATCTATCTGCATGTAATACTATAGCAATATATATATGCTATCATAATCTTCACCTTTGCACCTCTTAACTTTTGAAGAGGAAGTTAATTTCAGTGAAAAGTGGTGAGGAAAATATCACTGAAGAGTAAAAACATGGCTTCATAAAAAGAGAAAACCAGGAGAGCCTTCCATGTCTTGTTCTCTGTTCATAATATGAAGGAAATGTTAGAAATATAGTCTGGAGACTATTTTCTATCCTATACTGGAGCTCAACTATCTGCTGACACACAGGCCACTTAGGAAATATTGCTGAATAACACATTTTCAAATAATCTGATGTCATCTCAGCCAAATTAATCTCTGAACTAACAAGAGTCCTTTCTGGGCTTCAGAGATCTGTAATAAATAGTAGATATTCAAGGACTGCTACAGTGATAGTATTTATGCAGCTTGGCTAGAAATAGTCGCTCTCTTAACGTGGTGGGTATTTAAGATGAAGACTGTCCCTGGCATTTATGGCACAGTAGGAACGTTGGCCTGCTGACTAAACAAATATGATTGCCAGAGTGAGTTATTAAATTCCAACTGGCCTCACTTGCTAGAGAATTTCACTCCTTTTCCTCCCACACAGCTTCCTACTTTTTATTAGATGAACAGTTTTCAGCTCTTGCAAATAATTGCTATATTTTGTTAGTCATTACCACAGCAGTTTCCCACTGTTTATATTTTTAAACTAGCACTTGGATGAGTCCCATTGAAGTAGAACAAATAAATATGTGTGTGCATCTGTGCAAATATTTGTCTAAAATTACATTATTAAAAGTCCCAGTGAACTTTCGATCTAACTGCTATGCCTTGTATCACTTCAGAGACAATCACATCATCAGGCCACTGCTACTTTGCTAAACATGGGTGACTTCATTGCAGCGTTTCCTTTAGAGGACTATTTGGGAGACTCCCTTCCAATAGAGGAAGTGGGTTGATGAGGGCCAGTGTTCTCATTCCAGATCCTTCACATCTCTGAAAAGCTGCATCCTTTGTAGAAAATAGATCTGTATGCGTGCCAAAGTATAACCCTGATGTTCATCAGGGAGGGGGAGGAGGTCACATATTCCTTGTCTGTTTGAGCAGCAATTCTCTCATTTGGCAGGAGTTTGAGAGGAAGTATTTAACAATGGGATTTTATAAAATTCAATGTAGTAAAGAATGTTTTTATATTTGAATGGATCTAAGGAAGTTTTCTTTTCTCCCCCCTGATAAGTGGAGGGTATTTAAGGGTAATGGTATCTGTGAATTTGTTGGAAGGATTTGGCTCTTTTACTGGACTTTGTAGAATAATTATTTTTCCATTTTTATCATTTTCATGAAAGGTAATCTTCAGAAGAAAAAGCTGTAGTCTCTTAACTTCGTAGTGATCTTAAATATTTTCCTTAAGGGGAATTAGTGAGGAAGCAGCAGTCTCTCAGGAAGGTTTAAAGCTGTGATTTTATTCAACAACCAGAGCTCTTTTTAATGTCTCCAACCATGCCAGAAACGATGAAGTTATTTTCTTTCACGCTCTCACTATAAGACCCAGTATTTTTAAAAGCCTGAAACACAAATAGCTTTATGTTAAAAATAGCACAAAGTAGAGGAAAAGATGTTCTTGTAATCACCCCCTTTCAACCACGTGAGGCTGCCGAGGGAGCCACTGAAGACACAAGTTTCCTGGGTCTAGCGCACATTTCAGACAGGGTCAGTGGTAGGCTAGCAGTTACAGTAGAAAGTAGAGGCCATCTGCTGAGGAACAAAGATCCCTTTCCTCTAAGGCCTGCTAAGTTTATAGGTTTGGGACACAAGAATGGTTGAGGTATTGATTATCCAGTGACTCATGCCACCATAACACATAGCAATAGTTTACCCAAAAGTGTTTCAATGTCTGCTAAGAAGGGCAAAATAATACCACCAATGTACTTTTTAATTTGTAATACAGTCTGTTCAGACTTTGTTATTTTCTAGTCTTAAAAAAAAGTTGATACAGGCTCATCATAACATCATGAACTCTTCCTCTTGGGGGGCGTTAAGTTACTTGGTCCACATCTCTAGCAAACAGCAACCCTCTAATTGGTCACCGGGACAATGTTTGGATATCTCCTGAGTCAGAAATCTCATTACTGGCATATTTTGCACTTATAAATCAATCCATTCACTTGATAGATGTTTATTGAGCCCTTCCCACACAGAGATATGGCAAGGAACAATGCAGTTTCTTATTTCAAGGAGTTAGCCATTTAAAAGAAGGTAAAAATGGAAACCAGGGATTGCATGAGAGAACCGATGGTCGAGTCCTATTGAGAGTTTTGGGAGATGGGGTCGTGCAGAAAAGATCTATTTAGCTTAGTGTGAGAATCAGGAAGCAGTTCAAGAAATTTTTGAGCATAGTGAAGGACAAGGGAACCCTGGACAAGTGGAGCAGGTACATCAGAGAGAGAAAGAGCCAGCCCAGGAAGTGGGTCATGTTGCCTAAGTCAGTGTGAGAAGAGGACCGTGGACAGATGCACGGAATGTGACATTTGAAAGTGGGTAGAGGAAGATGCCTGAAAAGGAGCCAGGAGAGGAGGAAAAGGGTAGGGGTGTGAGGCTAGTAGAGAACTCGAGGGAGGGGAAGTCAACAGTGTCACCAGCTTCCAAGAGATGAAAGAATTGGCCTTGAACAGAAGAGGCCTCTTCCTGTGAAGAGGAACGGATGACTGCACATCAGAACAGATTCGAGCTGAGGTGCAGTAATGTGGGGGACAGAATGGACTTTATGAGGTAGGAAGTGGGGTAGGTCACACCTGAGAGGGACGCAAATAGGGAGGGGGGGGAATTCGGAAAAGCTGCTGTGAGTATGAGAAGAAAGAGGGACTGTGGAAGCTGTCCTGTGCTTCACTGAGGGCCAGCTGAGATTAGAGGCCATAAATTTGGAGAAATTTGGATCCACGTGTTGGTGTGACTTTTTCCAGCCTTAAATTAAAAGTCCAAAGATAGGCACAAAGGAAGGAGAATGTGGCCTACTGGAAACCCCCCGAGAAGGAAATGTGCCTGTTTGGGTGGGTAGTGCACCATCACCACAAAGAGTAATGTGATGTAATAGGCAACTTTGGGGTATTGTGGTAAATTACACATTTGACTTATCTAGAAGCAGCTGTTTTTCCTCCCTCTGCTATCAGGACTCCACAATCTTTGGTTGTGCTATGACCTCAGTGTACTAATAGCCCACAGATCTGGCTTGGCTCAATAGAGTTTGGAGTGGACTCCATCATTTCTCTGACTTCTCATGATTATTTCCCTCTTTTCTCAAGCATTATGGATTGGCCTGTATACTTCAGTGCTTAACTGTACAGTAGTACCTGATTTACTTGACCCCATTAAGGAGTGAGCTGATGATCCTCATTACTTCATTTTCCAGAGAAGGGAATGAGATATTACGCCTGACACTTCTCTGTCCCACACAGCACCTAGAACAGTGCACATAGAAGATCCATAAGTACTTGGTTGATTTATAAAGATAGCACAAGTCTCTTAAAGTTGGCTAAAATCACATTATCTTTTTTTGGTAGTCAGCAGTGTTATTCAGGTTGGACTTAATGTCAATTAAAACTTACTCCTTTTTCACATGAATTGCTCTTTTGCCCTAGTTGGTACTTGTTCAGCCCATTACCTGAATTTAAGTAGATATTTACATTTATCCTGAAGACTTCACAAGAGCTGCAAGTTATGTCACCTTTTCCTCCATGAGAAATTTCTTAGAAATGCTACCTAATTCATAAGTCAGATTTGGCTCATTGCACTAATCTGTCAAAGTCCTTTTGGATCCTGATTCAGTTATCCAACATAATTACTAACTTCTTGACTTTCATGTTAGATTGAGAAAGCCTTTATTCTATAGTTTAATTGAAGATATTAATAAAGATTAAAATAAAATCATTGCATAGAAGGGTCTAAGCAAGGACAGAGCCATAAGGCTGATTCTCAACACTCTCCTCCAAGTTGATGTCTGCTTATCAGTTTTGGGGGGTACAATTGTTCAGCAGTTGTGAATCTTCCTAAATGTATTGGGATCCAGACTAAATGTCTGCTCAAGGACGTCTTGAGAGACTTGGCCAAATATACTTTGCCTAACACATTTTCTGTCTGCTTGTCCATAACCCCATCAAAAGGGAGGAAATAAACATCACCAGCCATATTGTATACATATGGTCTCCTGTCTGCCTTCTATCCCAGATCCTTCTCAGAAAAGATAAAAGATCATTGAGAATCTAAGCCAGAGAATTTCAGACATCAGTTTATTCATTAAGTATTTCTTAAGCAGTTACTCTGAACTGGCCCCTGTGCTAAGAGCCTAGACTACAGCTGTGAACAAGCCTGCCACCATCACTGCCCTCCCCAGAAATGTCCATTATTGCCTGGCTGCTGTCAAAGGCCGAGGGTGGGCTAGAGTGTAAAGCAGCTGTTGTAAGTGATAGACCAGAGCCAGGAAATAGCATGTGCAGAAGTGGAAGCTTTTCAAGTTACTAAGATTGTAACATAAAAATATGGTGTCGAGGTCTAGATAGTTGGGAAACTGGTTGAACTATGTAACAAATAAACCCTAAGAATCTGAAATTTGGCACAGCTTGTTTTCTAAAAACATTTGGCATTAATAGATTTTCATTCACTCCAGTAATTCAAGTGCTCACTACTGACGGCTTTCACACACACTAGTTAGCATGCTATAAAATTGGCACTCTCATCTGAAGCAACTGTCGTTGACCTTAGAACTGCCATAGAAGAATTTTGATTCTTTTGCCACAGGGAGAAAAAAAATGCCTAGCAGAACAATGAATCAATTTTTACTTCATTGCCCAAGTCTAATATTCAGAGAGTTTTTGGAGAATTGCTTATGCAATATCCATCTCTCCCACTGTTTCTCCAGAGGGCTCATGTTAATAATTTTCTGAAAGTCCTTTGTTTATGTGTGCGCTACACCTGGGCTGACTTACACAGGCTTCCAGGTTAACCATACCCTATGCACAGACCTCAAAAGGACCGCGTATAATCAGCCCAGGGCCTCTATTTCATCCCCTCTCAGTTCCTTTTCCCTTTCCCACCGAAGGTTATTTCTGAGTCTGGAGTTTAGTAGCCTCACTAGGAAAGAGTTCAGAAAAGCAGTATTCTTTCTTCCTTTGGAGCCCGCTCCCTGCAGGAGCCTACTTCTAGGTGCCTTCCACCCTTTAAGGATCCAGCAGGCCAGGTATTGGCACGCAAACCCAGAAACTATATACAAGACCTCTCCAGTTGACCAAAGGGAAAGAAATGTTTCCTTTTCTCACTATTGCGGTTTTCTTCCCCCTCTTCCTTTATATATTTCCCTTCTAGCCTCTTCCCAGGCTTCTTTCAAATCCCTGTTTATATAGTGGCTTCCTGTACAAATGTGTATTCCACTTAGATGTGAAAACCTGCCTAAATGAAGTTAGGCAGATATGTGATGCCAGATATACACATGACTCACTCCCTTGCTTCATTTAGTTTCCTGATCAAATGTCACATTAGTAAGAAAGGCCTTACCTGACCCCCACCTCCATCTAAAAGAGCTTTCACTCCCAAATGATCACTTAACCTGCTATACTTTCCCTTGAAGCATTCGTCATACCTGTCAAATGAAGTGTTAATTTCTTAACCGATTTTGTCTCCTCAGGCACAGCAGGAGATCAGGGACTCACTGCCACATCCCTGTAGTCTAGAACAGTGCCTGGTACAGAGTGCACCCTAAAATGTTTAAAATAAAAGAAGTACCTATTATGCCAATTAAGAACCTTGAGGTTTATGTTATTGAGGGAGTTGCTGTTATTATCACCTCTGTTTTAGAGCTTAGTACAGTACATTGAAGTTCAGAGCTTCTTCAGGGTCACACAGTTGGTAAGTGCAACCAACATCCAAACTCAGATCTCTTAACTATTCATATGACCCTATGAAATCTCTCAAAATAGAGGTAAATTAATTTTATAAATAGGTTTATTGCTATATCTTTATAATTAAAGCATGGTGAACATAAAGGAAAGTACATTAAACTTTATTATAAGCATCTGCTTATTAGCATATGTTAACTACTTATCAGAGCGAATAAGACCAGAATGCCAGTTTTAATTAATGTGAAGGCTGCATATCAATTAAGTGCTCCAGTTTTTCTCAGCAAACTTTTAATATGGACTGTTTAAGAAGAAAAGAAATGGCGAATCTTATTTTAGTTTTTATTTCCTTTGTCAAATTCTAACGTGGCTGCTCATTCCTTAAAATTTAAAACTCTTGCTGCTTTATTTTCCTCCCATTTGGAGAAATCAGAAAGATGGTGGAGAAACACATCTTTTAAGTTTATAAATTATGCTCCTTTTTGCCCCACGGATGTCTGTTGCTTCCCTAGAAGCACTTGGGCACTGGTGGCTAAGCCACTAGCTTTGGAGCCAGTCATTTTTGTTTAGGCATTCGGCCTTTTTCTTGCTTCCCTTGCAAACTCCTCAGCCTTCGGATGAGTTGGAAAGGAAATGTACAGTTCTCAGATGAATTTCCACATGGTAGGATTTCATCTTTTTTCAAAGATTTCCTTGGTAAGGAGGAGATAGAGTGGACTTGTCTAGAAGCTTTTACTTTGCAAAGGTAAGATAACGTTCTTTTATCACAAGATTTTTTTATCATAAGTTTCTTTTTTCCATCTGAAGCTTCAATTTTAATATAATGTAAAAATAAAGATCTGTGATAAATTTATTCTATGTGTATAAACACAATTAGAAAGACATAAAAATAACTACTGTGACAAAGTCCCCAAATATTTTAATACCATTTCGTTTTAAAATTTTCAGCACATTTTCTTCTCTGCTCAGTTCTACTGGGTTCTGTTTTCCATCAAAAGAAAACATTCTGTCATGTTAATATACAATAGCAAAAAACTGCACAAGGATACCACCCTCAGTGCCGCTGAAAAACATTTTCAAAAGTTTTCTTAAAATATAAGGAGTCACCTATTCAGGTTTCACTGAATATAATCAGCCGCCTGAGAACTTTTTATATTTTTGTGTGGTGAGCAAACATCTTTTATCTGAACTGCCTAAAAAGAGCAGATGCTCGTGTCCTTCTTTATCTTAAAAATTGTTGAAATACTGAGAAAATAGTAACTAAAAAATCCCCAAAGAAAAATAATTCATAATCCTACTATTTGCACCGAAATATGTTAGTTTTTGCCTATTACCATGAGTGCCTGTCCATTGATGTGCAGAAGCAATTATGTTGTACAATGAAAGTCATACTAAGCTTTTAAAAAAAATACTTTGATATCATATTAATCACTTAAATGACTACATTGTACCAAATTACTGTTTAAATTGTTTTCATTTTTGATGACTAATATTCCCATATAACTTTTGGTTCTATCACTTTATTTTCTTACGATAAATTACCTTAAGCAATATCACCAAGTCAAAGGATTATATCAGATTTGCTGAAGCAATGGCTGTGCTGTGTATACAGGGTGGGGCAAAAGTAGGTTTACAGTTCTTATGGAAAATGATACAGTAATTAATAAGTGATAATACAAGAATAAGCTCTTGTTTCATATACTCACAACTATAAACCTACTTTTTTCCCCACCCTGTATGTTTAGATTTTGCTAATTTAGTAGTTACAAAGTGCTAACTCAACATTTACTTGAATTTTTTAATTACAAAAATGTAGTGCTCTCTATATTTCATTTGAGTTATGTCTTCATAGCTGTCGAAGCAGGCATTACTTGACTCCATTATTGCATGCTGAAACATTGATAGGCAAGGAATTATAAAGATATTGCATTATCCCCAGAGAATTAACTTGAAATTTTATATAGTCCCCCATGATGTTATAAGAGACTATAAAGTATCCAGATACAGCTGAGCCTCTCTTGCTTTTCTAGTATTAATAGATATTAATATAAAGTTGTTAGAAACAGAGAATACTTCCACTCATTAATACATTCTCTGTTTAGGGAATGCATATTTACATAGATGCTGAGAGAAGTCAACCGGAGTTCAGATCTTAACTCTTGCATGATTTTGAGCAACTTTTAGCCTCAGTTTCTTCATCTGTTTGGGTTTACTTATATAGTATGGTAGTTAGCATTTAGCACAGGGTTTGGAACATGAAAAACACTAAAAAATGTTAGCTATTATTATTAAGTCTGATCAGTTACATTAACACAGAACTGTTATAACATACGGTTTATTCAGGTAATTCAATGGAATTAATTTTTTTAAATGCATTTCCTTTTTCTGTTTGGGAAATTTATAATATTCAGTATAATATTACTTCTAACAGTAATTGATGGCATTCTAGCTGCAAATATGTTGTGGCAGATGTATTTCCTAAAGCAGATCTAAGTGACAGAGATGCTGCTGTCATCATGAAATGCACATTATGCCTGTCCACATGGAGGACTGTGAAATAGGTGGTGTAGTGTAGTAAACATGAATGTTGCCCATTACAACTTAAAAAGCAACACAGTGACAAAGATAGAGACTGTTGCTCTACCTATGATAAGTTGACAATGCATAAACTGTAGGAGACTCCACTTAATAAAGAGACAAACGGTCATACTGGAAAATAAGCTGAACAGATTCAAGTATAAAGGAGAGGAAATATAGGAGCCAAAGTGGACCACAGGTTGAACAGCAATCAAGAATTCAGGCATCCTGCTGTATAACAGGAGTGTGAGCTGTAAAGTCGGGCAGGCCCAAAGGTCTGAAGTTTATCACTTATTAGCTCTGTGACTCAGTATAACCTCATTGAATCTCAGAAGAAGAAGAAAAAAATGTTTTATTTAAGTACACTGTTGCCCAATAGGCACTTAGTAAATACTTACTTGCTTCTTATATCCTTCTGTTGTTCACAAAGGTAATACAAAATATCATTTAAAACACTTAGGTTCATAGTGTTATTGCTGATTTTCTGTCTGCTTGTTCTATCTATTACTGAAAGAATGATATTTAAGTCAACAACTTAACTATAATTATAATTACCTAGTTCTTCAAAGTCTGATGTTTTTTGCTTTATTTTTTTATTTTATTATTTGATGCATATTTATAATTATTATAAATCCTCCTATATTTAACTATTTTATCATTATGAAATGTATTTGACTGTAGTAATACTTCTTGTCTTAAAGCCTATTTTATCTGATCCTTATATGACCACTAAAGCTTACTTACGCATACTGTGTATCTTTTCCAATCTTTTAACTTGTGTTTTTATATTTAAAGTTTATCTCCTGTAGATAGTATGTGCTTGAGTCTAGCTTTTTTTAAAATACAGCTTGGCCCAACCATGTCTGCCTTTTGATTAGAGCATTTAGTCCACTTACATTTAATTTAATGTAATTGGTAATATAGTTGAATGTAGGCCTGTCCCTTTGCTGTTTGTTATTTGCCCATTGTATTTCTTCTTCCTTTCCTACCTGCTTTGTGTTAAATATTTTCTAGTATGCTATTTTAGTTCTGTTGTTTTTTTATAGCTATATTTATTTGCATTGTTCTAACTATTATTATAGTGATTACAATATTCTTCTTTAATGTAGCCTAATTAACTTAAAAGTATTATTGAATTACATATATATTGATCTTGCAACCCATTTATCTCGCCTCCATCCTTTGTGCTATTATTACCATATGCATTATATCAGTATACCTAATGCAACTCAAAATATAGTGTTGTCACTTTAGCTTTAAGCAGTCATATGTCTTCAAGAACTTAAGAGATGAAAAGTATAAAAATGATGTTAAAATCCCTAGGTAATTATTAAGATAAATTATATCTCTAAAGTAAACCTTATACTTCATTACTATAATTTATTAGTTATGAACTGTTATTTTTTTATTACTTTAAGAGGTGTTCCCAGTATCAAGCAGAGGATAAAGAAAAGGCCAGGCAGCCAGCCAGACTCGCTTACTTGCTCCCTCATCAAATATGTCTCAGTCAAATGACAGCACCACAATCATGGATTTCAGGTTTGCCCCCGCAGAAAAGCAAAATTTAAAATATGAAATCTTGACCTCCAAAGATCTACTCTACTGCACTTTAAATCATTTTGTATTCGTTGTCACTATGTGTAGTTGTTTTTTTAAATTAAAGTTTGTGGCGATCCATTTATTTAGAATTCAAAAACTAGTTTACTAACTCTGACAATGTAAATTACTGATACAGAAAGCCTAATAAGACGGTGCTTGATTGCTTGTACCTTTCCAACTGAATAGAGAAACTACTAGCGATGCTTTAGGTTATAGTGACACCTGGTGGTAGTGTTTTGTTAGAATATTTTCTGATTAGAGCTGTTTTGTCTCAAACTTTTTTTAAGTAATCATTTTATCTGCTAGAATGTGTTTTAAGAGCCTTCTCCCTTCCTGGCCCCATATCCCTTTATGTCGCAGGAATACTTGGGCCAGTGTCCCTTACATTTGCACCTTGCACAGGAGAAAACTAATTAAGGCAGAAAGAATAAAGACACTGTTATATGCTAAAATTGGAACTATTAAGACTAATTACATGCTATGAAGTGCTTCCGCAGGTGTGTACTTATTGACTGTGCCTGGCATACTCCATGAGGTACATACTGTATTGTCTTATCAATTTATGGACGGAAAAGCTGAGGCTCAGAGAGGGCTCTAGAGAGTGCCAAGGTCACAGAGTTAACCAACTTCATTAAATCTCCAGAGAAGCCAGAATTCCAGTTGAACCCTATCTTTAATTTTGAGAGAGCAATCATTTTAATTTTAATTTTAAAATTATATATATATTTCATGAGTACATTCTCTTTTTTAAAAAGTAAATTATTGCCGATAGGTTGAAATCTTTGATCCCCAGCCCTAGTTCTCTCCTTTCCGCAGAGGTCACTGCCTGTGTCAGTTTGGTGTGTAGCTTTAAGCACCACTCTGCCTCACACACTCACAATTTGTATTAAATACGGAGATGGGTTGTGTGTTCGGTGCATAAAAGAGAGTGCTGGCCAGAGTAGCTTTATACTTGTAAAGCCTCTTCAGTGGAGGCAGATGAGCCTCATCAAAATACGAACACACACCACTGAGAATTATTATAACAGTTTGATGCCATGTAGAAATGGTAGTTATTTCTGAAGTTATTTTAGATCCCTCTAGTAAATATTCAAGAGTCAACTAAAATATTGGCCAAGCCACCATTGGAGTCTTCTTGTGGATGTTTCGTGTGGCAGCCCTGCCGGAATCTTCTCTCTCACAGGGTGACACTCCCAGCACCATGGCTTGAGCCAAAATTAGCAAACTTTTGAACACACAATTATTTACTGTGACTGAAATCGTCAGAATGATCTGTAATTCGTAACCTTTCTCACAAAATAGATGATCAAGGTTACACAAAAGTTGCCTTTAAAAACACTTTGTTTGAATTCAGTTTTCCTACCACTTCTATTGAAAATCCACATATATACTGATTTAAAACTTTAGCCCCATAATGATTTTTTTAAAGCCTTAAAATTTGCATACTTAAAAGGAAACTAATTATATTGATAGGCAATAAAAATTATTCCAAAAAATATTTTTTCTTTTGGGCACAGTAACTTAAATGAAAGAGTAGGTGTAAACAAAACAAAAATTTAAAGGGATCGAGCCCAAAGAACTTTGAAGGAAAGCATGATCGAATAGGCTACATCATACTGGTTTCCTAACTCTTTGAATCTACTCACAGCTTTCTACTCAAAGATGACACAAACTTCTGGATGTTCTCTCACCCTATAGAATTTACTAGATTTTCGACTTAAACATGTTGATTTGTGCTACAGTGAGAACTTGCAGCAGAATCACTTTAGGCATAGGTTCAAAGTACAGCACTTTGGGGTCAAGGAGTAGAGCTTTCCCCCCAGGATAACCATGAGAAGGTTCATTAAAGAGGGAATGGACTTTCTCAGAGAAAATTACTTGAAAATAAAACCATGGGATTTTTGAGCTGGATAAAGCTCCATAAATTTTATGAACATATTCTGTACTTATATCTATTTAAAAGTCATATTATTGTTGATGATTATCTGTATATTGCAGTATTGTAGTGAGGCATTCTGTACTTGCAGTTTTCCATTAGGATCTTGGATACATACGAACTAGGGTAAGAACCTTAAAAGTTAGGTTTAAAAGGAGGCTTAAAATAGAGTGCATATTGTAGTTTTCTACGCACTGAGTGCTTATTCACATTTTCATTGTAGTTTTCTCATAGTTGTTCCTTGAAAATTACCATATAGTTTATGATTCAATGACAGTATGTTTGTCAACATTATGAGAGTTTGGATTCTGTTTTTAACTAGGGGAGGGAGTGGGTGATGGTCTTCTGTTAAATGTCCATGTCACACCATGGGCAGAATGAAAGTGGGAGGGAAAGTGAAATGGCAAAACTGCAACCTAGGTGAGGGAAGAGGGCAGGTGGCAAAGTGGCTTGAGGAGATGTGCCCACCGAATAGGATGCGGGCAGACGTGCCCACCGCTCACCGGGGTTCTGCAGCAGCTCTGAAACGCAACCGCAACCCTGGGAGGCGGCCTGGAGCCTAAGAATTAGTAACTCCCGGGACTAGGCGAGGCTGAAAGCCCTGAGGACACAAGATACATTAAGCTTCCAAAGTGGAAACAGTGCTTTTCCTCCAGGCAGTCATTTATGGCTACTATAAAGTTGCTACATTTTTAACTGAAAAAATGAAAGTTGGAGAAAGCTACTTGGTACCTTAAAAGGTGATGTGTGCTACTATAGAATTTTTTTAAAATCAGATAATAGATAAAAAGTTTTTGTTTGAATACAGAATGTACCAAGTGTGATCAGATATAATGTACACTTGAAATAAATATCTTTTCATTTAGCACCCAGAGTGAGCAATTTACTAGTTTGTCAGAGATTAGTTTTATGTGACTAAAATGCCTTTTAAATCCGAAGCCATACTTCAACAAAAATAGTAGATTCCATGTCACAACTCAGACTTCTCAGACTTGTCTTTGAGTGGTGAAAGTCATCATTTTATGTAACTAAGATTATTTTAATGACTGTATTTAGTCAGGGTGCAGTTCTTTCCAGTTAGAACATTTAAACTCGTATGATTATTCAATAGTCAGACCCAACTATTAAGGCCATTTCCTTTCTTTCGTGTTCATTTATAAACTGTTTACATGCATTTCTCCTCTGTACTTAGTTTGTACCCTGGTTTTTCTTCATTTGAAATCCATCACCAAAAAATAAATAAAATCAATCAAACTGCCTTTGTGAAAAGTTAACTTTCTAAAAGGTTTTGCTTCATTTGAGGAAAGATTACTTGCGATGCAGTAATCTCCTCTTAGCCATGAGTTCCTTAGCAAAGTAAAGCAGTTTAACCTTGAATTATTTGTTATTTAAAGATTTAAAACCTGACTAATCATCTTCAAATTATTAACAAATTGCCAGGTGACAGATGACATGATTCATTCGTTCGTTCGTTCATTCATTCAGCATTTACTGGGAACCTCCTGTAGTGCCAAACAAACCCTGGTACATGTTGTGAGATTTTTTTAGTGAAATGAAATATGGTGTTTTATAGAGAGACCGGTAAGCAAATAATTGTAATGAAGTATAAGGGCTGTGACAGAGGAATATGCAGAGTACCTCGATGGTTAAAGGGGGAGTGGACAGTTCCTCCCCAGGTTGGGGGGGGCAGGTTTTAGGGATGTGAACACCAGAGCAGGGGGTTGAAGAACGTGTGGGTGTTTGCAAGCTGGCAGGTGAGTGCACGTGCAGACAGCGGGATAAAGAGCAGCCTCGTGTGAGTTCGTCCTGCAGAATGTCTTTATCCCTTCAGCTCTGACGATTAAATATCCCGTAGATGTGGGCTGCTAGACTTTCCAGCCCGGATCCATCAAAGGTAAGTCAGCATTCGTCAGAGCCCTTTCCTTCACCCTCTTCTTGCTCATTCCCGCGGCGTGAGGGCCGGTGAGCCCGGGCCAGGCTTGGGCATTGCCCATGACTTCTCCATCTCCTCCGTCGCTCGCTCACTGAGCTCTGTTCCCTCTCACCCTCTGATTTCTCACCCTAGTTTTCACTGTGTCCTTACTGCCGGTCCCTGATTAAGGCTCTCCCGCTGAGCCCTGTACTAGTGCAGTCATCCTTTTTTGTTTTGCTTACCTGCAGCCTCATAGCCGGAGTAAACTCGAGTGCGGGCGCAGTCACGCCACTTGCCTGCTTATAATCTTTCTCCGGCCTCCATAGTTTGGAGGTAATGCCCGAACTTAACTTCTTAGCCTGGTTTATAAGGACCGTCCCCCCATTGGTGCCCCTCCGCCCACCCCCACAGCCTCACCTGCCTTTTTCCACCTGCATCTTTCGGCTCCCACTCTGCGGAATCCCCAGAGCTCTCAGCATGCGGTATCTCTGTCTTTCTCTAGTGTGTGACTGTTCCTCCTCGTACACGTTAAGCTACACTCTCCCCCTCCCTTCCCACCGTTCCAGACCCCCGTTAGCACCATCTCCACCCAGCTCACTTGGTTCAGTCTTTAAGACTCAGCCCAGCTTAGCACTTCTCGCACGTGTAAGCGTGGTTTATTATGATGTGTCTGTCTTGCAGTTTAGGCCATGTCTTTCTCCAGGGCAAGGATGATACCATTCATTCCTCCTCACTCAGAACTTAAAACATTTCTGGCATATGACAGGCATAAGTGTTTGTTGAATGAATTAATGAACAGCGTCCAGTAACAGTTTGAAATTATGTGGCACTTGGTTTAGAGTGTGATGTTCTCTTGTCATGGAGGGTGGTTTTGTGATGTGTAGTATTGATGACTTCCTTTTTCAGCCAAGTGTTTTGTGCCCCATAGATAAATTTAGCAAATGAAGTCAAAGAGCCATTTGAATAAATCATTCTTAGAAAATAACTTTAGGTATCGACCAACTCCATTCATGTATGTGCTTCTAATTAAAGATTTACTTCCTTCCAAATATTAGATTTTTACGATTTCAGTATTATGTTAGCAATTTGCAGTGCACCATTTTATGCATCTCAATTATGACCTATCATATTTACTTTTTGCTCATTTGATTGAATTTATGACTACATAACCCATAATGAAAGTAACTAGCTTTCAGTAATTAAGCTGATGGATGGCCTTCTGTCTGCAAGCACAGTTGAGCCGCTGTTCTGTTACATGCAGGAGCAAGCTGGGGCAGAGCTGTATAGCTCAGTGTGCGAAGCTTGATTTCACGCCTCACATACAGAAAGGAAAGGTGTGCCATTTAAGGGGTGGGTAGGCCTTTAGAGACTATATTGGTTAATCACAGAGCATTGAAAATCCAACATAAATAGAATCCATAAGTTTGCAAGGCCAAAGCTATTGACCCCAGGAGAATTCTAGGATGTGCAGAAAGGAAGAGAAGAACTGAGCGGGCATGAGAAAGCAGTGTCATGTGGCCTCCCTCCCTACCCTCCGGCCCCAGTACTGAAAGAGCCATGATTTATCCAAGTACACTTCTCTGATCTTTCCTGTAACACATTGTGGTATCTTGAAATGATTCTGGGTTTCCTGAGGCTTATGCTGCTGACTGCTGACCCCACCCTAGAGAGCACTGAGCGACAGACACTGTAAACATCCTACACTCTCAGCTGTGGAAAGTAAGAAAGCTGGGAGAAGGCTGTTTACTCTATCTGCCTTGGAAATCAACCAAAGAGACATGGATTTGGGGTGTTTTATGTCTTATAATTGATCCTAACGAGTATTTACTTATGAGGTCAACTCTAAAGGGGAAGGAAGTAAATCGACTGAGTCATGCTAACGAATATAAAATAATTTGTAAGATCATTGAAAAAAAAGATTACCAAATACCCAAGAGATGAAAGTTCTGGTAACTTGTATGAGGCTACATTTTGTGAATTGTAGCCTGGTTTATAAAAGCAAAAAACCATTAAGTGTCTGCCCAGTAAGCCAAACAATTCTTCATTAACCTGAATAGCATTCCCACACTGAGCTTAGCATTTTTTAAAGCAAAAGTTCTGGTGTCCTGAGACTTGCTTGTTTGTCAAGGGTCGGATTCAGTTTCAAGCCTCACGGTTAAAGAGTGGTAATACTGACAGCATGAATAAGGCCTGCTGCATAAAGCCAGAGTGTAGTTGCGCATCCAGAAGAAGGATAGGATTGTGGGGGAGTCCGTTGCAATGCAAGAAGAGAATTAAAAAAAAACACCTGCAGAACTAACTCCTAGGTTCAGCCTTGACCAGGAAAACCATAGCCCTTCATTTCTTCTTATGTGTAAATAATTAAGTCAAAGATTTATTTAATATTTGTCTAGAATTTGACTTACCCCAAATTTACTCCCTCACTTATTTTTGCTAATTAATATTAACTAAGTCTTCTTTTCAAGGAGCATATTTGAATTTGAATATGGTTTACTCTGATGTAGCAAGCCCTTAAAGATTAAAATAACTAACTTAATGTCTGTTTTAAATATTAAATTTGTGCACAATGACTTGCCTATGTTATATCGGTATACCAACATATGCCGGTCACATAAGCTAAAAGACACTCGACTGCTTTAGAAGTATTAGAGGAACTTTTAATTTCACTTCCTTGCTGAGTGCAGAACCTAAGACAATAGGAGCAATTGTTTTATATGAGTATAACAAAAAAGAGTGTATAAATATGATTGCCTTAGCACGTGATTTCTAGGAAGTATTTGAACAAGCTGACCTTGTGGCAGTGCGAACGCTGTTGAAGTGCTTGCTGAGCAGCTCCAGTTCGGGTGAGTCATTAACCCCTTTAGATTTTGCCTACAGGCTAAGGAAGCCCTCTTTGATACAGTGCTCTATAGAAATAGTTATTGTGGATAGAAATTTTGCTTTTTGCTAGGAGGTGCAGATTATATGGTTAAATGCAAAAGCAGCTAAAAAAAAGTGAAAGGAGAGGAATGATCTATAGTTTTTTAGTTATTTTGCATAAATGAAAAGAAGAAACATTTGGCTATTCTTGATGTAAGATGATTTCTGACTCTCAGTCATAAATGTAGCTATTTCCAAGTTACTGAAATACGGGCTGATATTCATTCCATCATCCAAGAAATATTTATTGATCACCTACTATGTGCCAGTTCTAGACATTGTATATATAGCAGTGAACAGAAACAAAATCCAGACTTTCATGAATCTGCCAATAAATATATATAACGTGCCAGGATATAAACATTGTGCTTATTGCAAGTATCCAAAATACCTAATTTTATTCAATGATATTATTGCCTTTTTTATGTATTTTTAATATTTAAAAATGAATTTGAATATTATGTAATGCTTATTTCATTGTCTATGAAAAACCTCTAGATATAAACCTATATAATATTGTTAGTGTCTGTATTTAGCATTGTTCTTCCAAATATGTTCTTATGGTTACTAGCCTGTTATGTGACATGGGTAAGTGGTATTAATAAGCATGCTTGTGAGGTCACTCTTATGTATTTGTATTTACTGAGAAGATATTGCTAAACATTTATATAAAAGGTTAAGTGTATATATGTTTACATATGTGCTTATATATTACATTTATTATAGATTCAAATTGTCATTGTATATAGTATAAGTAAATGTATTAACTTGAACTACTCTGTTGAAGCTTAAAATTCTCCAGACACTGATAAGGATGATTAATCTTTACACTATATTTGTCTATTTGTTGTTTGCTATACAAATGCTATAAATACTTTAAAAGAACAAACTATATTAAAATGTAAACATCTATTTATATCTGAAAATACATAAGCTTTAACAACAGTTCTTTGCAAGCCTAATTGTGTCATAAAATCTGAACAGAAATAAAAGTCTAATATGTATATACTTTATTCATTTATAAATTCATGGTTTCCTTGTCTCTATTTGTTTAAATTGGTAAGTCATTATAACATAAATATTTTTATGTCTAGTAGTGGTCTTCTATAAAACTACTCAACTTAGATTTCTCTGGATTTAGATATAGTTCCTCTCTCCTCTTTATTTAAAACTTCAGAGAGCAAATTATCAATCCACAACAGTAGTTCTTGGGTGTTAGTGGAGTTAACTGTCATTGAAAAGCTAAGTGAAATAAGTCAGACAGAAGACAAATACCGTATAAATTCTGGATTCTAAAAACCAAAGTAAATGAACAAACAAAACAAATGAACTCATAGATGCAGAGAACAAGTCAATGGTTACCAGATGGGAGGGGTTTGGGGTATGGGTGAAAAAGTTGAAGGGATTAAGATCTACAAATCGGTAGTTACAAAAGAGGCATGGGGATGTAAAGTACAGTATAGGAGAAATATAGTCAATAATATCGTAATAACTATGTACGGTGTCAGGATGGGTACTAGACTCATTGAAGATCAGTTCATAAGTTTTATACATGTCTCACCATTATGCCATATGCCTGAAACTAATATAATATTGAATGCCAACTGTAATTGAAAAAAATTTTTTTTTAAATGAGAAAAATATTGTAGAAACTGTGTATGGTATACTACACTTATCAATCTGATCACTTTGCAAGTTATATAAATGTCTAATCACTATGTTGTACACCGGAAACTAATATAATATTATTTGTGAACTGAATTGAAAATTTTTTTAAATTATGAAAAAAAAGCTATGTGGATAATATACAAAAATCATTTTTATTTCTATATATCAGCAACAAACAAAAATGAAATTAAAAATACCATTTATAATAGCAATTAAAACTGTCAAATACCCCAGGGATAAATCTGACAAAAGTTGTATAAGACCTATACACCGGAAATTAAATATTATTGAGAAAAATAAAAGAAGACTTGAATGTAAAAGAGATATACTATGGCCAAGGAGAACAGGACTCTAATAGAGTTAAGTGGCTAACTCTCTCCAAGTCAATCAAGTAGATTCAGTGCAGTTCCAAACGTTGGTAAGCTACTTCTAAAAATTTATAATTTAAATGACAAAGAATAGCCAAGCAATCTTGAAGAAAACATGGATAAATTACCCTACCACGTCTCAAAATTTATTACAGAGTCATAGTAATTATGATAGTGATAATTTGTTTAGCAACAGATAAACAATAGATGACAGACTAGAGACACTATTATAAAAAAGATGACACCGGGTGCATTGGAGAAAAGGTAGTTTTTTCAGTTAGCAGTGCTGGGTTAATTTAATACTCTTATTGAAAACAATGAATTTTTGGCTTCTACCTCACCACCATGCATATAAATATTAATTCCAGAGGATTCTAGATCTAAATATAAAAGGTAAAACAATTAGCTTCTAGGAAAAAAAATAAAGGACATCTTTATGAGCTTGGAGTGGGCAGAATTTTCTTTTAAAAAACTCACAAGACAGCACTAACCAGAAAATGTTTTTAAATAACAGTTTGGAAAACAGTATCAAGAAACATCTATTCGTTAAAAGACATCATTAAGAAAATGAAAAGGCAATGTATGGAAGAGAAGCTGTTTGCAACAGATATTAACAAACTTGTACCCAGAATATATAAATAATTTTTACAAAGTAATAAGATAACTCAGTAGAAAAATAGGCTAAGATTTGAACAAAAAGAGGCTATGCAAATGACCAATTAACATGAAAGGTTGCTCAGCCTCAAAAGTTAAGTAAATGAAAGTTAAAATCACAGCTTAATGCCAAGACACACCTACTAGAATGCGTAAATTAAAGTGAAAAAATATGTATCTAATGTAGGCAAGGGTGAGGAGCAGCACTGCAGGTGGAAGAATCAGTTGGGACACCACTTGAGAAAACTTAGGTGATATCTACTTAAGCTGAATATATCCATACCCTATGAATATATCCATACCCTATGAACATATCCATACCCTATGAATATATCCATACCCTAGGAACATATCCATACCCTATGAATATATCCATACCCTAGGAACATATCCATACCCTATGAATATATCCATACCCTAGGAACATATCCATGCCCTATGAACATATCCATACCCTATGAACATATCCATACTCTTGTTTTCTACCCCACAGAAATTTATAGAATGTTCTCCAAAAGAAATGATAATAGCAACATACTTTGTAATTGGCCCAAGTTGAGAACTATCCAAATGCCCATTAACAGGATCTATAAATTGTGGTTGGTTATACAGTATAACACTGTGCAGCACTGAGAATGAACGATTTGCAGCTTCACATGAAATTATTAGTGAATCTCAGGAACATGAAGTTGAACAAAATAAGTTGGACACAAGAGGGCATACTATATGTTTCTATTTCTATTCATTTCACACAGGCGTATCTTATGAATGTCTGTGGTGACAGATGTTAGAATACGGTTCCCTTGGCGGGCGGGAGACCAAGGACTGGAAATGGGCATGAGGTTCAGGATTTCTGGGTGCTGGCAAAGTGTTGATTCTTGGTCTAAGTATTAGTTACACAGGCATGTCACTTTATGAAGTCTTCAAGCTAAAATTCATTTGAACACTTTTCTGATTGTGTGTTATACTTAAGAAAAAGTTTTAATAAATAAATATTTAAAAATTAGAGCTCTAAAACCTGACTTTTAATGAGGCACATAGAACTCTTTTTTAAATAGTAACTAAGAAAAGTTCTTTCTCCCATGTTTTTCTCTCAATATACAGCAACAGTCCACATCTGGAGGAACATTCTCTGCCTGGCACAGACTGTCCCGCCATTCATAAGTTCATATAGCAAATCGACTTGTAAGCTGACATCCTCTTTTTAAAGATACTATTCTATTTCATACAGCACCACTCCCTCAAAAGCTCGCTGTACCAATTCAATCCCTGTTTTCCAACAAGTAGCCATGTTTCTGGAAGCTCAGGGGTGAAAGGCTGAGATTGAAAGGCATTCAGTTATCGCCATTGTGACATTGCTTCAGTTACACGTGTGGAGGGAAGGAGGTTCGTTGACTTACCCAGGGTTACATTGGTGTCAGCAGCCACACGAGGACTGAAACACTGCCACCTTGACTCTGTGATGCCTCAATGTATATCTATAGCCCAGTAACCCAGGCCTGGGCTAAGGAAATATGAAACCTCTACCACTCAGGGTTAAGAATACAAATAGATTGTAATTTAGCATTATATTTTATTTTTAGGATTATTGTGATTGAATTTGTGTGTTTTTTTTAATGAAAGAATGAGTTGTAGGTTTTTAGAGTTGTCTTAAAATTTATTTTTTTTAAGAAAACAAAGGCATAACAAACATGAGCTTGAGACTGCTTTCATATTTCCCCAAAACTAGAAAACCTTGACTCTATACATCAAGTCCATGTGTTGACAAGCTCCTTTCATTGCATCCTATGAGGGTGCTGGAAGTGTGTACAGGCCTTTTTGGTTTTCACAGTAACTGGAAAATGCCACTCTTAAGAGGCCTGGGACAGTCCCACACAACAAAAAGTAATTTTGCCTAAAATCATACCAGTCCCCCTCCGTAGATAAACTTACATTCTTATAGGAATGTAAATTTATACTTTTAGGAAAATTTGAACTATACACACTGTAGAGGCTTTAGTTTAACACATCTTTGTAGCATACTAGCTAGGAGCCTGCAAGTCTGAAAGAGATAAATATGATGATCTGAGTCATCTTAAAAACAATAATAATTAAAGAGTAAAAATTGCCTCCAGACCGATTAGAAAAATACTCTGTGATCTTAGAGTGACTGAGAAATATTCTGTAATGTTGAGTTCATCAAAAGCTTTGTTGCCAGGAAGCCAAGTAGGGCCTTGAAGTGCTTCGTTTTTGGCTCGGAGATAAAATACATCCTATTTTCACCTCCAGGTTTCCAAGGGTAAAACGGTTATTTCTGCAGTTGGTAATGCCCCTTCGTTGAGAACCTGACAACATTCAGGGCTTCACTGTATAATGCAGTCACTGGAAAGCCTTGAATTTCTAGATGTGCTAAAAAGCTTTCAACACCTAGGCTTAGGCGTTCCGAAACAAATGTCCTTCAAAACCACCTTTGCGTTTTAGAAGAGTTTGGTTTTGGTGGTGTTGCTGGCCCAGTCCCATGAGAGTGCTGAAGAGGCCGAGTCTCCCCCTCCCTCCTGTGAGCTCTGAGTAGATAGACATGGTCAGTGACAGTGCAGTCACTGCGGTTACACTGAGCCATCCCATCCCGTGCCACTTCACGGACACACACTCATCTCTGGAATGAGCCATTGCTGCAATGGCAGTGGGCAAGAGTGGCAAACAAGTGGGTGTCCCCATCTTCAGGAAACTTCTAGTTTTGTGGACTGCACTTGCTACGCTTACTGCTAAATATGCTTCATTGAACCTTTGAAAAATTCTACATAATCCACTCCAGCTGACTCAGTGGAATCTGATTAGATGTTTACTGACTTTTTCCCTCACAAATACTGTCAGTGCTGGGCTACAGCAAGTGTGGCTTCTGTTCTGGCATAATCACCATCGTGATAGCCACCAATCATCACTAAAGGTTCTCTGTTCCAGAAGCCATGTTAGGGGCCAAAAGCAAATACTTAGTGTCCTTACCAATGCCAGGCACTATTCTAAACATTTTGCTTATATTAATTGATTTATTTAACCTGCTTATATTAATTAATTTGACTATATTAATTGTGATTTAATCCTCAGATAATAGGCACAAAGTTTAATTTTCAGATGAGGATCTGAGGTGAGAGAGAAAGAAGAGAACTACCCAAGGTTACCCTAGCAGCCTTGGAGCTGGGTGTCCAGCCTAGACTGTGGTGGCAGAGGCCTGCTCCTAACCATTGCTGATACGCCGAAGCTCCCTCTAAGTTAGGTATTATGGTCCCAGTTTTCCAGGGGAGGAAACTGAAGTTGAAAGAGTTAAGAAAATGAGGCAGTCACTGGAGTCATTTACAGATACTCCAGTTCTCTTTGCTTCTGGCGCATGAGGAAGTTGTTCTTCTCTCTACCCTCTGAGGGGGGTGTAGCTGTGCGACTTGCTTTAGTCAGTGAAATGAGAACAGAAGTGCCAGGGAAGCGTGAAGAGCCTGTATACCGTATACCATGTCCCGTGCCCCCTGCACTGGGGAAATGCTTGCCAGAATGGAGCCTTTGTCACCTGGATCCTTGAGTGACTGTGGACAGCACCCCTCTGCTAGACAGGTGTTAAAAGATTTTTGTTCTGGTAAACAGAACAGGTTTCAGAACCTAAGATTCAGGTTGAAGATGGAAGAGAGTATTTGTAAACAAACATAACATAATCTAGCCAAAACCTGATAATTTTCCTAAATAACTTGCCCAAACTCCCATGGCTTGTTGGGGCCAGATATGTGTCTCGAATCCAGGGCTCTCTGACCCAACAGTTCATGGCTTGTTCATTTATTATCTTTCTTTTGATATTGCATGGGCTTCAGGAACCTAAACTTAGTTATTTTCCCTGCCTTTTAATTTTATTATATAATATTGAAAGTGCTTAAAAAGTGCAATCTGACGTCTACAGTTAGCCCAAGATTAAGAGCATGTAGAGGAAAAATGTCATTCTCTGCCCTACCTGTTGGGTCTGAAACTTGATATCATGATCTACCAGCCTCTTGAGAATATTTTCTGCCTTTCTTCTGACATTCAGTTTCTGGCAACAGACTGTCAGCAGGCCTGTTAGCTAAAGAATGCAAAATTGTCCTGAGTGTTACTCAAATCTAACTTCACTTACATTTTTTTATGGTGCAAGTTAATAGGTGACTTCAGGCTTCTATAGGTCAGCTGTCACTCAGACTCTGTGACTCTGTAACGTAACGCCGTCATCCGTGGATGTATTGCTTTCTCTGTATATGTAAACCCCAAATTGTCCAGGTTCTCATTTTTAGATCCAGAGCTTGGGGATCTCCAAACCCACCAGGTGAGTGCACTAAACTTAGCTGTGCAGCCCTGACTCTCATGACAGTCAACAGGGAGCTACAGGAGATTCTGAACATCTCTCTTGAGGACTCTCCTCCTGAAGCCTAAGTGAATAGAAGACCCTGGACCCTGCCTCTTTCCACATTTGAGTTACTGCGTGATGTATAGGGCAGTGGGTGTTCGTGTAAGAAGGGAAAGACAGGAGGAAGCTTTATCCCCTAAATTAGCAGGGCTACCTTTTTAGAGACTTGGAGTCTTCTCTATTATTTGCTGAAAATTGACTCTGATTAGTTTAATTCTGTAAAGTTACTTTATTCATTTAATCACAGAATTCCTAACCCTTTGTTCCAAAGCTCTTTTGAATTATTTTAAGTTTGTGTACTTGTTTATAATACTGCCTCATTCTAGAAGTTATTAAAGGAAATTACTGTGTATATGTTTAACCTAGGCAAGTATCTGTTAAATGATGCTGAGATAACTTGTGGAATGATCTGTACAATGAATAGGTTGTATAGTTGGTTTTTGTTTTACTTTTGATTTTGAAATAATTGTAGATTTTTAGGAAGTTGCCAGCTACAGAGTGGCCCTATGTACCTTTCCCCCAGTTTCCCCCATTAGTTACATCTTATGAAGTTATAGTGCCTTATCAGGACTAGAAAACTGGCATTAGTAATTCTATACCACTTTATTACATGTGTCAATTCATGTAATCACCACTGCAATTAATATACAGACTATTCCATCACCACAAATATCTCTCTCTATGGCCACACCCATCCATTTCCCTCCACCATCCCTAATTCCTGGCAACCACTAATCTGTTCACACTATAATTTTGTCATTTCAGAAACATTCCATAAAGTGCTATTTTTTAACAGATGAAATTTTTAAAAGTTATTTCTCATGTGTCAGTTAAAGCATCAGAAATCTGGCATACCAATTGTAGATTTTAAACAGTGATGATTCATATACAACTTTGTTTTGGAATACCATTTTCGGTTATTTTTTCCTATAATCTACATATATATTAAATGTTTTTATATATTTTGGAAGATGAAGACTTTCCTTATGACCTGATCAGCATCAGTGTTTTCTGTTGGTGACAGCAATTAACAAACTTACTATTCAAAGTGTAGTTCTTCCAGTAGGCATTGAGTTTGATTTAAGACCTTAATTATGGTGAGCATTTGGGTTGGTTTTGTTTTCTGGGAGTGGGGATTTGATATAAATCCAAATATGACAAACATTCATTAAAAAAAAATCTTGACCTTCCATTTAGAATAACATAGTCTTTTACTGTATTAAGCATATATGGATGTGTAGCATGTAGAATAATTTTACAGGATATAAATCAATGTAAAATATATTCATTGCTATCTTAATTAGAAATAATATTTCTGTGCCCACCATATGTGATCATTTCTCCAGGTTCAGTGAATAAACCTGTGATTAGGTCACAGTCTATTGTTAGGAACATATAGGCAGCCAACTGGCCAATGGAATATCATTCTGCCGGAGGAGAGGAAAAAAGCACAAAAGGAAAATGAAAATGCCAATGCATGCTGAGAAAGAGCGCATAGAAATCATATGACATTACCTAGAGTGGTGAAACTAAAAATAAATGAAACAATGGTACCTATTAAAATGAACATGTGCATTTTATTCTTTGAGAAATGGGCTAGGGTAGGGGGTAGAAAGACAGGGAAGGAATGCTGATTTAGTCTGTTGAAAAACTATTTAACTCATCTGAAATCAAAACTAAGAATTGTCTTACACAATCTTCAAACGTTCATTTCCATTTTCAGGTAGGTGTGCATTAATATGAAATGGCTAAAGAAGATATATTACATTCTACCCATAACTTGTCACATAACCTTAAAAATACTGCCTTAAGAATCATCAATTTAGAGGGAAGATTTAAGTGGCAACAGTATTGTTTTGAGCCCTGTCCTACACCACATCTTTATGCTCACCAAGAGAAAAACATTGTTGGATTTATGATTAATTTTTTAAAAGAAGCAAGAAGACAGGATATCACAGCAGATGAATCAAGGCCCGGGTAAAATCTCAGCAGGCGAAAAGGATGGGCCAGGTTGGATACACTGCAATTGAATTGGTATAAAAGGAGGATTCCGGCCTTTGGGGTCAGACAACTAACTGCACAAGGACTGTATGGGGACATGTGATTTGTCATCAGCAAATGTGGAAAAAGACTTAGGGCTTTTCCTAACCACTACCTTTGTGACCCACAAAGTGACATGGTCAAAAAAAAAAAAAAAATTAAAAAAACAAAAAATGCAATATATATATAAATATTAATGTCCAGAGTAGGAAAACAAATTGCCCTACTCTATTTCATGTTGGACCGATTTTCCAAGTAGTTCTGTGCCCACTTCTGAAAGGTATATATAAAGTAGGACATGTCTTTAAAAATGTGGCCATTGGGTAAAGGAGACTCAAAAATGTATTGTTGAGGACTAGAATGCTTTTCTGACTTACAACAACAAAGGACTAGAGGGTAGGGGATTAGATTTGAACTTTCCCCCAACCACAAAGTTGGCCTAAGTTGGAGAAGAGTCATAGATAACACCGAAGCAGAATTCAACACAACATAAGAAAGAACTTTTTAGTCATATTTACAGAATCCAAAGATGGACTCATTTGGAGATTTGGAGCCAGGGAGTCCCTTATCTCTGGAGAATTTCAAGCAGCAATTTCAGTAGCCACTGTGGGTGTGTTAGAGCAGTGATCTAAACAACAAAAATGTAACACACTTTGATTCTGAGATTTTTAAAATGTGTATCAACAATTCCCAGATGTACCGCTTACCAACTTCTTGGGTATCACTTAACTTCCCTGGGCCTCAGTTTCCTCCTATTCAAAGGACTGAGGGGTGATGATAACTTAGAAAAGCTGTTAGAGAGATTAAATGAGGTCGAAGAACAATAGCAGTAGCTTGAGTCCAAATCTCCCCATCACATTCCCAAAATAACCATAAGATCAACAAGGAGAACAAGTAAAACTGCCCAGGACCGGTGACTGAAGCATTGCTAGGAGACAGAAAACACTTCAACCTTCAAGTGCCCTAGAGGAATAGAAGAAACAAGTTCTAACAAAGCTGCTAATACCTGCAGGCCAGCCCAGCAAACCTGTGAGTATGGAGCGCCAGGGTGAGGGGCCCACAGGAGGAAGCGAAACACACAGAAATACCAGGTGCAGGTGGGATTTGGTCGTTCGCAGCCCTGGCGACAGGGAAGGGGCTTGAACGTGTGCAGGCCTGAAGTGGCAGCCTCAGGGGCAGTGCTTCTTGGGGAGGAATAAAGAGGGAGACGAAGGATTGTGCTCCTCGGATATGAGGTGGCTGAGGGAGAGAAATATGAAAGGAGAAAATGAAAGATCTTGCTGAATAAGAGCAGCTGATTGTGTCAGTGTCAATATTATGATTGTGATCACTGGACTATAGGTTTACAAGATGCTACCATTAAGGGAAACTGCCAAAAGAGTACATGGGATCTCTGCATTCTTTCTTGCAATTTCATGTGAACCTTCAATTATCTAAAAATGAAATTTTTAAAAAATTCCATTTTAATAATGGTAAAAAATAGGCAAAATGAGACTATATTGTTTAGAAATTTATATTTATAAGTAAAATTAAAAGAAAGTGATTATGATGAAAGTCGCGCAGTGGTTTCCTCTACAGTGGGAGGAAGAGGTGGTGGCTATGAAAAAGTGGGTGGGGGTGTTTCTTACCTTCACTACTACTACACTCTGTTTGCTTTACAATAGTTAAGGTCTTCATTTATGTTATTTTAAAAACTTAAAAGGTACTCACCTCCAGGCCATAGACTAGAGAAAACAAACAGGTGCAGGAGTAATAAGTAAATTGATCTCTATTGCAGGTGACATGGTAGTATACATGGAAAATCACAGAGAATCAATGATAACGTGAATTTAAACAATAAATTAGCATGTAAAAATCAATAGCATTCGTAAGCATAAATAAGAACTATCTAGAAGATACAGTGAATACACAAAACATTTACAATGGTAACAAATGGATAAAATATTTAGGGACAAACTTCACAAGAAGTGCTCAGAATCTATATGAAGAAAACTATAAAACATTTCTATAAGACCCAAAAATAGACTTGGGGAAAAAATGGAAAGATCTCTCTTATTCTTTACTAGCATATCTCACCATCAAGATGTTGGTTTCCCCTAACTTAATTTACAAATCTGATCCAAATAAAAATTCCGGTGGGCTTTTTTAAAAAACAGAGCTAGATAAACTAGTCTTAAACTTCATATACAAAATTAACAGAGTTGGAGAAATTTGGGGAAGTGGGGAGCAGAAGAGCAGTGGGAAGAAGAGGAGTGAGGGAGTCAAAGCACAAGCGTGGCTGACCTGTCTTTGCTGTCTTTGGAGATGGAAAACCAGCGGTGTCACTAAACAAGGAATGGAGCCGATCTTAGAAACTAAGAACAACTGCTTTCGGCCAGCAAGGAAATTAAGACAGTTCTACAACCACATGCAGGTAAATTCTACCAACAGAATGAATGGTCTTGGCAGAGAATTCATCCCCAGTCTCCAAAAAAAAAGCAGCCTCGAAGACACCTTGATATCAGCCTTGTGAAACCGGAGCAGGGACCCAGGCCACCAGACGTCTGACCTACAGAAGCATACAAATATTACGTGCAGACCAACATGAAGAAAACAAAGTCCACTGAGGAACAGGAAATGAATAAGTGTGGTTAGTTGTAGACAAAAAATTTATTAAGTTACACTAAATTCATCTATTTTTAAAACATAGGTGGGAATAGTCAAGAAGATTTTGAAAGAAGTATATTGAGGGAGACTTGCCTTACCCAGATATTGAAACATTCTTCAAAGTTACAGTAATTAAAATGGGATAGTACTATCTTAAGAACAGACAAATACATTAATAAAATAGAAAAGAGAGTCTGCATACAAAATTATGTATATGATAAGGTCATCATAAACCATGATGAAGAATAATTTTTTTAATACTCAGACATTTGGTTAGCAGGGAAAAAGTAAGTTCTTTACCTCAGACTTTATAGCAAAATAAATTGTAGTTTTATTAAAGAGTTAAATGATTTTTGGAAGTCAAATGGTGAATATTTATATGATCTGAAGATAGGAGAAAACCTAAGCATTAAAGCAATTTTCAAAAATCCACAATATAAAGATCATTAATATCTTAACATACTAAAATGTGCAAACAAAATACAAGAAAAAGTAATTTGGGGAAATATCTTCAAAACTTATGACAAAGTATTAATAGTCTTAATATATGAGACACTCTTAAGACAGATTTTAATAGAAAAATGGGAAATATATTAAATGATAATTCACAAAAGAAGACATTAAAATGACCGGTAAAAATGCTTAAAAGTTTCAACAGCAAGAATAATCACAGAGGCTCTAAAATGAAAGTTCTCAAACATTGAGAGCAATCTCTTCCATTAAAAAGTTAAGCCTTTATGAGGTGGTACATTAGCTTATCATAGCCATATAAAAAGTTAGTGTTGATACATCTTTTGAGCTGCATTTTTTAAAGCTTTGGACTATGTCAAGAGTATAAAATTCTATTGATCAACTATAACATGTGATTGACCTTGAGATTACAAAACTACTTTTAGAATTAATGGAAATAACAGCTCTGTTTTTTAGGAAACCCAGGGAAATATAATTTTTAAAAGGCTAATTTATGCCAGAAACAAAAGAAAATGTACTCTGATGATAAACATAAGTCCTATGAGATCTGGATTTTTAAGACAGCTTCATGGACCACTGGTGTCAGCAGATAAGATTTTTGAATCACAGATTTGAAGCAGGTACAGTTGACCTTAGCCTTGCTTGTTGTAATTTAAACTAGCGTGAATTCCATGCGGGGGACCAGCATTGGTTAACCTCTGGCCTTCTGTAGGGGCCCTGTGGCATGGCCCCAGGCCCCAGGCCGCCGCAGGAGACTGCAGTTGCCTTGAGGTCCATCAATACAATGGCACCTCGGTTGTCCAGCGTCTCTGTTGATGAACATTTCGGTTTACGAACCCCTTAAACCCGGCAGTAAATGCTTCGGTTTCCGAACCCGCCTCGGGAGTGGAACATGCCCGCGGCTCCCACTGAGGGCGAGACCCTGAGGCCCGGCTGTCGCTGTGGGTCCCTCGGTTTGCGAACCTTTCAGAGCTCGGACGGGCTTCCCGAGCAGATCACATTTGGAAACCGAGGCACCGCTGTATAGACAATGAGGTTCTTTTGTTTAATCCTCAAGGATATGTTTTATTTCCTTCCTTAGAGAGAAAGGAGTGGGAGGGAGAGAGAAACATCAATATGAGAGCGAAACATCGATCGGTTGTCTCCCGATCAAACCCCACCCTGGGTATGTGCCTTGACCAGGAATCGATCCTGCGACCCTTCGCTGACGACGCTCCAACCAACCATCTCACTGGCCAGGGCCCAGCAATGAGGTTCTATTAATCTAAAGAGTAATGAGAGAAAAAGGTGGTTTTTAACTGCAAATTCCGTGTCTATGAAGCAGAAACGACCAGAGCCTGGTGATGGCGTTGTTTTCTTTCCGCCGCATGCGATGGGGTATCGATGAGAGAGAGAGTAAGGAGGAGGCGATATTAGCAGGAAGGTGATAAAACAACTTTTTTCAAATCTGTATTAAATTGAAATAATTTTCTCCTCTACTCAACTGATACAAAGATTAAATAAGTGTTTTTCAAGATCAGGAATAAAATGGCTATCACTCCCCTCTGTTTACAACAGCACTTCCCATAATTCAAGTTTAGTATGATTTATTAATGAATACATAGTAAAAGCCACCTTTGTACTTATGAAATTTTTAGTTTTTTAAAAAGAAAGAGAAGAATAGCTAGGAAATTACTGAGTAGGAAGACTTGCAGTTGGGGAGGGTGAGGGAAAAAACAATACCAGGTATAAAGATAAACTACAAAGCTATTTCATTAAATACTATGGTACTGGCACCGGCACAAGCCATCAAACAAATGGATAAAATAAACCCTCCAGCAACAGATCCAACTACATATAAAAATCTAGTTTATGATAGCGGTGGTATTGGTACCAGTGGGGCAAAGGTGCTCTGTTTAATACATAGTGCAGGGACAACCCGATAGCCATTTGGAAAAAGACAAAAGCAAATTCATTGCTTCCATCACCCCAAGAATAACCTCCAAGTGGATTAGAGATCTAAATATAAAAAGTAAATCTATACAAGTATAAGAAAAAACATGAGTGAATTTCTCTAAAACCAGGGGTAAGGAAAGCCTTTCTAGGACTAAAATCCCAGATGCAATAAAAGGTTGATAAATTTGATTAATCACTAATAAAAAAATTTTGAATGGCCAAAAAATAATTTTGTGTGCTCAAAAGTGTGACTTTTTATTATAAACGTGAACCAACAATTCTGTGACAGGATGTAAGATATTGTTATATCCTGTCTTGTTGGTGCAAAAAAAAATATTAAAGACAACTGATAAACTGGGAGAAAATATTCACAGTGTTGTCACAGATAAAGGGTCAAATCCCTAATTTATTGAGGGTTTTTTTTTTTAATTGAGGAAAAGAAAAATGAGGAGAGACTTGAACATACAACTAAAAAAGATATAAAAATGGCCTTAATCAGATGAAAAGATATGCAAGTTCATTCATATAAAAATGCAGATTAAAACTACAATGAAATTCCATTTTTTGCCAGTCAAGTTGACAAAATTAAAAAGCTTGATCGTGATGATGAGGTGGTAGGGAAATAGGCCCTGCCATACATTGCTGACGGACGTGAAAAATGGTATCACCTCTGTATGCAACCAAACCTCAACACAGAATTCCCTCTGTGAATTTATCCAGAACAAATATCTCCAACAATATGAAAACATGGATGCACAAAGTTATTGCAGAGCATTACAGCATGTCATTGTCAAGTGTAGGAGACTGGCTGAGTCAACTATGGCACATAAACAGCTGTCAACCAGAGTCGGGAGTTCCATGGGCTTATTGATTGGAATGATTTCTCAGAGTTGTTATTAACGAAAAAAGCAAAATACAGAAAAGTATATAAGATGCTAGCTTTTGTATACAAAATAAAGGGAAATTTTAAAAAAATACATAGAATGGCTTATCAATACAAAAAGGAACACAGGAAGGACAAACCCCAAAAAGATGAAGTAGGTTACCTACAAGGGCTCAGGGAAATTGGGCAGAAGGGATACAGGAAGCAGTGGCGCATCTCTGATCACACCTTTCATATAGTTTTGACGGTTGAAAGCATGCAAATATTCTTCATATTCCAAAATTAAAATTAAATCACTAAGAACAAGGGACTACTGAAGCTGAAAGCAAACTGGAACTCATGGATGTATTGTGTTTCCAATGAACACCGTAGCCGCACTAAAGAGATCGAGGGGGGAGGGAAGAAGGACAGCCAGTATGTGATTTGTAAGCGGTGTCTGACCGCATACCCTCAGTCCTGGGGTGGACAGGGAGGGAGAACCGCGAACAAAGCCCAGACCCATCTTGGCAGACTGTTTATTGTAATGACATGGCCAAGCAATCCCGAAACTGTTTTAGATGTACTAAAGGTTTGAACAAGTGAGGAAAAGTGTCAGTCTTGCTGGAAGCCAGAGTTTTCCCTATGGAAGGACATACAAATATGAATGCTGGAAGGCAGAGAGAACACTGGGACTGGGAACTGGAAGTGGTGTGAACTCGAGATTTCTAAAATATACATATGTATATACATTTCTGTGCACAATATATGCATGTATATATGTATATGTGCATGTGTCTGTATATTGGTATGCGGGTGTGTGCATAGGTGTGTATACAGAGATTTCCTAGCTCTAGCTCTCTCTACCTAAAGGACCAAAAAGTGAAGACCAGAGTAGCACCAAGCAAACCTAGCGCCCATACCTTGGCCCTCACTCAAAGGAACCAAGGCTCCTAGGAGAAATGGCCGATTCCAGGGCTGGGGCAAGGTAGCTTAGTCCTAAGGAGACAGGCTGCCTGTGGCATTCAACACTTGTTTTCTTCAGATGCTACGAAGCCAGCCACAGCTTCTTCCACCTAGTCTGCAGTAATATGATTTTCAGTCGACCTTCCTGAGCTGCCAACAAGTTTATAATGATCCTCAGGATGTTAAAGAACTTCCACCAGTCTCAAACTGTCTCTCATTTTTATCCTGTGTTCCTGTAAACATTACTCTGAAGGCCATATAAAACTCAGATTTTCATTTGTATCCTGATAAACTTCCCTTCTTAGCAACTGGTTCCACATTTCTCCTCCCATTTTTTTCTCTGACGCTATATGTCTTAAAAAATAAAAGGTTTGCCAGAACACAAATGTCAGAAAGATTGCCCATAGCAAATTAAACAGCATACATTACAGAAGGCATTCAGTATCGCATGGTAAAAAAAAAAAAATTGCCTGAGAGGATTTGAAGTGAGGAAGTGAGGGTGTGCTGAAGCTCACTGGCCTCCAGGCTCATTGGCTGGCAATGCAGCTGTCTTCAGAGCCCGGGGCAAACACAGCAGACAAATTGCATCACAATACACTGGCCCTTTATCATTTTTCAGGTAGCCATCCAACCTTTTTATTACCAATAAGATGCTATTGGAGACCACAGCTTATGTCAGCAGGTGTGCTTTCACCTGGGAGGGGCAATCTACCGGACCCCAGAGAAGGCAACAAGGCAAGGAGGTCCTCTTACCCAAAACTGCTGCCCACAGACAGTCCTTCCACCTCGAGGCTGGCTGAGCTCCCACCCGGAGGGAGTGAACTTTGGAAAGAAGGGGCAGAGCAGTCGCCAACCGGATAGGCCCTGGAGTAGAGTTGGTGAAGGAGAGGAAAGGCAACTGAACGCTATTCTTCCCAGGCCTTCAGAAAAGGCGAGCGTGCTTAATAGATAGGACCCAGGCGAGCCTGAGTTGTGTAGTTTTGTTAGGTGAGGGCTCAGTGGTCTTTGGCAGCCCCTCTTGCTTGTGCTCCACCCTACGAAGCCACTTTCCCTTTTCCCTATGTGCTTTTACAGCTGCTTTTGCTCATTAATTCTGGCTCATGACTGAGTTATATGTTTGAGGCTCATCCAATATTAATCTTAGTTACATGCTCCATATTGTCCCCAGCTTTAATGTGTGCTTAACTTGCTTTTCTCTGGATGAAAAGAGAAGGGATACTCAATACAGACAGAACATAGATTTTCTTCTTTTTTCTCTTGATTCCTGAACTGCCTAATACAGTATTTTCAAGTGGCTTATGGAAAGGATTAAAACTGAAGGGTAGAAAGACAAAGAGAAGCTGTTTCTATTGTTGGCCTCTGAAGTTCCCTGAACAGACTGCAAGTTCAGTTGAGGTCTATGAAAATATTAGCAGCTGCCAAAAGGCCAGCAGCCAGGATTTGTGTCTTTGTGCAAGATCTGAACAGCTAGCAACAGCTAGAAAATTTCAAAAACCTTGGGCCGTGATGGAATAGTCCCCTGAAAAAAAGAGTGAGAAACATTTCTGAAATGTTTAGATATATGGACTTATAAAAAAATATTCTCTACAGGTTACAGGCCTCTATGCATGGAGATAACTGAAATATTAAGACTTGGAGATGACATTTATTTATTTTAATGATGCAGTTAGTAATAGTGATTGAAATTAATTTGACCTAATTTGAAATCTTTTAGTGAAGGGAAGTAATATGCATAATTATTAGTAAAATTTAAGTTTCCAGTAAGCAAATATTTAAACTCTTAAGATGATTCTCTTTTTTAAAAAATATATCTTTATTGATTTTAGAGAAAGGAAGGGAGAGGGGGAGAGAGAGAGAGAGAGAGAAACATCAATGGTGAGAGAATCGTCACTGATCAGCTGCCTCTTGCACACCCCTGACTGGGGATTGAACCTGAAACCTGGGCATGTGCCCTGAACAGGAATTGAACCTCAACCTCCTGGATCCTAGGTGGATGCTCAACCCCTGAGCCACATCAGCCGGGCTCTATTTTTAATTTATTCAAAATGTTAATCACATGACATCTTACAAGATAGAAATTTTTTCTCAGTAGTAAATTTAATTAATTACATTAATAAAATCTTGATTGGCCTTTCTTAATTATTTTATTCTTCTGAATATTTAAATTAGAAATATATATTTGATTCTTCTTTTAAAAAATATACTAGTCAACATAGGAAAAAAAAAAAAAACAGGCTGTATAGAATAAATTGAAACCAATACTAAAAGTTGAAAATATTTTTTATAAAGTGAAATTTGCATTTTTAAGGTAAAATGTGACAAAATACAATTTGAGATTTTTTTTTTACTAATCCAATAATAAGTCATGTAAATGCATAAAAATGCTTAGTTAATGATAATTTCCTTTTTATAAGTATAATCCATAGTTGTTAATTTAGCTTTATCAAAAATTAATGTATTGCTTTTATTTCTATACGGACAACCTTTCTATTAAATCAAGTACTATCTTCATTGATATTTTACTGTAATGCCAGAAGAGAAACAGTAGAGGGCACCTTAGTTCTCAAAATAAAACCATTCCTAAAACCTTTTATAAATCAGTGAAACAGACGATGGGAAGATTTGAACTATCTGGTAAAGGTTAAATAAAACGTGAAGCAAGTGCCTCTGCTTTCCATCACCTAATAAAAGATATCTTAGGTAAATGCAGTTTCCATTCCATTAATCAACTGGGTAACATGAAAAACAAAAGTGTTCTCAGATCTGCAAATTTGTAGATCTATAATTTCAAGAGTATTTCATTTTTTGAACTCTCACATTTATTTGGAAATTGCCTGATTTATTAAATGTACTTTATTTAAATGAATAAATTCTCATTATCCAGTATTTTAAAGAGGTAGAGTCTCCTAAATATATAAGAAATAGCATTCCATAACAGTACATATTTCTTGTATCTTGGTTTGATACCTACTAACAATTAGCCTGTGACCTTAGTCATGTTGCTTAATCACAGTTTTCTCCAAGATTACCTTTATCATCATCATCATCATCATCATCATCATTTCAAGGACAGGTGCCTGCTTTCAAGTCACTCCTGCCCTATTCTCTTTAAAAAATAAGATTAATATATGAAACCACAAACAATAGAGAAGACAATGCACAATTAAGTCTAAATTGTGTTGTTCAGTGTGCACGTGATCGTGATCTCATAATTCTCTGGCCTCAGCTTTTACATTTGATGACGAGGTTCTGTACTTGATCATCTGACTAAAACGCTGTCATCCATTCTTATTTTGTATATAGTTGTGTCAAATTTGGTTATTTAGTGCCCAAGCTCACAGCATATCTACCGTGGTTCTTAACCTTTTGGAGTACAAAGACCCACTTGAAGATTTTACAGAAGATGTAAAATCTCCCTGAAAAGTGCTCTAATTTACAGCTTACTCAAAATGAGTGAGATTCATTTCAGGAGGTTCAAAGACCTTCAGAAATCAATCCACAGGCTCCCTAGTGAACCACAGCCACTATGTCAAAATCTCTGATAGAGGCATAAATTATATAACTCCCAAATAATTGGGGAATTATTCCTAGAAATTTTTGTGTTGTTGTTGGGTTAAGATGGTTAATGAGGCTGGAGAGAGGTTTTCCATACCAACCAATTTGGGACTTTTTCCTATAAGCATCAGGAAGTAAACTAAAGTGTTTAAAGGTAGAAGTGAAAGAAATGCATTTTAAACAGCAAAATCAAACTATCAAATAAGCAGGAGAAGACAGGAAGCAGAGAGGTCATCTGTCAGTCTGTCAGCACAGTAATCTGGGTGAGACATAGTGAGAACCGGTTTTAAAACCTTTCGGAAATTAAGATAGGCCGACTTTGATTCTGTGAAAAAATGAGACAGAAATTTTCAAACACTGAGGGACATTTTGAAACTAGACAAGGCTGGTTCTGCGGTTCCATTTGTTTTCTACTCGGGGCAAGGGTGGATACTAGCAGCCATGCTTTTGCATTCTTCTGCCCCCGGGAGCACTTCAGAAGCCTCAGCCGCCTCGGACCCACCGAGGAGGGGTGAGGACTCCGATCAGGCTGACCTGGAGGGCTCCGCTCAACATGCACATCCAGGTTTGGTATCAGGTCCTCTGTCCCTTTTCATCACATCCCTCAGGGCAGAAATAACAGACATTCAGCATGTTATTTGAGGCTGGACCAATGAGGAAATACTTCTCCATTCTCTAGTAGCCAAAAACAACTAGCAAGCAAAATTTCTAGCTAGGGACATTTCTCAAAAACAAACAAAAACTGTAGTGAAAATTTAATGATAGATAGATGATAGATAGGTAGATGATAGATGATGATAGATGATAGATAGATAGATAGATCGATAGATAGATAGATGACAGATAGATAGATGATAGACAGAGATAGATGATAGAGATAGATGATAGATATAGATAGGTAGGTAGATTAGATAGATAGATAGATAGATAGATAGATAGATAGATAGATAGATAGATAGATAGATAGATGATAGATAGATAGATGATAGATAGATAGATAGATAGATAGATAGATAGATAGATAGATAGATGACAGATAGATAGATGATAGATATAGATAGATGATAGAGATAGATGATAGATATAGATAGGTAGGTAGATATAGATGATAGATAGATAGATAGATAGATAGATAGATAGATAGATAGATAGATAGATGACAGATAGATAGATGATAGATATAGATAGATGATAGAGATAGATGATAGATATAGATAGGTAGGTAGATTAGATAGATAGATAGATAGATAGATAGATAGATAGATAGATAGATAGATGATAGATAGATAGATAGATAGATAGATAGATAGATAGATAGATAGATAGATATAGATAGATGATAGAGATAGATGATAGATATAGATAGGTAGGTAGGTAGATGATAGGTAGATATAGATAGATGATGATAGATAGATAGATAGATAGATAGATAGATAGATAGATAGATAGATAGATAGATAGATAGATGATAGATAGACAGATAGATGATAGATGATAGATAGGCTGACCTAGGAGATTTGCACAGAGATCTTGCTGTTGGCACATATTGCCAAGTCCCATTTGTTTCCTATGAGAAAGGGAAAAGAACATTAATTAAATGGTGAGAATTGGATACAGAAACATTGTCATTCTCATAAAGGGGAATTTGGCTGAGGAACCGTAAGAATAAGTCCAAAAATAATGGGTCAATGGAATTCGAGAAAATAATTGGATTTAAGCATT
Organism: Miniopterus natalensis; assembly: GCF_054644295.1. NCBI lineage: Eukaryota > Metazoa > Chordata > Mammalia > Chiroptera > Miniopteridae > Miniopterus > Miniopterus natalensis. Next base: position 33,036,397 of record NC_142085.1, on the reverse strand, counting down.
AGTTTGTTGATTCTGCTCAAAACTTGGTATTTAGTTAGATGTAGGAAGTGAAACCAATAGTTCCAAACTATCTATAGAATGAAATCCACACACCTCATTGGAGACACTTTGTGATCTGGCCCAACCCACCTCCCAGTCTCCTGCCCTGCTACTGCTCACCTCATGGTCTGTGTTTAATGACACGAGACTACTAAACACACACAGCGTACACCTCGATGTCCCTGTAAGTCTGTGCACATGGCTACCCTGGCCGGGAATGACCTTCCCTATGATTCTCCATCTCGTGAAATCCTATCCATCCCCAAGTCCCAACTCCAAAACCACCTTCTCTTTTAAGCCCTTGTTAACTCTCTCTGCCCACTTCATGCATATATGTATTTATAACCGACCCTCTCTCTGGGCCACCTAGGATTGTGGCCACGTGTGTAATGCTCATCAAGTATCATTTCCATCTTCTTTCCCACTGCAGTGTGAGCTCGAAGAAGGAGTGTTGTCCATTTCCTTCTGTCTCCCAGCTTCTGAGCACAGTGTGGGAATATAATAAGAAATATATCAGTATTTCTTAAAGAAAAAGAGGGAAAGAAAGGAATTTCAGTAAAAAAGTTATAATAGTCCAGACAGAAAGTCTCATATAAGCCCAAATATGGGAAGTGGCATTGGGAATGGACATTCAGAATTATGAAATAGGATAGGTTAGATTACGTGATGATTACATTCAGGGGATGAGAGAGAAGGGCTCGAAGATGATTCCAACCAAATTTTCTGGCCCCAGAGACTAAGAACGTGAACGGAGGGTAGTGAAAACATGAGAAGAAGAGGATGAGGGGAGGAAAGTAGATTTCTGGTTCAGACCGCTAACTTGTCACACGGGGACATCCATTGTCACTGTTGGGCAGATAGCTGTACATTCAGAACTGATGCTTTAGGAAGCGTCCAGGGCTTAAAGAGCAGGAGTGGAAACTATGGAGTGGATGATATTGAAGAGAAGAGCACCGATGACTGAATGTGGGGGGTTTCTCTATTTAAGAAATGAGAAAAAGAAGAGAAGGCAGTGAAGGAATCTGATGAGAGGCCAGATGAAGTGATCCAAGAAAGCGCAGTGGCTGAGGAGCCAAGAAAGTAGAGCAATTCAAAGGGAACCGGAGGCCAAGGGCACAGAGTGTTGAGCATGAGGCAGAGAAGGACTGCTGAAGCCATTGCCATTGCAACCAGGAAAGTGGTAGCAGAATGTCCATGGAGCCAGGGGGGCAAGGGCATGAGGACGGGGGTGTGACCTGGTCTTAAAAATCTTAGTCATCACAGGGAGGAGGGATGCTTCCCACACATCCTATAAATGTTTTCTGGATTGCGACCTACATTGTCTTTTAATTGAGTGTTGGCTTAATCAAGTTCATTAAAGTTTCAACTGCCCACGGCTACAAGGATAATTTTTGCTTTTGTAATTTAAGAAGTTAAAAATAGAATCCATGTAGAGGCCTGGAGTTGGGGTGGAGCAGTAGTTTGATGATTCATTTACAATCTCTTTTAAAGCATATCATTTAATTCTAATTATGAATCAATGGATTTTTGTGTGTGTGGTTTGTTTTTTTCCTAAAAGGATGAACCCAGAAGACCTGTAAGAGTTCCTTCCACCAAAAAAAAGAAAAAAAGGCTTCTAATAAATCCAGCTGGGATTGTGTATGTTCAACTGCTGCAGAGCTGGGCCCTGAAATGGGGTCAGGGGATAATTGCGAGTCCTCCCCACTTGAAGTCATTATTTTTCTCTTGGCTTTCTCCTCCTGTCACTCTAGGTTGCAGGCTGTATTGTTTAATGTGGCAAAGGGAGAATTGAAAGGTCTGTCTTCCTGGCAGTTTTGGGCTTTAAATCATGATCAATGAGACTTGGGGCTGTCTTTATCCAGTGCCATGCCCAGCTCAGGAGGTTGACTCCACTGAATTTAGAATTGAAGACCTTGGTGTGTTAATTTGGTGATAGCCCACTGTAATTTAAATATATTTTCTGAACAGGTTTTAAGAAATGCAACTCTAGTTGAAAAGCAATCTTTTCAGAGATCAAAGATATTAACTAAATAATTCATTCAGGGTTATCTCACTCTTTAGTAATTTCTTGGGAATTGCTCTTGATGAGTTTCTACAAAGGAAGTGTTTCCTTCCCAGGGGAAGAAATAAGAGCCAAGGTGAAAGGATCCAGAAGGGGCTATGAAAACAGAGGAAGGAACTTCTGCTTCTAGTAATAGCAGAGGAGACATTTCCTGCTGAGAACCAATTTTAAGAAAAGCTCTATTTTCTATGTAATGTATTTATTTAGATAGAACTTATTTATGTATTTTGCTTATTGCTTATGTACGTGTTAGTCTTCCCACTAGGACGTAAGCTACAAAAGGGTAGGAATTTCTATTTTGTTCACTGATATGTCCTAAGTTCCTAGAACAGTGTCTTGTACATCCTAACTGTCCCACGACCATTTGTTGCATGAGTGAATAAATTATCTAAAAACCCCTCAGTCCTGTGAGCATTTCGCTTTCCTACCACAGAGCATTTCAGCTTTCCCCACCCTCTCCCTGCCTCTGCACCCTCTGAGAAACTGGGTGCACTTCTAATCCAGCTCACTCCCCTAGAGAACACAGTCCAAGAGGAGAGTAGTCCACCTTCTGCTCTGCTGATTAGGGAGGGAAATACTCCATGTGGAAGTGAGAGGAAGGGACTTGTAGCCCACTGGTCTTAGTTGATAGAGGAAGGGACATAAAAAAACAACAAACTAGTCACCAATTTTAGGACTGCAAATTGAGAGAGACACTGGATATTCACATGGCTTCTGTAGGACTTTGGTGAGCTTTCTGGGCTCTACACTTAAACAAGAAGCTGCTGTTTTGATGATGATGTTGTTGATTGCCCCAGGACAAAAGGTAGAGGTTGTGGTAAAAGCCCATAGATACAACCTCGGCGGATAATGTTCCCTCCACCCCATCCCATTATTGAATAATTGTTGGCATACGATATTATATTAGTTTTAGACCTAGAACATTACTTGAATAAAAATAAGCAAAACAAACAAACAAAAGTGGCTACAGTATTGCATGAAGACAAGAAATTCAGTCACAACTTTACTATATCCTATTACCTGTCCTGTGTGTTGCTTTGGCAGAGTCATACTGGCCAAAGGGTAGCAGTTATCAAAATGGAAGAAAATGGCAGAAAAAAGAACCGACACTTTTGCACCTACAAGGTGGCCATGAAGACCACCTGCTTAGATCCCCTTTCCAGAAACACTGCCCAGGAAGCTTGTTTGGCTTATATCCCCAGTTGCTGCACCTTGAATCTGCCACAGCACTCATGACTCAAGTCTGGGCCGAGTTTTCTCTGGGCTTCTCCCAGGCAAAGATGGGCAGGTGGGGTGACGAGGGGCAGGACATCCTGCACAGCGCAGACCTCCTCTATTGAGCAAACTTTGCTCAGGGACTCCCAATTGGCCTGGTTGAGACTTTCTAGAATAGCACAGTGCTCAGATTCTTCCTGTCCAATTCACCTTCCCTCTCTGCTTTCACAGGTATCAGATCTACTTCCAGATCTGGAGATTCACTTGCCAACTCCTCTCTCCTCATCTTTCACAGGCATTTCCTCCCAATGATTCTTTCAGAGCTAATTCTGCTTTGACATTAGCTTCTTAGAGGACTTGCATTCATACACCTCCAATAGCTGGTAGTTTCTGTTAACTCACAAAATCCGTGATCATCAACATAAAGGAAAGATACTGTGGGGGAAGATACCATCTTCTAAAAGCCTTATTGGGGATAATGCACCCTTAAATGTAGGCGACAAATGCCATTTCTGATCATGAGTTTCTCGACCTATGGTGACTTTAGGAGGTTCTAAACCCCTTAAGTATGTGTGTACCATGTTAAGTGTGTGCACCATTTTCCCCGAAGAAGAACTATAGCTTTCGTCACATTCATTTACAGAATTATCCACAGTGGCCAACTAATTGTCAGTTGACTCAGTAGTTCAAAAGTTGTATTAACATGAAATCTGTATTACAACATGTTATTTTATACAGTAACAGTCATGCCTCCATTTTCCACCCTGATCTAAATGACCTTTGGTGATCTTTAGAACCCTGCAAACGAAGCCTCTAATAATCAGTACTGTATTCTTTATCTAACATTGAACTTTTAGAAGTCATGCTCTGATTTAAGTAGTTATTGGCAGGAAAGAAATATAAATAATTGAAAATCAATAGGTTGATTTTTTGGGTTAATATTTTGAATCTCAGTGGTAGATGCTTCAACTCTCAGCCCAGACAGTGCTGAAAGGATATCCACTGGCAGATCTGGAAAAGCACCTCCTGCAGCTGTTCTCAAGGAGAAGGTTTATGTCAGCACCACTTACACCAACTAAGCTCAAACATTGTGTCAGCAGCATAAATGCTGGCATGACAGAATCGCTATTTCATACATACCCCAAAAATATGTACAGTTTAATTAGACCAAAAACAAGAAGTGGCTTGTTGATAGCTCGACCTGGAAGTAAGGCTTCCTAAGGGGACATTCCTGCCCCACCCTGGTGAATAATCCACATGTCAGTGAAAAGCCAAACCCTCCTGGCTTGTTCTCTACAGCAAACTATTATCAGAAAGTACTAACTTTACCCCTGAATCAAGTGGAATATTTATGGTGAGTTGGGATAAATAATTTGTCTGGACACCCTAAGGCAGCTGTGCTCTGCTACTACCAACATCAGCCAGGCACTCTGAGTTCTTCCCTGTGCAGGTTTATGTTGTTTCAGTGCTCAATTTAAAGATGATAAAGAAGGCTTCTGCAGAGAGAACCAGGGCCAGCAGGCTAACAGATCAGCCCTGCAGCCCACTGTTCCCCTGAAGGAAGAGTAGATCCATGAGCAGCAGAGGCTCAGGACCGATACAGAGCACCCCTCTCTGGTCTTAAATGCTCTTTGGCCCTTACTTTCATAGAAAATTTTGCCCAGTACTCTCAATTTCTGTTTCCAGAAGCATTGAATGATAATTTTAAGAAGCAGCTCATGTTCATTCTTGGAAAACTGGAAGAGATTTTGATAGGGGTGGAGAAGGCAAAAGATATATAGACGGCTATCTTTTCAGTCACCAAGGGGAGAATTAAATCCCATAAGTTTTAGAGAATATTGAATGATTTGAAATCCTGTCTATGAAGAGTCAGATAGTGGGGATAAATGTCAAAGGAAAGTTTTTTTAAAAAAATGTGCTGAGATTTTTGAAGCAGAAACCAGATTCCTCCATGATGATGACAACCAGATACTAACTTTTGACAAAACAGAGATGTTACCTCAAGCTAAGTTCCTTCCAGACCACTAGCTGAGTTCCTCACTTACATTTCTTCCTCTACTAGAACCTTCTTTTTCTAAAAGGAATACTCACCTACATTCTGAATTAAAACATCAGCTCTGAAACACACACACACACACACACACACACACGCACTGAGAGCATTGTTCTTCCCTGTAGTAATCTGGTGGGCTGGTCAGCCAGTGTGAGGCAGTCATCATAATGATTTAGACCAAATGAGGGCTCTTCTTTTGAGTTTTATCTATTTACTAAGAAATCTTTTCACCAGGACCCTGACAAAGACCCAGAAAGGATTATAGAATTCTCAGCTTGGGCCTGCGAGTGTCCTCAATCAAAAGCAGTTCATGCTCCCCCAAATGCCCATGGGCATAAAAATCCCCACTGGCTCTAAATTTTTTAAAAAAGAAAAAGCATAAAAATCTTTTCTTCCAGTTTGACCAATGTCCATTGCACATTTTAAAAATGTTCTTTCATAGACATAATTCTAGAAAAGCCAGAGTTGTGGACATGAGGATCAGAGTAAAATATATTAGGTGTCATATGTTACTTTGTTAACGTGGAGTAATAATTTTTACTTGCACTGCATCTTTTTGAAGGATCACAAATTGCTTTACTGCTGTCACTACAGAGCCACTATTCAATCTTCCTGAGGAATTATAAAGGACACACAAAAAACCTCTGAAGATGAAAGAAGCGAAATGCTTTCCCTATCTAATAGAAAGGAGAAAGAAGTGCCACAGGAAATTACAGACGGCTGGACTTACATGAGCACCAGAGCAAAGGATCAAACAGGCCATTATAATACTGCAGAAGATATGTAGTAGTGAACATAACTTTTTTCAAAGCATCATACTAACTAGGTTTCTGTAAGGTTTTGTTTTTTAAGGAATGACATGAACAGAGACCTTTTAATGGCAACAAGTTTTCGGAGTCCATTGCGTTGAACAGGCTACATGATGCGTCGCAGACTAGGAGTAGGAAGGCATGGATCTAGCCTTGTCTCATGCGTGGACTCCTCATGACACAGTAAATCACTCAGCCTTTTATTTCTTGGATTCTCCTCCAGTAAAATCAAATAATACTTCCTCCTTGTCAATATCCCCTGGCTAGAGACCTTGAGAAGCTTAGGACCAGGGTCCGAAATCCCAAGGATATTCGTGTTTCTCATAGATGTCGCCTGGGGTGGCTGCCTGGTTCACAAGATCACCACCTGCTGGAATTAGCCCCTTTGATGCAGGAAGTTGGGGACAGAAAATGGTCACATCTGGACTACAGGCTCCTATTCCCTTTGCCTACTGCTGATTAGTGCAGGCATAGATGCTTCATTCACACTGAGCTAATCAAATTTTCTCTCCCAGGACACCAAATGGAGAGACAGACAGGCAGGCACACAAACATTGAGAATTGTCTATTTAGTGCATAATAAGACACTTTAAAATTGTGAAATAATGGAATAGAATCATTTCTGGGACAGTACTCTCGGTCCCTCATCACACCCATTGAAGTGGCTTCCCATAGTGCCAACGACTAGCTGGGGCCTGCAGTGCTGCAGAGAGACCACCCCCAACCCATTTCCCATTTCTCCCATTTGGGATGCTTCATCCTGTAGTCCTATACCCCCAACCTAGGGTCAGCCAGATGCCCCTGAAGAGTTCTGAGACTCAGGGCCGGACCTTGGCTCCCAGGAATGTGTGGCCTGGTGTAGGAATTACTCTTGCTGGCTGACACAGCATTTCTTTTGTGGGATTATATGAGATTGGGCTGCCAAGATGCTGCTAACACACTGATTTTGGAGCTCTACACACCACACCCCATTGGTCCCTGTCAAAGAGCTTTATTAGTGGCAAGAATAAAATTTGATTTATGAGGCTTTTGTTTCATATGTATATTAGATATTTGTATAAATATTATTAATATAATCTGTTAATATACAGAGATGTCTAGATTTCTTATACTATATATTATAAATTTATATATGTATTGATATGTAATAATTTTCTTATTGTGGCTTATAGTACAAAATAATACCCTTGGTGAACTACCACCTTCACCTAAAAGTAGATTAATATATGTAAAACCACTGTTGGTAAATGGCAGTAGCAACACACAAATCAATGTAAAGTTTATCTCAACCAAAACAGCTTAGAAAAGGTAGAAACAAAAGTATAAATAAACAATGTGTTTATCATTTAATTCACACCATTCTCTGACATTTTGTTGATGATCCATTCATGAGCCTAATAAACAGAAGAAATACATTCTCCCTTTTATAACTGAATAGAGCTAGAAACTCAAAACAGAGAAGTTGTAAACGGAAACGGGTCACTTAAACTTCGGCTCACAACTGCATCTCTTAAACAAAGCCAAACATTATCACCTCTAGGCCCATTTAGACATGGGAATCTCATCATTAATGCAAAGATCTCAAAGTCTGACCTTCACGTTTCATTTGCTCTACCCCATCTACCACTTTGCACTGGCTTTTTCAATTCTGTCATGTTATTGATCAATAATTGAAATGCAAAATGCTATAAACTAATCATTTAAATTAGATATTTAAATTCCATATGGAAAATAAAATTAGTCGAGATAAATAAGTAAAAAAATCAGAATGTCAAACAATTTTACATTTGCTTAACTCTTAGAAATGTCAAGTACACTTTAAAATCTTCCTTAATCCAGCCAGTTGTGCTGGAAGTTAACATGTTAGCCCTGTCAATGCCTGGTCAAGCCTGAAAGAATCAAACTCTGACTCAGGGCTAAAAGGAAAGTTTTAATGCATGAAAAGCTGTCAGCTGCCTCATGGCTTCTTCCAGCTTGTGGGTGCTCATTAGAGCAGTATTCGTCCCTCTTAAAAATCCATCCATGACTTACTGTCAGGTATACTTCCTTCAATTAAAGGTTATTCTCCCTGATAGTTTCCAAAAGCATCCTCCTTTTTCTTGAAAAGTGTGGAGTTATTAAGAAGCATGAGGAAATAGACTTGCTCATCACATTCTCTGACAGCTGGCGTCACTCTGCTCCTATTTTTTTCTGAGACCACAACCTTTTCCTGTTCGCGCTCCTGCGCGTGTTTCTGACATCCATCACCAGGAGGCGTGCCTGCAGGGGTAAAGGTATGGTGCCCGGGGGAGACACTGTGTCAGCGTGAATGATGATGCTGGGGGCTTGCAGGAGAACGGCAGACGCCGTGAGACTCTAGGATGCTTTTTCTAGATCAGAAATTGTGCAGAGCTCCAGTGTTTAGTATTTTCTTGAACATTTTTCATATTCAACCTGAGCCAAAATTTTATCTTTAAGGCCAGATCATTCCATGTCCAGAGTTACACAACTAAGGGTATTATTCAGTATTTTGTTATCCAGAGTCATGGGTACACAGTAACTGGTATTCAATTCTAAACCCATTCAGTGTTTTTAGGTCAGGATCACAGTCTTAGAAGAAAATGATATAAAGAGACAAAACGCAAGAACTGGCTTCTCACGGCCAGTAGCTTTCTTCAGAGAGGGGAACTATTAGGTTCTGTGTTACCTTGATTCCAAATTGTTTAGCACGGCTGCAAGTTCCTTCTCGATTTGTTTCTTGTCTCCCATTATTGCTTAGTTAATGTAGTTCTTTAAAATACACCCTACACATCATCCGCCCCGACCACAGTCATTTCAATGTACGTGCTCCAGGCCAAGCGAGCGGCAGCGCCCATGGAAGAGAGCCAGCTGGGGGGCAACGTGCGAACCACTTCGGAGCTGGGCTTTTGGCATCACCTCCAAGTGACTTGATCCACACAGTCACATGAATACACTGACAGGGCGTTCATCATTCCACTGTGTGTCATACGGTTTGAAACATGCCCGTTGCTGGCCAACGCTGCCTACATGGCTTTTTAAAATGAATCCTGAAATTTCTTGCAAATATCACTTTTTGGGTGTGCTAGTGGTTTTAATTTATTAAATGTAAACGTTTAAAATATATTACAATTTTCATAAATTTGTTTTGACATTTGTTCAGTTTTTAATAATCTGGGACGCTCAGCCATGGGAAGCGGTCACGAGCTCTGTGTTGTTCTTTCACACATTCCTGCTTTGGCACTTGCCTTGTGCTTCCGCCCCTTTCCTGTTCTCAAAGAAGCAGCTCCAACTGCCCTCCTACCCTCCCCTGTGCCCTCCTGGTATAGATCTTTGTTGTGACCCTCACAACAAAGATCTTACGTGATTTTATGTGTGCGTGTCTGTCCCTGCATCCACTGTGCGGACTCAAAGGCAGAGATGTTACCTTCGTTAAACTCATCACCACAGCAACAGATGCTCTTCAGTCCCCTCCTAAGAGCAGCTGGCACCCAGGGCACAGGATGCTGTGGCTCCTTGGCACCTCTCTGAACATGTGCATACTTCAGTTGCCCCTTTCGAGTTGTATACTCACCAAGAGTCAGCTCCATTTATTCCCACAACTTTATGCCAGCTTTACTAGCTATTGTAAGTATGTAATTTCATTAAATATTAAACAAACATAAAATGAGTGTAGCATATATAAAAGTTTTAATTTTGTAAAATGTATCTGGAAAGCTTTGGTAAAAGTAGATAAAGGCAAATATCCCTCTTTCTCTCTCTCTCTCTCTCTCTCTCTCTCTCTCTCTCTCTCTCTCTCTCTCACACACACACACACACACACACACACACACACACACGCAGAGCTATCAAGTCCATCATGAGAAATACCACTATATAAACTGGGGGAAATATTAAACATCTGGAAGGATTTTACACTACATTTACATTTTTGCTTCATTTTCAAGAAATCACAGTTGAAAAGTATATGTGAAGGTCTTTTGTGTTTGTTTTTGTTTTTTGTTTGTTTGTTTTCCCAGAACAAGATAGAGTCCCAAACTAAAAAAAAAAAAAAAAAAAAAGTATTGGCTTTACAACAAAAGATTGGTAAATTAATTTAACTTAAAATAAAATGTTTATGCTCAGCCCAGCCAGGCGTGGCTCAGCGGTTGAGCGTCGACCTGGGATCCAGGCGATCGGGGTTCGATTCCCGATCAGGGCACATGCCCGGATTGCGGGCTCGATCAATGACTCTCTCTCATCATTGATGTTTCTATCTCTCTTTCTCCCTCTCCTTTCCTCTCTCTGAAATCAATAAAGATATATAAAAAAATGTTTAATAAAAAAGGCTTTCTCTTCTTTAAACCTCTTTTATACATGAACTAACAAATCCTTGATAAAAGGTCTTCTATTGAACCTTGCTCTGCCCCTAACCTTAGCCACTAACAATGGGTAAAAAACAGGAGCCAGACTGAAACTAAGGAAGGCAGTGGTCCCTCTCTGATGCTAAAATTGAAATGTGAGCCAAGGTGCTGCCTGTGGCCATGGGTCACTGCATAGAAGATGCTGGACAAATCAGGAATGAGAGAGGGAGAAAGATGCTGACTTGGGTCCCTGAGTATTGCTCATAAGACCAGACACCCACCTTCCATTCTGGGGTTGGTCACACACAGCATCTTTTGTTTTTGCTTAAATTCAATAAAGTTGGGTTTCTTTCATATGTAAACAAAAAGAGTCGGATGATACAAAATATAAAAGACACCACTACTTTATATATTGTCATGACTATGGAAGTTGTTAGTTGATGACAAATATCATTGGACATCTCCTCTGTGACAGACTCTGAGGCTATGAACAAACTAGACCAAAGGCCAGTCTTCGTGGACCTTGTAAGTCAGGGCCCCAATGACTGGAATGTATGGCAAATATAAATTGTTGTATCTCCACCACACTAATATTTATATCATGACTGTATTCATTATGCATTAATGGCTAATAAATCCAGCATGGACATTAAAGAAAGGTTATTTTCAAGGGAGGAGCCATAATCTTGTAGTTGAATGCCAATCAGAATAACTACACACCCTAAATCATTTCCTTGTGCTGTCAAATTCAGGATTTGGCGTGGCAAGAACTATGACTTAATAAGTATGGCGATTTCTTATGTTACCATGATATCAATATACAAAGAGGCCTCATTTGACTCCATTATTGCTATATAGCGATGCTTGTAGAATTTTAGACCTACAAGGTCCTGATGAGTAAGAAAAACAAAGCACAGAAAAATTAAGCGATTCGTTCACAGCCAGGCTGGGAGTGCAGCGTATCCCAGCCATGTGTTAAGATACTGGAAAGGTGATGATCAGTTTGGAAGTGTCACAGAAGTTTGTTACTACTAACAAAATAGTGATGTTCGGGATAGCAAGAGAGAGAAGGCGACAGCCCAGCCCCTGCTACTGAGCCAGGAGTTGCACACTCCCTGCAGCTCCCTGGGGAAGGGCTGTGCAAGTCAATATTATGAGTCACGTGTTTCTTGACATTGGGGACCTAAAGGCTGAACATCATGTGAGCTGGTGGAAAATCCAGGACTGGAACCCAGCATCCTGAGGTTTCTAGAGGGTTTTGTTTTTAAATCCACTTTATAATAAAGGATAGAACAGACTCTCAATCTTTAAACATCAGAAAAGGAGGAAATTTAATGTGTGGTTATTAGTGGCCCAAGGGAAATAAACCTGTATCAAACGTAGCTCAGTCTGTGATATCTGCAGGCCCCTTTCTTCTGCTCCTCAAAGAGTAATCGCACTAATCTAGGGGGAATTTAATCTTTATCCTTTCTAGCTTAAATCTTGCTTATTGGAGAGGAGGTTGATATCTTGCCTAAACGTGGGCTTTGTAACACGGTATTAGAACATGCCTTATTCATGTCTTATTCAAATACCTTGGATGAAAGAAATCATCATTGACTTGTACTTGCTCCTATAAACCTCAATTTTCAAAAGCTTTTAGTGTCAATTACGTCCCACAACAAAGCAGTTCACGAGCCCCTTGATAATGCTCAGAGTGTCATATCATCAATCCCAAGCCTGCGATTCACAGTAAAATCTAATTTCTCGTAGTTACTGCTGAGAGTTAGGCTGCCATAATCAATTGAATTCCTAAAGAAAATGAGCACCTCCGAAGTAAACCTGAACTTATTAAAACGAGCTTCCAATCAAAATTTCCAGCAGCAATGGAGCTTCCTAATTCAGTTCCTTCAATCCATGCGACTCAGCAGTTTTAAGGATCTATTTTCCAGAATATAGTGAGATCTTTCCCCATTAGAGAAAAAAAATTGAATAGAAAGCAATTCATACAATATTAATAACTTGCTCTACTTTACAGCTTAGTAATAAAGTTATTTATGCTGCCAGAGGCGTTTCATGACATTAGTGGTGGAAAGATAGCAGCAGACAGGAGGGCCAGGCCTGTGCCATTCACAAATGGCAGAACCACAACACCTCCCTGCGAGGCCGCGCAGCAGGACTGTGGCCAAGGGGAATGACCCTGGGACAAAATCTTTCTACAACACACAGAAGAGATAGAGACTCTAAATCAATCTGTGTCCTATCTTTTGGAACAAATGAATAGCAAACATCGTCATTTAGATTAATATAGCCTACACATAGATCATCTAGTTACCGCACCACAAATTTATCTCTTTCCCAGATCAAATATATTCTTTCAATATTTAAATTACAAATTGTACCTAGCTCCTCTTACATCAGCACAAGTTATGGTTTCAACCATGCTGCCCCCATACGCAAAGGCATACTTTTTATTTTTGATTATGGACCATTCTGTATTTTATTTTACACTATTTATTTTGGATTATGTTTCCTACATTTGATTCTAAGCACCTGGAAAGCAATAACCGTATCCTATCCAGTGCCTCTCTGTCTCCCATAGCACCTGCCACAGTAGTAAATAAAAGAGCAATGCCGAAGAAGTATTTGTAAATAAAGAAATGCCATGCCAGAGTTTTGTCTGATAAATGGTTATAATATAGTCATTTTCCATGATCAGATCTAGCATGTGCAAACAGAAGGAAATGCTGGCATAAATAATTCAAAACAGCAGATAATTGGAAAGTCGTTTATGTTTACTTTGAAATGCACTAAGGCCAGCCACAACTTTATGGAACAGCCCGTTTATAGACTAGTCAGTAAATGAGTGGTGTGCTGGGGTAAGAGAAACGATGAATGGGCATGGGAAATATTTGTCATATTTTCTCTACCCAGTATTCATCCCCCACTTTCCTATAGCTCCCTAATACCCATCTAAGTAATTATTTCCCAATTGCATGCGATCCTGTTGGGAAAGTGAAACTAGGCATCACTGGAGGCTCCTTCAACCAACTTCCTTGTTATTGCCTGGCACTGCTAAGGGCTGGTGCATCACTAGCCTTGGGCCAATTAGGTCCTCTCTTCAAGGGCTTTGCATTTCAGGCCATGTTATGCAAAGGCAGAAAAGAAAATGAACATTCCAGGGCTGACACATACATGGATGTCTGTCAGAGCCCGCTTCTGAGATCTTCTAGCGATACCTAGGTTTCCTAAGTTCCAAACAGGATTCTTGTGATCTACCCATAGTTTCTATGAATTCACTTTTAATAGAAGTTAATAGAGTTAGTTTCTTTTATTTGCAAGTTACACACTCTAACAGCTATGTTAGGCCAGTGCTTTCCTAAGAAATGTGGAAATGGGAAGCCAGAAGGGGGACACAGTATACCAAGAAGATGAAGTCGGAGAGGACACCATGAGTTAGAATCAGGGTCGAGGAGGCACAGAAAGTGAAACTGGGAATCACCAGAGGCTCCTTCAACTAACTTCCTTGTTATTGCCTGGCACAGCTAAGGGCTGGTACATCACAGGCTCTGGGCCAGCCTCTGGGCCAGGCTGCTCGTATGCACTAGTCAAAGGTAGGGGGGAGCAGAGGAGGCTGACTTGCAGGGTAAGAGAAAGGAGAGGAATCACAGAAAGAAGCAGATGTGCTTTGCACCCACCTCTGCAGCCTCTGGGCTGGCTTGGCTCCCAGTGGTGGTCCAATTCCCAACCCTATTCCCCAGGACAGTTTCTACTTCCCTGGAGTTTTATCATTTTAGAAGCTACTCCGTACTCTTCCAGAGCTTTTGCAGTGGTTAAGGTGGTGAGTTCTAGGGTCGAACTTCCTACGTGAAAATCCCAGTTCAATCACTTGGTATTTAAATTTTCCTATCTGTAGATTAAGTCTGATAATAGCCGCCTCAGAAGGTGTTGATGAGGTTTCAGTAAGGTAAGCCAAGCATGGTGCTTCTGATAGTTCCACTCTCCTCCCCACCAAATCTACGACACACGACACCAAGTGACCTTTCACAGCACAGTTTGCATCCCTGTTTAAACTTGCCCCAGGTTTCCCAATGCGCTTAGAGTAAAAATGGAGCTGAAGGCCACCGCCTACAATTTCTCACCACCCTGCCCTTGCCTGCCTTTCCTGCCTCCTCCACTAACCCTCATCGCCACTAGGACCCTAGCACACCCTGGCCGTCTTTCTGTCCTTCAGAGACATCAAGCATTCCCGCCTCAGGCTCTTCATGCTTGCTCCCCCCCTGCTGGAATGCTCTTCCTCTAGGCCTTTGCACGACTCTCCCTTTCTTATCATTCAGATTCTTTTTATTTTTACTTTTTAAATTTATCCTTATTGTTGAAAGTACTACAGATGTCCCCTTTTTTCCCCCATTGACCCCCTCCACCCTGCCCCCCTCCCTGAGGCCGTCACTGCACTATTGTCTGTGTCCACGGGCTATGCATATATGCATATAAGTTCTTTGGTTACTCTCCCCCCCCCCCCCCCCACCTTCCCTCTGAGATTCCTCAGTCTGTTCCATGCTTCTGTGTCTCTGGATCTATTTTGTTCATCAGTTTATTTTGTTCATTAAATGCTGCCTTCTCAGACTTAGCCTCTCTTTCCTTAGTAGACCCCGCCCCATCACTCTTTATTCCTTAATGCTGTATTAATTTCTCAAATGACTTAATTGCTATCTGTAACTCTCTGTTTGCTGCCTAGTTACCTCATTAGAGTATAAGATCCATGAAAGCAGAGACATTATCTAACTTGTTTACCACTCTATGTCCAGTGCTGAATAAATGAATGAATGACCATGTGTAGTGCTTAGCATGATATCATTTCCTCCAGCATTCCTGAGTTTTCTGCAGAGATTATGAATTGCTTTTATCATAGGGGGAAAAAGAAGCTACTTTTCTTTAACCAGGAAATATTATTTCTTTAAAAGAATCCATAGATCCTAACACTAAGTCCTTGGAAAATTTCTTTCTTTATTGTCCTTTTATTGTATCTTAGGATTTCAAAATGAGACCTAGTTTCTAAAATACCATAATGTGGGCAGGACCAGGCTAGGCATGCCCAGAGTCTCGGCAGGCAGCATGGAGGGCCAGCGGGCGGGGATAGACGGCGTTAGGGCAGGTGTCCAGAGGGGTAAAGTCACAAAGACGATATGTCAGCAGACAGGAGCTGGCTTACAGGCTCAGAACTAAGAACAGTGAAAAGAGGCTCATGCTGACAGTGCAGGTTAAGAGTTTTGTAAATGATGACAGTGCTCTTCAAACCTAAGATACAGAAGAAGGGTACCTGAGCCAGGAGGACAGGCTGGAGGCCGGTGCCTGGTGCAGGCAAGCCTTCCCCTACACGAGGCAAGTCAGTTGCTCTAAAACAAGACATGAAGGGGTTGAGCCCTTTTTTCAAAAGACAGTCCGAGTTTTCTGGTCTGAGGTCTCCACGTTTAGGTTGTTGCTATCTATTCTTTTAGTAATCCCCACCTAAAGACATTAGGTGGCCCTGATGTAGGTAATTCTAGACCTTCTTAGAGTCATTTATTACTCGGGCCCTCATGGGCTCACTGGGGGTGCCCTGGAGAGGCTTTCTGGGTTCCCTTCATCAGTGTCTGCTTTTCCTGGGGTCGCGGTCCCTTGATCTGGGGTCAGGGTCTGGAATGGAGGAAGAAAGTGAGTTGGAAGTTACCATGGGTCCCAACCTCCACACACATGGTCAAGGGATCAGAGTCCTCTGGCTAAGGCTATATATGAGAATGAGTTTAGTGGGGAATCTGCATTAGTTCTCTAACTGAAATAACTTCTCAGCCTGAGTCCAAGTGAACAGAAAACGTTCATGAAAATCCCAGAAGGAAAGAGGGAAAGCTAGTCATCTGCCAGGAAACGCTAAGCCTCCCTCCCAGACATCATCCATGCTACCCACAGCCAGTCACCTGCTGTAGGGAGTGCTGGTTCCAGTGCTGCAGACTCGGGCAGGGTCCCGATCCTTCCAAAGTAATTAACTTACATCCAATAAGCAAATTCAAAATTTAAACAAGGGGATTTTAAAATTTAAACTGTAAGTTAGAAAGTACATAGCTGCTGATGCTAAGTGGGTAAACTGCTTTGAAATTGGTGTTGAATTGGCGCTGAGGTCATAATGAGACTTTATTATTTACACATGGTGCTTAACAGGCACATAAAATTCCACTAATATGAAAAAATGTATTTTAAATGTTGGCTGACAGGGAAAAGAATATTTTTATGTTACTAGAACATGCAAAAAGGAATTTTATGACAACTTATGGACATTATCTCAGAATATTGATTAAAAACCCTTCAAATAAGATAGAATTTGCTAAAATGACTGATATTAATATGCATCCAGTTGATTAGGATGGAGCCTTTTTTGTTTGTAAGAAATTATTTTAGACTTTTAAATAAACTTATGTTTTAAACCTTCCAGCAAAACATTTGCCAGAGGTTTCCAGGACTCCTTGGCCTAGACATCACTTGCTGTCTGGATTAATCTCTCACATCTGGACCCTTCTGTCCTTACACTTTGGCTGGCTTATCCTGCTCTGTCCTGTTTGGACTTGGTGACATAAATATGAGCAAGAAACCATAACTTGGCATAGTTTGATTGCTAACATCTTAGACTCTGAAGTCACACTATCTGGGATCAGATCCTTGCTAGGCCCCTCATTAGCTGTGTGACATTGGGCAAATTACTTAACCTCTCTGTGACTTCTTTTTCCCTTCTGTGAAATGCAATAAATACTACCTACTTTAAAGCTTAGGAACAACAATAAAAACAATAAAAAACACCAACGACTCCTTCCACAGAGTTATCCAACTAGAACAATCTTTAAGATTTGCATCGATATACAATATTGATGCTGCCAAGGCCTCCTTCCAGACCACTAAATTCTAATAATTTGTATGGGCTTTTCCACTCCCTCCAAACAGTTCTACTTTAAAACAATGCCTGACACCAAACAAATGCTCAATAATTGTCTGACATTAGCTACTCATCTGGATTTCTTAAAAGCAAAACCATTTCAACAGATCACCTGGGGCCCCAAGACACGCCAGAATTAGCATCCATTCCAGCCCCTCAGGTACAGGTGGGCAACACGCTATAGCAGACATGTCATCTTGATACGTATGTGCCTGTCTGCTTGGACCATATAGTTACAGCCCTGAGAAATAAAGATAATTTCACTCATTGAGCGCTACCTTATGCCAGGCACTGTGCTTGTAATTTATAACATGATCCCATGTATTCTTTGCTTTTATCTTTGCATTGCTGTGAGAGAAACAAAAATGTCAGACAAACTCTGATGCTGATATCTTTAAGAAGAGATAATTCCATTTCCCAAGTTTTTTGACTTATGATATTTTTCAGTTCTTTGTATCAGAGTTTGATGGATACAAAGCGATTCAGTATTCAATTCTGTTCCTACTCAATACTTTTATGAGAGAATTACAGTGTTGTTGTTTTTTAAAAGCCAGATATAAAGTGTGGCAAAATTTAATCTCATTTTTTGTTTTACTTTTTTATTGAAGTATGAGAAACTTACAAAAAGTGCACACATAATAACTATACTGCTTGCTGTATTTTCACAAGCTGAATATGTCTATGTAACCAGCACCCAGATAAAGAAACAACATTGTCAACATTCCAGAAGCCCCTTTGTACTTCGTTCCTGTCAACAACCCTTCCCTAATGGTAACCACCATTCCCACTGGTGACTGATACTGCAATATCAGTTCTCAATATTACAACACCCCCACTGGTATTGTTTTGCCTGAATTTGTACTCTGTATGTATAGAATCATAGAATGTAAACTCTTTTGGGTCTTGGCTTCTTTCACTCAACATACTATCTGGGAGAATCAGCTCTATTGCTATATATAGTTATAAATGGTTCATGATCATTACTACATAGGATTACATTACTATGTATTTGTGAATTATAATGGCAGTTTGATGGGCAGCTTGAGGCTATTTTGAATAGTATATGTCCTTTGGTGCACATATATATGCACTTTTGTTGAGAATCCACCTATGGGGATTCATTGCTAGGCCTTAGAGTATACATAAGTTCTGCATTAGTTTACTGCCAAATAGTTTTCCAATGTGATTATACCATTTTATATCTTACTATTGGTGAAGGAGCATTCCAGTTCCTCCACATCCTAACCAATGCTTGGCATTTTTCATTTTTTAAACTGTAGCCATTCTCAAAGGGTATATCGGCTCCTCCTTGACTTGCTCTTACCTTATCCTTTCCCTCCAGGCCCACAGGTACAATGCACTCCTTGGTGTTGATGCAGAATAACCACGTGCCCAACTACAGTAGGCCACCTGGAGGGCAATCTCAGTACCATGACATGGCCTAAAAAATAACTAATGTTACCCACAAAAACCTGGAAAAACAATGAGGTCTTCACTTAGATTCTTGAAGAGGTGGTGGTGGGAGAATTATAACATAATATACAGCAGGACTTTCCAAGAATACTCTTACAACAGCGTCTCTCTAATATCCCACTGTCATGTCAACTGCCCCACTCCTTCCACAGGACAATCCTGTCTGTTCTCCACTCTGCTGGGGCTCCTCTCTGCCCTAATCTCCCTTTTTTTCTTCATGCCCAGCTATTAACTTTGTTATCCTGGAGAGCACTCAAGTTCAAGACAGATGGTCCTTCCTCCTTAGAAGTGGAAGGAGTGGCAGATCATAACATTATAACTTAGTATTCCCCCTTAACACTTCAGTGGTGGTGGATTTTGAGATATTGGTGTGTGTACTGCACTGTCAGTTGGCACATTTCTCCTGTCCCAAGCTGGTAACCAGGTTCTGGTAATTTCTTTTCACAGATATCTTGGCCAGACAGAAAGCCAAAACACCAGTAGCCAAAGGCCGTTCACTCTTGCAAAATCGTAAATCCACAAAGGAAATTTCACTGGGAGTCTTGGAAGAGAATGTGAGGAGAACAGCGCCTTTAAGAAAAAGTCATGCTGCCCTGACCAGTGTGGCTCAGTGGTTAGAGTGTTGGTCTGTGCACCAAGGGGTTGCAAGTTCAATTCCTGGTCAAGGGCATGTACCTGGGTTGCAGGTTCCATCCCTGGCCCGGTCGGGGCCGTTGTAGGAGGCAACCAATCGATGTGTCTCTCTCACATCAATGTCTCCCCCCCCCCACTTCCAATCTCTCTAAAAATTAATGGGGAAAATGTCCTCAAAATTAATGGAAAATATCCTCAGGTAAGGATAGAAAAAGAAGCAGCCATGCTGAGGAAGAAATTCACTTTCCGTGCAGAGAACGAGAGATCTGAGGGCTCCACAAAGGACGGCAATTGTGCTTACAGGAAACCTCTGTGCCACTGGAAAAGGGGCCCCTCAGGGCAGATGTAGGCCAAAAGCAAAGCAACATGGCTCATGAACAGATGGTGCCTTGGTCCAGATTAAAGTGAATCCACCCTATACCTGGGCACAGGGCCTGGTAAGCAGAATGCAGGCTGACTCTAAGCCCCCTGCCCCCTCAATCTAACCTTTTGCACAAGACACAAAATGCACCATGGTGCACAGTGTCCCTGCAAAAATGTAGCAAGACCTCAGAAGGATGGCTCTGTGGGGCCCCTAAAGAGGAGAGACCCTAGGTGTTGGCAGCCCCAGCCTTAGCAAAGTCCCTGTTCCCCTACTTGCTATGGAACAGAGGGCCAGGAAACTTCAAGAAACACCAATTTTGAAGTTTAACTATGATGTATCAGCTAGGACCATGATGGCCCAGCAAGTAGAAGCCCTTTTCATGATCCTACTGTGTGACCTCCCGAACGTGGATATAATCCTAAGGGAATCAGGGACCCCGGTACTGACTGACACTGTGTTTCCTTTCAGTCTGATAAGGTTGAGTCAGAGTCTGTTTAATTTGACTTAAAGGCAATAAGAACCAGGATGTTTCTTGAACACTTGAGCTCATTTAAGAGTTCCTTTTAAAAATAAACCTACTTTTGATTAATGAAACTGTAAAACTCAACTTGCAATGTGACAGTGAAATTACTCTTACGTAGCTCTAAATAAATAGGTTTGTTTTTTTTAGTCCATGTGAACATTAGAATACTGTCTTTAATTTGAATGTAATCCTGTTCACTTTTATATGACATGGTACCTAACTAGGGGCTGTAATGCTCATCATATGAAACTTGGGGAATTCAAGATTATAATGAGTAAAGATCTGACATTTCTAAGTGTTCATGTGATTACTTGTCAACATTTTCTTTGTCCTATTTCTTTTTATATTTTTTTCCCTGAGAAGCAGAAATATCTGATGTGTAACTGCTGTCATATTAACACATACTCTGAGCTGTTTGTGAGCGTCTGCAACTGAAATGCTTATTTGTTAACACACACAGCAGTGGTTTGTTTTCATGACACTAAAGAGTGGCACTTGAATAATGTAGAGCCTGATTTTGAGATAGCCAAATGAATGGTGGAAACTGAAAATTAATTTTATAAGTTATTGTGAGGTACCACTATCACAGTCGGAAACGGCCCCAAGCACGTAAGAAACATTAAGCTAATGCTCTTCTCATTTAACTTAGAATACACATGATCTTCTGATAACTTTGCCATGTGAATCAAAGTCTAGATGATAAAACAGGTATTTAAAACTTGCAATATCTTTTTTTTTTTGGTAAAATTTTTATAAAATCCACCACAAGAAGAATTGTCATATTATAGTAAATAAAATCATAATAGATGGTTAGAGTGACAGGAATCTGATACCTCAATTATTCCATAGATTTTTTAGGCACCTTTTAGGCATGAGTTCAAAACACTAGAAAATGGGTAATCTTAACATATCCCACTTTCTAGAGTAACAAAGCAAAGAGGACTGTCCCCAGTGCACAAACAAGGAAACCGGAGCACACAGTTTTAAGAGCTTCCTCAAGGCCATAGTCAGCCATTAAATTATTCATACACGTCTATTTTAATGCCTCCATGCTTTTCTTTTAATCATAGGATTTCCCCCCTTAGTCTCTCTCCTTCAAAATGCTGTTTATACTCTGAGAACAAACTGAAATATTACCTCTTCCATCAAGCCCTCCCGGATCCTCAGGCAGAAATAACTGACCAAGCCGGCTCTTGTTTACCAATTCCATTTGCTTTAATTACAGAATATCATTCCTTGGATTTTGAAGAGTTTTCTTAAATTATGCCTAAATCCAAGCCAAAAATAAATAGCAAATACACCAGCATTGTTAGCCATGATTCTGTGTGGGAGTTGTACTGTGCATAACCTTTAACTTTATATTTTCCGATTTTTCTCTAAAGGTCATGTAATTTATGATTGGAAAAAACAAAACAGAACACGACAAATTGGGGGGAAGGACATGCATGTTAAGTTTACCAGCTATCCCTTAAATTCACAGTGAGGAAAAAGCAATGCTCCGAGGCCAGGACATGGAAGAGATACCTGAGGGGAGGAAAGAGGCCTCTTAGGATGGACGAGGCAACGAAAAACGCTCCTGCCCAAATTTTGCCTTCTCTATATATAATATCTAGATTCTTCTCTGCACCCCAGGAAGCCTGGAAGACGTCAAAATAGACCCCGAGAATACCTGTGTCGGTTTCAAGAAAGTGTGTGACAGTAGGCTGAATAGACAGATGGCCGCTGAGGAAACGGATGTGTCTTTTTTAAATAAAATGGATGCAGGCCCCGCCGGGCGTGGCTCAGCGGTTCAGCGTCAACCTAGGATCCAGGCGATGGGGGTTCGATTCCCGGTCAGGGCACGTGCCCGGGTTGCGGGCTCGATCAATGACTCTCTCATCATTGATGTTTCCCCCTCTCTCTCTCCCTCTCCTTTCCTCTCTCTGAAATCAATAAAGATATATTTAAAAAATAAAAAAAAATAAAAATAAAGTGGATGGAGAGGAAGGAATAACTTAGAGCCTTCTTGGGAGAAGCAAGATGCAGTGGCAGGGCCACCTCAAATGCTGGAGTCCAGCTGAAGCTCCCGCTTTCCACCGGGAAGGTGCCATGAGGGACGCGTCTGCTCACGTGCCTGGCTTGGGGAAAGCCGACTGCTGAACTAAGAGGCCCCGGACACAGCAGCCTACAGCCTCTCACAAACAGTCCGGAGGCGTGTGGTCCAGTCCAGTCTGGTCTGGTGAGGTGGGCAGCTCCATGCCCTCATTTAGGCACCTCTTTTATCCATAGAGTGTCTTCGCCACATGGCAGGGGTTAGAAAGCTACAGACCTGTGAGCCCATCGGGCCTGCCATCTGTTTGTATAAATAATATTATACTGGAATACAACCGTGCCCATTTGTTTATGTGTCATCTTTGGGTGCTTTCACACAGTAAGGCCAAGACTGTGTAGTCGCAAAGCTGAAAATATTTCCTGGATTTGGTTCTTTACAGAGAAAGTCTGCCCACCTCTGCTCTAGGGTATTGGCCTTGCTGTGTGGTAGAAGCCGGGCTGTGGGCATATTTAAGTTCCACCTTGTGGAAAGAGAAGAGCATACACCCATGTTACAAAGCCCATGCCTATGTCACTTCTCTCACGTTCTTTCCCAAGGACTCAGTCACAAGCCCTCAAGTAGCAGAAAGGAGGCTGGGAAATGAGTATGTGGCTGTGCAACAACGTGCCCAGCTACAAGTTCATCCCAATGAAACAAAGAGAGAATGGAGATTGGAGGACAGCCAGCAGCCTCCACCACATGGTGTGTTTGTTTTCTCCATCTCCTCAACTTTGATCTCTCAAAGTAGCATAAATCCATATGTGTGTCACATCATAGGCAAATATCCACACAAGAAGTATACTTTTGCTACAACCAAGCCAATATACTTTCTAGTACTGCTTGTCAGGTAGACCACTGAGGTACAATTTGTTGCAAGATCTAAGAGCTTATAGTGAGTGTCAAGCCAGCCCACAGAAAGACTGAGTTTTTACTAGAACATGCAATCACATGAGCAAGCTGGTATGTGGCTCTTCTCAAACAGCATCATGGTGTTAAACAGTGGCCTAGTGCATGTGCCATGACAAATGCAGGTGGGAGTCAATGCCTTCAAACAGTGTCATCCAAAATCCTGTTTTGTGAAAGACTTCCTCAAGTACAAAGAAGTTTGAGACCCATTTATAAAGTATTGACCATATATAAAATATGCTGTAAGCCGCCCATCAGGCTCCATTTAAAAAGATCAAAAAAGGTGTATATAAAAAGATCTAATGAATAGTCACAGTTTCCATAGGGGACTTCACAGTCCACTGGCTCTACTGCTATATGAGATTAAAAGTAGAAAAGGCATGCCCGGCCGGGCGTGGCTCAGTGGCTGAGTGTCAACCTAGGATCCAGGAGATCGAAGTTCAATTCCCAGCTAGGGCACATGCCCGGGTTGCGGGCTCGATCCCCAGTCGGGGGCATGCAGGAGGCAGCCGATTAATGAATCGCTCATCATTGATGCTTCTATCCCTCTCTTTCTCTCCCCCTCTCCCTTCCTCTCTCTGAAATCAATAAAGATATACTTAAAAAAAAAGTAGAAAAGGCACCTAAGCTCGTCTTCCTGCTAGGATGATTCCCTGCAGCGAGTTTTACTAGCTTTTGGGTTCAGTTTTAAATGTCTGGAGCAATGTGCTCGCCTCGCCTTTCAGCTGGAGGCAGTCCCAAGTCCTGTGGGAGGCTTTCCCAACACCCGTGGTGTAAGAAGTTACAGATCAGGAATGAGGAGACCGAGGTCCTGCTCCTCTCTCTTCTCAACCATGTGAACTTGCATGAGTCATTCTGCGGATTCATTCCATTGTGTATTTTTCCTACTGGACTCAAAGCCACTGCTGTGGGAGAAACCGAGATGTCAGAGACGGTGGCCCCGCCCTCTACGAGTTTATAACGGAATACGGAGCAGCTGCAAGAGAAAGAAAAAGTGCTCACGTAGGTGGGATCGCATCGATTGTGAGTGATGGCAGAGGAGGGGACGTGCAAACTGGTTTGGAAGATTGGTGAGATCTAGAAAGGCGAAGATGAAGGGAAAAGCATCCCAAGTGGAAAGAAGGAATAAGCAAAGAGTGGAGGTGGGAAGAGAGATAATGAAGGAATGACTGGTCAGTTTTAGCTAGAACATGTGTCACTCACAAGGGAATAATGGGAAGTTAGTTAGGAAAAATCGTAGGTATACGAATGGCAAAACTAATGAGTCTGATGTTATTCTGTGAGCAACGTGTAAGGTTCTGAGAAGGGGGTGATTTGATCAAGGAAAGATATTAGAAGGATTATTCACATGGTGGTTTTGTAGAATGAATTGTGGGTCTGGGGATGAGGTAGAAACCTGTTAGAAAGCTAGAACAAAAGGACAAGTGTGGAAGAGATTATCAATAAGGAACGAGTTCATGAGATTATTTTCCCTGGGTTGAACATGACCCAATTGCTTAGAGATGCCCCATACGAAAAATGATGAAGCAGGAAATATAACACTTAAGATGATAGATCAGAGAGTACTTGAAGTTGAAATGACAGAAAAAATAACTGACTAGAAATGCATTTGAATTTCAGCTGTTTAATTGGATGTTTATGAAGATTCTGAACTATTTTGTAAGCTAAGAAAGGCAGTACAACTGACACTCTGGGGAGGTGGTGGGAGCTAGTTCCTCTTAGGAGAAGATAGGAAATGTAGAGAGAATTACTACCCTCTTAGTAATTCCATGTGGACTCTCTAGGCCCCACCTTTCCTGATCTTAACTGGGAAGGTTGTCTATTTTATTTATTTATTTATCTTATTTTACTTTATCGTACTATATCTTCAATATAATAAAATGCACCTATTTTAAGTAATCAGTTTGATGAGCTTTGACAATGACTTCTATATAATCACCAGCATAATTAAGATATAGAACACTTCTGTCACCCCCAACGCCCCACACTCCCTCAAAACTCTGCAATCCACATCAGACACACGCTTCTCAGGCAACTGTTGATCTGATGTCTATAGCTATACATTAGGTCCTGCCTGTTCTAGAAGTTCATATAAATACATATAAATTCATATAAATACAGCACACATTCTTTTGTGTCTGGCTTCTTTGGCTCAGGATGTTTTTGAGAGTCATCAGTGTTGTTGCATGTATAAGTAGCTTCTTTTTATTGCTGGATAAAGTTGTATGAATATTCTGCAAATTGTTTATCCATTCACTTGTAAATAGACAATTGAGTAGTTTTCAGTCTGGGGCTATTATGTGTAAAGTGCTATGAATATTAGTGTATGAGTTTTTTTGTAGACATAGGTTTTCATTTCCCTTGGGTAAATACCTATGTTTAAGTCCTATGAAAGTGTATGCTTAATTTTGTAAGGAACTGACAAACTGTTTTCCAAAGTAGTTATAGTATTTTACATGCCCAACAGCAGTGCATCGGAGTTCTAGCTCCACATTCTCTCCAATACGTAATATGTCAATGTTCTTTCATTTTAACACTTTTGTAATGATTAGTGATCTGTTCATGTCCTTTTTTTATGTCCTTAGTGGCCACTGTATGTTTTTTTGTGTGGAGTGTCTGTTCAGATCTTTTGCCCACATTTTTTTACTGTCATTTGTCTTATTTTTGAGTTGTACGAGTTCTTTACAAAGATGCAAGCCCTTTTCCAGATATATGTGTTGCAGATATTGTCTTCTGATCTATGGCTTGCTTTTTTCAGTTTCTTGGCAGTATCTTTGGGAGTGCAAACATTTTTAATTTTAATAAAGTCCAATTTATCAACTTTTATGGGTAGGGTTATGGTTTATCTAGAAAGTCTTTGCCTACACTCAAATCTTGAAATTTTTGTGTTTTCTTCCAGAAGTTTTATATGTTTAGATTTTCCTCTAGGTCTATGACCCACTTTGAATTTACTTTTGTGTACAGTAGTATGAGTTAGGGGTCAAGGCTAAGTTTTTCTCAGTTTGACTACCCAGTTGCCCCAGCACTGTCCATTGTCAATATTATCCTCTCCTGAACAAATTACCTTGGCATCTTGTGAAAACTCAGTTGACTCTATAAGTCTGTCTATTTCTGAACTCTTTATCCCATTCCATTGACCTATTTGTTTACCTCACACCAAGGCCACACTGTCTTGATTATATGCTTTTCAAGTAAGGTTTAAAGTCAGGAAATAAGTTCTCCAAATATATTTTTCTTTTTAAGAATTATTTTGGCAATTCTAGTCTCTTCCACTTCCATATATCTATTAGAATCTGTTTGTCAATTTCTACAAAGAGGTCCTGGGACTTCCGTTGAATCCATAGATCAATTGGGGGAGAATGGACAATATGATTTGTCTAGTTTAAGAATATAGTATTGTTCTTTTTTATTTTTTTTATTTCTCTTAACACTCTTTTCTAGTTTTCAATGTACAGGCATTGCACATATTATGTTAAATTTATCCCTGATATTTCAAACAGCCTGTCTTAGAAGTTGACTACAACAGAAAGCAATCTCATCTATTATTTATTAGTTGTATTAAAAGTTTAATTCCTAGAATAACAGTTTCTTCAAATTGGTGGTAGTGGAGGGGAGGTAAAGGGGGAGGAAAAATTCCCAAACAAAACCATTTCCAGTTATAATTCCCTGCCATGTTAGAAAAATGCATCTCATGATGAAACATCACTCCACCCCAACTTGCAAGAATGTTAGTACATACACATACTAGGGAGACTGTAGACATGGACAAGTCTCCCTGGTGTCAATAATGAAGTTACTTAGCAAGATAATTAGGCGTTTCAAGTTGAAAGCAGCTTTTTTATGGTGGCTTACCCAGTCTACAGATCTGCATATAGTTACCACTCAAAACTTATCTGACTTATCACATTAATCGGCACTTCGAAAATTTTTCCTAGGGCAGGACATTTCTCTTATTAGAATTCTCATACTTTAGTTTGAATCAGCAATAACATTTGTGCAATTACAGAGCACGTGTAGGAGGCCTAAAATTAAAAGTAGAGAGAAGTGTTTATCAGCAGAGTTTTACCTAGATGGACAAAATTCTTTTAAAAACACCTTTGGGAAATCTGACTACCTCACTGATCTTTTTGCTTTCCACGCAAAAATATTGACTATAAAGAGGAAACTAACTTTTTGAACCATTAAATATTACATTATTTCTCTCACCAAAATCCCTGATGAGTAGTTTATAGATTTTCCTTATTTTATAAAGTAGATTATTCAAGATTCCTGAAGTAATAATATTATAAATATAATTATAACATTGACTTACACAGTGCTTCTTCTATTTATGATATCAATTTTTTCTCATAACTATCAAATAAGATAAAGAAGGATTGGGTGTTATTATCTAATTAGGAAACAAACTCTAAAGAAAAAGCAAAGCACAATCTAAGATATATAGAGATCTGACTCTATCTTTTCTTTCTTCTCTCCCAACTCTTTTAAATTTTGGCTTCAAAAGAAACACTCAGAAACCACAAATATTCAAAAATACTGACAACAATAGTTATCACTGTGTCAGGAATAAACATGGCAATTCTGTAACTTTCAGACATCTGCAGGGCATTACGGCTCCCCTTCACAGGCAAAGAAACTGGAGCTCATGGAGGGAGAAGCTCTGCCAAGGCCGCATGGCCCAGTCACAGAGGTGGGGTTCCAATCACAGAACCCAGCTTCTCTCTAGCACACAGATGCCTCCAAAACTAAAATATTTAATTAATTCAGACCAAAGGGTGACTATAAAGGTACACTTTAGCATATAGTTTAACAGATCTTTCAACCTGCATATTGCAGGAAACTACGTAGATACCTACTGTTACTGAAAAGGCAGCATTGCATCATAGAAAGAGCAAGGAACTAGGGGACTGGGAGATGTAGATTAGATCTAAATCTAAACAGCAAGTTGTCACAAAATAGAAGGAGCGTTTTAAAACATATTTCCTGATGAGTAAATGCAGATGTTGGACGTAGGCTTTCTAAGGTCTGTTCCAACTCTAAATTCTACCCCCCCTCAAAAAAAATTTGTGTCTGTTATTATAGGGGTAATATTGTTTTATCTCTTGATTTCCTACGTAAGTGACCTTTTCAACTCAGAGTAGGGTCTTTAGAAACATCCTTAGGTGTATCAGGAAGCCAGATGTCACACTTCCCCGGGTAACCGATATGAGCTGAAATCTCCAGGAGGTAGACAAAAAAAATCAGCATGTATCAGGACTTCTGGTTTCCCACTGTACATGAGGCCCAGGAGAGCCCACGTTATCCATGGCCCTACAGAGGCTTGGAGTCTAAGTGATGTGGCTGTCGGTAGAAACTTCAAGACTGAAGGCTGTCAGCTCCATCACAGGCACTGTTAGATTTAAGTCCAAATAGCCAGACAAGACCAGTTGAGCCTTAGCAGTTACCAATCCAGGAGCAGCCTAGCCCAGCCAATGCACAACTATGCCCAGAGAGCATCCTGAGGGCAGCCTGGGGGGTCTTTGCACCTGTCCTGCTCCACTGCCACAAATGTTCAGTGAGACCACCTCAGTGTGTCCGTGAAACCATATTGGGAAAAAAAAAAAAAAAAAGACAGAGAGAGAGCAGAGAGTAAAAGCTGAATGAGTAGTAATTTATTAGAAGAAGAAACAGGGTCACTCCAAAGAGGCTGTTATTCCAACCCTGATTCAAATTTTGAATAGTCTAGATGTTTAAACCAAAAGTGAGAGTGCAGACATGATAGAAATAGTTCCCACTGGCAAGCCGGAGGGGTCCCTACCATCAGCAGGGCGGGACTCATGAGGAAGGGAAGGTGAGCTGTTAAGAAGTAGGTGCTACATCTTCTTCCCGGGAAAGTACAGCTTAGGGAATACAGTCAATAGTGTTGCAATAACTATGTATGGTGCCAGAGGGATCACTTAGCAAGTTACGTAAATGTCTAATCCCTGGGTTGTACATGTGAAACTAATATAATATTGTATGTTGACTGTAATGGAAAGAAACCCAAGAAATTTTTCTTGTTTTTAAAATTCTCTTAAAATAGAGTCTAAAACCTGCAAAAAAAAAAAAAAGATGCTGCATTTTCTTTACAGATCTGAGTTTAGTCTGAGCGATTTTGTGGACCTCAAAGAGTATATAACACACTCAGCCTCTCTTAGAAATGTTCATAAAGAATGAAGGTTAAAAGAATTCGGGTGACCATTTACTTCCATCCATGAAAACTTCCATGGGGTTCCCATTTAATGAATCCTTAAGGTAAGTGAGTTTTCAGTTTCAATGTGATCGTCAACATGTAGGAAAAAGAAAAGCTCACATCAAAGAAGCAGTGCAACCTGAAAATTAAACATCAAGGGAAAAAGCTGTTTCTTAAAGTGCAGCCTTTACTGTCAATCAGAATTTTGCTCTTCAGTGTTAAACCTGAGCAAAAAGTAGCTCTGCTGGGAATGCCAAGGAAACTGCCTTTATTCTGCCAAATGCTTCTCTCACAGAGAGACCTCTGTCTCGAGCTCTCGCTAGTTTATTTCCAAGCCTATGACTCAGTCGGGCGTGGAAACAGGTACTCTGTTGATCCTCTGCGTATAATTTTAAAATTACTTCATCTTATTTAAAATTTCAACCCAAGCAGGAAAAGTAGGACCATGTACTTTCTTTCCTCTTTTTAACCTTAAAATAGAAACTTCTATTAAATCAGTTTAAAAACCATTAATAACATTTGTTACTAAGTGGGCCAAGAAATCAGGAAGAAACCATGATCTATGTTTGTCAAACAAAGTATTAAACACCCATGAAATGTTTCAGTATAAATCTCTGTACTGTCATACAAATAATTCATCGTGAAGGCTGTTTGTCTTGAGGAAGACATCTTATTTCAGAAATGGATCCAGATACATCCATTATACCTACATATCCTTTACTGTACACTTACACATCCTTCTCAAGATATTACTGCTAAACATTATTTTAATTCAATTTGGGAAGAATTGACATCTTAACAATGAATTTTCTAGCTCAAGAATACGGTATCTTTCCTTTTTATTGTCTTCTAAAATTTCTCTTAATGATCTTTTGTAGTTTTCAATGTATAGATTTGCATATATTATGTTAAATATGTCCCTAAGTATTGACTGTTTATTACATACTGGACCCTGCGTTAAGCCGCCAAGATACAAAGATACGCTGTGGCATCTTGTGAAGGCTGCATTCTCTCTGACGGCAGAAAATTAGGCGTCTTTGCAATAGACAAAGGCCTATGGAGGCGATGGGGGTGCAAATGAGGGGGTAGACTGCAGACAAATTTGGGTAGAATCAACAGAATTTGTTGTCAAACTGGATGTGTTGACAAATGAAAATTCAGAGATAGCTCCCTGGTTTCCAGTTTGAGGGTCAGATAATGCCATTCAATGAGGTTAGAAGTGTCAGAGTGAGAGCAATACAGCCAGCTCCGCATTAGTCCAGAATGAGGGCTAACGGAGCTACTGTGCACAAAAAGGTACCGGGTCAGAGATGACCATATTCAAGCCCATTTTCAGAGCCTCAGTGGGTATTTTTCCCCAAATTAAACCTGCTTCAGAACCTGCTAAACATAAACACTAGCTGGTGGAAAATACACTAAGTGACGAGAAAGCCTCTGATGGAGGGGGAGGACTCTAGCCTTGGATGAATGTTGCAGCATAGGTCCTCCCACTGTCTGGGTTGATGCTTTTGAACCCATTTTAATTATTAAAGTGTGTTCATGAGTTAAAAGGGGCCCACATGGCAAACACACTGAATAGAGAGCCGGGGGCATGGGGTCCACCTCACGCTCTTGCATCTGCAACATCCCTGGGAGAAAAGTCATGTCTCCTCTCTTCATTATCTACAAAATTAGGATCCACACTCACTGCCAACTCTAAAATTCTATAATTTCCCTTCCCTTTTCTGGGCATTGAAACAGACAAAATGAAGGGAAACTGGTTGAAATGAATGCTAGAGAACATGAAAATGTTCAACCTCTATTTATTTCAATGAGAATTTATTTCAGATCTTCTTTATCACATATGTCTGATATTCCGAAAGGATATACAGTTGAACAAGACAATGGCCCAAGACCTCTGACCCCATTTTAATTTCACAGTATGAAGACACCTACAATTCAGAATTTTGAAAGATGAATATTTAACACAAGATTATTCATCTTCATAGTTCTGAACAGAAAAAACAAAAACAGAAAACAATGGCAAGTGAACCACTATGTTCACAGAATTAGTTATATACACATTTTTATTTTTTAAAATATGTTTTTATTGATTTTAGAGAGAGAGGAAGGGAAAGGGATAGATAGAAACATCGATGGGCTGCCTCCTGCATGCCCCCTACTGGGAATCCAGATGGCAACACAGGCATGTGCCCTGCCCAGGAACTGAACCTGTGACCTTTTGGTTCATGGAGGTCGACACTCAACCACTGAACAACACTGGCCAGGCTATATACACATTTTTAAATAGTGTTAACTGTTAAGCAGATTTCTATTAAGGTATGAAGTAAATATGTATTTGGAGGATTTTAAATTAGAATTGCCTGCTTTCAATAAGAATCAATATTGATGGTGCCCTAAACTAATCCTGACCCTGATGAAAAGGCTTCAGCTCTGTCTCATAGCCCAGCTCTCCCTTGGCAGAGAAGGGAAACCAGTTCAAGAAATGAAGGAAGTAATAGAGTAGTTTTGTATATTCCTTATGTTCACTGTGAGGGAAATTCTCTATCCTGTCAATGTCAGTATGTCTAACGTAAAATCATCAATTCCATACCTGGTACCTTTTTTAGTAAGAACTACATTAAAATTATAAGTAAAACTTACAATATCTGTTTCAACCTATAAACCTTACACACATACATTAGATTAGAAGATTAGATTGATCTCCACTGAGGTCAATGCGACACAGTGTTGTGCCCAAAGAGCTCCTTGTTTTTTCCTAGAACACTAGCAGCCACTATAAAGGAGTGTTTTCAATACATCCCTCGCATTTCACCTACACTCTAATCCTTCCGAGAGACTCACAAAATAGATGTATTACCAACGAGAGACTAGAAACCCAGAGAATTTATGTGACTTGCCCACAGTCACACAGCCAAGTATAAATGATGATGTTGCCATATGGACCCAAGTCTACACGGCCTCAAAGCCAGCTCTGCCCCATTTAACAAAATGGATCTTGGCCCACACTTTTTTTTTAACTACTTCAGGGCTTTTTCTTGAACTTTTCTTTCTGACAACAGTTAAATCATCCGTTCAAACATCTCAGGCAACCTCAGCACTCCAAGGTAAGCCGTCAGCTCTCACTGGGCTCCTGTCGTCCACTCCCTCTTAGTTTATACCTCCTTCCTCTAACCTCTTCATTTCTAAAGCTGAGAGTAGGTAAAACAACCCATTCCAATCACAACAAACATGTTACTCATCATTTGAAAAGATCTGTATATTTCTTGGTAGTGCTGAACAATACACTAAGGTTATAAAAATAGTAGAATGCTATTATAGCAAATGTAATAAACCCGGTCCTCCTAAGGAATGAAGAAAAATCCAGGCTGGCTCTCCAATCTCTCTCTTTAGTAACCTATTTTAAAATGCTCTGCCAATTAATCCTAGGTATTCACAGGGATAATCCCAAAGGCAGGATAATCCTTACATGTTCCCTGTATCACTCTGACTTAGTCTGTCACAATCTCGCCAAAGCCTAAAATCTCCCGCAAGCCACCGTGCCCATCACCACTCTCATCCAGGCTGGGATTTCCTTCCACCCCTGAGCACCGGCTTGCCTGCTCTGCATTCACTGGAGACTTAGAATAGGGAACATGCTATAAATCTTTCCTCCAAACTCTCTCTCATATTAAATTTTTACATCCTTGAAGAAATGCAGACCCAGTCCTGAATTTTTCACCATACTGAGAATCTCCATTCTCTTAAGATTATATACATCGCCACTGCCTTCAGACATTCGACCTCTGGGGAAAAGAAAACCCCTTGATATTCTATTACCAGAATGTGTCCGCTCTTCCCTTGTGACAGTAAGTGCTTGTGTGAATTCCTCTCCTAAACAATTCATCCCAAAGGCTGCAGTTAAAATCATGCTCACTCACCCCTAAGGCTATTCATCCCCACCCCCATCTCTCCCTCTATTATGCACAATGTGGTTCATTCTCTTACCAGCTTATTCTTAGTTCTCTCACCCTCTCTTTTCCTGCCTGAACAGATCAATACAGCCGGGCCCCAATGTTGCTTTTCCAGTCATCCACACTGTCCTGTGATATCAGAGCAACCTCTTCACTTTCTCTTCACAACTGCATTTGTCTTAATAAAAAATTTGACTTTTTAAAAAGACTACCCTGTTAAGTGAAGAAAAATCTTTCATCTCCACCAGTGATTTTCATTCATCTGTATTAAATATACTTTTAATAGTTTGCATTAAAGTAAAAAAGAGAGAACATAAGTATCCAAGTATTGACAAATGATCTGCCCTCCAAAATTTCGCAACAAAAATGACTTTATGTGTAAACAAGATTTCACCCTTCAAAATAAAGTATTTTATTTTAGAGCATAAAAGAAAATAATGTTGATCTCATATGAGAATCATAAAAAACATATATGTCTAATCATAGAAAAACAGCAAGTCATCTGTTCCAGATCTTTAAAAATATTTTAATCATGCAAAACCAACAGAACACAATCTAACATAATGCTAAAACCTTAACTATGATGAAGTGGCTTTTATTCGTTTTACAAGATTTGTATTTGGCAATAGTTATTAAAATAATTACTCTAAAGGAACTCTAAAATATATTAGCTCAGAAACAGTATTTTAAAACACAGCAGGAAGCAACAGAAACTATTGCTCTGATACATTTTTGGCATAACACTGCCATACAGTTACAGAATTATAAAAGAAGTGTTTCATAGTACCATACAGACCCAGAAACTGGTTACATCTCCTACCACATACACATGGTATTGGTTCTAACAGACATGCACAGCACTCTGCATTCATACTGCAGAAGGCCCAGCGGCCACTGGGGAGTCAGAGCCTCGGTGGGAAGCAGACACAGCTTTTTAAGAATCATACCCATTTTCCTGAAGTACTTCAAATGCAAAGGACACAATAGTTTCCAAATTAAAATAATGACTCGAACCAATTGGCCATCTATCTTTTCAGGTAACACTCAAGAAGAGCCAGTATCTTACTTAGGAAACAAGTAAATGCCCTTTTTGTAAAAAAGAAAAGGAAAATGGTTGTCCAAGGGCCTAACACTTGGCTCTCATTTGTTTCTCTGAATTGTAATGCCACATGATTGGTATGCTGTCGACTTTTGATGGTACCGGAGATAGTTATTTCATTAATCAACAACTTATCCCTAAATCTTCTCTTATCTGCAGCCAGTCCCTCAATTTAATTTTTTGTTGTAAAACCACCAACTGTCGATACACACAAGCAAAGGAATTAAACTTGGTATCTGATCATTTGATTAATTCTCAGTCTACTGTGGAGTAGTAGGTGGAATTCATAGTCCAAATGAGAGTATTAATGGAATTCTGTTTCCACACCAATCCATCATCTCCTCGGCACAAATAACAGAGCTGATTCTAAAGGCACGTCCCCAACATAAAGCTTTTTGTAGATCATTTCTCATCAGCTTCCAATAATTCCGGCACTTGCACAAACCTATAATTGGTTATATATTTTTGAAATGAGTTTCTTGTTACTGTTTCTAATCTTTTGTTTCAGTTTGTGTTTTCCTTTCCTTCACATGAAACTAAAACCATCAGCATTGGAAAAAAATGCACATTCGACCAATGAGTACATTGAACATTTCTTAGGACCAAAGCCTATTACTTAACCACTCTAGTAATACAAACTGTTCCACAAACTCCACTATAATTTAAAAATAAAATACGATAAACTTTGTAGCTTATACTTTCATAAGGTTTCTGATTTTTTAAAATGTATTATTTATTTATTTATTTATTATTTTTAAAATTTATTTTTATTTTTGTTCAAAATAAATGTATTTTAGCGTAGCAAGTGAGCATCGATGCCTTTTCCCTTTCACTTCATTTTTAAAGTGCACTGAATCACTTTATGGAAAGACAGTTTTATATATACCTATGAAAGAACAACTCCAAATAATTTTTAATTGAAAAACTGGGGGAAAGCGTAGGTGGAACTGGTATTACAATATGTTTCCCAAGAGAGTTATAAGAATACAGCTATAATTTATATAGCGGGTGCCCAATTGCTCACAATTTCCTAAACTGCAAAATGGTGGCAAATAAATTTTAACAGATATTTTATGAAAATCGATGCTTATTATGACGGTGTATGGAGCCCACAGTGGCCCACCTTCCTCAGAAGTCAGAGGTCATGGGGCGCACCAGCCTCCTAATTTAGAGTTGGCTCTGAGGAGCCATCCTGTCATTGGAGAGGCTGCAGCCCAGGGTCAGCTCCACCTCACCAAGATGACCACGTGGATTCTTGGTCACCTCTCCCCCTCTGAGCTCTACTTCTGGGCATAGTTTGGGCCATAAAACAAAGCACTGAATTGCATCCTCCACATGGAAACTTCAATTCAAAAAGACAAACTTATCAAGAAATTCTTTCCCACAAATAACTAAAACAATATGCTTTTCAACAGATCAGGAAGAAAGGAGATGACAAAGAACGTTCTCTCTAATCTAGGAAAAAAGCAAGAACAGTGCTTTGTAAAGGTTTCTAGTAAGACGATGGCATAACCGTTTAAAAATTAATTTCAATCCTCCAACCACCTACTAGAGTTAAACTTTAAATAACTGCTCTAAAAGAATTCCATTTTCTGTATCCATCTGCATCTAAGAACAGGAAGTAAAACACAGAAATTACTTGCAGTAACTGAGAAATATTTAAAATGAAAATTATAGCATGTAGTAATAATTAAGCAGAAGCATAAATAAATGTAACAATAAACACTTTTTGTAAACTATCACATATTGTTGAACACTGTGGCCAGTACACTTCCTTATGAACTGATGCTACTGTTACAAATGGAAATTTCTCCAAAATGAAAAAGCACCAAAGTAAATTTCATTAAAATAAACTGAGATTCATGGTTTGGAAAATTCCTTATGGCAAGATTTTACAATGGAGTAAAAATTTAAACTTGTGAATGAAAAGCATTTGCATTAGTTAAGGCACATCTGGACATCTCCAGACATTCACATGTATAACTAACTATATTAGCTTCAGTAATAAGGGGTTTCTAAAAACACAGTCTGTGCCCGAACACAATCTGCTGGGTGGGCTGGAAAACTAGAACAGGGAAGGAGGCAGGGTAGTACTGGCTGTCACCCTAGACACTGCCCACACACATCTGTTCCTGTAATAAGCGCCACAGAATTCCAAGTTGAAAGAAATCAATATATGTACACACCTAACTCTCTAGATCAGACGTTAACCCAGGCCATCATTCCCTACAACCAAGCCTACGCTGAAATGATTCTAGCATATGTAACTCCAGCCTGCCTTGTATTTAACACATACACCCCGATAGGAAAAGGGGGGGTTTCCAAGTGGGAAACAAAACAGAAATCTTCAAAACTATTCCCATAACAAAAGATCCCCACTCACCCCACATACACATGGAAGACCCACTGACCCACTGACGCAACCCCAATCAAGCAGGATCAAGAACGTCCCTCTTTCCTCACCTTAGAAAATAAAGCTTTTAGAAGACTCTCAATTCTAAAAGACAAAAAACCTGTTTGATTTGGTTACTCGGCAGATAATAAACTCAGCCATGAGTCTACTACAGACTTTGGAAATTTAAACAATTAACCAAATATTCTCTATCCATTAGTTCAACTCATTTTTGACCACTTGATATGGAAGTTTACTTACTAAAGTGATGTTTGAAGAGTAACTCAAATGTAACACTGGGCTGCTATTCCTTTTTCACCACACCATACTTTCACTCAGATTAAAGTATAAAAGCTAAAAGCCAAGTTGGTAACTGTATACCACAAAATAGGAAACATGACTGTGACAGATGCAATGGCATTTTCATATTTTATATTCTTAACACTATGCAAAAAAATCTTAGAATTTCTCTAATAACTCCTGAGTTGTAGGTTTTATTTTCTCCTTGAAGCTGAAAATGAGTAGTCTCAAGAACTAAATTTAAAATAAAAATACAAAGTAATTTATGACTGAGAACGAGACCCGATTTAGATAAAGCAGACATATTCTCAGTCCTATCATGATTCTTTTGAATTTCTCATGAGATCAAGCATGAAAATATATAGTGGTACAATTTTCTTAATATTATAAACCTTTACTGACATATATCTTGTAACTAGGTCACTTTACAATATTTCAAAATATTTTCACATATATCATCTCCTTAGAGATAGGAAAGCACAAAATATGAGAAATGCACTGGACTAACCAAGCGGTATAACATCGATTTGCCATGAAATGCAAGTTAGTATTTTATCAATAGCCGATATTTAGTATCCTCACAGTCCATGATGCAACAATACTATATATTTGCAAAGATTCGATAATGTTTCTAGCTATTTGGCCATGCTTCACTGCATTTTTATAACAGCTTCTCAGTAAATTTCTGTAAGCATATGGTAGTTTTTAAGGATACAAAACATCAGAGTCAGACCCAGAGGGTTGTTTCATATCTAAGACACACATAAATACATATCTATAGATCTTATTTTAAAAACTATAAAATGTACAATGTATTCTTAATAGAAAAATGTTCTAGACACTCATTTTTATCTGCAAAAGAAATAACATTCTCTCCCTTGTTCTCCATCGAATAATTCTGTCAGAAATTACTCACAGATTAAATGTAAGAATCGTACTGTTACACGTGAATGTGCATTTAAAACACAACATGGTGGGGAAAGGCCACTGTTTTAAATGGAGTTAAATATGCATTTAAAACACAACATGGTGGGAAAAGGCCACTGTTTTCAGGCAGTTTTTCCCTTGAGA
Source organism: Miniopterus natalensis (assembly GCF_054644295.1). Lineage (NCBI taxonomy): Eukaryota > Metazoa > Chordata > Mammalia > Chiroptera > Miniopteridae > Miniopterus > Miniopterus natalensis. The sequence goes on along the minus strand of NC_142085.1, from coordinate 32,997,943 downwards.
CAGAATGTCCTCAAATTAAATGGCACAACCTAAGCAAACCCCTAATTAGAAATAATATTCCAAAAGTTAAATTATTGGACAAAATGTTTTTACATCTAAGGGTTTTGATATATTACAGTTTCTCAGTAATTCAGATGATACCCATTTATTTTAGTATCTGTCCACTGTTTACTATCTTAATATCTGGTCACAAGTTCTTAACATTATGCACTTAGAAAACAGTCTGAACATTTCATCGTGTATGCAAAATTGGTGAGATATTTTGAATTAAATTAATCGCATTCCTGCAATTCAGCCCAATGTGACAAGCTCTTGTCACCTCCTAACCCTACAAAGCTGTTTACTGAACTCTATGGAGACACTGCTCCAACCAGCACAACATCAGAGGGTCCATGTAAAAAAGCACTTGAAATGACAAAGCGGAATTTTCCCCCCCAAATCCTAATGAGCACTTCACAAAAACAGTAGAAAGCAAAACTTGGCATATTTGGGGAACCAAAAATGATAAATTCTTTTATATTTATTGGAATATGGTATAGAACATGAGTGGTATTAACATTCATATAAACAACGTCAAGTTTGAGCAACTGTAATGTTTCATGTAAACTTCAAAGTAATAAAATTCTATTTCTAAAGGCATACTACTAGTGTGTATATTTTCCAGAAATGCTCTGCTTAAAATCCTCTGATCAATAAATGTAACAGATGATATATGATGTGATTAAAATATGACATAATATACATTCACTGGGGGTTCGCGTGAATAGAACTTTTCTTAAAAGCCTAAGAGACACACAAAAGCCAATTCCTTTTTAAATAAAAAATGAGAAATTTTTCTATTCATTGCTTTACCTATATTTGTATGCATACTTTGAAGTTCTCACAACAGTGCTTCTGATTTTTCCTGATGTGTAATAATAATTAGTTAAAATATTACAAGAAATAACATTATTTGCTCTTAACCAATATTAACACATTGAATGCTTACTAAAACTGAGTATATGGAATTTCAGATCTGTTCTCAGTTTCAAGGGTTGACAACTTAGAGATGCATCAAATTGTAATTCTTTTCAAAAAGATAAACACCTGGCCAGAGTGATTCCGCTGATTGAGCATCTCCTGTGCATGGAAAGGTTGCCAGTTCGTTTCCCGGTCAGGGCACATACCTGGGTTTTGGTTCGACCCCCGGTTGGGGCACATATGGAAGGCAACAGATCAATGTTTCTCTCTCACATTGATGTTTGTCTTTCTCTCTCTCTCTCTCTCTCACTCTCTCTCTCTCTTCCTCTCCTCAGGTGAGGATTTAAAATTATATATATATATATATATATATGTAATAAAAAAGATACACTATGAACTAAGCAATATTATTAATTTCATAATCCACATACCACCGAGATATTCATGGTATTAGGGACCACTGCCTTGTTGCCAATGCAAGAGGCATGCCTTTTAAAAATAAATAATTTCCTTTTGTATTTTAAAATTCTTTAGTCATTTACATTCAGATACAAGCACCAAATTTACATGGAACAGCCACAGAAGGCAAAATTCTTTTCTTGGACTTTCGCATCAAAAAAAATTTTAAGCACTTAATACAGAAAAATATTTTTACTATCCCAAGCAAAGCAGATTCCTGAAACCATACCGTTGCAAGTCCTGCCCTGTTCCATTTAAATCTCAGCACAGGAGTTTATCCAAATGCACAGGAGCAATGTAGGCGCTGGCTGACAAGGTGGAGGGCGAGGGGGAGGGCGGAGGGGGGAGGAGGGAAAGGCAGCAAGACAGACAAACGGACTGGGGGGCCGCAGCTCCCGAGGACATCCATCTCATCTACCAGAACTTTAAAATCATCATGTTGAGGTGTTGTAATGAAAAAACCTAAATTACTTTCCGAATACAACTGAGAAGACCGGATTCTTCCAGCTTAAAAAAAAAAAATGAATCCGTACATTAGGCAAAAGTGCGCAACATACTGAAGTTGTCTTCTTGGTTTTCTTCAGGTAGAGGGTAATCTCTCAAAAGAATTTATTTGATATCCTAAACACTAAATGGTGATTTCCAGATACATGAAAATAACTGCAAGATAAGGATTGTATACAGACCTTGTAAACTCGCATCCTAAGTGTTCCAGAGCACATTCACTTACGGGGTCTTGTCTTAAAACATCTTATTCAACTCACTGTCATCCAAAACAGAAAACAACAAAATGCTCACAACAGAAATCACAAGCAGACGGCCAACACCCGGACTGAGGCCTCTGCTGCTCCGGACAAACTGGACAGCAGCCTTCTCCTCGCGCCCAAACTGGTGTCGGCTTCTGAAGATTCACTGCGACGGAGCCGCATCCTGGGGACCTGTATTTCCCGGGTTCTCACAGTCTTTGTTCTGACTGTCACCTTCCTTGTCTTTTTCGGGAGGCAATGCACTCTCCTTCTTCTCTGCGGGACTCGCTGTTTTTTCTGGGGGAGACTCTGGATTTTCAGCCCCCCCGTCCTTCTCTGCGTCCCCCGGCCCGGCGGCTTCGCCGCTGGGCTCCGCGCCGGGCCCGTCTGTCCCCTCTCCAGGCTCACTAGGTGCCACTTTTTTTTCTTCAGCTGCTTTGCTACTCACATGAGCAGCTGAGGAGGAATTTTTGGAGTCCTTAGATTTCTTGTGCATAGAGGTTTGACTGTTATGACCAGAGGCGGGAGGGGCAGGCATTTTCTGGGGTTTGCCTCCCTCTGTCTCTTCTTTCCTAGGCGGTCCCCAGATAAAATTCTCTGAAGGTGTGTAATGTTTCTGGGCGAACCGTAGGAGCTTTCTCCTTTCTCTTCTGTCTCTAATGGTATAAACAAAATACTCCAGGGCACTCTGTTTAATATTGGGAATAGTATTTTCCACAAGAGCTTCATGAAGAATAAATTTTACGAGAGGAGATTTAAAACTTTCATATCCAAGCTCACCAAGGCTTTTAAGAATACGGGTGATCCTTAAATAGTTGTGCTGGGACCTAAAAGAGAGGAGTGGATAAAATGAAGGGGTGGGGAAATCCGGTGGAGGAAAGCAAGGGAATAAAAACTACTGGGAAAATATTTTTTATGAAAATAATCCTTTTAATGACTTTACTAAAAGTTGTATTAGAGACACCAATAAGAAAAATAAATTAGAAGGTATGAAAGCCTTACCCTTGGTGTAATGTCAATCATGTGAAACTCAAACATAGGCATTCTCCTTATTTCTTAAATTCTTCAAATTTGAAAAAATATTTGGATTAAGAGTTATTTCCACTGATGTTGAATTATTGTTTGTTTCTTTTCTTTTTTTTTTTAATATATCTTTATTGATTTCAGAGAGAGGAAAGGAGAAGGAGAGAGAGATAGAAACATCAATGATGAGAGAGTCATTGATCGGCTGCCTCCTGCACGCCCCCGACCGAGGATCTAGCCCGAAACCTGTGTGTGCTGACTGGGAATCGAATCTCTGATCCCCTGGATCCTAGATCAACGCTCAACCGCTGAGCCACGTCCGGCTGGGCTATTGTTTGTTTCTTAAATACACTGAGGATAAGGGATCTACTAGAGTATTTATTTGCAACAACAGCAATGCACTATACCTGTCAGAGGTAACCAGTATTAGCTATTAACTGAATGGTGTGATTTGCAGTGTCAACTCGTCGGGAAAATCTACCATATCAGCCAACTCATAAGGAAAGCTGCAAAAAACCGCTCTACTGCCCAGCCAGCATGGCTCAGGGGTTGAGCATCGAATGCGGTTCGGTTCCCAGTCAGGGCACATGCCCAGGTTGCAGGCTTGACCCCCCCCCCCCGTAGGGGGCACACAGGAGGCAGCGGATCAATGACTCTCATCATAGGTGTTTCTCTCTCTTCCCCTTCCTTCCTCTCTTTGAAATCAATGAAGACATATTTTTAAAAAAACACATGAAAAAATCCGCTCTACCTTGCTGGAACGATTCTGACAAAAGCTGCAACACTGGCGTATTTAGCAGAGCATAGTTTAATAGTTAAGAGCATGGGCTTCGGAGGCAGGCCTGAGTTCACACCCGGCTCTGCTGCTCACAGCTACGTGAAATGACGACTCACTGAGGCTCGTATCCTCACTTGCTGGACTTACAACTGGACTGTAGTAAGAATCAAATGAGTTGGTAAATATGCAGACCATGCAGAGCTCAATAAACAATAGGCGCTATTTAACGTTAATATTGTCATTGTTATTATTTAAAGTTTTCGTATTAAGAACCACCGTACTTGTACCAATCCCAACTTAGGAACTCAATTCTCTTCTATCCCTGGCCTCTCTCTACCCCTTTCCCTACAGAGAATTTTAAATGTTCCCTCCAATGACAATGATTCCAAAGATGCTTTTTTCCCCCCAGATTGCACTGTCATCTTTCTCCTCCGTCCCAATACTAAGGCCATTATCAGAAGAATGCTTCGCAATTCTATTTGGTCCACAATTCACAATCTCCCTCCCCCACTACACTCAGCCCAACAGTTGCCTGATTACACATGCCTGGCTGCATCCTAAAGGAACCTGCAGCGACACATATTCAGCATGTGTTGTCATCAACAGCCCAGGTATTTGTTTACTCAATCTTGCAACACAACCGTAACCATCCTTTATTTCTAACTTCCTAAAACCTATTTTACACCTCAGACACTACACTTTCTACACGCACTGCATCGACCTGTCCTGGCTCCCCAAAAGTGCTTGGAGTACTTCACTTAGGACCAGCTAGCAAATTACTTGGGAGGAATGGAGAGGGATGTTAATGAATTATTTGAGGGAAACAAAGGAGCGGTTCCATGGTCTCAGAGTTTAATACAAGAGTTTGCTTGGAGAGAACAAAAGCCTTAAGGATCTGGGCTAACCAGACCCTGGAAAAGAGAAGTCCAGCAATTTTAGCGTCACCATGCTTCAGGCTGTTTACCAAAAGAGCATTATCTTAACATTCAGCTCTCTGAAGGCAGAGGGTAAACCGTAGCACAGCGACATTTCAGTCTTAGGAATCTGTACTTTTTAATAGTTAGGAAGTAAGGGTATTTTGAGACACTGAAAATTTGGGTGAAGTGAGGACATTGTGTCATTAATGGCAGAATTGACTTAGTTGTTAGGTTAATATAGGTTCTGTATAATCTAGAAACTTAGTAACAACACTCTTGGGCAGTATCTGCCTCATACATCTACAATAAAGAGAAGTATGGAAAAGTGAAAGAATATTTTTAAAATCCTAAGGAGTTCTAAAACAGAGCAAAATATACTCTATTTGCAACCAGCTTGATTTCACATCTCTAGTCCAAGGTGAATGGCCAAAATAAAATTTCTGTACACATTTATCTGTATCTGCATATTCTCCAAGTAAAAATATTTATATAACAGTCAAAAAGGGCAAAAATATGGGTTGAAGACAATGAAGATCTAGGTGATGGAACAAAATTATGCAAGAAAGAAATTGGGTGTTTCACTATGATATGAAATAAATGTCACAAATTAAGACAAAGTGGAAGAAAGAAGAGTAGCTAAAGCCCTCCTAACGCAGTGAGCAGCTTCTGGGGTTATATACGGCTGGTGAACAAGGGAAGCCGGGCTTCCAGACAGAGGTGCGGGCTAAAGCTGTCAGGAAGGCCAAGCCGGTGACGAGAGAATACAAAACAGGCAAGAACTAGGAAACAGAAAATAAAAGTCAGAGGAGATTCCAGAGTCTAAAATATGGCTCAGTCATCTAAGGTGATTACCAATAAAATTGGAAATACATCTTCGTGATTGGTTTATATATCTCTACTGTCATGTTTGAAAATATTTCACCTCTTCTAGTCATGGCCACCTGTTCACTGAACATTATTTCCTATTACTTACATTCAATATTTTTTTGTCTGCTGGGCTACTATAAATAAATATTGAATTCCCTGCTTACTCTGAAAAACTCAGAATGTCCTATAGATTAAAACACAAATAAGTTATGACATTTAAGGATAAATCAGAAAAGAAACCAACTGAAGAAAAGAAAATGGACTAGAAGTCTTTCTATAATCCCCGATAATTTGTTCGTATCTAGTCAATGTAATTTCTGGGCCACTAAATCTCAAAGGAAAGTTGTTTATGGAAGACGTTAAGGCAGTTAACTCACAGCTGGAAAAGCTCTATGCAACAGCCAGGGAAAGGAAAAAGAGACAATGGGCGGTGGAAGGTGAGGGAGGTGGCGGAGGTGGAGGCGTGAGACATAACAGCCCGTTCAGGCTCCCCTCCCTTCTCAACCCAGGAGATATTTAACTGAACCTTCAGAAGGCTCTGTTTCCAGCCATCAATTAGAGGATCTGACAATATGGCCCTAAGGAGGATTTAAGCTACAAACATATGTTGTTCATCATTTATTCATTCAACAAACATTTGCTAAACGAGACTGCTATTCCAACCAAAAACAAGTTGGAGACAGAGATTCTCTAAAACGAAAAACACGAGTATGTCAAAGATGAGATACTACCCGATCCTCTCCAAAGGTTTACTTCTGCCATCTCTCATGTCAATAGGTACGTGAATACAACTTTCTTTGACAGGATGACATAAGTGCTTAGGAACGTTGTCCAGAGATAGCCACCTGCACTGCTTAGGCAGAGGCTTGGCCACTTCTGCTTTAAGTGCCCTATCTAAATCAAACTTAACTTGAGTTATGAGTTAATGAGTCTTCTAATCAGGATCATAAGGTTTTATGCCCTTATCTTCAGTATTTTAGTACAAGCCACCATTTTCATAGTGTCGATTATAACTAATAAAGTAAAAGAGCCCTGGCTGGGTAGCTCAGTTGGTTAGAGCATCATCTCGATACTCCAAGGTTGGGGTTCAGTCCCCAGTCAGGGCACATACAAGAATCAACCAGTGAATACATAACTACGTAGAACAACAAATCGATGTCTCTCTCTCTCTCCTTTCCTCCCTCTCTCTCTCCCTTCTTCTCTCTAAAATCAATAAAAATGAATAAGTAGAGTAAAAGAAAGGCTTAAACATTAATACTTATTTTACTAAAGCAAGATGAAAGTTCTAAAAAGATACAAAAATTTTAGTTAATTGGTGCACAAAATCTGATTTGTTTTGGACAAAGAAAATTTTCTTAGGTAGTTTTAATTTTTTTTCTCTTAGTACTTGCCCAGTTCAGTTCATTATAACATGCTAAAAAAATAAAATAAATGCTTTAAAGCTGTTGGTTTTATAGTCCAGCTCTCACAAGTCACACTATAATTAAAAACGGGGGGGGGGGGGGGGGAGCCAGTTTGCATGTAAAGAAAATAGTAAGAAATAAACTTTGGGTAAAAATATTAATGAAAGTTATAGATAACCTAAGCAAAAGGATACAGCAGATCAATTCCAAATTAACTGTTAAAATTTCCCTCATAGGTTTTCAGATTTATTAACCAAAAATGGCCTTTTGTTTTTTACCTAAGTAGCAAAGATTCTGATTTTCCCTCCTTTTTAGTAAAATGTATGAGAATATTTCAGTCTTATAAAATGACTTTTGTGTCATAGGTTTAGCTCGTGGATTTAATCTAAGAAGGTACCATGCTTGAGGAACAGACTGTGCCATGCAAAGCTCACAACCCCGAGGAGGGGATTTGGAAAACTACACAAACAATAACCATAGAGGCCAAGAAGCACGGCCTAAAAAGGGAAGGAGGCCTCGCTGGCTGTGGGCAGTGGAGCGGCTCCAGGAAGAAACGGCTCCAAAGCTGAACAGCCATATTTCTACTTGGAATTTCATTGTTTTGTTTTGTTTTGTTTTAGAATATAGAACTGGGAATACAATGCATTTCAGACTAGCTTCTGAATTCATATTTCTGGATCCCAAAGAGAATCCCAACCATAGGAAAGTAACATGCTGGCCCGATGTATAGCAGGGGCTTCACTTACTCATTCAGGTGCTGAAACCTTTCCTGCCAGTTAACAGCCCGAGTGACATTTCCAGTTTTATCAATCAGTTTTATTCCAAAAAATTCTAACATCATTTTATAAGCCAGGAGAAATCTTCTAATTGCTTCTTTTGTTTTTTTGAATTCCTAATTAAAAGAAAAAAGTCGACTGTAATGATTCAGTAGTTACCAGGCCAATAAAATAGCAATGTTATTTGGCCATCTAATAAAAAAAAAAAAAAAATGAGCTTGCATTACCTCAATTTCATACGTAGTTAGTTCTTTAGCATAAAAGTTCAAGCCTTGTTCTCTCAGGGGAAAAAGCCTATTTTTTAGAAAAATAATATTTGTATATTAATGTCTTCTGGAAAGCACACATGATTCAACAGGACATGGTTGAAGACAGAGGTTTGGAAACTGACCATTGAATGTAAGTGTGGTTGTGCTCCAGCTTCTCATAATCTCCTTTCCACTTATTTAGAACTTCTTCAATGTAAACACCTAAACAGTAAATATTCAGAAAATGAACCAGACATTGAAAACACTGTTGAAACATTTTAAGATTTAATCACTTAAGCTTTATATAAAAAGTTTTTAATTATTAATTAATAACAGCACTCACGAGCAAGGCCTTTAGAAGAGGAATTCCCTATGCCATATACTGAGTTACATAACAAGCCTAATTTTTTAAGACATGGCACCTCAAGTTGCAGAAAGTTCTATTGAATAGCCTTACTCTAAAGCAGAGGTTAGCCAACTATGGTCTGACATCTATTTTGTAAGTAAAGTTTTATTGGAACACAGCCATGCACCAATGAATGAAATTCATTTATGTATTTTACACCAGAACAGCAGACCTTAGTAGTTGCAGCAGAGACCGTATGACCCACACAAAGCTGAAAATATTTACTATCTGGCCCTTTACAGAAACAATTTACCAGACCCTGCCCTAAAGGGTCATATAGTTCTTTAAATACTGCATAGGATCAAATTGAAGTAAATCCCAATGAAAAAGAAAGAAAGGAGGGAGGAAGGGAAAGAGAAGAAAGAAGCAAGGAAGGGGAAGAATGAAAAATGAAAGAAAGCCCTGGTCAGTGTGGCTGAGCTGGATGGAGCATTGTCCCCAACAGCGAAAGGTGTCAGGTTCCATTCCTAATCAGGGCACAAACCCAGGTTTCGGGTTTGATCCCGTTGGGGTGCAACCAATCGATGTTCTCTCTCACATCGATATTTCTCCCCCCAATCCTCTCTCTATAAAATCAATAAAAACATATCCTCAGGTGAGGATTTAAAAAAAAAAGAAAAAAAAAGGAAAAAAAAAGAAAGTGCCTACCATATGTTGGGCCCATATTATTTATGGTGTATATCATCTGCCTTAATCTTCACAAAACTCTCCCAAATCAGTGTTATTATCTCTATTTTACTAAAGAGGAAATGGTGTGATTTGTTCAAAGTCACACACTCACTAATAAAAAAATAAATGTAGGAATAGAACATAGTTCTTTCTGGTTTCAAAAAGTAAGCCCTCTTTACCACATTCTACAGTTCCCCTATAAGAACTTATTATAACAAAATTCTCCTGCTTAAATCTGTCCAGGTCCTTTCAATAGACTATGTGGCCATTTAGTCAATTGTATAGAAAAAAAGCACAACAACGTAATATTTCTCTAAACATATCTCATTTTTGTTTCCTCCAGAAATCACCAGTTTTTAGTAGAGGACCACTCTCCAAAGGTTTGGTCACACTGTTGGCTTTATCAGCATGTTGAAACCATGTACCTCCACAATCTCCCATTTGTTTTCCTTTCCAACTGCCCCTCCTCCTATTTAATAAGTAAAATACATTCTTGCAGGCTTCTGCTTACTGTCAAGTGTGTGTGTGCGCACGCACATACTAGAGAGGAAAGTGTGTGAGTTGAGGTAATTGATATAATAAACTAGAATAACGTTCTATGTGACCTTAGCTAAAATTTCTGACCCCCACCTATTTTATGAGATTTCAAAATAAATGTTGTGGTAAAGATTACAAAAAAATGAATGCATTACTTAAAGTTACTGCTTTAAATTACTACCTGAAAAACAAATCCACTATTAGGAAATATAAAAAATAATTCAGCTAAATACTGTCATATCTCTGTGTTCAATGTTTTGTTTGTTTTGTTTTGTTTTGTTTAATCCTCACTTGAGGACATGCCCAGAGAGAAGGGAGGGAGGGACGGAGAGAGGGGAAGAGAGAAAAAGAGAGAGAGAGAGAGAGAGAAACATCAATAGGTTGCCTTTTGAATACTCCCTGACTGGGGATCAGACTTGCAACCCAGATGTGCCCTGACCGGGAATGGAACTGGCAACCTTCCAGTACACAGGATGACTCTCAACCAACTGAGCCACTCCAGCTGGGCCTGCGTTCAATGTTTTTAATACTGAAGGTATTTCTGTAGGTAAATTTTATTAAATTCAAGTCAGAGTCAAGTTAACAATTTATCATTGCATTTCTTCAAAAGTTTTCTTACCTGAAGTCCTAAAAAAATTACTAATAGTTTAACTGTTAAGTCCTAACTCCCAACTGGTGTGCTTCTCAGTGCACAGCCCAGGGAATTCCTCCTCCAAACACTCTTCCCAGATTTTAGATATCCTTCTTCCAGTTAGTTCATCAAAGAAGACAAGATCCTGCCCCTGGGAAGTTTTGCAGTCCATGACCCATGTTTCTGACTCACATTGCTGTGGTTTTGGCTCAGTTTCCACTGAGTGCCAAGGGCAAGAGCCAGGGCCATTGGTCTCATAGAGATAAGGGCTCTAAGGAGAGCAGCCAGCTTTGCTGGTTTGAGCTGGATAAAATTAGGAGCCCACCATGAATCATAGCACGGTGCCTCGGGAAATATGCATATTACCATAGAGGCTGCATCCCCTCATCACGATAGTTTAGAAAAGATCCCATGATGGCAAACGTAGAGTTGTGAAGGAGAGGCAAGTTTATTTGGCAGAGCTGCATAGAGAACTACTGTATGTGCAGTTCCCTTCCCAGGCAGGACACTGGAACACTGAACTAGGCCTGCTATAGCTCCTTGACTCCTGAATCTGGAAGTCTCCAGGAAAGATAATTCTAATACAAACATCACTTTTCAATTATGTTCTAAATAATTTTCAGGTATGGCCCACTGGAAAGAACACTGAACTCTGGAACCTACACCCAACTCTACGAATGAGTGACCCAACAAGTCAGTCATTCAAGATTTAAGACCTAGTGATCTTATATTTAAAACGAGGAAGCTGAATTTGAGCTGAATTTGAGTTCCTTAATAATCTAATTTTCTATGGCTTTAAAAATGTTCTCTCCTTTCCACTCACAATAACGACCCCTACTACCTTTTGGATAGCAGCAACTGGAAACAGAGGATGGAAGGTTTTGCTAATCCTCAGTGATTCCTTCAGAAGCTGCCAAGTGGATGCTCACAACTCGAGGGTCTAGGACTTTGGGGACACATCAGACCGCATAGCAACGTGAACCCAGGTGATGAACACATGCGCTGAGAATTTCATTAGTATTATTTCAATTAGTAAATAAAGCAGTAATTAGTAAATATTATTAGTAGTAAATTAGTAATATATATTAAATTAGCAAATTAGTAAATATTATTTCAATTAGCAAATAAATTGACAATGGAATAAACAAGGAATAACTAGGAGCACTTATTATTTAGATTTTGCTTCTTACCAAGGCAGCAGATTACTCACCATCTGGCTTAAATGGAATTTTATTCTTATAAAAGCGAAGATTGCTCAAGTCATTTTGATATCGGATATCTTTGAAGTTCTGCTAAAGGAAAAAATTAATCAATCTCCAGCATATGGACATATACAAAAAAGCATAAAGAGCCTTTGTGCGTGTTTGCTGATTGGCACCACAAAATAAGAAAAACAGAAGAGAAATATTTTACATTCGTTTTAGAAAAAGCAACAACATTCTATATCTTACTGGATACTGGTGTCGGTATTTGTACAAATCCCTCGCAGCGTAAAAACTCCTCTTTGGTTTGGCAGTTGCTTCAGTGGAATCAGCACCCTAAAATTAAAAGTGAACTTCCATTCACATGCTGAAGTAAGATAATTTTACAGAGAAATTTCCAGAACAAACTTAAAACAATGAGGCAATCCGTAAAGAAAGCCTAAAAAATGCCATGCTGTCCAGATTACTGAAAATATTATACATATCCTTTTAATAAGACTAACAACATTTGTTGGCATCCTATCTTCCTGATTTGAACACAATAACATTCGTCCTACGGTGTTTTACTAAATAAAAAAACTTTATTATGCACCAGAAGTGAAGAGGCTAACTTTCATGGATTAATATCCATCAGAAACAGAACTCAAAATGAATTTAACACATATATTTTACCCTAGGTTACACAAGAGATTCTATGACAAAACTTATTTTAGAATACTTTACATAATACTCAAAACTGTTAAGATAATATATATCAATTCTACATTGAAAATTGTCATTAATTTTGCAACATTTAGCTGCATTTGGAAATTAAGTAATATTTATGTAAGAAAAGGAGGCTTTTAAAACAAACTAAATAGCTTTCTAAACTCCACCCTTCACAGCACTGTATGTTCACAAAGGCAAAAATAATCTGTTAACTCAGTGATAATACAATGCAATATAAATTAACAAATTTAAAATATATTTGCACAGAAATAAAAAGCTCTCAAATGGAATGAACTTCACATTGTAATGACTTATATGTGGTAGTTTACTCATACTATTTATATTCTAAAGAAAATTCCCACCACCATAAAGTAAGTTCGAAAATATAAGATGTAGGTCAATGTAACTGATTTACATTCCATGTGTAAACGAAATGTAGTACTATAATGTATAAGAAAGTGCTTCGTATCCAGTGTCCCCCAGAAGGACAATGTGACTGATGACAATGATGAAATAGAAGACAAAATTTAGATCTCAACATTCAGCTTTGCCCTACCCCCATCTGTGTTGACAGACTAGCATCCTCTACGCAGTTTTTGCACATTTTTGAACTGGTGTGATTCTCACTTATTACTACAAGTACAGAGACGCTTTAACACCACATTCTCCGATGTTTAACATGAGCTACTCTGCCATGTTACATAAGCAAGGAAAAGCTTAAATTCTGGCCCTTGCCACACGTTTCAAAATAGCTCTGCCTAGCAAGTTTCCGAATCTATTTAGCCTCAGCTACAACCATATGAATCATCATCCTACATTTGTATAGAAAGCACTTTTCCATTTACAAAGTGCTTACATGTATGTTATTTCATTTGATTCTTCTAAGGCACCTGGCTGGCAGTTATCAGTGTTTCCACCTTAGAAAGAAGGTAACCCAGACTTAGAGAAGTTGAACAAGACCCAGAGCCCAATGATAGCAGAGGAGCTAGAATCCCATGCTCTGGGATCCCAGTCCAATCAATTCGGTAGAAATCAGTCTCAACTCCACTAAAAGTAAAGGATCACTACAGAAACTGGTATAATGTCAGCAGCCCAAGACTTGGAAGCAGGAGACTTGGGCTGAGTCTCAGCTCCGCTGCTTACTTGTGAGGCCTTGAGCAAACCACTTAACTGAATCTTAGTTTTATTATTTGTGAAATGAAGGTAATGACTCATGCCCTATTTAATGCCCAGGATCATCATGAGCACAACTGCTTCCTCCAACTTCTAAATGTACCAACCTGCCAGCATCTCTCCCTGCTCCTCCAACTTCTGCTCCTTTTGCGCTCTCTATTCCATCCCTTTGCACCTGCTCAGACAAGGAATTTGTTCCTTAACATACTGTTTCTATTCCTGTATCATCAAAATTTTCCTCTTTTGGGGCCCGTTCCCCTCAGCTAACATGCTGTAGCATCTCTAATCTTAAACATACACAGTCCTCCTTGCCCCTCCTCGGTTACAGATCCATAGCTCTGCTCCCTTTTATAGTAAAACATCATCAAAGAGTTGCTCATACTCCCTGTCTCCTCCTCTCCCATTCCCCCATGACCTACCCCAACCAGGCTTCCATCCTTAGCATTCCATCAAAACAGCACCGGTGAATGTCACTAACAAATTTCCACATTACCAAACAATTTCTCAGTGCTCAGCACAGGGGACCACCCCGCAGCACCGGGCCAGTCAATGCCTCCCTCCTTCCTGAAACACTGTCAGATGCCACCCCCCCGGTTTTCTCCCTACCCCACTGTTTGCCCCTTGCCAGCCTCTCTTTGGCTCCTCCTTCCCTTCACATGTTCTACACTGAGGGGTGCCCAAGGCTTAGTCTTCACTCCCCATCACTCCCGATGACCTCCTTCCTTCCCATGACTTTAAATGCCTCTGAAGTCCTTATATACCAAGGAACCCAGTGGTTTCACTCACAGATATAATTAAGTACTCAACTTGGCCATCCAATAGAGTATCAAAACGCAAGAGAATTCTTGGTTTAACCTCTGAAGCTGCAATCTCCCTAGACTTCCCCATCAGAGTTAACGGCACCATCACTTGTCATATATTCACTTGGACTAGGATGTGGCAAAAAGTAGTCAGTCTGAGATACACCTTAAAGGTAGTTCCAGTAATACTTGCAAATGCATTGACTGTGTGGAGTAAGGAACAAATGGGATTGGTAGTGAAAAAGCAAAATTAAAAAGTAGATTTTTTTTTTTTTTAGAAGCTAGACAGTGATACAAACAAGGAATAGTAATCATTAAAAGAAAAGAAGGGAAGCTGGTGTGGTCTACCATTTACTGGGGTTGCAATGAACCGACTGAAACATTAATTATCAAATCGGTTTATGCAGACAGACCTGGTTAGTGGGTTTGAATCTGAGCTGGTGTGTTTTGGTAAGCCAAACTTCTTTGGAAGGTTACTTAACTGGGAGATAAATGGAAGGGAAAAACATGGAATACAGCCTCTCCTACTTTCCTGGGGTTGAATTCGCAATGTGAAAACAACCCAGCAGCAAACCAGAACACAAGGGCTGACTTGCACAATTCCAACAGGTTCAAGATTCTGTCCTTGACCATAGATATACTTGGGTTTGCACGGTTCTCTCTCTGGATGATCTTGAGCAACCGTCTCTCTAGGCCTCAGTTTTCTCTAAAATGAGGATTGAAACCAGCAACTCCCACCCCACCCCCAAAATTGCAGTTGATTGAAATAACTAGTTTAGCACAGAGCCTGCACCAAGACTTCAGGTTTCCTCCTGACCTAAACAGAGATGATCAACTAGCTGGAGGAGGCGGCCTCAGCTGTAATATTTAGGGGGTGGTTCCTCTGCTCCAGCAAAGCACCCCGAGGTCACATGTGACTTTGGGCTCCACTTCTTCACTCTCATGCTCCCACAGCTGATACAGAGGAGGGCCTAACGCAGAACAGCAAACCAAAACCCCCACCATGCGCACTTCCTCAGAGGGCTGGCTAGACAGTTCCTCTTTTTGAAAGTTTTCTGAATTATTTTCAGTTCCATCAGGGGGTACAAGGGATATTTCTCTCTTTCCTAACCTATCCTCCAAATTGTATTAGGCAAATGATTTAAGCACAGTTGGATCAACAAGTCTTCTGGGGGAAATAAGATTTTTTTGAGTGCCCTGAACGCCTCGGATGAAAGGCCTTATTGGGGTGAAAACCTGGCGTTTTAACTTTGGATGGGGACCTTCCACACACTTTCAGAGCCTGTAGACCCCCCCGCCCCCCAGGGGAGAGTGCTCTCCACCGACCGACCGCAGTCCCACCTTGTTCTGGGTAATTTTTACCCTGAGCAGGCATTGGACCGGTTTCCACAACCCTCTATTTTTAGGCGGGTTCCTCCCACCCCACCTTCGCATCACCCAGCTGCGCCGCAGAGGCGAAGAAAACACCCCTGCAAGTTGGGTGCCGCCTGGAGGGACTTCCTCGCCCAGCCCGCGATCAGGCCCCGGGTGGGCAGCGATCGGCGGATCCGCAGGCCACGGGTCCGAGGGAGCGGGGCGGCGGGGGCACCGGGGGGTCCGGCCGCCAAGGACCAGCGGCCGCCGCGCCCCTGCCCCCCGCGCGGGGACAGCTGGGCGCCCGCCGCGCTCGCGGCCCCGTCCTTCCCCGCGCCCGGCCGGGCGCACCGCCCCCCGAGGCCGGCGCAGGGCCGCCTACCTGCTCGGCGCCCGCCGCCTCGGCGTCCGGGGCGGGCGCGGGACCGGCGCGGGGCCGCCCGCCGGCGCGCTCCGGGGGCTGCGCGGGCTCCTGCCCCGGGGCCTCGCCGCCGCCCGGCGCCGGCTCCTCGGGCTCGGGCTCCGAGTCCGTCTGCCAGGTGGAGTCGCAGTCCTCCACGGTGGTGGGCTCGCGGAAGCTGACCCCGCCGAGCAGGTTGCCCATTGAAGAGGCGGCGGCGGGCGCGGGGCTGCGGGCGCGGGGCTGCGGGCGCGGGGCGCGGGGCGCGGGCTGCGGCAGGCGCGCTAGGGCCCGGGCACGGCCGCGGCGAGGGCGCGGGGCGGCATCCTGGGCGGCGGGCGCCGCACTGCCTCGGCGCGGGGAGCGCACCCAGCCACACTCGCGGGGAGGAGCCGGCGGCCCCGGGACCGCCGCCGCCAACGCTTGAACCCGCCCATCTGGTTCCTTCTCCTCCCCGTGGGCGGGCGCCGGTGCCCGCCGGAGCCCAGGTCAGCGAACTGCCCGCCCGGCCGAGCGCCGCCTCCGGGCTCGGGGCGCGCACCGCGCTTTCCGCCGCCGCGCGCCCCGGGCCTGCCTTCGGGCCTCTGAGGTCCCCGGGGTGGGTCGGGGTCCGCTGCTTACGCGCCCACCTTCTCTTACTGCTCCCCTCCTGCCCTCCCGGCCCTCGGCCCCGCGCCCACCCCGCAGGACCGCGGGCTTGGGGCGCCCTCCGGCGGGCGGGGGTGGCTGACCCTGCCCAGCTCTGGGGGGCGGCGGGCTGGACCTGAGGCCCGGGAGGTGTCGCGGTCCGGCCCGCGGGCAAGTCCTGTCCACACCCCCCACCCCTCCCCCTTCTCCCCGCTGGTCCAGGAGGAAGATAAATTAGCTGCAGCAGAAAAAGACAAAAGCTCTTGGTGAGCAGGCACCGTCTGAACAGAAAAGCCAGCCCTGAGGACTATTTAGGGCGCCCGGGTCTGAAGAAACGCAAAGCAGCCTCGTGAGCAAAGCGCCCTCAGAGCAAACGGAGCCGTAGCAGCGAGGCTCACGCCGGCCTGGGGCGGCTTCCCCAGCACCCTTCACACGGGCACCCTCGGAGCCCTCGGCCCTTTGGGTGTTCTGGACATGGGGGGGCTGATGGCATGGTGGGGTGAGCGGCCCAGAGAAACGCAACTACTGTAAGCTTTGATTTGTGACCTTCTAGCTGGAAAATAAAAGAAAAAAGGGAAAGGAAACGAAAGAAAGCCTCTGGAAGGCAGCCAGACCTGTATGTGTGGAACTTGGTAGGTCCTTAGACATTTGTTCATTTGTTGAATACGGTTAGATAGAGGTTAGATACGCAAGATTAAATCGGTGCAGTGGACATAATAGTTTCTTTTTTAATGTTTCGCAATAAAACAGGAGACTGAGTCAAGGCCCGCGGGGCTGTTTCTAGGGGAAGAATCAGGTGACCAGGCCGGTCACTCCACAGGTAAGTCAGGATTCCCTGCCTTCAACCCGCAGCAGGAGATCCCAGCCCTGCTCTGTCCCTAATCAGCTTCTGACCTGGGGACAGGTCACATAGCTACTTTAGACCTAAACTTCCTTATCTGTAAAACAGGACCAGGTTTTATCTCTGGTGTCTCTTGCAGCTGTGGCTCTGCATGATCCTTGACTGGGAAAAGTTCTAAAATTAATAACTAATAGACAACAGACACACACGAAACTTTTTGGTCGTCATGGCTTAGTGAAGAAGAAATGCGCAGCAGTAGAATACCTGAATCTAACTGCTCGTAGCTGGAGAACTGAATTTCTCTTCCGTTGGCAGAGGATCAGAACACGTTGCAGAAGTAAATGCTGTCCATCGTCACAAACATTCCAGACCCAGCAAGTCTGGGGATCGTTGCTGTGGTAGGTGCTCCGTCAGTTGGTTTAGGTGTGTGTGAGTTAACGGTGGCCTCATATTGTTTGCCTTCCCCCCACTGAGAGGTAGAGTCTAATTCCCCTCTCCTTGAATCAGGGATGACCTCAGGGGTTTGTTTTGGAAAATAGAATATAAGGATTTTCAAAAATAAACTATCTGGAACTTTCAAGGTTAAGTTATAAGGAACCTCTCATCTTCTACTGAGGTCTCTTGGAACATACTCTCTGGTAGCCCTGGGCTGCCTTGTAAGTTCAACTACATTGAGACTGCCATGCCAGGAAGGCTACTGTGCACATCTGGTTAGTAGTCCCAGCTGAACCCTGCCTTCTAGCACCCCCTATTGAATCCTGCTACTTTTTTAAAAAATACATCTTTAAAGGGAGAGGGAGAGAGAGAGAAACATCAATGATGAGTCATCATGGATCGGCTGCCTCCTGCACACCCCTGACGGGACTGAGCCCACAACCCAGGCATGTACCCTGACCGGGAATCAAACCAAGATCTCCTGGGTCCTAGGTCGATGCTCAACCATTGAGCCACGTTGGCCCGGCGAATCCTGCTATTTTTTTATTGGGTCCTCCAGTTCAACCCACCAGCTGAATCCTCTTAGTGACCTCATCGATTCCATGTGACACAAAGGAATTATCCAGCACAGCCCTACTCAAATTCCTGACCGTCAAAATAGTGAAATACAATAAAGTGGCTGTTGTTTTAAGTCACTAAATTTTGCAGTAGTTTCTTAACCGGCAATAGTTAACGGAACAATGAAAAGTATCTGTGTAAGCCTCTATGTGTTTGTATATATAACCACCGTGATTAAATCCTTACCTTTTCCACCACCCTTTGGCAAAAGTATCGATTTTTTATAGGGCTATAGGTTTTTGTGCCAAGTTGTGCAACATATTTTCTAAAGAACATAATTTTACATGAAGTTCTATAACAACCTTAAGTAATAATTTTTAAAAGTAAATTTACAGCAATAATTGATCACATTGTGTCTAATTTATGTATTTAAGACAGTTAATTGTGGAGATCTCTCATCCCTAGGTTCTGTATGCAGGAATTACCTTATCTGAAAGCTTAAAGTTTTTCATTATCCCTACCTTTGAAAGTATTTACTGTCATGCATTAACACTAAAGAAGTATGCTTTACTTCATATCAAAAATTCAACACTTAGCCAGTGCCAGGCATATGTTAATTTATCAATATATGTTAGCTCTAATCATAACCTATCCAATATGTCCTCAAAGAACATTGAATTCAACAATATTATACATTTATATGGCATGAGGAGGAACTATCACAGTGGTCTGTTATAAAGTATAACTTCTGAGTCCCTGTATCCAAAATCGACCCTAAGGGTAACTGTTTTCAACCTGGTCGTGCTTCAATCGTGTCCTTGAAGGGTGAGGCCATTTTAAGAAGGAACTAAACTTTTTGGATGGAACCAAGGACACATATGGCATATCTTAAATTGTGGTGTGTGTTTTTTTTTGTAGTGAATCGTGTTTTAGGGAAGTTTAGAGAGAAAGTTTATCGTTATATAATTTCCTTTGAGAGCTTTTCAAGTAAAAGGAAAGGGTAGATCAAAGGCCATTTTATTCAAGCTCAGGAGTTAAATTCTCAGTAGCTCCCAGGAACTTAAGACCTATGGAGGGGAAAAAAGTGTTATAAAATATATTGCCCTCTTTTATCAAAAGCAACCCTAGTTCTATTACTTCTGGTAGTTCTTTTTGTTGTTTTTATTATTTTATAGCAAAGTAAAAGTGCAGGGAGTAGATAACTGATGTCACCAACAGACTTGAGAAGTTGGAGCCGCCCTGGTTGCATATGATAAGGTGCCTTCTGCAGCCTTTTGCCGCCACTGACGTGTTGGCTAACACCCCAAAGCAACAGTGTACTGTGTTGCAGGAAAACTAAGAAGCAATTGATTCTAAACGGAATCTTACTTTAGAGACATTTAAATTTGAAAAACATTCTACAATCCATGTAATATTGTGGTTTGCTAAGAGAAAAGTTTAACATTTTTAAAGGACAAATTTATTTCTAAGAAATAGTTTTCCATTCAAAGGCCAATTCTAGATTCATATCCAACAGAGTATTTTCACAGCTTAAAGCCCTTTATACAAATCACACTAAAGTGATTAATAAAGCAATAGTGAACATCCATAGAATTTATTAGTGTATAGTAAGATATCAGTGAAGCAAGTTGAAATTAATATGATAATAATTCAGTAATAAGTCATCATTTGCATAACTAAGCAAATAAGTTCAGTCTGTAGATGAAAAGCAGAGCTATGCTTAAGTTTTAAAAATAATAACATTTGTTCAGTAACAATGTTTGGAATCCTTATTTGGGCAATGAGCAGCATTTAGACCCATATTTGGGGTTTTGTATTCAATTTAAGATGCTGAACTGTAAAGATCTTTCCTAGCCACATTTCAATAAAACAAACGTTCAAATTTTTAAAAGAAAATTAGTATAAACGTGATGAAATACAGGAATTTTGACCTCAATCAAAAAAGGAAAAGAAGAAATTTTGCCTATCACCTACAAAGTTATTGCTTATTTCCCAAGAAGAAAAATAGATATGTACCCCCAAATTTCCTTTTTCCAATCATTACCATTAAATATTTGTTATTATTTTATATCATTCTTGTTCTTGGCCCTTTAAATTTATCTGATCACTTAAAAGCATTACCATAACTGAATAAAGAATAGAAATGTAAACACATTCTGGACTTTTCCTCAGCTCAGAAGGGAGCTTGTTATTAACTCTACAGCCAAGGAATATGTGATTCTCCTGGATTCCTCCAGGCTTCCTCAGAGTCTCTGTTCTCTTTTACAGTTACTTTTAATCTTGTGAAAAGACTCCCGGAGGCAGGCTGTGGGAACGGATCTCCTCCAGGCTACTCAGAGCAGTTGCCCCTAGGAGGACACATCAGAACCAGCAGACATGCTGTCACTCAGCCCAGGGACACGCCAGAGGGGATGCAGAGAGACCCAAAAGCAAGCATCGGCTCTTTATCTCAGGACGTGATGGCAGCCTCAGTCCACCAGAGGAGCCACGTCATGCTGCTACCCAAAGAAGTGTAAGCTGCTTAAACCCTGACTGACCCCCCACTCTGGGCTAGTCTTCTATGAGATGGGTGTGCTGTTTGGGGGTGGGGGTTAAAGACTAATTCCTCATAGACTGTCAGCAACTCCATCAGGAGAGAACTGAGGCATGGGGGGGGGGTGTGGCAAGGAAAGGTACTATTTATTCAAATGGCCATCTCTTCAAAGAGAGGCACCATCCTATTTGGTAACAACTGTTGCTTCCAGCCTTCATAGCTTACAACTACCTATAGACGAGTGCCTAGATAGTTTTATGTCTCAATTTTAAGCTTTGTTTTCTAGTGGCTAATCATCTATTCTACCCAGTTTCCAAGATAGCCGTAAGGAGCCTCACTTCCTGAGATTCATGGCCTCGAAAAGTTGCCTCCCACATGAATGAGGGCAACATATAATTCCACAACCATCTCTATCATTATCTAGGTTGTTAGAATGTTTTGCTGTTAAAAACAACCATGAAACTAATACCAATGGATGTATTTAATAAAAATTATACTTATAGTAGTTAAAAATGTTATAGTAATCTGTTTAAAGGGTATTTTCCTTGTAAATATATTAAGTGCCTTTGATATTAAGGGATGCAAAAAAAGTTCCAAATGTTCAGTAAACACTTTTATAAGTAGTTACAAATATACAAAAAAGGATATTTGAAATATTTATGAGTTAAAGATGATAATTATGAGACAGAAACGATGTGCATAGTACTAGGTAATAAAATAGTAATTGTGAGAGTGATTATAATAATTATAAATTAAAAATCAATTGTAAGTGTAATAACAATCATATTAGTTAGTTTAAAACATAATGTTAGCCCTGGCTGGTTTGGCTCAGGGGTTAAAGCGTCGGCCCACGGACTGAAGGGAAGCAGGTTCAATTCTCAGTCAAAGGCACGTACCTGGGATGCAGGCTCAATCCATGGCCACAGTTTGGGCACAAGCAATCGATGTCTCTCTCTCTCTCTCTCTCCCCCCCTTCCTCTCTCCCTTCCACTTGCATTAAGAAAAATCAGTGCAAAAAATATCCTTGGGTGAGAATTAACAAACAAAAAGTCATATGAAATGCCAGGTGATGTGGCTAGCAGAAGGTTTATGAATCTGCTTATACAACAAGCCTTCCCAACACAAAGACTTATACAGAGCTGAAAATCACAAACATCAACTAACAAGACACCTTTGAGCCCCAAACTGATAAGATATTGGGATTTTCCATAAAAACTCAATATATACTTTATATCTCTAATATGCCTTACTGTCTATAAGACATTCAATATATACCTCCTGAATACATTTGAATTAATCTGTTGTAGCAAAAATAAAGTTAAGTAAGCAATACAAACCCAATTTTGGAAGAAAGAGAAAGCCTGATGAGCAGGGAGATGATAGAATGTCAATATTGTGGCTTACATTCTAGATGTCAAAGAAACTTCCACAGTAGTCCTGGATTGCATGTAAAATAGACATGAAAATGACACATTTGCAGGATAGTTCATTGAAACTAAACCCAAACCTGTCTGCTCTAAACTGGACATCCAACTAACACAGACCAATTATGAGTATTCTCACCAGCCTAGAGCACCTATGAGTTGAGTGTATAGAGAGAGAGTGTGTGTGTGTGTGTGTGTATTATGTATGTGCAGTTGTTTTTGTTGTGTTTTTTTTGTTTGTTTGTTTGTTTTTTGGTAGCACAATGTTAAAAATCAAAGATTTAGCTCAGGGATGTAGAGAACTTTAAACAATGTCACCTATTCATCACTCACAACAACAAAAAACTGTCAAACTGACCGCAAGTGCATCGATTTTCTTGAACCCACCAGAGAGCTGAGGGCACAGGATAACCACTAGCCCCAAATCTAAGGAGAGACAGGCTTCTGCAGGGAGAGGCAAGAAATGGCCACTTGCTCACCTGGTGCAAACACAATGGGACACTGGTTGTGGAGGAGCTCATCCAGAATATTTAACAAATTGGCAAAGGCTGAATGTGTCTGAGAGCTGCAGATATGGGAGTGTTTGCACCCTCTTGCAAGCTCTTCTGCATGAGCCCCATCTAGACCTCACTGAAAAAGCATCCCTGATCTTGGAGGCCTGAAAAGCCAACTAGCAGCCTCTGCAGAAAGGGTAAGAAACCCCCACTAGGGCCTTTCTCCTATATGTCGCCTATGGAACCAAAGCCTAAAGCTACTGCATAGGATAACAAACTCT
Organism: Miniopterus natalensis; assembly: GCF_054644295.1. Lineage (NCBI taxonomy): Eukaryota > Metazoa > Chordata > Mammalia > Chiroptera > Miniopteridae > Miniopterus > Miniopterus natalensis. The sequence goes on along the minus strand of NC_142085.1, from coordinate 32,974,694 downwards.
GTCACCCTCAGAACACTTGTGAAAACCTGTTGCAACTGAAAAAGAGAACAGAAAATAATCCTCCCACCCCTGGTTCCAGTTTGCCTGGAACAGATGTGGGGTTTTCGATGCTAAAAGTAGGAAGGTCCCTGGCTCATTGGGAGGAGGTGGTCACCCAAACCGTGGGTGAGGCTCTACAATACCTCTCGATGCACAGCTACTGGAGAGAGAGGAACAGGAGCACAGAGAAGACCACACCCACCAGACAGTGCCCGCCTAAGGCTGAGACTCTATCACAATAGAGAAGTCCCTCTCCCCATCACCAGGCTCGTAAGCTGAGTCACAGGCAACAGAGAGGTAGTGCTGGAGATAGCCAAGAGTGAAGAGACAGAGCCTCTTTGATGTACAGTGCAAAGGGAAGGCCTAATGCTGAGGGGGAGGCAGACATTGAGAAAAACTACCAGCAAACCAGCCCCCCAACTGAAACACAAGGAGTCACTAAAGGAATTTGATGCTGTGGCACTGAGGCTAACCACTGCAGCTTAGGAAGGGAATCTCAAACTCAGCCCAGCTCCAAACTCATGTCGCATGCTAAAATTCTAGCAGAAAAACAGGTATATGCACTTCCAGGCATACAATCTATTTTCCTCACCTCTACTCTCCTAAACAAGGTGTCTGGCTTTCAACAAAAAATTATGAGACAGACGAAAAGGTGAGAAAAACAACACATTGTCAAAAATAAAGCAGTCGACAGAACCAGGCTTGGTATGACAGAGCTATCGGAACTAACTGACAGGGAATTTAAAATAACTATGAAAAATGTGCTAAAGCTCTAGGTCAGCGATTTTCAACCTTTTTCATCTCCTGGCACACATAAACTAATTACTAAAATTCTGTGGCACACCAAAAAATACATATTTTGCCGATCTGGCCCAAAAATTCGGTATAATTTTGATTCATTCACACCAAACAGTTATTGTTGTGTTGGCTGTTGTCATTTTTTTTTTTTTTGACAACCTAAGGGAAAAGAGGTCAGCACCCCTGACTAAATAGTCAGGCATTGCATGTTTTAAAAATTCTCGTGGCACACTGGTTAAAAATCACTGCTCTAGTGGAAAAGAAAAACAACATGCAAGATCAGATGGGCAATTTCAGCAGGACATGGAAACTGTAAGAAAGAATCAATCACATTGAAATGTAAGAAATGAAAACCAGAGTAGCAGAGGTGAAGAATGCCTTCAATGGGTATCAGTAGACTTAACAAAGAACCAGTGACCTTGAAGGTTGGTCAATAGAAATGACCTAAACTGAAACACAAAGAGGAAAGAATTAAAAGTTATTATTAAGTATTTACCCAAGAGAATTGAAAAGTTGTGTTCACACCAAAACCTACACATGAATGTTTATCATGTCTCTCTTCATAATCACCCCAGCTGGAAACAACCCAAATATTTTTTTCAGTCAGTTAACAGACGAACAAAGCATGGCACATCCACACCGTGGAATACTACTCAGCCATAAAAAAGGAATGAACTATTGAAACTTGCAACAACACTGATGAATTTCAAATATATTTTGCCAAGTGAAAGATCCAAAGGCTATATATTATATGATCCATTTATGTAACTTTCTGAAAATGGTCAAAATAGAGACAGAAAATAGATGAATGATTGTCAGGAATTGGAGGTGGGGGAAGTGTTGTCTACTAAGAAGCAGCATAACGGAACTTTGGGGATAATAGAACTACTCTGTATCGTGACTATGATAGTGGATACATGTGTCTAAGCATCTGTCAAAACCCATAGAATTTTACCCCCAAACAAGTTAATTTTACTCCAGGTAAAGTAAAAAATATATATACTAGGATATAGGGGTATCCCAAAATGGAACACAAACTCTAACAAATGTTACTAATCTAAACCATGAATAACATTACCACACTAACACAGGTAGAGAAGAAAAGAACCAACCTAAGTAACTTCAGAATACTGTATTTTGATCAAATATTATTAAGGCTCAAGAGGAAAATTATTGTACAGATTTACTATATTCTAGTTAGTAAATGAGATGTGAGTTAGCAATTCTGAGCTTATTTGTGTGCACCAAAATTGAACAAAAAGAGAAAGAATGAACCCTATGGTATTGGATTAGAATTGGATTGGAACTATAAACTCATAGTTTTTATATATTTTTAAATATACATATATAGTTATATATATGTATGTATATATGTATATATATATAAACTTGTAGAACTAAATACAAATGTGTGTAGGCATGGTGTTAATATCATGTATATAACATATATGTATATGTAATATACATATATATTTTTATTGATTCAAATTCATATGCCTCCTTCATGAAGATTTACAATTTTCCCTGTTCAGAGTCCATTTTTCTTTATAAGTCTCTTATAGCACTTATCAGATTTGTCTTGTGCTTTTATACATATCTTAGATGTCCTTCCAGATAGCAAGCTCTTAAAGGTCTTGTATGGATTTTATCTTTTACAACACCCTCTGTGATCTCTTAAATGGTATAGGTGCTCAGTAAATTTACTGCGTGGAATTTAATGTTAGAGACATCTAGACACAAATCTGAATGCCTGGGAATCAACATGCCCTTGAGATAATTACTTCTCTTCAAGCTAGACTTCACAAGGCCTTAGAGAAAGTCCAAAGATACTATGTAGGGTTCAATTCTGGGCCCTCAACTCTTTCCTTTCCATTCTCTTCTGTATCATCTAGTCCCTATAACTATGAAAACTAAATACTGATGATCCCTGAATGTATATACCCATCTTTAATATCTCCTCAGAGAAACTTGGGCATCTTCCTGCTTCTCCCTCCCCATCCCTCTCTCCCCACTTGCCTCCAGCTCATCAGGGAGTGATGTGCCGAATCTCTTCCAGCTCTCCCCCAGTTAATCCACTCCTGCCCTCATGGCCATAGTCTAAGCCAACATCATCCCTCTCCAAAATTTATGGAAGTTTCTGAGATGATCATCCTGCCTTACACTCTTTATTTCAACTCCTTCATAAAGCAGTTAGAATGATTAACTTAAAAACCTAAATCATACCATGTGTCTAAGTTGTTAAAACATCCTCAGTAGCTTCCCACTATAATTAGAATAAAATCCGATCACTTTATTTCTTTTGTTCCTCAGAGCTCTGCACACAACTACACTCCGGGTCGTGAGCCTCGTCAGTTCCTCTAACTCAGACTCCTCTTTCCTTCTTTAGAGCCTTTGCTGCCACAGTTCACATCTGCTAGAGCAGAGCTTCTCAGATTATCTGTGAAGGATCAGCTCTTTCCTTTTCTTCAATCTATCATAAAAATATGCTTTCTAAAGTAGAGTAAAAATCAACTACTAGAGAAAATCGTTAAAGAAATATGTTTTCTTTTTAGATTTACCAGACATAAAGATAGTCTATCAAATTACTACAGATGTTTCAAATGCTTATTCTCAGTTTCTACACAGATCTCGTTAGGGTTCAAGAACAGTTGGCTGAAGGGGAAGATCCGTGGGCTGCTGAGTGGCCCTGAGTTAGAGTACTCTGTGTATGACTGATTCCATCTGCTAAGTTCTTGGATTAAATGTCACTTCTTCAAAGAGTCTGCCCCTGACCATGCTATTTAATTGGATCCATCCCCCTTTATAATATTTTCTATCACTGTATCCTATTTTTTTATTCATAACACTTATCTAAATCACACACACACACACACACACACACACACACACTTTTCTGCTTACTTTATTCCCTGCCTCTCCCTTATAAACCCCAGGTGACAGGTACTGTTACCATTTTTTTTTTTTTACTAATGCATAGCAATTGCAATGTCAAAAATGTCAAATCCAATTGAGACTAATGAATTTCTCAGAGCTTTAATGAAGTGTGAAACTCCAGGAGGGGGTGTAAAATGCAATTTCCCAAACTCTTGTGACCAATAGATCTTTCTTCAGGATGTATTCAGTAGAATACATTGTAGGAAATACTGATCTAAAGAAATAACTGGAAATTTTGCATATGCTAAAACTACATTTACAGGATTATGGTTACATTGATACTTAAACTTAATCTGCTATCATTATTTCACAGGTGGAAAAAGTAGAGAATTGGAATTATGCCAAAGATTTGGTGGGATAGAGTGTGTGACATTCACTTGCCCATTTTTCTCTTAGATTCCTTTCTACCTTTTCATATTCTGGGGCTGAAACACTGAAAATTAAATTTCCAGATTTCTCAGCTGAATGATTTCTGGATCAGTTCTTCCAAAAAGAGGCACTTGCAGAAGACTGGAAAGCTGAATGAAAAGGAAAAATATGTTTTGTTTGGTGTTTAACTGTTTCTGACAGCAGTGGGTAGCCTCAGGCTTCAGTGTCGTTCATGTCTTCTGGACTGTGGCTAGCGGCTGCAGCTCCAGAACTGTTCCCACAGCCAAAAAGCAGCCACGAAGCCAACTGGCTGTGCCCTCCATGGTCTTCGGCAGCTGCAGCAGCGATGACAGTGGACTTGGCAGTGGCATGGCTTCCGGCCTCCAGCAGTGTCTGCTGTGAGCATCCACGCAGGCTGGCAACACTGCCTCCTCCCTGTTTCTCTAGCCAGGGCTGGTAAGGACTTCCTGCAGTCACTGGCTCTTCATTACCACACATTTTGCTCCACCAGGCCTTCCGATGCTGTTGAAACCAATTCCTTGTATGAAACTCCCTCTGTTTAAAATACCTAGAGTAGTTTGTTTTCCTGACTGGACTCTGATTGATATGGGGGCCAGGTGGGAGAAGGTAACTCTATCTTCCAGACAGATTGCATGAAGGTAGAAAAATATTATCTGCTCTATCTGATGTCAGTGAGTCAAGAACTAAACATTAAGAAAAACACCCAGAGCAAAACAAAATAATGAATTCTGGGAACAGACCAAGAGTGGAAACAGGAGCCCAGGATTCTAATCCAAATCAATCATGGATGGGGTGGTGTCTGCAAGTCATTTCATGGTTCTGAATCTGATGGTCCTCAATTCCTTCTTCCCTGATTGCCTCCAACACCAAGGGGTGCACAGAGGCCTGTAGCCCCCACACTCTCTATTAAGCCACCCAGAACCATCCCCAAATAAACAATCTAAGTGCCACATGCCTGTTCTGCCAATGCAGCTTCCAGACAAGTTTCCTAATTTCCAACTCTCTCTTCAACTGAACATCACCCAAAACCCTATCTAAGTAGAAAATTAGGAGTTGCCACTATTCAACAATTATTTATTTAGTACTTCTCCTGTGAGGCCCTGGGCAGGGGGAAAACAAGCTTACATAATGTGTGGGAGAGCGATGCATACAAATAACAGTAAAGCTTTGAGTGAAACAATGGCTATCACAGAAATACAAATTAAGGCAACAAGTACTGGGAGGAGGGAGCACTTAATTCTGTGGGGATCCTTCCAAAGGCTTCACAGATAATTCACTGTATATAGTGGAACATAGGACGCGTGATGGCACTGAGTGAAAGAGCTGCGACCAGAACAGTGGGGTCAGACTGAGCGAAACCTGTGGAGACCAGGCCCACATTATTACCCTTCTGGCACTTGGAAGCCATATGAGGCTTTTAAACTAAAAAGGTATGTGAAAATGTTTGAAAACTTGAAATATATAAATATAGAAAAGGGTTCTTGAGGATTGATATTCCTTGAGAAAGAAAATATTGAGCTTTTCATCCAATTTTATATCTCCATTACACTTAGGATATATGTATGTTATCCTACCAGTGTGATGCCCAAGACATAATAAGCAAAAATAATTATCTGTTTTTAAATCCTCACCCAAGGATAGGTTTTTCATTGATTCTAGGGAGAGAGGAAGGGAGAGGGAGAGAGAGAGAAACATCGATTGGTTGCCTCATGCACGCACCACATGCACGCACCCTGAAAGGGGATCAAAACCACAACTTGGGTATGTGCCCTGACCAGGAATTGAACCTTTGACCCTTTGGTGTACAGGATGATGCTCTAAGCACTGAGAAATACTAGCTAGGGCCAAAAAGAAGTGTCTTAATAAATTATCATAATAATAACACAGCCAGGTCAACTGAAATGCTGTTGGAAATAATTGTGTTGAAAAGCTAAACATACAGTTGCAAGGAAGAATTTAATATCTCTTTGAATGTTCTAGAGTGTTACCAACTTGGAAGGCCACTGAGAAATAACAATAGTTTATGGATATAAAAAAGCTGGAAATGTGATTCAATATTGTGTAATAAGAAGTAAATTACAGAAATATATCCTGAACTCATTTAGTTTCTGCATATTCCATGATCAGTGAAGAAACAGTAATGACATAGAGATTTTTTAATGCCATTGTGTGGGAAATTGGTTATGAATTTTCAAAGTAAAATGGTGAAAATACTGATAAAGTCAGTGCTATTCTGAACTATGTATAAATGAGGAACTCTAATCCAGGTGAGGACATTTAAACCTCAGACCTCTCCAACAATCTTGAGATAAATTGCACCCAAAATATCTCATTTTCCTTTGATTAGCACTATATCAAATAGATGGAGAGAAACTGAACAGAGAACTTAGAAAAGCATCTTAGTATTGAGGAAACTGACTTATGAAAAATATTATAGGAACGAAATATGTGCCACTTTGCAAAGAGATGACTAAGGAATGATGACAATCTATAAATATCTGAAAGGTATAAACATCCAGTAAGGGAGGAATTATTTAGCATGATATAAAAAGTCATAATTACAGTTTATGAAATGAAATTAGAGCCCTGTGTTCCACTACATACAGCATTTGGGATACTGATGACCTGTATTTAAAACAGCCAAGTTGTGTGACCTTTGAAGCATCTTAATGCTTTTGTCTGTTTCTATTTCTATCTTTAAATATATATAAGATTTTAATAGAGACAGGAATAATAAATCGCTTAAAGGTAAGTACAATAAACACTTGATTACAGTATTTTTTTTTATTTTGCACACTCTCTGGCTCTAAAAAAAAAAAAAAATCTCAGGTGGTTCATTCAATTATTTGACAAATAGAATACAAAAGATAAACAAAATCCATAAATTCTTCCCCAATCGAATGTTAATCTTTTCCGCCAGACCTACTTACTAGCAATGAGCAAAAGTCACTAATTGGAATTTTACCTAAACATTAGTGAAGGATCATAAATTATTGATCTAGACTAATCGGAGTTATGTAGCTAATTGAGGTAAAGACATATGCTGGCTGCTTTACATTGAAAAGAATCAAGATTTCATTTGCACTGATGCAAATTATTGTCTCTTTCTTGAATTGTTTCTTACCCTGTGAAAGACCTAAATACCCAGCCACAACCACTTTCCTGTGCCCATGTTTCCTATCTTACTCTGGGTGTCTTACTGTGTCCTCAAAGTCAATAGACTCTAAATCAAATTCATTTGACAAACAACATAAAACTTACCCCACACTTTCCATATGCCAGGCCCTGTGCTGCTGAGGTAGAAATACAACCATGATTTTGAAAGAATCCCTATAGGAGGGAGCTCCCAGGTGTTTTCTCCCCACTTTTTACCACTTTTCCAAGTTTTAAATTACATAATTTTATTATAAATACTATCTATGGCTGGGTTCCCAATAAGTACATGATTTATTGAGATTCTGGTGTTCATGATTTATTGAGTGCTCTCAGGACAAAAGGAGTAGAGTGAGCAAGACACAACAGAGGAAGGAGCTAAATCGGGCCATTGTCCCAGCTGGAGTCTAGTCTCAGCCTAATCTGTGGGGAGCTCTGGGGCATGAATGGTACCACTGAATCAATCCCACCTTCAGGCAAGCAGGATTGTTTTTTATATGTCCATGTCAATTAAGCATTGATTATGGGCTGCTATCTACTGCAAAGAGACCTATGCATAATCTCTCAATGTTTATGCTCCCATTCAGTGGATGGCAGTTTTCTGGAGAAGGGAGCAACTGTGAGTAATTACCAGCCAACTCTCAAAGCACCTAGGAGATATATGCACCACCTGCTAAAGGGCACCTGACTGGCTACCAACCATGCCTACTAGAAACATCATCACTCCCCTGGCCACTTAGGATCACAACTCCTATTCCTGTCAAGCCATCCTGGATTGGTCGCTAAATCTGGAAAATTCTTCCTTTATACTTTCTTTCTTGTGTTTTTCCCTTCGTATTTTTTTCCCTTAGTCACTACTTAGAGCAGTCCCAGTTCTTACTGACTCACACTTAATGAACAATCATATTTTCCTAATTAGTCTCAAGATTTCCAGAGGCAGAAAAGGCATTACAGATAGTCAAACCATTGTGCAGGGACTTGGGTGTCCTGGAAAGCTAATGCTCTAATGAAATGAGCAGCCACTGCTCAGCTCCAGATGTGGGAAATTGCACCCAGTGTTGCAGGTCTTCTGATATTTTAAGAGAAGTCAGAAATCCAAATTCTTGATTTGGATTTCTAAATTTTATATGTGGTAACTAATTCTAGGTTGGGTGTTCTTTTTTTAAGTTATATGTAAGGTAAAAGGGAAAACATCTGCTGGTCAAAACACCACAGCCATTTTGCAAATTCTGGCCAAAAGCCTCTGAGAAGAGATGACATTTAAATAAATAAATATAATTCAAAGGGAAGGAGGTAAAGGCCTCAGAAGAAACCTGGGAAAAGTATTGGGAGGTTCAGAAGAAAGAAAATAGACTCTGAGTCCTCACGAATATGGATCTGGTCTTTATTAGGTTTTCCATCTTTGGTTTCTAGCACAGTGCATAGCACATAGAAATTCTAAACAAACATTCAAATGAATAAATAAATAAAAGAACAAACCAAGGAATGTGTATCTCTGTATGTCCTTGAGAGTACAAAGGAGTGATGATATAATCCATAACCAAGCAATCATCCTAGTATCCACCAAGCACAAAATTAAAGCTGTCACACACTGTCCTCTGGGAATTCTGTCAGGGTCACCCAGACACAGTCCCCACTTTCCTTCTCCTTTCAGTACAAAAGCGTGTGTCAGTGTATTACTAAATACTGCTCCTAAGCTTGCGGGCATCAGCAGCAAGCAAAGAGAAGAGGCTGGAACTGGCCTCTAATAATAGACTTTGGTCAGGCCCATTTTATGGGATGTATGGCGGCAATGGTCATCACCACACATCTCAGTCTCCTTCAGGAGTGCCCTGTACCTCCCAGCACACCCCAGTTTGGGTAGCCCTTTGTTTCCATGCCACAGAATCCTAACTGCCTGACCTTCTTAGAGGACCTGAGTCAAAAACAGCTCTTGCAGTCATTGCAAAATGATAGTGACTTTGGACCAAACTCCACCATCACCTGGCAGGGCTCTCCCCCTGAGCCAGCATCATCTAAGTCCCCCAGATGCCTGCGGAAGGGACATGAGCTGCCAAAATGTCATTCCAGAAAAGCTAGGCAGAGCTGGGGACAGGAAGATACTATACCCAGTTGGCTACTTGTCTGTCTCTGGGAACCTCTCAAGACCTTTTATGGAATGATCCCGGTTTTTATGCATCTTTCCCATCAGGAATGAATAGTTCCATAGCAGTTTGCAATCAGCTGTTTCCCCACCCTCACTGACATGTAAACCTGAGGCTTCTTCACCAAGTGGGCCCATACATTTGTTGTCTGGGCTATTTCTCTAGAATGTTTTTCTATGGTACGCTAAGACCGCATTTAAGTAGGAGAGAATCCCTGTGTTCTGGAATTCTTGATTGTCCTGGCTATACAAGGGCTTTCCTTTAGCCTGAGTTAGGTTAATAAATTATTTGTGTTGGGCTGGTTAAACTGTACCTTTCAACCCTCTTGTCACCTGCTTTGCATTTTTAAAAAAGTATGTTCATTACATAATTAAACTTCTTTTCAAAATTTGCAGAATTCATTTTTGACAAATTAGCATTTTGCTCATTGGCCTGCCTCTGCCTTCCTCCCCTTGTGCTCCTAGAAAATACTCGTTCGCCTTTTGCACTCACCTGGCAAAACCCGAAGTTGGATGAATCCACCTCTCCACCTGCTCTGCCTCTGCCTTGGGCTGCGAGTGCTGAAATAATACCACCCAATGAACTGAGCCCCAGTGCCTTTGCTTGCTCTCTTTCAGCAGGCGCAGGGCAGGCCTCGTCCTTCACAGAGGCATTAGAAGCCGTCAGAGAGTAACTTCCCCAAGGCCCTGCCCGCCTGCCCACACATCTAACTGTAATTATATTATCCGCCCCCTCCTTCCTCCTGCTGCAGAGACAGAAGTGCCCCCCTTTTCTGTGGACTCCCTCCACTGGCCTCTGGAGTCCCCCCTCCCACATCCTTCCATCTTCAGCCGCCCCACTGGTGCCTGCCCGGAGATTTGAGCATGTTCCTCTCTCTATACTGGACAACCACACATGGTCCTCCGATGCAGTGTCCCTGTTTGCTGGCTTCCCTTGCTTTCCTCCCCTTCACCCTCAAACTTGGGCATCACCTGCGCCTGCCGCCCCTGTTTCTCGCCTTCCTTGTCAATGTGTCTCACAACACATTGTTCTCGGTCTACAGCTCCCATCCATCTTCTCCATGTCGCCAAGTCCAACGGACCTTCCCAGCCCTTGTGCTGCTTGACCTTGGCAGCGTTGGATATAGCTGAGCTCACTCTCTCTGCCTGGCTTCCTTGTCTCAACACCTTCCTCTTCTGTTCCCCTGCCTCCCTTTTTGTGCCTTCCCTGTGTCCCTGCGGCTCTGTCTTCCTTTTACCTTTCGATATGCTTTGGGATCCTGTGCTAGGTATCCCTCTTCACTTTCTATTGCACTTGATCTCTAAGTAACTTAATTGATTCTTGGGGCTTAATTTTGCCATCTGTTTACTGATAGCTTTTACAATAATTTTGCATTTATTTTTACAAAAGTGAGACATGCACATGAAACAAATCAAAGACTCCTGAAAGTTTATGAAGAAAATTCTGTGCTCTCTCGTGCAACTCTTCCTCGCCCAGAGCCTGAAGCACTGAGAGGCACTCTCTGGGTTTATGTTGGTTATCTCCATGACTAAATGATATGATTATTCTTCTGTTTCATGATTTATCCCATTTAGACGTCTCCTGATTTCCTAATATGAAAGGTGAGAATAAGTTTTACTTAACACTCGTCTCCTTCTTCTCCTAGGCCTTTTAGTATTTATCATTTCTAATCGGTTATCTTTGAAACTTTAAATAAGAATTGCATCTCTGTATTTTTCCCCATCAACCTTCAACAGTATTTCTTAACTCCCTACTCCATAAGATAAGAATGTGAATAGTCCTATCTTTCCTCCTCTCTCACTTCCTATCTTGCACTTTATCATTACATTTTTACCCTTGGACTTTATCATTACATTTTAACCCTTCAACCACAACAAATCTCTCTTGTTTCATGTATAGATACATGCTTAAAAAATGGAGACCCACAAACAGCATTATATTACTATTACTCTGTAAATATTGCTCACTGCTGAGCCACATAGTAGGCTGGAATTACACTATTTTCATCAATTTCAGACCCTATACCATTGCTGGACAATTCCAAGCATCCAGGTCCTCTAGGAAAAGTGGCTGTCTCTGCAACTCCTCGGGACTGACTCTGCCATTCTGAAGACTGTTGTCTTGGACTGAATTTTCTAGAAAACTGCACCTGAGATAAACACAGCTGGGGAGTGTAAGTGATGTCAGAGAAGCAGGAGTGAGAGAAAATGGGTGCGAGGCAAGGAGGGCCACAGCTTCATGGAAAGCTGTCTGCTAGTACCTGCAGAGTGTCTTCAGAAAGGAAGCTTAAAGCTACGCTTCTGCGCACAGTCCTTGTGAGGGGAAGGGGTGTGTTTGCCCAGTGTGCCATCCCCTTTGGGGCAAGGATTGTCCCATGGGATAGCTCCTCCGCAGTTCCAAGTTGCATATTGATTGATGCTAATGAGTTTCTCTGCAACAACAGGGAACCCCCGGGGTAGGAGGCAAAAGATGCTGTTGGGGCAGGAGGCAGGGTGCTGTGAGCCTGTGTCCTCAGGTGACTGGAGGGACCAAAGGTAGCTCAGCAGGCCCCTCTGGAGCAGCCTCAGCAGTGCCCTGATTCCATAACCATGGAAACAGCGCCAGCCGTTGCTAGGTTCAGACACTGCAGATCTGGGATCATGCAGACACTGAATCCCATGCAACTACTATTTTGGTAGCTCTGGGAAATTTTTTATGGTCCTTCTGTTGTTTTGTTTTTCTCATTCATGCTTTTAACCTTTAAGAGCTCTTTCTTGGTCGCTATTTATTCCTTGCTCACAGTCTCCTATTCTTGTTTTTAGGTTATAATACCTTCTAAGTATCCATGAGAATATTTAGTTATATTTTTAAAGTTTTCTGCAATGGAGGTAGCCTAAACAGTGGTAAAGAGGATGGACTCTAGAACCTAACCACCTGGGTCTGAACCTCAGCTCTCTTACGGCTTTGTGTCTGTTGCAGAACTTGTCTATATTTTAGTTTCTTTTCTTTCTTTTTTATTTGTTTTGTTTGCTTCAAACAAATACAAAATGTTTATTATGCAAAAATGCAGGAATTGCCAAGCTATCAATCTGTTAAACTTAGAAAAAATATGAACTTATTTTATAATTCAAAAAAGAAAGCTACATTCTTATTACTCAGCCTAACTTACTTCCAAGTTCTTAAAGTTGCAGATTTTTTAATAAAAAAAGTCATTCTAAAAATTGTCCCAATTAATTATTCCATAAAAAACAAAATATCTTTTAAATGCATTAAATGAAGTAGTCTTTGTAACATAAACTTATTTAAATAGCTTTTATGTCAGTAATAGCCAACATATAAACTAAATGCTCTCATAGTATAAATAGGAAATACTAATGTTGAGATCAGTATGGAACTTATTACTTGTCGGTTCACTTATAATATAATTAATAATCAGTTTATTGATTAGGCTAGTGATATTTAAAGAGCATGCTTAGTCACACTGTATTTCCCAGAATAACTAACTGAATATGCTTCAGTCTCACTAACTATATACCAATTTTTGTTGTTGTTAATCTTCACTTCAGGATATTTTCTCCATTGCTTTTTCAGAGTAGAAGGGAGGGAGGGAAGGAGGAGTGAGAGAGAGAAACATTGATGTGAGAGAGACATACCGACTGGTTGCCTCTGGAGGACACCCCGATTGGGGGCTGAGGAGCGAACCCGAAACCCAGGTACATGTTCTCACCAGAATCAAACCCTCAGATGCCCTGGCCAACACTCTAACCACTGAGCCACACCAGCCAGGGCTAACTATATACCAATTTTATTATCTCATATTCTTCTCTATTCTCTTTGCCTGTAGTCCTGTTGTGGAATATGGAGAAGTGGCCTAGAACACGATGGTCCTATATCTTCTGTTCTGTCCATTCTTTCCAACCTTTGGTAGGTTTGTAAAGCCTAAAGTTACCTCTACTAACATGTTTTCACTCTTTTAATTTTTCTGGTATTTTGTTTTCTGCTGTTTCATCTTCCTTCACCTCTCTATCTAGAATTTTCTATTCAAGTTTATGTAAATCTCTTTCTTAAAACCTGGAAATTACAGCAGCAGCAGTTTCTTTTATTTCTGTGTTTTCTGCCATTTCCCTGAGCTCCTTTTCAAGCCTTAAAAGTTCTGTTTTTTTCTTCTCTTGGGTATAAGTTCCTAATAGAAATTTTACTTGAAGCTGGCATTGGTGCACTTTCTGCTAAGTTTTCTCTTTCTCTTCTTCTTCTAACTTCTTTTAAAGATGAAATACAAATGTAAATGCATTGACATTTATATACTTTTCTGGGGTTTTTTGTGAGCTTCAACTGACAATTCCTGTTTTCTCTTTGTTCCTCTTTTACTTTTGATCATCTTGTTTATTACGAAGAAGCAGAGGTATATCCTCTGTCTTTAACTTGAAAATTTCCTCCATTTTTGCTCCATTTATTTTTCCAATTCTGAATACGTTTTTCTTTCTTCTAGAGTCAGAAATGTTTATAGTTTGTCCCTGTTGCACATACATCATCCTGTATTCTTCTAGAACAGTGTTCTAGAACTCGTCCCATAGCTGTTACATCTTTTTGGGTCTCACTTTTACAAAGTTCTGGTGACCATAATCGTACAGTGCCCTTGTCGCCCTCCTGTTTGCTGACATTTTTCAGAATCTGCCACTTCCCCTGAAGAAGTACATGATGGTACTTTGTCTACAGAAAGTTTGCCTGCCCCAGCTCTGAGAGCTCTCTGTGTTTCTGAGTGACCCGAAGCCCCCCTGTCAATTTTTCTGGATATGGCTCTCAACTCGTTATTAGCTATTTTCCTTAATAAGCTCTCCTATTTATTATTTAAAAATGTTCATTGGCCCTGGCCGGGTGGCTCAGTTGGTTGGATTATTGCCCAGTACACCAAAAGGTTTCGGGTTCGAGTCCCCCTGCCAATTGGGTGTGTACAGGAGGCAACCATTCGATGTTTTCCTGCCACATTGATGTTTCTCTCTCTCCCTTCCTCTCTCTCTAAAGATAAATTTTAAAAAACATATCCTTGGGTGGGGATTAAAAATTTTTTTTAAGTGTTCATTGCAGTTACAATTGTCTCTATTATTTCTCTTAGCTTTTTAACAAAATTGTGTTACTTCTTTTAACTGATGCTGAAGTCTTTTACATCATCATGTATTTTGGCTAATTGTTGCTGGATTTTTGCTCTTTTTCCTACTGATAATTTATTTTCTAATGCTTCCACCACACAGTGCTGAATTCTGAAGTCTTTTTTTTTTTTTTAAAGAAATGAATGGGTTTATCTTTTCTGCTGTTAATAACAGTTTTTAAAAACTTTCTGCTGTATGTGAGATCTTTGCTTTCTTAGTCTAATTAGCTTTCTTCTTCTAGTTTTGAAGCTGAAAAGGTTGAATTCCATCCGAAGCACAAAACCAGCCCTCGTTCTGCGCCACACTGCAGTGAGGGCAGCCATGTCCCCCTGCAGAATCGCGGGGCCACTCCGAGCAGGTGGGCCTAGGGGTTCACGCAGGGGACACTAAAGAACCAGCAGACAGTCCGCACCAGAGGGAGAAGCAGGGTGGGCTGTGCCTTAATGCCTTCATCTATAAAGTGGGGTAATATAGTACCTACCTCATAAGGCTGTTACAGTGATTGAGCTTATATGTAAGTTTGGAATAATTTAAAGCTCAGGTCGATTATTATCTCTAGTCAACTTTTCTGTACGCATATGTTTTCCTTTTTCCTTTTTTAAAAGGACAGGATGGTGGTTTTATATGTGGAAAACAGTTCTAGAGAAGTACAGACGAACAGACAGAGGGGGTGCAGGATACAAGACAGGAGGGAGAAAGGTTGGACAGTGGCCTCTTCTAACCAGTAAATGGAAGCTGCATCCCACCCCAAGGTGGGAGGTGGGCCAACATTGGCACAGGAGCAGTGAGAGAGGCATGAGGTGCCCATCCCTGAGGCGGGCAGCCGGGCAGGGCCCAGTTCTCGTTGGCACAGTCGGCCCGCTCTGGCCCAGCTGGGATGCTGAGACGGGGCGGGGCAGCGGGGCTATGGGAATGCTAGGCAGAGGGTCAGAGGGGGTACGAAGGCCTCTCCTGGGGGGAATGGAGTGGACATGAATAAAGAACAGGATCACAGGAGGCAAATATAGAGCAGCAGCAGCAGCCAAGCCCCCCAGGGGAGATCTGTAGTCCTGAGGCAACCCCTGGGGTGGTGATCATTTCTTGGGCACCAACCCAAAAAGCTTCTCTCCTGGGGTATCAGGGTGAGAGTAAATGAACAGTTTTTGGTTTCAGAATGAGGTGGACTAGAGTGGTCAATGGGCTCCACACCCGGGTGACACAGGGATTGGGAGCTCAGAGTAGAGGGCCCCTCTTCTGATGGCAGCAGGCAAGGGATATTGTTGGCAAAGCTCATTCCTGGGGCAGGTGGGGCTGAGGCATGGAGGTGAGGCGTGGGGAGCAGTGTCTCAGGCTGCCCACTCCTCAGGGTTAGGTCCTGGTGGGCCGATGGTACTACATCTGGTGCCCATCCGTTTCTACCCAGATGCCCCCCCAAGGGGCTTCAATCTAGTAGCTTTCTACCAGACAATGCTGTCAGAAAGCCAGTGGGGGGTGGGGGTGAGGGTGGAAGGTGGGAGGGAATAATGACGGACCCTGGATCTGGACTTTGGGAAGAGAACCCTCATGGGATGTAGGCTTATGTTTTTCTGTTTGCCTGTTCTTTTTAATGCTACTGGTATTTCTCACATGGCTCATTATCGTTGGATATCTAGTCATGCTTTAAAAAGGTCTGGGTCAGTGGAGTTTCCTCTGCTGTTGTCAAAATACAATGGTTTTCCTCCTAGGCCTCTCTAATGAGGAGAGTTTGACTGAGAGCTCCGTGCACATGGTAGACCTGGCACATCCACTGTAAAGCTTCACTATAAGGGCTGGTGAGCACGAACTGAAATGTCAGTCAGGCCGTGGGTCCCCAAATATGGTTGGCTTTTATACGTATCCTATCTTTTTTCTAGATTTTCAGTTAATATGCCATTAAAGGAGAGTAGTGATGATATCCTAGCATGGCGGGTACTGTGAAAAGAATGTACAGAATACAAATAAAATCTTAGAGATGTTCTGCACTTGATATGATAGAAGAATCAATGGCTTAATTACAGGTGAAATGTTTTTATCACTTCAAAATAATGTTCTAAGTTTTGTTTTTGAAAGTGATATGCAGTTGACACTGTACAATTGAGGATATTTATAAAATCATTGTGATTTTTTGTAGAATTTTTTGTAAATATGTTTATAGAATTCTAAAATCATCTGTGATTTATTCTAGATTATTAATTTTGTTGATTTAAAAAAGACACAAGACAATGGCTTTTAAAATCCTTTTTCCTTTGAAATAATTGTGTGTGTCTGGGTTATCTATAAACGCTGGGACCCAGAAGAGGAGACTGAGAAACAAAGGAGGAAATATTATTCAGGAAACAAGCTCTGTGACCCAAAAGTGGAGTAAGAACTTCCTGTCCAAGTCTTAGGAGGTGATCAGTAGTTCTACATATTTCTCTACTAAATTAGGTTTCATAATTTCCTGTGATGTCATTTGTTTTCTCCCTCCGCCCTTCAGCTTGAATTAGAACTTCCCTTCCAGAGTTCTGCCAAGCCACTTCCCTTTAGACCAGTTTGTAATCAAGTATTTCCACTAACGTTTCATGAAACGAGCCTTGAATGAGAAGCCGGGATAAACAGATTTCTGAGGCCCACTTTTCTTCTTACTGTTTGACCTTAGAAACCAATGTACATCTCAAGCCTGCACTTCCTAAACGATTCACATTCTTGGAAGGTAGAAAGAGCTTCCATACAAATTAATGAGCTCCCTGTTACTGAAAATATCCCAGAAGACTCTTGAAAACCACTTCTTAGGGCATAAAAACTGTGCAGTTTTTATGTGATAAAAAGATTGGATTTAATGGTTCTAAAAAAAAAAAAAAAAATCTCTGAATCCTGAAACTCAATGATTTTCTGCTTTAGTTCTGTGGAAAGAAAGGAGCAGGGAAGAAGCGAGGAGGGAAAAGCCAGCCTTGCGTGGATTTCTGCCTTGGTCTCTGGAGTTGCTCCAGGCTTCCTGAGGTTGTGCTCTACTGTCCATTCTGACTCCATACTTAGATACGCACTTTCTTGGTTCAATAGTCCCCTCTTATCTGTGATTTTGTTTTCTGTGGTTTGTTACCTATAGAGGTCTGAAAATATAAAGTGGAAAATTTCAGAAATAAACAATTCATAAGTTACAAATCCGAGTAGCATACTGAAATCTTGCACTGTCCTGGCACACCCAGGATGTGGATCATCCCTTTGTCTGGCGTATTCATGCTGTGGAGGCTACTGGGCCGTTGGTCATTTAGTAGCACTCTTGGTTATCAGAGTGACTGCTGTGGCATCAAACTGATGTGTTTAAATAACCCTTATTTTACTGAATAATGGCCCAAAAGCCATTCACATAACTTACTGTATATTGTTATAATTTATTTTTTTATTAGTTGCTGTTAATCTCTTACTATGCCTAATTTATAAATTCAACTTTATCATAGGTATGTATGTACAGGAAAAATCATACTACAGATTCTCTAGTACAGATGCTCCTTAACTTATGATGGGGTTACAGCCCCATACACCCATTGTTAGCAGAAATATTGTAAATTGAAAGTACATTTAATATACCTAACCTACCAAACATCATAGCTTAGCCTAAGCTACCTTAAATGTGCTCAGAACACTTCTGCTAACCCAGAGTTGGGCAAAATCATCTAACACAGTACACACACTATAGAGTATGGGTTGTTTACCCTCATGATCTCATGGCTGGCCGGGAGCTGCAGCTCACTGGCTCTGCCCAGCATCACCAGAGAGGATCGCCCCGCATATTGCTACCTGGGAAAAGATCACGATTCAAAATTCAAAGTACAGTTTCTACTGAATGCATATCACTTTCATTCGCTTACAAAGTTAAAAAATCATAAGTCGGGAACCATCTGTATATCTAGGGCTTGGTATTATCTGCATTTTCAGGCATCCACTGAGGGTCTTGGAACATATCCCCTGCAGATAAGGGGGGAATACGGTATTTTTCCCTCCCCCCCCCAAGCATGTCTACATAAGTACCCTTAAGACAAAGGCAGATAGAGGCATCCCATTAGTTGGAGGAGAGGCCAACCAGCGCAACCACACTATTTCTTTGAATTCTTATTCTCCATTTAAAAAAATCTATGGGAATTTAAAATGATACTTCATCATATATCTGTTTCTGTTTTAATATAAAATAGTATTTTAAATTATCAGTCTCTGGGGGCAGGGGAGGTGAAGAACTTGCCTTAGTCTATCTAGGAAGATGTGTCTGTGTTTTTGTCCTTTTTCTTTTTTTTTTAATATATCTTTATTGACTTCAGAGAGAGGAAGGGAGAGGGAGAGAGAGAGGCAGAAACATCAATGATGAGAGAGTCATTGATCGGCTGTCTCCTGCACACCCCCGACTGGGGATCGAGCCCGCAACCCGAGCATGTGCCCTGACCGGGAATCAAACTGCAATCTGCGGGGATCCTAGGTAGATGCTCAACCACTGAGCCACACCCGGCCAGGCTGTGTTTCCTTCTTATGCACAAGGCAAACGCAATCCTACTTAAGAAGCTCAGACCAACATGTTGGACTGACACTCAGGACTTGGGTTTATTATCCACCATCTTCTCACAGTCCCTGTGACTTTCTTCTGCAAGGCCCACCTTCTACACACCAGGTAGGATTCATACACTGGGAAAGGTTAATGTGTTATTTAAATAGCCCCCTCTCTGTTCATTCATGCTTCTCTTTTCACTTGACTCCAAACTGTTTAGACATATTTAGTAGAATTATTTAAGAATCTGTCTTAACTCAATCTTAAGGTGCCACACTAAACTAATACAGTCATTGCCCCTGAAAAAGGGTGTGTTATGTGTTACATTTTGCTATAATTCATGATGTGTCTTTGGAGAAGAATTGTGCGTTTTATATAATATGTCAAGGACAATTTCCAAATGGGTAACGTCATCAATCTCACTGACAACATCTCTAATGGCTTCACTCTGTAGTCAAGAGTTTTGCCAAATGCAAGCTAAGACTCAGACCATCACACACACCTGCTCCCTACCTATTGTTTCAGATGTATCATCTGTTTAAAAGGCAACCAAGTTTAGGAAAAGAATTCATCCTTGAAACATTTCTTGTCTAATTAAGTCAACAGATGTTATTTGAAGTCTATACCTGGGGAATTTATTACTTCAGTTTTAAATAGTAAGAATTCACAGACCTACCTTTATAATTGTTGTTTTGTTTGTTTTTTGATCAATGTAGCCAGCCTGGTAATGACTGATAACAGTCAAGAATTTGTGATAGTTGTCATTTTCAACAGTTTTAATGGCATTTTCTAAAAGTACTTTCACTTGATTTATCATCTGGACTTCATTCCTTCCCTGCTAGGTGTCTGATCTCCTTCTTGTGCTGGGGGCGTTGGACAGAGCTGGCCTGGCTAATAAGCTTGAGGGACTAGGGCAGATGGCAGGAAGTGGCTCTCCTGGCCTCTGTCCTTGCATGGAGGCAAAGAGCAAACAGTAAAGCCAAAGGTCAGTGTTAGAATGCACAGCTAAGCCAGTTACCAAGGCAAGAAGAGGCCGAGGCAGGCAACAGGTAACTGGTACAACCTGTAGGTAAAAGAGCCAGTGAAAATGAAAAGAAGGACCTACTATTAGAAAGATGGTAATCCTGGCAAGCAACCAGAAGATGAGCTCTTACTGCCTTCTGAAGTTTAAGAAACCAGGACACCCAATGGCCCAAGGAGACTTCAGTTTCTCTACCCTCCCTGCCTAATAAGGGTGTGGCAAAGGTCATATTCAGTCTTATATGCGTAGCCTAATTATTTTTATTATTGTTGTTGTTAAAAATTGTGATGTAATTGAGAAATATATGGAAAGACAGATAACTATAAAAACATCTGAGAAAAAAACCCAGCTGCATGGCAAGAATATTTTCTTTATGTGGCAGAACAAAATAGGACAAAGCATTTTGGTGTATTATTTTCTTTAAATTTAGTCTGCTCTTGTTAGTTTTTAGAAAGTATTTAATTGGCATCAGTGATTGTTAAACACTTGTGATAGTTATAATTTTTGAACAAATTATCTATTGTGGCAAGTTTGGTAAATTCACAGATCAGAATTTATATACAAGGAAAAATCCCAACATGAAAGAATTGGATTTTTTAAAACACTAGTATCTACCTACTTTGGCAGTTTTAGTGTCTTGATTAAATATTTTATGATGATACTACTTAAGATAAAATGTAAAAGCTAATTTATAGTGACATCTCCTTATGTGAAAGGTTCCCAAGCTGATTTATTACCAGGTTGAAGCATGTCACTGAATATAACCACGTCTAAAGAGACTCTGCAATTTTCTTCCACACTCCTAATTAAACAACTTCTACAAAACAATTTATATGAAAAGCAGTGCCTTTAATTTTACAGGACTCTACTCTGATACCTCCTTAGTTAATTCTTCAATTCAATTTAGTACCTGCTACGTTCTGTACTAAGTAATAAATTTGGAACACTATGCTCAATTATAATTATTTTTCTGCTACATGTATTACGTTACATCATCCTGAAAGGACTTTGGAGAATACACACAGCTTAGAATTACTTAATCATAGTTTTGGTTGGGGCAGAGGGGGTTAAGGGAATACTTTTAATGCTTTATTTAAGTTACATAGAACTATCTACCAGTAGGATTAATAAAATAAAGCACTGTAATTACAATCTAATCTATAAATTCAGAAGAATCTTAACAATAGGTGTTGTTAAGAAACACTAGAAGTGTGGAAAAGAAGAAAAAATGAAGCCAGGGGATTGCTATAAATAGGACAAAGAAGAGGCCGCCAAGCTAGGCCCAAGCTGAAGAAGGACCTGCTAATGGCACCTGCAGGACCTTATGGGACGGTGTGTGACACGGGAGGTGGCAGCAACGGTAGTATAATGGGAAAGAAAAATGTCCTTGGTGACAGTATTTGGCGGGAAGGAACAGGAGAAAATAGGGAAAAGATTAGGGACAGAGAGAGACCAGAGGGTGATAGTATTGAGCCAAAAAAAAGTCATGGACTCAAATCTTAGCAGTAAAGACCTATTAAAACGGAAAGATAACACAAATAGGAAAAACAAAAGAATTTATTATCGTCAATTTAAAGTACTTACATTTTATTTCATCTAGAAAGTATCTGAGATGGATTATTCAAAAAAAGGAGGAGCTATTTACAATAAGATTCATAAATAGAGTCAAAAGAGGTAGGTGGAAGCGTATGCCGATCATAAGGGGCGATAGGGTGGCTATGTCTGAGCATAAAACCATGAGGAAGAGGGAAACTTTATACATTATTTTTTAAAATTGTATCATTATCTGAAATAATTACCTATAAATATTTGGGAGGTAACATTTTCTTGGTTAGAAACTAAACTCCTGTGTTACAGTAGAGGGAGTAAGATATAATTAGTGATAATCTCAGTGGCAATTGGGGATTCAGAGAAGGAAAATTGAATTTGTTCCCTGGAAAAAGTTGTCTGTAAAAGGGCTAAGTAGAGCTTCTTCTGGTGAGAGGAGTTTGAAAACCTGCAGCCACCCACTGCCTGGGGCTATGGCTTTGTAGAGGCTTCAGTAGCAAGAGGCCAAACACACCCTGCACCCGAGGAACTGCACCAAAGCCTCTGGCCTGGGACCTAATGGCCCATCCCTGCTGAGACCCAGGGCAGGTGCTCTGCAATGCCAGGCAATACCTGGCTTGGAAGTAGGGTTTAGGAGGTTGAGAGAATGAAACTTCAAAACCACTAGACAGAGAAGTGTGAAGAAAAAGAAGGGGAGAAAAATCTCATCCAAAATGAGGCTGCAAAACAAAATTTTAAAACGCACGGGGGAACTCTAATGCTGTGAAGATGATTCAGCCCCAAATCAACAATTGCAACATAATTTCGTTCCAGGTGAAATCTGATGGAACTCTCCAGCCAAAACTTTAGAATAAGTATGTTTTGTATGCTGCAGGAGAAAAATGAAAAAAATTATGAATTTTTAAAGAAAAAAATATGAAAGAATTTTTATAGTTTCGTGACTTACATTTAAGTCTTTTATCCATTTTGAGTTTATTTTTGTATATGGTGAAAGTTGGTGGTCTAGTTTCATTTTTTTTGCATGTAGCTGTCCAATTTTTCCAGCACCACTTATTGAAGAGACTGTCTTTACTCCATTGGATGTTCTTGTATGCTTTGTCAAATATTAACTGACCATAATGGTGTGGGTCTCTTTCTGAGGTTTCTGTTCTGTTCCATTGATCTATATGGCTGTTGTTGTACCAATACCAGGCCATTTTGATTACAGTGGCTTTGTAATACAGTTTGGAATCCGATAATGTGATCTCTCCCACTCTGTTCTTTTTTCTCAAGATGACTGCAGCTATTTGGGGTCTTTTTTGTTCCATATAAATTTTTGAAATGTTTGTTCTAGATCTGTGAAATATGCTGTTGGTATTTTAATAGGAATTTCATTGAATTTATAAATTGCTTTGGGTACAATTGCCATTTTAATGATATTATTTCTTCCAATCCATGAGCATGGTATATTCTTCCACTTGTTTAAATCTTCCTCTATTTCTTTTTTCAGTGTCACTTAGTTTTCTGAGTACAGGTCTTTTTCATCCTTGGTTAAGTTTATTCCTAGGTATTTATTTTTTTAGTTGCAATGGTAAATGGTATTTTTTTTAGTTTCTCTCTCTGAAAGTTTACTTGTTGGTGTATAAGAATGCCATTGATTTCCAGATGTTGATTTTGTATCCAGCTACCTTGCCAAATTCGTTTATCAAATCTAGTAGTACTTTGATAGAGTCTTTAGGGTTTTCTATGTACAGTATCATGTCATCTGCAAATAATGACAGTTTTACTTCCTCCTTTCCAATTTGGATACCTTTTATGTTTTCTTCCTGTCTGATGGCTGTGGCTAGGACTTCCAGTACTCTGTTGAATAAGAGTGGTGAAAGTGGACATCCCTGTCTTGTTCCTGTTTTTAATGGAAATGGTTTTAGCTTTTGCCCATTGAGTATGATGTTAGCTGTAGGTTTTTCATGTATGGCCTTTATTATGTTGAGGTATGATCCTTCTATTCCCACTTTGCTGAGAGTTTTTATCAGAAATGGGTACTGGATTTTGTCAAATGCTTTTTCTGCATCTATTGATATGACCATGTGATTTTTGTTCTTCGTTTTGTTTATGTGATGTATAACATTTATTGATTCACGGATGTTGTACCAGCCTTGCATCCCCAGAATAAATCCCACTTGGTCATAGTGTATGATCTTTTTAATGTATTGCTGGATCTGGTTTGCTAGTATTTTGTTGAGGATTTTAGCATCTATGTTCATCAGGGATATTGGCCTGTAATTTTCTTTCTTTGTAGTATCTTTATCTGGTTTTGGGATTAGGATGACACTGGCCTCATAGAAAGAGTTTGGGAGTTTTCCCTCCTCTTGAATTTTCTGGAATAGTTTGAATAGAATAGGTGTTGCTTCTTTTTGGAATGTTTGGTAAAACTCACCTGTAAATCCATCTGGTCCAGGACTTTTGTTTGCTGGGAGTTTTTTGATTACTGCTTCAATTTCATTAGTTGTTATCGGCCTAATCAGGTTTTCTGCCTCTTCTTGATTCAGCTTTGGAAGGTTGTATGCTTCTAGGAATTTGTCCATTTCCCCCATGTTGTCCAATTTGTTGGCATATGGTTGCTCATAGTATTTTCTTACAATCCTTTGTATTTCTGTTGGGTCAGTTGTTATTTTGCCTCTTTCATTTCTGATTTTATTTATTTGGGTCCTCTCTCTTTGTTTCTTAGTGAGTTTGGCTAAAGGTGCATCAATCTTATTTATCTTTTCAAAGAACCAGCTCTTGGTTTCATCGATTTTTTAATACATTTTTTAGTCTCTATGTCATTAATTTCTGCTCTGATATTTATTATTTCCTTCCTTCTACTTCCTTGGGGCTTTTCTTGCTGTTCTTGTTCTAGTTCTTTTAGTTGTTGTGTTAGATGGTTCATTAGATCTTTTTCTTGTTTCTTGAGATAGGCCTGTAATGCTATGAATTGTCTTCCCAGGACTGCTTTTGCCGTGTCCCATAGGTTTGGGGTTGTTGTCTGTTCATTTTCATTTCTTTCCATGAAGTGTTTGATTTCTTCCTTGACCTCATTGGTAACACACTCATTGTTTAATAGCATGCTATTTAGCCTCCATGTATTTGAATATTTTTGAGTTTTTTTTATAGTGGTTGATTTCTTGTTTCAGGGCATTGTGATCTGAGAAGATGCTTGATATGATTTCAGTCTTCTTGTATTTATAGAGATTTGCCTTGTGCCCTAACATGTGGTCTATTTTTGAGAATGTTCCATGTGCACTTGAGAAGAATGTGTATTCTGCTGTTTTGGGATGAATGTTCTGTAAATGTCAATTAAATCCATTAGGTCTAGTGAGTCATTTAAGGTCTGTGTTTTCCTGTTGATTTTTTGTCTTGATGATCTGTCCAATGCTGACAGTGTGGTGTTAAAGTCCCCCACTATGATTGTGTTGCTGCACAATCATAAAGTTCCTCTTAAAGTCCCACAAGGAATTGTTTGTATATTTAGGTGCTCCTATATTGGGTGCATAAATGTTTATAAGGGTTATTTCCTCCTGTTGGATTGTTCCCTTTAGTATTATGTAGTGACCATTTTTGTCTCTTGTTATGGTCTTTATTTTGAAGTCTATTTTGTCAGAAATAAGTATCGCTACTCCAGCTTTCTTTTCCTTTCCATTTGCATGGAATATTTTACTCCATCCCTTCACTTTTAGCCTGTGTGAGTCTTTTGCTCTCAGGTGGTTCTCCTATAGACAGCATATATTTGGGTCCTGTTTTTTTATCCATTCAGCTACTCTATGTCTTTTGATTGGACCGTTTATTCTGTTTACATTTAAGGTTACTATTGATATAAACTTATTTACTGCCACTTTTCCTCTTTATGCTGATGTACCTTTCTCTCACTATTCCTTCTTTTTCTTAAAGCAGTCCTTTTAGCATTTCTTGCAATGCTGGTTTGGTGGTACTGAACTCCTTTAGCTTTTTTTTTGGTCTGGGGAGGTCTTTATTTCACCTTCAATTTTAAATGATAGCCTTGCTGGATAAAGCAATCTTGGTTGCATGTTCTTGCTTTTCATTACTTGGAGAACTTCATGCCACTCCCTTCTGGCCTGAAGAGTCTCTGTTGAGAAATCAGGGGGGTTCCCTTGTAGGTCACTGCTTGTCTCTCTCTTGTAGCCCTTAATATTTCCTCTTTGTCCTTGACATTTGCCATTTTAATTATGTGTTTTGGAGTGGGTCTCTTTGGGTTCCTCTTGTTTGGAATCCCCTGTGCTTCCTGAACTTGTGTGGCTCTCCCCCTCGCCAGCCTAGGAAAGTTTTCTGGCATTATTTCCTCCACCAAGTTCCCTATCCCTTGCTCTCTTTCCTCCCCCTCTAAGTCTATTATAATGCAAATGTTGTTTCACTTCATGTTGTCCCAAAGCTCCCTTAGACTGTTCTCATGCTTTTTAAGTGTTTTTTCTTTTTGCTGCTCTGAGTGATTTTTTTCTACTTTGTCTCCTAAATCACTTATTCTATCCTCTGCTTCATTGAGCCTGCTTTTAATTCCTTCCAGTGTATTTTTGATATCAGATACAGCATTCTTTATTTCTGTCTGATTTTTGTTTATGTTATGTATCTCTTTTTTCATATTTTCCCTAAAGTCCTCGATCTGATCCTCTGTTGCTTTGTTTTTCTCATTAAGTTCCTTGAGCATCTTCATAATCAATACTCTGAACTCTGTCTCTGATAGCTTGTTTACCCCCATATCATCATAGACTTTTTCTGGCGATATTTCCTTTTCTTTAATTTGGGGGTTGTTTCTTTGTCTCCCCATTTTGGTAGATCTTAGTGGTTGTATCTATATATTAGATATATTTGCTGTCTCCCAGTCTCGTGGGGGGGGATTTTGTCTTATGAGTCCAATGGAGCCCAGAAGTGTGTTTTCCTTATACTCCTGAGCTCTTTGCTCTAGGTGTGTCCCTTTTGTGGGTGTCCCTTGTGTGGTTTCTTTATGTTCTCCTGTTGTGGTTGGGTCTAGATTGTCGTTGACCAGTCGTTGGGAGGACTCTCCTCTCAGGTTGGCTAGCTATGTGTCTTAGCCCCAACCTCGACGTGTAAGCTGTTGTACGGGTGCTGGCAAGGCAGGACAATACACAACTAAACTTCCAGGAAACAAGAGGTATCTTACAAAATATCTTGACAGTCACAATGAAAACAACCCACTTGAAAATAGGACTGGGAGAGTGAAGGGAGAACACACACACACACAAAAGCTTAAAAAAACAAAAAGATAGAAAGAAAAGTAACGCTTAGAGAGAGAGAAGTATATTGTTAATAGTGGTGAAAATTTAGAAAATAATAATAATAAACTAAAATGTAAAAAATAGAGAAGCTACTGGGAGATAATAGACACAGAGAAAAGATTCTGAAAGAAGGGCCAGGAAAAACTTAAGGGAGAGACTGGGAATAGGATAATAGTTGAAAATGAGAAAATAAAAATACAATAAAGAGAAGAGAAACTAACAATCAAAAAAAAAGACAGGAAGATGGAATGGAGGATATCAAAAGACTGAAAGAAAAGAAGAAAAAAGGGGGAAAAGAAGTTATGCCAGTGGATCAAGAGGAGAGAGAGAGATAAAGCCTGGGCACAGAGGGAGTCCAGTAAGAGATTTGGGAGAAACTATAGAGGAAAGCAGTAAACTTGGTTACGGTGATAAAGTCCCAGTTGTTAAGCAGGGATATAAAGAAAGTCTTGATAGCAGGAGCAAGGATAAAACAAAACAAAGCAAATAAACTAAACAAAATAGAGAAATAAAGCTAAAAACAAGCTAAGCAAAACAAAGTTTTTTTATAAAAAAGGAAAAAAATTTAGTTAAAAAAGGCTTTTAAAAAATTTAAAAACATTATTATAAAATTTAAAAAGAAAAAACAAATAATTTTTCCCCTTTCTCTTCTTCCTAAGGGAAAAAGAAAACAAACAAACAAACAAACACAAATAAAATAAAAAAAATTTAAAAAAGGAGGAGGAAAAAAGACAGTCAATCGGGTGAGTTTCTTCTGGGCAGCCTATGTTGTCTGAGGCTCACTGTTTTGTGTGCTGGTTTCAGTTCTCCTGGGAGGTACTTGTGTATCACCCAATGTGAGGAGCCATCCAGGTTTGGCTCTGGTGTCCTTAGGTAGATGGTTGGTCTGAGGCTCTCCGTGGGCCACCTCCTCTTGACAGCTATTTTGCAACCTTGTAGTTGCCTGGTCTTGCTCCAGAGTCTTCTGTAGAGTCTTTAGGGTGCAGGGTGGCTAGTGTAGCTCAGGGTATCACTCCCCTTACTTAGAGGTTTCAGTGTCAGGCACTCACTCTGCGGGCGTTAGTCTCTGCTCCACCACCAGCTCCTCAGTCCCTACCCTGTCCTCTGATTCTAGTTCCCCAGGCTCTGGCCTGCTGCAGCTTCAGATTGATTTCAGCCTGTTGCCTTTTCTTTATGGGCCGTTTCAGCAGCCTGGGCTCAGTGGGTCCAATTAAAAACACATTCTGGTGAGCCCTTTGCCTGCCCTACCCCCAGCAGGGGTTTCAGCATTTCCTCTAGTTCCCAAACAACAATCCCTGAGAGTCTTATTCTTGCAGAGTCCTCCTATGAGCTGCTCTCCCTTCCTCCTCAGGACTGTGCCCTGCGGGTGTGTCTGGAGCCTTAGTGAGGGGAACCCACCCCTTTCCTGTTGGGGGCGGTGCTTCCGGCTGCAGGGGGGGCCTCCACCCCTCCCTGCTCAGCTCTGGTTGGCTGGTCTCACCAGGCCCGCCCCTCAGACCGTCCACTGTGCAGACCCCAGTCCCAGCCTCCGCCGGTCTGTCCTCGCAGTGCACGCCGGGAAGGCGGAAGCCAGTTCCACAATCAGAACACAAAAACGCACAAAGCAACACACAGGCAGTGAGTCCGCCCCGAAAGGTCCCGCGGGCCAAGGCCCCCAGGGGAGGGGACCCAAAGTCAGCTCCATGCAGCTCCCCACACCGCTGGTCTCAGCAAAGCTGGGGCGGCTTCACGCACCACCAGGACGCCCCTCAGGGCTGGTCACAGGTCCCAGCCTCCCGGCACCGGGAGCTCAGGGCGGGAGGGCTCCTCCCCTCCCCTGCGCCACGCAGATTCAGCGCCTTCTGGGGCTCAACACAGTGCCCCACAGGGAGGCAGAGGGTCCCCGTGTGTGGCTGCTCAGCGCAGCCGTCTGGTCCCTCACCACTCGGGTGCCACAGACCTTGGGACAGCCTTTCCTATGGTTGGCACCCTGAGCATTAGATGCTGGTCACGGTCGCCACTAGAAGCTTTGTTTCCTAGGAAGGCGCCGTCCGCCATTAGAGGCCTTGTTTCCTAGGAAGGCGCTGATCCCTCCGGGACTCACTGCTCCCCGGGGTCCCTCTGCCCTGTGCGCGGGGTGCTCCTTCCCCTCTCGTCGCTCCGGGTGTGGGATCCCTGCTTTTGGATGCCGTCCGCACTCCTGAGGGGGGGAGCTTTGCAGCCTCCAACCTTGGGGCTCAGGGCCCAGCATGGGCTTCAGGGGGGACTCCCCCTTTCTACGGCCCCACCTTACCGGACTCCGTGATGTGTCTTCAGTGCTCCCCACTCGCACTCCATCCACTCAGGTATGTTTCTCTGGTTTTGCCAATCTGGCTACATAGGATTTTAGGGGTAAATTGAGTCTGGCTGGGAGCGGGGGCCTCTGCTGCTTCTCACAGGGCCTCCATCTCCCCTCTGCCTCCTCTTTACTTTACCTAAGAGCTTGGGTTTTTGTTTTGCTTTGTGTAGTATCCCATTGTATGAATACACCACGATTTATTCATCCATTCTACTCTTGATGGCCATTTAGATTGTTTACAGTGTTTGGTGATTATGATAAATACTGTTTTGAATATTCTTTTAAAAAAAATGTGTTTATTGATTTCAGAGAGAGGAAGGGAGAGGGAGATATAGCAGCATAAATGATGAGAGAATCTTCTATCTGCTACCTCCCCCACGCCCCCTACTGGAGATCCAACCAAGATATTTTTGAAAGCTACATAGTTAAGACAGTCTGGTATTAGCACAAGAACAGACAAATAAACACATGAAATAGAAACTTATGATTATTTTATGATAAAATATAAATAAATAAGAAAAGAAATGTTTCTTTTAATAATGCTGGTAGGTCAATTGGGTATGTGCCCAGGCATGTGCCCTGACCAGGAATCAAACTGTGGCCTCCTGGTTCATGGGTGGACACCCAACCACTGAGCCACACTGGCCGAGTTGTTTTGAACATTCTTGTTTCTACTTTCATTCTCAGCTATGTTGGGTATATATGTAGGAGTGAAATACTGGAATTGCTGTGTTGGAGGCTATGCATATGTTTAGCTTTAGTAGTTACTACCTAACAGTTTTCTGAAGTGGTTGTACCAATTTATATTCCCATGTGTACCACATGAAAGCTCCACTTGTTCCACACCCTCACCTCTGTGTGGTTCTACTGGTTCCTTTAGATCTTACCTACTCTGACGAGTGTGCATGTACACAATTTTCAATTCCCTGATTAATAATGATGTTTATTGCTTATCATCTGTCTATCTATTCCCTTCATGAATTACTTTATCAATGTTCAAGGCCATTTCTGTATGGGTTGTCTATTTTTATATTAGTTCATAGGAACATTTTACATATTATGGATAATAAT
Organism: Miniopterus natalensis; assembly: GCF_054644295.1. Classification (NCBI taxonomy): domain Eukaryota; kingdom Metazoa; phylum Chordata; class Mammalia; order Chiroptera; family Miniopteridae; genus Miniopterus; species Miniopterus natalensis. The sequence goes on along the minus strand of NC_142085.1, from coordinate 32,944,376 downwards.
TTTTTTATCATATAAGACATTGAAAGTATCTTCTCCAGTTTGCAGCTTTCTCTTTTACTCTTTTACTAGTGTCTTTTGATGAACAGGGATTCTTAATTATATTCTCTTTAATTATGTCTCATCGTTATTTTTCTTTAAAAAAAATTATTTGCCTATCCCAAAGTCATAAAGATATTCTTTGTTATCTTTTACTTCACATATACATACACCTCCCACCTGGCCCAGAATTGATTTTTGTGTGTTATGTGAAGTAGACTATTAAGATTACTTTTTCCTATATGTGTACCCTATTGACCTACCATCATTATTAAAAGAAACATTTCTTTCCTTATTTATTTATATTTTATCATAAAGTAAAGAATCATATGTTTCCATTCCATTGCATGTGTCTATTTGTCTGTTCTTGTGCTAATACTAGACTGTCTTAACTATGTAGCTTTGCAAAATATCTTGATAACTCTTAGAGCAAGACCTCCAATTTTGTTATTCTTGAATATTGACTTATCTAGTCTTAGTCCTTTACATTTCCATATATAGATAAATTAGATTCTATGTGTTAATTTCAACAAAAATATTTTAAAGTTATTAACAAACAAGCCATAAATAAGTTTAACTAATTAATTATAAATAAACTATAATATAGGTGGTAAGCTCCTTGACATCAGTCTTGGTGATGAATTTTTGGATATGACTCCAAAAGCAAAAATAAACAGTGGAAGAACTATGTCAAACTAAAAAGCTTCTGCACAGGAAAGAAAATCATCAACAAAATGAAAAAGCAACCTACTGAGTAGCAGAAAATATTTGCAAACCATATATCTGATAAGGGGCATCCATCCTCATAGTTAGGTCTAGCAACATAGCATTGAGCAATAGGAGTCATACACAAAGAGCTAACATTTTATTATTTCATTTAAGTGAAGTTCAAAACAGGCAAAACTAATGTATAGTAAGGAAGACAACAGTGGTTAACCTTAGGAAGGGAAGGGGAGAGACCAGGAGGAGGCATGAGTGGGGCCTTAGGGTACTGGTACTGTTCTATTCTTGATCTGAATTGTTGTTACACAGGTATATTTACCTGGTGAAAATTCACTAATGTGTACACTTATACAAATGCTCGTTTCTGTGTGTTTGCTATACATAAAAGAGGGAAAAAAGCAAACCTTAGGTAACCAATATAGAAATAGAAATAACCTTAATATCTCCCAAATCAATAGATGAATCAAAAGGAAGATGGGGATTTCAGGGATTTGGAGGAGGAAGGGAAGGAAGAAGAGGGGAGAAGAAAGGGAGAAAAAGAAAAATACAGAACCTATTATCAATTCAACAGAAAGTAGGATTACAGGGAGAAAAAAGCAAGCAAACAAAGAAAGTATGCTAAGAGAAAACACAAAAGAAGGTGGCAAAAAATAATCCTAAATGCTCAGTGAAAGTGAACATGAATAGATAAAACTCGCCCATTAAAAAACATAATCAGATGGAATAACATAAATTCATCTATATACCCATTAGAAAAGGCAACTAACACCAAACCCAAAAGAAAATGTGAACATAAAGTTTTGAAAAACCAAGTAGATCTTAGAGTAAAGTGTATTGCAAAAGATAATGATTCCCAAGACAATAAAAAGAAATTGTACTTAGTAATACAACATTGCATCAGACAGAACAAACTGACAGGATTACAAAGTAAAATCGACAGATCCAGAACTATCGTAGATGTTAAAACGTCAATAAGAAACATAGATCAAACCGAAAAAGCTAATAAGAATATAGAATATTTAAAGAACTAGGCTATATGCAGTCTCAGCTTAGCTCTGTCCCTACTCCTACCCATCTCCCCAAATATGTGCACCAAAACCCTCAGGCTACCAACAAGAGAGTAGAATTCAATAACCAGCTTGCAAGCTGTGTCTTCTAGGGAAAGACTCTCAGACTCAGAGCCTATGGAAAGGGGCTTAAGGAGAAGTCACCCAGACAATATCAGAACTAAAAGTCTACATACTGGATTCACTGGAAATATGAACAAGACAAAAATGTAATGACACGGAAACTATGCAAACAGGACAAAAAATAAGTATGAAAGAAACTCTAAAGCAACCAGAATCTAAAGGACACATGAAAACATCTCACCAGTGTTTCGTACTATAGAAAAGTTTATTCAGAACATGAATCAAATAAAATAAGAGCTTAAATGTAAGATGATAACAATGCAGAGTGAAATAAAAATGGTAATTGAAAATGTAAGAACAAATTGAAACTAAAATAACACCATTACAGAACTAATAAATTGCAGACCAAAAGGAATCAAATGGACATGGCTGCAAATGAATTATTTGCACAAAAGAAAAGCTTGAGATAAGCACAATAAAACCAAAGGGAAAAGATAAAATGATTAATGGAAAAAGAAGATAATAGCTATGAGGCGTGACAAAGATGACATTATACAATTATTCCTGAATTGAAGAATTCAATGAATGAATCAGAAAGAGTATTCCAATAGAAAAAAAATCCTGAAATGCAAGAATAAGAGACTATAACTCAAAGTTCATATCATACTCCAAGACAAATATATTCAAGTGTTAAGTCAAAATCATATTCTTCTTATTGAATTTTGAGAATAAGAAAAAAAATATTCTCCAGGCATCCAGAGACAAATAGTCTAAGAGACTTTTTTGAGAACAAAAGTAGGCTGGCCTCAGTCCTCTCCAGAGTAACATTCCAGCTAGAGGACAATAGAACAATGTCTACCAAGCTCCAAAGGAAAAGAAATGTGGTCCAAAAACATTACGCAGAGCCAAGATTCCATTCCCGTATAAGGACCACAAATAGATATTCTCAAATATGGAAGAATAAAAGGATTGTAGCATGCATTAACTTTCTTGAGTTGGGAAAAATGACTCAGTGATGGAATCCAGCCAGTCATGAAGTGGATTATGACACCATGGTAAATGGTGACTCCTGCACGTTGAATGCTAAAAGACAGTGATGTCACAGCATTGTAAGAAAGTGTGACCCCAGTGTTCTATAACCAGCCAAGTGGTTCTTCAAGCTGAAAGAAGGTAGGCGCACAGTCTTCTCTAGCATGAAAGAGCTCAGGGAACATAGCACTTATAAAGTATTTTTGATAAACTCCTTGAAATAAAATTCATACAACAAGAGGAGATCAAACTTTAGAACTCAGGAATGTTCTCCTAAAATAAACAGTGATAAACATTAAATCCATTAAGATATAGAACTAAAAATAACAGTGAGAAATATGGTTACCAAACATAATATATATGTCATAAACTTTAAAATGTTTAACTTCAGTGTCTTAATGTCAAGTAAAATGAAGTTAGTTTAAAACAAAAAACAACCAAACAGCCCTAGCGATTTTTCTCAGTGGTTAGAGCATCTGCCTGCGGACTAAAGGGTCCCGGGTTTGATTTGGCCCAAGGGCACATGCCTCGGTTGCAGGCTCGATTCCTGGTCCTGTTTGGTCTGGCACATGCAGGAGGGAACCAGTTGATGTGTCTCTTTCACATGGTTATTTATCTCTCTCTCTCCCCCTCTCTCTTTCCCTTCTACACTCTCTGAAAAGAAATGGAAAAAATATCCTCTAATGAGGACTTTAAAAAAACCAACAACAACAAACAGAATGTAGATTCTGATAGTGTTTTGGGATGACAGACTGAATACATGTGTTGATCAACTCTCTCTTCCAAGGCTGGATTAACAAGATAGTAAAAATATAACAAAAGTCAAATAAACAAGGCAAGCCCTGTTGTTGGCAAAAAGAGTTCAGTAAGTTTGTCAAAGTCCAAAATGTAGAGAGGGGGCAAAAGTGTATGAAGGGCCCTGGGCATGAGGAAGCCAGGTATAACAGCCAATAAAAAATAAAATGAAATAACTCAAAATGTAAATATAAAACAGTCACTCCATATTCCTCACCCACTCTTAGCCCAAAAACCAAATCAAAACTAAACGAGACAGTTCTTTTCCAAAAAAATTAAATAGTCTGGGAGATCCAAAGTAAAGGTGTTAATACGTTGCATAAAATGCACTCTCTCTCCTCATTTAAGGATTCTTCAGCTTAAAGGCCAGCTCACTACCCATTTACCCTTAAGGAAACCACTTACACATAATTTCCAGTACACTTTTTCATTATTCTAAAACAATGAACAACTATGGATTATCTTCCTGTTAAGGGAAAATAGTTAAAGAATGAGACCAAGATAAATGTGATAAAATGCCCTAGAGAAAGAAAGTTAATTTGAGAAATGGAAAGCAACCTTTAAATATTCTAATTATTATACCAGAGGTATGCTAGAGGATGTTATACGAATATAACAAGAATAGGAACAGTGAAACAGCAAGAAAGAACACTTAGACAATTAATATATGGCTATGGGAAACAAAGAATCTAGGGAGGAGAACAGTCTCAAAGAAAAAATGGGAAGGAACATCCCACAGCTGAGGGTATATACAGGTGCTCAGATTGAGAAGACGCAGGAAATGTTCAGCACAAGTGAAACAAACATCTGTTCCTCAATCTGATAGTGAGAGGTGTGAGAATACTGAGGTTAAAGGAGAAGTTTTCAGAGAAAAAATAGCAGCCCTGATCGCTGACATGTGATTGCTTCAAAACTAGTGAAAACTGGTATTGAACCTAAACGTCCTTATCTAGCCAAATTATTAAGCCAGTATGATTGTAGAATAAAAGTATTATCAAATATCTAAGGACTCAGATAATTTATCTCCAAGGCATCCTTCCTTACACGAGCTTAGGAAAAACAAAATAAAAAGGTAACTAAGAATGAGAAAGGCATAGGGTTCAGGAAACAGCCTAACCTGCGACAGTAATGAAGGGAAGGCCTAAGACGACCTCTGCGCAGCAAAGTCAGGCCCGAAGTAAGGCCCAGAAATAAGTACGCAATAAAAAAAAAAGTGTGTGTATGGTGGACGGGGGGGGGGGGGAGGGAGGGCATTCCATAGATATGATAGTCTCCTTGAAACTAGAAGAATGAACCTAAGGATCGGCTAAAGATAAGAAAGGCAATTAGAAATTTTGAAGATATGTAATCACACTGACATAGTTATGATAAGGTGAAGCGATGCTTGTTGATTTTTCAACTTTTAAATCTAAACAGAGGCAAAACTTATGGAAAATTTCGCTGTGGTTATAGAACAGAAGGCATTTTGTTTTTCAGTCTTACCAATATGAAAGTAAAAACAAAGCTTGCAAGAGTAAAGGACTGGAAGGGGCAAAGGACTGAGCACCTCACCTTAAAGGGCAGGGAGTGAAGTTTGTTTGTTATTACTGGAGCAGAAATAAAGGGAAAATACAGGATGGGGGGAACGAGGTTTACAGATGTTTGTATGAAAAATAATACAATACTTAATAAATAAATAATACAAGAATAAACTGTGTTTCACATACAACTGTAAACCTACTTTTGCCCCACCCTGTATATATTATTGGGGATACAAAAGTAGCTAAAAGAGGAACTCAGTAGTTAAATAATTACTGTGGCAGGAGGGAGAGAAGGGAGTTAGGGAAGTATAGTGAGCTAAATCCTCAATTAGCATGCCAGGAAGTCAGTAGACAATGTTTAAAATAGATAATCCAAAAAAGCATGACTAATCAATTTAGACTTTTAAAAATAGAAAAATATAATTATATTAGTGTCTCTTTTTAAAAATAATTTGTTTATCCACTTATCTAAAGAAATTTATAAAGATATATTTATAGTAATATTCATCTAATATTTCCAAATGGCGAGATTTGAGAATTTTACATCATTCTTTGCACCTTTCTGTATTCCTTGAATAACTTATGTCCTTGTGTCACTTTTATAACAATGACATCATTATTGTATACTTTGAATACTGAGAGAATTAAATAAAGGGATAAAAGTAGAAGCAAGGAAGCCCCTAAACTGTTTATTACAAAAGCCCAAGTGAGAAAATGCAGTCGCGTGAGTAGGATGCTTGTGCTAAAGTTTCTTAATGGAGCTGCTGTACCGGGGGGCAGGAAGGCCGCAGACGGAGGTAGAGTAGAACGCCTTATTTCCAAGGTGAGATGGAAAGAAGCAGGGTCAAGGGTTTGGCTTTATAGGGCCTAAATTTGAATATCTGAGAAACATACAAGTAATATTGGTGTAGTCGGCTGCTTCTTATACAAGTTGAAGCTCAAATAAATTCATGCTGGGTATATAAATTTGTCAGCAGATAGGCTATGACAGCCTTAGGCAAAAGGCTAAAATAATCTTAGGGCCATTAATACTCTCTAACTAGTTACTTTAGTTATTAGATCAGTAATCTTAATCAATCTTGTTCTATTATTTTTATTTTTCAGTAGCCTAAATTAGATTTTATACATTTCCCTGAGTAAAAAGAATACTAATATTTGGTCAGACACACAGGAACTCAGAATGTTGGAATGTAAAGAAATCTTAGATATTGTATATTCTAATTCTTATTGCACAGATAAGAAAACTGAGGCTCAGTTTAACTAATTTTCCTAAAGCGAGAGAACTACTTGGGGACAAAAATAAAAATAAAACAAGTTTTCAGATTCTCAATCTATTGGTATGAAAGCACACACACACACACACAGACACACACACACACAACCACACACACACACACACAAATATGCTCCCTGCATTAAAACAAAACCAAAGGGGAGTGGGGTGTGGGGATGGAAATTAACAGGAGAACTTATATGCACATATGCATAGCCCATGGACAGACAGTCGTGTGGTGAAGGCCTGGGGTGGGGTGGGGCTGTTTGGAAGGGACAGAGTGGGGGGAAATGGGCATATGTAAAACTGTGAACAATAAAAAATAAAAATCAAAAATCAAAAAAGGCTTATTTATCAGATTCTACAAAAGTCAAGTGAAAAATCGATCGTCAGTTTCTTTCGGCTGCAATAGGAGAATATATTGCATGCGTTGTACTTCAGAAGACCTGTGCATAAATAATTTTTTAAATCACAGTAAAAGGGAATTATATTGAATGTACAGTGGTACCTCGGTTTTCGAACGTCTCCTTTGACGAACACTTCGGTTTACGAACGCTGTAAAGCATTTACCTGGAAGTAAATGCTTCGGTTTTCGAGCATTTCAGAACTCGGTCTTCCGGAATGGATTACATTCGAAAACCGAGGTACCACTGTATTTTGAAAGATAAGAACTGTTTGTTGCCTACATTACAGAATAATCCATCTTTTTTTGTTGGCAGGTATTCTTAGATACATAGTTTATTTTCTCCCCTAGTCCTGATATCTTCCTAAATTTCTGCATAGAAAAATTTCCAAAGGGAAAATTTTCCTCATTTGTATTTTTGCCATTTGATTAATTTTTTCAAATTACATCCAAATGATTCAACTTGTTTTTCACACTTCAACAGACAGCCACCTGCCACCTCCCTCATAAAGGAAGCATCCCATCAGATTTTCTACATAAATAACGTCTTCCCTAGGAGGAGGAAAACTGCACAGAGTAGTACTTACCCTTATTTTTACAAATACTTCTGTTGGATTTTACAGTGTTATACCTTTGCGGACATTATATTTAATCCCTCCTATTTTTCTTTGAGATTATAATTCATCCCTTTCATCTAATACATTTTCAGTTGAACACTGAACCTTTATTACTTTTGAAAATGTTCCTTGAAATATTTTTCTGTACAATTATGGGTCACTCAAGTGATTCTGTGATTATAAGTTTCCGAACAATGTTCGGTTAGGACGTATAACCACTAAGTACCCAAAAAAGCTTGCTTATTACTCACCCCTACCTCGGTCTATGGGCAAACTTAAATGAAGATTCACTAACAGAGTAAAAATATATTTCCTATTAACTCTTACTCAGATGTGTATGGCATGGGATGGGTGGAAAAGGCCACAAAGCGTGGTCCCTATATTCCTGACTTCTCAGTAGATTCTACTAAAGACTTGGAAAGGACAACTTTGTATAGCAGGAATGGCCAGAAATGGGTTAACCATGAAACTAATGAAGATTAATCCCTAGTAATATGTTCACGTGGTTATATGCTTTAGAAAAATTTGCAAAAGTAAGATATTTTTATTGCCATCAGTTAAAACTATTGTCATTTTCTATTGCAACTTTTCCTCCCATCATATTTCCCTTACCTTGAGTAGCTGTGGAGTTTAGGGTTCAGGAAAATGTATTTATGTGGTTCACAGTCAATTCCATGGATAGTCATATTGCTATTAGCGATCTTGCATAGGGTTTGCTTCCAGAAAACCTACCATTTCTTGCAACAATTCACCCAGCATTTTACACAAAAGTGCCAACAATTCCTAATCCCAGAACTATGAGGGTATGAAGGAGAAATGAAGTTTGGAATATATGGAAACATTGTGGACAATTATTTTAATAATCATTGCACAAAATTGTGGCTGAGGGTTTGGCTTTTATTAATTCTCAGTCAAAATAGAAGTTCTCTCCTACCCAAAGTATACTCAATAATACCTGAACCTTACAATTCACATATGAAAGAAATTTGGTAGAGATTTTTTTTTTCCAAATTGGCAACAATCCTAAAATTTTATGATATTACCAATAACAAGCAGAAAGTTTCTGAGAAGTTGATTTCTATAAATTTTGATTAGCAGTGCTTGATGAAAGACTGAATTACTTTTCTATTGGCTGTTATAAAAATATTTTAAAATCAATGTTTCATGAAAATTTGACCAAGAGATTATAGTCAAGGAGCAACAGCAATGCAAGGTGACAGCCACCATGGCCTTGGACAATTCATGAAAACTGAACATACAGCCTTAAAATAGAACGTGGACCTGAATACCCAGAAGCACCTCCCCCCTTTGTAAGATTTTTAAGAAAAATTAATATGAATGGAGTTAATAGTTCTAATGGAGTGGTGGACCCAAGAGCCATATCAGTGCTAGTAAAATGGCAGAATTCATATAGTATAAAAGTTGTCCTGCCAGATGTCTAAAGAAAATATGAAACTCCCTCAGCCACCTGAAGGACAGCATTACATCAATTCAGCAAAAAGAAAGACTACAGGCCCTCTCCCTCCCCACCATTCAATTCAAGCAATCTTCATTTTCCACAGTAGTACATTTTCTAGCTACATCTTGTAGACTTCCAAGTACTGGAAAGGAAGCTCTCATTCAAAGGCAATTTATGTTAAGATACTGTAAATGATACTATTTTTTTGTCCATTTGAATATATAAGTTTTGCTATAAAAAAAGAAGTTATAGTCAAAAAACTATGTCTTAGGCAGTTGTTTAATAAATTTATATTTTCTGTTATTCTGTTTGTGGTATTAGCTCTTAAAAGTGATACTTAGACATGACCTCTTCCTCATTCTCAGTAAACATTCATATTTGTACTTACCACTCATAACATTTTACTGTTTTTCATAAAATGGGTCACAAAAATCATGTTAAAAATGTTTAGCAGAAATACTGCATAGGTATATTTTCCACAACTTCACACCAGGAAGTGTAGACTGTTGGTTTGTCCCATTATTGCTAGTGCTGACTTTGGTCACTTGGTTATGATGTGTCCCCAGATCTCCACATTGTAAAGGAATCTTTTACACATTGAAATTAATATGTAATCTATGGGAATACTTTGGGAGGTCTGTGTGAATATCTATGCCCAATAACTTTTCATTTAGTAGTTTTTCTATCCATTGATAATTTTTGCCTAAATGAATTATTTGTGTTTGAAAAAATGGCAAGTGCTAATGCTGTTGTATTTCTACACTCGTTAGCTGGCATTCTTTTGTAAAGAGCTACTTTTCATGCCCTTCTGCCTTCCTGTGCGTACCACTATGGACTTATGGGTTCTCCTTTGTTCACTATGTTGTAATCTATGACCTACAGTATTCTTTTTGATATTCATATTGTTCCCAAACATGGTGAGTGGTATTCTATTAAGACAGCTCTTGGATCCTTTTTCTTTTTTTAAATTATAGTTAACATTCAGTATTATTTTAAATTATTTTCAGTTGTACAGCCTAGTGGTTAGAATTTATGCAATTTACAAAGTGATAAATTTAGTACCCACCTGGCACCATACATAGTTATTACAATATTATTGACTATATAGCTTTTTTCTAAATTAGGACGTATCTTGGAAATTGCTTCATAATAATTTATAGAGTTCTTCCTCAATCTTTTCTACTTGTTGGATTTTATTAAATCCTATTTACTTTATATTATAACTTGGGGACACAACTCCTTTATGTTGGATCATTTTTTCTAAAAGTGAAGAGTTTCTTTTAATTTATTTAAATCTGTTTTTGTGTCTTTCAACTGTATTTTCAAGTTTTCCTCTTGGAGATTTTACACATTTCTTCTTAAGTTAATGCCTAAGTGTTCTATTTTTTTTTGTTGTTGTAAAGAAATTTTTCTTCCATTATGTCTTCTCACTGGTTATTGTTTATATGAGACTATTGGTTTATTTATTTATCTTTGTTGTTGAGGGTATTACATATAAAAATATGGGACACTTCACAAATATGCATGTCATCCTTGTGCAAGAGCCATGCTAATCTTCTCTGTATCCTTCCAATTTTAGTATATGTGCTGTCAAAGTGAGCATGAGACTATTGGTTTTTATATGTTAAAATTATACCCTGTTACACCATAGAATGTATGTATGTGTTAATTTTATTATAGATTCACTCAAGTTTTCCAAGAATATTATCTTGTCAATTGCAAATAATAATAGTTTTATTTCTTTATTTTTCCTAATTCTCATCCCTCTACTCATTTTGTTGTGTTTGAATGCATTGCCCAGTAATACCAGTTCAATATGAAATAATAGTGGAGATAGTGGGCATCTTAGGGTGATTTTTGAGACAGATAAATGTAGTGATGTTCCATTTTCTATACTAATAGTATTGTAATACTCCAAAAGATGTGCTTGTGGAGTTAAATTTAAGATCCAATTTTCTTTTAAGGTAGAAATCAAAGAAACTTATGATGTTAACTCAAAGAAGTTTTGGAGAAATTCTTTTGAATTACATGTGCCGAATTGCTGTCTTTCTCTCTCTGTGTTGATGAGGTAATCTAATAAAAGCCATAGAGGGCCTGATAAGAGGATAGGATGTACCTTTGTGAGAGGAAGTCTTAAGGCAAAAGGCAGGTCCCAGTTACTGGTAGGATAATGGAAAATTAAATTATCTGTGTTTTAATGATTTTAAGGTATTTGATTTACTGTCTTCTTAAATGTGTATGTGATTGGAGATTATTTTGGTGTAGAAAACCTTGAAAAAAAACTCAGTCGTAGGTCAGCAGAGAATGTATCTTTTATAATGTTTCTGGCCAAATACCTGTAATACCGACTGTCATCTCAATTTTAGGTTGCTGTCACATACAAGTGAACATAGATTAATAGCATATTGGGAAAGTTTTAATCACAGGGATTCCAGTATAAGTACTTAACAGATTTTCTGAAAATTAGTAAGACACAAGCATTGGGAGTAGTTTGAAAAAAAGTTAGGTTACACCAAGGTAGCACAGTATGCGAAGTAGTAATCAAATTTATAGTAAAAAATGGTGTAACAAGATATCAAAACTTACACATCTAAAACTCTAAGAGAAGTTCTTAAGGTGTGTCAACTCAGGGAAAACACTACCATAAAAAAATAAGAGTGTTTTTTCTTTCTGATATAAAGAAAAATATTTTTTCCAGGCAATTGGTCAATAATGAACAAAATTCTGCATGAATCAGATATAGAAAAAAAGTTCTTGAATAGGAATGTTTTCATCAGAATTTCCCAGAGTCTCCATTAAATGTACCTACTTATTTTGATAGCATATAAAGAAGTTCCATGCACTGAGAGAAGTCAATATTTCGACAAAGAAAACTCCAAAAAGAGAATAGGATAAAAAATAAGGTGGTTTTATTGTTATAGCTTAAAAAACCTTAAACATGGTATAACAAGATATCAAAACTTACACATCTAAAAGTCAAAAAGAAGTTCTTATGGTGTGTCATTTAGATGTGTAAGTTTCGATATCTTGTTATACCATTTTTTACTATAAATTTGATTACTACTTCGCATACTGTGCTACCTTGGTGGTTTAACGACATCATTGAATTTATATTTGCTATGTTAAAATAAATTTTTGTGCAATGTTTTAATTTTTGAAGCAAAGGATTTTGTTTATTGCTTTCACTTTAACCTTGTATAATCTACATAATTGCCTTACTATTTCACTTTTCACATGTCAACATAGTTTTTTAAGATTTATTATGTGCCACAATGATGAATAGATAGAAATAGCTCCTTTTGAAAGAAGCCCTCAGAGACTATTGGCAGGGACAGAAAGGTAAACTAGTAATTGCAATTCAGAGGTTAAAAGTGGAGAGCATAGTGATCTGAGAGAGGAAGGCAGGATCAATACTGCGGGGGAGGGACATCAGGGGGACTTTGTAGTCATGGAGACCTACATGGTAGAAGGAAGGTCAAGAGAAAGCAGAAATTCATAAAGAATCACATGTTTGCGAATGGCAAGTTGTCTAGAATGCTGGAAACTGTTTGTTTAGTGTTTATCTTCCCAGATAGATTTCAAGGTCTATAAAGCTAAGAACTGTCATTCTTATTCAACATAATATTTCTTTCTAGTTTAGCATTGCCTGACACTTTTAAGAAACTCAATGAATGTATTTATATTTTAATTAATTAATTTTATTAAAGTAACAATATATTTAATATTTTATTATTAATAACTTTAAATTAATTTTAATAGTTAAAAAGTATTATATAAGCGTTCTGTAGTATAATAATATAATACAAAACCCACTCCCCAGATTAAGAAACAAATTATTGCCAACACAAGGTAGCCCATTATGAAAACGCCACTTCTCCTCAACCCATAACTACCATTCTGAATTTTTTATTTAGCATTCCAGTGCATTTTTTTATAATTTTGTTATATATATATTTATGGAAGTGCTTAAAGTTTATATAAATATTATCATAATGTTTATATGACATGTGATTTGGTTTCTTTCCTCAACATTATGTTTATGAGATTCATCCCCATGTTAATATTTATGACTAAAATTGATTTTGATTCATAGTAGTCAATTGTGTGATTATATATAATTTTTCTTTTATCAGTTTTGCTTATGATGGACATTTGTTTCTAATACTTTGTTCTTATAAACAACTATGCTATAAATGTTCTTGTCTATGTCCGTTGTTTACATGTGGGAGAGTTTCTGTACATAGGTATATACCTAGAAGTAGGTTTTTGCTGGTCAGTGTTCAGCCTCCTCATTGACACTTGGAATTGCAGCCTCTTAAAATTTTTGTTAATCTGATATGTGAATGGGATTTCATTATTTTACATTAAATTTGATGAATAATTCTTGAGGTTTTGTTTTTATATACTTACCATTTAGTTTTGTCTTCTATGAATTGCTGGTTCATTTCTTTTGCCGGGTTTATTTATATGTAATTGGTCTTTTTCCGTTGTTACCCATTTTATTGATTCAATTATCAGTAATATGTATTATAAATAGAATCTCCTTTAACTTTGGTAAAAAATACAATCAGTCATTCTCCTTTTTGATTTTGTGCTTTTTAAGTCTTGTTAAAGAAATCCTTTCCTACCCAGAATTTATAATGTATATATTAAGTTATATTCCATTATATTATACTTTATTACATTATTTTATACCCCTTTCAGGTCTTTATACACTTGGAGTTTATTTTATTTTATTTTTTTAATCCTTACCCAAGGATATATTTACTGATTTTAGAGAAAGGAAGGGAGAGAGAGGGAGGAACATGGACATGCGAGAGATACATCCATCAGTTGCCTCCCAAAAGCTCTCTGCCCAGGGATTGAACCCGCACATAACCTAGGTATGTGCCCTGACCGAGAAGCGAACCCACAGCCTTCTGGTGTATGGGATGACGCTCCAACCAACGGGGCCACCTGGCCAGGGCTTGGGGCTTATTTTTTATATGGTATGAAATAGGGATCTGGAATCTGATTTTATTGTATTTTTCCAAATTGATAATTCCCTAAATAGCCTATCCTTTATGGAAAAATCCATCATTTTCTCACCGACTTACAATGACATCTTTGTTATATTAAGTAAGATATATGTGTCTGTTTCTTCACTCTGTTCTCTTTCACTGTATTATTTGTCTTTTCCTGCAGCAATTCCATACTGTCTTAACAATTTGAGTTTCATAGTCTCCATAATTGGTAGAGTACTTTTTTCTTCTTTTTCAAATTGGCTTTATTCTCTTGGGCTCTTTATTTTTTAATATAAATTTTCAAAATGGCTTTTAGCTATTAATACATTTGAAATAGTCCATCTTATTTTGTGCTTTTTGTTTCTCTGAATTTTCTACATTTTTTCCTTTTGCCTTTTTTATAACTGATTGAGGCTTTTAAAAAATTGGGTATAAATTAAAATTCCTCTGTGCTAATAAATAGTATAATAATTAATTTTTGACTATTATCCTGTGAAGTAGAAAATTGTTATTGTTTTACTTTTAACTTTCTTATCCCAGAATTTTCAAACATCTAATGCTAGACAGAATACCCCCATCACCCAGCATCGGTAATTACCAATATGTTTCCAATAATTCTCCCTCTAGAGTTTTACTCATGCCCCCGAAAGAGCCCCATCTCCACCCCACCCTGTCACAGATTATTTTAAAGTCTTCTTTTTTAACATAATCACAACATCATAAAGGCATCTTTAAAAATTAAAAATGAATATTTCATATTATAAAATATCCAGTCAATGTTTCTATTTTCCTGATGATTTTGCACATTTTTTTACTTCAAAAATATCCAAATAAGGTCTGTAATTCTTGATATGCCTCCTAGCTCTCGCTTAATCTGCATGTTCTCCTTCCATCTATTTTATTTTACTTTTTTATTTTGTTTTTGATGTGTTGAATAAGCTAGGAATCCATCTTATGGTTTTCTATGGTATAGTTTTTGTTACTGCATTTGCATGGGGTTGTTTACCATACTCCTCCATCCCTTGTATTTTCTAAAAATTGTTGACTAGACCTAGAGCCTTGATCATATTTAGGTTGGATATGTTTATTAAATTTAATGGGATAGCATTGGTTAATAAGATTATATAGGTTTCAAGTGTACATCTGTATGATACATGATCTTTGTGTGCCCACCAACCAAAGTCAAATCATCTTCTGTCACCATATATTTGACCCCCTTTTCCCTTTAGTATCCCCATCCCCCTTCCCTCTGGTAACCACAATGCTGTTGTCTGTGTCCATGAGTTTCAGTTTTATATCCCACATATGAGTGAAATCATATGGTTCTTAGGTTCTTCTGACTGATTTATTTTGCTTAACTTATTCTCAAGGTCCATCCATGTTTTCTCAAATGGCAGTATTTCATCCTTTCTTATGGCTGAATAGTATTCCATTGTATATATGCACCACATCTTCTTTATCCAGTCCTCCATCGAAGGAAACTTCGGTTGTTTCTATGTCTTGACCACCGTGAATAGTGCTACAATGAGCATAGGGGTGCATATATCCTTATATATTTTGGATTATTAACTCCATTGTTAGAGCTGTTTGTTGTTTGCAAATATCTTCTCCCATCTGGTTGGTCGCCTTTTTGTTTTGTTGACAGTTTCTGTTGCTGTGCAGAAGCTTTTTAGTTTGATATAGTCCCATTCATTTATTTTTGCCTTCACTTTCCTTGCCTTTGGGGTCAAATTTATAAAATCTTCTCTAAGATCAAGATCCATAAATTTAGTGCCTATGTTTTCTTCTAGGTAATAGATTTTTTTTTTGGCAAGGCTATCAGGTGGTGTAGGTGGTGTGCACTTCTATCAGGACATATATAACATTTAGCTATTCTCTTTTTTATGGTCTTATATGACATTGATGATGATGATTACCTAGATCTATCAGTTCATTAGAAGTTTTTTAAATGGTGATATTTTAATTTTTAAAAGTTCTACATTTATTTTATGGAATAGGTCTATAAAGAGAAACTCCCACAACAAATATTCGCATAGTCTAAGGACTCAGGAAATCTTTTAGGAAACATAGGATTAATTAATGATTTTTTAATAGTTTCCAATAATGAGGTCCTTCTCTAATACCCTTCAAAGGTAACCAATGAGTTTATTTATTTATGTATTTCTATAAATCGTAAGTAACATCATTCTGGATTTAAATATACTTGATATACTTAGATCTATTGCCATTGTTATCTTTATTGACCCATCTAAATTTTCCCATCTTTGACCAGTGCATCATAATCAGATTAGTTTATGAGACCTTTAGTAGTGGTCTTTTTAAAATATATAGATATACATATCTTTATTGATTTCAGAGAGAGGAAGGGAGAGGGGGAGAGAGAGATAGAAACACCAATGATGAGAGAGTCGTTGATGGGCTGCCTCCTGCACGCCCCCTACTGGGGATCGAGCCCGCAACCCCCTCATGTGCCCTGACCGGGAATTGAACCTCGGTCGCCTGGATCATAGGTCGATGCTCAAACACTGAGCCAAGCCAGCTGGCCTAGTAGTAGTCCTTTAGAGTTACTTTGCTTTCTGGTATGAAGATATTCCAGGATCATCTTGTACATTTCCTGTCCCAGATGTAGAATCAGTCATATAGCCAATGGCGATTGATTTTTCCCCATTTATTCTCTACTGCAGTAAAAGATATACATTATATTTCAATCTTTAGTAACTTCCAAGAAAAAATTTAACATGCATAGTTTGCTTAAATATATATAGTCCTGCTTCTGCTAATAATATAAAGATATTAGAACTCTCATCTCATTGGAAGTATTAATCTGAACATTTCTGTGTTAGTTTGCTAGGGTTGCTGTAACAAAGTACCATGAACTAGGTGACTTAAACAACAGAATTTTATTCTTTTATAGTTCTGGAGGCCAGAAGTCCAAGATCAGTGTGTCAGTAGGATTGGTTTCCTCTGAGGGCCATGAGCAAGAATCAGTTCCACGCCTCTTATGCCTCTGGTGTGTGCTGGCAATCTTTGACATTCTTTGGCTTGCAAAAAGAATACCATGATCTCTGTTTCATCCTCACATGGTTTTCTTCCTGTGTGCTGTCTGTGTCCAGATTTCTCCTTTTTATAAGGACATTAGTTATATCCACTTAGGGCCATCTTAATTACCTTACTTTAACTCAGTCACCTCTTTAAAGACACTGTCACCAAGTAAGGTGACATTCTGAGGTACTGTGAGTTAGGACTCCAACATATATTTTTGGAGGGAAACAATTCAACACATAACAACTCCCCTCTCATTTTAAAAGTTATTATGAAATTTTTATATTTTACCCCTAAATAAATGCTATTAGTTTTTAAAGTCTATCTCGGTTTATATTTTCCCTCATTGCATACCATTCTTCGTTGAATCTTAGACCTTCCTATAGGATCATTTTACTTTTGCCTTAAGTACATCCTTTTTAAATTCCTTTAGTGAAGTCTGTTGGTGGTGAGCTCCTTTAATTTGTGTTTGCCTGAGACTTTTTATTTTACCTTCATTATAAAAGGTAGTTTAACTGTTTCCAATTTTAGATGAACTTTATTTTCTCTCAGCACACTGAAGATGTGTTTCTACTTACTCTGGCTTTCATCTTTGCTGCTGTGACATCAGTATAATTTTTATTTGAATCTAGGTTGTCTATTTTAACAAGTTGCTTTTAATTTTCTCTTGTGATTAATGATCTCACTTTGACTATAATATGACTGGGTAAAGATTGGTCTTTATTTGGTCTGCTTGGGATTTGCTGTTTTCCTAAATCTAAGAATTTGTCTCTTTCCTCAATTGTGGAAAATTTTCACTCTAAAAAATATTGATGTTTTTTAAAATATATTCTCTTTCTTGTCATTACACTTTTCATTCTGAACTCCAATTACATGTGTTAGACCTTTTCATTCTGTCTTTCATATCTCTTAATTGGTACTTTGTATTTTCTTAATTTCTCTGTGTTACATATATATAATTCTTCAGATCTTTTCTCCAGTTTATTAATTTCTCTTCAGCTGTGTCTGGTCTGACATTTAACTCATTGCCAGAGTTTTAATTTAAGTAAATATACTTTGTTTTTATAAATTCTACTTAGTTTCTTTCCAACCTAATGTTAATTGTTAAAATAGTCTCTTAGTATTAGTCCTTGGTCATATTTACAATATTCTTTTTTATTTACAGAATCACTTTAAAAATAGTGCATTAAGTAATTTCAACATCTCAGGTTCTATATTAGGTCCTAGGTCAGATCTATCTAATTCATTATTTACTGTTTTTATTGACTGTGCTCACTGTGTGGCTTGTTGCCTTGTGTGTATGAGATCCTATTTGGCTAACCTAAATTTGAAGGAAGAAAGTGGACAATGCTTTTTTTCTAAATGAATATGTATTTGCTTCTGATAGGTTCTCTACCAATCTGGTGTGCTACCCACCTGAAAGTAGTTTAAATTTTAGTATGGCATTTCTTGAACTGTGAAGGTGTTGTAAATTCCAACCCCAAACTTATGTGTAAATAGGCTCGTAATAAATTTTCAGTGCAGAATTTTTCCCCCACCTGAAACCAAGATCTGGGATTTTAAAAGTTTCTTTTTGACTCCTTTCACCTTGATAGGGATTTTTTTCCTAGCTCAAACTTTCACTCAGGGGACTAGCTTTTTGAGCATCCTAGCTTTATGCATGAGTTTTAGTTATTTGCCTATCTTGCTATAAAAAAGTATTGGCTGTCAAACCCTGGTCTCTGTTTCTAGAATTGAAGACCCCTCCAGGGAAATCAGGGCTTCAGTGCTAGCTTACCACTCTAGTTCCTTTTTTTCTTTGCTTTGAAATATTCATCTCATAATATCTAGATGTTATTAGTGGGGAAATTTTCATAACCTCTAGTCTAACAACAAGTAGGAGTTTCTCTACATCTCTTTAAATTGAGAAAATTTCCAGCTCCATTCTAGCAAGGCTATTTCAATAAATGTTAAATCTTTAGAAGACTAAAACTAAATTCTATACTTAAATGCCTAAAAATATCTTTAAGACAAAATTCGGATTAATGTTGAGGTACTATCAAGAAAGTAAAATTAAGGAATGTCAAGGTTATAAAGACTAGTACCAACATTTTACTTAATAAAGTGTCTATCTTCCTAGCCAGCATTCTCACAGTGTTAGAGAAATTACACAGTTATGACAAAAATTTTGAAATTTATTGGCTGAACTGTTCAGCCAAATAGTTGATATTAATTATATAGAATTTATTCAGTAAAAGAAAAAGCCCCTACCAAAAAAATCTCCTACTGTAGTTTAAGCGCATATATATTTAAATAAAGAGCCTTTTGGAATTGAGTTAAAAAGATCATCTAGATGTAACTTAAACAGTTAATCATCCTTCAATGAAATTTTTCCAAATCAAACCCATTCTAGTATTAGAGGTTTCTTATAACCTACTCTATTACAGAAGAAAACTTTTCTGTATCAAAATCTTTCTTTTTATTTAAGCTAATTTAATCATTTTTAAGTTCAACAGATGATCACAATGCATTACTATTTTTTATTATAAATGCTATTTTAGATTCCTCATGCTAGCTTCATTCATATACTTCAAATTCAGCTGGCAATAATCAGCAAGAGGTATACAATATCTAATAACTAAAAAGCCTTCTTAAGCTTTTACCTTTTGGCATTAGTAAAACGTCTACCTTGGCAATAAAGAAACAGCAAAAGGAAGAGAAGCCAAAAGGACATAAAGCACCAGGTAGCATTTTTAATATCCCTGGCAAAAATTTCTGGCTATAGCAGCATGTAAGATAGCATCCAAAAAAGTGCATTATCTCTGGTTTTATACAGACTCCCAGAAGACAGGGGAAAAACATATGTGTAGTTGGCAATTTAACAACTGCTGAGCTATGGGTCAAATTTTGTCCACAGAATAAACAATAAAACTCATCAAACTCCACTTGCTATTGCATGGTCAGTAGTGATCTTCATCAGAGCAGTTATACTAGACTGGTACAAACAGATGAAGAATTATCTTTTAAATATATAGGTCAGATCATTTAGCTCCCCTTCTTAAAATGCTTAAGTTATATTGCTTTCAGAATAAAGTCCAAGTTTCTTATAAGGCCCAAGACCTTATAAGATTTGGCCCCTACTTTTATCTCCAACACTGTTGCCCAATACTCTCCTCCTCTCTCACTATACTCAGGCCATGTTGATCTCCTTTCTATTGCTGGAATATGCCAAGTCCTTTATCAGGTTAAGGTAAAAATAGTCTTTAAATTGTGCTGGAACAACTGGATATCTGTATTGAAAAAATTAGCCTCAATCCATACGTCATACCATAAGTAAAAATTAGCTCAAAATGGATCAGAGAGCTAAATATAAGAAGTGAAACTATAAAACATCTAGAAGAAAACAGAAGAAAATCTTTGTGACCTATTTCAAAGATTTCTTAAATAGGACAAAATAAAGATGACCTATAAAAGAAAAAACTGATAAAATGTATTTTATCAAAATTAAAAACTTATATTCTTAGACAGTTGAGAGAAGCAAAAAGACAAGTCCAGACTAGGAAAAAAATATTTTCAAAACACATTTGACAAAGGCTTTTGTGCAAAATATAAAAAGAACCCTTTTAACTCAATAATAAAACAAACAATCCATTAATAGGAAGACAAAAAGATTTGGACAGGTCACACACAAAAAAGACCAACAAATGGCGAATAAGTACATGAAAAGATTCTCAACATCACAAGTCATCAGGGAAATGATATTAAAACCATTATGAGACAGCACTACACAGCATTAGAATAGCTTAAAATAAAGATACCCACAATACCAAGTGTTAATGATGATGTGGTGCAATGAAAACTCTACATATTGCCTGTGGAATGCAAAATGTCACAGCCACTTTGGAAGTAGGTATAGCAGTATCTTACAAAGTTAAACATATGATCCATCAATTTTACTCTTAGGCATTTATCCAAAAGAAATGAAAATGTGTGTTCACTTGAAGACTTGAATCAAATGTTCACAGTGGCATTATCCACAATTACAAAAAACCGGAAACAACCCAAATGTTCACCAACGCGTGAATGGATGAACAAATTGTGATATAGCCATATAATGGAATACTGCTCAGCGATAAGAAGGAATAAAGTATTAATACACACAACAAGATAGATGAATCTCAAAGAACATGTTAAGTGAAAGAAAACAAACACACAAGATGACATACCACTTGATTCATCATATGAAATTCTAGTAAAGGCAAAAAGATCAGCAGTTGCCTGGGACACAAAGATGGAGCAGGGGATCAACTGCAGAGGGATGCGAGGAAAGTCTTTAGAGTGACGGAACTGTTCTATATCTTGAATGCAGTTACCAAAATTCATCAAACTGCGTATAGTCACTACACTTCATCAGATGTACACTTAAAGTAGGTGACTTTTATGGTATGTAAATTAAATCTCAATAAAGCTGAAAAAATTAATAGCAACCACAATGGTTGTTTAGAACCAGACCAACTTAATGTTTAAGGGTAGAAGAGTATTTTATTACTGCCTTTATTTAGAATTTCTATTGCATGTAGCCATTCCCAGAGGAGAACAGGAATGAGATGTAGAAATGAAAACAGGACTTAGTGAAAGTTGGCGTGAGGAGTAGGTTGTACAGTTCCTTTATCCACACTGCTTCTAAAATACTAGCACTCTTCATGTTTCCCCAAGCAATTTAACTCCAGAGAAAAATTCTTCAAATATGGACATGGGAGTTCACCCAGTGAAATGCATCCCCCCGCCCCCAGAGAAGTGCTATAAAGGGCAACTACAACCAATGCATGCATGTAGCTTCATAGTGTGTCACTCAGAAATACTGGGACAGCCCAGAATCATCAGTGAGATGTCATGAGACCTTGCAGTGTCAGTGAGAGGCCAAGAAAAACACACAGAGAACACAGAAATGATGTATGAAACAAGAGGAACTTCAAGAACAACTGCACTAATTCATTCAACAAACATTTGGGAGACTACAGTTTTACATTGTGCTGGGCTTTACATTGTTAGTTAAACTAGATAGAATTGAATTAGTGGAAAAATACTGAAGTAGACCACACAATACCATGTATCATGTTCTTGCTTTGGGGAAACATCATTTATCCAAGGTGAACCTCATTTGTTCCTTCCTCACCTGGGTATAGAAATATCTGACCTTGTGGGGTAGGATGGGCCATGACTTGAAGGGGTACAAGGTGTCGTCTGGAGTTTGGGTAATGTTTTGTTTCTTTACTGGGCTGGATGTGCTTACTGTATACTTATGACTTGTGTACTTTTCAGTTTGTGTGTTATACGTCAGTGAAAAGTTTACCAAAAATATGAGTTTTAAGGCATCTTCCCACCCTGAGTGAAATTCTATGATTCTATGACTGTTCAAATAAGCATTAACAGCATTATGATAGAAAAAAGAATTCTGAACAAGACATTTTCAAACATGATCCTAGACACTTTTGAACCAACTAGGTATGATCTTGAACCAAGCATCGCTTCTCTAAGGGACTCCATTTTCTGATACATACATTGAGAAGTTAAATCAATTTAGGTTTTTTTCCTAATGTTCCCCACTCCCTAAAATTCTGATAATTGTTATAAATATTTAACCCCAACTGGTAATTTACCAAAACATTGTCAAGTAGGATTGTTCCCAAACCTTTTGTTGTAAACAAACAAACAAAAGCATCAAGTGAGACGTGTTCGGTTTGTAAACTGCTGTTAACTACAAGCATGACTTATTCTTATAATTAAGTTCTGGATCCTCCCTGAAATCTTCTTTATGATGTTAATTTGCTAAGGGAACCATTCTCTTAGTAATAAAAAAGTTGAGATGAAGTAGTTTTACCATGCTCTGCAAATATATTTTAGTGGGCGTTCTTCAAAATATTTTTATTCTCTCCTGCTTGGCTTTTATAGTCTTCTCTCTCCACTTGCCCCCTTTTTTTTTCCTTCAGAGAAAGAGCCTGACCATCTAGCTTTATTCCTCTACTTGAAAAGCTCATAAAACTTTTTAATTTAAAATCATTACTCTTTGGATCTGCCTATGAATCTTTATTTGAAATAGAGAAATAACGGGAGTTATTTTGAGTTTTCGACAAAGATTGTAAATTCTTTAATTCTTTTCTCTATAAACCATTTCATTTATAGGCCTAGTTCAGGAATTAATGGATCATCTAGCATGAGCTGTTTCATGCATCTGGGTAAGAGTGGGGGTTTTTTCCCCCAGAGTTTAATAATAGAAAGTACTTCTTAAAGCCTGAATGTTATTAACACCATTAAGAAAGATGAATTTTTGCGGAAAAGTGTTATAGGCATCTCTCTCTAAGGAAGCCTCATTGGAGACTCCCTGGGGCTATTGTTTGTGTCAGTTATTTATATGTTTCTTTTGAACTCTCTTGCTACACTTGTACTTTCTCTTGGAGAAAGGTGAATAATCTGATGTTGGAAATATCTTTCTTAGTCCCTAGGAATTTGGATAATGGATGACTTCAATTTTGAAATTATCTACCTCTCATAGATATTTGGCTTTTGGCTTTTCATCACTCCTCCTCTGTTCAGAGATAGCACTTGGGGACCACATTTCTTGGAGTTAACATTTAAGACAACTAACCTAATGGGGAACTGTATGATGTGCTTAACAAATTAGTTACTAATGTGTTTTCTTGACATCTTGCTTTCAAACTTCAATATTTTCCTCATTTCTTAGAATTCTCAGTACTAAAAATGAAAAGTCTTAAAAAGCAAGAATTCACTGTAAAGATAGCTTGTCACATTATTCTCGAAATGGGTATACATTTCTATTTTCCCCTCACAAAGTTTATAGACTCGGCAAAGAAATTGAAGAGGCCTTTAAAAGAAATGCCCTTAAGTCATCTCAGAAAGGTAATTACCTCCCTTTTTCTTAAAAATATCCAGAAGTCTACCCAGGTCTCTGCTGCTAATGGGCTGTGTTACCTCCAACCCGGAGCAAACATAAAACTCTTCTGCTCTCTCTTTGCTGTCACGTTTTTCTTTCTTGAGAAAAATTACCTCTCCCCTCCTGTGAAACAATATCCCTTTTGTAATTTTAGGGCCATTTTTCTCAGTCCTCTCCTTCCAAAAGAAGACTGACCCATAGAAAAACAAGTGTTTGTTTCTGAGCATACGTAGAGATTTCTTCTTCTAAGAAGAGATACTCAGATCCGAGAAGTCTTGTGTCTGGCCATGTTTTCTCTGGACCCTTTCCTCAAGATCTAGAACACAAACCTTTAGGTCCCTAGATCAGAATTTGCAAATTCGACCTAAGGGAAAAGCAAGACTTACCTCCCCCACAAATGCCTTGCCCTCCTTCAGATCAGCTGGTCTCCAGTTAAATAATGGTGGCCATCAGCATGGCACACTCTGATCCCCTCTGCCTTTGCTCTGTCCAGGCTGCCATGCCAGGCACTGGGAACACCACCGGGTCCAGAGGGCTCTGTAGTCAACAGCCTTACACCTACTCAGCAGTTTTAATCTCATAAGGATCACAAATACTACCAACCATGATCTTTATAAGAATTTTCTAAGGAAGGCAGGACAGGAAAATATAACCCCACCATTTTATGGAAGACAGAGGCAAAAGACAGTGCCACCTTCTCAGTTTAAGAAGGTGAAGAGTTGGAACCCAGCTCTCCTTCCTCCAAGTCCAGGCCCTCACTCAACCACTTCCATTGTAGCTGGCAATCCAAATCCTGGACACTCCCATAATAGTGCCTCTTGTTTGCTTCACTTCTCTCCTGTAACCCTTTCATCACAGATGTGTTAGTGTCAGAGCACAGATGTCCAATGCTTTTCAACTCAGAACCCAAATAAGCTCTTTAAAAACAACAACAAAAATTCCCATGTGTCAGGTTGTTAATTGTGTTAAGTTGCTTTCCCTAGGAAAATTGATGCGACATCATCAAACTTACCAATGACACTTGTGGCAACTTTCATTCTATCACTAATCAACAGTAGGTAAAGTTGAAGAAGATGGTTGTAGGGAAATTATTAGTTAAATGCCCCAAACAATCTAGCCTATTATTACAAGTGAAGCAGTATTCTGAAACACTGTGAAGTGAGTCTCTTAGTTTCCATCTGGCTGAGTCCCAGACCCGATCTGTTTTCCTGAGCTAATCAAAAAAGCAGATTTTTTAGCATGACCACTGCTATGTCTCACCACTGCTGCAAGTGAATCTAAGAACATCATTAACAAGAAACATTATCCCAGGACTGCTGCCACCTGCGTAATCCCTAGGATGGTTAATAAGTGTTTTTGTCTGCCTTGGCATTTGTCCTTGCCAATGCACTATGGACAAGGGAAATGTACTCCAGGGTGAACAAGCTCATCAGAGTTTGTGGGATGATAGTGCTTGATTTTTAAAATAAATGAGATCATCATAATAGCAATAAGAAATAAGCATTTATTGTGTATCTAGTATATGCAGGGCACTGGCCTAGGCTTGGGAGATGCAAGATACAGACATAGATTTTTTTTTTACCTAAAGGAACTGACAGTATAGCCGGAAATGTAAAACATGGATCTAAAAATGGAAATTACAGTTGCAATATAGTACCTTTCAATCCAAAATACGTAGTATGGAGAATAAATATTATGGGCACTCATGTGACTGAGTAGTTCAGAAGCCTGGGGGACCCAGTGACTCTGGGCTACAAAACTTACTGGCTACATTTAGTTCTAATTCAGTCCTAGTCATGACCATACAAGACAAAATACTGTTAATGCCTGCATTCTTCCCCATTTTACAGATTAAGAAATTGAGGCTTAGGGTTAAGTAACTTGCCTAAGTCACACACACGGTGTCCATGTATTCTGGACACTAGCTCTTAGCCATGATCCTACATAAGGAAACCACCATACTTCCCTGAACATGAAGGTGACTGGGAAAGGGAAGCATCTCAGGGAGAAAGACCAGTGTAACCTATGAACACTAACTGGAGTTAATGATGAAACACTGCACAGGCCATTCAGCCTGGTAGTTGGCTTTACCAGTCACACTCCAGGTGTCAGGGGTGACTCCACAAGAGAGACAGCACCAGGAAAGGAACCCTGAGGTGGCAACACCAAGAAATCAAGCAGGTAGCACCCTCCAGGACATGTGTCAGTGAGCAGGCTTCGGTTTATGAAGAGAGTCCTGGATCATGGACAGGGCAAGGCAAACATCTTAACAGACACTGATGTGCCAAGGTGTCAAGGGAGTGACTCTCACACAGAGCATGCCACAGATCCCAAAGAAACTGATTTAACCAGAGCAGGACAGGGAGGGGGGAATCTGGAGTCCCTCACCCCAGGATAAGGTAGGTACTGTGGAGACAGTCAGCGGCAGCTGCCAAAAGGCAGGTCAGCCTGGCCGGCAGAACTTGGTATCCAGAAGTATGGCATGACCTTTATAACATAAAGTTAAACAAGATGCACCAAGCTGCCGCCTGGGGGTGGGGGGGAAGGGTGCTAAATTCATGATCAGAATCATGCACTCTGCGGGCCATAATGAAGGAGGAAACCAGAGTCCAGAGATAAGGCCCAAGGACAAAGCCCGAGTAGCAGCAAAATTAACCTGATGCCAAGTTATATCTTTTCCTGGTGAGAGCTCTGATGACTCTCCTGTCTGGGTCAGAATTGATAAAGAGTCCAAGATGGGATTGAGTCCACAGATAAGGACCAAGGACGCCTAGTTATAGTTTAATAAGGCTTC
Organism: Miniopterus natalensis; assembly: GCF_054644295.1. NCBI lineage: Eukaryota > Metazoa > Chordata > Mammalia > Chiroptera > Miniopteridae > Miniopterus > Miniopterus natalensis. The sequence goes on along the minus strand of NC_142085.1, from coordinate 32,917,621 downwards.
GAAAGGTGGGAACCAAGCAGCACCTGTACTCATTTGGATTAATTTTTAGCAAATATTTATTGAGTGCCTACTACACTTTGGGCACTGTTCCAAGGGGAGGACTACAGCCGTGAACAAAGCAGACAGGCCTTTGCTCCCCGGAAGTCGAGTTCCAGAGGGAACATAACAAAATCAGTTGAGATGCAGCAAAAAAGAGTGTTTCAGGAAAAGGGAATGGTTTTGGAAAGGTGCAGAGGCGGACAATATCATTGATCAATTGAAAGAGAAATGATTAGTCTGGTTGCAGAAGAAGGTTTATGAAAGGAATCTAGGGGATTGTCACACGCTGTATCCAGAATCACTTAGTGCTGTCTGTTTGGGCTGGAAGAGCCTGTAGACCATCTGCCCCATCTTTCCCACTAGTCTGTGGAGGAGACCTCTAGGTCCAGAGAAGTGCAGTGAGTGGAAGCTTGAACCACACAAGTCTCAGTCAGGGAGCATAGCTTCTGTTGCAGGTACTTTGACAGGAACTCTCCAAATCATCTGTCTGCTGGATCTGGACTGGTTTAAAGGAATGCAAATAGCTCAGGACTCAGGGAAGCTGAGTCCAGGCCTTGCCATCTCACCTTTATTCTTGACCTTGAGCAGGCCCCAGAGCTTGACAGGATTGAGGCTGATGTTCTCAAAAGCACATTCCAATTCTGAAATCTTAATGCTTTAAAGGATGCTCTCCTGGTTACCAGTAATGAACACTCAGTGACATCAGAGAAGTGGGGGGAGAGAGGGAGGCAGCAGGGAAGCAGGCAGGCATGCAACAGGATCCAGGTTCCAGTCCTGAGTCTGGGCTCTGCCGTGCCCTTGAATAAGTCACATAACCCTTCAGTATGGGGTTGCCAAGCCCCTTCTAGGCTCTAGTATTCTTTGAGCCCAAAATCTCAGTTTGCTCTGACAGTGAAAAAAGACAAACACACAGCTGATGAACTGTTTTTAAAGAGGATTCAGCTCTCAGTGAAAACATCTTAAAACAAATAGCGCTAATTTCCTGCTCCTTCACACCTCTTCCTCCCCACCATCGCTAGTTATTTTGCAGTCAGTGGTGTGAAGCTTGAGTTTCAAAACTTGCTCTCAGCATTCATGCAGCATTGAAGTAAATGCCTTTTTAAAAGTAAAAATGCGAAGGAGTGAGTCTAGAAAGAAGACAAAAGTCAACAAACTGTTAAATTCATTTTTCACAAGTGAAACTCAGTGCAGTGTACGCACAGGATTCTACTGCAACCAGGTCCTTTGGCGGTTCCCCACATGGCTCTATAAACACCGTCAGCAAGGTTTATAGCACATAGTGAATGTGCTGGTTCTACCAGTGCCATCAACTGCTTCTTAACCAAAGGCTATTAAGATTTCCCTTTTCTTTTTCCTGTATTCTAGGTGGGAGAAAAGGATTTGAAGGGAGACTTGCAATCAGAGGAAACGGTGACGATGTTGCTAATTTGCCTCCCTAAGGCCTCTTGGAAACTCTTGCCTATAGTTTGACCATTTTTATTATCACAATTTTTCTAATCACAGCTAACATCATGGTGAGAATTCATGTTGAATATCACAGCTATAAAATGTATATTTTATTTATTTCAGGAAAAAGGACCCAAGTGTACCAATAAAAGTTAAAAAATATAATATATACATTTTATTTACATCTGTGGCCAGCATTTCTTAGCATTGCACTTAAATTACTGCCATGCAACCTTTGGAGTGCATAGATCTAGTGTATATTGAGTGCTGACTTTGTGCCAGGCACTGTGCTAAGTGATTTTCATGAAGTATCTCATCCAATCCTCCCAACAACTACATCTGGGAAGCAGTAAAGTGGGCTGGCCTCACAGCCAGCCTCTGCCTGCTGGTTTTTCTATTTTGGTAAGTGGTACCATCACTCCACCTGCTACGTAGGAACTGAGTCATTTTTCTTCCCAGATGCATAGTCTCAGATTGAAGGAGATTCAGGGACTGGACTTCTTGGACAGTGTCTCTCACACGTCTTTTCACTTCCCTTCCCCCACTCACACAGTTCCCACCTTCTCCACTGACCTCCTCTTTATCAAAATGCTTCTGGTGTGTAAAAGCTTAGCCCAAAGGCCCCTCCTCACGGCTTACTTTCTCTCTCTATTCCACACCTGCCCCTCCCTACACACCCTGTTTTCTGACTGACCTGGTTCTAGGTAATCACCATTAAAGCCTACCCACATCCCACCTTCCCAGCAAGCATTGATTTAGATATGCAGTCATTATTTTTACCTAAGCTCTTACCTATCTCTTTACAGTCTTGTCTTTCCAAATAAAGTAAAATTTCTTGAGAGTAGGACCATCATCTCTGCAGCCCCTAGCCAAGGGGCCCAAACAGGCAAATCAGGAACAACGAAATAAATTATGTATGTGGGATATAATAAACTCTGCAGTATTAATAATATTAACACTTAGCCCAGGCTGATTTGACTCAGTGGTTAGAGCGTTGGTCCTCAGACTGAAGGGTCTAGGTTCGATTCCGGCCAACGGCACATACCTGGGTTGCAGGCTTGGTCCCTGCCCTGGTTGGTGCTCATGCGGGAAGCAACCAATGGATGTGTCTCTCTCACGTCGATTTTCCCTCTGTCTTTCTCCCTTCTACTCTCTCTGAAAAGCAATGGAGGAAAAAATAATATTAACACTTAAATAGTATTTACTAAGGGCCAGACACTCTTCAAGACACTTTAGATATATACAGGGCATCTCCAAAAAACGTATACACACTTTGAATGATTATAAAGTCAGTGTTTACTAACAGAGTTCATTTTCAAAATTAACTGTCATCAGCTGTTAAAGTGTGTATACATTTTTTGGGACACCATATATATATACACACATTATATATATTAACACTAACCATAAGGATTAGTTAATACTATATAGCCACATTTACTGGTGAGAAAATTAAGGCACAGAGAGGTTAGGTGACTTTCCTAAGGTCACAAAGCTTGTAATTAGTGAGGTCAAGATTTGAACCCCACTAGTTACCTAAAAGTCATTTTGGTTGAATATGAAATCCTTGGCTTACAGTTTCTTTCCTTCATCATCTTCAATATGTTAATTTGTTTTCTTCTGGTGTAAGGCATTGTTATTGAAAAGTCCCTTTTTCTCATATTGCTTGAATATTTGTTCTGTGTCAGTATTTTCCCAGGTATACAATGTGCTCTTTCTATATATAATTTCAACATGTTTTATCTTATCAAAGTTTTCTTGAATTGTGAAATGATGATTACGTACTTCTACCTTGTTATGATTACTAATTCATGGATTCCATATATATTTACACACCCATTGGATCTTCTCTGCCTATCTTCTGAATTTATCACACTCTCTTCCTTTCTATTTTTTTTTCTTTTTATTTTATGTAGTGGTAAAATACACATAACAGAAAACTTACCATATTAACCATTTTTAAGTGTATACATTTCAGTGGTGTTAAGTATGTTCAAGTTGTTATGCAGTCAGCTCCACCTTCCCTCTCCAGAACTCTTTTCATCTTGCAAAACTGAGATTCTACACCCATCAAACAATAACAGCTCAGGGAACCACCCTCCCCAAGCCCCTGGCACCTTCATTTCTCTTTGATCTTTAATTCTTTTGCCTCCCTTTTATCTTCTGGTTATTTTAAAGCCTTACCTGTTGTGTCCATGTTCTTGTGTTAATCTTCTAGTTAGTCTTAATCTCAGAAATGATTTTTTCTTTTATGTCTAATTTTTTCTTGAATTCTACCACTTCATTATTGAGTTATCTTCATTATGATTTATGTTTCATATCTTCTTTCTTAGCCTCATTTTGAAATACTAAGTTACGGTTTTCATTTTTGTAAGAATATAGAGATATATTATCTATAGGAGTCTACTTATTCATTCTTTTTTATCCTGTAATCAATTTAAATGTGGTTTGAACTCTAGTCTTTTTTTGTTGCTCAGTAACACATAGAATTAGATTTTCTGAACTTTTATAAAGGAGGCTTGGTTTAGAATAGTTCTTCCAATGTGACGTCTCTAGGCCACCCTCTTCTGGTTGTTTCTGTAGAGTACTCAACAATATGAGTACTTACACTCTAAGATTTCTGCTTCCATTCTCCCTTCCCACTTTGATCTGGACTTTATGTCTCTCCGGTCTCTACTGACCCTGACCTGTTTAATTTAGATTCTTTTCTCAGCCTTTGATTCCTTTTTTGGGTATACTTTGGAAGCTGTTTGTTTACGATCAAATCAGGCTGTAAAAAGAGTGTTAGACCATGGTCTCAGGTAGCCAGAGTTTAGCCTGTTGAGAGGTAATGGGCAACTCCGGTTATAAATTCAGTTCCTAAGGAAAGGCACCACTGGTGCCACACTAGACAACAGGACTGTAGTTGTCTTTCCCCCTCCCCATGAAAATAGCTTGTCCTTCAAGGAAAGATAGTCCGAGCTTATTAATGAAAATGGAATTCTTCGGAAGAACCTAACAGTGCTATATAAACAGTTTCTATTTAAAATGACTAGAAAGAAGCTACAATGGCAGATAAGATAAATTTCATACAAATTGTCTTGGAGATATTTCCTATGTAGTTTGGATGATATGAAAAAAATAAATGCATAGCATACTATATTTTCTAAAAGAATACTGAAGACATATTTTTTACCATGATTTCCCTGTGTCTCTTTTATTCATCAGTTACATGATTTAAAATTACTGTTCTGAGAAGCGGTTTCACATTTTCCCAATGAGAAATAAAAATGAGGCCTGAAACCAGGAATAAAACCTTCATAATGTCTCTAAATTTTTATACTGTCCCCACCAGCAACTTGCAGTTAGTGGATCTCATGTTTAACATTAATACCCATGTTTAAAGTGACCTCTGGTTACTTAACACAATGTCTTTATTCCTTTTAACAACTTACTTAAATTCTCAAAATACCAGCATTATTAAAACATCTCAAACATTTTCTTGTCTTTTTTTTCTAGTACAATTTTATAAACTTGAAAGCATGAAATAGCTAATATATCTTCTATTCTTATTGGAATTACTAGAATATTTTAATTCCTAGGAAGCAAATGCCCTTGAAATATATATACCTTGGTAATAATTGGTAACATTACCTAACTTCAAAGGTTATTGGTAGGGAGGAACATGTTATAATGTTTCCTTATTAAATGAAAAAAGCATTACATTCTAACTTCGTAGCTTTTCATGATGACCACATCAAATATGAAAGCAGGAGAAGCTTCACAATCTACAATTATTATTTTCAATAACAGAGAACGATAAAACCCGTTCAAATCTCTCCTCATCCCATGAGAGCATACCCTTTTCCAGCAGATGTTTCAGAACATTTATTACTATGTGTGCAGAGATTGTGAGGTAGTATTTATAATTCCTTGGCTAGACTCTTCCCACACTGTTCACTTCTAAATAAGGGTCCCTCCGTTAATTTCAGGGACTATTGTTACTCAAAACGGTCAGCAAAAAATTTTTATCTGCATCCTTCTGACAAGAGGATTAGTAGCTGACATCAGATTCTCATTGTGATTAATAAAAGGCTAAGTTCCACTGAAATAAGTAGAGCCTGCCTATGGATATTCCTCTTTCTATCCCCTCTTTCTTTTTTTCAACTGTCTTTGAACTTAAAACTTGTTGGGACTCATTGGACTAGAAGTTACAAAGCCCAGGCTCTACTTCCAATTCTGCTATTTACTATGAACCATGTGGCTTTCGGCAAATAACATCACTCTGAGATTTAGTTTTCTTATTCAAAAAAAAAAAAAAAAAAAAGATAGTAATGCCCCAAGCTTCCCCCAAATGGGGAGAGGATGGCCTGAGTTACCCAAAACCAAGAGCCACCATCTGATTCTCCTTCTCCAAATGCAGATATATCAATAAATCAGAACAATAATCCAAATATAAAGAAGGAAATTGTTTGCAGGGTTAAGACATTTTTAAATTTCACTCATCAACTGTGTATTGAAAGGATGTCAAACAACGGAAGAAAAATGTGATTTGTTTTGTCACTGCAGCCTGGTGCCAACCATGCTGGCTCAGAGTGACAGCAACGGAAGTCTGCTCTTGGATAAAGTCTTTCCTCTCAGCATCCTTACTCACAGTCTTTAAAAGACACATATTACTAGAATTGCATTAAATTTAATTTATATTATAAATTATAGTAAGGTTATTGTCTTAAAAGTTGTCACTGCATCTGTGTTCCAAAATTACTCCATTTTTTGCATTGTTTATTGTGTTATTTCAGCCATGCACTGTCGGCTGTCAGTATGGGACACATCAGAGCAGCAGTCCTTTTGATGGTTAAGAATCTCAAATAAAATAATGCATGCATAAAGATCCCCAAAGTGTTTAGTTTAAATGATCTTGCACAAAATTCAGTACTTTCCAGCAAAGTAGTGCTTTCCTCCAATTTCTTCTTTCTCTCACTCATTCTCTCAACAAAGATAGGACTGAAAGATCAATATGGTACCTAGGATACAGTAGACCTACTGTCTGCCACCATTGCACTCAGCACTAATAAATGTATTTATTACATTAATGAATTGACAAATATATTACCTTAGTGCTCATTACAACCCTATGAGGTGTGTGCTAATGACACCTCATCTTAAAGATGAGGAAACTGAGGCACAGAGAGATTAAGTCACCTTTGACATAAATGTTCAGTGACGGAGCCGGAATTTAAGCTGGCTTCTGATTTTTAGCTATCAGACAAAATGTGATAGTGAAATAGGATGGAACACTGACATTCATTCATCAACAAGTATTTCTCAAATGAATAGAAAGTGCTGGATTCTGTTCTCTGGTACTGGAAATATAAAGTTAATGAGATTCAATCCCTGCTGTTAAGAAGTTTACAGTCTTATTACTGTGCTGTCCAATATGGTAGCCCAAAGCCACCATGTGCTATTTAAATTTAAATGTAAATAATCTTAATAAACAATTCAAATAAAGTATTTAATTTATTTATAACTTACATATAGAATTTATATATACTTTATCATCTAAATTTAAATAAGTGTAAATATTTATATAAATGAAATAGAGTTTAAAATTCAGTATCTCTTTCACACTTGCCATATTTTGGGTACTAAACAGCCACATGTGACTAGTGGCTACCATATCGGACAGCACAGATTAGGACATTTCATCATTGCAGAAAGTTCAGCTGGACAGTGATGGTTGTGTTTGGGTGGGAATTAAGGGGTTAAATAAAAAAGGAAATTAAATAGCCTTGTATAAGTGCTTTATCTGGTGACAGGGTGATCTATGAGCGCAGAAAGGGGGATCTGACTCAGGCCACAGGGTCTAGAACTGCTTTTCATTTTCAGTGACACCTAAGATAAGACACAGAAGGTTAAGTGAGAATTAGGCAGACAGTGAGAGAAAACAGGATCTCTGTGGCAGAGGGAAGATGTTCCTCAGCTACTTGCCAGCATGACTCTTCCACATCAAACATTTGGTACTGAGGTTCCATCCTTAAAGAACCTGGAATGTTAAACGGAAAGAAACTGGGAGCGAGGAGGGAAATGGGCCGTGCGGTGGGGAGAAGACACGCCCATCCTCACCCGGAGGCTTTGTGCCCTGTGCCGCAGCGGTGCCAAGCTGCATCACCCAGTGCAGGCCGGGGCTACTCGGACGTTTAGCCTGTAGCCCCATTCATCAGAGCTTTTCAGCTATCGTTTCAGATCCCATCAGTGTAAAATGTTTCAGGCTCTGACTCAGCCCTTTTAGGCTAGGTTCTCTTTATTCCACTTTAGTTGTCTTTCTTACATTGAAAAGACTGTCAAAAAACAGTGACAATTATGAGGATTTCAAAGGTTTCTTTGCCCACTAAGCCAACTTCCTAACAGCTTGATGGAGAAGATTTATATTATTTATTATTTTCATAAGAATATTGTAGTGTGGTGCTTTTGCAAGAAAGATTTTTGAATAGTGGAATAATAGTCTTGTTCTGGCCAGGGTGACTCGGTTGGGCGTCACTTGCACCAAAAGGTAGCCAGTTCAGTTCCCACATGCCCATGTTGCAGGCTCTGTCCCTAGTAAGGGGCATGAAGGAGGCAGCCCATTGATGTCTCACTCTCACATCAGTGTTATTTTCTCTTTCCCTCTTCCTTCCATGCTCTCTCAAAATCAATTTTAAAAAATCTTTGGGGGGAAAAAAAGCATTTAAAAAATAATTTTAATAATCTTTTCCACATTTCAAGGGCCTAAGTTTGGTGCTTTCATTAATATGCTAAATCATAGATATTAACAAGGATTTAATACGCTATACAAAAAAAAATCCATTCTTTAAGGAACCCACTTAGAAGAATATTATTCATTAATTCATTGGTGAAGGATTATATGAATTCACAAAGGAATGAGAACTGAATGACACGTGAATAAGTAGGAGGAGATATAGATTTTCACATCTAGGTCATCAGTTTTCATTTTGTTGCTATGAATAAGATGAAGAGACTTTTGACTGAAAAGAAACTTTGGCATGTGAGTGTGTCTTAACTGAAATTGGCCCATCTTTTCTCTAAACTTTCTTTACCTGGAAAACCCCATGACTGAATTTTTTAAATTAGCTCATTTTCTATGTTTTCCTTCTTGTATAAAAAGACAACAGGAGAGAGAAAATAGGGACAAGGTCTGGGAAAATATTTAAACTGTGTTATCTCCTGAAATGGTGTTTTTTCCCTTTATAAAGCCTTGGTGTGTGCATCTCTAGTTATTGTTTCAACCTACTGTTCTGTAAACTGCAGGTAACCTCAATCACAAAACTCATTATTTGCCTTTCACAACACCTTCCATTTGCAAAGCTTTTGCAGTACACAGCACAGTTTCATATTTATTATCACCCTGAATCCACACAGAAGGCTTACAAAGCAGGTGGAACAATTAGCATCCCTGCTGTTTTAGAGAGGGGAAACTGAGTCTCAGGCTAAAATGGGGACCCAAGATCATTCAGCTGGCCCTCAAACCCACTCTTTTCGCTTCAGGTTCAGTGCTCTCATTGCAGTTACATTATTGGCCTAGCTGGTTGTGAGGCTTTTTTACTGCACGAATTCTCAGAACCTTTAACATAATAATGCACAATAGATTCCTAAGAGCAGGAGATATAGTGTACATGCTTTTTCCCAATTTTCTTACCATGAAATTTTTTTGAGGAAATCTTATTACCATTTATGTTACATAATATTAAATTTCCACAGAATATAGTTTGGGAAAAGCAGCTTTAATGTTGCAAGATGTTCTTGGTGGAGTTTCAAGATTAATTTGTGTGTGTGTGTGTGTGTGTGTGTGTGTGTGTGTGTGTGTGTGTGTGTGCGCGTGTGTTTAAATAATGTTTGAAAAGGGGGGAAAAAGAAATAGTTTCAACTTCTGGCGGTACAATCCTTTTCTACAAAGGAAGTGGATATTATATACTTAATTTAATTGAATTTCTATACACCCAAGCACTCAAAATTCCCATATTCTGCCTGACCACAAGGCATTCTCTCTACCTTTCTCTATTTTCTTGACAAAGTGGTCAACTTTTTTTATTTTATTTTATTTTTATAGATAAGATTTGTTTGCCTTTTGCATTTCAGAGGAATAATGATCTGAATGTGGTTGTGCCACTTGTATGCTCAAAAATTCATGCCCTGTCAGAGTAAAATCCATACTCAAGGTAGTCTGTAATCTAGCCTGTGATTACCCCCCTTTTTTTTAATTCCCATCTCCCCACCCCTTCCGCTTTGACAATCATCAGCTTGTTCCCTACATATCTGGATCTGTTTCTCTTTTGTGTATTTATATATTTTATATTCCACATATAAGTGAAATCATACAGTATTTGTCTTTTTCTGTCTGACTTATTTTGCTTGCATAATACCCTCTAGGTCTATCCATGTTGTCGCAAATGGCAAGATTTCATTTCTTTTTATTGTTGAATAATATCCCATATATACACACCCCACACCTTCTTTATCCATTCATCTTTTGATGGACATGTAGGTTGCTTCCATATCTTGGCTATTGCTAGCAATACTGCATCATGAAATAAAAATTAATAAACTATTGATATATGCAAAACCTGATGAATCCCCAGAGAATTATAAAGTGAAAAAGCCAGTCAGAAGGCTACATAACATATAATTCCATCTATATAATAGTTTTGATAATGAAAAAATTACAGAAATGGAGAACAGAGTAATGGCTTCCAGGAGCCAAGGGGGGATGGGGTAGAAAGGAAGTGCATGTGGCTATAAAAGGGAAAAGTGAGTGATCTTAGTGGTGATGGAAATGTTCTGTATCTTGACAGTATCAATGTCAGTAATCTGGTGTGGTATTGTACAACCAGGTGATAGTTTTGCAATATGTTGTCACTGGAGGAAACTGAGGATCTCTCTGCGTTATTGTTTACAACTGCATGTGAATCTGCAGTGTAAAAAGCACACAATTCAGTTTAAATAAGTGAATAGACTGGAATAAAGAAGAGATTATAAAAACGATCAAGAATGATTCAAAATTAAATGTGACTTTTATAAATTAGATAAAATTTCTGGGTAAAGACAAAGAACTTAACATAAGCATCCATTTTTGCTCCTTCTTTAATCACCGAAATTCTTCTTCTAAGGACTATGACGTGGAAATTATTGCTTGAGCTTTGCCTGGAGGGGCAAGGAGGGCAGAAGAGCTAAGCTACCCCTCTACCCAAATGCATAGAACCTGCTCTTCCCCCTACAATTGTTGTGTAAACACTTGCCACAAACTTAGCCAAAGGCTCTGCCAGTTCCCTCAGCATTGATCTCTTAAACTCAGTCCTCCATAAATTATATTCATTGGAATATACCTAAATAGCTTCTTGGTGTTCCTGGCAACATATGGGATTTCTTAAACCTCTCAGAGACTTAAACCCCAGCGAACAATTTCTGAAAATTCCTCCACATGCTCTGTAGGGCTAGAAGTCTGCAGAGGCCCAGACCTGCAATGCCATCTGCAGTGGTTAGTTCACTGGGAAGACAGGCTTCATTTTCAGGTCAGCCCCTCTTCCATGGCATCTTCCTCTTCACTTGTGTACACTTAAAAATGTCCAAGTGGGCCCGGCCGGGTGTGGCTCAGCGGTTGAGTGTCGACCTAAGATCCAGGTGATCGGGGTTCGATTCCCGGTCAGGGCACATGCCTACATTGCAGGCTAGGCAGCTGGTCAATGACTCTCTCATCATTGATGTTTCTATCTCTCTCTCTCCCTCTCCTTTCCACTCTCTGAAATCAATAAAAATATATTTTAAAAAAAATGTCCAAGTGGCCCCAGCAAGCAGCAGAGATGAGAAGTTGAAGAGCAGAAAATATAGTTCTCACCATAACCTGTCGACCCTCCCTCTGATTGATCATTTCCTTCAAGTAGAGTAACCACTCTCCCTCTCACATTACCAACTCCCTCATCTTTCTGTCCCATGCCTTTTCAAACATATCTCTTGAATTTTCTAAATCATAAGCTAACCAGACTTTCTATTACTGTAGGCCCAGAGATGTTATGAACAACATCTGTCAGACGTCGGACCTGATATCCACTCTTTCCTCTAGTGCAGTGGACAGGAATTTGTTCACAAAAACAACAAGGTAAGATGGAAATCATGTAAGAGCAGAAGAAATAGAAGTATTGTTGCCTAGTTGATACTACAGTGTAGAAAGGTAGGGACTGAATTACTTTAACTTCTTAGTTATACTCACATTTTTTCCTAGCAGTACTTGACATGAACTTCAGTATCTTTTGTAGAGGAGTTTGAAATCTAAGACCATGAGATAAAATCTAATGATTTAGAGTGTTTTGCTTTCAGAATAGACATATCTATCTATAAAGTAACTTCTTTTTTTTCCTAAGGAAAAGAAACCATAAAAGTGGGGAGCATCTTCTATTTTTTTTAAACAACATCTTGGTAAACAAAGTATGAGAGATTTATTGTGTAAATAAGTCAGTCATAGTTGGACTCATAACACTTTGAAAATGCTCTCGTTGTAAGTCAGACGCTTCTGTTCATGCATATTCTCTTGTGGAAAGTTTAATATTTATTTAAGGAGTCACCAAAGAGCCCAGGATTCATTAACTGTGAAAATATATTAGCTATGTGATTGTTTATTAGCTCCAAGACCTTGAGCAAATCACTTTTCCTTTCTCTGTTGGAATTTTCAATTGAGTAATATCTGCCCCTGTCTACTTCTTAAGGATTACCATCAGGAAGGTCTCCATTTCACATTGATAACACTGAATTTCACATTCCATCTCATTCTATTCCATTCCACAATATGAGTTGATTGGTTTATGACCAAATTCAAAATACTTTGAGAAAAAAATACATATTCCTAAAGCTCAGTTTTTGATAAATTATGTCTACTTGAAATAAAATTATGGTAGTTAAGGTTTCAATTATAGATAAATTATTAAATTCTAAACAGATTGCAAGGAAGTATGGTATGTGGGCAGAACTTGCAGCGATAAATGACTAACAGGAGAAAGTCATTTAGTGGTAGATTCCTAGCAACTTGGATTTGGAAAACACCTTAAAGAGCATTTGGTGGAATCAAAGAATTTTAATTCCAGCAGCTAGAAACGGTGGTTTTTGGATGATTTAATGAATACATCTTCATTTGGATTGCTCAAGACCACGTCAGGCAGTTCTTTCATTCCTGGGCAGCTTACTTGGAAATGTTTTCCTTGGGGTGAATCACTTTCCCTCCTTCCAGACTTTGGTTTTAATTTTGCCTTGTGCTGTAAGATAGAAACATCTTCTCCCTTTCCTATGGCAAGCCTTCCAGTATTTGCAGAGAGTCAGTCTGTCTTCCCTGGTCTTCTTTGTTGTAGCTTAAATAATCTCTGTATGAAAGCTCTGGCATATACAGTCTGTTACTAATAAAATCAATCTAACCACCATATGCTACTTTGAAAATACCCCACAGAGAATCAAAGTAAGATTTCAGGGAAAGCATATTACCGGGTTTCAGAAAATTTGGAATTGGGTCTTGGCTCCAGCTGTTTCTAAATGTGTGACCTTGAAAAAGTCCTCTAATTTCTAACTTTTTGTACTGCCCTTGTAATGTTTCATTATCCAAGTTAAGCTAATTTTATTAAATGAGTTGGGTAGTGTTCCCTTTTTTCTATAATCTGGAAGGGTTGTGTATGAGGTCTGACTTAAGTGGTAAAGAAAATCAAGTTCCTATCAGGTGAGAGAGAATATCTTCTTTCAAGCCAACTTTTATACCAATATTAGCCAAGAATTCTTCTTTAAACCTCTCTTCTAGTTGGAGTATTATAAGTCCTTTGTTAGGCACAGGGAAAATACAAGGTAATTATATGGAGGTTTTAATGGAAAGACCTAAGCTATAAAAATAAATTATTCAGCATTTTTAACCATCAGTCGATTATATATATGTATATTTTTAATTATCACCATATATACACCTATATACACACACATACACACATATATATGTATAAATGCAACAAAGAGTTTGTGTCATGATACAAAATTATAAACTAGGAAATTTTTAAATAATTAGTTTAAAGATCGGCAAAACATGCAACTAACATATGACCCAGCAACTGCACTCTTAGGCATTTATCCCAGAAAAATAAAAACTTATGTTCACACAAAAACCTGTACATGAATGCTCATAACAGCTTTATTTATAATATCCTAAAACTGGAATCGGCCGCGACGACCATCAGTAGGTGAATGGTTAAATGAACTCTGATGTATCCACACCATAGAATACAACCTAATAATAAAAAAGAACTATGGATATATACAACTAGCATAAATCTCCAGAGACTTATGCTGAGCAAAAAAAAACTAAAGCCAATCCCAAAAGGTTACATAATGTATGATTCCATTTATGTGACATTTGTGAAATGACAAAATTTAGAGATGGAAGACAGATCCGCAGTTGCAAGGGCTTTGGAGCAGGGTAAGGCTAGAGGAAGGAAGTGAGGGTGGTTATAAAGGGGCAGCGGGACAGGTCCTTACAGTGATGGAACTGTTCTATATCTTGGCTGTGATCATGGGTACACAGGCCTACACATTTGATAAACTTGGATAGAACTAAATACACACATGCACAAAAATGAGTACACATAAAACTAGAGAAATGTGAGTAAGACTGATAGTTTGAATCAATATCCTGGCTGTGATACAGGAGTATAACTCTGTAAGATGTGCCCAGTGGGGAAGCCGAATAAAGAACATATGGGATCTCCCTGGATTATTGCTTACACCTAGATGTGAATCTACAATTTTCTCAATAAAAATTCAATTGAGAAAGATCATACACAAGTTGTAGTCCCCTTCTCCGTGACATCCACCTCTGCACACACCACACACACATGCACCTATTAGAATCGGGTAAACCCGCCCCTAAGACTCTCGATTTAGGCAGTCCTAAAGACCCAAGGTTAAGAATTCCTGTCCTTCCTTATACCACCACCCATCCCTTGTACACATGATGGTTTGCTCCCTGCCCCCTCATCCCTTGATGAGAAACATTCCATGTTTCTTGCTGCTCAATAGTTACTCATTAAAATAAGCAATCCATCTGAAAAAAATAAGGCAATTAGAAGTGCTTGTGGTTCAGTATGTTATATACAATCTGGAAATCTATGCAGCCAGGTGTAGGAGACAAAGGTTTAATTCTGGCTATTGACTGAGGAATTGCTTTCCAGCCAAGGGGAAGAACCCCCAAGAAGGCTGAGGTGTGGCTAGGACACAGGCCACGTGTTGGACACAGGACACAGATGCTGCAGGATCTTGAGCTCTGAGATGATGAGTAGGGATTTCATTTCAGAAAGCAGTATTTTAGGGAGGTATCCAGGATGGCATAGGGCTAGGGGCATAGACAATGGACTCTAGAGGAGGACCTCAGAGCACCCATTGGTATGGCCAGCATACCAGTGCCCGTCTGCCAGGTGCTTGTTTCCAGTCTGTGAGGGAATTAGTACAGGAATAGAGTTCATATATAGAAACTTGTCCTTGGCCACAGATAGTCTGAGAATCTCTGCTGTCCAAGGCTACCATGGATATCCAGAGGAGAGGGGATGTGGGCCCGAGAAGTGGTTAATCTAAAACAGAAAAATGGAATCTGATGAAAGTTTGAGCACCAGATTGGAAATAGTGCTAAAAATTCGAAGTAGAATACAACATTATGAACTGTTATCAGAATACTGGAAGGAGAAAACAAGGATTAACTTTATCACTAGAAAAACATTTCGCCCAAAACTACTACAGAAATTTCTGAGAAGAAAACCACTAAGAATTCAATTTTTTTTTTCATTCCAGACAGGGTTGCTGTTATTTTTCAAAAGAACATTAACTGAACAAGGAGGTGTTTTTTTTGTTTGTTTTTTTTCAAATAAACACTCAGTGAAGGAGGGAACAGGCATAACTGATTTTTTTCAGTCTTTTATATTTCAAAAAGCCATTAAAAGATTTGGATGCTTGAGGTGTTACATAAATTATCCTATTATTGTACCAATGAAAGGATTTCACACCCATCCATTTACTTTTGATTTGATTTGCCTCCATGAAACTTTTGTTTTGAAAAATATTTGTCATGCTGCAGTTATAATTCACATTAATCAAGAAGTATTTTTAAAAGGTAAAAATTTAAGTGCCTTATTAGGAGAAAAAAAAACAACTTGGCTTCACATAGCTACTTAACAATCTACTTCTTTTCACAGTATATTTGCCAGTCACCTAAAATTCATTGTCCTTAGAAACTTATAATAGAAAGGAAATTTCACTGCACAGCTTACAATTTGAGTCTCTTCTACCAAATAGCCTATTTGATAAGTGACAGAGAGTGGATGAACACTCGTTGGTTCCCTGTTGCTTGCAGACTCTGCAGCCGGAGGAAGGACCATCAACACAGTGTTCTGGAATAGTCATTACAAAGTGCAGTGCACCAAACTGAATCCCAGCATTGTATGGAGATGAGACTCTGAGGTGTTATTACTCTCTTCCAGATAGCCCTCTGAGCTATCTCTTTCCCACCAACTCCCTCTATCACCACCTGCCTCTTTCCCACCAACTCCCTGCCCCTCCCATTCAGGTCCATTTCAGTGCCTCAGGGAAGGGCATGAATGGGGTCTCCAGCAGGGGAACCTAGCTTTAATTCCCAAATCATAAGAGGAGAGCACCGAGCGAGCACAAACATGACGAAAGATACGATTTCTTAAGACCAGGAAAAGATCCCTCAAGATTGGAAGGAGAAGAAAAGAAAAAAGAGAGCAAGATTCCCAAGAACAAAAAGAGATGGCCAGTCCCCAGAAATATCAGCTGTGCTGTATGTGTAAGAATACAGAACCCTAGACAGGGAAAGACTCCCATGCTCCGAGAATAATACCAAAAAACAGAAAGTCAGATAGAGGAAGCCACAGGCACCAGGGCTCTGAACACTTCATTCACTCATTCATTCATTCATTCATTCATTCATTCATTCATTCATTCATCTACTTATTTATTTAAATATATCTTTACTGATTTCAGAGAGTGGAAGGGAGAGGGAGACAGAGAGATAGAAACATCAATGATGAGTCATTGATTGGCTGCCTCCTGCACACCCCCTACTGGGGATCGAGCCCGAAACCTCGTGCCCTGTCAGGGAATCAAACCTCGATCACCTGGATCCCAGGTGAATGCTCAACCACTGAGCCACGCCTGGCCAGGCAGGACTCTGAACACTTTAGTGGCAATGTGGGGACCATTGATCATTCCCTTTCACCACCCAACACCTTAAACTGGGTAGGATCTTAGAATTAAGGAACAACACCAGGGAGGTCAGTGAACACCAGGGAATGGGGGTGGGGGGGTGGGCGGGGTGAACTCTAGGAAAAGCTAATGTCAAGAATTTTCTGCTCACTCCCATCTGACCAGAAGCTCAAAAGGAAAAAAAATGAGTTATAGAATATAAAGTTACATTTCTTGCTCACCTGAGTTTATGGAGTGAGAGTCAGTCCACCACAGTAAACACATATACACAGTGTATGTGTCCTGTATAACATTGTTGTCATGTGACAGACCATTACTTTTCACCTTTCATTATATAAACAATGTGCTATGTCATTAAAGTAATTGCTGTAGATGCCTAAATTCAAGCTGTCTATAAAATTAGTTGTATTAAAGGCAAAGCAGCATATGCATGTGTATGTATATAGAACAGGTGCCAGTAGGGGCTGGGGAAAGAGAGATACCAGGAGACGAAAGACTAACCTTTGAGTCCCTTAATTTAAAATTTGAATGTACTCCAAACAAAAGATGATTCTCCGATTCTTTATTATGGTGGCCTAGTAAATCTTTATTCACAAAAAAACAATGAAACCAGAATGGCTTGATTTAAACTACCAAATTTGCCTGAGTCTCACATTTACCAGTAGTAGGCTTTCTCTGCTATTATGTTTTAGTCCTACATAAATGTCCTTTCAAGATTGATCTAGGATGAGAGTAGCAAACTGTTTTTCATACCTCGCATCTGTCTAAATACACCTGCAAAATGCTATCTTCCTGCAGAACATTATGCCAGCCCCAACAAGATGCCCTTGGAAACTCTGAATAGATGAATCAAAATATAAGTAATAACACAAACGAGGAGCAGAATGGAAAGCAATTGAGACCTACCCGGCTTTCCTCCGGAGTTCTAAATTCAGTATCCATGGAGTGGTCTTGCTCCAGGAGACAGAACCGTAGGACCAACAAAACCTTCAAGTAGAAACTTCAGTTTTAAATGAAGCTATCAAATCAAAGCAAAACTAATGGGAATCAGCAAGCCCACTCGATTCCTATTAGCAAAATTGTGAAAAGAAACTAGATCAATCAGTGCTTGTGAGGTAAGAAACAGGAGCAAATTGAAAAGCACCTCCAGTTTAGATATAAAGCAATTAAGATCAAGAGACGTAGCTAAATCTATCTCAGTAAGCCTACAGCCTGTTAGCCTGTTTTTAAAAACTTGAAAGCAAATTCAGAAACAAAAACCCAAATTAAATTTGAAAACTGCAGAATCAGGGTGGGACAAATGGTCTTCATGATGTAACTGTTCCCCCACAACTCTGGCCCTAAAATCATGGTCCTTGCATGGCCTGGATATTGCTAGTCAGACATGAGAGCCACAGTCCAGACATGTCTGCCCCTTTCTTTTCCTTGCCCTCCTATTTTCATTTGTGATTTGATTATTTCCTAATAGAAATATCTGTCCAAACATCTGGACTTCTGTGAGTCTCATGCAAATCTTACATATGAATGGAGCAGGTGTCTGTCAATAGTTGGGATTAAGGAATGCCAGGAGATATCTCCACAGCCCACAGCCTCCAACACACACACACACACCACCACCACCATGATTTCCCATGTCCTAAAAGACATCCTCACCAATCCCACAAAATCTAGAATTTTCCCAACAAAAGTATTTTTTTTTTTTGAACAAAAACATTACATTCAGAAAACCCTGCATAAAGCAAATACCTCTGAGGACATCAACACAGGCCATAGTCAGCCTTCAGTTGAACCCTACTGGAATCTAAGAATGCAGGACAAGGAACATGTGGTGCTCTGATTAGGGAAAAGGGAGACAGGGCTCAGTAAGATACCACCTTTGGAGCACACTGGACTTTCAACAGTAGGATGCCTGAGCACATGAGGAATAAAGGAGAGCTGAAAGGAGAGGTGAGAGGCCCCGAGGTGTTCACTATTAATTAAATTCACTTCTTTTTAGGGAAAAGGCAGTGTAATATTTAGGGTGCAGGCTTTGGAATCAAAGATCTAGGTTAGAATTCATAATCCTATTACTGTTTTAGTCTTCTCACCTGCAAAAATGAAAAAACATAAATAGTTCATATGGTTTTAAGGACTCGAAGGGTAATGGCTAGTATGTATTGAGCACTTACAATACACCAGTTACTCCACCTGGATTATATATCAGTGCTTCCTGAACTTTATGTGCCACCCATCATCATCACCTCAGCATCTTACTAAAATGCAGATGAGTTGGTCCATCTGGGGCAGGAGCCTGAGACTCTGCATGTCTAACGAGCCCACAGGTGGCTCTGCTACTGCTACTGGTAGCAAGGGCTTAATCATTGCATCTTCAACTAACCCTAGGAAGGCTGGCTGTTATTACCTAGGCAAAGCCCACCTAACTGGGCTGAAAAAAGCAAAAATGCTGCCAAAATGATGAAGTTCCTATAAAGAGTAAAAAATCAGGCTGCTTGTGTGTGGCTCCTTACTACTCAAAGTGTAGAACTAAGGCCAGTAGCACCAGCAGCACCTGGATCTTGTTAGAAATGCAGATTTGTAGACTCTACACTGGACCCACAGTCTCCAAATCGCAACTGTGACAAAATCCTGGGTGAGTCATATAAAGAGTAAAGTTTGAAAAGCCCTGAGTTATAGTAGTCTCCACTTTCAATATATGCCTATTACTACTGAGAAATGTTGTTTATATAGTTGAATTTTATATAGAATAAAGAATAATTTTATATAACAAAAGGAAATAATGTGTGGGAAAAATTAGGATGCTCAGACCCTGTGCTCAGGGATGATGATTATTATTATTTTAATATGATTTTATTGATTTTTAGAGAGAGAGGAAGGAAGAGAGAGAGAGAGAGAAACATTGATTTGAGAGAGAAATATCAATCGGCTGCCTCCTGCACGATCCCTGCTGGGGATCGAGCCCGCAACCTGGGCACGTGCCCTGACCGGGAATCAAACCAGTGACTTCCCGGTGCATGGAACGACACTCCACCAGCTGAGCCACACCAGCCGGGAAAGGGTGACTATTTTTTATTTTATCTAAGCGGTGATATAATTTGAGAGGAACTACTACAAAGGTAGAAGAAAAGGAACATAAACATCAGTTAAGGAAAGGCGTCTTTACCACATATTTATTTGTGAGGTCTGGAAACTGCCCTAGAGGGAGCCATTTCGTAGCAAAATGGTAGTTAACTGTGGCCGCTCCAAGGGCCCTCTGCCCAAGAAGCTCCCCAGTGAAGGAGAAAGAAGTGCAAGCCAAAGACACAGGGCATAGAACACACACTGCTGTCCCTATGAATTCCTTTGTCATTCTCAGCAGAGGGGGTTCAGTAAATGCATTTAAGCTTCATAAAAACAAGAGAAGGTGAAATTCAGGCCAGTAATTTGATGTGAGAAGAGCATCCCCTCAAATCCACTGCCCCTTTCCCAAGGTCACCTGCCTTCCCTTACCCTGGAAATGCTGATTCCAAGGACAAAGTGAAACAAACTTGCTTTTGAACCCAGAGTTTCAGGCAGAAAAGCGACAAGAGATGCCATCTTTGCTTATTTTCACTGTCTCTTTTCCCTCTGAAAAACCCCTGAAAGGTAGGTTGCGTGTGAGAATGTATATGTGTTTTTAATTTATATTTATGCCTTTGTACATACAATTAATGCTATTTTAGTGGCCACTGGAAGCTTGCTGTGAAAGTAATGTAAAAAGAGAATAGGAAAACATTTCTAGTATCACCCTGCAATTCTTAGGACTTTTTAAGTTGCCTGTCATATCTGGTACTAAAATTGCCAATCTGCATTTATTTTGAATATGAAATATGTATTAAACTTTCACTTTAATAAATAATAGAAATGAAGCCATGGCAGCTCAATTCATTGCAGTTCTTGATTTTAATTCAAGTCAGTGAATATTGAGCACTAACTATGCACAAAGTATACATGGCTGTAGGTGCTACAAGAAACCCAAAGAGGTGACCACACCCAAGTCCCTGTCCTCTCCTTCTCTGCAGTACTAGTCTCCTGCTTTTCAACTCTGCCAACAACTTGAATGCTACTTACTTCTAAGAGAAAAATAAGGTCTGGCCTATCTTCAATGTGGGTATATCTAGATTAGGAAGACATATACCCATGTACATATACACAGAGGTAATTTTCAGTGAAGGTGGTAGGTGACAGGTGCGAAATGAATTCTGCCAACTGAAAGTACTCTATAAATCCAAAGAAGAGATGACTGTAAATCCAAAGAAGGGACCACTGTAGTCAAGGGACGCTTTTGGAGAGGGAGTGGACTTGGTTTCAGCCTTAAAGGGACAGTGAGATTTCAAGAGGGAGAAAGTGGGGAGGAACACATTCTACATGAGAGAAAGCAAAGCTTCAGTAGAATATAAGTAGACATATTTGGAGACCAGTCAGGCAGCCAGGGATTTGATGAGGAGGAGCCCAGACTCAGGAGACAGACTGGGTTTGAATCCTGGCTCCACCACTTACTAGCTGATGTGCTAGGGCAAGTCTTACCTATGTGTACCTCAGTAGCTCGTAAACATTTCATGCAGATTGAGTTAATACTTGTGAAGTGCTCAGGCCAGGTGGGTTGGAGTAGAGTATTCTTATAAGTGAGTTCTGGGAAACAGGTTTGAAAAGTAGGCTGGGGTCCACTTGTGGAGGTCCATGTATGACTTGCTTTGGGCATGGTCTTAAAAACCACAGGGATTCTTTGAGGGCTTTGAATGGCAGAAAAGTCAAAGTAACACAGAATTATCATTCCTGATGTGTCAGGGCAAGGGTTTCTTTCTGTATTCTTTCCTCTAAATCCACTCTTTTATTCAGATCTTCAAAAATGCTCCTTTTCCTCACCATATCTTTTCATTCCAGTTTTCACTCCTCTTTTCATTTTTATAATTGTTTTGTTCAAATTTGTGAGGGTTTTCCATTTATATTGCTTTCATAACTCTATAATTACTAAGCTAAACTATAAGCCTGAAAATAAAGATGGACCATAACAAAGGACATTTTCCCCCAGCCTAATTGCTATTAAGAACAATATCTGTTTAAAGCAAGATAGCCTTCATGTATTGTATACCCATTATCAGCAAAATATTAGATTCATTGAGTGTATAATTTATAAATGTAAGAATAAAGTGCCCCAGGGGTGTATTTCAAATGAGGCTAGATTCAAGAATATAGAATTAATCACCCTACCCAGTGTTAAAAATCAGATTTATTATATTTAATTAAGTAACCCAATGATTTCTCCAGCTCTGATGAGTTGTCTATGTACCAAGCATGGAAATACGGATATTAGCAGTCAAGGAAAGTGCACAATCTTCAAATGGGATCATTTTTCTTGTGAACAATTTTTGTCCTATTTGACCTAATATTTTTTCTCAACTCAGTACTGCTAGCTTGTTTGAACACTCTGGTACCTGGCCCCACAGCCTCCTTAGCCTCTTCTGAATGCAGCCACAGCCACAGTGACAGTTTTTCAGGGGCCGAGTTCATTCCATCCAGCATTCACCCCGTGTCTGGCGTGGGTGTGGGTCCCCACTCAGCTCCATACATGCTCATGAGGAACCTTCAGGGAATTTAGCACCACATGGGCAACCCTCAGCCAGTGGGGGCTGGTATGAGAAATGCTTCTCCCATTCTTCATCTGGGAAGCATCTTACATGCTGCCAAAGGTTCCAGGGGCATTAAGCCTCAGCCACCCACAGCAGTGCTGACTCAAGGATGTATATTCACCTGGGATTTCCTTCCTTTCCCATTTCACTTCCAAGCTCACTTCCCAAATAAACTACTTGAACACAAGCCTTTTTCTCAGACTCAGCTTTCAGTAGTGCCCCGACTACAGTAGCCTGAAAGCACAAATCCAAATACAGGGAAATAGAGCTATTTTGGCAAATTAAAGTGATGTCAAATATCTGTAAAAATCCATAACTATGGCCTATACTATAGAAGGGACATTTATTTTAATTTAGAAAATGAATAGTGTTATATAAATATTCCCAGCAGCAATTTGGCTTTATTTCTTTCTTCTATTATTTTAAGGCTATTTTGGGAAACTTTGAAAGTACAACTGCCACTATATTTCCCCATGTCCTAGTTGGCAATCCTATATTAAGTATAAGAATGTGGTAAATTGGATGATGAGGCAGAAAGTCGAGTTTATACCTGATATAAAGGCTGTTTTAGCCTTCATTTTGTATTGAGACAAGTTAAAGATGAATTTTTATGAAGATTCTCTGATTATTAAGCAGTACCTTATTATCATGGTAAACTGATTTTTATGCAAGAACATATTATTGAAGAGAATGTGTCCGACACAGCTTTCTGAAACTTCATTATCACAGGTAGAAATGATACAGAAAGCACAGGATTGAGGTCTAAGATACAAGGGCAGGATCTTTGTGTTAGAAAAATATCATTAGCCCTGGTGGGTGTGGCTTAGTTGGTTGAGCGTCATCCTGAGCATTGAAAAGTTGACAGTTCGATTCCCAGTCGGGGCATATGCCCAGGTTGAGGGTTTAACCCCTCTTAGAGGGTGTGCAGGAGGCAGCTGGTCATTGTGTTGCTCTCACACTGATGTTTCTCTCTCTCTCTCTCTCTCTCTCTCTCCCCCCTTCCCTCTCCCTTTCTCTCTCTCTAAACATCAGTTAAAAAATTTAAAAAAGAAAAATATCACTAAACAGGACTACATATAATCATAAATATACAAAACATACAAAATGCATCTGGAAGCTCAGAAATCTCTGTATATGAAAATGACAATGAAGCATCTAAACACTAAATCCAAGAGAGAGAAAGGGAGGAATTGTGTTCAATTCGGGGCTTACTCGGCAGTTCTCTGTTGAGGCAAGGTAGATCATAAAGGGATACAAAATGCTCTGCCCCCAGCAACCTGGAGAGCTAGGCACACTTCACTGAAGTACATACAATAATTTCCCCCACACTGTAGATGAGGAAACTGAGGCTCTAGGTCTCTTGCTCAAACTCCCAAAGCTCCAAGTGGCAGATCCACTATACTGTTGACTAATACACAGCGTGGGGCAAAAGTACATTTACAGTTGGGAGTATATGAAAGTTTATTTTTTGTATTGTTATTTATTAATTATTATATTATTTTCCATAGGAACAACTGTAAACCCACTTTTGTCCCACCTTGTACTGTGTCATTTGTTTTATTTTAATCACAGTTGTCTCCAGAGTGCCTGGCACAGTACCTGTTATATATGAAGACCAATATAAATATTGGTTTCCATGAATGAATAAGTCAGTGAATGAATGGTTAAGAAAAGGGTACCATTATCACCTTTTCAGTCTTTCCTGGGGTCTCAGGGGCACATCCACAAAAGCAATTATGTTGCTGATAACTCATCAGAGTTAACTTCAGAGCTGACTCTGCTAATATTGTAGTACCTACCACTGGAGGGGACCACTGGAGTGTGCATGGATGAAAAATATCTTACTGATGCCTAAAATGGGAAAGGGTCTTAATTAAGGGAAAATGGGAGAAGGGAAAAGGGCCTTAATTCCAAATTAGAGATTAATACTTAAAAAGAAAATACCTAGTGAAGACAGCCATGAAATGAAGGTCATTGCGACATCAGTCAGTGATATCAATGAGTATAAGTGACTGATGCTATGTTTTCTGCTATTTCACTATTTTGTTGGAGTGTGAGCTCTCAGCTAGCCAGAGATCTCACGTTGAAGGGACTTAGTAAAAGATAAGGGCAGTTACCAAGTGGGGGAAAAGGGATAGAGGAAAGATATGCAATTTGAAGAAATCAGACCCTAGAACTGCATAACTGTCTTCCATGGGGTGAGTTTATAATTAAACTGGGACCAGGAAAAAAGAATCAGCTTGTGGAGGCATTTCTATCAAATGTGGCTTTAAAGATCCACAGCTCTGTTTGATGAATATGAAGAGTCTTCTGTTTTTCCTAACTTACCACAGTCAATCTCATTATAAACAAGATTCTTTTCTAGAAGTTTTATTACCTGAATATGTCAGTTGGTTTTAGCCAAGGAAATAGATAGATTTCTGGTTATTTCAAATGGAGTGATTAGTAACAAAAATGTTAAAACAGAATTGTAACAGGGAATTGTTTGCAGATGTGTTAGAAGCACCAAAGGAGCAAAATGGGATGGAGGTGGAACCCAGGACTCCTCACTCTGAGTCAGCAGTGTCATCGAGCAGGGACCCAGTACTTATCACACTCTTATTGACTGTGCGGGTGCAGGCACTTGCCGTCCCACTGATTCTGCTGGAACTACTGCTGATGCTGTTCATATTGACCTCTTCACTGCACAGTAGAGGTCACCTTACTGTGACAGACACACTATCTGCTCACTGCTGTGAGCTTGTTGGGGCTCCACAACTGGGGAAGAAGCAATCATAGTTGGACCGGATGATTGTAAACATTGGTAATTAATTGAGATACATTAGAGAGTCACTTATGAAAGAACAGCCAAAGGGTGACATCCTTTATTTGAAATGAATGCATATTGACCTAGCAAACTATGTAGTTACTGGTCATTGCATTTATAGTGAATACTAACAGTATATCTATTACTGGCACTACAAATCAAATTCTATGTTCAAAAACAGCTATTGACACTCTCCGTTTTCATCTTTAGTAAAGCGTAGACATGGGCAGGGAGCAGATTCTTCTGTGGAAGGGGTTAGTATGTGTTCAGTTGAACACAGTTTTGTTGTATCATGTTAGGCAGAATTATGACCCTGTTACTATCTTTAGAGATTGAGTATAGATGGGTTAAGGGTATAGATCAATAGAGACTGAGTGTAGATAGATGCATATGGGTGCCAAGCTGACAAGGAGTGGACTTGTGATGGCTAAGTTTATCTGTCGATTTGACTGGGTCATGGAATGGTTAAACATTATTCTGGGTATGTTTGTGAGGGTGTTTCCATTAGAGATTGGCATTTGAATCAAAGACTGAGTAAAGCAGATTGCCCTCCCCAGTATGGGTGGGCCTCCTGCAATGCTTGAGGGCCTGATTAGAGTAAGAGGCTGAGTAAGAAAGAGCTCCTTCTGTCTGCCTGACTACCTTCAAGCTGGAATATGAGCCTTCTCCTACCTTCAAACTTGGACTAGAACTTACATATTGGCTCTCCTAGTGATAAGACCTTCAGACTCAGACTGTAAATATACCATCAGCTTTTGTGGGTCTCCGGCTTGCCAGATGCAGACCTTGGACTTCTCAGTCTCCATAATCACATGAACCAACTCTCTATAGTATCAAGAATATATATTATAAAAATATATAAAAATATGTAATATAAAGAATATATTATAGATAGATACATAGATATTTAAGGACTAAACATTTAAGGACTAAAACATTAAGTAGATGAATTGAAGGACAAAAACGTCCCTTTGGGGAACCAAGTTAGTGAAATGCAAAATCAAGTGGAAAAAATGTCTCAGAGGTCCAGCAAACATGCAACTACATTGAAATAATAAGGGAAAAGATAAACCACTTGGAAAATAAGTAGAGGAGACGTAACATCACCAGACTAGAAGACAGAAACAGAACAGAAGGTGGTAAGAAAACATAATGACTAGCTCCCCCTACTGTGATTAACAGCCTTGGAAGAAAATGAGTGAAAACAAATGAATGGCCTTTGGAATCCCTAAAAGGAAACTGAGTTTAACAGCCAAAGAGAAGATGGAGTTCAGGGAACTCTGTCAAGGTGGTGATTAAAATGTTGAGGGTTAGAATTGAACAAAGGTGTGTCAAAGACAGAAAGCCCAAAAGGTCTGGGGTGTGGGGTGTGTGTGTGTGTGTGTGTGTGTGTGTGTGTGTGTGTTTCTGGACACTTCTATTCATAAATAGGGACAAATTATGTGCTTTCTAATGATGCTGGCCATAGCAATGGTTAGTAGTGTGACAATAAAACTGGAATCAAGGACATATGGGTTCTGTTCTTAGTTCTGTTACTAATCAACCCTAGGACAAGTCATTTAATTCAGTTAAGTCTAAATTTACTCACGATATACAACCCCCAGTCTTTCTAGACCTCCTTAATATAAAGATGTGATAAAAGATCACTGGTCCCCAAATCACTAGGGGAAATTGCCAATTCCAAGTCTAGGGACTCTGCTAGATCTGGAATTAGCTCTAATACGGATTTTTAAAAAGCTCCTCTGGTGACTCTGAAACAGCCAAATTTGGGAACCACTGGTCTGTATGATCTCTCTGATTCCCTCCAGCTCTGAAATCCCAGAGTAGTCTCTGAGTCACTGAGAACTAATGCCCATCCATCAAATTGGGTGTTTGATTCACACAAGCCACAAAAATAACAGGGAGGTTGGTTTTCAACTAGACTCATTACCAGGCACTGTTAATTTTGTTTTATTATTTGGTTGTAGGGAAGAAGGAGCACTTAGCATAAAACATGTGCCTTTGTGTCAACAACACACCTGTAAACCAAATAATTAAAAGAATCGAGGGGGACAGAGCATAGATTTGTAGAAAAGCGTATCACAAGATCTAGGAAAAATGTATACTTTCTCAAGAAACTAAGTGAAAGTCATGAGTATAGAGAGAGCAAATGTTTTCATTTAATGTTAACTTTCCTTTTCTGAGAACCCACAGAGGGCTGTGCAGTGGTCTAGCACGGGCAATGACACACACGAGTGGGAATCTGATTGTACTGTTTCCAAGCGGGCAGTACCTCATTTAGGACTGTTCTCACTTTTCAGTTTTATTAGTTACATTTACTAAGGGTTCAGTATTGCTGAACTCACCTCTTTTAGGGTCTTCTTAATACCACAAACATGAAAATTTAATTTTGCACAAACATATATATATTCTAACTTATCTAGATCCAAAAATTCTTTTTGCACCTGAAAAACATTTTGTGACTCCTTTAAAATATTTTGAAACCTCTATTTGGTTAAAAATTTTTATATGACATTTCCTTATTCCATATTAATTACACTGTAATAATTTATTTTTTTGGTAATAATTCATTTTATCAAACCTCCCTGGGTCATCCTGAGATGTTTACGAACTCACCACTATGGTGATTTGATTTTTATTTAGAAGAAAGTGTATTATTACCTAGTCACCCCCATTTTCTAAGAAACCCTCTCTCTAAATTAGAAACCAGGTATGAATTTTAACCTTTTCGATCTGTATGATAAAAGTGTTCTAAAGTCTTCTTTTCATAAACAATATCATTATGTCATTGCTTGGGTTTATCTAATTTCATAAGGTATGCAGGGCAATAGAGTGTCTGTGAAACCCAGATTAATAATACTTACTGTCAGATCTATTTCACAACTAACTCACTGCTCCCACATCATACGGCATCTTGGTAACACTTCAGACACATCAGACTCATCCTAATCCAGAGATCCGGAATGACACAGTGTTCGAGAAGGAAGGGATTGGAGAACTCACCAAATGCAGCTTCTTCCTTATTTACAAATTATCTCTACCCCGAAAATTGGGTTCTCGGCCTCTGCATGAACTCCTGGGATAAGGAGAGAGCTGGAAACTCTGTTGCTTGGAAAAACCATCATTATATAGAGCTGTTTACTCCTAACTAAGCGTTCTGACCTCTGACTAACAGAGGAAGACTAATCTCCTTCCCCTTGTAGCTCTCAAAATATTTCAAGACATCTCAAAGTTGCACATGCCTACTTCCTACTGCCGCATAGTTATTGGAGGTCCCTTCACCCCAGACTTCTTCTTCTAGACCTACTTTAATTCCAGAATAAGAATGTTTTGTCTCTAGGAGGGAAAATATTGTTTTTGCAAAAGAGTATTGATTTATCTTTTAGAATTTAAAATTAAATGTTTATTATAGAAAAACTAACAATTTTGTTGTGCATTGTGTAAGTACTTACCAGGTACCATGTGTTCTTTCTATGAACTTGTTAGTCAATGAACTACCTCTCCCAAGCAAAGACAATACCATATTAATCTCTGAGTCCTCAAAAGCTAACAAATTGCCAGCACTTGATGTGCATTCAATAAATGTTTGTCGTCACTAATGACATCTAAGACATCTCAATTGAATTTTTTTCAAGAGGATATTAATTTGCTTATTGATTACATATGATAATAGATGATACACAAACTTCATTCCCATCTATAATTGTATCTGGTACCATAATTCTATTTAGATATATTACATAGGATGTGCCAACAATCGTTAATAGACAAATAAACTCTATGACTCTGCTTGGGTGACTCTTTTAATGATGAGCTCCAGGTCACAGCACAGTAACTGTCAGTTCAGCTACATCAAGGTTTCTGAAGACAGTGGTTTCTGTGCCCAAGCAGGTTGTAAATAAATTTCAGATGGAACCTGGCATCACCCTGAAGGAACTCTAACTTCACACTGTTGGAGTAATTTACCAAGATGGCTTCAGAGTAGACTAACTTTACACAGCACATTTTAAAAAAGACACATTTATTCAGCGTCATGATCAGACTATTATATTTAGCAATCAACAGCATAAGTGCAAAAATGCTCATACATTAAAATCCTATGTTGGAATGCTTTACACTTTCCACAGAACAGAAACTGAAATAACCTGTTATACAATTAGTTACAAATACAGTCCTCGAGTTTTTTGCCCATTCACATGAGTGTTGTATAAAACATGTCTTCTTTGTAGCAGCTAGGCCCTGCCACCACTGTGCGTGGCTGAGTTTATAAATCTATTGTAACCCGTAGCTTCCTTGTCACTTCTCTGGCTCTCTCCTGCTAAGCTTTGCTTCCTGGTAGTAATTAAAACCTTCTGCCACTGTTGCAGCCATTGCCACTGCTGCTGGAACCACTACAGCCACCTTGGTTTCATGATTTGGCAGAGTATTGTCCTCTATCACCATAGGGGACAGAACTTCTGCCTCCAAAGTTTCCTCCTTTCATGGGTCCAAAATTTGAAGACTGATTGTTGTAATTGCCAAAATTACTCCCACCTCCAAATTACTTCCACTACCATTGCCAAAGCTGCCTCCGCCTCTGCCTCCTCCACTGTTGTAGCTGTCATAGCTGCCACTCCTGCCTTAGCCACTGCCATGGTTTCCATAACTCTGTCCACCGCTTCCATAGTCTCTGCTTCCTCCAGAGTAACCGGTCCAGCTCCTCCATTACCACCATCATTACCAAATCCATTACAGCCATCCCCACTGTCACTGTATCCACTACCACCATGACTGCCACCAAAGCCACCTCGACCATTGAAGTTTACTCCATGACTGAAGTTGTCATTCCCACCAAAACCACCTTCATGACCACCTCTGAAGTTTCCAGAACCACTTCAACTTCTTTGGCTGGATGAAGCACTAGCCACCTCTTGCCTAGATGGGACTTTCCTTACTTTGCAGTTGTGGCCCTTCACAGTATGGTTTTCTGAATGACAATCTTGTCTACAGAGTCATGCTCATCAAAGATTACAAAAGCAAAGCCTCTCTTTTTGCCACTCTCTCGGTCAGTCATGATTTCAATCACTTCGATTTAAAATAATATTTTAGTGATGTTCTCCAGTGTCTTCTTCAACACTGCTGACAAAAATCTTTTTCACAGTTAAGTGGGCACCAGGTCTTTGAGAATCTTCTCCTAAGACGGCCCTCTCCAGTTCCGCAGCTCTCTCACCCGCCTCGTGTAGCCCTGCCTTCATGGCTGCACCCACCTCCTCCACAGAGGCGTCATGACCAACCCAAAGCCTCTGAAGAGCTTGGGGTTTGGATCTCTCACCAGGACACAGCCCGTGAGCATCCCCATCACTCAACATGGCTCCTCAGACTCACTTCTTGTTTCAAAGTTCAAACCCCTGAGGAAGAGCTTCCACAGCTATTCAGGCTCTTTGGGAGACTCTGACTTAAAACATTACGACTGCAGGAGGGGAGACTTTAACGATGCTTACTTGGTGGCATCCACCAGCAGAAAGTCAATTGCATTTTTTTAAAACCCTGTCATTCTTGCCTGGCTGGTGTTGCTCAGTGTCTGAGCCTTGTCCCATGCACCAGGAGGTCACCAGTTCAATTCCTGGTCAGGGCACATGCCCGGGTTGCAGGCTCAACCCCCAGCAGGGGGCGTGCAGGAGGCAGCAGATTGATGTTGATGTTTCTCTCTCATCGATGTTTCTCCCTCTCCCTCTCCCTTTCCCTCTCTTTAAAATAAATAAAAAACATATTAAAAAATAAATAAAATTAAAACTCTGTCATTCTTAATTAATTGCATAATAAACACCTCTCTAGTCCAAGATCTGCAAATGAATGAAAGTCCAGCTGTTTGCATAGAACAAAGGGGTCTTATGGATGCAATACGAATGTTCTGTGCTACTTTTATTTCCCCAGTAATTTTTCTTTTGTGTAAAATCCATTATTTTTCAGGATAATATTATTTTCACTATTTTTCTGATTTATAAAGCCAAGGTTCTAATCCAAGTATTTTATTTCCATTCCTCTTTTAAAACATTATAATAGAGGCATATTTTTCTTTATCTCCCATTTTAAAAATTCATTCATTAAAATCTTAACTATTAATAACTAAAACAAAAATCTTCTAACTGAACATCCTGCATCTTGGACACTTTTAAAAGCACTTGAAAAATATATAAAATTATCATCATCCAATCTTTATAAGATATGTGTAATTCCTTAGTCTTTCTTTTATAAAAAGAAGTCATATAATTACCTTAAAAACATTCTTTGACCTAAGAAATATCTATTTAACTTATAGCTTTCACACCCCAAACTCTCCTGGAGAGTTTTTCTCCACAGGGAGCCCTGAACCAAACTTTATTTCTGAGACCAAGACTATTTTGCACCCAAAGGTTTGAGAGTGCCTTAGCCATTCCCGCTAGAACCCAAATAGTAATCCATCATTTCTGTCGCCGGTTTAGCCAGGCCCCAAAGACCACCGTCTATCCTGCCCAACTTTAACAATGAAATTAGGGTAAACTTAGGGGTTACATAAACTTCAGATCTCTTCAAAGCAGGCCAAGCAAGTTCTCAAGGTAATAAGTCACGAGACAAGGCCCCCAGGAAGGGCAGCCTGCTCTAACTCCTTCTGCTGATGATCTCATCTTATCTGTTGAAAGGCAACCTGCTCCAGAGGCCTCCAGGATAAAAGTGCTCAACCATAGCCCCACTAGGGTAATTTGGCCAGTGTTGATGGAAACATGGGAAACAAATAGCAGCCAAGAGTCACTTGATGAACTTAAAAAAAAAAAAAAAAATCATTTCTCTCAAGAAATATATATTGTGCTCCTCCATGTAATGGACATAAATAATTTTTTAAAATTTAACTTTAAGCAAATTAAACTTCCTTGCATATTTCTTCAGTGTGACATATTTCGGAGAACTAGAGAAAAATGAAGTTGATTGTCCCAGGGAAGTATTTCAGATTGAGGTATCTGTTTTCAAAGTATCTTTTTGTTGTTTCTAGTCTTTTTTTTCTTCTTCCTCACATTATGTAATTATCTTGGTTCAATCTTGGACCAGAAACCTCCCATGTTATGTTTTTTATCAGTTGCAGTGAATGTTGTTTTCATCTGCCCAGCATGTTTCAACCTGGCAGTGTTCATTTCTCTCATTACAGCTCCCCTACTTCTCTTTAGATATAAGCAGATTTTGAAACTCATTTGAAAACATTTTAAAATAAAATTGTACAGATTTTTTCTTGATAATGATAAAAAGACCACAATGCCACAATAAATACAAGGTTTAAAACTAAATACTTTCAGGGATAGATACTGAATTAAGCCATGCTTCATTAGACAGACTTCTGTCAATTAAATATCATCATTTTGTTGATAGGAAGAATTGTAAATGTCTCTTAAAGAAAATTATTTTGCAGAGGTGGAATTATTAAATACATAATTGTAAATTGTACCTACAGTGTTTCAGATGTTAGAAGAAAAAAATGTTTCATACTCAAGTCAAAAAAGAATATGCAATAGATTTTCCCCCCTCAGTTTATATTTCTCTGTTTGTTCACCAAAAACTTAGTAATTTAACAGGGGCATTTGCATGAAGTCATTGCATAGTTATCTTTAGAGAAAATCAAATAATAGGCTTTGAATGCAGAGAAAAGAAAAGAAAGACACAATACAGAATCAAATTAATTCATAAGAAAAAATACAGTGGACAATCATTGCCCTTGTCAAATTGGTTCCCAGAAGGAATCTCAAATCAACTATGAAGTTTATGTAATAGTCAACAAGTTTTTATTCTGAAACTTACTGTATTTCTTACACTTGTGTCAGTTCTAATGATTATCAGAAGTTGGCTCAATTACAAGTATTACTGCATGATATAGTACAACCAATTCAGAATTGTATAATATATTCATATGTTCTTTCAAAAAACATTTACTGTGTACCTACTAAGAGCCTGACACTGAACTAGATGCTAGAGATACAACCAAAGGCACAACAAATCACCGTCTCTGTCCTAGTGGATTTTTTAGTCTAGAGGTGCAGTTAAACGTCAATCTCCTAAGTATATCACTGCAGCTGTGCTTAAGTGCCACAGGCAAAGGTCCAGGGTGGTATAAAATGGGTGCCCACAGGGACTTGATCTGAACTGAGAGGGAGAACAAAGGCCGTTTGTCTTCTGGGTTTCCAGGGAGACAGCGCGGTGAATGCAAATACCGTCCTAGTGGTTTTTTTGTTTTGTTTGTTTCTTAAAGGTCTGATATCCTGGTGAATTGAATTTGCTCCACTTAGTGTTATATTATGCTGCCCACACCCCAAAAGAAAATAATTTTAAGAATCAAGGTGCTCTCTTGACCTTCACGCAGAGTTGAGCCTTTAAGTAGAGGATCATGATATAGAATGGTATAGATAAGATCTCTTTCTTGAGATTCTTCATCAAATCTATACCAAGTTTATATATTTTAAATGCCTACCACATTACAAAACAGGCCTAGGCATAATGTAAAGAGTGGATGCTACAAAACCACCTCTTGTTTTGTATAATAAAATATTCATTGTGATAAATAACTTTGATTTTAACAAAGCATCAAAGAGAAGCATAACTCCTGTATAGCTGAAGCTAATACAAAATAATATTGAACGTAAACTGTAATTTTAAAAATGAACAACCAAAAAAAGAGACATAACTCTTATATAGCATAGATGTACATATTGCTGAAACAGCATTAGTAATGTCAACCATCGAAAGGATGGCATTGCCTGGCCAGCGTGGCTCAGCGTGGCTCACCTATGATCCAGGTGATCACAGTTCAATTCCCAGCCAGGACAGGGCACATGACCGGGTCGCGGGCTCAATCCCAGTAGAGGGTGTGCAGGAAGCAGCTAATCAATGACTCTCTCATTATTTATGTTTCTATCTCTCTCTCTCCATCTCCCTTTGTCTATCTGAAATCAATAGACATACTTAAAAAGATGGCATCTTTTTTGTCGTAGATCTACATGCCAAAGAACAAGTGTTTAAATGTCCAAACACTTTCTAATTCTGCTCAACACTATTTAGATGCTTAAAAATAAATAAACTTAACTGTGAAAATACATAAGGTTAATTCACTCTGAAATCTTCTGCATTTGTGTGGATTTGAAAGTTTAAATATTTTAAACTTTGGGAGTCAGTACATAGCTACATGTACATTTAGAGAAGCATTACTTTTGCCTGGATGGCTTCAGTGGCTTAGCTTTGAGGGAATGTCAACATCTTTCTCCTGGTTACCTACCCCGCTAGTCCTGTTCCTCTCCTCTTTTATGTTTCAGGGTCCTTGCCAACTCTCACATCTTTTCACCATCCTACTAACAAGCTCCGAAAGTATGGACTTACCTTCTGAGTAAGACAAGTATAATTTGCCTTCAATTCTGAACATCAAAACAAGGGACTAGAGCTTCATCTAAAGGTCACAAAGCAAGAAATATAGAAAAATTAGGAAACTTTTGGCAATATGGCAAACTATGCTAATACTCCAACATTCTGAATAAAATAATGATATCAGTGAATGAAATCAAAGGATGAAATAAATGGAATGATATACCATGCTCATGAATAGGAAGACTCAATATTGTCAAGGTATCTGTTCTTCCCATCTTAATCTGTAGAGTCAATGCAACCCCAATCAAAATTCCAGAAACATATGTTATGGATATCAACAAACTGTTTCTAAAGTTTATATGGAGAGGCAAAAGACCCAGAACAGCAAACACAATATTGAAGGAGAAGAACAAACTTGGAGGACTGATGCTAGCCAATTTCAAGACTTATTGTAAAGCTGCCTTTACCAAGACAGTATGGTGTTGGTGAAAGACTAGACAAACAGAGCAATGAAACAGAATAAAGAGCCCAAACATAGACCCCATAAATAGAATCAACTGATCTTTGACAAAAGAAGAAAAGCAATACAATGGAACAACTGTAAACTATGGACTTTGTGATGTGTCGGTGTAGGTTTATCCTTGGTAAAAAAATGCCTCATTCTGGTGAGTGAAGATAATGGGGAAGCTATGCATGCATGACTGAAGTAGGGGACACATGAGAAATCTCTGTACATCCCTCTCAATTTTGTTGTAAATTTAAAACTGTTCTAACAAATGAAAGTCTCTAAAAAATAGTATCATAAATCATAGCTTAGGTAGAAAGACAGAAAAGGAATCCCCAAGTGATCAGAAACTACAAAAGATCTCAAAGCCAGGATGAAAAGCATGAACTGATGATGTTCAGGGACTGGGAGAATCAAAAGAAAATGAGTCATGGTTTTCCTTAATGTTTGTCTTAAGTTTCACCTATCAATCAGAATTTTCTATTCCTTCTGCTATAAAAGCTATTTTATTTTATGTATCCAAATGATTTAAAAAATATTTTTATTACTTTGCATAAGAAATATATTGATTTTTGCTCTTCTCAATATTTTGTAATAGTTAATCAGAAAAATCATGATTCTCAAAAGCAAGATCTCGTGAAAATTTTTTATATAACTAATATAATTAACTGGTATGCTTAGGAGAAGACACACTTTAATAATCATTAAAAAGATACAAATATAAATGAAAATCCACAGGTTCCAATTTCCACTGACTTGACTGTGACCCTGAGAAATTCACTTGATATTTATCTGTCTCAATTTAGCCATTTCTAAAACCATTTTAATAATATTCTTAATTTACTTCTAATGACAGTAGGAGACTTAATTAGTGTTGGTAAACTAATTTCCTTTGGTTAAAAAGTTTAGATAATTATGTATTACTTTAGTGTTCTTAATTTTGAAAGTATTTTAAGATGTTTAAATGATTAAATCTGCAAACTTTTTAATAGCTTTTATTTTATTCAATTAATCACAACATATTTTAATTTTTAAAGCATATATATGACTTTTCAAAGTGATAAAATCTCTTTCACTCAATTAAATTACAACAAACTATCCTCTCCTAAATTTAAAACTCTTTGTACCTCATTTCTTACACATATCCATTGTTTTGTTTTCACTTTTTATTTTATTCAATGCCAATATGATTAAATCTAAGAAAATTTGTTTTTAGTTGAAAATATATATCAGTAGGTTTTAAATAAACTTTAAATACTGGACTCGTTCATCTTATTCCTTTGAATGGTGTGACTACGTGTGAACATGTATATGTGAGTGTGATGGGTGGAGGGATAGAAAATGAGCTCAAAATATATGTGTTAGAAGTAAACTTCATTACAAATATGTAATTGATGTAAGTGGATCAGGTAAAGCAATATAGGACTTGGGTATTGAAGAATAAAATACATATTGTCTTATCATATCTCTTCTTCAATAATTTAACAGGAAAAATAATTTTAGGAAAGTGACTTTTATCTGTATTTTATTACAGGGCCATTTTTTCTAATATCCTAGCCTTGGTTTTGCCTAATGCATTTTCCTCACTTCCTTTTATGTCCCCAAATGATCAGATCTCCATTTGAGTAAAAAGTAATATGGTGAAAACGGCCTTAAAATTAGCTTTCCACAAGAGATGACATAAAATATCAGTGCAAAAAAAGAGATAATAGAGATCTAGGGAAAGCATGTCAGGTTAGGTATTCTGGAGCATTTACCTGTCTTTTATAAAGAAAGGCAGAAATTATCAGTCCACTAATAATAATTTTCATAAGATTTTGGTGTTCCAGGAGCAGTGCCGAGGGACATTTGCAAAGTGTGCCTTCACTAACTGAAGAGTTGCTTTTTCCAAGGGCTTTGCCCATTCCATCGGTGAGGGCAGCCTGTGTATCCAGCTCATTCCATTTAAGAGCATCTATGCTCATTACTGGCCCCATCCCTCTGTTCATTTCCTTAGCCATTAACTTAGCTACATGTCCTTTCTCATCAAAACCTTTGTTGGTGCTTTGGGGGAAATGCAAAATTTGGTCAGGTCTCAGTTATCCACATGGACACTCATGTTGTACTTTTTCCCTTTATTCCTACTCCATTAAATCAAGTGTGAGTTAGGAAGAGTTGTATGATATAATACTGGAAAGATGTGTTGAAGTCAAATTATGAAAAGCCTCAAATGTTGTACAAAGGAATTTTACACTTTGTGAAATATGGCAGTGGGGAGCTATGGAAGGCATTTGAGCAGTGGAGTACAATATTCTAATTGTACTAAGAGGAAATATCTAGAAGATTAAAATAATTTAATCTTATATTAAAATAAATAGATTAAGAGGGTGGTGATTAAAGCAGAATTAATCAGGAGATTTTTTTTTTTAAATCAGTGAAGCAGTGATGAGGGCCTAAACTAAGATGATGTTATTGGAGATGGAGAGAAAAAGAGAGATGAAAGGGAGTTTTCAGAGGCAGAGGTTGGAAGAGTCAGAGAAGACCCCAAGGCTTTGAAAAAAGTGATTAAGAGGATTGGGGTGGCAATAACAGATGGAAGATCTTAGGCATGCTGGGGTGTGAAAAGTCACAGGCCAGTCACATGAGACTAGAAGGGGAACGAGATGAGGGCTGGAGTGAGAGAATCCACAGAGAGAGAGGCAATGAAGTGGAGAGAAAATGAAAGAGCCAAGGAGAGAGCATAGAGGAGAGCAGAGGGAGGAGGAACCTGAAAGCTCGCCAACAGGGGGAGAGGGGGAAAGGGAATGTGGGGAAGGTAAAGGCAAAGAAAGAAAGGTGAAGAAGGAAGAGTTGCGCAGTCTCACAGGTGGCCGAGAGATCGAGAAGGGTGCGACTGAAAAAGGGGCCCTGGGGAGGGAGGCTTTGGCCCTGGCCATCTGGACACGTTATCCAGTTTCCAGTTTTCTTTGTCACTGCTCCTCTCTCTGGCATAAAGAATTGAAAGTTGACTCTAAAGACACATTCAACACTGCTGCATATCATTCTAGTCTCTTCCCTTTGTTTTATAACCTGTTGTCTTTTCTCTCGAACTTGGGTTGTGAAACCAAAGTTTGAGAACCACATTTACACTTAAGCTCTATAAAATGCTGGGTTACCTACTGTCTAAATGACATGAAGCGGGCATTGCCAAATTAGGTCTTTTTCCAAGGTGCGGCCTTAGTTTTATAATCCCAGCCCTATAAAGGTATGAATAAAATATTTCTTTTCAGAACAGGACTTTAGTTTTCTGGGAAATACTTTTTATAATAAATGTACAAGCACTTTTTTAGGAGTAATGCCAAATGATCTGTTCAGAAGTGGCCCTTGACTTCAAATAAGTGAGTAGCCTCTTTTCATCCATCTTACTCTACAATGAGTTTCATTGTCCATCAGGCCATTGCTGGCTGCTTTCTTACCTAAGTAGAAACATGCACCTAAAAACACAGAAGGGCAGCAAGCAGCCCTTACCATGTAGAATTTTAAAGTCACCTGTCCTCTGGCAAAGATAATAGCCACCATTTGCCCAGCCTGTGCTTTCATCAGCTCCGGAGCTCTCCTCTGTGGCTGGCATGATATTTTGCCAATCTACTAGGTAGACTGCCAGATGTCCGCGTGGTGTGTTTTACTATTAGAAATAGATTTACTAAGAGGCTAATGAGGGTTAAGCTTACACAGGCCCTTTCCACGTCACATGTTTCAAAATTTGCAAAAGTGAGATATTTTGACAATGATCAGCTGTGAGCACTTTCTTTTTCCACCTTGACTTCTCACCCTTCCTGAAACTTAATCACATTGTCTTCCTCCTATTTGTTGGTCTTGGGGCCATGGGTGTCTTTGGAATCCAGCTCAGAGAAACTTAGTTTGGGAATCATTTGGTTCGAGATGGCGCTTCCATGTTATTTCCAGCCATCCTGGTGAGGGAGTGGTTTTGAGGAATCTCCC
Source organism: Miniopterus natalensis (assembly GCF_054644295.1). Lineage (NCBI taxonomy): Eukaryota > Metazoa > Chordata > Mammalia > Chiroptera > Miniopteridae > Miniopterus > Miniopterus natalensis. The sequence goes on along the minus strand of NC_142085.1, from coordinate 32,878,599 downwards.
ACTCCCCACTCCTGAGCCAGTTCCCCCAGTGTCACAACAGATAGTAGGTTATGCTGTGATGTGAACGTGTCCTAGAGAGTCTGGCATCAGAAGTGTGCAGGTGGCACAGAGTCTACCAGTGGAAAACAAAGCTCACAGCTCCTGTGGGAAAGAAACCTAGCAGTGATCTTCCCCAATTTGACAACAATCCTAAAAACACAAACAATAATGAGTTGCGATGCTGAAAGAAACTTCCTAAGCTGACAATAATTTTTAAAAAAAAGACAGGTTTTAAGCAAACATGCTAAAGGAAAGACAATTATTTTTCGTTTCTCTATTGAAAAAGACCCTACAAAATAGTCATCATATGAAGTTTGCAGCAAAATAAATGTAGGAAGAACATTTCATAGAGGTGGGTCCATAATTAATGGAAAATACTGTATTGTATTATTTGTATCATTTTTCTAAATTTGTGATGCTGATAGAACTGGCTTCATGTGTATATAATCTATGCAGTCACATAGGGCCCTACACTCAGAAGGGCTGAGTGCTGTGTTTAATGCCTGCTGTTGTCATCTTGAAATTCTTAATTTTTGATGAAGGGACTTTGGAGTGTCATTTTGCACTGGGCCCTGTAAATTATATCGCTGGTGCTCACAACAGCCTCTCTGCTGCTGGTGAGAACAAAAGAATTAGTGCAGTAACTGAATGGAGAAATGACAAGCCCTAGATGCCAAAGTATTTCTCAACTTTTAAAAATTTGTAATTCTTGTGATTTCTCATTCTGAATAAGCACCTTCATACTAATTATTGATTTCATAAATGGGTCTTCTTTTTGGTAAAGAAACCTCCCCTAACCAAAAAAAAAATTGTGTAAGCTTCGGGGCCCGCAAGATCCTCTGCCGTGGCATGTGTCCTTCAGGCTTTAGTTTTCCAGAACTGGATAACAGCTGGTAAATTATTCAGACTCAATTCCTGTCTTCTGTCCAATTTGGGATCATTTCTCAGCTTTTTTGCTTTTACTTCCAGCAGAGGCTGGGAAGAGGTAGAGGGAGAAAAAACAAAAGTTGGCCGATTCTCATTTGTTAAGAGCTCCAGAAATCAAATAGGAAGTGCAGAAGTTGAAAAGAAGGGGTTTTTATATTGTTTGCCACTTTCTTTTTGAGGAGGCTGGCCCTGTACCGTCATTTCCAAGCTCCACCGCTGAAGGGAGGTATGTTTGTTTGTCTAATAATCTCCTTATCTTGTCTTGCCTACAGAGCTCCTTTCAAGTTACAGGAGACATTTCTCAGTTGTGAATTTCCCTTGCTTTTTTCCTTTGCTCCACTGCAAAGCTTGTTATGGTTGGGAAGCTGGAGACAGTAGCCAGCTCATTAATTCCACTTTAGAAGGGGGTGGGTGTGAGTGAGCAGAGCCAAAGCTTAGATGTGTGTGACCTTCCCCATACACATCCTTCTCTCCATCTACAGGAGTGACAGCCCCTAAATTCAATCTCACTCTGGTACAGTGGTCTCCTACCAGTCTATTTTAAGGATGAATTCACATAAATTTTTCACTTTTATTAAAAGGCACAATTGTTTTCTTAAGCTGGTAGGTTTGGAAAATACTCATTCCTTTGGATAATGTGATGAATTGTTTCTTAATATGCACAATGGATCTTCACCAATATTTACCATAGTATATTTAAAATAAAAGACTGTGTGAAACAATGATTAAACTCTAATTTTCTTTAAGAAATTGATTACCCATAAATTCTAAAGAATTTAGGAGGAAGCTAGCTAGTGATACAGGGAACTTCTTCAATATATTAATTATCATTTTTAAGATGAGGTTTGAAATTAGATTCGGATTGCAAATTACAGCTTTGTATGGACTCCCCACTGCTAGCTATTGAAATCTGGCTTTGGGGGATGAAGCAATTTGGCTTCCATAATAGGACTATGAGAACCTATTTCCCACTGGTAGAATAATGCGTCTGCAGCCTGAAATGCAGGAATCCAACATTTGCTCTCTGACTGGGTCACCAGTAGGGACACATTAAATGCAAAGAAAACAGGCATGGAAAACCAACAATCTGCCCATGCATTTCAAATTTATTCTAGAGCCTGGCCTCCAACTCATTTTACTCAGTTTCTCAGATGTGGCTCACAAAATTGTATTTTCCTTTCTATAAGAATTGACCTTCTGATGTTTTTTAGGCATGTGAGATATATAGATATAGATTGATATATATGATTAGATATAGATATAGATATAGGTATATAGATATAGATGGAAATACATACAGATATAGATATATACATCTAAAGGCCCAGTAAGGTGCATGCATAGCAATTAACCCCACCCCATGTTTTGTCATCTAGCAGTCTACAATAAATTTCAGATACTTCAATGGAAAAAGACCTTCATTTTAGGCCTGGAAAAAGAATCCATTTAGCATCTTCCTCTGTATGGCTAGGGTCTGAGAAGTGCCACTCTGTGTATATATAGCTACACATAGAGAGAGATCTGTATCTATAGCTATACCAATCTGTATCTATAGATATATAGATATAGATGCAGGTATAGATATACACACAGTGGCACTTCTCAGACCCCAGCCACACATAGGCTCCAATAGATTCTTTTTCCAGGCCTAAAATGAAGGGTTTTTTTTTTTTTATTGAGGTATCTGAAATTTATTGCAGATTTCTTGATGACAAAACATGAGGTGATTAATTGCTATGCAATCACCTTATTGGGTCTTTCAGGAATAGTTTAAGAGCTGCCTAGCAAGACACAGCTTGCACCTTTACAAGTTAAATATATACCAGTTGACTGCCTGACTTCACACTCAGCCACCAACTTCTCTCTCGCTAGGGGATATTTCCCCAGTGGAGACTGTTGATTAAGTCATGGCATCTACTTTTCAAATATACCTCCTTGCTCAGAATTTCTTGGAAGTTCCTCCACAGTTTCAATTAATTTTACTGCTTCTTTCGGTTGCTTGGAGGGGGCTGGGGAAGTGAGGGATGCAAAAAAGAGAACAGATTTGTAACAGTTTATCAAAATTATTTTGCCCCATGGGGTTTTCTGTTGCCCTTTCTGCTGTGTCTTTGAGTGTTTGGAAGCAATTTATGTTGCGCTAAGACTGTTTTTCTTTCAGAAGTTCCTACATTTGAAATTCAAATCTCAACTGTCAGCAGGCTGTTTGCTCCAACTGTGCCTTTCCATAAGGTCCTTAGCAGGATCCCTTATGGCATATTCCTCAAACCAGAGAAGCTTTCTTACTCCAAAAGCCTAGAAGCCTCCTATTCTAGCTGGTGGGCAGAGAGATTTAAAGGGGTGGGCTAATCCTTCCTGCCTTCATTTGGCAGTTACCACTGAGAGTTCTTTGCCTCAAAATCAGGTCGTATCCTCTGTGGCTTCACACACCTCTTATGGCTCCATACTCTGCCCTGGTTTTGTCTTGCTCATTCCTGTGCCTGGGTTGGCAGTGTCTAGCTAGAATGAGGACTCAGGCCTAGTATCTACCCAGGAAATATTTTTCATCTGTTTCTTTATCTTTTGATATAGGGTTGTCAATGCTTTCTAAGAATAAAAAATATGAGACTTCTAAATCTTAAGTAATCACAACTTTAATCAAACTTACTAGCCTATGTTATTATGTTTGTAGTAGTCTCGTGAGCTATTCAACTTTGTATAAGACTAGAATTTCCTTTCTTTTTTTTAACCTTTGCTTATCCAAATGGACCCTGTTTTTACTACATTCTTCAGGCAAGGAGGCCTAGGAAAGAAGCATGGGGATGGCCATGTGGCAGTGGCTACGGGAGGTTTTTGGGCCACATGGAGGTTTTTGTGCCACATGTTAACACCCTCCAGATAGCATCCACCACAGAAGAGGCAGTAAATAACCTCGAATGACCGAGCCTGTTGACATTAGCTTTCATCATCAACCGCCCAAGAACTAGCGTGATGAGCCCATAAATGGAATGGAAGATGCATGTGGACCCAATAGACTTTCACTTACCAAAGTCAGTCTAGCTATTATTGCTGGCTCTGAATGCCCAACCTGCTAGCAGCAGAAGCCAGTTGGACCCCCCAATATGGTTTATCCTTCAAAGAGACCAACCGGCCACTTGATGGCAAGTTGACTACTTTGGACCCCTTCCATCCTGGAATTGCCAGTGGTTCACCCTCACAGGGATAGCTACCTATTACATGAATGGTTTTGCCTTTCCTGTCCTGAGAACCACAGGCTTTGGGCCCACACAACTTGGTATCCAATTAACGATAAGCTTAAGGAAAATATTGAGGGAAACTGTTGCCACCCCTAGGAAATAGCAAAACTGGAGTCTGATGAGAGTGGGAGCTATGAAAACATATAGAGGGACACAATCATGCATAATTTTTGTACCAAATCAGGAAGTTCTGGCAGAAAATATACTCTAAATGTTTTCTTCACTTTCCCTTCCATATCATGCTGCTTCTCCCCACCCATCCCATTCCCATTGCCTGAATCCAACCTGGTGATGTCATACCAAACGGTTAACCTCCTGTGACATAGATTAAAGCACAGAAAGCAGAAAATAAATCTTGGAGGAGGGGTAAATGGGGACTGCACAGTTCCTTACCTCCTTGACAATGAAATAGGGGTGTATGCCCATACCACTGGCTATAACACATACCAGACCATCCAGAAGCAACCAGCCTCAAAGATGACAAGAATGACTTTCTGAGGACAAGGCTAAAGTGCCAGCTCAGATGCAGCACTCTGAAAGTTGGGGTACTAATCCTTCAGTATCTATGGAAGTGGTACAACTATAAAAAGAGCAAGATACCAGTTATCACAAAAGTAATGAAAACAGTTACCTAAGGTAAGGGGATCTGCAATTAGGAGGGGTACAGGGAGCCTCCTTGGAACTGGTGGAGTTCCACTTCTTTAACCTACATTGCCCCTAAATCAACTAAATTTTAAAATTTAACCTATCACCTAAAAACATTAGAAAAGATCAACCTCACTAGTAAGTAAAGAAATGCAAGTTAAACCAAGAGGTATCATTTTTTACTTATTAATTTGGAAAAGATGCAAAATAATAATAATACCTGGTTAAGACCAATGATGTGAGGAAGTGAGGAAGTTTATCCATTTGGGAGTTGAGTATGCACTGGCAATTTTTCTGGACAAATTTTTGGTAATATATATCAGAACTTAGAACATGTATCTTTATGACCAAAGACCACAACTTTATATTTACTTAAAGATAATGTTGTTATTTATTAAATTATTTTAATAATTATTATTATTTTATATTCTTTATAATTATTTTAAGATAATCAAATCTACAAAGATATATATCAATTCATAAATACATTTATAATAAATATATTATTATAAACATATTATTATAAACACACGTATAATAAATATTTTATATCCATATGATGAAATATTATTTAATCATTACAAATTATGATGTTCAAATAGGCTTATTTATTCACAAGGAAAGATGACCACAGAACATTAAAAGCAAAAAAACAGATCTGAAAGCAACATGTAAAGTAAGATTTTTTTTTTTTAATTTTAGAGAGAGGAAGGGGAGAAAGAGAAAGAGAGAAAGAAATTTCCATTTGTTTTTCCACTTATTTGTGCATTCATTGGTTGTTTCTTGTATGTGCCCTGACCTGGGATCAAACCCACAACCTTGGCCTATCAAGATAATGCTCTAGCCAACAGAGCTACCTGGCCAGAGCCCAACATGATATTTTTGTAAAAAATATATGTACATAGCTTTGGCCAGGTGGCTTAGTTGTTTGGAGCATCATCCCACACACCAGAAAGGTTTCAGGTCTGATCACCAGTCAGGGCACCTACAGGGGGCAGCCGATCAGTGTTTCCCTCTCACATCTGTCTCTGTCTCTGTTTCTGTCTCTGGCTCTGGCTCTCTGGCTCTCTCTTTCTCTCTCTCCCTTCCTCCCTTCCTCTCTCTCTAAAAATCAATAGAAACATATCCTCGGGTGAGGAATATATACATACATAGATGATAGATAGATGATAGATGATAGATAGATAGATAGATGATAGATAGATAGATGATAGATAGATAGATAGATAGATAGATAGATAGATAGATAGATAGATAGATAGATAGATGATGATAGATAGATAGATAGATAGATAGATAGATAGATAGATAGATAGATATAGATAGATAGATATATAGGGTGTCCCAAAAAATGTATACACACTTTGAATAATTATTAATTTTAATGGGTTAAATCTGAAAAGAAAGAACCATCAATTGAGCTATCAGCTTTTGGGAGAGTATACATTTTTTGGTACACCCTGTATATGTGTGCATGTGAGTGTGTGTGTATACACATATGTCCATACATAACACTGACAAAATCTAACAGAACAGAAAATAAGCTGAGTTATCTCATGATGAGATTATGATGAACTTGTTTTATATTTTTCCACATATTATAACTTTCTTACAATTGACAAATATTATATTTATAATCTGGAAAAAAGTAAGTAAAATGTTGGAAGTGTTCTGACATGTCCAGATCTGGCCACATGCTGTGCAGCAGGGCACATGATCCAAAGTAAGTCATCAGCCGAATTTTAGTATTTCTTTTACTGTGGGACTATTGACAATGCTACTGTGTAAAATTTTTGGATGAATTTTTTTTTCTGAAAGTTCTCAGTATACCTACCTACCATTTCTACACATCAGAGAGGGGTTTATGTAATTTTCCTTTTTACATATTACCATAATGAAGACAATTAAGAAGTTATAGCAACTAAAAATTCTTACAGGAAGAGCCCATATTCATTCATTTATTTAATAAAGGACTATTTATAGTCCAGTTGGGGGGAGAGATAAATAAGTATGACATTATGATACAGGATGGTGTTATGATAGGGCACACAGTAGGGCTACTCAGAAGGTGCCTGATTTAATCTTGTGGGCCTTGCCCCTCTTCCTCCCTCCTGAGGGACTCTCAGATAGTTTAGGCTTCCTCACAATCAAGGAAGAGCTGTCTTTAAGCAACTTCTGATATAGACCTGCAAACAACCTTTGACGTATGTGAGTTGGAGTAAGACAGAAATGAATGGAACATAAAACCCAAATGAATCTCATTCTTTCTGACTTTTCATCAACAGTGAATACATGTTATAATCCAAATAACTTATCCTGCCACATGGTTTGGAAGAATATCCCTGGATGTAATTCAGAGAGTAATGGATTTCACCACTTCTGGGCTTCGTAGTATAGATGGATATGTTCTCAATCTATTGACCAAGCAGCAAGTTAAGGAAAAATGATAATTCCTGATTTGCAACAATCGTTTATCTTTCTTGTTCTAGCATACATACAACACTCTATTCTATAAAATGGATGTAGTTTAACATATGCTTATTCATGAGTATTTCTCTAATTACTGAAAAATCCAAAATGTAAATCTTACTGCTGCCTGGGTGATTATATTTAAAAGCTTCCATGTTCATTGTGCAGTTTCTCACATTGACATTAGTGGTTCATTAATATTAAAGAGACCTGCAATACCGTGAGTATTAGCTAATCATACCAGAGACTATCTTTGGAATCTGTCAAGCGTAGACCTGGCTTCTATTTTTATAGCTTGATGTGCAGGATTGGCTGATCTGACTATTTTTAAAACTTATCTATCAATCCCACTTTGACTAGAAGAAAATCAACTGCTTTAACATGCATGCTTTAACCAAGGTAAATATCACCTGAGATTAACATAATTTGAATTGCTATTTTTGAGAAATAAAAAATGGCAAATACATATTCTTTTCGGTTCTCCAGGCTATCAGGCCAACTTTTATGAAGCTAAAGGAGTAAGCCCTCTGGAAGAGTTGTATAATATAAGACAAAGAACATCCCTCGGGCAACCCATGTAACGTCTCTGCTCTCACTTTCCATTGGGTGCAGGTAACATTTGAACATGCAGAATATTTTTCTGCACATGGAGTTATCTCCTATAATCCCCCATTTGGTCATGTCCAGGGGGCCTTCAGAATTGAATAGAAAAATGTCAAAGTCAGGCTCCAAAAAATATCTTTGTATTGTTGAGTAGTTCATTCTCTGATCACTGTGCAAACATAGAAAGGACATTAAAGATTCCTCAGTGAAATTCAGTATTTACTGCGTGAGTCATCTCTAATAATAAATCAACCATTATCAAATGTTTGCTTTATAAAAGACACCCTGATGGACCCTGTGGGAAAATTTAAAAAAAGGCTAAGAGAACCTGCCCGAAAGCTGCTATAATGGTTGGGAAGACAAGAGAGACACTGAAGAGAGCTAATAACCAATTAGTAAAAGGAGGCATATGTAGGGTGACATTTGTAGACACTGGGGCAGGCTTTGTAAGAGAATCTGATAAAAGCCATTTATTTGATACTAGGCAAAAAGTCTAAATTTTGGTGTTATTTTACACTGCTCAGTTCTCCCTGAACCTTAGTTTCCTCGCCTTTTCTGAAACAATTTCTGCATTTTATACAGCCACTAAGCCAAACAGCTGGGACTCAAATCCTCACTCCAAATTCAGAATTCTTGCATTATTTGAAAAAATAGCAATTTCAAAAGAAGTATGCTGTCTGCAGAAATGAGTGCATTTTTTATCATTGTTTTATAATAGGAGGGATTATAATAGGATTTCATCCTTCATAAAAAGCCAAGGTGAAATAGTGATTGATAACAGATGAAGTTCAGCAAGAGCAAAATCTATGAAAAAGAAGGCAAGTTTATAGTGTTTCTTTTAAAATTTGTCCTCAATGTGTTTCCCTGTTTACCTCTTATAGTTTATATTTAAGACTAATTCTTACCATTATAGTAGTCCCCCCTCATCCCCCGTTTCCTTCACTTTCCCCAGTTTCTGTTACCCACAGTCAACTGCTGTCTGAAAATATTAAATAGAAAATTCCAGAAGTAAATAACTCATAATTTTTTTAATTGCACACCATTCTGAGTAGTGTGATGTAATCTCCCACTTTCCCATCCTTCCCACCTGGGATGTGAATCATCCCTTTGTCCAGTATATCCCCTCTGTATACACTACCCACTTATTAATCACTTAGTATCTGACTCAGTTATCAGATCCACTGTCATGGTATCGCAGTGCTTGTGTTCAAATAACACTTATTTTACTTAGTAGTGGCCCCAAAGCACAATAGTATTGATGCTGCAATTCAGATATGCCAAAGAGAAGGCATATAGTGCTTCCCTTAAGTGAAAAGGTATGTGTGTATAGGAAAAAACATAGTATATAGGGTGTCCCCCCAAAATATTTACACACACTTTGAATAATTATAAAGGCAGTGTTTATTAAAATACATTTCATTTTCAAAATTGAGCTATCAGCTGCTAAAGTGTGCATATATTTTTGAGGGACACCCTGTATGTACGGTTTAGTACTCTCTGTAGTTTCAGGCATCCACTGGGGTCTTGGAGCATATCCCCTGCAGAGAAGGGAGAACTACTGTATTTTAAGGCTTTTATTTCATTTAAAAAGGCATTCATGGGTTTGAAAATGTTTGTCTCACATTTCATAATATTTAGAGAAAGCCTAATGAGTGCCTTGGCCTGGTCTTCTAATATACAGAGCCCGAGATGACCATTAAGTCGCTAACAATTTATTTGAGAAGTGCAAGCTCAGGACAGTGGGTAAACAAGATAAAGAATAAAGGAAAAGAAAGGAGAATGTGATGGAAAGTGCTACTGCACTGGCTACTGTTTCACAACTAGCTGTGGAGAAACACAGAAGTTGCTCAGTAGATGTGCTCACTCAGTAAGCAGAACTTCTCCAGAAAGTTATGAAGAAGGAGCTGCTAACAGTAGACCACATGCCAGGCAAAGGAGAGGGGATTATTAGTCGCCCCCTCCCATCTCCCTTTTCCCCTTTATCTAGGTTTACCCCCACTGGAGGAGAATTCCCCTGAACTTTGGGGTTGCATCCATCAGCCCCTCAATAAGAGCTCAGATCCTATTAGTGACTGTCAGACTCACTCCCTGAAGTCCAAAAGTAGAGGGCCAGCCAGTCCAGGAAGGAAGGAAGAAGCATTATTGGGAAAGCTGGAGAAGGTGTGCAAGATTTGTGTCCAATGGAGATGGTTTACTCAACATCATTGTGATTTCTCATAATACTTAACATAATTCTTTTTAAATAGTAAGTATATTAGTTCATTGAGTCTAAAAGTCAGATAAGGCACCTCTGGGTCTACTGGTGGCAGTCACAAAAATTTCAGGCAGTGTCTGTAGCAGCAGAATAATGGTCCCCCAAATGTTCATGTCCTAATCCTCTAAATCTGTGAATATGTTACTTTACATATGGCAAAAGGGACTTTGCAGATGTGAGATGGGAGATTATCCTGGATTATCCAGGTGGGGTCAATCTAATCACACATGTCCTCAAAAGTGTAAAAGAGCAGCAGAAAGTAGGTCAGAGTGATGTGATGTGATGTGATGTGAGGACTCAGCCTGCAGTTCCTTTTTTGAAGGTGGAGGAAGGGGCCACGGGTCAAGGAGTGGAGGCAGCCTCTACAAGCTGGAAAAGGCAAAGACTCCGATCCTACCGAGAGCCTACGTAAAGGAGCATAGCACTTCTGATCTCTTGATTTTAGCCTAGTGAGACCCATGACAAATGTCTGACCTATAGAACTGTAAGACAGCAAACTTGTGTTGTTTAAGCTGCTGTGTTTGTGATAATTTATGACACCAATAAGCACTGATATAGTGGGGGGGAAACTAAACAGTTTATAGGAGGCTGTTCTGTCCTTTCATCCCAAACCTTAGTTCATTCTGGGCATACAATCACTTCTTTCAAGAAATATAGCTTAAATGGGCATGTTTTTATGTGATTTTCATTTTATAACCCTTCTAATTAGTTACAAAGTAACATGTTGTAATATTTAATGATGCAAATGATCCCGTGTTGATTAAAAGAGGGAAGAGTAGTAGGTAGATTTTTGAAGTGATGAAGGAAGGCCTTTATAAGAGCCAAAAGGGAAAAGGAGACATGAAAATAGCATCATTATTGGTCAGATGTCTTAAATACTGAGGAAAGGATACTTACTGGTAGGGCAAAGCAAAGAGGTAATTTGATGCAATGCAGATCTGACCCAATGTAAGGAAAGATTTTCTAAAAATTGAGCTGCACTTATGGGAACAAACTTGGGAGATGGTGATTGTTCAAACACAGCTGGTATAAACATTTGATGGATATTGTCAAGGAAATTTAAGCTTCCAGTGGGTTATGAGCTGGATGACCTTTATCATTCCTCTAACCTTGAAAGCCTGTGATTAATCTAGGAAATAACTTTGTTGACTTTATTTATATTAATGACAGAAAATGGAGAACTACAGAAAAACACAACCTGGATACCAGGAATGTAACTACAGGCAAATGCAAAAGGAAAAAATAAAAAGAACAGTAAAGCTGAGATAAGAGGGGAAAAAAGGAAATGCCAAAATGAAATGTCTATTATCCGAGCCATTGCTGGAAGAATACATTAAGATTGATTCCTGTGAGGTATCTCTCCAAAAGAAACACACACAAAATGTGCTATATCCTTGCTATTACAGAGACATAGTTAAAGTAAGGAAATGGTAGCAGAGAGGATTCAAAGTATTAAAGAGCTCTGTTTATAAGAAAGGCATAAACATCATAAAGAGGAGATAGGTGACATTAATGATGATGGAAGACATAATGTTTTATAAGAGAAATGATGGTATTAGAGTTCTGGCTGACAAAAGGAAATGGTTTGGGCAAATTTTGCAATATGCACAAAAATAGAAAGATAATTCTTAGACATGATGACATGGTGAGAAGTACATTTTAGGATAGGTTTTCTGAAAATTACAAAAGATGGAAATGACAAGACTATTGATCGCAGGAGATTTTAATTGAGCAGAAATTGTTTTGAGACTATGCTATAGAAAAAAATTAAGGAAAATCGGTTCCCCAAATGTGCTGAAATGTGTTTACAGCCTTACATAAATTATTGAACAGTCAACACGCTGGAAGCACATTTACACTTTCGTCCTTGGAAATGAATCAAATGGGTAACGAGGAAGGCTGGAGCAGAGATGTTGTAAAATGATTTCAGGCTGTCTACATTTACAGTCTAATGGGCTTAGTGGGATTAAGATGTGGCTTTAAGGTTGGCAACACTAACCTCTTTATGTCTCATCTTTCTCTTTGTGCAGTAAAGGGCCTAACTGAATGGGCTCTGTGTTTCTCACGGCTCCAGAGTTGAAGGTGATGGTTGTCTGTAATGGCCATGTAATATTCTGTTGATCCCAATCTAATTTTTTTAACTTAAGCCTCAGTGTGATAACTTATCACACTCGTGTCTTTATGCCTCCATTTATAATGATTTGAAACTTTACTCTTTTCAGCACATTCGAAGGTACCTATTCCTTGGCCTACCCTTGCAAATCTCATATTTCACTGATTGTTATTAGGGTCTTACCTAGTAACTATACTCTAACTAGCCTGAAATTGTTTTCCAGCTCAGTAATTCACTCCATCACTCACAAGTGGTTACATTAGCTTTTGGACCACAAGTAAACTTTTGAACACATATTCCTGCGTAACAGGAATGAGAGATGGGCTGAAATAGGGGGGGATGGGGTGGGGAGGAAAGGTCTCTGAAAGTCACTATAGGAATAGCTGTGCACTCCAGATTCCCCAACATAATCCTCACCCTGTGCCTCAATACCACTCCAGCACTAAGGGCACGGAAGGGACATTTACCCCTATGGAAAACAGAGGGCTCCTTTCTGCAGAAATTGATTTAACCATCTGGGAAAGCTTAAGGCTTCAGGTATGGTATGGGTATTGGTACCTTCAGAGGAAAGCCATTCTTACTCTGGCATTTGAACAACCTGAAGTTTTCAACCAGCATCCTGCCCCCCCTCCTCCCGCCAAAGATGAGAGTACACACAGTGTGCCCAGAAAGATGCCTTACAGGTCAGAATACTCACCTACTGTCACAAAGCAGGTGTGACAGATAAGCGGCCAGAATTACCTGGCATAAACATTAACATAAGAGAAAGACCAAGATAAACTATCAAAAAACGCCACCTACTTAAAATTCCTTGAGGTAAGACGGAAGTTCAACAGGAGTCAACTGAGCTGACCACCTCCTGAGTTTATGTAGGGGACAGCTGAGATTGAATGCTCTTTCAGAGGGCTGCTGGGCCTAGGGTCAGTGAGTGAATATTTATCAAGCCAGGCATGGTGCTAAAACGCTACAAATAAAGTGGGAAACAAGACAGAAGTAGTCCTTGTCCTGTTTGGTCTAACTCTGGGCCAGGCTATGTTCTAAGTTTCTATACATCCTAACCCCATGAGGTAAGTACTCCTATTATCCCCATATTACCTATGGGGAAACTGAGGAGACAAAGCAATGTTAAGTCACTTAGCTAAAATCACATGGCTAGTAAGGGGCAGAGCCAGGATTTGAACAAAGGCAGGGAAGGCAGACATTAAACAATTACTCCAGAGTGTGGTAGGCGTTATGAAGAAGTACAGGTGATATGGACTCCAGTGACAAGGGGACAGCCCAGTGTGGAGAGCCAAGAGAGGCCAATTTACTGTCTTGTTTTTCCTTTTCAATTGTTATTTTCAGTTTCCCCAGTCACTCTCAATTTCTGCTGTGACAGATTCGTTCAACTATAACCGAAGGTCCTGTGGGGTCCAGGAAAATTCTTCATCCCTTACTTAATATATCTCACTTTGGAACTCACATCTTTTCTCCCTGGATTTCCTCCTTGTTAAACTACCATCTTCTTCTTTATTTGCTTTTAGGTATTTGATGTCTATCTATTCAACTTATCCTGTATAATACTAGTAATGCTTGATGATACCTCTTTACATTACATATTAGCTATAATTGCCAAAAGGATGTGACTTGCCAGGCACACTGAAGTCAGCCAAATAGGGGAAGCAAGTGCACACAAGATGGTCATGGGGAAGAGAGCTATAGCCTTCTGGGAATGTGAGTTTTCTTTCCCTTCAGTCATTTTTTTCTTCCTCCAAACCAATCCTTTGCATTGTTAAGGTTTATAGATCTTGACTTGCCTGTGGTGAGTTTAACAGATTTTATGGCAACTGTAACTTATTTTCTCTTTCTCTTGATAACCAGGAAACAGCACATGAAATAAAGATATCAAGTAAACAGAACCTTAGAAAAAACTTTTTGACGTAAAGTGACACTTCACATGCAATGCAAATGAATAATTAAATTTATCTAAGAGCAGACCCTCCTGTTAAAATATGAGAGGCTAAGAAAAATAAAATGTGTTAGTAATATCTTTTGAAGAAAAAAAGAACTATCTACACTAAAAATATGCTTGCAAAGAAAATTTATGGAAAGATTGCCAATAAAAATGACATGTCCCTTAGTTAAATATACTGTTTTCAAAGTCAAAAACAAGCACAGAATCATAAAATACATACATATATTGTAAAAACACCTCCAACATAAGCATTTTTAGCATGAGGATTGTCATTTTCCATTAAGCTTTGAACAGGTGAATGTGTTTTCTTTCTAACTGCTGGACGGAGATGGAAACCACATTCTACAGAGGAAGCATACGTGGCCTGGATCCAGACATCTGAGCGTTCTTTCCAGGTCACCACCATGTGGCCTAGAAAGCACTGAGTTAAGAGTTAGTGAAACGTGGGTTCTAGTAGTCAGTAATTACCGAGCAACTCTAAATGAATTTTTTAACATTTATGGGCCTCTTCATCTGTAAAGCGAGACCATTTAATTACATGATCTGTGAAGCCAATTCCAGCTGTGAATCTGATAATCCTATGACCTCATTTAACCTAATTACCTTTTTAGAGGCCCTGTCTCCAAATACAACCACACTAGGGGTTAGGGCTTCAACATATGAATCTGGAGGAACACAAACATTCAGTTAAGAACAGGCAGATAGGTAGGTGGGAGGGTAGGTAGGTAGATAGGTAGGAAGGTAGGTTTATCTCTTTCCCTTCTCTACCTGGCTGACCCCTAATCTTCCTTCTAGCCTCAGCTCAGTCTTCACTTATTAGAGTAGCCCTCCTTGGCCACCATTTCAGCTAAGCCCCTCCCTTATACCGGTATATTTACTCACACTGTATTGTGTGTGGTATATTGTTGGTTACTGGGTCTATCTCCCATTCTAGTCAATGAGTTTTTTGATAGAAGAGATATTTACTTATTATTTAACAGTATCCCTGGTACAGGTTAGGTACACACTGAATATTTAATGATCGGATGAATGAAAAGACATGGGTCTTAGAATTAGACAAACCTGTGCGGCATCGCTTTGCCACTATTTCTTAGCTGGGTGACCTTAAGCTAATTTTATTATTTAAAAAATATGAATCTCAAATTATGGACTGTAGCGCGAAGATAATGCTGTATAATTTTCAGGGTTGCTGAGAGGATTCAGTGAAGAGTATATGAGTTATACACCTGAAATTAATACAATGTTATATCTCAACTGTACCTCAATAAAAAAAATTTTAAAGAGGATATGAAAGTGCCTGGCACAGTGCCTAGTGTATTGTAGGAGCTTAATGTATGCTACTTTCCCTTCCCCATAAACTTGAGATTGAAGTAATCGCCAAGTAAGTATTGAATTTTAAAAAGTACAAAGCCTAGTTATCATTCAAATTTATGAAAAACAAACAGGACATATTCTCACTAGCTATGGCTAATCTAGAGGGGCAGATCATTTCATTTCTGATACTTTCAAGAACAGTGCTAGTTCATTGCCTGAAGAAATAACAGCTTTATACACAACAAGGGTGAACTTCCTGGTAGTTAAAAGCACTCTCAAGAATCGCTGTTTGTTGCCACTAGTTAACCCAGACAACCGAGGCACCCCCAAAAGGAGCCTTTTAATGGAGTGACTAAAGATTCCCAAGCAGCACTTTTAAATGCTTGTAAAAATGAACATCCCAAAGGGACAGATTTTTAAACATTCATGAGTGTGTGAGTGGTGCATAGCATGAAACGAAGCTGGGATTTGGCAACCATCCAGCAGGAGCAGCTCTCCGCACCAAGCGAGGCAGCCCCCGAGAGGGCAGCCAGCAGGGTCACCAGTCTTTCCTTGGCAGAGGGTCTGGGCCGCAGTCGCCCAGCCACCATGACCTCCCAGTGCTAGTTATAGTTCCGTTCCAGATGTCAGAGACTCACCGGTTAACTCAGCCAGCAAGTGGATATTTTGAAGAAATCTAAAGGCCAGAGAAGGCAGATCAAGCAGGAACAACCCGAGGAAAGGCATGGCCAGGACCGCACCATCAAAAGCACCCCCTGACCCCAGGCCGGTGTGACTCGGTTGGGAGTCATTGTGTACACCAAAAGGTGGCAGGTTTGATTCTGGTCAGGGTACATACCCGGGTTGCAGGTTCAAGGGATCATGGGAGGCAACCAATTGATGCCCCCTCCCCCGCCACTTTTTCTCTAAAATCAATCTTTTGAAAAAAGAGAACAGTAAGCATAAAAACAAAAACCACCTCCGCACACAGCCGCCACTGGCCACTGGCCCTACTGGACTCTAGACTATAACTCAGCCCCTCTCAAAACCAGCGTCTATCTCTTTAGGCCTCTTGGGAAACAAACAGCAATTATTTTCAGCAAAATCTATTTACTGCCTGTGGTTCTGGCTTCCACAAGATAAAGATAGGAAACATCTTCAATTTTCATGGGGGAAAGGGGCCATGTTTCTCACCTTTTTTTGGAATCCCTCAGAATTTAAAGGATATTTGGCTGTGGTGAGGCCAAATGGCAACTGTCCGTTACCAGACCTTTTATTACCCTGTTATACAGTTGAGGAAACTTGCCAAGAGAACACAGTAAGTGGTGCAAGTTCATCTCATATCTCTTCTGTACACTTTCCACTGCACTCACTGACTAATCAAATTTGATTTTTTTTAAATTGATAGAATTTATCAGCTTCCTGCCAAATCACTTTTATTGTTCTATAAGGACATTGTCTAGGATTTGGGATTGTTCTAGTTCTATTTGCCACTTTTAACTGCTTTTCTTTTTCCTTTTAAAACTATTTTCAGACACTATAAATCTGGCAGTTTGCATCTCCTTTTTCATCCAAGAATAAATCACAGGGACAATACCCTAAAGTTACATGAAAATACACAAACTGAGGTTCAGCCAAAGAGCCCAGCTCACTCCGAGCGGTTGTACTTGTGCATCAAGATGCTTTATTATACAGCCAGGTGAAGCCAAGTGTCTCACCCTCTCAAGTAAAGGGTCATTTAAATGGATAGCTGTGTGTGACTCCAATCACAGAGATCTGGTATCAATTATGGAACTCAATGTTAAAATTTTATTTACTACCTGATACAGACTTTTGCCTTTACTTTTAGATTTCATAGTCAGCTGGAAAATTTATTTAACTATCTCCCAAGATAACCATTTCCAGTTATAATTTTTTATGCGAAGTGCTTGCAGCAGTTTGGTATCTGCTATAGATCTTGTCACCTCTAGGGACAACTAAAGTTCTGAAAGAACCCTGCCGTGAAAAAATAACATAGGATGGCTCACTCAAACCCATTTTAACCTTTCTTTTCTTCCTTGACTATAAGTGCTAAAAAAAAGTCTCTGATTTCCTGATGCAGGTACCACCCCCCCTCTGTACTTCCCCCTTTCTTCTTGCCTGGATTATAGATGAATTGACAGGAGCTGCAGCAACCATCTAGGGACCATGAGGGGCCAATCTAAAATAGTACTTTTAATTAAGGTCCTATTCGCAATCAGTTGTAGATTTATTTTGAAATCTGCTAATCGAGCAAACAATTTATTGTAAAATCGTTGTCCATCATTTAACTCACTTTTAATTCTGAAAGGCCTTTGGCATATAAAATTCAATATTCTTTACTGCTTTCTGTAATGCCTTTCCTGAACAAAACACTCCAATGGTTTCTTAGTATTTATGGAAAAAAACAATTCCTTGCCATGGCCCAGAAGGCCTCATAGGAACTAACCCCTCTCTTAACTGTATCGAGTGCTTTCTCCAACCCACGCCACCTTTCAGCCGTGTCACTCCTTTGTGTTCCCAAGTCCTGGAGCCTCCTCCTTCCCTGGAATTTTTCCTCAGCATTCTCTCACCATATTGTCCTAATGACAGGCTCTTTCCCCTTTTTCAGGCCTTGGCATGAACATCCCCTCCTCCGAGCAGCCTTCCCTACCACACGGCTACCGCAGACTCATTACGTTGTTCATTACATCCATAGCACCTTCCAAGTCAGTCATTTTAATCAGTTCCTAGTTTATTTATTTGTTTTTTCATTGTCTCTCCGCATCCTATTAAAATATAAGTCCATGAGGACATAAACTTTTCCTGTGTCCTTGAAAACATAACCTATAGATCTGAAAATGAATTGTTCAATGGGCTATTTTATTCTTCAGCCAGGTGTTTCTCAGCCTATTGGTAACACCTCCAATTACCTGTTTTTAAGATCATGAATTAAAGTAGCAAGAACAACAATAGCTAATGACAATGTAGCTCTTACTATGTTCTGAGCAATGTGGGTGCTTTACATATATTAACTCACCTTCACAACAATTCTGTGAGGTAGGCTCTATTGTTATAATTCCATTTTATAAATGAGAAAATGAGAAGGTTGCTAAGGTCACACAACTGAGAAGTGGCCAAGTTGGGGTTGACATCCAGGCCATGTGGCTACACAGGTCTTCCTTACAAACATGTCCCTGCTGCTGATTTAGTCTCCCAATAATAACTCCCTTGCATTGCTCTAGTGCTTAGCTGATTATGAAATTCTTTCATATGTCTTATAGGAGATGAATAAGATTAAAAAATCACCAAAGATGTTATTCATTAGCATTTGCTACATAGGAGAAAACGAAAGTGCAGAGATATTAAATGACTTACTCAAGATCGTAACAGCAGTTGGCAGAAGTGAAATATGGCCCAGGAGTCTGACTCCTAGCTCAGTCTTCTTTCCTTAGCACCGTGCCGTCCATGGGCTTAGCGCAAATTCCACATGATGGGTAAAGAGTCCATTTCCAATGAATGTTTGATTTCTTTCCTATATTATGGTAATCAACAGTGTACATTAGCTTAAAAGAATCTTCTAGAAGCAGTCACGTCACTGCAGGTTTACGTGATCATATCTCCCCAAACACAATCACTTTCATAGTGAATATAAAAGCAATTGGAAGTTGTAATGTGTTTTACAAGTGTGAGTATATTAGGAGCCACTGATGTTACATCAGTAACCATTTTGATGTGTAACCATCCTCTACTCCCACTTACAAGTTCTTAAGAGCAAGAATTGTGGATAATACTTGGTTTTGCTAAGAGGTCAAGACATGATTATTGGTGCTTAGTTAGAAATGCAGAGAAGGCAGTTTCCCCTTGAGCAAGATTTTTTCTTCTTTTATGAATCAGAGCCAACAATTCTAAAGGTTTTCAGTCATTTTAATTTCTCATACATTATTTCATTCTGTCAAACAACAAACAGTTACCAGGCTCCTGCTGCAGTGCAGGCGCCAAGGAACACAAGGAATGGAAAACCTGAGTAAGTCTTAGCCTCAGGAAGCTAACTCTCAAGCTCCGGAGACAATGTTGATGCACTTGAAACAATCAGGGAACATACATAAGACAATGTACAACTTATGGTGAATTCTGTGGTATAAACAATGTAAGAATTTAATTAAGGAAAAGAAAAAATAGAGGAAGAGGCTTCATCTACACACAGGCACTGACTAAGGAGAGAAGAAAGGAGTAAAGCTTTGAAGGACCACACAGCTAATTCCCACGATGATCCCACATGGCTTCTAACATCTAAATGACACTCCATGAAAAAAGAAGATGCAACTCCTCTGGAAATGGCTCTGCATGCTTTGGGGAATGGTATAAACGAACATGTGTGATTTGTGCAGAAGTCCTGCTGAGAAGTACTACTGGGTACCCTGTGAGCTGCATTATTGGAGCAGAGAGTTGTAAGAAAAGGGCCTGGCCTCAAAATGAGAAAACTTGGTTCTAGTTTCAGCTCTGCTTCTGACAACCTCTGTGATCTTGAGAAAATCACTTAATTCCTTTAATCCCTTTGAGCCTCTGTGCTCAGCTGAACAACAACAATAAAAGTGTGTATGAGGGGGAGGAAGAGGGGAGAAGGGTGTTGCTCTAGATAACCCCTAGGCCTTCCTCAAGCTTTCGTTTCTATTACTATCCACCCAATGATTCTGGGAAATTTTACCCATAAATGCCAAAGCACACTTAACCTGTAGCTTCTCAAGCAAGTATCATAGAAACACAAATTATAAATAGCTATTATATCAGGTGGGATCCCACTTAAATAGGATACATATGTTTTTTACAAATGAGTTGAGGAAATAGCAAAAAATTTTCCTAATAGTTCTTGAATTCATAGTAAAGAGTACAGCATGCACATTTTTTATCTTCCATAGGAGATAGTGTGTTCCTGATGTAATTTTTGCTCATGAGAAGTCTTGATTATTTTAATATATATATTTAAACTTCAATGAAAATCATGATTTAAAAATATATAATTGCCCCTAAATGTCCCAAATTCAACATCTAACTATTGCTATATTAAGTCCTACTTGTCTCAGCTCTTTAAAAACTAGAAGCTAAACATAATATCCACTTAATAAATACGTGGTGTAGTCACTTAAATATAAGCATTTTTGGCTTAGTGATGCTGTCCAGGTTTTTCTGGCCCTGCTTCATCTTCTGCTCTGTGATTGGACAGTTTATTCTTTGTGTGTATTTTATGGGAACTGAGGCTCTAAGGAGCATACATTACCCTCATTATAAAGAGTAGAAAATTAAGGACCAAACTCGGGTCAGAACCCAAATGTTTCTATTTTGGTGAGAAAATTTTATTATCTTCAGGTAGGACATAATGAAGTGTTACTGTTTAAATGCTTCCAAGTGGTTCTTATGGACTAATGTGTGTACCTACTGTTTTACTTGATATAGTTAAAAGAGTGTCTCTAACTGAATTATAATGAACAGCAACCCAATCTTGGATTCTATAGAAAATAATACGCTCTTAAGTGAAAATGCTTCCCTTTGTAATCTTATGTCTTGGCTAGTGTTACTAGAACTCTTTGGTTTGCATTTAAATTAGATGCTAATTTAATTCCTTTTCATAATTTTATGAGAGAATAATGACCCTAGAAATTTCAAGATCATGTTCTAATCCGTGGTTTAGTATTTGCAGACCTGTAGAAATGCTATTTTGCTGCCAGCATCTGGTCAATGACACACTGTTTATTTGTAGATATGCTGTCAGGCATAGTTTTAAATAATAAAAGATAGATTATATCCTTTTAAAAAATAAAAAATAAAAGCAAATTCCACTGTTCTTGCTCAGTAATCATTGTAGGAGAGCTGAAATATAGTCCATGAATATAAATTAATCATTTTTGTCATTTACTTTTCTACAGATTAATGTTAATTAATTAAATTGAAATGTCTCTGCTGAGAATTTCTTCCCTGAAAACATATTATCTCAGAATTTTTTAAATTTCTGGTTTTATTTGGATAATCAGAAGGTTAAAAAAACCTACTAGACCTTTTAGTATAATTATAGCAATGACTCACTATAATTAATTTGAGATTTGAGCTTTACCAAGGCAAAGGAAACAAATCCAAGTTCCTCCCAAACCATTGAACCTATAACCCCCCTTTTCTATTGCCTTTAATTCATTTTAAAAAGGTAAAAAGGAGACCTTGAGGCCTGGCAGCCTAGGAAAACTACTGAAAGGAAAAGTTGAGTACAGAGATCATTTTAAAATAAAGAGAAAAACTGTAACATTCACCAACAATCTGAAAACCTAGTTCATTTTATTTCTTGTTTTTCTGTATTGATTTTAGAGAGAGAGAGGAAGGGAGAGGGAGGGATTTGTTGTTCCACTTATTTATGCATTCATTGGTTGATTCTTATATGTGCCCTGATTGGGGATTGAACCCAAAACCTTGGCATATGGGGAGGGGGCTCTAACCAACTGAGCTACTCAGCAAGGCCCTCATTCATTTTATTTCTAAAACTTTTCTGTTTGATCTCAAATGTAAGTCATAAAGTCATTTTGAACATTTTATGACTGCAATTCCAAATCTATATCCCTTGATGTTAACTTGGAGCAGCACAGAGTTGAGCTCTGTTTGGGCTACCGAATTTGCCTTTTATATCACAGCTTTTTAGAATTTTGATTATCCATGATGGCCATATTTTATGGGAAAAATTTTGTAAACTAAAGAACTCATAGTCTTGACCATTCCAAGTTCTCATATATTCTCTGAGATAAGTAGGCAGGGGTTTTACCAGTTAGAGATGAAACACCTCGAGCACCCAGAGACTAGTGTACTACTTTAGCAAAGGTCACACCATCTGTGACAATGCTAGGACCAGAAAACCAAGCTGGTTTCCCTGCTCATGTATATTTTCTATTTTCTTCACACTCTCAGGTTTTGGCTTACAATCTTCTTTCAGGTTTCAACACAATTTAGTGGACGTTTAATGATGAGAAAAACATATGCCATCTTGATAAACAAAAGGGCATCATGGCTCTGCTCAGACAATCAAGTCATTTCAGTGTTTGTGAATCTCCCTTTTCCTCTGCTCCCTGCAGGAAAGGGAGGTATTTAATACCAATTAAAGATGCATTTACTGCCTTTCACTGATGCTGGGCCATCTGTTACCAGATCTGTTCAACTTATATTCTAGAACAAATATTTTTAACACCTGAATTGTATACCATTTCAAAATTCATGTTCATTCACTATCATTTTTAAAATATAGAAAGTTTACACTATAGGAAATTATTTGATTTATCAAACGTAGATCATTATCTAGGAAAAAAGACTCCAGGTTTTAAAAATAAAAAAAGAGATGAAGGAAGAGGTTTGGAAAAGATTGAAAAGCTAAAAAGGGAGCAATGTTAGTTTGGAGAATTAACTGAGAGAATGATAAAATGAAATCATATCCCTTCCTCCCCAAATCCTTAATATCCATCACTTTTCATAACCGTATATTTTGTTTAGCAGTTTGAATCATTGGTGCTTACCGTTTTCATTTGATTCTAACTTCAATATTCTTTTACATTGCTTCATCTCTGTGTTGCTTCCTCATTCCTACTAAACATTTGCTCACAGCATCATTTAATAGCAATTAAAGATGACTTAGAAGAAAGGGAATGCTTCGATTAATCACTGAAGGTTGACGCTGATCTCAAATCCCTAGCTCCCAAGCAGATATGTTGATACACCCTGTGAGGGTGCCTGAATGTGGAAAAATCATGTGAGACTAGGAGAGAAAGTGGGAAGGGAAGGGCCAGGGAGATGGTGGAAGGCTGAGCACTCCCCTGATTCAAACCCCTCCTTGCAACCACTAAAATTCTCAGAAAAGTTACTAAAATTTATGCAATGTTTGAAATCGAAGGATTTTTTAAAAACCTGATGAAAGGACTGGGCCACACTAAACTAATGTGGTCAAGACTGGGGCAGCACCTGTGGACCCTGTAGGAGTGAGGAGGCATGGAGAGCATGTCAAATAACTAAGCTAAAACCCTGAGGAGGCTGTGGGCGAGCCTCACAAAGTCTGCAGAAGTGGGTTTGGACCAGGTGCAACCAGATTTCCAGGAGATGGACGCTGGTGGCCAATGCGATCCCATCTCCAACATGGCAGAGCTGCCATTGTCAACTAATATTAGCCCCATGCTTCTCCCCTCCCTGTCTCACAACTATCTCTATCTCCTCTGTCTTTGAAGCGCTTAGTTCAAATGCACTTATTGATGCTCTAACCAGTTCTCAGCCTTGGGCTTACAAACAGCATGAGAGGGTCCTGCCAGTCCTGGGTCAGGAAACAATAAGGAAGAGAAAGACAAGAGTAAAATCCAGAATACTTCACAGATGCCTGCCTTGTTTGTCTCTAGGTACCTACGGGTCAGGTAATATTATTCATTTAACATTATTTTTAGTGAATAATTTTAAATACTTTAAGGACCTGCAGGTGTCTTCAGGAAAAAATGCACATATATATACACACACATATAGTAGGAAAACACATTTGCCAAGAAATACCCTTTGAATTATCATTGATGAGTAAAGGAGGAATGAAATATAGTAGAGAGACATCCCACAGTAGCTGGGCCCTAGAATGATCCCCTGTCTCCATGACCTTCTAATGTTCCCACTCACTGGCCCCTTGATGAGTGACCTACTTTGGCCACTTAGGACATAGGGAGGGCTATGTTCTAAACACAGCCTTGGTGCCTTGGCCAAGATGTTTGGATCGCAAGGACACTAGGTAAAAGATAATTAGTCTATGTCTCCCAGCCACCTAGAAAGGAGACTGGGATGAAAGTTCTTCCTAAATAACAGAAGAAAAGAAATGGGAATTAAGTGGACCTATAAGACCCCCTCTTACAATAATTTGAATTCAATAACGGAGAAAGTTGGCATTTGGTAGGTGCGAGTGGAAGTCGGAGGGCACAGGAACAGAAGGCAGTGTGCAGACTCCTGCTGTAAAGAAAAGACATCTGAAGAAAAATAGGTCAGGTGTATATCCATAAGAAGGATGAGTAGAATTCAGTAGATCAAAACTAAATGGCAGTGTGATCAGTGGGCCTTCTTTTTGAACTTGTCTTCAATTCCTCCCCACACATCATGAGACGACATTCTGAGGTGACATTGCTTCTACTTTTTAAGCTATATATTTTAAGGAGTTGGAGTGATTAGATATACCCTGGATTAATGAATGAAATCTCAAAAATTCCATTTAGAAAATAGAGTTAGTTTAATTATCTTTATTGCTACTGTTAGTTCTTACAGGGAAATGAACAACTTTGAACATTTCTGCATGGTTAAAACATTAAAGAAGCTTTGTGCCTACTCAGTTTTCTGTGACTGTACCCATATGCTACACAGTGAAAAGGATATGTTTGTCCACACTGAATTATTATTCTGACATTCAAATTATCATCCTCCTTGAGGGTCTCATTAAACAACTCCTACAGCATTGTTGGTGGTCAAAGTCAACTAAGCCTGACAATGTTTTCTTGTACGTGCCAGGCAGCCTGCTCCCCTGTCCAACTGCTGATTCTTACACAGGGAAATGAATTTGCTTAACAGATATTTACTGAGCGCTCGTGTGTAAGATGCTCTGCTCTGGGCAGTTTCCCAAACTTATCTGATGTTAAGAATCATCCATGCCACTTATTTCTTCAAAATCCTTCAGGCCCAATCCAAACTTACTGAACCAGAATTTCCAGGTAATAAGGGCCTCACATTATTCTTATCTCTGGGGTAGTTGAAAATAAGATAGATATTATAGGGGGTAGATGCATGTAGGAAGTGTGATATTTGCTTGACACACGGGGAAATATTGCAGCCTAATTGGACTATAGGATATGAGTTTAGCATAGAGCCGGAAAACAAACGGGGAGATACATTGCAGAGGGTCTCGAGTGCCGAGGTGAAGAATATTTTTTATGTAGAGTAGTAATGTGATTAAACCTGTTAATAGTAGAAATACTAACCTCCCAGAGGTAATTAGAACAGTTTGAAGACATTCAAGACAGTAAACTAGGAGCCCCAGAAGGATCTCGTTTCAAAGGACCAGAGGACAGGTAATGAAGGGTGCTGAGGATGGACTAGAAAGACCATCATTTCCGTGAGGTCACTGGAGTGATGTTTGCACTTCACCTTCACTGTCCTATTTTTTTTTTAATGCAGATGTATTCAATATACACTCAACAAATATTTAGTGAGCACTTACTATGTGCCAGACACTTTGTAAGTCCCTGGGGCTTCAGCCTTCGCCACGTTGCTAACAGGCTAGCGTCTAAATATGCTGGAGTAGTGGATGCGGTTACTCCGTGTGAGTGTGTGAGTGTGTTTGTATTTACACCACACATACAGACTTTACAGAGGAATAAATCAGCCATCACAGCGCACTGAGGGGAACTGGGGCAGTGGCGAGGAGATCAAAAGCAATTTCTTTGTAACATTTCTGTTGCGCATGTACTGCAAGGGTATTTTCTACACTCTAACTTACAGTGAGGGGAATGTCTTAACTCTTTTCATTGAACATATTAGTCTCAGTTCACTGAAGCTGAAAGTTAAAAGAGAGAAGACTTACCAGACAGAACCTTGGGGAGTGCCTGTGTGGTTTGTGGCAGTCCCAGACAGGACTCTACTACCTTAAGATACCAATATAACATATAAGGGTTTCTGTTTACTTCATCTGTCCGCTCACGTTAGCCACAATTGTGTTTCACTTTCCATGATCCAGACACCTTTGTCAACCACACATGAATGGGTTTTTAATCCCAATCTTAAAAACAATTTTTAAAAAGTGATGGGTTAAGAAATTGCTGAACCCTACTTTTCATGGAAAATGTTAAACGTAATAAAAGTCTGTATGCGTGGTGTAAATACAAACACACTCACACACTCACACAGAGTAACTGCATCCACTACTCCAGCATATTTACACAGGGGTTAGGGTGTAAACTAGCAGTCCCTCCAATTAGGACACTAGTAGCGCCTCTAGCTTGGGCTAACCCTTAGCTCAATAAAAAGAAGCTACAAATGCAGTTCTGGTCAGTATTCCCTCTTCTGTCACAGTGCAGAGTTCACCGTGTCTCACCATTCCACACCAGCAGACATCCCCACTGGTCTGGGCTGTTCCACGTAGACTCAGAGTTTCTTTTATTAGGGCTGGCAGGCTAACTGCACAGTGTTCTCAGTCTCCGCATACAACTGTTCAATTCTCACCCTTCCAGACTTAATCTCTGCAAAGGCGAATAGATTCTTTAGAAAGACCCCCTCAAGACATCTGCTGCAAAATACTTAACAGTCTTCTGTGTCCTTACCCTGCCATGGCTTATGTCAGAAAGCAAGAACTTTGGGCCCTGGACGTCACCATTTAATAGTTGCCTCCTGTATCTCACCGTAAGAAGCCCCTCTGCTACAGGGGCCACTGTTAAAAGCAATTTAATAAGAAACCTTATCAGAGCATGCTATTTAGCCCTTCCTTGCTAACATCTGGATTACACTTGCAGCTAGGGAAAAGCAGGGAGAACAGAGTAATTAAAGGGCACCTGATAGTTTCATCAGAGGGAAGAAAATACCCCAAAATGTTCCTAATGCATATTTAGATATTAGAGTTTATTTCTCTTTCTACTTCTCTGCATGATTAAAAATTGTAATAAGACTTTACTTCTTTATAATGAATATACATGTTTTTAAGAATCAGGTTGTGCTAAAGGGATATATATTAATTTTTTATTACATGTGCTTGAAATTTATGGAAGAATACCAGTAATATGATTGCCTATGGAGAGGAAACCTGGGTAGATAGAATGTAGTGGGAGGGGAGTTTTACTGTATACTCTCTTGTGTCTTTTGGGTTTTCAACCATGTAAATGTATTAACGAGTCAAAAAGTAAATTAAAAATCAATCGGTTAGATAAATAAGAGGATACTGGGAGAGAATTCATTCATTCATATATTCACTCTGCAGACATCATTGACTGTGTACACCAGGCACCACACTAGATGCTCTGGACATAAAGATAAATAACACAGTGGCTGTATCCCACAGCTCTAGGTAACTGAAACTTAGACATGGTGCTTCCATAGTGTTACCATTGTAATTAGCTAGTTATTCATCTTAATATAGGAAGACAGCAAAGGAAAGGCGAGACATTATAAGCATGGCCATCTGGGCAGCTTCACCAGGAGGCTGCAACTCGACACTCCCCAGGGAACCACCCGCCCATTCCCTGCAGATCACAGAGGGAAAGGGTTCAGTACAGGGGAAGATGGACACATGCACTGTGAAGTCGAGGTGATGCAGGAAAGGTGCCTGTCTGTCAGCCTAACCTGGAAACAAAGATAATTGGCCAGGGGGGCCGAGCCACTGCAAGTGTGGGAAATCCTGAAGCTTAATTGGTTAAGCTCCTAGTTAAAATGCTCCAAAGGAACTCTCTCTCTCTTGCTCTTCTTGTATCACTCCTGCTTTTTCGCTCTTGGCCATGCTCCCTCCATAGCCATGTGGTCCTAGAAGCCATGGCCCATGTGAACCCCACACACAGTGGACTGCAGCTGGGAACGCAAGCTAAGATAGCTGGACTGGACCATCCTTCAACATGCAACAGAGGCTCTGGGCAGAGGCTTTAATACTAGCTCTGCTGGAGACGAAATGGGACTTTTTCCTTGGCAGGATGAAGAGAGATGGGACCTTGGAAACTCAGGGGTTTGCTATGGCCGTTTGCTCAGTGGTTAGAGCATCATCATGTGGACTGAAGGGTCACAGGTACAATTCCTGGATAAGAGCACATACTTTGGATGACGGTTCCCCGCCCCGGTCCAGGCTGGTACAGGTCATGTGGGAAGCAACCAATCCATGTTTCTCTCTCACATCAATGTCTCTCTCTCTCTCCCTCCCTCCTGCCCCCTTCTTTCCACTCTCTAGAAATTGATGGAGAAAATGCCCTTGTATAAGGATTAAAAAAAAAACAAGGAAGAAAAAAATTAACTCGGGTTTAATTCCACAGAAATAAAACTCCACGATACCTTATCCTTCCATGGGGCCTCCAGAAATTTTTATTCCCACAGCACCCCAAGAGCTCCAGTTCCACTGCTGACTGGTGGGGAAACAGAGAGTACCCCACCAATAACAATAGCACCCTTTAAAATTACTGTTTGAAAAGCAGTGAAGAAACTAACCTCGGGGATTTTTATACCATCGGTAGACACAGAAATATTCATGCTTTCCCGCCGAAGCTAAATTACCTGGTTAAGGCAACCTGACCTTGCTAAATTAGGCTAACCTCTTCATGACTGAAGAGGCAGCTAGGATTGTACTTAAGACCCTGGTCTTTGGAAACAGATGAGATTTGAGTTTGCCTCTCAGCTTTGGCCCTCACTCCTAGCTGTGTAACCTTGGGTAAGTACTTAACATTTCTAAGCTTCATATTGTCTGCAGAATGGAGATTCTAATGGTACCTATCTCTTCAAGTTGTTGTGAGGAGTAAATTTTAAATGTATGCAAAGCACTTTTTATAGTTATCATGATTCTTCTCTGGAGAGGAATCTTGGTTTTTCAACAATAAAACTAGCCTACTTGAAACCTCTCACAAAGGTTTTTGTTAAAGAAAATAGGATTCAATTTCTGCTGGCAAATTCCTCTGTAAGCTGCCTTTTTCTTCTCCTATGTCTTTTGTTCCCCAAAATGAACATTTGGCTGAAAACATAGCCAGAATGTAGAGTGGCTTCCAAGGAGAGACTAGCACCTTCCAAAAATCCATGATAAATATCCCTTGGCTTTATAATTCCACAGGTTTAATCCTGCTTTGTAGCCAGGGCCTAGGGCATTAACCTTCTTGGCAGTTTCAAGTCACACACTGTGCAGAAATCAATTTCTGTGGGGAAAATATAATACACACTGGAGCAGGTTAAAACTCATGATTTTGTATCCATTTTCTGCACAGGTGTTTTTTCATATTTTTTAACTTTACATTAAAAGAAGTCCATGGTGCCATGAAATAAAAGATTGATACATTTTACCACATAGGAGAAAGGGAAAAAAAAAGCACATCTGCATAGCAAAAGAAAATAATAAGGAGCAATCAATGCAAATAAATGAGAAAAATATTTGCTACTAAATAACATACAAAGCTAAACTTGCTAACATAAAGATCAAGAACACACTCAATTCAGTAGGAAAAAAAAGTCAAGGAATCTGAACAGTCAGTTCACGAAAAAGGAAAGGCAAATAGCTTTTAAAATGAGCAACCTAAATTGGTATATCAAATTTTCATTTAAGATACTGGCAGAAATATTAAAGTTCAATAATAGATGCTATTTGATGAGGCTGTGGAGAAACAACCACTCTGACCCATCACAAGTGGACATGTGAATTGGCAAAATCCCTGTGGAGGCCAATTTGGCAGTATCTATCAAAATGAAAAATATATTTATCTTTGGCCCAGCAACTCCACTTTTGGGAACTTACCCTACAGATATATTTGAACACCAAGGTTTTTGATGATTGTTTATAATACAAAAGATTAGAAAAAACCCAAATGCCCATTTGTAGGAACTGGTTAAAAAAAAAGAAATTATGGTAGAGTCACACAGCAGAATACTGGTGAAACCAGACACTATTGATCCGGGCTGCCTGTCACTACTTCAGCCAATTAAGCAGAGACAAAGTTGAATCATACTCGAGCGTTTATTCCGTTATTGCTGGCAAAATGGGAGAGCAGTAAGGGTCATCCACATAAAATCTGCTCTGTCCCTTCTTACTAGCCGGCTGATTATATTTTATAGAGAAGAAAGAAGAAAGGCTGGGGGGGGGGGGCTGCTGCAGGGTCTGAGATCCGTGTGTCTCTTTCCAGGATCTTGAAGTCTGATAACAAGGTAGTTAATTTTCAATGGTGTTAAAACCTAGTTCTGCCAGTTCCTAGGACCTGAGAGTGGTTGGCATTCCTGAGGGAAGGTGGGGAGGATCAGGCTCCAGGCACAGCAACCAAATCAAAGCTCCCGTCCTGTCCTTTGTCTGTTCTCAAAATGCATTTTCTTTTCTGAGCAATGGACCCATCAGGCCCCAGTGTGTCTCTTACCTTTTTACAACTCTGTTTTTCTTCTTGCAGCACATCCTCCAGTTTCCCAGGGTCTGTAAGAAAAACCTCGTATCTATAGTTAGTAAGGTGAATGGTCATTAAACAGCTATGGTCCTGTTCCTATTAAGTGCCCTCCTCTCTTTCACAATCACAGGGGACAGAGCATGATCGACATCTCTGCCCCCAACACTGGGAAGCTGATCAGATGTATAGATAGACAGACAGATATTATCATCTTAAGAAAGGAAGTTCTCTATGTACTAATATGGAAAGAACTACTATAGATTTATTGTTGAGTGAAAAAAGCAAAATTAGGTAGTCTGTCTTCTCTGCTACTGTTTATGTAAAAAATGGATATACAATAAGAAGCAATATTAACATTTGCTTGGATGTGCATATAAAAGCTCTGAAAGACTACATATTGCAACTAATAGCAGTGATGAGGCAGGAGAGGATGGGGACTGAGCAAGTGGGGGCAAGGATGTGAGGAGAGAGAAATGCACGTTTTTTCATACGTGATTTTTAACCCTCATGAGTTAATTTGGATTTTAAAAATTTAAATAAAAAATTTAAATGCCATATTTAAATACAATAAATTAAATTTAAGAATATTTAACTATTCTTTCACTGTATTTCACAAATTATATTCATGCCCACTGTGAGTGCCTGCCAGGCAGATGACCCTGGAAGTTCCTCTCCTTGGGTCAAGGCTGGTGACCTTATTAGAGACACAAATTCAGAAGAGCAAGTGGAATGAAACATCCTTTCTTCCACACTGGAACCTCTGAAGCCAGTTCCCATTTCTTTATGAGAACTATTTTAGCATTAAAAGCTAGAAGTTGAAGTTGAAGCATATGAAATACTTAAGTTCAAAGATGCCGTTTCTGAGTGGCATCACATAACCACAAGAGTGTCATCTGTAGACAGTGTGACTGGAAGCAAGGAGCATGGCCTTCCTTAGAAGATTCTGTAACATCCTGAACATTTTAAAATAACCCTACAATTTTAGTGTCAGTGGATTTGACATTAATTCTCTCTCACATTTAAAGCCTTTTTAAAAATCTTCTGGAACTATCAAAGGTACATGAGTGCCTGCACAGTATGGTGAAGAATTAAGAATTTGAACTCTGCAGCCAGACTGCTGGGTCAAAACTTGGCTTGAATTCTCACTGCCTATGTGACTGTGGGCAAGTGACATTGTTCCTCTGTGCCTTAGTTTCCCCATATGTATAACAGGAATCACAATAACACATACACAAGATGGGTAGTACACACAGAGCACTTAGCAGAGAGCCTTGGCATCAGGAGCTGCAGGAAGCTCTTCTCCTGCACAGTAGAGTGAGGCCAGCCCAGAGTTGAGAGCTGGCATGTCCAGAACAATAGGAACTCAATACTGAAGAGATACCCGCTTCTAATTAAGGTGTCTGTGCACCTTCCTCGTTTTCACAGCTATGAAAGCATTTGTTCACTTAATGCTTAATAAAAACATGCAATATGTGGTCATAATATCCTATTTAAAGTAAAACTATTTAATTTTCCTAAAACACTATTGCTTCCTTCCTTCCAGAGAGGTCATCACTGCTCATAGTTGTTGTTTTTTAATGTTTTAAAAGGTAATTAGGACAATACAGATCAAAATCTCAGTTGTTAGTTGATTATTACTTTCTGCTGTCTTAGAATTACATTTTATTCACAATTGCTAGAAACTGGTGAGGTGGGAAAATGGTTTCTGTACCCACTAAAAAAAAAAATACCAGCTCTGGGAAAATAGAAGCAACATTGCCTAAGCATTCTAATGACCACATTAATTCAGTCACTTGATGTTTTCGAGCCTCATTTCATTATCTATAAAAAGGAGGTAGTGACAGGTAACTCCCACAGTTGCACTGAGAATTATACACGATGATAAAAACTCAAGAAACTAGCACGTGTTTAGTTGTTGAGTACCTTGCAGTTGTGTTCACCCAGTGGGTCCATATTCCTTAGTTGCCTTGGTTTCCAGGTTAGGAAATAGAAAACTCCAGGAGACTCTGATGAGTCTAGTAACAAACAGATTGAGATTGTGTGTCAGGAGCCTTAATCTTCCCAACTTCAGCCCCTTAAAATATGAGATTGAAAAATAACCACAGTGGAGTTAGTGTCTTTATATCAAAGAGTTTTTCATATTTTGTAATTGTGAAAATCCATAAATTGTAAATTCTTAAAGTCGTAACATGTTGGTACCATATTAGACTTCAAGCTTTCTGGATCACTGCCCCTGCCCCTGTTTATTTCTCATTTTCAGAGGAGGGCAGGTGAGAGCCTGTGAGGTTAAGCATCTTCTCCAGAGTCAATCAGCAAATGAGTGACAGAGCTGGGACCGGGGCCACTGCTCATGCTTGAAACGGAGAGTGTAAGCACAAGAAGAGAGATGATTTAAGACAGTGATTAATCCATTATCTTTTCATCTACGTGCCTCAGTACACATAGACCTAATGGGGAATCTAAAACAAGACTGAGTACAGCGTCATATCTTGGACCCAGAGGGACCAAAAGGATCTAGTTGCTTAAGTAGGAGATACTAGCCTGCCCGTTCTCATCTGTGAGCATGTGCTCTGTGGGTTTTGTTCTCAGTGCTGTCAGTGTCCGGACTTGTTAGCACTGCAGGTGCTAATGTTCAGGTTGGAACTGATATGGCTTTCTGACTGACTCTGGGAGGGGGGGAAGCTATTTTTTCTTGGGCCTTCCAAAATACACAAAATCCTGACTCATACCTTTCACTAATTTTAATTATTCTTAAATACGATTCTACAGCTTTTACTGTTATCATGCTCTATAAGTTTTATTACTACATGCAAGTTATAATAAAGGTCAGGCCAAACTATTATATTAAAATTGCTATAGTAATACAATGAATAGTGGTGCATTCTTATGACTAGAAGTTGTGAAAGTCTGAATATCATTTGGAAGACACTCTAGTGGCTGTGGCATCAAGATAGTCTTCAGAGAACGTCTCTGGATGAACCCTGGGACCTTATATAGCACAAATGATACCTAATGGAAAGTCATTTAAATAATTCCACATCCTGTTATATATTGAAGTCAACAATAAGGGACTTAGTATGGGAAGCAAGTAAGTGGTTTTTAAATTATTGTGTAGGAAGATATTATTTAGATTTACTCTGCTTAGACTTTCTGATCAATTAACAGGTCACAACCAAGCAGAGCTCACATTATTCCAAGTGCTTCAATGAACCATTTCCCTCATTAATAAAATGCAACCGTCCTAAGTTCATTCAAGCAGCTGTTGCATTTATCATACTTATATTTACAAATGACTATAATGATCACATAATGTTGTGATTATCACTTTTTGGAAATGATCCAGGATTTGTTTTCTTAGAACTCCAATGGGCCCTTCCACTTCAAATGTGGAATATATAAAATATTTAGTGTATTTCAGTTGAGGAGTGCAGTGTATTGCACTAGTTATTTAGGTATAATAAATATATAATAAGCCAGACATCAGAGCCCAGTCCAATGAAGTCCCATTAATTACAATATAGTGTCATCTGAAAGATTAATATCTAAAGCAGGGGGAAATTGACTCACTATTATACTTTCTAATAGGTAGTGGTCAATATTTTCAAGCAGTTTAGGTAAATTCAGAAGTGAATTTATCTTCCATCGTATTCTTGAACCTAAGTGTGGCTCACTGTTCAGCTTCCCTTCCCCCCACCCGACAGTCTCTTTTGTTTTCGTCTTGTGGCCTAGTCTGAGTCAGAGGGTCCTCAGCATCCCGGGAATCCCCAGGGCATCCTAGTCCCTTTCGGGAGGAAGCTGGGAATGTACACATGGTGCGTATCGTCACCTCACCCCCTTCGCTCGTGTCTCTGGCATGAAACATTTCCTCTAAGAAGGAAGATAGAAACTGTGAAGATAATGGAGCAATCGGCATTCAAAAGCGACTTTGAAAGTCTTAAATAACTCTGTCTTACATAGCTTTATATTGTGGTGTACTTTTACACCTACAGTGTAAAAAAACAGCTTTATCATAGTAAACATTCCAGTTCAAAAAGAGAGGAAAGAAAGGTTAAAGTGCTGTTTGTTTGAAGGACAAAACAGAGGGTAGTGATTTTTTAAAAAATCTCAGAATTCCTTCTAGAATTAACAAGATGTAAATTCCTTCCAGGGTGTGGCTGTCTCTCTTCTCTGTTCTTTCTCCTCCCTTTCAGCCCCTCAACCACCAGCAGAGTGAGAGGGCTCTCTCATATCCTTCCATCTCTTCAGGCAGCTGTTCAAGACAAACTATTTTGGATTTATTGATTTCTTCATAAATTAATCACTCCACAGCAAGGATATATCAGGTTAAGTTAAACTATCCGTATAGGCTCCTATGATCGAAAAAAAATTACATAGAGAAAGGGGGGGAAGCTTCAATCATCCTATGGTTTTCTTCCCATAGTAATGAATTATTTATGATTATGTGTCTGTCAAAACACTTTAATAATGAAAGTTCCTAAGCAATGGTACTCACAGAAGTGTTTATGGTAGTTGTTTGTATTGGAATGGTTTCGCTAAGGTGGATTTTTGGCCCTTGTGTATGTAGCACATTATAAAAATCTCTATTTCAAGACTTTCTAACATCAAACACTAAATATACGTGTGGCTTTACTCAACAAGACAATATCTTTGGTAGGTGGTCAGTGTATTATAGCTTTTCCAAAAACAAACAAACAAACAACTCATTAAAGTTTATTTTTGAAAGCCAGGGTATATATGCAATTTGTTTATTCATAATTTATTCACAGTAGGGATGTGATTTAAGACCTAGTAATTAAGCAGTTGCAGTCTGGGCTTTTCAACAATATTTTATTATTCAAATTTATTGTTAGTCTTCTTGTTAGAGATAGAAAAATAAGGCTACAAAACAAATAAGGTGGTGCCAGTTTAGAGGAACCAGGCACACTTGGGAAGTAAGTGCCAGTATTTAAACCAATTTACAGGATGTTACACAGTTTGTGTGAGAAAGATGGTATGGAAAGGGGCAGGTTATTATTATCACTATGGCACTTCTATGGGACACTAACATATATTGAAAGAGCTACTCTCTAAGAGAAGTTATTTTGTGATCTTTTGAGGTACAAGAAGTGGGAAAAAAGAATACATCTAGAAGAAACAAATTTTGATTTGTTTCATTTTGTTTCAGGGCAAGACCCAATACGTGCAAAAATGAAAAATAGTGACAGTGCCGTAATGGCATCATAGGTAATTTGAACACCAACCCTTACTTTGACCATTCAAAGTATGTAGATATGTGCTTTTGATGGACTTTGTTCAGTTATTATTATAGTTATTATAAGTGCTAATCTGTCACCAGTTTTATGTCCCTATTTATAGTGAATAAGTTATAACATGAGACCCAGCTGAAATGTAGAAATGCAAAATTGTATAGCAATGTTGAGAATGATGATATATATTAGTGAATGAAAGCTATGAGTAGAAGCTGCAAAATTGGATCTCAAAATCATTTTAAAAGTTATTCTGTGGCTATCTATACCTACATATTGTTCACTGATACTCAAGGAATAATGAATACTCTTGGCAGGAAATTCAATATATTATATGATGCACACACAAATTCTTAAGGATAGCCACCTCCCTCTCTAAACACCCACCCCACCTCTATAAGCACAGAGGAGACCATGGAGATATATATAGTGTGTTCCCACACACGTAAACAAGGGGCTTCGAGCAGGTTGACAGATTGGTTGGTTGGTTGGTTAGCTGGTTGGTTGCACAGGTTTTAAATAGAATATTTTCCCTCCTTTATGGTAACTTATCAGTAAACGTGTCTAGATAGGAAATGTTAATCATTACATGGGGGGGAAAAACAAAAGCCACCAACACTAGATGTCCTCTGTGATCTCGAGCAACCCACCTAACTTCTTGGGGCCTTAAATGAGGAGTTGGACTTTATAATCTCTAAGCTTCCCTCCAGCTCTGTGGTTCTAAATCTAGATCTCTTACCTTCTTAAATGTGTAGGTGGCCTAATCACTAACATAAGCCCTAAAAGAAGGTCTGAATTCTCTCACAGCTCTGATTTCTTATTTTATACCCAGATGGTATGCTATGTCCCCTCATTGGTATGACCTAGGGGCTAGGTAGTGAGTACTGTAGGGAGCCACTTGGGCCCTGCAAATTACATCTAAGATCTGCTTTTTAGATGAGCAAAGGGACCAAGAGAGGACTCCCTTTAATTATCTGAGTCTGTGATAATTTCTAAGAACGTACATTCATCAGTGCACATATTAGAAAGCAGAGCTTTCTGCTTTCCAGATGGCACAGAGGGTGAGTGGGGGATAATTCTAGAGAATAATGTAAGTTGCACTCAAATGGAGCCCTTCCAAAGGAGGGGGCAAAGTAATATTTTCCCTCAGCTATAGCTCTATACACCAATTTCCATATTTTACACACTGTGAGTATGCAAATGTTCATTTTGGGAGAAATGTTATTAAGCATATTGGCAAGAAAGGATGACAAAGCTGGGATGTAGATTAGCTATTTTAATAATACAGAAGGCCAATTGATTACTCTTTGGAGAGTGGCTATAGCAAGCAATTAAATTCGTAAAGTGTCAATAAAACAAATGTTGATTACCCCCAACCGGAGAATCTGTAATAAAACAGAAGCAACTTTTTTTCCTGGCATATATTTTCAAACTTGTGGCTTTGGAATTATATATGCTTAGTTTCTATTCTCATAAGACTTTTCAATTATTAATGAGAAAGTTTTAAATTCTGGTTTCAAAAGAATTATCTTTAAAGATGGTGAGCTTACTCTGAAACAGTCATAATTCTGTTTTCTTTCACCCAAGTCTTATTATTCTCAAAGCATGGCTAGGACTTTTGTTTTACTCAGCGTTCCAAGTCAGAATGTGTACACTTAGTGCCTGAATTGGGCACATAGGAAACTTTTAGTTCACAGGGATCTAAGCATTCTGCGAATGTTGCATGGCTCAAAAAGGAGTTAAGATATAACGCTTCATATTTCATACTACTCCCTCCAAAAATGACTTTTTAAAAAATGCACACCTGTGTGACACTCCCAATTAGGCCTTAGAAATCTGGTGGGTAATTTTGGCAATGAAACTATGTTTTGTGAGACCAGTGATTGTAGGTAAAGGGCAATTATTATAATCCTAAGAAATCCTAAAAAGCCTCTAGTATTTTTCTGTTAACTGACTGCAGTTGAAGAAAACACTTGCCAGCTAAATCTCCAGAGTCAGTGTCCAAAATATGGACTTATGAAGGAGAAGCTTTAAATGTCCTTTGAATACAGTGAATGCCCCACACAGGGGCTCAAGAGGGCGTGAGCCTCAGCCTCCTGGAAGTTGGGACTCATGCAAGGAAATGGTTTTGTTTGATCTGAGCTTTTATTAATGTCACCATAGTCTCTCTGAGTGTTCGTCTTAGAGTCTGGATATTATTGTTTAAGAATCTTTCACTGAGCTATACAAAAATGTGATAATACCCAAATGACTTGGCAGTTCTAATAACGTTCAGAGCTTGCTTGTACTTCGCAGTATCGAAGGGAAGTGTGCAAAGGCTTTCGTATGTAATATCTCTTCAATTTCCAAACATTATGAGGTGAATAGGAAGGGCACTGTCACCTTTGTTTTACAGATAAGGATGCCAAGATGATGATAGAGGTTAGGAAGCCAGCTGCAAGTGGCAGAGCTAATAATGAGTGGACCAGCAGTTCCACTCAAGTCTCCCGTTTCCGTCCCCAGAGTGCTTTTCATCGCCCTTCTCTGCTGCAGAATTTCCCAAAGGAGCCATTCTCATCTTCCTCAGCCAACAAAAAGCTCTAAAAGAATCAATGTATCAAGAGGGGGGAAGATCTGAGATTGGAACATCCAAGCTTCTGACTCCCTTTTACATTCAAGCCGTTTGTCTAAGAAGCAACTTGGCCTCTCTTTCCAGTGACCTGATTCCAAAGAACAGGAGAATTACAGTTCTGTTCCACAGCATCATGTTTTCTACTTTTTCATTTTGAAAGCTTTTCTCCGTGGTCAGGTACAAGCCACGCTGGTAAATAAATGATATATTTGTCTGTGTCTTCTTAAAGGTGGGCCCATTCAATGCATTTCCCAGCGGCTCATTACGAGAAAGAGACGGGAGGGCTGGCAGCTTGCGTGACCTCATTTTCAGAATGCGCCACAGTCCCATCAGCTGCCCAAGCCATCTGACTGTAAGTCTAACTGGGGGCCTGGGGAGGGGCAAGCTGACCCTATGAGGCAGCTGCCTCCTATCAGTACTATACAGGTCAGGCAACCAACAGGTCAGTGCTGGGTGGGCCTGGGTAGATGACATCTTTGGCAGAGCCTGTGGCAAAAACCTGTAAAATGCATGGTAATTGGTTCCAGCAGGACTTTCTGGGAGTGGGCGGTTAAAGGTTGAAATAGCCAAGGCCCTCATTTCTCCACGCTTGTTCTAACAAGAGCTAACACTGTCTGGATCAGAGCTTGCTCTGTATCAAAAGGTGCTCTGTCTTTTAGTAACTTATTTTTATCACTTGCCATTAGTGTTCAAAGAGTGATTCCTTTTGCTCTTACCCTTCACATTCCTCCTTTGCTCTTGAATCCTGTTATGCTTTCTACCTGAGGACAAAGGCAGCTGGAAATAAGAGTCGTTTCTACTCTCCCACACCACTCCTTTTCATACATAAAAATGAAAGAAAGGAAAAAAAAAAGTGAGGCTCTGTGAGTGAATTGCTGCCACAGGAATTTGATGGTGACAATTCCCTTGGTGACAATTAAAACAATACAAATAGGGATTGTAATGGCATGCACACGTACACACACATAGGTTCCCACAAATGCATGCTCCCTATATGTAGTGTTCTGTAAAATGACTGCCAGTAGATAACAGACACCTTTTCAAGGAGAAGAAAAGAGACATTTTTAAATGGAGCATTTTCAATAGCTCTTTAACATCTCTGAAGCAGATTTTGTGAAAAATGTCAAGAGTCAGACTGAAAGCAGCCCTCTACACGCACTCACACTCTGAGGGCCTTGTTATATGGCTGTTTACTCTCTTGCATATTCATAAAAAGCATCATGGCTCTACTTCAGGGGATTTTTCTTGCTTCATGAAATCTGTATGTCAGCGCTGAAAGAGAACAGACCAACCACTTGT
The DNA here is from genome assembly GCF_054644295.1 of Miniopterus natalensis. Lineage (NCBI taxonomy): Eukaryota > Metazoa > Chordata > Mammalia > Chiroptera > Miniopteridae > Miniopterus > Miniopterus natalensis. Next base: position 32,838,782 of record NC_142085.1, on the reverse strand, counting down.
TTTCACACAAGGAAACTACAGCCCAGAGGGGAAGTGATTCTGCCAAGGCCACATGATGGGGCAGCCAGGCCTCAGATCAGTCCAGTTTTCCTCCACCAAACCAGCCCGCTTCTTGGAGAACAGAGTCTGAAATACTTCATTTTTTTCCCACGGATCCTTATTGGCCACTACTGTGCATCTGGCCCTAGACAAGGCCATGGGAACGACAAAAAACGAGTAAGATAAAAACCAGTCCTTGAAGATTACTCAGTTCTTAATGTGTTTTGTTATTTAAAGACAGACACTACCTAATAAATATTCTGTGTAAGATGAAAATTTTAGTTATCTTTTATTCCTATGTTTATTGATGTTAGAGAAAACTGACATGTAATATCCATACAGATACCACCCACGGTGTAGATACCACCTTGAGTATAGATACTCTTGAAACAAGGTGAATGTCTTTGAGGGCCAGAAAAGAATGATTGAACATCTTAGAGAGTTTTCAGAATTTAAATCTCATTCAAACATCATCCATTTTTTAACCAAATTCTATCTAGAAATATGTGGACATAAAATATTAATGGACTTAAGTTCCCATGTCGTTTCCCATTCCAATGTTGGAAGGTAGAATGCACTGGGCCCACTAAATTTAGGGGGGAAATCTGTAGGTAACAAGTGTTTTTTCTTCTCTCTCCTTTTATTTCTGAAGTCCCATATACATAGATAATGTGCTATCACTGCTAGTGAGGCTGCCCAAAGCCTTGCAGAAAGGAGCCATTTGTTCTCCTCAGCCTGGCAAACAGAAGGACCGCCAACAGAGTCAGGTTTGAAAGATACGTCTTGTGACTTATCTCCCCTTTCCTCTGTGCCCTTCGCTTCTAGATCATCTGTAGTTTCAGCTTCATTTTGGAGTGGCCTCAGGTTCACAAAGATAGGCAGAGCATTAAATTCAAAACAAGAACAGAATCTGAATAAACCTTGGGTGATGGACACATAACCTGGGGATGCAATCTATTTCATTGCCAAAAAAAAAGCCACCTGCTCTATCTCCAGGCTCTTTGAAAGTTTTCCCATGAATAAAATCTGGCTGCTGAGTACCCGCAGTACCTGGTGACCCATAGCAAAAGCTTACATATAGATGCATTTTCCCCTGTACATGCCTTGCTTTTTTCTCCTTCTTGCTGTCATGGTCCTTTAACATCCCCACAGCACTGACATCTTAATTAGAATAATAATAGTGACCATTTATTAAATATTTACTATGTTTGGGGCACTGTGCTAAACACTGCATTTCACTAAAACTGCACACCAAGTGTACATAGAAAATATTTGTATCCCAATTTAGACAACTGCTTAAGTAACTTAACCAATATCCCGTAGGTAGCAAGGCGTGGAGTCCCGATTCAGTGTCCATGCACTTAATCATTGCGCTCATCCAGTAGTGACGGTTAAAGCTCTTCTAGGTTTTTCACACCAACTGCAAATCCCAGTTGGCTTTCCACTGCCACTGAGCCATGCTTTAAAGCTGCCTCATCTATCTAGTGAGTTCAGAGTAACGTTAACTGAACCTGAGTAAAACCCAATTAACTTTAGGGAAAATCCTAGAACACAATTGTATTTGTTTTCTATTGCTGTGTAACAAATGACCACAAACCTAGCAGCTTACTTGCAGAAACACAAGTTGACTATCTCACCATACCCAGGGGTCAGCAGTATGGCACAGTCTTGTTGGGTCCTCTGCTCAGGCTCTCATGAGGCTGAAGTCAAGGTGTCAGCTAGGTATGTCCTCATCGACAGCCTCAACTAGGGAATGATTTCTTCCAAGTTCTCTCAGGATGTTGGCATAATTGATTTCCTAGTAGTTGTAGGACTGAGGTCCCCATTGTCCTATTGGCTGTCAACAAAGCAACACTTGTCAACTCCTAGAAGTTGCTCTCAGGTCCTTATCTCTTGGCCCCTCCATCCCAGCAACAGGGAACGCCCCTCACAGAAATTCTACCTGCCACAGCAATCACAGCTTATTTCTTATTCTAGTCCATGCTTCGTTTCCATTAAAGAGCCAATAAATATTGAAGAATGAAATTCAACCATGATGGAACTTTTCACCCTTAGGTTGCCAAGAAATGTGTGGATTTGAGCCCAGGTGTCACAGTGAGGAGAGCCCCTTTCTTCTGGCTCTGCTATCATAGCCTTACTGTCACCCTGCAGGATTTTATCTTCCCACACCTAACTCTAGGTCCTTTACAAGCACTGGCCTCAGATGAACCCAAATGTTCCTCTTGTAAAAGTCAATAAGAATACATCTGGGCTGGGGACTCTGTCAGTCCCCATATAACTCATCACTTGTCCATGTTTTATATCAATCTCAGGGCACACCCACTGTACCACTCCCATACACTGATAGGAATGTCTTGTAGATGACCATATTTATTAGTGTATGATTTTAGAATAAAATACGTTATTGTATCTGCATTTAGGTATGTTTTTAACTTCAAGCTGAATTTTAAAGAATGGATTTTAGAGAGCCATCCTATCAATTTACTTCATAAGTTCAAAGAATGGGACCACTGATATAGCTAACACCCCAATTATGCGAGAATTTATGTTACTATATCATCTTATTGCATTTGTTTTTCTGCATAGTATGAGGTAGAGTGGTAAGATGTCCCAAATAAAGTTCTTTAAATAAGAAAGAACTGGATAACGCTTTGAGATCTGAAGTCCCAAATGTATCTGATGTGCTTGATCTGTGTTTATTTAGTTTGAGTATACATTAGCAAAACCTAATTCAAAAATGGAAAGTCTACAGATTAGTGGTCAGGAAACCTGGATTTTAGCTCTGGTTCTTATTAGTTACCTCAGCTGTAAACTAAAAGGGTTAATTTAGCTGCCAGGGGCTAAGTGCAAATGATCTACTTGGGTGCCTGGTGTAGTGGCTGGATGACCTGAGCCAGCCCTCAGCACTCATCCTTCTTCTGGCTTCTCTGTCCGTGAGCATGGTCCTCAGACCCAACAGGATGGAACAAACCTTGTGGTTGTAAAGAGGGATTAGGAGCTTGAGGTAGACGTGGAGATTGTCAGACAGCTTCTATCTGCTCCAGACAGGGTTAAGTCTCGAGGCTTGATTAGTAACATCCCAGAATGTGGAAAACCTGCAGATGATGCCCCTGACCCACTGCCTGGACTGGAAATGTTCTGATTTTTGTCAAAACTGAAAATTCTATAAACTGTAGATGCTGATCTTATAAACTGAAGATTTAGTCTAAGATTAATTCTCAAAGGAAAGGGCTTAGGAAAGGAAGCCTGGATCACTAGAATCAGCACAGACGCAGTAAGAACAAGTATGGACTGGCTGACCACATTTGCTGCAGACTGAGTTATTGGACTGAATAGGAAATGAGATATTAGTGCAGCTCTTGTATCTTGCAACAAGGGTCCCCAGAGAACGGTGGGGTAAATCTAGATGGGTTGGGGGGACAGGCAGTGGACAAAGAAAAAGAAAGAGACTGAGAAAGACAAGAATAGGGAGGGGGCACCGGTAGAAGCAGAGAGAGCAGAAGGCAAGAGGAGAGAAGCCTCGACCTGGGGAAAAGGGGCATAAGAACGGCGCTCTCTGGAGAAGGGACCATGCGACATTTCCCAGCCCCAGAACCTGAGAGGGCAGCAAGAGGGCCCTACCACCTCAGCTGCAGGAAACACAGAAGGAGTCTTTCGGAATGGAGGTGTCAGGCCGGCGCCCTGGGCTTGGGCGCACAGGGCTCAGGACGCACCCACGCTGCGGGGAGAGCAGGAGCCGAGGTTTCCACGGCCTGCGGAGCTGGGGGGCAGCCAGGGCCGAGGCGCTGGGCCGCCGACGGAACGCCCTGGTGGGCGTAAGGGAAGATCCGGACACCTCTTTTTCTGTCCGTGTTATGAAGACTCACACATTCCTAGTCTCCCTCCAGGGAGTGGAAAGCTGTTCAGCAGAGTGAGCAAGGACACGGTTCCTGAAGTCCTTCTGCCTGGGACCGAAGCCCTGCTCTTCTACCTGCTAGCTGGCCTTGTGCAAGTCACTGTCTCCCCTAAACTTCACAGGATCTCCATCCGTAGGTTCCCTCCCTAGTAGGGATGTTCAGAGGATCAAAGGACAATTATCTATGTACAGTGCTTAATAAATATTAGGTGTCATTAATACATTAGCTCAAGCTGATCACGCCTGAGGAAACCTGAGCAGTGTCTCATGACATAGTTGCGGACACGGTGGAGAACTGAGGAATAGGTATGAAAACAACTTTGTGACTTGTAACAAGTTAAGTGACAAAGCAAAACTGCAAATTAATTCAAGAATATCAGTCTAGAGAATTACTGTGAATTATGAAAGACCTCCTGAGAGTCTTCAGACTGCTCCCCAACTATAGGTCCTTGCTTTGATTCTTAGAGACAAATAAACGACAAGCAATTCTATAGGCCTGCCGTTTTATATACTCCAAAAAGTTACTTAGAGTAACTTGCTCAATTAGTTATTGAAGATTACTAAAATTTGATATGTACAAACTAACTAACATGAGTGCATGACTAAAATCACTGAGGGAGCTCATTCGTCATTCTCCAGGAGGCGAGCAGCTGGCAACACTGAGCTGTACTGAAGTGCGTCTGTCACCTGGGCACAAGTGCAAACTTCAGAAATGTTGCATTCTTATTACTGCATTGTCAGGCTTATTCTGACTTGGTCGTAGTTTTCAAGTGCTGCTATGTGTTGCATTAACTGATTTATCGCATTACATGTTAACAAATACCCCTCTATCCCCAGTCACTTCATGATGATGTTCTTTATGTCCTGGCCCTCAAAGGTGCCGGGGTTTATTCTGAGGACATAGTCCCCTGCCCCAGAAGAGCCCTTGAGTACAAGTTGCTCACTTCCCTACATCCCATGTACCTGAGGCTCAAAAGGGAGGTTCCAAGTCCCCCACTTTAACTGCTCTCTCACTGTATTAGTTTCCTGTGGCTGCTGTAACAAGTTACCACACACTTGGAGGCTTAGAACAGCAGAAATTTATTCTCTCAGTTCTGGAGGCAGACATCTGAAATCAAGGCACCAGCAGGGCCATGCTCCCTCCAGACTCTGGGAAAGGGTCAGTTCAGTGCCACTCTCCTAGTCTCTGGTGGATCCAGTCCTTTCTTGACTTGAGGTCACACCACCGCACTCTTTGCCTTCATCTTCACATTGCCCCCTGTGGGGAGTATGTATCAAAGCTTCCTCTGCCCCTCTCTTGTGAAGACACATGGAATGACACTGTAGGGCGCTTCTCTTGTAATCCAGGATAAGCATCTCCTTTCGAGACCCTTAATTTAACCACATCTGTTGCTATATAAAGTAATAGTGACAGATTTCAGGGATTTGGATGTGAATATATTTTTAGGAGCTCTTTTTTTCTGCCTACTCCCCTTGCCAATATTCTCAACTCCTTTGCCTCCCTGGTTCTTCTCTACTGTCCAGAAAAGCATCATCTTCTTCCCACCCTACTGGGCCTCCGATTGCTGCTGAACAGTATCACGCACTCTCATGGGCAGATGCGTTACAAGTTTACGGTCTCTGACCCAGGAAATCAGATCTGTCATGTCCCTTCTGGATTAGGCTACAGCACAGAGTCAAGTCCAAGGTGGTAAATGGGTAAGAATGAGGACTTGGATTCAGTTTGACTTTATTCCAACAAACAGTTCAAAAGATACAGATAATGTCCATTGGATGTGGGCACACACAGTCCTACTTCCTTTGATAGCATGGAGGTCACCAGAAGTATTGTCTCAGCAGCTCATCTGAAGGGAGAAAGCCACAGGCTACAGGACCGAAAAGCTATAGGCTCACTGCCTGTCCTACACCCAGTGAGGCCAACACCCAAAACAACTTAAATGTATTACCGTATAAAGCTGGATAAGCCAGCTCCCTAGGAAGCCATGTCACCCAGGCCCAGTTTCCGTGTTCTGAGTCTTATAATCCCTGCTATGCCAACACAGGGGTCTGGGAGTTTTCCACCTCTGCTCCCCTAGAGGCTTTCCACACCTGTTTAGGACAGCCTCCAGTGCTCTTCCATTGTGCTCACAATAAAATCCAAACCCCTTGGCATGGCTATATTTCTTTCAAGCCTCTTCTTTCATCTCTCAGCACTCCCTACCATTAATACTTAAATACTTGGAGTCCCCTACAGGTATTCATTTTTCTCCCTTGTCTCTGAGTCTTGGCATTTGTGAATTCCTCTTCCTGGAACTCCATTCCCCCTCCTCCTTTCCCCTGCTTACTCCCATCACCCATCAGCATCCAGGTCCAACTTCATGTCTTCTTAGAAGCCCCCACATAGCCTCCAGGTCCTCCTTCAGTCCCACCATCACTATCACCACTGCCACCCCTGGCTGGCTTAGGTATTCCTGCTCTGTCTGACTAAAACCTGACACTTTTTCTCTGCCATTTCATGTCATTTTTAATTAACCATATTTATAGTAGTCTGTGCTATTATACTATGGAGTCCTTGTATATATCCTCAGCAGCTAGCACAGCACCTGACACTTAGTGAGTGCTCAATAAATACTGAATAAATAAATTAGTATAATTTCATCAATATGAATCATCTGTAGGATTTATTTTTTTACTATGTTTTTATTGATTTGAGAGGGAGAGAGGGAGAGGGAGAGGGAGAGAGAGAAACACTGATGAAAGAGAATCATCTATTGGCTGCCTCCTGCAGGCTCCCTACTGGGAATTGAGGCTGCAACCCAGGCATGTGCCCTGAATGGGAATTGAACAGTGACCTTGTGGTGCACAAGACAATGCTCAGCCATCTGAGCCACACTGGCCATGGCTCATCTGTAGGATTTAGAAGCTAAAGTTTTTTATTATTCACACAAAATATCAGGAATAAAGAAGGTATTAGTCCCACTGCAGTCTGCACTAGTCAGGCTGACCATGGCAGTCCAAGTGTGGACACTACCCTTTGAGAAAGGAATGGATACTGGAGCTTGTCTGGTGAGGCCCAAACATAAAAGTGAAGGGTTGGAAGCCATGAGAGCCGAGGAACAGCTGAGAAACTAATGATGTTTGCCTTGGAGAAGGAAACATTCAGGCGGTGCCTACATGAAGTCGATCTTCAGATACATGAGATGATTCCTCATGGCCCGGTGGAACTGAGCTATGCCGGCAAGAATGAAATGGGCCCTTTCCTCAGAACAGAAGGGGCTGCCCTGGGAGAGAGGGGTTCCTGGGGCTGAGCACACAGGCATCGCTTGGGGTTGTAGAAGAGTTGTGAGCAGTCAGACTAGATGTTTTCTGCAGACTCTCTAAACCCTGACATTCCAAGATTTAAATTGATTGGCACATGGGGCGCTTTGCTACTTAGCAGTTCTGGAACATACTCGGCGCCTGCACTGCGTGGGGGTTCAGCGCTAATGAACGCACTCGCAGCCAAGCCAGTCTCTGCTAGTTGAATGGAGACAATTCTAGCCAAATCTTTCAGCGTGATTGCATTTCTTCTCCCAACACTGTCAGTGATTACAAAATTGTATACTTTGCTTTGCAAGACTGGGACAAACTGCCTTAAAAGTGATGCAAAAAACAAAGAGCAACTACTTATTTTCCTCAGAAGCCTTAGAATAGGACCCTAGGCACGTCCTCAGCAGATACCCTGCTTTCCTGGGTATGTAACATCATCATTATTCTTTAGCCGATGTGTTTGATTTATGGCCCTTAGTGTCTTTGAAGTAATGAAGTAATGCACTTGGTAATTGTGGTCACTCTATTGATTTTTATAAAACTACTTTTTTTTTAATCTTTTTTTTTTACCGTGAAACCACCCCTAAGCCAGGGAATCACACACTCTGTTTCTCCAGCTGCCTGGGTGTGATGTGAATATTCAGACAGGGCTTATTGCCAGCTTTGGACGTTGACTCCGGGACTGTCTGAAATTCCCTAATGAATCTATCCACTAATAACCACTTGTTGCTAAACAATTCACTCAACCTCATTTTAACTATCTCCAGTATTTTATGTATATCCAAGGTAACCAAATAAAAATTATTAAATGGAACAAGGATTAGCTTACTTAAAAAAAAACACAAAAACATAATTATATTAACTGTTATGAAAGGAAGGTAAAAACTACTAAGACAAGAAAATGATAAACACAGACACTGACATTTAATCTCTTGGATAGAAGCCATAGTCCTTGCTGAGGTAAGGTTTCTTGATGGATTTCTAAGCTCCGTGATTTGGTCTCCTTTTATCCATGTGAGGCCCATGTGTTTCCCTGTGAGGCCCATAACAGCTCTTGAAAGTGGTCATTTTACTCATGCCTAATGGGCCTGGTGTATTTGCTGCTGTCTGCCCTATAATTTGCCTAGCTTGCCACCATCAATATTCAAAACAAGCTCTAAGGACTGGGAGGAGCAGGTCATGGATGAGTTCTACTAAAAGGCGATGACTGGGTTCCCCTGGTTATGTTCCAGAAGCCCTGCCCAGGTTAGGCACTTTCCAGTCTCTGCAGCTTGGCGCAAAGCTGGCTGGTTTGTTTTGCTATGCATTGTCATGCAATGGAAAAAACCCCGCATTGAGAGTCAGAAGGATGGGGTTTGCTTCCAGCTCTGCCACTGACCAGCTGGGTGATAGGGATCAAGCCAAAATTTCTGCCTCCTCTCTTTACATGAGAAAAAAGTTCATATGTAAACACATATAGGTAACTGTTAAGTTCATAGGAGCTTTATATAATTTAGATCTGGGCCAGTCTAATATGTGACCTTCATAAGCATAGATTTAGATGTCCTCTCCAGATGGTGCTAATGACAACATAGGAATATTTACATAACTACATGCGAGCCAAAGCGTAGCAGGGCAGGATCAAGATGGGCCTCTTCTCCAGATGGGTGCAACAGTCTCATCACGCCGCGTGCATTGGATTGTTTACCTGTCCGTTTCCCATATCTGTCCATGAACTCCATGAGGACAATGATTGTGTCTACTTTACTCATCCCTAGTCCCCAGCAAGTGTAGTTTCCTAGGCCACTTGTGAACACAATCACCTCACTCTGTGTATATAACCCCAAACTAGTCTTAAAGGAAGGGCAGCCAAATGCAGCGAAGGTCAGACTGGGGTCCTGGAAGATGCTGATGGCTACCTGGGCTCATTACCATGGCAGATCCCAGGCTCCTTCCCAAACCTCAGGCTCTCTAGCCATGGGGCCTAAGAATCCACATTTTAAAAGTTCCCTTGGTCATTCTTATGAACCCTGATGTTTGAGAAACACATTGGAGAGTGTGTTTTAGAGGCTATTGTGCTCAATCTCCAAATAATTCAACAGCCAATTTAATAAAGTGAGCACATTAAAAAGGAAAAGACTTTGGTTTGAGAAGTTTCCACTTCTTACCAGTAAGTAGCACGACCTTGGATGAGTGAGTCACTTGTCTCATTTGTAAAATGGGGATGACAAAGCCCTCCTCACAGGGTTGTTGAAAAAGGCAAAAAGAAAAATGTATGGGAACATGCTGCAGAAACTACTAGAATTATGCCAATCGTGGGTGCAGCCGCATTTCTAACTATTGGTGTGGCGGCTGCCTGAGCCTGCAGACGCTGGCCACAGAGAAAGGGCGGCGAGGGAGATGGCCGTGAGTCTGTGAGCTCCGCCTCCAGCTGGAGGCAGCGCCTGCAAGTTCCCCTCCCCCATACTGCCTTCTCTTGAGTCTCGACATTAAGAACTGGGGCCTCCTCATTAGTATTTCATTAAAGAGACAGACTTAGCCCCATCACAACACCAATAATGTGTATTTAGCAAGTACTACTTGCCAGACACTCTGTGTATATGACCTGTTTTACTCCTCAAAAACACCCTGTGAGGTAATAGTATTGGCATCTTTAGCTCCCTTTTACAGAAGAAAGCAAGGCACAGAGAAGTTAAGAACTTGCTCAAAAACACACTTTCTATAGGTGGCAATGCCAGGGCTTGAATCCAGTCTGACCCCAGAGCCTGTCCTCAGCACGACATTCTACCACTCATGAGTGTGAAAAAATACCCTGCGCTCCTCCCCTCCCCATTGACCTCTTTCTTTGACAGAGGCAAAGAAAGAAATACGGACCAGTCCTACCAGCCTCACCAGTGTCGCCCACAGTGCTGAGCTGATGCTACAACTTTGCAACTTTTCTTTCTCTTTTTAAAATTTAGACTGTGGCTACATACAGAAGTAATAAAAATATGGTCTTGATTGTCTTAGTCCTAGTTTAGGAAGCCATGGATACACATTCACGTAAGAAAATTACTGGAGAACCCACTGTGAGTTTTGTAGCTAGTATATGACATCTTGAAGTGCAGGGAATTACTGGACTGTGAGCCTCTAGATGACGTGAGCTAGGAGTTGAAAACTGATTGGATATTTCTCAAGGATAAAACTGCAGGCTTTTCTACTACTGGATATAAAAATACAAAGCTTTCAGATCCCATAGGAATATTTCAGTATCTAGTTAGGTTTCTCAACAGTGACTAAAAGTACTGACACATTTACTTTTCTTTATAAGGACAAGGTATTATCTACCATCACTGAATAATACTTAGAGGCATTCTTCCTAACCCCATCCAGCAGTCAGTGTCGGCAATGCAGGTAGCAAGGGGCTAGAAATGCAACCTTTCCTGAACCAGAACAAGGGAGGCAAGCCTGGAAGGTGGGTGGGGCAGGAGGTAGGCCCAGGATTAGACCATTCTAATGACAAAGTAAGAAGCCCATAGAAAAGGTTTAACGCGGCAAAGTCAAGATTGCAGTTTTCCCTTTTTTCTAAAATATTATCTAAAAGCTATAAGGAGTAACACAATGAAGAAAAACACAAACTCTGTCTTCAGTGAAACTAACAAGCGTATACAAGCGCAAACTATAGTATTAAAGGAGAGCAGTCAGGGGCAGTAACGGTCAAGATGGGTTCTGAAAGGGGCTAAGAGAACACCCAGAGCCACAGAGCTCAGACCCAGGGAGAAAGCACAAGCCTATAAAGTAAGAGGACCGTCTGAGAGACAAAGTCAACAACCTCTTGTTCGGAGTAACAGAAAGCGTGTGAATGGGAATTGGTCCCTGCCTGAGCTATGAAAACTTACCATGAAATATAGCAATTATGATAGTGTGGCATTGGAGCAGGTAGAGACACCGTATCCAATAAAAGGGAGCAGAGAGCCCAGAGCAGACCCACACATATATGAAAATGTGATTCATGATAGAAAGAGAATTGCAGCTTAGTGGGGAAAGGAGGAACTTATTCAGTAAATTGCACATTAAAAATTAATGTGCCAATTAGTTATCCATAAGTATGAAGTGGGATTTCTACCTCTCACCATATAAAAATTCAATTCCAAGCAGATTAAAGACCTCAATATGAAAGGTAGAACTATAAAACTTTTAAAAAGGTAGTATAAGAATCTACCGTTATTACATAGGGCAGGAAAGAATTTTATAAATAAGCATAAAAGGCATAAATCATAAAGTTCAGGGTTGATATATTAAATAAATTTAAAATCATGGAAAGATATCTTAAGGAGAGTAGAAAGACAAGCCACAAAGTTAGGGAAGGTTTTTCCAACACACATAATTCACAAAGGACTGGCATCAGAACACTGAAAAGAAAAGGAGGGAAAAAAACAAAAAACATCAGCACAAAAAAAGACAACCCAATAGAAATTGGGTAAAAGACACAAGTTGATATTTCACTGATGAAAAACCAAGTATGGTCTGTGAGCACATGAAAAAATTTTCCCCCTTATTGGTAATTAGAGAAATGCAAAGTAAACCACAGTGAAATATTATTTACCCTCATCTATTGGAATCAGTTCGAAATGTAAGAGTACTAGCTATTGGCAAGGATATAGAAGTCTGCCCCATAGACACATTACCTAGTAGATTCAAATATATCTGCAGTCCATGATCCTGCACATCCTGTCATAGGTAAAGACCCTAGAAAACTATTTTTCTCCTGTACAGAAAGCGGTAAGTTCAAAGGCCCCCTGTATTGGTGAAGGTGTGGCAATATACCTTCCTGGTGGCAATATAAATTGATACAACCTTATGGAGAGCAATTTATCACTGTATTTCTAAATTAAAATTTCATATTCTCTTAGATCCTGACTATTAAGAAATAGTCACAAATATGTGAAATTATGTGCAAGAAAGAAATTCATTTTAGCATTCTTTGAAATATCAAAATATGAGAAATAATCCAAATGTCTTTCAAAGAGTACAATGAGCTACTGTACAGCCCTTAAAAAGAGTAATTGGGCCCAATATGTACTGACATAGAAGACTCTTCAAGATATATTATTAGCTGAAAAAAACAAGGTACATACGCTGCATTTGTTTTTTAAAAACAAATATATCCATATATTCATATGTATTTATGTATTTATGTAGATATTTGTATATATAGGTGCATATACATATGTGTATGTTTATTAACACACATGCACATGGCCATAGAATATCCCTGGAGTATGCACGAAAAACTAATTAGAGTATAACTGACTTCAGGGATGGGCACAAGTGAGTCAGAGGCCAGATTTAGAAGGAGTTTTACTTTTAATTGTACATGCTTTTGCATTTTTTGAATTTCTGTGCCATGTGCATGTATGACCCATTCGAACAATAAAGTAATTTTAAGAAGTAAAGCAGTCGTTGGTTCTGGTAGACCTAGGAATCTGGAATCGGGATCAGTACAGAGTAGAAACATATGCCGCTTCTCATGGCCAGACCCAGGCAGAAGAACAACATGGGAAGACCTTGAGAGCAAATGTCAGTGCAAGTAGCAAGTCTACAACTGGGGGAGGCTACAAGGATTAGGAACTCAAACCCATTGGGGGTGGAAGGCAGAGACCAGATGGCCTGACTCTTGGCACCAGCATCCTTCAAAGTTCTTGATACTGAGTCAACACTTGTCTTAATCAGGAAACTCTCATATGCTTCTGGGATCTTGGGGCAAGTCTCCACCAAGATAGCTGGAGACAAGGCACCAGAGAAAACTAGAAATGGCAGCTGGAAAGGAAAGTGAAGGAGCAGGAAATAGGCCATTGCTAGCAGGCCGAGGAGATCTGGCTCATGTCGGCAGGGCCAGTGACATAATATGTGGAGCCCAGTGCAAAATGAAATTGCAGGGCCCCTTGTTCAAAGAGCAGAAAAATGTGCCATTAAAGGTGCTAAGACAAAAAGATTTTTTTCTTTTGCAGTCTTTCTTTTTATTTGTCACGGTATTTTATATGTGTGATGTAATGTCATTCTAAGTAAATTAAAATTTTAAATTATTAGCATACATTTTACAATTCATCTTCATATCGTGTGATGCCCGTTTAAATGCAAAATAAAAGCATTCACTCATAAACAGAATGACTGAAATTATACAACTCATAGTTTGTAGCTCATACATACATATGTATTTTGTTCTCACCAGAACAGTGGCCCTGCCACACAAATTAACTCATCTGTTTTATTTCACTTCTTAATATGCATACATTCCACCAATACTCCCCACCTTCTGCTTACTGAGGAGTAAGGAAGGACTGAAAGGAAAGAAACTGTTGCCCAGTCTTTCCCTTTCTTTTATGTCATTAATTTCTCTGTAAGTAGTTGGCTAATATGAGGAAGTGACATGAGTAAAAAAGGTATGATTGGCTTCCTTGGTCATTCATGTGCCTTAGAATGCCATTGCCTTCTTTCTGTACTTGAAGCAAGTTTTGATTCAAATGGAAAATGTGGCCTCTTGGGGCTGCCAGCATTACGAATATCACTTAGCCATATACGTAACCCACTTACTTATATTCCTTTGATCCCCTAAACTCCCACAGATCGTGGGTCCACTAGAACTCCATGTTCATGAGGCGCAGCAAGCACTGCTTGCCTGTGGGTGCCCAGAAACGGTATCCAGCATAGCTCTGCTCAGGCACATGTTCCATTGTCCCCCCAGACTTAATTTACAAAAAACAGGTTCAGAAGTAAGATTATTAAGAATTCCGTGATGATGACAGCAGAGCACTAAAGCAGGCTCAGGGCCCTTCTGAGCATGGGGCCCCTGTGCAGCTTCCCTGGTTGCATGGCCCTGAAGTCAGCCCTACGTACTGGAGTTTGCCTTCAGAGCAGAAAACCTGGATAAATAGCTGGTTCTCTCCGCCAAAATTTTTCTTGTCCATTTACTATCATAATAAATGCTTAGGAGGTACATTATTAGTGCCATCATATTGAAACATGTCTGAATGACAAGTATTATGTTGTAAATTTTGGTTTTTCAAGGTTCTATTTATCAGTTCATTACCAACCTGTCTCCATGTGAGAGAACAAAGCAATCCTCTGAGGGCGCTTGGTGACATTGCTGTATGGTTATTAATGCAGGATATGGAAATTTTCCCTAAAGAATTAAGAATGGGATCTTAAGCCTAGAGTTTTCTTCAGGGAGTAAACTCAAACAGATAAACTCTGGGATTAGTATGCAGTGGAGAAACAAATGGGATTTGGAAATGTGCTTGCTCCTATTGTCAGCGTAAAGCTTGTCAACAGTGGATTGGGTTTCTCTGCCTCATTTATTTTGCCATGTAATAGAGACCACAATTGGAAGAAAATGTTTCAGTCATTGTGATGTCTATTCCACTGAGAGCTTTTCAAAATATTTTTGACTTCCCATTGGCCCAGAAACAAAGTTGGCTCAGGATGGGGAGGAAAGTTTCTCCATTTTTGAAGAGAATGTCCTTGTAAGCGACCCGAAGGAAGTAACTTAATTTGTCAAGTGTAACGGAGCTGATAACAGTGGTATTCAGCTTATGGGCTTTGTGTGATTTAAATCAGATGGAAGACTTAGCATAATGCCTATGCACAGACAGTGCTCAATAACTATTAATTATTATTGGTAGCTATTATTCCAGTTTCTCCGAAAATTGATGTATGTTAGTCATGATAGAGAGAGAGATGGTGGCAACCACCCACATATGCCTCTTCAGCCACCTGCTTCTTTTATCCCGATGGAATCCTGAGGGACATATATAGTGGAGTTCTCCTGGCAAGTCCTCAGACCTTCACCACCGTGTGTTCTCCACCCTTGGATAACTGTTTCCTGGACTTGATCAAAAGGCCTGGGTGACAGGCAAGTAAAGCAGCTCATTCTACAGCCCCTTTCCCTAGGCCCACCACCTGGCACTACCTGGGGAAGCTCATTTCTGTAGTGGGACCAATTACAGTGGCCCCTAGGGACTCCACTTGGTTTAAGACCTATAATAGAATTTCTTCCCCAGGGGGAGGGAAAGTAAAGCCTAGAACATGTATCATCATCATTTAAAAAAATGCTTGAGTACATGAAAAGATGCTTAACATCACTAATCATCAGGGAAATGCAAATCAAAACCACAATAAGATATTACCTCGCACCTGTTCAAATGGCTGTTTTCAAAAAGATGAGATATAGCAAGAGTTGGGAAGGATGTGGAGAGAAGGAAATCCTTGTGCACTGCTGGTGGAAACATAAATTGGTGCAAAACTATGGAAAACAGTGTGGTGATTCCTCAAAAAATTAAAAATAGAACTATGAAATGATCTACCAGTTTCGCTTCTGGGTATTTATCCAAAGAAATCCAAAACACTAATTTGAAAAGCTATGTGCATTCCTATGTTCGTTGCAGTATTTACAACACCCAAAATATGGAAACAACTTGAGTGTTTATCAACAGATGAATGGATAAGAAAAGGTGATATATACATATAAAATGGAATATTATTCAGCCATAAAAAGTAATGAAATCTTGCTTGCCATTTGCAACAATGTAGATAGACTTTGAGGGCATTATGTTAAGTGAAATAAGAAAGACAAATACCATATGATCTCACTCATATGTGAAATCTTTTTTTAAAAAAGCTCAAATACAGAGAACAGATTAATAAAATGGGTAAAGCAAGTCAATTTATTTCTTATATACAAATTTATATTGAAAGGAAAAAAATCCCTTCAAAGATCCAAATTCCCAAAGTTGACAAAATGAGAATTTAAAACACACACACACATAAATAGTACTATATCTGTTAAAAAAAAAATTGAATCTAAAATTAAAAACCTTCTCACAAAGAAGATATCAGGCCCAGGTAGCTTCACCAGTGAAGAATTGCCAAAACAACTTTGAAAAAGAACAACCTTGGAAAATTTGTACCACCTAATCTCAAGACTGCAATAATCTAGACTTTGTGGTATTAGTCTAAAAACAGATAAAGAAATCAATAAAATGAAATAGAGAACTCAGAAATAGACCCAAGCTTATATGGTCAATCAATATGTAATATATACTAAGCAGTTTAGTATAATAATTTATTTAGATTTAGTCACCTGATGAGGTAGCTACTTGCTATTAGTATCCCCATTTGATAGATGAGGAAACTGACACAGAGAGGTTATCTTACCAGCCAAGGGTTACACAGCTAGCAAGTGGACAGGCCAGGCTTGAAAACTACATGGTGTACACCAAGAATTTATACTGTTCCTTTTAGTAGCTG
The DNA here is from genome assembly GCF_054644295.1 of Miniopterus natalensis. Lineage (NCBI taxonomy): Eukaryota > Metazoa > Chordata > Mammalia > Chiroptera > Miniopteridae > Miniopterus > Miniopterus natalensis. The sequence goes on along the minus strand of NC_142085.1, from coordinate 32,822,296 downwards.
TCACTGTGCATAATGATTACAATATAAGAATTTATGCTCACCCCACTACACTGTTCTCCTTCTGTGACAAATGTTTCATTATTAAGTCAACACTGTAAAACCCCGGGAAAATTTATAATTAAATGTATAAATGGTGATATAAATCAAACCTATAGTATTAATATTTTGAGCTATGTTTAGGGCAAAATAGTGAATATTTGGTATTTTAATTATTTATACTATCTAATGACATAGTATAGTAATTAGTAGGTAAGCCTAGGGACAACTCAGATTTGTTATTTTTAATTAAAAAGTAAAAGATAATTTAGAAGATTTCAAGTAGTTTTGGAACATTAAAGAGAACTTAAGACGGTAGATACATCAAGGGGCACAGAGGATAGAAATGGCCCCTCCCAGCAGGAAGAGTGTTTTATCACAGTTATTGTTAGCATGTCAGTACATAGTGATAATAAAAAGTAGGCTAATAAATGTTTAATTGGTTTTATTATTGTTTTTAAATTCTCTACAGATATGCATCTCTTTAGTGTCTATGCCCAAAGTAGACCACATTTATCACTCCCATTGCTATACCACTGCTTCAGACTCCCCATGTTTGTGAGTTTAAAGTTGCTATTTTTTTTTTTTTTTAACAAATTGAAGGCAAGACCCTCTGCCAGCAAAAAGATTACAGCTCATTTTATTGTGATGCTGGCTTTATTGCAGGGTCTGAAACTGAACCTGCAGTATCTCTGAGATATGCCTGTACTGGATATGGTTTGTTTTAAAAATGAAAGAATTTCTTAAAGAAAATAAAGAACACTGGATTTATAAATGCATTTTAAAGTGTATTAAATAAATTAAGTTGTTGGAATACTGTGGTTTATAAGAAATATATATTTGGTCTTTGTTTGGTTTCTGACACAGAGCTCCTAAAACCCTTCCTAAGTGCCGAGAGCCATAAAGGTGTCTCTTGCTATGTTAGTGAGGGAACTTTGGGATCACACCTAAGGATAGGGGCTGGTCAACAGAGGAATCAACCTTGTGATAAGGTGGTCAGACCTTTCGGTCCCACCCCCAACTGTCCTCTGGGGAGGGGAAGAGGCTAGAGGCTGAGTACAGTTACCTATGGTCAACTATTTAATCACCCATGCCTACGTAATGAAACCTCCATAAAAACCCAAAAGGACAGAATTCAGAGAACTTCCAGGTTGGTAAATTTGAGGAGATTTGGGGAGAGCAACATGCCTGGAGAGGACATGGTAGTTCCTTGCCCCATCCCCTACCTTGCCCTACGCATCTCTTCCATCTGGCTCTTCCTGAGTTATGTCCTTTTATAACACACCAGTAATCTAGTAAGTACAATGTTTTTCTGAGTTCTGAGCTGCTCTGGCAAATTGATTCAACCCAAGGAACCACTGATCTGTAGCTGGTTGGTCAGAAGAACAGGTGACAACCTGGCCTTGTAACTGATAACTGAAGTGTGTGTGTTAATTTGGGGAGTCTTTAGGGCTGAGCATTTTACCTGTAGGCTCTTGGACTCCCACTCCCACACACACATTCTAATTGGTGGTCAGAGCCACCTTTAGTTGTAAATGCTACTTGACAAATGGTTGTTAAAATCTGCTAGGTGTATAAATAGGAAGCCAAGATTTCTGAGTCGAACCTAAAGGCTTAAGGAATAATGATAGAAGCTTTTCTATATGCCAACCCTTTTCTAATTGCTTTTCACGCACAAACTCATTTATTCCTCACAACCATCCTCTTAGCATCCCCGTTTAGATAAATGGAAACTGAGGCCCAGCTGGGGGTAATAGTGGCACCTCTGCAGGGTTGTCCTGAAGATGAAATGAGTTGATGTGTATGAGGAGAAGCCACTGGTCCAAGGTTGTGGAGTGAGTAAGCGGTCAAGCTGGGGCTCAAACATGGCATCTGCCTCCCGAGCCTAAGCTCTTAAATTTTTGAAATCGTAACTTTAATTAAATTGAATATTAATTTGCAAGACCAGAATGGTCCTTAAATAGTCATTGTTCATAAAAAACCATCCTCAAGGACACCAGAGAGCACATTTATAAATAGTAACTCCATAAGCAAGACACTATTGTCGCAGAAGGGAAAATTTCATTGAGGTTGACTAACTTAGTAGTTGGTTCATAGGTCAACCACCTACTGACTGACAGGGGCATTAGTCTCTCTAACCTGAAATCCAGGCGTTTCATCCAGTCTGACAGAAAGTGTCCTAATACCTTGCTGCTTCTCAGCGTGGTCTGCAGAAGCATCACTCAAGAGCTTGCTAGAAATGCCAAACCTCGGGTCCAAGACAAGAATCAGAATCTGTATTTTAACAAGCTCCCCAGGGACTTGGGTGCACATTAGAACCGAGAAGCACTTCTCTAATTAACTTCACCTCCAACTCCCTGCCATTTAGAATGTCCTCAGTGTCTGAACACAGCTGAGTTACACTTCAGTGATATTTTCTGCCGAGAACTTCTGCTAGCCAAAGGGGACGCGGGGACAACCGGGAGATACCTGGCTGATGGAGTCAGAAGGGAAGCGGGCCATAAAGGGGAGGGGGCAAAGGCTTCGCTGCGGCTGATCGTTGCAACTGGGAATCTCAGTCACTCATGTGATATGGAGTTAAAATCTAATTCTGATCTAATTTCAAGTGTCATAGTTTTATCTCCACATCCATATTTTAAGTTTAAGTAGTGTGTGTGAGGAGTGGATTGAATAATTTTTTTAAAGCAGCCCTGCTTATGGGAACTCCTGGTCTCGGTTGGATATGTCAAAATAATAAGGAAAAGGAAGCTGGAAGCCCATCATGTTATGGCTTAATATTTAAGGATGAATATAAACTTAAGACCCGTCACTAACCCATTAGTGCAGTTCCGTTTATACAGGTTCTGCCTCCCTGTTCTCATTTTTTTTTTCTTTTGGTAATGCTCCAAATTTAATCTTTCCAAAATTGGCTTGATTACTTTCCTTCAAAAATTGTTGTTTATCTTATAGTATCTCAACTTATAGCAAGGCTTTCTACTCGGACACCCCAGGATTACAGTTCAGACCCATTCGCAGCTCTTCTTCTCATTTAAGCATTGCCCCTAATTACAGTGGATTCTGCCTCCTAAATCTCTTTCTCATTTGCTCCCGCCTTTTCTCCCTGCTTTCATGGCTTCACTGAAGACCCTTAATGTTTATCACTTGAACAATTGAAGCAGCTTCCTAATTGCTTTTCTTGCCTCAGGTTCTCCATTCTTCAAATGGCAGACAGCCTCCCTTAAGGAAGCAAATTTGATCCTGTCTCTCTCCTGAAATACCATCCCTGGTGGTTCCCATTGCTTATAGGACCACGTCCAGTCTCTGAACCCAGCACCCAAGGCTTTTCAGAACAGTTCCAGCCTGCAGTTTGGGCCTCCTGTCCCTGTCTGCCCCCTGTGCGCAGTGCCCTAGTGACCCTGAAGGGCTCAGCAACCCCCAGATGTGCCTTCTTACCCCATTCTCTGCCTGGAATGCTCATACCCCTCTCTAAATGCCAAACTCCTAACATTTCTTCCAAGTCCCAGCAGAGACATCACCGCCTCAGTGAAGCCTTCCCTAATTCTTTACCTCTAAAGTAGTGATCCCCACACAAACGGCATCAGCCTTACCTGGAAACTTGTTCAAAATGCTAAATGTCAGAATCCACGGCATACCTGCTGAACCAGAACCTGGCCGTGGTGCACAACAGCCCGCAGTTTAACAAACCCTCCAGGTGATTCTGATGCATGTTCAAGTGTGAGAACTACTGCTCTACAGCTCCTGCTCCTACCACTGGCTCTCCTCACGCTACACTGTCATTACCTGTGGTTCTTCGTCATCACTGCTTGACAAGGAGTGTCTACTGTGCAGGAAAATTATCAAACTCATCCTTATTTCCTCGGTGTCTGAAAGACAGAAGTCTATCAACCACTTCTGCAAATGAAATAAGAAATAAGTTCTCATATTCCTGGCTTTTTACAGTAATATTCATAACATTAAAAAAAACAAACCACTATAGTTGTTCCTCCTGCCACTCTTCAGCCCTCCCCAAATTGCTAGGTTCTTCCCAGATGTCAGTCAGCCCTGTCCAGGGTTGGTTGGTTGGACAGCACATGAAATCCCACTTGAGCCAGCCAGGCAGTGCCCAACACTAATGCACTAATTCCTTTCTTTGACAATGGGCCCCGTGGAACAAGCTTTTTTAGGAGCCAGGCCTTCTTTCAAGGGCCTGAGGACTTTGTAGTTATTCACCCGAGATTGCTTCCAGGCTGGTTTTAAAGGACAATTGCCACAAGAAAACCTTGCTGAAGGCCCGAACATGTAATGTTCTCAGTAAAGATAACCCATAAAAGAAGGACATGGGAGGAAAAGTAACAGCTAAACCGAACATGCTTGGTTAGTTTCTCTTTTGAGAAATGTATCTCATACCATAATGGCACTTGAATGTAACTCTGGAGTGTACTTGTACAAAATGAAAGAAGCGTTGGTTTCAATTGTGGCAGCACCATGGTATCTGTGTCACCTGACACAGTTATTCAGTCACACTATAAAGGGCTGGGATTTTAATGTCTACTTCCCTACCTGGTACTAGGTAGGCACTTTATAAATATTTGTTGATGATTGATTTTTTTCTTGGTCCCTACAATTCCATTTCTAGTTAAGCAAAACAACCCACGTGCTATATATATGCAGTTTTCATTCTTTTTTACTTAAAGAGAAATAATGACTAGCTCCATTTTGAACTACAAAGTGAAAATAAGTTTTGTGTTTTGTTTAAAAGATTCTTCCATGAATCGGACCTTGGAACAGACTCATGGAAGAATCACTGAGAGAGGCACTGAAGAATCTCCTCAGTGTCCTCCAGCCATCACTCTGGAGAGTTTGGGATCTCCCATCTTTTAATGATCTGATTACTAAAGCCAGGGCCATAGCTGCTGCTGGGTAACTTCCCAACACACCGGTTGTTAATAATAACAGCTGATACACTGCTTCCTGGCTGGACTGTGCTGGGAAATCAATAGTTCTTTGTTGATTAATAGCTGATTTCTCCACTGGTGAAAATGCACAGATCAATGCACTGCTCCATTTGGTGGCAGCCTCCCCGCCCTTCCCTGCAGCCAAGCTGCGGCAGCATTTCCTGCCATCCTTCTCATGCTTCATTCTGCTCAAAAGATGGCTGAGATACTCAACGAACAAGTGGGTTGGGCCATACCCAAAACTGGGCTTTCAATTGTTACTGCCTGTTATCTGTGCACTACCCCCCCTTCCTGTCCACTAGATGGTGCTGCAGAGCCGTGTTTGTAACAGCTCACTGGGCTTGGAAAAAGAGGAGTGAAAAGCACTGACAGGTGAAATGCTGTGGAATGCTTAAAATTTATGAAAGTTAATCCTTTAAACATTCTGGTCTGTGCATGTGTCTTGGCAGGCACTTGAATAAAAGGTCCAACCAAATGAATACAATTATCCAACATGCCCATTTATTTATTACACCTGGCAGCCTGGGCATACACATTTTCAGGACAAGTGCCTCCTGGCACCTGTGTGTATAAAATAAAGCAGCTGTTTACTCAGTGCATAACAATTAATGCGCTCCCTAAAGAATATAATTTAGGATGCTGAATACGTAAGAGAATGTTTTGTGATCTCCCGAGAGACATGGCTCAGTGAAATCAACGAGTTGTCATATCTCAGGTTCATTAATTGCTCTTGTATCCTAACACTCAGTAGAATATTAGTTGGAATTTAATCAGAGGTGAGCCCCTATACTTCAATAATCACCTTTTCCTTAGAAATGAAGGTCAGATTCATGGAAGAATCTGTTATTCAAGGAAATCTTGGCATTTCTTTTGACTATGAAAGAGCATCTCTGATTATTGCTACTCAAATTTTGCTGCATGGGGATAAAGGTTAGCTAATAAATGTGGCTCATTTGGAGAGCGCTCTGAGTCCCCTTGTTAAAAGACTAATTTTGTTTTTCTAATGTGTCCTTTCCTTCTGTGGCCCTGAGAACCTCTCTCGGTGATAACATAAATCAAACAGATTTGGCTTGGAGGCAGCCATCAGCTTCCTGTCCACATGACAAAATGGGGTTAACCTCATTTGCAAGTGGCTACCCCTTTTTCACTGATTTTGAATTGTTTGGTTAACTTACTTTGGGAAGGAGTATCAATAATTCAGCATTAGTTGGTTGGCATGTCACCCTGACCTGACAGATGGAAACAGCAACAGGGCTATGGACTCACTTACTCCCTTGGGGAGAGGAAGGGGGGTGGTAGTGAATTCCCTGCCCATTCCATTGCCCATCTATGAGACAGTGAGAGAAAGGGAAATGGTTCCAACAGTCACTAACAGCTGTCCAAGACCTCCAGTGACAGCCAAATATGCAAATGTGCTAGGATGTTTTCACTCTACAGAGAAAAAAAGGAATGAATAAGCTAAAGCAAAAGGAGATTAACAATGCACCTGAGAAGAGAACTGAGCAGCTTTGAGGGGCCAGCAAGAGGTGGCCAGGGACCAGCTTCCTGTTTGGGATACAGCCTTCCTCTCTGGAGCCTGAACACTGAGTGGAAGGAAGGGGTGCGTGCGTGTGTGTGTGTGTGTGTGTGTGTAATCATCTACCACATTTGTTGTGGGCTTTTTGGCTTCTGGTTTCCTTACTCCCCTGATTTGTCAGCTGCTGCCACTAAGCTGTGCTTAGGAAGGTGAGGGACTGTCAGTGTAATTAGTCTGGTGCAACTAGCTAGTGGCTAATGGACTTAGTCAGGGGTGGCAGTGCAAATGTTTGGTTCATGTCTGTAGCTGTAATAAACTTATTCTCATGTTTTGTTTTATGTTTCAGCTATCTTGGGATACATACAAACTAACAACTCCATAAAGACTTTGATTATACTGCCTAATTTTTTAATTCTTCGGCCCTCAAAATAGTGCCTCTGAAAGTGATTAAAACAGATGAGGGTGTGAATATATTTCCATTAAAAAACAACAACAGCTATTGTTTGACCGGGGTCCTATCCATCCTGGGAACTGGGAAACCCTTCCTTTTGGTTGGTTCATCTTGGTACTTTTGTGGTGTCCCCTCTGAATTCATGTTCCCCCAGGTCTCAGCTGGAAACACTTCTGGTGTTTTGGTCACAGAAACAATGGTTTCTAGAAATATGGGAACTGAAAGACACTGGGCAATTTGTTTTGTTAACCATTTGCTAGTGATATACCCAATTTTGCATCTGATTTCCCCTTGTCCCTGTTACTGTCAATTACTTTGTACTGTATCACGATTTGGAAAACAGTTAATGGGGTTGGATTGCTGGGCAGCCTTGAGTTGGCCTTTGATTTAATCACACACATGCCGCTGCATTCATCAGTTGGCCTTTCATGTGAGTGTCATCACTGCAATGCTTTTCCTTTGTCCGTAGCATGTGTGTTTGCTGATTTTCATGTCAGAGAAAAGAATTTTGAAGTGGATTTAAAGATGTAACTTAGCAGAAAATCCAACTAGTCCTAATCCATTAAGTCTGTGTAAGAAAATATGTTCTGTCGAGAGACGATAAGGCCAGTCCTGCATTCCACCAGAGGAGAGAGATGGAAACGGGGAACATCTCTAGGATGGGCTGAAGAGGTGGGTCGAAGAGCACTGCAAGGATTGCTTGGGGAGCAATAGGTGCTGTGCACTCCAGAGGGGAGCTCTCATGTTAGTGCCCTTACCTCCAAAAAGGAAAGACACAAGGTAATATATTTATTACCTTGATTGTGGTGATGGTGACATGAGGGTATACATATGTCCAAACTTACCAAATTTTATACATTAATATGTGCAGCGGTTTTTTTGTGTTTGCCAATTATACCTCAATAAAACTGGAGGGAAAACCGTTGTTTGAGAACTATAGAGAACTATCATATGGAGACACTGAAGTAAGAAAACCATGGCAATATTCCATTATTATTGCCTTATTTTTTTTTATTAAGGGCAATTCTACTTTTCTTAATTCTCACTCAAGGATATTTTTTTCCTATTGCTTTTTCAGAGACAGTGTAAAGGAGAGAGAGAGAGAGGGAAACATTGATCAGTTGCCTCCTGCACATGCCCTGACTGGGCCAGGGATCGAGCCTGCAACCAAGGCACCTGCCCTTGACTGGAATCGAAACCGAAACCCTACGGTCCAAAGGCCAGCGCTCTAACCACTGAGCAAAACTGGCTAAGGTGGATAATTCTATTTTTTATAAGTGAACTTAATGACAGCAACTTTGTAGAGCACCTGTGTGTGAACTGGGGAGACTCACGATCATTGCTTCAGGATGGGCGACAGCCACCTTCAGCTGGAATCATGAGAATGGGAAAGTTGGGTCACAATTCATCAGTTTAGCAAGTTCAGGAAATTCCTGCCACTTCCACCTGGTCTCACTTTCTACATTTAAAATGGAGAGTTCAGACTTCTAAAGTCCTCTCCAATTCACCATTTACAAAATTTGTAGCACTTTATATATAACTTATTTATTATCCCTTGTGACCCCCATTTAAACTTCTGAGGTAGGCCAGGAAGGTATTATCTCCATTTAACCCATGAAGAAATTGCTCTCCAGAGGCTACTGCCAACTTAATTGCCCCAAGTTGTCCTGCTAAACACTGGACCACTAGACTTGCTCATCATGGGGAGGGCAGGCAGTGCTGATGAGGCTCAAAATATGTTTGGAAATGCCTTTAAAATAATTTGCAAGATGCATAAATCTGTCTCATTATGGCCATGCAGTACATATAAAGGAGTGTGTGTTCCCATGTGTGCTCCTGTGTGTGTGTGTGTGTGTGTGTGTGTGTGCGCGCGCACGCACACATGTGCACATGTGAGTGAGATATTACCGGAAAACTTACCCAAGTTTGATAATTCATTATATTCATAAAAATTGACTGGATATTTTGGAAGTAGCCAAAATTTGAATCCACCTTTAAGAGTAAAATGTGATAATCAAAAGCCCTGTCTTCAATAGGTGCCTTGTATCAAAATGTGGTAAATTGAAATAAATGTGATGTAGCCTCCGGTGACACAAAATTCCCTCTTTCTGTCTTCTTTGCCTTGCTCTCGTGTTCTGAGCCATTCCGTTCTTATATGAAAGAGAAATAGAGCGGTAATATTTGTTGAATAACAGTGCCAGTTAATGCATTTTTATTCAGTCCCACAGCCTCCTGAGTATGCATTATCACCACCATTTAATAATTGAGGAAACTGAGGCCTAAGTAGTTATGGTGCCTTGGTAGTCAGCCCTGGAGCCAGGATAATGGCCTAACCCATGTGGTCTTAAAAGCCAATATTCTTTTGACCATGATTCTGAAAGTGACAAAGTTCATTCTGGAGGTGTAAGTTCTGACACTATATATATTTTAAATGAGTTGAATTACTTTCTAATCATAACTTACATTTCGGAGATGTCACATTTATGGGGACTTTGGTGGATATATAGTTCAATTTCATTTCTTTTCATAGCAATACTTTCTTGGTTTCCATTTATCTTATATGGCTTATACAATGTTATATATATCCTTTCATCTGAATTAGCTAACAGGAAAACCTAACGCAAGTCTTAGTGATCTAAGTGATGTTTATTAAAAAAAAAAAAGTAGCCCGGCCAGGCGTGGCTCAGCTGTTAGGCGTGGCTCAGCTGTTAGGCGTGGCTCAGCGGTTAAGCATCGACCTGGGATCCAGGCAATCGGGGTTCGATTCCCAGTCAGGGCACATGCCCGTGTGGTGGGCTGCAGCTGATCAATGACTCTCTCATTATTGATGTTTCTATCTCTCTCTCTCTCCCTCTCCTTTCCTCTCTCTGAAATCAATAAAGATATATTTAAATAAATAAATAAGTAAGTAAGTAAATAAATAAATAAATAAGTGTCAAAACCATACCCTGAAAATGAGCAGACCCTGCTGACTTCACTGCTCCTCTACCTTCTGAGTTGCCAGTTGGGTTTTTCCAACAGGTTTTTCCAAAGAGGGAAGACCCTTTTTTCCCTTTGCCATTAACAATGTTTCATTATATAAAAGAGAAATTTCAAACAGATTTGGTAGACTAGGGGCCTTTACAGAAAGAAGTAGGGCACACAGTGTTTATCAGACAGAGCAGAGAACTCATACAAAGGCAGAAGGATTTCGGGAACAAAGAGAGCCCTGACTGCACACTATTCACCAGCTCAGCTCAAATCTGTTATTAACCCTAACCCCATGAAGGTCTTTCAAACAACACACCTGGAAATAAGTGAAAAGTGCTCTCTGGAGATGACATCAATTTTAAAGATTAAGACAAATGTTTGTTTATTTATTTATTTATTTTGAGAGAGAGAGAGAAACATTGATTTTTTTACCCTGACTGGGGATCAAACCCACAGCCTTGGTGTATCAGGATGACCCTCTAACCAGCTGAGAGCTTGGCCAGGGCAACAAATGTTTAAAATAAAAGATTAAATTGTGTCAGGCATCAGTTGGTGCTTTTTAGTGCTTTACTGTCTGTATACAACATAAACGTTGTGGCACTTTTTAGAGAAAAGCTGTGAAAAATATTTTTTGGCATGGTTGGATACGATTTGTTACAAACACAGACATATTCAGAGGTAGTTAGCTACAGAATTTATAGAATATTAAGGCATCTTTTTCATGCATATTTTCTTTCTTAAACATTAAAATAGTAGTAAACATTCCTTTCAGACACTATACTTTTCAAGTGTAGTCTACTTATCTTTTTGATAAAGGTAGGAGAAAATAATAACTCTGCAACATATGTACCATTTATCTTGGAAAATACGTCAATCCCTTGTATTTATTATCTTTAGGAATGTTATATTGGGTAAGTAAAATTTTGGCTAAACAAGGATTATGCCTGAGGTGATAAAACTTAAGCACACACTGACTTTAGAAATGTCTGTCTAAAATATATTGCATTTCTCTTGTTAGGAGTATGATCATTCAACCTTTACTTGATGTCGCATTTTATCATTACAGATTTTATTTCATTGTGTTACATTTTGGTTCTCAGTGATGGCCTTCAGTGCTCTAGAGTATCATTTTAAATTTTTTGTATATTAGGATGTTTTGACGTCTTCAAGAACTTTTCTGGCTGGCTGGGGAGAGACTGCCCCTCCCAGGGCCAGCTGATTTTTAGAGACAGCAAAGGGCCCAGCTGGGACCATGCCTTTGACAGACAGACTAATCCAGAACCACACCTCCTCTATGGAGCCCACACATCCCGGGAGGCGATATTCCTCTGCTCCGTGCATACCAGGACCAGATACCAGGCAACTAGAGACCACCCGTGTAGCCCAAAGCTCACCACAGCTATTTAAACTAGCCAGTCCTGTGTCTGTCCTGCCCTGCCTTGCCTTTCCCAAGAAACTCCAGCAAAGGCTGCAGCCCGAGTGTTCCCCTCCCTGTCACCTGCCTCCTGACCACCTGGTGTCTTTCCCATGGCGCCCTGCACGTGCCATGCCTCCTGCTCGTAGAACCTGTCCATAGAATAAAGCTTTGTTTTCCTGAACCTTCCTTCTTCTCTCGTACCTGCACCTGGCTGACCATCCCATAAAAAAAAATCACAAAACAAGTGCTTATAAAGTACGTAAATAAATTTCCCTGGGCGACTATATTTATATAACTGAAGATTCTGCTCTTCTCTCTGTCACCATGGTTGCCATTGCTCAATATGTTGGCTTCCCAGTTCAACTCCCCAACACCGCACCCTCCCACATACGCCCACGCTCATGAGATCTCCCTCAACCAACAGGCACATTTGTCCCCATCCAATCAGCTCAGCTCAGCTCAGCGCCCTCTCTCCCTCCCACTCTCCCTCTCTTCCTCCTTACCTTTGAGTCTCTGCCTTCTGAAACCTAGGAAGTACTGAAGATCAGCAGAAAAACTTGTTAAATCAAGTTTTACATGATGCAAAGTGTATCCTGAGGCAGGGTCTAGTTCCATCCCGTAGAATTTCCTCGCTACTCAAAGAGACCGTTCCTATTTTATCCGGAATGTGTAGCTGTGCGGGAATCACTGAGAGTGCCAGCTGCCCGATCGCCAGATAGAAGGAGCATGGATTTTTCACCTCCACCCAGTCACTCAGTGAACTTCCCCTCTTTCCTAGAGGCTGAGTATTCTCACTCAGCTCTCATTATGCTGTACATTGGCAAATGAGATCCCTTGTTTTCCTCTTTTGCACAGATTGAATGTATTGTTTCTACTAAAAAATACATGATTTGCTTAATTTTAAAATGCCCAAGCCATATTTTACTGAATTTTGAAAGACAAATTCAGTATGAGAGTCATTGCAAATTTGTCATTCCACTTTAGAAAGTAGTGATCTCATCCCTAATTGTAGTGCCACAGCCCCAAAGCTGTAAATAATAAGGTCTCGATCAAAATAATTAATTAAATTATTCAGGCAGAGTGACCTCAACAAGAAGTCTTTAATTCAGTATTTGTGTTTCTGTCTGAAGAGTAGTTGGGGGTGGGGGGGGTGGGGAGCAGGTTGTTTGCTATTAGGAAAAGGAAATGAGTGACTGATACCAAACTAAGAGAAGAGATTTCATTTTTTTAAATCAATTTATAGTCTGCCCTGGGATCAGTACAAATTCAGCCTCATCTCTTAGACCTTACATGTCTCCAATTATGTTCCAATCCAAATTGATGTTCACAATGATATCCCTGGGCCATTGTGAAAGCTTTAGTCACCTAAGAAAAAATCAATTATGTTCAGTACATTTCACTCGCTGGAGTAAAGCAAGATAACGTCAGGAAGATTCTTAACAATCGTTGAACCATGACCGTCTTCCGATTAGCTCGAATTTAACCACATGGTTCATTTGACCAGAATGGTCTCTTTCCCAAATTTGGATTAATCAAAGCTTTATTATATGTTTATTCCCTCTTGAAAATAGTTTCATACGAGTGTCAAATGTAAAATTCTATGTTTTTGCTTTCTGAAATTTGTTTATGTTTTACCTACCTTGTATCAGAAAAGATTTGGTTGCTTATAAAATTCAAGTACTATAACCAAACAAAATAATCCAAAATAGGTTTAAAAAAAACCTGAGACATAAGTGTAATAAAAATAGTAAAGTTAAACTGGGACCAGGAGTAGATAAGCACAAATATGTGCACTATAAAACCCTTCACTTTTGCTCACATAAACTATAATTTTGTCTTGAAGCCTTTAGCAGCCATGCATTTGCTCTATAATTCTTCATTTTGCAAAAAAACAAATAGAGTGATTGTGCTCAAGGTAGTAAATGCCTATTGACATTAGCTAGAGACCAGCCTCTGAGACTGCAACAGGAAAATTAAATAGGCCGACAACTTCCCAACAATCTTTATAGATCATAAAATGCCAAAAGCATAGTGGGGGTGGGGTGGGGGGGTGCAGAAAGGGACTCATCTCCAGAAGCCAATCTGTTCCCAGCCACAAAGACACTGGTCTTAGCAAATCAGGTGCAAGGGAAAGGAACCTGAACACATTACTTTGCCCACAGGGCACCATTCACCATCACTGTCACTGCAAAACACTCATTGTAGAAGGTTGTATTTTGTCTATTTTTCATATAGTCTAAAAAAAGCTCAAGAGTAAAAACCTAACCAACAGAAACTTAACTAGTGAAAAGTAAACAAAAATAATAATAAGGTCCATGTATGGAAATCAGCTTCATTAATTTTTACTTAGAATAACATAAATATTAAGATACTAATATCACTATTCCAAAATTAATGAATTCCATTAATATTACATAGAATATCATAAATATTGAGATTTCCTCCCTTGGTAAGGGTCAGAGACTCTGGAGTTCTGGGCAAGGCCCTGATGTGGCCACCATGAGGGGCTTCCTAATAGTGACAGGTTAGATCCTGGCAGACAGTCTGAAGTCTCATTGTGAACCTAAATGGTGGAAGGCAAAGTGGGGGAGGCCAAATGTATAGTCCAATAGGCCAGAGATGGGAAGAGAGAACGGAAGTCATTGAAGTCGGAAGACCACTTAGATAGTGGTCTTTCTCCATTCTCTAAGGCCACTGTGTTGGCCAATGAGAGCATTCGAAGGGAGCAAACAAATATGAGTGTTAAAGGTTCAGAATGCAATTGAATGCTGTCTGTTACACAAACACACGCACACACACACACACGTCCAGCAAGACAGAATGGGCTCACAGACTACAATAGTAGTTATTATCTCATAATGCTTTGGGGTTGCATATTTTTATGTCAACTTCATGGGCACACAAACCCCAGTTTATAATCCAGTCAACATTTTTGACCACCCATGTCGTGCACAGCCTTGGCCTTGATGCTGTGGGGGAGACAGAAACGCACAAGACATGGCACTTCCCACAAGGAACTCATTGAAAAGGAGGGGGCTGTGGGAAAATGACAAATACGTAGAATATGCTAAGGCAAGAATATGCTAATGAGCATATGACCAAAATGCAGAGTGCAGGAGAGAATCTGCCTTGGAGGAAGTAGGAAAAAACCCTGAAATTGTTGATTTGTGATCTAGGCATTGAACTTTAGGTAGGATGCAACAAGAGGGTACAAGGTCGAGAGAGAGGAAGACATTTCAAGGCAGAAGAAGCAAACTCAGCAAGGCAGGAAATTGAAGGTGAGTGCAGAGAACAGCGACTTGATACGTTCTGGTGGGTGTTAGTCACATGATTGCTGTTCTAACTTTGCTTGTAAAAGACTTATTCAATTGTCTTAAAACATACCCTAAAAGATCAGTAAAACCTTAAGCAATTAATTCTAATTCTTATGGTAAGACCACGAAAGACTCAGTGTTTCACATATAACTCTCATGGTTTTTAAAAACATTAACTTGTCTACTTTGCAGCATTCTGTTGCTGTGTATTTCCAGTTACACTGGCAAATGTCCATGAGAGACAATCACAAAGCTGTTTAATTAATCCCTTTTACATCATAGCTTCCTAATTCAGGTGTGCCTAAATTGGCAATTGCAGTCCATGTTATGGTACATTTTGCATTTAATAGTTACAGTGACTACCTTTTCATGAAATAATCAATTTATATACAGAAGAATAAATTGGCTTTGCAGCCTAGAAGTAGTGGAGTAAGAAAATGAAGGGAAATGAAACTTGATTAGAACAAATCTGATGTGGGAGATGACATATTTAATAAAACTCATTGCTCTTCACAGATAAGGAATCCCTAATATAGATGTGTCAAATAAAATCTTAATTATGCCATGGGAGAATGATATAATTAATATCTCATCTTTAGTGGAAAAATAGGGGAACTATGTAATTGTTGCATTGAAAAATTAAATAGCATTCTTTGTAAAAAGTTATGCCAAGAATTTTAATAAATTCTTAGCCTACCTTTTCAGAAAAAGTATATTATTTTTAAGTGGTATAATACAAAACGTTTTAAGTAGATGAAGTAAGTATTGCAGAATCATTTGAGATTTGTATCTCCAAACTACAAAACAATTATGAAATTAGTTTACTTATTTAACATACTTTTTCCAGTATGATGAATTGAAACTATGTCAGTGTAGGGATAAAAAAATTGACTTGAAAAGATGAATTACTCCTCTCGGTTTCCATTCAAAGTCAATGTAAGTTAAGAAAAAAATTTACATAGTAGACAGTCTTTGTTAGGATTTGATTCCTGAATGCCATGTTCTCATTCTTCCTTTTGAAATTAATTTGGTACTTAGAAATATTTTTTTTTTGCTGGAGATCCACTTTAGTTAATTTATATTTTAGTCTCCCCTCCAAAATGATTTACAGCGATTTAGAAAGATACATAAAATATTGCAAGATAGAACAAAAGTCGATGCGGAGAATGAAGCAGTGGGGAAAAAAGGAGAGGAAAGCAATATGAAGGCAGGGTGAGGTGAGTGCACATAATGCCTGGCATGAAGTCCTGGACCCTCGCTTGAGGTGCCCACAGATTTGCCTCTAGGGCTTTTAAGTAATTAGTATATATAGTGGACCATGTGTCAGCGGGGTCCTGTGACCAATTACATTTTCCTAAAATGGACATAGCATTAGTTTCAGTCCCTCATGTTGCTCCGGAACCTTGCTATAGGTAGACTCTATTTCCCTTCCCTTTGGATGTGGGGGATGACTCTGTAATTGCCTCAACAAGTGAAAAGCAACAGAATTAATGCTATGTGATGTCTGCTAGGCCATAAAAGCTCTTCTACCTCGCTCGCTCCCTCTCTCTCCCTGGGAATGCTCACACTTGTACCATGTGTAAGGAATCCCAGGCTGCATAGAGAAGCCATAAATAAGGGTTCTAGCCCACAGCACCAGCTAAGGTCTTGGCCAAAGCTTCTTCCACAGGAAACCCCAGACAGGGGAGCAGAGACAAGACACCTCACTGTGCCCTCTTGGAATGTCTGGCCCACAGAATTCATGAGCATAATAAATGATCATTCCATACCATTAAGCTTAGGGTAAGTTATGTGACCACAGCAACTGCAACAGTCCTTTAGATGAAAGCAAATCTGGAGAAGTTCCACCATCCCTAGTTCTGAGACACCAGAAACAAATTTCTTGTGTAAGTCTTCACTGAGAGGCCACTATAAAATAATAAACAAGGCTCTCAGCAGTATTTATACAGCAAACATGGTCATGGTCTCCGGGATGTCACCTTCTCACTCTCTGGGCAGGCTGATGGCATCAGAGAGAAGAGCAGTGTGGTGAAAGCAAATGCAGGGAGGCACCGTGGACGCAGTTCACATGTACAGCTCTCCGAGGGCTCAACCTGATGCAGAGAGAGCTGGTGACTGGTGGAAGTCCCACTCTCGGGTGTAACTCAAAGGCACTATTAACAGTGCTTCGTACAGAGGGATGGAGAGGCTGGGGGTTTGGGGGAAGTGGGATAAAAGTGGAACACAGGGAACTTTTTTACTTCCTACTTTTTATTACCATTTAAAAATTTTACCCTAATTATGTCCTCACATTAAAAGAATTTTTTGAGTTAATGAGGTTTTGAGTCTAATATGAGAAATTTATAGTCTTCCAAATTTGTCTCTTTTTGCCTTTTTTGTAAACCCTACTAATATATTTTGTCTTTGTCACATTTTCTCCCAAATATAGGTATTTGGGAATCTATATAATCTTATTTTTTCTTATTTGTCATAACCACGGGCAATCACCTTTTTAGCTGACCCATATTGCTTATGTAGTGCTGAATTCATTACCACTTTCCTTTAGTTACTGAATCTTGAGAGCCGGCTTATGTGTGGTGACCAAGGAGCAACACTGGCACTGTGGAGTTCTGAGAGGTTGAATTCCCTGGTGTTCTAATGAGTCAGAATCTCAATCTGTGATGCATCTTCCCAAATGAGCAGGTTGTGGGAACAGCATTTCCAGTGGCATGATGTTGAGTTCATTTTCTATTTTATATAGCACATAAGAGTGTTTATTTGTTCAAGTATGGCAATGCCTAGTTGCACAGATCCTGAACATTGATAACACGGTTCCTCCCTACAAGACAGCAGGACTACGCCCTTGCATATATTTTATAATGTAGCACTTAGGTGACTGAGATAGAAGCATGCCTGTGTGAGACCCTTGCCCAGGTAATGGCTCCAGAGGTAGCTAGCTTTCTTTGTGATGTGTATGAATGCCACATCCACCTGCCTATCCTTCATAAGCATCCTTTCTCTTGGCAAAACTTTTGATTCATAGAAAGTTTAAAGTTACGCCCTTTGAGAAGTTACTGTAAGTGCAATTACTCTATGTTGCCAGTTAAATTCAGAGTTTAAACTGGGGTAGGTTTGACATCTTAGGGAAACTGGGAGGGATGGGATGGGATGCCAAGTATGTGACTAGCTGCTTTTGGTAGCATACCATGACCCAGATTTGATCTTGGTAACTGTGGAGTAAAGGCTTTAACCTTGTCCAAGGAGACGTCGGGCCTTTGCCTGTGGACCCTGGGAGTTGATCTCTAAACCCTTGGAAGGTGCTGCCTGATGAACGTGTCTTTGTTTCCCGGGGTCTTTGAGCCACACCAACAATGTGACAGAGGGTGGGGGCTTCAGTCAGGTGGTATCAGCTCAACCTCCCAAGGGGCTCGAGATTGAGGCTAGCCTTGTGGGTGACCATCCAGGTTTGCATTCTGGACACAAAGGCTTGGGTGAGCTTCCCCAGTTGGCAATACTCCATGTGCATTGTCACATCAATAGCAGGAACATAATGCTGTTCGTGACCCCATGAGGAGAGGACAATTAGAAGATCCATGTTTAAAATGTTCCAGACTTTGCCATATGGGCTTATGCTCTCGGCTGATTTTAATAGATATGTATGAAAAAAATAGGTATGTATGTGTATACATAACATCTTACCGTTCTGACACAAGTAATAAAAGCTATACCTTCTTTAAAGTTTTGAACATTTATGGGCAGATTTTATATATCTGCCCGTAACTGTTCTTTTTCAAAACTTTAATATATAAAATCTGTCCATAACTGTTCAAAACTTTAAACAAGGTAGCTTGTATTACTTGTGTCAGGAATGTAAGCTGTTTTATTACCCCATTATCATTTATAAAGTGTGTTTGTATACACTGACAACTCTGACCTTCATAGTAACCCCCGAATACGCTGGTATTGTGGTATTGTCTGCCCCTTGTCCATTTGGGTTGCTTAAACAAAATACCATAAACTGGGTGGTTTATCAACAACAAAAATTTATTTCTTACAGTTCTGGAGGCTGGAGGTCTGAGATCAGGGTGCCAGACTGGTCAGGTCCTGGTGAGCCCTCTTTGTGGTTATGAACAGCTGGCTTCTCCTGGCATCTTCACATGTTGAAAAGAGAGCTCTTAGCTTTTCATCCCTTTAAGTCACCAATCTTATCATGAGGGCTCCACCCCTCGTGTGGCATCATCGAAATGAGGTTAGGTTTCAGTCTGTGAATTTGGAGGGCAGAAACATTCAGTCCATAGCGTCTCTCCTAGTCAGTTTCTCTAAAAACAGCACACATAGCACTTGAACAGTGTGAGTGCTCTTTGACGAACTCCACATATGTTAACAAACAATACATTAAGTGAAAATTTTAAAAGTTATATTATTGGAGATTGTTTTCTCCTGATAGTCAAGTGCCCTTATTAAAAGAAAACTATTCCTTTGAACCTACAGTTTGTATGCCATATTACATCAGATAAATACCCCTTCCACTCTCCAATTACCACGGATCTAATGCTGGCAGAAACAGAGAGGAAACACAGAATATCAATAAATCCGTAGGCCCCAAAAGAGATTATCTTCTTTATTGACTAGCATTTTTATAGTGTTGTGCCCATTACAAATAGAATTTCACACACACTGTCCAGGTGTGGGTGAACCCTCCCCCCCCAAGTTCTTACTGTTCTGAGTGACAAAATGGGAAGGGCCTAGACTGGGACCTTGATCTTCTGACCTCAAACCCAGGCATCTTTCTACCACCAGTCTGTGCTTTTGCATAACAACGACCACTTGATTACTCATTTTAAAAAATGTGTGCAATTAGTCCTATTCTAAGTATCTTGATTTACTGCATATTCAGAGGCCAACAGTGCACCTTACGTCATCATATCACCATCATCACTATAGCGGCAGCCAGTGCTTACCGAATACTTACTGTGTTATTGTCCTCAGGGTTTTATACATACCAACTCATCTAATCACAAGGGCTTTAGAATGCTGAAATAACTCCCATTTGCAGTCCTATTATCCATTCAACTCTTTTACATTTGTGGAAAACAGCTATAGTGAAAACAATGTTGGCCTTGGAATTTTTTTTAATTCAAATTCAGTCTCTTATCCTTCCTGGCTGTGTGACCTTAGAGAAGTTTCTCACTCTCTGTACCCACTTTGCAGGGTGGTTGTGTTAAAATGTGTTTAGTGCATTGAATAGAACCTGGTCCATGAGAGTTCTTGTACAGCATCTCTCAGCTTCAGAGGCGACAACAGGAGGCACGTATTGTTACCTCTTCCCTTGACAAGTGAGGAAGAAGCTCGGATAGGTACCCAATGAGTGGGTATCCAGGGCATGGACTCGGGTCTCTCCGTTCTGAGGTAGCTCTTTTTCCTGGGTGACACGCTGGACAAGGTTGACCTGGGTCTCAGGTAACTGCTAAGCCTCGTGGTAACCTGTCTAGCAGACAGTGTCCCACAGTTAGGTTTCTGTGCTTTATTACTTCCACTTTCTAAATGATCAAGTGCTACTAAATCCTACGGAGTGAGAGCACCTCGGTTGTGACAGCTCTGACACCTGGCTGCTTGGGGTGTATATCAAACTTCATTTGGAATTGGAGGGCTTTGGGGTTAGTTGAAATGTGACTCTAAGCAATTATACCATAGTTTGGGAATGATGGTTTTGCTGACTTAATTATATTCTATTTGAATAGAATTCTAAGCACTCTTCTTGAAAAACGATAGACTCAGTTTTGCAGCCCTGGTGCTGTTCCTGCTTCAGAACCAGCCTTCTTAATGAACTTCTTTTCTGACTAAATCTGTGTGGGTCAGTTCTTAGGCTGAAGCTATAAACTCCTGACGGGCAAAGAAATAAGGGAACAAACCCATGTCTACTTTGCTTGAGGAATTCATTTCACTTAGACCACCACGTACATGCCCAACCCAAGTCATACGTAATTTGGCACTCAGGAAATAGAAACTAATAAATGTAGGCACTGTAATTGCACAACTTCAGGTTCAGAAATTAATTAATGAAAATTAGTTTTTAAAAAAACTAATTCAAGTCAATGGACTGCCAGATTTAGAAGAAATTGCATCTAAAACATTGATAGGGTTCTATTATTAATCCTTATATTTTGGAGGTGGGGTGCTCATATAACATGTGTTTACCCACAGGGACTAGATTTACTTTTGAGACAGGCAGGAGATACTGTCTTATTTAATAAGATACTGCAAACCAACCTGTGCAATGAACTAAATGTTTATGTCCCTCTAAAATTCATATGATAAAATCCTAACCCCCAGTGTAGGGGTATTAAACATTGGGGTTAAGGGGAGATAATTAGGTCATAAGGGTGGAGCTCTCAAGAATGGGATTAGTACCCTGATAAAAGGGCTTCCAGAGAGTTCTCACTCTCTTTCTGCCTTGTGAGGACTCAATGAGAAGTCAGCAGTTGGCCACTCAGAAGAGGGCTCTCCTCAGACGGTGAATCTGCTGGCATCTTGGACATACAAGATACCAAAACTGTGACAAGTAAATGTGTGTTGTTTAAGCCACTCAGCCTGAAAGGGGCAGAATATGCCACCCCAACATAGGCTACTTGGCATAAGCATTATGTGGAGCTAAAGGCACTTGCAAAACAGCAGGTATAAGAAGGGCTCTCTCATCTTCTTTTCTTCCTGAAAGCAGGAGATAAAACTCCCGGTGAAAGATGTCCTCCCCATACCAGGGGAAAAAAATTCTAACCACCACAGATGGGAAGCTGAAGCCAAGGAAATGCCATACAAACAGACCTTGTTAAAATAATTCTTCTCTTTGGCTAAAGCTTCCCGTATGTTTTAGTTGATTTCTCACAATGCCTCTGCTCAACCTAGTATAAAAGTGTAGGTTTTGCCACATCTTCGGGGGTCTTCATTTCCTTATGAGGATTCCCATGTCACATAAAACTTACAGTAGCTTATATGCTTTTCTCCTGTTAATCAGTTTTATGTCTGTTTAATTCTCAGGGCCAAACAGAGACCCTTCGTTTTGTTTTCCCTACAGTTCCTGGACAGTGAGGATGTGATCATAAAAGGCTGGGATGCCCACTCCCACTCTCTCCAGAGCCTGTGGCTGGGGTCCTGGGAGAACTGCCAAAAGCTGGCAGAAGGCAAGAATTCTTACCTGTGGACAAGACAATAGTGCGGTGAAGGCTGGGGAGGGGGGCAATGGGGAAAAAAAGGGGGACATCTGAACAATATAGTACTCTGAACAATAAAGGTAAGTTAAAAATAAAAAAAGAATTCTTACAGAACTTTCCTGCATCTCTATAGTACTGGTCAAGAGAGGAAGGTAAAAACAAACTTCTTGTTCCTTCCTTTACAAGTTCAGATTGGCAGGGGGAAAAATATTTGTAAAAAAAATTACGTCTTTGGACCGTGCCCCTTGTGAATGTGGCGTTGGTGCCCACTGACTCTTGGTCGTGCCCATACCAGGCCAGGCACTGCTTTCCTCTTGGCCTTGTTTTGTGCGCTGGGAGCTGGGCCTGGCCTTCCGCCGGCCGGCGCCTGCAGGTCGTTGGGCCCGTGTCCCGGCAGCCAGCGGTCAGACTGGAGGCCGGTAGAGGCATGCGGGTTGCATGCCATTTGTGCCTAGTGTCCTACCGGCAGTTACTATTTCTCAGGGGGTTGTCTACATGTTTCTTTGAAAGGCTGTCTGTATGAGTGGCTCTGGAGCTTGGGAGGGCTGCATCTTTTGCACCCTCTTTGGGGATGCTTCTTGTGACCACAGTTAATCCATTAAAAGGCTTCTTAATTTTAAGCCATGAAAGGCCTTTCGGTTTGTAGTCACATTAAAATAGATACACCTTTGAAGATTTGGACTTTTACATCTAAAAGGATACTTAGAGATCTCTTATTGTAAATAAATGAAGATCAAATTAAAAAGAAAAAATTCAGGCAAAGATGAGAGTCAACTCATATAAATTAGTATATTTTGTGTTTCTGTATGTACACCTAACTCATGGATAAGATTTAAAATGAAAACTATACAATCTCTGTTTATATCTGTCTGTACGTTTATGTCTATATATGCACTTATGTATATGTGATCTTTTCCCTACCTCCAGGTGATATTGCCAAATTAATTTGTGAAAGAGGTCTATTTAATGGAGCTATAGAAATTCATAAAACTCTCAGATATATAGAAACCAACCCCAATGTTTTTCAGGTTCACATGATCTTGGATAATTTTTAGTAAATAAAGGTTAAAGTTTGTTGGCTTAATAAAAATAAGTATGTCTTCAGACATATAGTGCAGGCATACAAATTCTTCTACCTGAGCTCACTAGTCAAATAAACTTATGTTGTCTCTACCAGATGTTTATGATTGTAAAATTATAAATTCAACTAAGAACAAAGAATACAATAAAAAATAAATTGCTTAGGGTATGTCAAGCATAGCAGTAAAAAAAAAAAATGTTGGCGAGAACCATGTATTTTAACTTTTAGGTTCTTTGTTTTGGTGATTTTTTTTTTTTTTTTTTTTTTTTTGGTACTTACCTGGTTTATCTATAGGAAAAATAATATATGTTAACGATTTATTTTTGAGTTCTTAAGTTTTACAGAGAAAAAAGATATTTGAGTCTGCTAGTAAACATGGGTTTTTTTTATTGCACTGAAAATTTGTGTTATGAAAAAAATGTACCTATAAATTACAAAATGGTATATTCATAAAATTGGCTAGTTTGCTGCAGAATGCTAGTATAGTAAGTCCTTACTGTCATTGATAGGTTCTGCAGCCTTAAGCTAAATGATGTATAATGAAACGAGTTTTACCACAGGCTAATTGATACAAACAAAGGTCAAGTTGCCATGGCATCATGCCAACCTTATAACTAAAGGACACTATTTGAGGACCTGCTGTATATGACTGGCAATCAATATATGTAAATGAAACTATTAGAAACCAAAGAGTGAAGGGAAACACTTTAGTATGCAAAGTTTACAAGGAAAGTAGGATATAAAAAAGAGAAAAGAGAGAGAAAAGGTATGAAGGACATGTTTTTGCTAAGAGAAAAATAGACTAATTTTGTTCTAAAACAAAATAACCACTTGTTCCAGAATGAAAAATTGAAAAAGAGTGGGACAAAGCCTAAATGGATATAGAAAGTTGCAGAGGGTTTGGGGGGGGGGGGTAGTTTTTATGCTAGAAGGTCAAAGCTAAGAGTAAATGGATTAATTTGTGAGTTTTTTGCATGAGTTCAACAATATACTGATACAAAGCTGGTTTTTAATTTTCTCCCTCTGTTAAAATGACAATGTTCCTTAAATTATTGGCTTTCTCTTAATAAGAGATTATAAAAGGTTTCCTCTACCTTTTGAGTTAACAGCTTAGGAAACAAAGATTCTGTATCTTTTCAAAATAATTTCCTGTGCTTCATGTTGGCTCTGTCAGGTCTTTGATTACTACTAAAAACTGAATTTTCTCAGTACTTAAAAGCTAAGGTTTGTTGTCGTTGTTGTTTCCTGAAGTATGTTACTTTCTGTATTTGTCTTTAAAATCTGTTGTCACCTTGGTTAGATGGATAACTAGATATTGTTTCATAGTGACCTGTGATCTGTTTAATCAAGTGTCCAAGACTTTTAACAGTTTTTGACAATCTCCCCCAAATCACATTCTGAATAATCTTTTGTCCACTAACTTTGGGATATCTTGCAGGGTCCCTGGATAATCTCAGAAGATTTTTTTCCCTCTCCTAATGAAAAGAGAGATGTTGAACTAATTAGACTTATTTGATATGTTAAATTACATGGGAAACATTGCCAAATAAAAGTGATGCTTAACCTTTTTGGGTCATATTTGTATGAGAATGTGCTGCTAATACTATTTCAAAAATTGTGTAAAGTTCCTAAAAATTTGTCAGTGTTCTTACTGTCTGCCTGTGTAATCAGCCATAATTACAATTAGTATCTTAATATGTTAAATATCATAGAAATAACCAAATTTCCTGGTCAATTACATCATAATGAACTCTCACCAGATCTTTAACCACGGCTAGCTTTGAGTCGCTTGTTGTTTGCAGTTATTTTTCACTATGATGCTTTCCTGTAACTTTTTGCAATCAATTACAAAACAAGGTGCTTCATTTCCAGAGACATTCGTGGAACGTACCCTGGAATATGGGTTTCCGATACCTGTAAAATCATATCACTGAAGTGGGTATGAATTTCTAGCTAATGGAGAAACTGATTGATTCATAAAACTGCTAACTCAAGATCAAACAAAACAAGAATCAATAACATGGGGCTAAATAAATAAATGTTTTAAAATTAGTTTTTGTTAAAACATTACTGGTTTTTAAATATCTTATCTTTCAGATTAAAAATTCTGGAAATTTTTAATTTCAGGGAAAATTTCATTTTCTCTTTTCTCTTAAACTATCTGTAACTTACAGCAATTTTATAAATTATACAGAATTTGTAAACAGAACTGAAACACTTACCCTTCTCTCCCTACCTGATCCCTTCAGAATTCAGAAACTCTTATTGAATATTTTTATATTCATGACAATACAGTTGTTTGAATAAGTTCAATTAGAATGTGTTCTTCTTGTAACAGGACATAACTGGAAACGTTGGTTATATTACCACAGCTTTGACTGGAACATCATATTTGAGAATAATATGCATAGAATTAGAAATGACCAGACAGATGTAAGGAACTAAGGTCAACTTTATAAAGTCCCCTGAAATACCAGCCTGGTACCTTGCTTACAGGGTTAGCAGCCCTGTAGGTGAGCAAGAAAGGGCATTTCCTGGCAAATCCACAAGCTAAGTTACATTGGGAACCTCTAAAAGAGAGGAATTTACCCAAGTCTATAGTATGGCAGGCAGTCTGGTGCCAAGTTCCTGACTTGGCTTATTAACCTCTATAGGAATATATATATATATCTTTATTAATTTCAGAGAGAGAAAGAAAGAGGGAAAGAGAGAGAGAAACATCAATGCTGAGAGAGTCATTGATCGGCTGCCTCCTGCACGCCCCCTTCTGGGGATCGAGCCCGCAACCAGGGCATGTGCCCTGACCGGGAATCGAACCTCGGGAATCTCCTGGGCCATAGGTTGACGCTCAATTGCTGAGCAACGCCGACTGGGCTACAGGCTTTCAAAGGTCCAATCTGAGGTTCCTTATTAAAAGTTCTGGCAGGGCCTAGAGGTGTGGCTCAGCTGGTTGTCACCCCGACACCAGGAGGTCACTGGTTCGATTCCAGGGCAGGGCATATGCCTGGGTTTCAGACTCGATCCCCAGAAGGGGGCGTGCAGAAGGCAGTCAATTGATGTTTCTCTCTCATATTGATGTTTCTAGATCTCTCTCTCCCTCTCCCTTCCTCTCTCTGAAACCAATAAAAACATATTTTTTTAAAAAACTTTTAAAAAAAAGTTCTGTCAAAGTAGAGTTAAGAAAAGCCTATATGATAAATCTCTATTCTTATTGCACTTATGTAAATAAGCAAGCCAAGTTTAATGAGAGTAGATTTGTTTTACAAACAAATTAGTCTTGCTTCAATATCCCTGATAAAAATGGGGGTGGCAGTAGAGAGGACATTCTGTGTGTCAGTAACAACTATAACACACCCTTGTGGGTTGTCAAAAAGTGCCGTGGTCACTGAGTGAGCTTTCTTCCTCTTTGTAATCTGGCTCTTGTGATGGCATGTATTTTTTCAGTAATTAATATTTTCCATTTTCCTCCCACCCTCCTGACTTGATGTCACTAAAAATTATAACTGCCCTTTTCTGAAGCCCTGCAAACTGAAGCTGGATGATTTGATGTGTCAAAGAAATCACCACAACAAATCCTGTGTGGACAACCTTCATGCCTGCTGCTGAAGCTCAGCAAGCTCACCGAACACCTGATGCCACCACCAGAGACATTCGGACTACAAAAAATAAAAGACAATTTATCAGATTGCCACCACCTGTCCTCTCTCTACCATCTGAAGATGCCTCAAGCCCAATAACTAAAAATCTTGACCGGCTGCCCTCCGGACTCAAAAACTGAGTTTATAGTTTGTTCTAATCATTAACTTTTGTTTTTCTTTTGTTTGCTCCCTCATTAAATGCCTGTTACTCCTACTATATAAAGGACTAATTTAGATGCCCCCCCCCACACACACACTTCTACCTACACTATTGCCTCCTAAAATAGGACATAACTGTTTAACTGAACTGACCTATTTTCAAGACCGAGGCTGGTTCAATGAGATATGGAGCAATCTACCAACTCATCTTCTGGATTGTGACACCATTATTATTTTGGGAAACAAATTGTAGTACATAATAACCTATTGTGTGTATTTTAACTTTTTAATGGAAGTTTGAAACATATGTAAAAATAGGCCCAATAGTATAAGGAACCCCCATGCGTACTCTCCCAGCTTCAACAATTACCAGCTCGAGGCCCATCTCCTCTATTTTACATGCATAAATTACTTTACAGTGTTCAAAGTACTTTCATCAACATGATCTCCTTTTATTGTCCTAACGACTGAGAAAGGTAGGTTGTGCAGTTTTACAGTTAAATTCTATTTCTAACAAATTAGCATTTTAATGTAAATGCCAATTTTTAAGATAGTGAAGAAAAAAGACGCAGAGTTTGCCCGTATTCTTTATGCATGTTTTATTGGGTTTTTGTGTATCCGAATTCATTAATAAAGGGGAAAGGGGGAACACTAGCATGTTTTATCTTCAGCTGTTATTCAAGCTGAATTGAATTATTTTTAATAAAATTATTAGGATAAATTGCCAATTTTTACTTTTCTAGAAAACTGCTTTTACTGAATAACCTTGATCCCAACTCATCCTATAAAAATGGAATTTTACTAAACTACTTCTAATGTCACATTTTGTGCATAATAGCTGCAATTGTCTAAAAATTTAAGGAAGCACTGTAATTTAGAATAATTCTAGGCCAAAAGTGATATTTGTAGAGGATCCAGATGCATGAAAATTACATAAACCAAAGAAGCCATTTAATCATGGTTTGGGTGTCATTTTTCTGACAGGTATCAGTGAAACTGTCATGTACCCCCGGAATTGGGGGCTATTAGAATTATTTATTTTGATATCACCCTTTCACACGTTTATGTTTGATATTTTAACAGAAAGTACTTATGTTCATAGGCATGTGGGTATTGATTATCAACATCTCCACATTACATTATTACTTGTACATGAGTTGGTTCTGATTCTTTTTACAACCTGATTTGCATACTCATGTTATCATATAGATATTTACAAGTGCTTTATTGTGTATAGATTTTTTTTTTTCCTGCTCTCTTTCTTACTTGACTAAGAATATCAAGGGTGTCCCCAAATGCTCATTTGAAGGTGGATTGAGTCACACTAGTAGAACCTCAGGCTCAAATGTCAGATAGGACCAGTTCTACACGGTGCACTAACCATGTGCTGTCTTCCTGCTACAGAAGTTACAGCTGCGTATCACTCATCAAGGCAAAATGCAAATGTTTAGTGATTATACAATATGTTTTGTTAACTCTCCAGATGAATTTTTTTTTTTTACCTTTGTTTGTTTATTTGAGAACAACAACTGAATGCTGAGATGTGGTGGCTGATGCCAGCAATCTAAGGCTTCATTAGTACAGATGAAGCACTGCTCATTTGTTACACAAATAATTAGAGAGATTAAATCAAAATAAACACTGAGAGGATGTACAGAAGCTCTGAAGTTAGGTAATCATTTTAATTACTCTAGTGGCTTCCACCAATCTTCATTACCAGCTACAGATCAAGTTCAAATTGTTTTATGTAAGAATATCATAACTACATGGAAAAGTACTAGAGCTGCCCAGTGATGATGCTTCATAAAAATGACATTTCTTCAAGTTTCCATTTAATGCAGTTGTTTCCATTCCGGTACCTGATAAACTCTCTAAACGTTTAAAGAGTGACAAAATTGTGCACTTAAAGCATTTTACCCTCATTTTATGCTTCCAATGGATATTCTCCTTTTTTCTCCATTATTTACCCTTTTTATTTTTATTTTTTAAAAATATTACAAATGTCCCTTTTTCTCCCCAATGACCCGTTCCACCCCCTCCCCTCCCCCTCCCCAGTCCCTCTCCCCACCATTGTCTATGTCCTTGGGTTGTGCATATATGCATATAAATTCTTTGGTTACTCTCTCCCCCTCCACCCACCCGCCCTCCTCCATCCCTCTGATATTTGTCAATCTGATCTATGCTTCCATGTCATTGAACCTATTCTGTTCATCAGTTTATTAAGTTCTTTAGATTCCACGTATAAGCAATATCATGTGATGTTTGTCTTTCTCTGCCTGGCTTATTTCTCTTAGCATAATTTTCTCCAGGTCCATCCATACTGTCCCAAAGAGTACGATATTCTTCTTCTTTACAGCTGCATAGTATTCCATGGTGCAAATGTCCCACAGCTTTTTTATCCACTCATCTACTGATGGGTCCTTGGGCTGCTCCAGATCTTAGCTATCGTAAATTGCACTGCTATGAACACAGGGGTGCATATATTATTTCTTAGTAATTTTTGTATTTCTATCTTTACTGAAATTTGGTCATAAAAGATGTGGTCCACATTTTTGAGACACTGACTATAAAACACTATGGCATATTCAGTAGTTTGAAATAAATGCCACTTGGAATCATGTCATCCTTATTGCGTGATAAGCTGCACCTTGTCTTTGGGCTAATTGATTTCCTCTTCCTTCCCTCCCCTACCTCAACTTGGAAAAGCTCAACCACACACAGTAAGGCCTTCCTGTGGCCCACACAGGTGGGGGCCCTAGTTAGAGGCATTGTCAATCCTGTTTGGATGGATTTCATTTTCTATTCCTGGGCGATGATGAGTTCTCCTGAGTTAAGATCTTTAGAGGATATACTACCTGTATTTAAAAACCATTTATTGCCTGCCTTCACAGTGCCAGCTCCTCTGCAAAATACTTTACCTCATTTATCCTATTGAGTCCTTACAAGATGCCCATGAAGTTTGTACTATTGGCTCCATGCTCCAGAAGAGAAACTGAGGCTTTGAGAGGCTCATTGACTTTCCAAAGCTGCCTAAGCCCAGCTGGGAATCAAACCCAAAACCGTGACACCCCCAGGGGATTACATGAGGAAAACCTGGATGCAAATGCTGACTAAGTAGAAAAAAATGGAGTGTGACTTCCAGAATGTGGATGTGGTAGTTTTGTGTTGTGTTGCATGACACCTGTGAATTCCTGGCACCAGTTGAAATCTCAAATTCCAAAATTTGATTGATTTTGAAAGTGTCTCATCTCAGAATAGCCCTGCATGCTGAAGAAGAAACAATTAGGAAATAGGTTTTATGGTGTAGTGGGAATAACCAAGAGCTCCCTACTAATAAGGTTAGTGATGCTTTTTAATATAATTCAGTAACCACTTGAGCTTTCCTCCAGCTCACACACAAGGCATTTCTCTTCAATTGCGTTAGCATTGCTGGCAGGATGGAGGAGACTTGGGTAATCTTTGTGGGGGCGGGCGTGGGTATGTGCTGCTCTCTAGTATTTAAGAAAAGCCTTTACTAAATTATCTTCCCTTCCTCCTTCCCCAAGATGTTGACATTGATATCTGCTTGCACCCCAGGCCTAAGCAGGACATCTTTTTCTGAGGTTGTGTTATGCAGGGTGGGGAAAACGTAGGTTTATAGTTGGTGCTATGGAAAATAATTCAATATTAATAAACAATAATACAAGAATAAACTGTTTTGTGTTCTCACGACCGTAAACGTATGTTTGGCCCACCGGGGCTCGCAGGCCTATTTGGCCAGCTCAGAACACCTGAAGGGGCCTAATGGATGCCTGGTTTTGTGTTTAGGATGCACTAATCTGCCAAGTTTAAAGTAGGAACTGTGGGTGATACAGGGAGGCCCCAACAGAAGGCTTGTCCTTGCAGGCTGGGGGGAGGCTGTTAAATCTGTACTTTTCACTCTCAGAGGAAAGTTAGAGAAAGTCACAGATGCAGCAAGGCCTGATGATAGGCGGGAGCAGCAAGGGTAGGAGGGTCTGCACCCAGGGGAATTTATTTGTGAGCAAGACAGAGGAAGACAGACAACCGAGGGAAGAAGGGCTCAGAAATTATCATGGGGGGGGGGGGTCTGCTGCTTTGCAGGCGCCTCCCTGGAACGTGACTGCAAAGCCCGCCTCTCTTCCCTCTTCCTGGTCCTTACACAGACAGGGACGCAGCTAGCAGGCCGGCTGGGTAGGACACGTCCCCATTCGGCACCAGTTGCGCACTCCTCGTCCTCCAGGCACTGACACAGTTCTGCACATCACCGCCCACTCTGGTTTTGATTGCACGGTGTTTACAGGGCGGAGGGCAGCCCCGGGTCCAGCTCCGCGGGGCGTGACTTCTGCGCACCGGGGCGCCGCTGGCTAGACCCGGGGGATCCGCGCTCCGTTTTCACTTGGCTGCTTGCCACTGACCTCAGAAAAATCACTTTTAAGCGCTGAGCCTCAGCTTCCCCATCTAAAACAATGGAGGTGATTCTACTTCCCAGGCCTCCTCCAAAGGACCGAGAGGGTCGGACTGGAGTCATTCCCGCGGCAGCGCACGGTGAGGGGCTGTGACTCCAGATCACCGCGGAAACGCAAGTGAGGCGCGCGCAGGTGGAGTTTCGGGATTCACCCCCACGCTCCCCGCGCTCAGGCAGCGCCGCGGGGACGCATTCTTTCTTAGGGGCTGTCTCACGTGCCAAACACCTATGCGGCCCCCCCCCCCCCGCCCCTCGGTCTCCCAGGGCTTCCATTGATGT
Source organism: Miniopterus natalensis (assembly GCF_054644295.1). NCBI lineage: Eukaryota > Metazoa > Chordata > Mammalia > Chiroptera > Miniopteridae > Miniopterus > Miniopterus natalensis. The sequence goes on along the minus strand of NC_142085.1, from coordinate 32,790,849 downwards.
CTGCCTTTCCGTGAAAGCGCTTTTTGTCGCCGGCTTTCCCCACACCCCAGCCCCGCAGCCGGGAGCCAGCAAGGAAGCCTCTGCCCCCTCCCGCCTCCCCTCCTCGCACTCCCCACGCGAGGTCTCCCGAGTTTTCTGCACGTGAGTGGGTTTTCCTGGCTAATCTCCGAAGACCTGGCCGCATTTCGGAAAGCGAGGAGCGCGCGGAGGTGAGCGAAGGCGCATCTCCTGGCTCCCCGAGGTCGCGCCCCTCGGGGACCCTCCCCCGCGCCTCCCCCGGCGGTGGAGCAGCCGCCCGCGGAGCCGGCTGGCGGGGCGTCGGCGCCAGACCCGGCGGAGGGCGGCCCCCGCCCCGCGCCCCTCTCGCAGCCCCTCTCCGCCAGTAGCAGCGCTGCTGTCTTCCCACAGGAGCCCTGGGAGGACGCGGGAGTCCGCAGCGCCCCCGCCCCCTCGCTTTTTATTTCTTTCCGCGGTTTGGGATCTTGCTGCCGGAGCGCGGAGAGGTTCTGGGGAGAGGAGCGCGAGGGCCGGGGGCGCGGGCCTCCGCTGCAGCGCGCGCGGCGCTGGGCTCCTGCGTCTCCGCGTCCGCTCGCGGTCCGCGCCGCCCCGGCTGGGATGTGACGCGCGGAGGCCCTGAGCGCCTGCCCCCAGCCCTCGGAGGTGCCCCGGGGAGCTCGCTGGGGAGCCCGCAGCCCCGGGACGGGCGCGGGAGGCGGCCCGGGGGCCGGCGGCCGGCTCCCACTTCGGAAGGAGCGCGGCGAGGATCACCGTCTTCCCGGCGCTCGGCGCAACTCCGGGCTGGCGGCGCGCGGCCGGCCCCGGTCCGCTCCCCGCCGACTCGCCGGGAGGACGGGCAGCACCCGCTCGCCCGCCTGCACGCCCCGTAGCCCTGCCTCCTCGGCACCGGCGCCGACCTCCCACGCCCGGGCGCTGAAGCCGCGGCTCCCGGACCCCGCAGCGCCCCGCGACCCCATGGAGAGCGCGCGGACCGCGGCTGCCTGAGCGCGGGCGCTGCCGCCGTCCAAACTGCGCGCGGGGGTCCCCCGGCCGGCCCCTCTGAGGGGCGTCCGAGAGGCCAGGGGAGAGCGCACCATGAAGTCCATTCTGTTCAGCCGCTTCTTCATCCTTCTGCCCTGGATCCTAATCGTCATCATCATGCTCGACGTGGATACCCGCAGGCCCGCGCCCCCGCTCACCCCGCGCCCCTACTTCTCTCCCTACGCTTCGGGCCGCGGAGGCGCTCGACCGCCGCTCCGCAGAGGCGGCCCCGGGCGCGGCTCCGAGCAGCGCAACGAGTCGCGGCCGCAGCTCCCGCCGCAGCCCGGGCCGCCCCTGCCCACCATCTATGCCATCACGCCCACCTACAGCCGCCCGGTGCAGAAGGCAGAGCTGACCCGCCTGGCCAACACCTTCCGCCAGGTGGCGCAGCTGCACTGGATCCTGGTGGAGGACGCGGCGGCGCGCAGCGAGCTGGTGAGCCGCTTCCTGGCGCGGGCCGGCCTGCCCTGCACGCACCTGCACGTGCCCACGCCGCGGCGCTACAAGCGGCCCGGGCTGCCGCGCGCCACCGAGCAGCGCAACGCCGGCCTCGCCTGGCTGCGCCAGCGGCACCAGCACCGCCACGCGCAGCCGGGCGTGCTCTTCTTCGCCGACGACGACAACACCTACAGTCTGGAGCTGTTCCAGGAGGTAGTGGGGGGCCCGCCCCAGCTGGGGGTCGGGGGGGGGGCTGCGGGGCTGCGGCTGCACTTTGGAGTTCTCACTTCTCGGTGCGCTCTTTTGGGACTCCAGGTGGGCGCTCCTCGGGGGGCAGCCAATAGCTTCCGCCAGCCCTGGCGTGTTTCGGGGGTTTGGGGGTGAGGACCACTGTGGCTCAAGGGTGGGAGTCAGGACAGGGGCTTTGCTGTCTCCCTGACCCCGAGATTGGGCCGCGAGAAATCAGCGCAGGTGTGGGGCGCGGGAATGATTGTCGGGTCAGGACCAGGCCCTGGGTGGCCTGAGGGTGGAGCCCAGGTGCAGAGGGCCCACGGGGAGAGAGGCTGCGCGTGGGAGGCGGCTTGGTGTGCTCCGAGGCCTTTCGGCGCACACAGGTGTGATTCATGTCCTAGGACCACGTGGAGAGGAAGGTGGAGAGGGTCACCTAAAAATCAACCCAGAGGCATTTTTCTGGCAGTCCGTTGATTAGTGCAAACAGTGCCTCTTAAGGGCGCCCACCTGGAGCCCCAAAGCTGCTCTGTACACCCCACGAAGGCCCTCTCCGGTTCTGCAGGCTACTTCTTTTTCAAGGAAACCCTTTGGCATAGGACTTGAGACTGTTCTGCCTTTTCGCAGCCAGAGCCTTCGCTGCACTGTCGGGCTCCCTTTCTCGACCTGTCTCCAAGGCCTCTCTTCCCTGAGTTAGCCAGGCCACTCTCTCCCAGGGCCATGGCATCCGGCTCGCTAGCAGCCAGGTCCCGAGAGATCCCCGCCCCAGCTGTTGAGATGGCCCCCTGTCCCCCTGGAAGGCCACACCTGCGCACAACCAGCCTGCACCGGTTAGATCAGGTGTTGTTTCTTGAGGCTGGTATTTTGCAGCCTCTGTGTGTGTGTGTGTGTGCTGCAAATAAGACTGAGTTACATGGTTTTGTCAGTTTTCTTCTTCATACACAAATAGAGCTGAAAAAAATTCTAGGATACTTTGACCTCCCGTGGGACCCCCCCCCCCCCGACTTTCTTGACATTCTTGCCTCTAAGACTCCATCGCACCCCTTCTCCCCCAGGTAAACTGGACAGTCCGTGTGTATCATATGCCTCCCACACTTTCATCCTCACATCTGTTTGGGGGTCTTAACCTCAGGACAAAGCTACTCTGTACACTTTCCATTTAATTGTTCTGCTTGTGTGGCTTTAAAAGCCCCATTTCTGAAGGGCGGTTGCCACCTTCATTTCTATTTATCTTTTCCTTCTTTATGAATAAAAGAACCAGGAATTGCTCTCTGTCTTTTCTTCTCCCAGGATGTAGGGCTTTCTGTCTGTGTTTCTTCAGAAGAAATAAATGTGTGGTGTAGACTGTATTGTAACCAAGATTAGAGATCATCTGATTTTTTTTAAGTTGGGCTTTTATTTTGATTCTGCTTGTGTGCTCTGTCTCCCCAAAGATGTGGTTTGCGTTCTGAAGCGCAGACCTTTATGTGTCAGGACACCATCCTCTTAAACCCACTGTTCTACAACTCGGAAGTTGCCTTACCTGTGAAAATGTGGTCTTGCGTATGTAAAGTAATGCACGTCATTATTAATTACTCTTTTAGGGGGCTGGGCCGTGAAGGGGGAATGCTTTTCAATTTATTCCCAGCTGCTAGCCTGTTGTGTGAGGTGTTCGGTGAGGGCAAGAGCTGGCACCACAGGCAGTGAGGCGATTCAGAACAGTCTTTCTTTGATGCTTCCCAAACTGAAAGGATGGCTTGTTGGTGGTGGGTATTAAGCAGCAAGAGAAGAACCCAGTAGGTGTGTTTTTTTCCCCAGTGGTCCATAGGAAGAAAAGGAAGAGAGAAGATGTAAGAAAGGAGAGGGTAAGGGGAAAAAAGTAGTATTGGCCAGAGGAAACAATAAAGGAAAACAGCAAAACTTTCAAGACAAACTGTGTATACAGTTGGAAATGCTGAAATAATGAGAATAAAATTAAGAGCATGTGCAGCTCTGTTTTATGGAGAAGTTCCAAGTATACAAAATACACAGCAGAAGCAATTTTTTAAAAACACAATATGGATGATACACTTAGAATTTAAATTCTATAGCTCCTAGAGGTCCCTCCGAGACTAGAGTCTTTGCCCACCACCATCCCTTCTCCCTCCCACACGGTGTTTGGACAGGGTAGGCATCTGTTCACCATGCATACATGTCAATACATTCCGTTTTATTCCTCGAATGGCAAGCAGTATTGAACTCGCTAAAAAAAAGTCAGATTAGTGGAATTTATGCAGCCTTAGTTTTGTGCATTAATGGGATGGCCTACCTTAAACCACTTCTAGGATTGATTCCATGTGGATGACAGTGTAGACGTGGCTCTCTTGGAGGAAAGGTAGGACCAGATAAAACATCTAAACACCGAAGCTCCTTGGGGGAAGGGAAGGTGCTGGTCAGGGGTTCTCAGGTCCGAGGTCTATATCTCAGTCCTGTGTATGTGTGCACACACAAATTAGTTTTTAAGTAATTCCCAGTACTTAAGGAAAGAACGTCCCAAGTCAGGCTTCATCTTTTATTCATAGTGCTTTTAATTCCCATGGTTGATGTAAACGCAGATAAGATAGAAGGAAGAAAATGAACCAGGTACAAATTAGCTCACTAAGCATTGGCTGCAAATGAAGGAAAGTAAAAGATGAAAGGTCTCCAAATTAAATTAAAGGCGCAACAGGCAATCCATGTTCAATTATTTCTCCGTGGTAACTGGCATGGTGTTTGCTTCTCTCATACAGCTAACTCATTTTCAGCCTACAGCTGAGCTACGCTGACTGGAAAGAAATATTTCCATTGAATGAATCCTATGTTAACAGCCAAATCCATTTGCAAATGAAGCTCAGTGTGAGTTGCAGCCACAGAAACTGGACTGGCCATTGGAGAAAACAGTGGTCGGGTGTTTTGTTGTTGTTGTTTTTTCAGGTTTCCTGAATCTCAACAACTACTGCTCTTCCCGTGGTATGGATGGGGTTTGAATCCTGGATCACAGGTAACCCGCCTGCCTGTGCACCGTATCGATCTAGCTCTCCAGAAAGCTCATTTGCAAAGGATTTAAATTGCTGTAATAAAAGCAACAACTACAGACAAATGGGACTCTATATCCAGTCATATTTTCAATAATGCTATTCATCAGATTGCTGTTCTTTACTGGAAAACCTTCCAAGCTTCCCTGAGTTTAAAGCTGATGCTTTTCAGGTGAAGTTGCTTTCACCTTTGCAAATCCATTATATTGAAAGGTTAAAAAATAGCACTTTCCAAGCAAGAACAAAAACTTTAAAAATTTTAACTTTAGATTTAATGAGGTAAGACTGGAAGACAGGCCAAGTCTGAGCCATTTCAGGAGCTCATGAAAGGACTCAGTTAATGAGACTGCATCTAGAAGATGTTCTGACAGGCAGTGAACTAAACAGGCCCTTTGGATTTTTTGTTGGGTGCTGTTAAGCTATTTGTGTGCTAGGCAGGTGGAGGAGTTGAGGCTTAATTCCATCTTGCTCCTTTTCTGAAACATTTATAAGCTCCCCCCTTTACATGCAGCTTATTGGAGCTATAATCCAAAGAATATTTAAATTCACAGTTTTAGCCCCCTTACCCCCAATAGTAAATTCTGTATGTTTCCTGAGACAAAAGACCTACCTTTCTTTTTACCCTCGATTCAGTTACTTAGTGTAGGGTAATTATCTTTTCAAAGTGAAGAAACCCAGAAAGTTCCATTAGGTGTAGAATAAAAAGATTGTTTTACCTGAAATGTGTTCCGTGTGTTTTATTTCTTTCTGCCTAAAAGCATATTGATAGTCATGCCATAGGTCTGATAAAATGTGAGAATTTTGTAAAAATATGTTCATAAGACTACAGCCAATTTTCTTAGGCTATCGATGTTAAACCTATAGATTTTTTTAGTCTCCCTGTGGATAGAACTTGAGTTCTGGCTAGTTTTTGACAGAGTTCTTTGGAGACCAGCAGTTTTCATTTGGATTTTGATAATTTAATGGACCAGAAATAATAATTCAGGTTTAAAAGACATTCTCTCCTGTCTCTTCCAATTGTCTTTTTCTGTCATTTGCCCACCTACTTTTCACTGACTGTTCTTTCTCATGAATAGACATGAAGACATGTCTGGATTATTGTTTGATGCAGTGAGTGTGTGTCTTTTAAACATTTAGGCTGTTGTCTGCTGCTTCTTGGAAACTATGTGGGTGACTCCATTTTCTTCTGTCTGTTCCACCTGCCTCTAAATTACAAGCTGGTAATTCTTCTCTTGTGTGAACAGTAATGGAATAGTAATTGCTTTTAAGGCATGCTACAAAAGCAAAATAGAAGAACCAAAGTGAACGGTCCTATTTATTAACAATCCCAGGGGGTGTTCAAGTAGTGCTATTTTTGGGTACGGAATTCAGTAATGTTCAGATATGTCTATTCAAACCTTTTGGATTCTGATGGAAGATTTGTTCAGTCTGAGTAAGTCAACACATTATCGTATATTTGATTTGCAGCGCTGTAGAAGCATGAAATTTAAGTTTTGCATGGTTCTCAAATTCTCTCCCCCAAACACAAATCAAATTGTTAGACCAACCACAGGTAGGTAAGTAAGTAGGTAGATTTAGAATAGATTTCCAATTCACAGAAACACACTAATAAAATATAATCCTTTGTTCATACCTGGTAATTTTTGTACACAACCTTAAGTAAATGTTAAAAATACCCTTTGTCGTGGATACAAACAAAATACAGTTGACATCAGTCGAGCACTTACCGTTAGGATTTTACATGCATTAACGCATTTGATCCTAACAGCCCCTGAGGTAGGTGCTAGTGCTGTTCCCACGTTTTCCACCATCCTAATGCTCATATTTAGTCATGAACACAGTTCTTTGATGAGTACAGGGATTTTAAAAAGTGCAGCCTGAATCTAATACAGTAACCCTTTTTATACTTGAGCCAAAGGACCGGGAAGTAACTTGAAAAGGTCATGCTGCTAGGACTTTGTTCAGAGAGAGGACTTTGAACCCCAGCGCCCTGGTTCTGACCCTGCCCCTGGACTGTCCTGCAGCTCATCGCACCCGGCCCGACAGTCAGATGGAGCTGTGTCACGTCACAAGCTAAGTGAAGCTTTTGATCAGCAGGAGTCTTTTGATGCTGTTGCTATGCTCTGTTGTACTTGCACTCAGCTCTGTCCTCTGGGCGGCATCAACTTCTGATTTTTCTCTTACGACTTTTTTTCACCGATATCACTTGGTCTTAAGAAAATGTTATCTCCTCCCTCGCTATCTCACTGATAGATCATTTGATTTTTGGATTGTTTTTATAAGTCAGGCGAAAACTGCCAAGTCAGTACATAAACTGTAGTCTTATATTTTTGAATTAGGTATTCCTATGAACAAGTAAAAACTGTTAATTTCTGCAGGAGATAAAACATTGAGATTATTTTTTCTCCTCAGCTGATACATGTATATCAGCAGCTGTATCTCCTGGGCATGTAGCTTGTCAGGGCAGACAATTGAATGGAAGAACACTGAGTTGTTTCCCGTTACCACGGGGACAGAGGAGAGGAGCTGGGCACCTAAACCAGTCTGAGCTGAAGCTGATGTTGGGCCAACACCTGCAGGTTGCTCCGCCAACAGAGGCTGAGGCAGCTCCTCCGTGGAGCACAGAGATGTGCCTGTAGGAACTGTTAGGCCTCATGCCGGTGAGCTGGTTATGCTGGCTACTAACTTGTTGGTAGGTTTGTTAATTTTCTTGTCTGATTTCTTCTGGGATTAGGAATTTCCCTGGATGAAAAACAATGGATAAAAATCATTGGTTGAGTCCTTTTGCATGATAGGAAGTTTGGAGATGGCTGTGCTGAGGGGGTGATCATGTGCCCTACCACAAGTCAGATTATTTGATCTTTTTCCTAAATAACCAAAGCTGAGTAGTTCTCCCCCTTCCTCCATCAGTCTCCTCTACCAGTGGAAAAAGAACTTTAAGCATTACATATGGTACGTGCAGAATCTAAGCCTCTTGTTCCTTCAACCAGGTATTATGAATTGTATCTTCATTCTCTAATGAAAGCTGAGTGTGCTAAGTGTTGAACATTCCCATTAACTGGGATTTCAGTTATCTAAGATAATTGTATATTAGCAGTAATAGTGTATCACTCAGCTCGGCAAGATTCCTTACACCTGCCTGGGCTTAAACAGTATCACATTCAGAAGATATTTGAATGTAATGAATATAACCAGTATGCCTTCTCCTCCGCTTAACATAGGCTAGTTGAGCACTGTGAGCCGGGCACTGTGCCTAATTACTGCAGCAGGTAATACAGCTGCGAACAGAGCACCCAGCCCTCCCAGATTGAGAACCTGGTCTTAATTTGGGGCGCTAAGATCAGAGCACATTGAGAGACAGGCAGGTGCCTAGGAGTGTAAAGCAGGGGCACCTAATGAGGTTGTAGGCTGGTTTTGTGAGGGAGGGCATTGGGGGATAAGTATTTGGGCCCATGTGGACCAGAGGAGGTTTATTCCATGTTTAAGAGGAGGGGAGAAAGGGCACAGTTGGACCTGCAGGTTAAAAGGTCCAAGACCTCTCTAGCTCTTGCCAGGGATGGAGTCTCTCTGAGCTCTGAGCCCTCGTGTCCTCAGGGAGGTTGGAGAGTCACTGGGCCTCATGGGATAGGCCCAGGGCAGGCAAAGATGAGACTACAAACCAGTCCAGGGGTGGGAAGGGACCCATGCAGCCCTGCACAGCAGCGGATCCATTGCAGAAGTCTGTCTTCCCAGTGAGGATGTTGACTGTGACCAGATGGACATCTTGGCACTGCTGCTGGGCGTCACACCCACCTGGACCCCCTGATTCTCCTCCCCGGAGAGCAGCAAGCCCTGGGCCCCCCAGGCCCTGGCTGCCTTGTGATAATCAGTGTGGGCCAGGCCACAGGCAACCCTGCCGCCCATACAAGGCACCTGCTCCCAGAAATCTGGGTCCAGCAGCATCCAGAGCTCCAGGTGGAGGGAGCCAACTTCATGAACCTGAGGAAAGAGGGTGTGTGAATGTCCGGAGGACTGGAAGGTGTCCTTGTTATCTTTGGGGGAGGAGGTGGAGCCTCCCCAAACGTGTTCTGTAAAGAAGTCCACCGTTTCTCTGTCTTCGGCGGTGCTATTTAGTCATGCCCCTCAGGTCCTTCTCCCTGGATACTGGCATGTCCCTGTCCCATGTCCATCTGAATTTGAAAAGTGTGTATATGGCCATGTGAGGAGCATGCTTTCATTGTTTTCCATCCAGTTTTCCAAGCACCCATTAGGCATATTTTTGACCTTTAACTTTAAAATAGAACTTGCTAAATTAATAGAAAGACTATAGATATGTATTTGTACACCTGGCAGTCTTAAGGAAGCGGTTGCATAGACTGTTATGGATTCGCTGCAGCATCTAACATCACATAGAATGTGTTCCAGTTCGCTGTTTCTCCCACTAGGGTACAAACTCCATAAGGGTAGTGGGGTTTTGTTTGTTCACTGCTGTGTCCAGTGCCCAGAGCAGTGCTTCCCGTGTGGTCAATGCTTATTAAATATCTGTGGAATGAATGAGTGAATTACAGGACGCGTAGAAGCTGAGGGATTGTACTGCAGAAGGAAGCTGTTCCTAGAAAGGAGCTCGGCACAGATTGTCAGATCATGGTGTTGAAGCCTTTATTGTGTGTGTAGGATTATATTGAGCCCTTTAAGTAGTAACTTAAAAATAAATGGGGCCCCTGCTCTGTCTCTAAGAGCTTTCCTGCTAAAAGGAGAGAGAGGGAGAAGGAGGGATGGCTGGGGAGGAGAGAGAGTAGGGCCATGAATATCTATGGCATCCTTGTCAGTGCCCATTGAGGTGTGTCGCGGTAGCTGTGAGCCGGTCGAGTGTTAGGCCCTGACACACGTGTGAAAGGCTGGAGGCTGGTGGGCAGCACAGACGGGAGCTCGGGAGGTAAACAGCCCCGTGTTCAAGTGCAGCTTCACCACTTAGTGGCTGCATGCCCTGGGCAAGGGCTGCCTGCCTCATGTCATCGCTGTAAGCACTGAGTGACAGGCAAGTCGTAACTGTTAACTCTCTTCCCTTGTCTTCTCTGTGGATGGCTTCCCCGACTGGGGGACACACCAGACGGCTGCACTGCCTCAGTTGGGTAGATGCCTCTAAATACTGTTCCTGAGATCCGGACTGTGTTTCCCGGGCCCGGTGGGAGGAGGAGGTAGAGGGGCTTGACTTTCCCAAATTAGTCTGTGCCCGAGTGGAACTGCATAGATTGGGTGTCTTAATGACACCATTGGGTTACTACGGTGATTAGAGGGACAAGAGCTAAGTAGGGCTTGTCTGCAAAGAGGCCTGGGAGGAAGTGAGACTGAGAGGACTGAAAGCATCTGAAAGATGTTGTAGGCTGAGAGGAGGTAGAGGGGTGTTCCCCTGTGGGTTGAGGGGGGTGAGGCCGATCAGTGATGTGTACATGTAGCTCAGAGCAGGATACTGAACTCCCTGCAGGTCCCGGGTGTGACTTTTAGTTATTGTTGTAGTCCCAGGACCTAGCGCTGACGTAGGGACATATTACACGATAGATTATTTCTGGCCTGAATTAATGGATCAAAGAGATAGTTATGCAGTAAAGGAGAGGGCAACATAGTAGGAATGAAATGAATTTATTTTCAAAGCACATAATTAGAAGCAATAGTTTAGTGTTTATTTGCTGAGCCTGGGAAGGTTAGGAGTATTCCTCTACACAGCACCTCTTGGAGGAGGCAGGGAAGATTCAGTCTGAAGGCCTTACCTTGTGCCCAGCCCCCTCCAGCCTTGACTGGGATACTGAGCTGGTCTTCAGCTGATGGGCAATTACTGGGAAGTCTACCCTCAGCTTGTTTCTCATTTTTCAAACATTGCTTAAATTTTCAAACAATAGTATTTTAAAGTTTCTTTCCTGCCAGAATGGGAAGGTGTAGCTGGGATGTGTACGTATGCATGTTTGCCCATGGGATCCCCTGGTTGTCTCCTTGCCTGTGAATGTTCTTTCTTCACACATACAACCTGTGCCCTCCGGGTCAGTCTCTGGCAAGGATGGTGGTCACATAATTCCTAAAAAAATTTTAATAAAATTATACACCTCTAGCATACTTTCAAATTGATGTCTAAATTTGCAAAGCCATTTAAAATAGTTGCAAAGGAATGTGACTCCTGGTGTATCATAAATATTGACATTTGTGAATGAAACTTAAATATAGCCAGTGAATATTATAAATACCGTAATAGTTTTGTACCCACTATTATTCATTTAATAAACATACTTTTCAATAATTTGGGAATTTTATGTTCTTGTTTTCTATCTCTAACTCCCTTGGAATTTTATCCTAGTGTAATATTTCAGAGTTCAAGGTCATTTGCAGATCCTTCTATTATGTATATCTTCAGTAACAAAGTGTGGATGTAGGCAGAATTTACATTTTTCAAAAATTCCTGTGGTACTAGACTTCTGTCTTAAAAACTCTTTAGGACTGAGTTAACATTACAATTAGTAGCGGTTAACAAGTAATCAAAACAACATAAATGTTACCAAGTTGGTTACTTGTTAAGCATAAAAGCTACATTCACTGGAAATTGATTTCTTAATGACATGGATGGACATTTTGTTGTTAGTATATACTCCGTATTCATTGATGAATATTACTTATTACTAGAAATAAATAAGATTTAGCATAAATTCTTTTCCCATTAAATCAACCTCGTTTACATAAAGAAGTAAATAAGACGGAAAGCATTTTCTTATATGGGTGTTCAATTTTTTCAACTCGGGCTCTAAGCCAAAAATCATATGTTCATCTCTGAGCAGAAACTGTTTTAATGATCTATTGATGACATTAGTTTCCCTTCCTTCAGTTTTGTTGAAAGCAGATAATTAGAAACCTCCTGTCCTCCAAAAGGATCTATTACCCATTTAATAGAGGCATGAACTTTCTTAATAAGGACAGTGATATTTCTAATTACCTTTGGTGCCCTAGAGGTCTGGCCATGGTGGACAGTACTTTCTGCATGGTTCAGGGTGGGTGAGAAGCTGCCCTTCTGTGAAGGGAGGGAAGGCAGACCCGCCCGCTTTCGTGGGGCCGGTTTAGGAAAGCGTGTGTGGGATGCCGAGGGTCTGGGAATTTACACGGAGTCTTTGTGCACACTCGGTGACGGAGCACCCTCAGTCTGAGACCGGTTTTGGTCGAAGGAGCACTAAGTTAGGAACTGGAAAGCGTGGGCTCCAGGCTTTGCTGAGCCTAAAGCCCTCATGCATCAGGACCTCAGGGGACCGATGTTTTTGGATTGTTTCCTGTGCTCGGCCCCATGCTAGGCATTTAGAGGTGCACACTGCTGTTTAACTCTCCTGTCTCTGAGTGGAAACTACAGTGTCGATTTTACAAATGAGGAAAAGCCCTGCACTCAGCTTCCTCGCAGGGCCTGGCACAAATGCGCGCGGTGGTTGTGGGATGCGCAGGCGAGGTGGGGAAGCGGGGCAGCTCCCACGCCCGCCTGGTGGTCCGCTTCTCTGTAGGTCAGTGGCCACGGGAGCTGTGGAGAGGCTCAGGCAGGCAGGCTGTCCCCAGCCACCCAGCTAACCTTCTCAGGGGCCCCAAGGTGCTGCTCTGTCAGCCGGTGGGAATGAGAATTTAAATATGGTCCATGTGTGGACGAGTTGTTTATCATCCAAATAAACTCGGCCTTGCACGATTAAAATGCCAGTGTTGGTTTTAAAGGTCAAATGACAGTTTGGGGATATTTTTGTAACTTTGAAAGGTTCCTCAGCTACATCTGGCGAAAGTGCGTGAGACATTCTGGGGGAGTCTCCATTGGGAGCTCAGCCTTGTCCACAGAGAAGCTCTGTTACACGGACTTCAGAGCTGGGCTTTGGAGCTCACACCCTAACCATTCATTGTTTTCAGTTTCCTTTCATGATTATATTTAACTATTTGCCTGTTACCTTTGATTCCTGACCTGCATACTGAAAAGACAGGTTTTGTGATTTTTACCTTTTTTTGTAAGGATTAAAAACTTCAAGAAGTTGGGTTGACATCTGGCCGGTGTGGCTCAGCCGTTGAGCATCGACCTATGATCCAGGAGATCTCAGTTCAGTTGCCAGTCAGGGCACATGCCTGGGTTTCGGGCTTGATCCCCAGCAGGGGGCATGCAGGAGGCAGCCGATCAATGACTCTCTCATCATTGATGTTTCTCTGTCCCTCTCCCTTCCTCTCTCTGAAATCTAAAGATTTATTAAAAAATAATAAAATTAAATTTAAAAAAAGCAGTTGGGTTGACACTGCTGTGGTTTCTATGGGCAGTGATTTGGGTTTTTACAGACACCCAGCATTTCCTCTGAAAATCAGTTGATTGTCCTGTAGGTTAAAACATAGGTGTTCATTTTTTTCTTCTTTAATTTATCTTTATTGTTGAAAGTATTACAGGTGTCCCCCATTGACCTCCCCCCCCCCCCTCCCCAGGCCTTCACCCCATTTGGTTGGCTCTTGAAACTTCAGTGACATTTAAAAGTAAATGCCCATTCTCTGTTTCTTGTTATGTCTCTTTTACCTACATGTGAAAGGCAGAGAAACAAAAATTGAGTATTCCTGTTATTTTTTAATTTACCATTTTAACCACTTTTAGGTGTGCAGTTCAGGGCATTGAGCAGGTTCACTTTGTTGTGTGATCATTGCCTCTCTCCCTCTCCAGAATTTTCCCATTATCCTAAGTGGAGGCTCTGTATCCATTAAACAGTGACTCCCTATTTGCCCTACTCTCCTGTGCCTGGTCCTTATAATCTACTTTTTCTGCCTCTATGAATTGAACTAGTCTAGGCACCTCATACAGGTAGAATCATACAATATTTGTTCTTTTGTGTCTGGCTTATTTCACTTAGTGTAATGTCTTTAAGGTTCACCCACTTTATCGTATGTGTCAAAATTTCATTCCTTGTTAAGGCTGAATACTATCCCATTGTATATATAGACCATATTTTGTTTATCCATTCAACCACCAATGGATACTTGGGTTATGTCCTCCTTCTGGCTGTTGTGAATGCTGCTGTGACCATTGGTCACAGCAAATGCATGTTCAAGTTTCTGCTTTCAGGGTTTTTTATGTGTATATATACAGAAGTGGAATTGCTGGATCATCTGGTAATTCTGTTTCATGTATTTTGAGAAACTGCCACTCTGTTTTCCACAGTGGTTGCACCATTTTACATTCTCACAAACAGACCACAAGGGTTTCAATTGCTCCACATACTTATTTTCTGTTTTTGATAATTGCTGTCAACTGAGGTGCATGCCCTTGGCCTGAATCGAACCCGGGACCCTTCAGTCTGTGGGCCAACACTCTAACTACTGAGCAAAACTGGCTAGGGCTTGGCATAACTTTTTACAAAGAATGCTATTTAATTTTTCAGTAAAACAATTATGTAGTTTTCCTATCTTTTCCACTAAAGATGAGGTAATTGTATCATTCTCCCATGGCATAATTAAGATTTTATTTGACACATCTGTATTAGAGATTCCTTATCTGTGAAGAGCAATGAGTTTTATTAAATATGTCATCTCCCACATCAGATTTGTTCTAATCAAGTTTCGTTTCCCTTTATTTTCTTACTCCACTACTTCTAGGCTGCAAAGCCAATTTATTCTCCTGTATATAAATTGATTATTTCATGAAAAGGTAGTCACTGTAACTATTAAATGCAAAATGTACCATAACATGGACTGCAATTGCCAATTTAGGCACACCTGAATTAGGAAGCTATGGTGTAACAGGGATTAATTAAACAGCTTTGTTAACCATCTTTTCATGTGCTTATTGACCATTTGTGTTTTGGGGGGGTTTTTTGGAGAAATGTCTATTCATGTCCTTTGCCAGTGTTTTAAGGTTTTGATTGTGTGTTTTTTTAATTTCCTTTTTCAATTACAGTTTACATTCAATATTATTTTGTATTAGTTTCAAGTGTACAGCATAGTGGTTACACAATCATATACTTTACAGTGTGTTCCTCCCAATATTTCCAGTACCCCCCTGGCACCATACATAGTTATTACAATATTATTGACTATATTGATTGTACTTTACATCCCTATGACTATTTTGTAACTACCAATTTGTGCTGCTTAATCCCCTCACCTTTTAAACCCAGTTCCCCCAACCCCCTTCCCTCTGGCAACCATTAGTCTATATCTGTGAGCTTGTTGTGTTTGTTCATTTATTTTGTTCTTTAGATTCTACATATAAGTGAAATTATATGGTATTTGTCTTTTTCTAACTGACTTATTTCACTTAGCATAATACTCTGTAGGCCTATCCATGCTGTTGCAAATGGTAAGATGTCATTCTTTTTTTATGGCTGCATAATATTTCAATATATACACACGCATACATACATACATACATACCACAGTTGTTTTATCTACTTATCTATTGATGGGCACTTGGGTTGCTTCCATTTGGGCTATTTTAAATAACGCTGCAGTGAACATAGGGTTGCATATATTGAATTCCTGTTTTTGTTTCCTTCAGGTATATACCCAGAAATGGAATTGCTGGGTCATATAGTAGTTCCATTTTTAACTTTTTGAGGAACCTCTATACTGTTTTCCATAGTGGCTGCACCAATCTGCAGTCCCACCAACAGTGCATGAGGATTCCCTGTTTTCCATATTCTCACCAATACTTGTTTGTTGACTTATTGATAATGGCCATTCTCACAGTTGTGAGGTGATATCTCATTGTGATTTTAATTTGCATCTCTCTGATGATTAGTGACATTGAACATCTTTTCATATGTCTATTGGCCACCTGTATGTCCTCTTTGGAGAAGTGACTATTCACGTCCTCTACCCGTTTTCTAAGTGGATTGTTTGTTTTTTTGGTGTTGAGTTGTATGAGTTCTTTGTAAATTTTGGGTATTAACCTCTTACTGTATGTATCATTCTTTGCCCACTTATGAACTGGATTGTTTTGTTGTTTTTGTTGAGTTGTATGAGTTCTTTATATATTCTAGATACTATTTCTGTATCAGATATGAGATTTGCAAATATGTTCTCCCATTCTTAGGGTTGTCTTTTTATTCTGTTGATAGTGTCCTTCGATGCCCTAAACTTTTAAATATTGATGAAGTTCCGTTTATCTGTTTTTTCTTTCGTTACTTTTGCTTTTGGTGTTACAGCCAAGAAACTGTTGCCAAATTCAATGTCATGAAGTTTTCCCCTATGTTTTCTTCTAACAGCATAATTTTAGCTTTTATGTTTAGTTTATTAATATTGATCCATTTTAAGTTAATTTTATACATAGTATTTTATAGTACCTTTTGAATAGGGATATCTAGTTTTTCCCAGCACCATTTGTTGAAAAGACTGTCCTGTTCCCATTGAATAGTGTTGGCACCCTTGTTGAAAATCATTTGACCATCTATGTGAGTGTTTGTTTCTGGGCTTTCTAGTCTATTTCATTGGTCTGTATGTCTGTCTTTATGCCAATACCACACTGTTTTGATTACTGTTGCTTTGCAGTAAGTTTTAAAATCAGAAAGTGTGGGTCCTTTAACTTTGTTCTTTTTAAAGATTGGATTATTTCAGGTTCCTTGAGATTCCATATGAATTTTAGGATGGATTTTTCTATTTCTGCAAAAAATATCATTGGGATTTTTATAGGGATTGCATTAAACTTGCAGATTGCTTTGGGGAGTATTGGCATCTTGACAGTATTAAATCTTTTAACCCATGAACGTGGGATGTCATTCCATTTGTTTATGTCGTCTTTAATTTGTTTCAGCAATGTTTTATAGTTTTCAGTGTACAAATACTTTGTTTCCTTTGTTAAATTTATTTGTAATTATTTTATTCTTTTTTGATGCTACTTGTTAGGTTTTAATAAGCTAGTTTTGATAGCTGTCCCATATTTGAAAAATATGTTTATATGCTCCTAACAGAACTAAAAAATCCAGGACTGAGGGAAACTTGAGATACACAGAGCAACATAAATAGATCTTAAAAATATGGTCCTGCATAGAAAATGGGAGAAAATCTATTCCACAAGGCCATTTATGTACATTTAAAATACTGTGTGCAAAGTATTATGCATTTTACAAGGACACACACAAAATAATGCAGGGTTTTCTGAGTTGTGTTCCATAACTGGTGTCTAGTGAGACATTTCAAGGCATGGTGTTAAAGCACTTGATTCTTGCCCATGTTCATATTCAGGACAGACCTCAAGATGCATCGGAGATTGAGCTCCTAAATCCTGAAACACAGTAGGAAGGGCACCCCTTATTCCAGGCCAGGATTTGTAGAATTTACTTGGTGCAGTTTTTCCTAGAAAAATTGGTGTCCTTTGTTTCTTAAATATCGAAGAAAAGGTTTTTCCTGATGACAGGTCCCAATGTCTGAGCCAAAGTTGGAGAATCTCTGCCCTTGAGCAGCTGGTGATGATGGTGATGCTGGTCACAGTGACAACAGCAGACACATGCAGCTCTTATTTATGTGCCAGAATCCATAGTCCTTTACACGTTTTTAACTCATTTAATCTTGAAAATCACCCTATGAGGTGGTACTGTAATATTATTATATCCATTTACGTATGTGAGGAGAGGCATGGAGTGCCTTACTAACTTGGCCTGAGACCATAGAGCTAATTAATGGTGAATTTGAGGTCTGAATGCTGGCAGTTAAGTTTACAGAGCCAACTTTTCCCTTTGCTTTTCTCTGTTGCCTGTCTCAAATTCATTTAAGTTTTGTTTTGCACTTTTTTTCCTTCCTTCTTTGTTTTTCATTTCATTTTCTCTCTCTTTGGTTTACTGAAATGAAAACTTAGACCTTTCCTTGTTCCGCCTTTCTTCTTTTCTAATATATTGTTATACTCTTCACTCTACACACGGTTTCAGCTGCATCCCACAATTTTTGATGCTGGTTTTTCATATTGTTCACTTCAAAATATTTCCTAATTTTTATTGATTTACTTTTGCGTATCTTTTCATTTAATTTGATTAAATAATTCTATGTATGTTGCTTAATTTATGAATACTTAGGGATTTTGAAAAATTATCATTGGTTCTGATTTCTAGTTTAATTCTTTGTGGTCTGAAAATATAATCTAATTTCACTCAATTGAAACTTATTGAGATTTGCTTTATATTCCAGCATATGGTTGTTTTTGGTGAATGTTCCAGATGTACCTAAAAATAATGTTTATTCTGAAGTTGTTGGGCACACAGTTCTATACATTTCAATTAGTTGAGTGCCGCTTAAATTCTCTATATTCTTACTGATATTTAGTATGCATGCTCTATAAAATACAAGGAGAATTGTGTTAAAATTTTTTACTGTGACAGTTCTTTCTGCTTTTAGATTTATCAATTTTTTCACTTCACGCATTTCGAAACTGTTATTTGGTGTGTCCACCTTTAAATTTGTTATTTTTCTTGATGAATTGACCCTTTTATCCTTATGAAATGTCCTTCATTATCTCCTGTAATCTCCTTGTTTTGAAAGCTACTTTGTCTAATATTAACATAGCCACAACAGCTTCCATATACTTAATGTTCACACGGTGTATATTTTCCCACTTTTTACCTTTATCCCAACCCTGTCCTTATATTTAAAGTGTGTCTGTTGTAAAGAGCGGATAGCTGGTTCATGTCTCTTTATCTCTTTTGCTTTTCTGATACTCTCCTCCCAAATTAAGGACTTAATAATCTATAAGAAGAAAATTTTTAAGCCTAACTTAAATAAACCCTGCCGTGAACCTTGTACTGAATAAACAGCCTCTGCATTTTGTTGAGAATTAGGCTTTCTTTCAAGATCCAAAGTAAAGGTCGGTCATGATAACTGTGTAAAGTAACCTTTTACTGAAGCTATAGAGAGTCTACTTACTATGCTAGGAAAAGTTCTGTCAAATTTTCCATTTTAATATTTTCGGGAAATGTATTAATTATTTTTATAATTTTAGAGAGTTCCCTCACTGTTCCTCTTTTATTCATTTGTTACACATTCAGAGTGTATTTTCCACCAGTAGAACCTGAAAATGTTTTTCTTTCTGTCAGATTTCAGGTACAGAGGTAGAGCTGATTACATTCCCAGTTCTAACCTGCCAGCGACATCATCCTATGCAAATTTCCTTCTTCTATTTCCTTTTATTTTTATCTTCATCTATTCAAACATACATGCTGTGTATTATTGCATTTGTATATGTCCTTATGAAGTACTTACTGTTTTGTGTGCGGAATTTTAAATGTGTATAAATGGCATTATGGAATAGATTTATTTCTTTTTTCATGCTGTACTGTGTTATAAAGAGGCATTTTTATTGCTGTGTGCATCTTTAATCCACTGCCTGTAACCTTGAAATGTTTTCCTTCAAATTGGGATGCTCACAAATCTTCTGTTTATTTGGGAAATTATAATTTGCTGTGAGATACTTTGCTGTATTGATCACCATAGCATTCTAGTGCTTTATTAATTGGTGAAAAAAAATTAAAATTCCAGTCCTGCTGCTCAAAAAAACTATTTAGTCAAGGACTCCACCACAATGGAAAGTTTTCACTTTCTCATGAACTCTGTCCAAGTAAATGTGGATCTTGCCCAGAGATGACCAGTACCTCCAGCTCCCAGGACGCACACCCTGGGACGATGTCTCTGACACGCCTGACCCTTCTCTATTCAGTCTCACATCTTTGTTAGATGCTTAGGATTATCTTCATAAAATCATACTACACTTTCCCCTGGATCAGCAGTTAAGGCTTTTATAGCACTGAACCAAACTAATAGCCCGGAAAAACTGTGTCCCCGGGAGCTATTGTCGGGGAGCTTCACTTTGGGCACAAATGTGAAGAATCCTATATATTTTTGAGACTTCTGGTTCAGGAAAATGGCAGCTGTAACAAACAGGAAGCTTTTGGCTACATGTTACAAAACCCCAAGTTAAATTATATATAGATTTATTTTTTAAGCCAGATAGATAGACAGGCAGACAGATAGCTGATAGATAATTATCTCATGTTATTAGCAGAATGATTAATATTGGCACACTGTAGCAGACAAGCGCAGGCATCTGAGAAGCTTGATACAGTAAAAGCTTGTTGATTGGTCCTGCAGATTTCACTGGGGTTTGGTGACTGTCCTGTGTGGAGCTGGTGACTCAGACATCACAGTGCTTCATCTCGTCACTACACTGTAATCCGTGGCTTGTAAGGTCATTCTGGTAAGGGAGGAGGGCTGGTGGATTTCACAGGTGGATTTTAAGGACAAGACTTGGAACTGACATGCTTTCTGCCTGTGTGCCACAGCCCACATCAGTCAGATGACCCCGTCCTAGCTGCAGGGGATGCTGAGACATGGAGTCTTCCTGTGGGCCTAGGAAAAGGAAAGAGTATGGTCATCAAGGAGCCGCATTCTCGCCCCAGGGAGTCTAGACGTAGAATAGGTCTCAGGGGTGGCTGACTGAGCATCTCAATAGTGTCATCAGGGGCCCGGAATCTTTCTCTCTCTTTCCAGGCTGTCATCTTCCGAGTGTCAGCTTTGTCTTCCGCTGTTCTCCTGGTTACGAAATGGCTGCTGCAGTTTCAGCCGTCACATCCAGACATGGCTATATGCTAAGGTGGAAAGGGACTTCAGGGGTTCCTGAGTGAGGGAACCTTTCCTAGAAGCAGCCCAGCACGCTTCCTCTGATGACCAGAACGGCCAACATTGAAGCTAATCACTGACAAGTCAGGATTTAGCCCTAGTGTGAGAAGAGGGTCACCCTCTCCTCAGTCATGTTGAGGGGTGGGATGGGGAGGGCTGGTCACCATCTGACCCAAACTGAGGCTCAGTCGGTATGGGAGAGGAGAGCGTAGGTGGTGTGTAGGCAACCAGCAATGTTTGCCAAAGTCAGTCTCATTCACATCATTTCCAGTCCTTAGCAAAGTGTGCGATTTTCTTCCCATGGCTCCTGCACTGTGCTCAGTAAGTTTATGCCTGGTACTGCATTGTTTGTTCTTGCTTTGATGATGCTATTTTCCATGACATTTGCTGGTATATTGGAAAGCTATTAATTATCAGTCACCTCTGTTCAATTTTCTTTTATCTATGTGTCTCGGTAAATGCCTTAAATCCTTTTTGGAGTAATATATGTGAATTAAATACAGGGAAAGAAACCCAGAGGTATAAGGATCTTAAATGGGACAGTGACAGGGTTGAAGAGTAAGAAAGTAAAGAATATTTTATTACGTTACATTTCTGTGAAAAGAGAGGTTGCATCTCATTGCCTGGGGAAGAAGTGGGATTGTGTATCTTTCTCAAAACGTGTTTTAAGAGAATGCTGTGTGTTTGCAGTGAGAGGGGGTGGGTGTGATCTCTTCACTGTCCCCGAATCTTATACCTAATGCTGAAACTGGATTATTAAACATCTTTTAAGAATATTTGAGCGTTTTAAAGACCGCTTTCCCCCACTGTTCTTTCTGAGAAGAGTGGGAGATGGGTAGGGTGGCCCCCCTTCCCCCAGAGGGATATGTCCCAAGACCCCCAGTGGATGCCTGAAACCACAGATAGCAGCAAACTTTCACCTTTTCACCAAAGGAAGCACTTTACGACTTCTCTTTGGCGTATCCGAATTGCCAGCATTGCTACTTGTGTGCTCTGGGGCCATCACTAAAGTAAACTAAGTTTACTTGTGATACCCAGACAATCAATCTGATAACCGAGACAGCTACTAAGAGCCTAACAGGTGGGGGCATGTGCAAAGTGGACACGCTGGGCAAGGGGATGACTCACAGCCCAGGCAGGGCCCAGGGCAACTGCGTGAGACTTGGTCACATTTAATATTTTCAGATGGTGGTTGACTACGGGTAATTGAAGCCATGGAAAATGAAGCCATGGATAAGGGGGAACTGTTGTAATTGGTTTTCATAGGGGGAAATTAAGAAACAGAAATGAAGGAATTTGAATTTCCTCACATACTCATAGCACTGAGCAAATTGGATCAGAGGTCTCTGGGGTCAGAACTCATTCAGGAAAACAGGTTGAACATAGCCAAGGTCACCATTCCTGTAGTGAACTCTGCCACCTCTTACGTAGTGACAGAAAGGGTTGAACAAGCTAATTTATGCCCCTGTACCCCCCCTCTACTCACACGTGCACACACACTGCACCAGAAGACATATTCTGAGGCCATATATATATATATTTTTTTTAATCGTTCAAGTCAGTGGTATTAATTTATAACTTTTTTTGAAGTGTGGATTAGCTTCTTTGTATCTGAGTTTGTCTATTAAATGAAAAGGCTAGTGGACCAATGAGGGCACCATAAACCCATACTGAGCGGACTGCACGGTTGGACAGACGCCTCCTTTTATGTGCTGGATACACTGCCACACAGATGAGTAACACGCTCTGTGCCATTAAAGAACTCAGGCCTCTTGAAACGTTTGGGGGGAATGTTAGTAAAAGGAACACATTTTGTTAGCATGCTAGTTTGCAAATGTTTTATGCAAACCTAACTATACTAACATGGTAGTTGGGATTCGTTAAGGTCATATTTTCAATACACATCAAATTTTACTACAGTAAATATACCTACAAAAGGGATAGGACAATAGATGAAGGTTATTTGAATTTTTAGAAGGAACGTATTTTAACATTGATGGCGGGAAAGAGGATGGGCTCGTGTGGGGTGGGGGACCTCCAAGGTAGTAACCCCTTTCTCTTGTCCTTTCCAATAGTGTCACAATAGCATCGTGCTCTTAGGGTGGAATTCTTTTCTGTAACAGTGCCTACTTTTCTAGAAATCTTGAGGGAAATAGAAACTTAAATAGTTCCTAGAGTTGACTGTGATGAGTCCACCTACACAGAAATTGC
Organism: Miniopterus natalensis; assembly: GCF_054644295.1. Lineage (NCBI taxonomy): Eukaryota > Metazoa > Chordata > Mammalia > Chiroptera > Miniopteridae > Miniopterus > Miniopterus natalensis. The sequence goes on along the minus strand of NC_142085.1, from coordinate 32,768,293 downwards.
ATTTAGCTGCTTAGTCTTATCAACAGCCCAGTTGCCTCATAAATATATCCAGGCCAAAGGTCTTTAGCAAGGACACCACACAGATGATGTCTTCCTCCTCCTGCATCTAGAGAGGTGGCACATTTATTGTTAGGTCACCTTGTGGCTGGCGATGCCAAGCTTGGCTACTTGGTTAAGGTAGTGACCGCCAAATCTCTGCTGTAAAAACCCATTTTTCTTTTGTAATTAGTAAGTAGCCCATAGATGCATACCCGAGACAGTGTGAGTATCTTGTTTCCCAGCCCCTTTTACCTAGGCGTCCTGGCATCGAACGATGCTTCTTGCTTGAATTAGTGGTTACATTGGGAGTATCAAATGGTGATTTTCTTATTGTATCATTCCTTCTACACTTGTCAGCTGGCATGCTTCCTAAAGAACAGTTTCTCTCACCTTCCCCAACCTATAGCCATGGACTGGGGCTCCCTTTCTCCCCCCGCCAATGTGTTTTAATCTAGCAATGTCATTCTTAATGATGCTCAAATGGTTCCCAGATTGGCCAGCAACCCTTCAGACCAGCTTCTGTCTTTATTGCACATGTCCTTGTTTATCTTTGAGCACTTATCTGCTTTTTGGGGAACAAAACATTCTAGACTCATCATTTACCTGCGCCAGACCTGGGATCAGTCACTGCTGATGCCGTTTAGTGGAGAATGGTATTTACAAGCCAAGATCTGGCTGTTAAGTGTATTTATGGCTCCTGGGTGTTAATATTTCTAGGCTCTTTAATCATGAGTTCATATTGAACCCTCCTCATTATTTTGTTTTTTATTTTAAATCAGTTTATTGAGGTACAGTGTACCTATTATAAAATGTGCTCATTTTAAGTGTAGAGTTTCCTGAATTTTAGCAAACACATACGCCCTTGTAACGATCACCTTATGCCAGTTTTCACCACTTACAGCCTCTAATCTGCTCTCTATCACTGTAGATAAATTTGCCTATTCTAGAATTTCATATAAGTGAAGTAATACAATATGTAGCCTTTTGTCTGGTTTCTTTCTCATTCAGCATTATGTTTTTAAGACTCATTGTAATGAATATCAGTGGCTCATTACTTTTTATTGCAGAGTAGTAATCTGCTGAATGGATATATCACAACTTGTTTATCTATTTACAAGTTGATATACATTTGGGCTGTTTCCAGCTTATGGCTATTATGAATAAAACTGTGAACATTTAGGAACAAGTTTTTGTGTGGACGTATGTTTTCATTTCTCTTGGGTAAATACTTAGAAATGGAACTGCTGCATTATATGATAAGCATGTTTTTAACTTTGTAAGAAATTGCTAAATAATTTTCCAAAGTGGTTGCACCATTTTATACTCCCACCAACGAGACCCAGTTACTCCACATCTTCATCAACACTTGGTACTCTCAGTCTTTTAATTTTGGCCATTCTAGTGGGTATGTGATGGAATTTTATTGTGGTTTTAATTTCCATTATGACTAATGATATAGAATATCTTTTCAGGAACTGATGGGTTATTTTTTTCTTCGACGAAATGTTCATTCAGATCTTTGGTCCATTTTTAATTGTCCGCAGTGGGTAATGCTACCCATGCTTTAGGTTTTTTGTTGAGCTGTAAGAATTTTCTGTGTATCCTGAGTGCAAGTCTTCACTCATATATATATATATATAGTAGGATATTTTCTCTCAGTCTGTGACTTTTAAAAAAATTATCTTTAGGACAGTAGGAAATTTAATTTTGATTAAGTCCAATTTATGGATTGTTTTAAAGTATTTTTTTATAGATTTCAGAGAGAGGAAAGGAGAGGGAGTGATAGAAACATCAATGAGTCATCGATCAGCTGCCTCCTGCACGCCCCCTGCTGGGGATCGAGCCCGAAACCCCGGCGTGTGCCCCTACCAGGAACTAAACTTTGATCTCCTGGATCATCAGTTGATGCTCAACTGCTGAGCCACACTGGCTGGGCTGTGGATTTTTTTTTTTGGTCCTATCTAAGGAAAAGAGTTTCTCCTATATTTTCTTCTACAAGTTTTATAACTAGTTTCTGTGTTTAGGTCTATGATTCCATTATAAGTTAATTTTTATGAATATTGTGAGATGTAGGGCTCAGAGTTCTTTTTTTTTTTTCTTTCTCTTTTTTTAAACATAGGTGTCCATTTGTTCTAGCACTATGCATTAAAAAGACTAACCTTTCCCCCATTGAATTGTCTTGGCACCTTAGCCACAAAAAAAAAAATCAACCAGCCATCTGTGGGAAGAAGCATTTCTGAACTCTCTAATCTCTTCCGTTTATCTATATGTCTGTTTTTACACTAATACCACATTGTCTTGATTGCTGCAGTTTTATAAGAAGCAGAGCCCAAGCTAGCTCCTCCCAGAGAGTTCATACCAGGATTCACAAATTCATATGCTAAGCTGGCCACGTGCAAGCAGTATTACCTTATTTGTATTAAAACTTAAGGGACTAAAACTTCAACCTGACTTAATTTCATTTATGTCCCTTTCCCCTATATTTCTCATGTTTTTTCTTATTTGTAGTGGTGTCATTTATATACATACTTTGCATATTAAATATACAGGAACGTTCCTCATTTCTGTACCTACAACAGTGTTGCCTCCCTGGTTTCTTGAAATGCGGCCTATCTGGTCTGCTTTTCACTTCCCCCTGGTGAGAGGAGTATCTCCCATGACAGCACAAACTAGTAATGAAGGGTGATTGGCATGTGGATTCAGCTTTGGGGCTGCGATGGGGAATGGTGGGGACTGTGGCAACCAGGGCAGGGCAGGTGCAGCTGCAGCTGGAAGGCACAGAGCCTCTCAGTGCCACTGTTGCCATAATGGAATGCTAGCCTAGTTTGCCAAATTTTCAGAAAGACCTGAAATCATTGGATTTTAACATGTCTCAATTTAAAAACACAGAAACTGTGCAGACCAAGCCAAACTTTCCTATAGGGCCACATATGGCCAGATGCTGCAGTTCATGACCTCTGGTCTTCACAATAAGTAAGAGCATAGAAATGAGTGAACAATACACCTCAGGTTAAGTCTGTGTCATACCCGACGTAGGTGGGTAGAGAAGGAATGATTGCCTTAGGTACACGTGAAAGGGATTTCGGTTTTTAAATAGACTTTATTTTTAGAACAGTTTTAGATTTATAGAAAATCTGAGAAGATACTAGAAAGTTCCTGTATACCCCATACCCAGTGTCCCTGTTGTTAACATTTTACGTTAGTGTGGTACGTGTGTTATAATTCATGGACCAATGTTAACTAAAGTCGGTTCTTTATCCACATGTCCTTAGTTTTTACCTAGTGTCCTTTCTCTGTTTCAGGATCCTATTCTGGATACTGTGCTAACTGTCATGTCCATGGGTTCCTCTTGGCTGTGTCAGTTTCTCCGATTTTTCTCGTTGTTGATGGCCTCGAGGTCAGGTACATTGCAGCATGCCTCTCTAGTGGAGTTTTTCTGAGGTTTTTCTCATGATTAGAATGTGGTTATGGGTTTTGGGGAAAAGGATCACAGGTGTCAAGTCCCATTTTTGTAACCTCATGTCAAGGGTACGTACTATCAGCATGATTCTGCAGCTGGGATTATTCTGGCTCTGGTTGTTGGGGGCTCTTTCAGCTCACTTCTCTTGGCACCTCCTCCTCAGTGTGAGTTTGGGGGTTTTGTTTGTTGCTTTTTAAACACCGTACTTTCTGGCACTACAAGGTGCTTTAGGCTTACCTTGTATATTTCCCACCCCAGTCCTAGAAGCAGCCATTTCTGCAAGAGGCCCTGGTTCCTTCTATTAGAGAATGTGTTAGTAAAGACCACGGAGGTAAAGTGCCATGCTCAGCACATCGTGTCAGGGGTACATACTATCAACATGACTTGTCCTCTTAACCTTGATCATCTAGCTGAGGTGCTGCTTACCAGGTTTCTTTACGCTGCAGTTATCCCCACCCCATACTGTTTTCTTTGGAAGGAAATTACTGTGTGCAGCCACCCCTAAGGAGTTACGCTCCACCTTCTTGGGTGGGTGAGGGTTGTCAATGTAAACTGTTTGGAATTGTTCTGCTTGGAAGATTTGTCTGTTTCCTTATTTGCTTATGTATTCAATCATTTAATTATATACTTTAGGTTGTATTAGTATCCAGCACTTATTTTATACTTTACCCCTTTATTTTGTTGCTCAGATTGTTGCAGCTTTGGCCATTTGGGGCCCTTTCAGTCGACTCCTGTGGGTCTTTTCCATACCCCCATCAATATGTGGGGTTTTGTTTGTTTTAGGGTTTTGGTGCACTTCCTCACTTTCTAGCTCCAAAGATACCCCAGGGCCATCTTGTATGTTTTCTGCCCTGCCCTAAATCAGCTACTTCAAGTAGTTCTGATCCTTTTTTTAAGAACATGATATTAGAAACCAAGATCTGGGTGCTAGGTGGGCTCATTGCTACTGAAATGTCATTGCTTCTAGGTTTCTCAGCTGACAGAACAAGAAAATATATGTGAGTGTACTAAGCCATGTTTAGACGTGTATATACATGGCTATAAACATATCTAGAACCGTCTCTATGTTAAGCTATACATAGTTCATGCTGATGTCTTCAACTCTACCCCATAACCACATGGTCATTCTAGCTTTCTCTCTGCTTATCTGTAAGTTCTCACTCCAGCAGTGAGGAACCTGGCTCACAATATCCACCATCTGAAATGGATCTTTTTTAAAAAAAAATTAAGGAGTGCAGTGGAATGCTCCTGTCAAGGGCCGGTAGCACTTGAGTTCCTTTCTTCCTGGAAGGTTTTTGGTCTTCTGTCTACATTGGTTAATGCTACTCACGCTTTATGCTTAGCTCATGCTGATGTTCTCAAGGAAGTCTCGGCAGGGCCCAGGGCAGGTCAGATTCTCTGCAGCGTGTTCTCGTAGCATCTGCTTCCCTCACAGCCCTCGTCAGCATAGAACTTAAGGAACTAATTTCACGGGTATTTGTGTCATTGCCTTTTCTTTCCCAGAATGTTGGCTTGCTCACGGGCTAGCACAGCACTGGACACACATTATGTACATGATAGATATTTAGTGAAAAAATACAGAGGGAATGGAAGGAATGTTATACTCCACCTTCTGTCCAGTGACATAGGAGAAGGGTTGAGAATATAACATCAGGAACATTTCTTCTTTCTAGAGCTCTCAATTCCTTTAAAGTAATTAGCTTACATACCTCAAAGGTTCATGCTATGGATGGTGGTAGGTGGAAATCAAAATAGGCAAAAACCAAAAATGTCCTGGGCAACAATAAAGTTATGTGAAGGACACTGTGGAACAAAGAGCATTGAGCCAAGTGACAATTAGTTGAAGGAAATAGATGGTGAAGCCATTAGGGGACCAATGCAAGAAAGAGAAAGAGCAGATATGACGTTAACTTTCAGACTTGTTCCAAAGAAAAGTTATGGTATGTTGGACCATATAAATGCAGTTTCTGTGTTGGAAAATATCAGATGTGTATAGGCAGTGAAACTGGGAAGGACCCTTGTCTCTAGGTCATCGCTCCTGTATTCCTACATCATATTTGCACTGCTCTTCTCTTTAATTCATTGGATCCTGTTGGATTCGGGGTGGGTTTTCATTTTCCCTCTGAAGTTATTAGTTTAAAAGGCAGGATACCAAGTGTAACATCCTTTATGTAATTCTAATCCCTGACTATAGCATTTTAAATTTCAGAAGATCAAGGACTTTATTCATTTCCGTTCGGAAAAAATAAAACAAGATTTCACCTAGTGGTATGTCTTGAAGGACACTAAAGGCATTTCTTTAACTTTTTGTCTTACTCTGAGGGCAATATGATCACACATGTGTGCTCTTCTGAAGCGTGGCCGTCCCTGGAGCTGGCTGTTGGCCATCTCTCGAGGAGGGACCAAAAGCATGCAGCTTAAAGCTGCTGGGGGAAAGTTAGCTAAAAAACAGGAGCTGGTTGTTGGTAAGGGTTTCCAGACACGGGCGCCCCGGTTACCTGCTGCCTCCTTTTCTGGACATGAAGATAAACAAGCACCACCTGCCCTGGGATGGTTGAAATGGCAGTTTGCCTGGAGGCGTGTAGGGGTGTACCGAATGCACCTTTGTATCCTTTTAGCGGTTGGGTGTATGGAAATGACCCTGCCAGAAGTGGTTTTGACTTGGTAATCTTGCCATGGCAAGTCCAGGAGGGAGGAATAAATGACAGAGGGTGGCATTGAATCAATAGGGAGAGAATGCCTTTGGGGTCCCACCTGTTCGTAATATTGTAACTTAAAAATATGTGAACTGCTTCCTCTCTATTTTAATATCCAGGGCTTTATTACTTGACTTTAGATCAGAACTCACACCAGGCACCTGAAATTGTGCCTGTTATGTAACTGCTATTTCTTGTTAAGAAAGTAACAACACTTTTTAAGTACTGAGAATATTTTAGCTATATGAAAGGGTTTTATATATAATAGGAACAGTCAGTTACATTTGCACCCCTCTCAGAAAAGAACTTGGCTGCCAAGGATCCTTAAAGAGCACAGATTCAGAGGAAAGGACACCAACAAAGGATAGATCCAGGGGTGACGTGAAGGCATTCTGTAAATAGCTGTGCTATTTTCCCGTGGCGTGTCTGGCACTCTCTATATAGTACTGTGGCCGTGTCTGAGGGGCTGCGTGTCTGAGTCTGTGAAGAAGCATCCACACCAAATCTCAGAGCAGTGCCCACATGGCAAGGGCAGCTGGCTCTTTCTGAAGTTTTAAACTCTTTAAATGACAAACTTTTTTATTTAGCATCCTTGTAAACAGACTCCTGCTTCATCACTTCGCCTTTAACACCACTCTGGAAAAAAGTAAAGTTTAAACAAATGTTAGTTCTGAGATCCTCTCAGAAATTTGGAGTGTGCTAAGCAAAACCTATCTTTTCTAGCACAAAACTGACACAGAAATAAAAAGTTTTCCTTCCTTGATTCATCTCATTACCTAGAACCCTAGGCCATTCTGTACTCTGTGGACAAAATTCCATGTGTCTTTCGTGACCTAACTTAAATGAAAAAGCTTGCCACAAAACATGCCTGGCCATATTTGTTTCTTTCCCTGTGGTCCCACAGTTATGGCTTATTATATTCTCTTTAATGCTAATTTCTCTTTTCCTATTTAAAAAATATTTTTGCCTTCTGTTGTTTTATTATCTGCTCTCCTCTTTGATTGTGAGCCTGTCCCTTGCACAGCGCAGGCACGTACTGACTGCTTGTTACGTGTGGCCCATGTTTCAGTTACTACCTGGTGCTTTCACACTTACCAATACTTTTTGGCACCTGCTGTATGCAGGGCACAACCCATGCATTCTCAAGAGGACACACAAGTCTGAGGTGGCGTCTGCTTACCTGTTTTTCACAGATTTGAAAATTTAGTGCAACTGGACAAAAGCAGTTAGAGAACTGAAAAATCATAGGCATTTTAAGAACATATAAAAAAAACCCCACAGTGCTCTTTTTAGTGCCAGAAGGCCATTCTGTTAATTTAAGGAAAAACATATATATTAGATTTACTTCATTTCTTAGTATCTTTGGCCTGTTTGACATATAAGACAGAAAAATTGAAATCATTTTATATTCTGCAGTGTGGGAGCAAATAGGAGTCTGAAGGTGGAATGAGTTAGGGGAGAGCTGTATTTTTATGAAAATTTTAGTAAATTTTCTAGATTTTTTCCCCACCTATGGAGAAAAGCTAGGACACAAAAGCAGTGGGTGTTGTTATTGATTCAGAATTAAATCACTAAAATATTGCTGAGAAAAATTAAAGATCTCAATAAATGGAGAGATATATCATGTCCATGGATTAAAAGACTCGGTATTTGCTAAGATGTCAGTTCTCACCAAAATGATGTGCTGAAGTGGACATACTATGAAACTCATCTGGAAATGAAAAGGGGTTAGAACTGTCAAAACAACTTTGATAAAGAACAGAGTTGGAAGACTAACACTACCTGATTTCAAGAGTTATTATAAAGCCATAGTAATCAAGATAGTGTGATATTAGCATCAAAATTACCAAATAGACCAGTGAATCAGAGGAGAATTCCAGAAATAAACTCACACATATAACAACTAGTTTTTGACAAAGAGGCAGAGGGAGCTTATTTATTCAGAGGCAGATAAAGTTGGGACAATTGGATCTCTATATGCAAAAAGAACTTCAGTCGTTCCCTCATACCATATATACAGATTAGCTCAAAAATAGATCATAATCTAAATGTAAAACTAAGACTATAATACTTCTAGAAAGGAGTAGAAAACCCCTGTGACTTGAGTTAGGCAAAGGTATCTTAGCTATCACACCAAAAGTATGATCCATGAAAGAACAAGTTGATGAACTGGACTTCATCAACCTTTAAAGTTCTGATCTTCAAAAGACACTGTTATGAGAATGAAAAGATGAGCCACACATTGGGAGAAAATACTTATATCTGAGAGAGAATTTTTATGCAGGTATGCAGAATATATTTTAAAAACTCTCAAAACTCAATAGAAAGGAAATATTTTTAAAATAGGTGAACGATTTGAACAAATATTTTATTAAAGAAGTGATACAGGTGGCAGATACATAAGTATATGAAAAGATACTCAACATCATTAGTCATTAGAAAAATGCAAATTAAAACCACCGTGAGATACTGCTAATACCTATTAGAATGACTAAAATTAAATGCTGACTATAACAAGTGTTGATGAGGATGTGGAGTAACTGGAACTCTCATATAGTGCCGGTGGGAATGTAAAATGGCACAACCACTTTGGAAAATAAGTTGGCAGTTTCTTAAAAAGTTAAATGTATACCTACCATATGACCCAGCCATTCAACTCCTAGGTATTTATCAGAAGAAAAAAAGTCCACATAGGCTTGTACACAATACTATAGCAGCTTTACCTGTAATAGTCAAAAATCTGAAACAACTGAAGCATCCATCCACAGGCGAATGGATTTTAAAAAATCAAAAACAAACAAAAACTGGGGCATATCTATACAATAGAATACTGTTCTGCAATATAAAGGAATGAATTACAGCATGGGTGAATAACCATATAGTTATGTTGAGTGAAAGAAGCCAAATCTTAAAAAATAAAAAAAGAGTATACACTCTATGATTCCATTCATATAAAATTCTATGAAATGCAAACTAATGTATAATGATAGGAAGGAGTTCAGTGGTTGCCTAGGGATAGGGGATGTAGAGGGGTTTGGGAGGGATGGATTTAAAAAAGAGCACAAACAAACTGGGAGGTGATGGAGATGTTTATTGTCTTCCTCGTGATGATGATTTCATGGCTATATACATATGTCCCAGTGTATCAAATTTTACACTTTAAAAAGTGCATTTTATTCTTTCAGGAGTTCCCCAAGACCACCCACATTAAATGGTTCACTAGGACTCATGCCACTCAGCATATAGTTAGTTGTACAGTAAGTCCTCATTTAACATTGTTAATAGGTTCTGTGACTAAGCAAAATGATGTATAAAAAGAACACTTTTACTATAGGCTAGTTGATATAAACAAGAGTTAAGTTCCCACAGAACCTCATCAAAGTTATAACCAACTCAAATTGAGCAAAATTATGTTGAGGACTTGTGGTTAAGATTTATTACAGTGACACAGTAAGGATACAGAGCTGGCTCTGTGAGGGAAAAAGACATCAGGAAGGGTCGGGAGGACTCCACTTGCAGGCTTCCGGTGTTCTCTCCCTCTCAAGGCTCGCAGGGAGCACGCCTTCCCTCCAGCAAAGATGGAACCTTGGGTGTACAGCGTTTATGTTCAGAGAAGCCCATTTAAGGGTCAAGGTTTTTATTGCAGTCTGGTCACCAATATTTTGCATTCCTGAAGGAAAGCAGGAGTTTAGTACCCCAGGCAGGCAAAAAAACCTCATCAGTGTATGGATTACTTCAACAGCCAGGTTTTCAGATGCCAGCCAACGGTCAGCCTTGCATGCAGGCCCTTCTAAAGATGACAGTGTCAGAACTATCCATTCTTTTCTGCAGTCAATTATACCTCAGTAGAAATTTTAATTTTTTTGTTTTTCTTTATTTAAATAATTTTTTACTTTTCAGTTATAGTTGATATACAACATTACATCAGTTTCAGGTGTATACTCCAGTGATTAGAGATTAGATAATTTACTAAGTGATCATCCCAATAAGTCTCGCACCCATCTGACATCATATATAGTTAATAGAATATTATTGACTGTATTCCCTATGCTGTAATTTGCATCCCCGTGACAATTCTGTAACAACCAATTTGTACTTCTTAAACTCTTCACCTTTTTCACCCATCCCCCAACCGCCCTCCCCTCTGGCAACCACCAGAATGTTCTCTGTAGCTGTGAGTCTGTTTCTGTTCTGCTTGTTTGCTTATTTTGGTTTTTGGGGTTTTTTTTTTTTTTTAGATTTAATTGTTGAGAGAGATGTATTTATTGACATTTTATTCATATTTTTTATCCTCTTTTTTTCTTCTTAAGACCCTTTAATATTCTATGTTATACTGCTTTGGTGGTGATGAACTCTTAGTTTTTTTTGTCTGGGAAGCTCTTTATCTGATCTTTGATTCTAAATGATAGTTTTGCTGGACAAAGTAATCTTGGTTGTAGATCCTTGCTTTTCATCACTTTGAATATGTCTTGCCACTCCCTTCTGGCCTGCACAGTTTCTGTTGAGAAATCAGCTGACAGTCTTATGGGAGTTCCCTTGTAGGTAACCAACTGCTTTTCTTTTGCTGCTTTTAAGATTCTATCTTTGTCTTTAACATTTTGCATTTTAATTATGATGTATCTTGGTGTGGGCCTCTTTGGGTTCATCTTGTTTGGGACTCTCTGTGCTTCCTGGACTTGTGGGTCTATTTCCTTCACCAGGTTAGGGAAGTTTTCTGTCACTTTTTCAAATAGGATTTTAATTTCTTGTTCCCTCTCTTTTCCTTCTGGTACCTCCATGAAGTGAATGTTGGTACACTTGAAGTTGTCCTAGAGGCTCCTTACATATCTTCATTTTGGGGGATTCTTTTTTCTTTTTGCTGTTTGATTAGGTGTTTTTGCTGCATTATATTCCAAATCACTGATTTGATTCTTGGCTTCATCTACTCTACTGTTAACTCCCTGCAGTTTATTTTTCATTTCAGTTAGTGTTTCCATTATTATACCTCAGTATAATTTTTTAAAAGATCATCATATATGTCAGTATGAGCTAGCACAAGGCAACAGTGATTAAGTTATTAAAAAGGAATAGACTTGAAAAATAGTAATTTCAGATTTGGGGAAAACCAACATAGATCTTCATTACTTGGAGAGCTTCATGCCCTTATGTCCTTTTGTTGGAATGCAGTGGGATATTAATAAATAAGTAAAATTGACATGCTTGGCAAATGGGAGCATCTAATTATTTTTAATATTTAATAATTTGACTTTTCATTTTAATTACACTTGAAAAACCATTCCCAAATATATAATTGTCCTTTTCATTTAAAAAAAAAAAAAAATCCTTGATTGATAATCATTATTTTAACCATTGGTTACTGATCATGACCCAGTTCTATAGCAGATGAAAGATAAGGCATTGGTGTTAAGATTATAATTATCTTAACACTACAACCTCACCCAGCTAAGAGGGTACGTGGAGCTGGAATGCAGCTGATACTTTGATGGCTGGGCCCACAGCCATGGGCCTTAGTGTGGAGTGTGTCTGCCTGAAAAGGGGACACCTTTTCTAGTTTGCCAAAGCTGCCATGTGGGCTGCCTATAGCCCTGCTCAACACATGTTCAGGAAGAAGGTGGTGGTTTTTCTAAAAATGCTGTCTAGTATCGTTGGGCTTTCTTGTGAACATGTCTTTCCTCTCAAAGAGATCCAGCAGATAACTTTCAGTTGAGGGTTGCCTTTAACCAGAACTCTGCCAGGTACAACAGGATGTGCTGGCAGCTGCTTTAGCTGCCTAGGTAAGGTGTTGTCTTTTGTAATTTGGCCCAATTGCCATTGAAAGACAAGCAAATTTAAGGTATGTTTTTCTTTTTGTCACCTAGGAGGACGCCTGGTGTCTCTTCTGTATCTGGATCCCATTACTAATGTCGCCAGCCAAGATTTCTGTGTGTCTATAACAATAAAAAATTCAGAGAAAGGCAACTCCTATGGCTCCTCTGAGTAAGATTTTGCTGTTTCTGAGTAATAAAGCTTCCTAAAGAGGAGCTAAGCCTTCTCAATTCTGAAGATACAATTGTTTAGAAGATTCAACTTTGGGACAAATAGGAAATATTTGACAGTCACATCGTAGCTTCCAATAAGTGAAGTTCAGATAATGGCACCCACTGTAGTTCTCCTAATCCTTCCTGAGCCGGAGGCTTAGTTTATGACGGAGTACACAGCTGATGGTGCTGAGCAGACAGACAGTAATTGGTTAACAGTCTATCAGCAGAAGGGTTCTGTTTGGAAACGTTCAACTTTTGGAAATTGACACACCCCCCCCCACCCCTTCCCATTTTTTCTACATGGCTCACATTCTTTCCCTCCTTTCAAATTATTTTCCCTAAGGAAATTTAAACCAAATCTCTTTCCCCTTTTTATAGATGCGAACCACACGCAAGGTCTCTGTCTGGCCAGTAGGCCTGGTTGGTGGGCGACGTTATGAACGTCCGTTGGTGGAAAATGGCAAAGTCGTTGGTTGGTACACCGGCTGGAGAGCAGACAGGCCTTTTGCCATCGACATGGCAGGTGAGGTGTATGGATGGTGACATTTGCATCTGCCTGATTGTTCTTATGGCTATTCCCATTGTAACAGGACACAAGATGAAGGAAGCTTTAAAAGACCACTTGAGCGAAAACTCTGAAGCATATCAGAATCAGCAGATGAACTATTTAAACCAGGGGTGGGGAACCTTTTTTCTGCCAAGGGCCACTTGGATACTATAACACCATTTGTGGGCAATACAAAATTATCAATTTAAAAATGAGCTATGAAAAAAGCTCCTAGATTTATTGAATTTCGAGTCCTGCCTGTTGCCTTCGCAAGGCCAGACCAACTGATTTCGCAGGCTGTTTATAGCCCATGGGCCAGACGTTCCCCACCCCGATTTAAACCTTCAGAACAGGCTTTTGGTTAATTCAAGTGGAAATTTATTTTGGGGGCAATTAGAAAATGCTCATTCCTTTTCTATTTTGCCACTGTCCTTGTGGCCGCCCTTTTATCCAACAAATGTTTATGTGCCAGGTGCTGGGTTGGGCACTGGCGAGTCCGTCATGAGAACTGGACCTGGCCCCTACCTTTTGGTATTCTCTCTAGAGGTCCAATTTCTCACAATAAGTCACATGCTTATTGATAAATTTTATAGTGATATGAAATTGACAAGCTAATCAATTTAATTCTTATTGATCAATTTAGTGCTTCTTGGTACATTTAATAGCTAAAATATAAAATTGGATTACTGGTTTTTCAAGCACTTATTAATTTTGAGTAGAACTGTATTTTAAAGTTTTTTATTCTCTAACCAAACAATTGAATTAAATAAGACCTGTAGCAGACCACAGATTCTAAAATGTTACTTTATCATGAAGTGACTCATTTTTTGTGGGTTGTATAAAATGATGCCTGTGATAACTGTGGAAAGATGCAGTTTGAAACATGAGGCTTAGAGGCAGAAAAATCACGGACATCTATAACCCAGAAGACAACGGCAGAAAAGCTTCAAAATTGATCTCATCAATCTTCAGCTCTGAAACATTGCTCTGTCTGTCTGTCAGCCTGTGCTTGGCCAATCTTTTGTGTATATTTCCCTGCTGCAGTCAGAATCTCTGTGCTCAGAATTCTGACAGGATGAAGGCTGTGTTCTAAACTGGATCCATCACTTTTATTCTGACAATACTATAAATTGGAGGAAGCATGATTATGAAGAATACCAGGCGCATGAGCTGGTGGGGGATGCTCTTGTGGATGGCAGCGTAGTGGCTCTGTCGCACTGCGTCACGGGAGAAGATATTTTTACTCAGTGTTTAGCAAACACTTCCTGAGTGCCAGGTTTTGGGGACTATGTGTTATTGTCTCTAACTCCAAGGGCAGACTAGATCCTTTACCCTCTCCCAGGCCCCCCTCTCTGCTTCCTGACCTCTCCATCCTTCTTCTAACCCTAGCCTATGCTTTGGTCCTCAGTTCTTGCAGCCCCAGAGCTGAGCTGGCATCTCAATCAAAGCATTTACCTGAAGGCAGACAGAGAGGTAGGTCAGCCATTTCAGATCTGCCCATAAACCAGCAGAAATTAAGATCTTTTTAACACTGTTGTCCAGTATGGTGATAGAGATATATGGAACTTAATTTTGGTTTTAGTTTAGTTGGTGTAATTTGTTGTATTATCTGAGCTGTAACTAAGTGCAGAAAATATGGTGTGATCTTGAAAATTAGAACATTCTGTTAACCAGAATACCAGCTGTATAAAAACAGGAATCTGCATGTTAGGAAGAAAGAGCACATTCCTTGGCTGAAGTCTCCAGACTCCACATCCATTGTGGGTATGCCATCCGTTTGGAGGGTTATGGAGTTGGAAGGACTTGAGATGAGGGGGAAGACAAGCATAGCATCTGCCTGGATTTCCTGTGCCTGCCACTGCCCTCCCCAGTCCCATCTCCTGAGAAGTAGGAGGAGTCACTCAGGAGTGGAAACCAGGTTTTGGCAGTGCCCTGCTCCTGTGCCCTTAGGGTAAAGGGCTCCTCCTCTGCATTGCCCCAAAGTCCTGCATATCCCCCATCCCACCTCGCCCCCATACACCTCGTCCCCTGCCACTCATCTTTGGGTACACCTGCTCCCATAGTTCCTCCTGCACATCCTAACCTTCACCTTGGGACCTGCACACATGCCCATGCCTGGAATGTTCTTTCCATAGTTCAGCCCTACACATCCTTTAGTTCTCAGCGTAAAACTCACTTTCTCAGGGAAGTCTTTGCTGACATCCCAGATTGATAGGCCCCCTGACCTCATTATTACCTCCGTGGTTATAAGCCCCTGTACTTCGACACCACAGCCCTTACCACAGTGGTGTGACATCTTTAACTGTCATTGTTGAAGCTCCCACCCCCACCTCAGACAGAATGCAGCCACAACTGTCCTGCCCTCCACTCCATCCCAGTCCTAGTCCCTTGTGTACCCATGCCCCAGCCCTAAAGTGGGCTGAGGAATTGCTCTATACCAGAGTTCCTGTCCCCACTGCAGGCTTACCAGGCAAACCTTTTAAAAATATATAGCCCTGGCTGGGGTTGCTTGCTCAGTGGTTAGAGCATCGGCCTGCACACTGAAGGGTCTCAGGTTGATTTTCCAGTTGATTCCTAGTCAAGGGCATGTACTTGAGTTGCAGGTTCGATCCCCACCCTGGTCAAGGCTCATGCAGGAGGCAACCAATCAAAGTGTCTCTCTCATATCGATGTTCCTGTCTCACTCTCTCACTCTCACTCTCTTCCCTCCCTTCCAATTTCTCTAAAAATCATTGGAAATGGAAAAAATATTCTCAGGCAAGGATTAACTATATATAATATAAATGATAACTCTTAAATTGAAGATGGTGAAGGGGTCACTCACACTAGGCAGATGACTAAAGCTCTCCTTCCCTGAGCTCTCTGGAAATCACGGTTGTACAGGGCCTTCTTTCTTCTGATACTTGTTGACGGATTGTGCCTGGGTTAATTCAGTTGGCAAGCCCTTTCTTGGTAGACAATGCAGAAATGGACTTCAGCTCAACCCACTCAGATGCCAATCAAGGCCAAATGAGCACAGCCAGAATTGATGTTGGACCTTGTTTTATGAATATAAACACTGCAAGAAAATGGAGGGAATAGCCTTCTTGCTACTTGGGAGCCACTTGTAATTTACATGTGCTGTTTTCAGTGCATGAATGTTTTGTATGAGAAAGAGAAACTTGTCAAATGTTCTCAGTAGAGTGACTTGGTGTGTCATATGGTAGCTTTAATACAGGACCTGGGGACTGACCTGGGACCTTGGCTTTAGGCCGGTGTGGTGTGATTGTCCCTGGAGTGGTGTGTGGGGTCTCTGGGAGAAGACTGCAGCTGCAAACCTGACAGCTTACAGAACCATAGGGGTGGCAGTGGGGTGTTAGGGCACTAGGAAGCCTGCTGCCCATTTCTCATTCATTTCCAGAATGACATGCATTCCAGAGACTTGCAGGCACTTGATGGCTGCTTCGTGTTCAGCCCTGTCCACATGTACCTGTCTGTGTTGGGTGGAGGTGGGTGTTTGGGGTCAGGAGCACCAGTGCACAGTGTGCCTATAATTATGGTACTTTCTCTGGGGTAGCTGGCGATGGGGCAGCCATGTTCACCTGGGCTTGGCAGAGGTGGAGGGATCCACTGAGCCCTGTAAGGGCTGCAGGGGAAGTGGGGAGACTGTGCTCCAGGGCCCCATCCTACCTCCACTATAGCAGCTCTGCATTTACATAGTATAATTTCCTCCAAATTTCAGTGGAATAAAACTATCCTTCACGACTAAGAATTTTGAAAACCAAAAGTTTTCTCTTACATCAGAAAACTCCAGCAGACTTCATCATTATTGTTTACCGAGCACTTACCACGCAGCAGGCATTCTTGGGCATTCTGTGCGCTTTCTTATTCCTCACTCAAGGCTGAGAGGGATGTGCTGATATCATCATCATCTTCAACCATAAGGAAACGGAGGCCTAGACCTGCTAAGTTACTTGTCCAAGGGTGCACAGTGATTAAGCAGCAGAGCTGGGATTCCAACTCAGGTCAGTGTGTCCCTAGGGATGGCCCTGCCAGTGGGCTCGGAACCCTTCTCACCCACCTACAGCCGGGTGACCCAGTTCTTGATCTCTGCGCCTCTGTTTCCTTCCTCTGCAGAGCAGAGGAGATGGAAATCTTCACCGAGGTACCTGGTCCAACGCTGTAGACACTCAGTGACTATTATGTCTCTTACCCAAGAAGCAAGATCAGCTGTGTCTCTGGGCTCAAATGGCTCAGATATTTGTCCAGGGGAATTGGCTCAGTGCCGGGTGTGACTGGTCGTCATGGTGGTCACATCCAGGCCGGTGCAGGCGGCTGGGGGTAGGCCCCCAGGCCCCACTCCAGCACAGGCAGTCTATTTCTGGGTTTCCCACCTGTAGATTAGGGATCAGACCACCTACCTTTTGGTGAGGTTGAAGGGAAAATAGATCATGTGCAAAAGCCCCTGGTGTCTGTGAATGTTCGAATCCTCGCTGCGTTCGCCGTTTCATCCTGGGCGGCCGTTCTTTAGAGCATGCAAACTCTGCTTTGTGATGAACTTTGTTTCTTTCCTGGCTGATGGACCTCTGCTCATTCTCATTCAGTGAATTAGCTCAGCGGGCCCGACGGCATGTGGAGATAAATGCCGGCTCCTGCTTTAGATAAAATATCGTTAAAAAAAAAGTCACCAAGAGAAAAAGAAGACAAAAAGATTATTAAAAAGTTGTTGAGAAGCAGTTACGTGCTCGTTTTCTTAATTTCCCAGCTGAAACACTAGACAAACAAAAAGCATTTGAGCTTTCAAAAGAAAATGCCATTTATAACATTGAGATTTGCAAGGTGCAGCGTGCGTGTCAGCTTGTCCCTGCTGCTGAGAAGGGAGCATTCTCCGTACCGATGGCAGGTGGAAAGGACTGAAAGAATGAGTCGCACATTTTCCAATTAGGTCACAAGGCGGGGGGGGGGGGGGGGGGGGGGGGACGGGACACGACGACTTTCCTAAAGCCCTTAAGAGAGCATTGGTAGATATAATTCTCATTTGGAATCTATTATAGACAGTTTATTAGTGCAGATAATAAGAATTAAGGCTTACTGCTCTGCACCCCTGACCTGGGGGCTGGCACACCTGCCAGTTTTCCTTGGCACACAGGTTGGTTGCTGTGACTGCCACTCCTCTCTCTGCACTGGCTTCAGAAGTTTAAGTTAGCCGGGTTCTTGCTGTGTCCCCCGAGCCGCCGTATCACCCCAACCCCAAAACACTGCGCCCTTCCTCCCGCCTCCTGTCAAATCCAGCCCCGCACCAGGTCCGCCCCGCGCGGCCCCAAGCCGATGGGCCTCCAGTATGAGGGGAGGCGCGCACCGCCCGCAGCCCGGAACAGGGAGCGTCACTTTGTCTTCCCATGTTTGCCTGGGGGTTTCTAGGCACCTCCCAAGGCTCATTAGCGGTGCAGGAACCGCTTTCTCCGGGAGGTTTTGCCCGATGTTCCATCCCGCAGAGATGCTGCTCCCACGGTCCCGAGAGTCCTGCGCTTTCTCACTTGTCCCCTAGGTGGCGCTCAGGCCCGCCGTCCTGCCTTCCCCTCCCTCTGCCAGCCGCGCCCTGCCCTGGGGGGAGAGGGCTCAGTGACTTCCCGCTGCACCCCCAGGTCTCGCACAGCCTCTGGCAGTAGGAGCTTGAATACATTTTTTGCTGAATTCATGAATTTTGTCTTCCTTTTCTAGTTTAATTTTCATTGTCAAAATTAAAAGATACAGCCTCTTATTCCTTCTGAGAGCACATTGACATTATTTCTTAATGTGGGATTTTGGAAAAGGAGGAATATTGAGCTGTACTCCAGAGACTTCTCTAAGGAAGACCTAATTCAGTAGGCCTCAACCTGACTACACATCGGAATTACCTAGGGAGCTTTGAAAAAATACCCAGACCTGGGCTCCATCGCTGATCAATTAACCCATAATCTCTTGGTGTGGGGCCTGGTGTTGGGATATGTGTGTATATATTGTAGATTTTTGAGGTGATTGTAAAATACAGCCGGAGTTAGGAACAGCTAGTGTAGGTGGCCACAGGCTGCTCTCATGTTCCTCCCTGTGGTTCATTATAGTCCATTAGTAGATATGACCCCCTCCCAACACCACCCACTGGGTCATTCTGGAGAAGGCTCAGTAAAATCATTTCCATGGAAAGCACTTCCACTGGTCAAGCAAGAAGAGAATTTGAGCACAGGAAAAGGGTTTAAGTCATAACAACTGAAAAGCACCACTAACAATATAAGGAAAGACTGTGCACTGGGAATGCAAATATATTTTTTATTGTGGTAAAATACACATAACAATATTTAACCATTTTTAAGTGTACAGCGTTGCATTAAGAACATTCTTATTGTGCAACCACCACCGACATCCATCTCCAGAAATTTCTCATCATTACAAACTGAAACATTGTACCCATTAAACAATAACTCCCCACCCCACCTCCTTCCCTGGTAACCACCCTTCTACTTTTTCTCTATGAATTGGACTGTTCTAGGTGTTTCACATAAGTGGAATTATACAACATTCGTCCTTTGTGTCTGGCTTATTTTACTTAGTATAATGTCTCCAAGGTTCAGGCATGTTGTAGCCCGTGTCCGAATTCACTCCTTTTTAAAGCCGAGTAATTTTTCCTTGTATATGTAGACCAGCTTTTGTTTGTTCATTCATCCATTGGTACGCGCTCGGTTGTTTCCACCTTGCAGCTATTCTGGGTACCGCTGTGAGCCGGGGTGCACAGTCACTGTTTAGGCCACTGCTTGCTATTATTTAGGGCATGTACCTAGAAGTAGAATTGCTGGATCATATGGGGATTGTATGTTTAATTTTTTTTTTAGGAACCGCCGTAGTTTTTTACACAGTGACAGCATCATTTTACACTCCCATCAGCAACGCACAGGAGTTCTAGTTTCTCCATACCCTCGCCAACTCTTGTTATTTAAAATTGTTTTTACACACTGGGGTTTGAAGAAGAGGAACACAGACATCTTCTCCACCTCTTCTGTGTTTTCTGGGTTGGTATCAAGTGGCTTAGTGACATGCAGAAGTACTCGTGGAGAATGGAAAGTAGAGAACCTCAAAGGTGACATAAAGCGCGGCCGTGACCGCCCTGTGGACCCTGCCCTTCTCGGCATGTGCCCCTCTCTCGCCAGGGCCCCTTCGGCAGACCCTCGCCGGCCTCGGCGCCCGGCCACCCACTCCCTAGAAGGTCGTTCTGGGTATTTTTAGCGTTCGGTTAATTAAGCCTCTTTTATTCTTAGGATCAAGTTTTCACCTTTGTCCAGCCTCCCCATTGTTTCCTTAGGAGGTTTGGTTTCCTAAGATGGTGTATTGTTTTCAGAGCCGAGATTTAAATGAACCGTTCATAGATTAAATAAAGAATACTGCTTGGAAATGAAGAGAGTTTTATTCTTTCCACAAAGGACAGTGGCTGCTAAATAGCTTTTGAGGAGCTTTACAAACTAGACAATCATTTTTTTAGAGTGGTTTACCCCGAAGCAATCACAGAGTTTCCGTCAGCATCCTGGGGAAGATGAACGGCCTGTTCCACAGCCAGGCCGTGCTTTTCATTCCTTTCTGCACTAGGAGAAAATCATTCTAAATTATAATTGGAAGTAAATGTGAAAAGCTATAGTTCAGTCTGCACTTAGGAAGCAATAGATTAGGAAGGACTCTATCCTGGCTGTTAAAAAGCACATTCAGTCGTAGAACCATGAAAATCTGTATAAATACTTGCTTGAAACAGTGGCAGTTTAGAGATGAGGGGGAATAAATCCCTTTAATACAGCCCTTCCTTGTGCTTTCTAGATCTGATTTAAATCTAGTGAGAGTGAGTCCCCAAACACTGTTAGTCACAGGTTTGTTTTTCAGTTGGACAGTAGTTCATGGATGCCAAGGCTGGAAGGTACAAGATTATGAGAAAGAAAAAAAAAGCACTTAAGTAAAAGTTTTCCATTTTTTGTTGAGATATAATTGATATATAACTATTTTAGTTTCAGGTGTACAGAGTAATGATTCGATATGTATATAAATTGCAAAATGATCACCACAATAAGTCTAGGTAACAACCATTATCACACAGTTAAGATTTTTTTTTCTTGTGATGAGAACTTTTAAGATCTGCTCTTAGAAACTTTCAACAATACATGATAGTATTATTAACTATAGTCACCGTGCTGTACATTATATCCCTAGGGCTGGTTTTGTAAATGAAAGTTTGTACCTTCTAACTATCTTTACCCTTTTTGCCCACCCTCTACCCTGCTTCTGACACCCACTGGTCTCTGGGTTATTTTTTTTAATTCCACATACAAGTGAGATCATATGATATTTGTTTTTCTCTGACTTATTTTACTTAGCATAACACTCACTAGGTCCATCCATATTTTTGCAAAAGGTAGTATTTCCTTATTTTTATGGCTGAATATTATAACATCGTGGGTATGTGTGTATCACATTTCCTTTACCCATTCATCCGTCAGTGGGCACTTAGGTGGTTTCCCTATGTTGGCTGTTGTAAATAACACTGCAGTGAACATGAGCCTCTATATATCTTTTTGATTTAGTGGTTTCATTTTCTTTGGATAAATATCCAAAAGAGGCAATTGCTGGGTCATTTGGTAGTTCTATTTTTAATTTTTTGAGGAACCTCCATACTATTTTCCGTAATGACCGAATCAATTTACAATCCCACCAACAGTGCACACACCCCCCCTCGTCAACACTTGTTGTTTGTTGATTTATTGACGGTGGCCATTCTGACAGGTGTGAAGTGATATCACATTGTGGCTTTAACTTGGATTTCTCTCATGATTAGTAATGTTGAGCATCTTTTCATATGAATATTGGCCATCTGTATGTCCTCTTCAGAGAAATGTGTATTTAGGTCCTCTGCCCATTTTTAAGTCCAATTGTTTGGGGGGTTTTTTGCTGTTAAGTTGTATGAGTTCTTTACAAATTTTGGATATTAACCCCTGATTGGATATGTCATTGATGAATACTTTCTTCCACTTGGTAGGCTTTTTGTTTTGTTGATTGTTTTCTTGCTGTGAAAAAACTTTTTAGTTTGATACAGTCTTTTTTGTTTATTTTGTTTCATTTGTTTCCCTTGCCCTAAGAGATGTATCAGAAAAACCATGGCTGAGAGCACTGTCAAAGAGTTTACTGCCTGTGTTTTCTTCTAGGAGTTTTATGGTTCCAGGTCTTACATTTAAGTCTTTAATCCATTTTGAGTTTATTCTTGTATATGGTGTAAGAAGGTGGTTTAGTTTCTTTTTTCTTTTTTTGCATGTATCTGTCCAGTTTGCCGAGCACCACTTAATGAAAAGAATGTCTTTACTCAATTTGTATATTCCTGCCACCTTTGTCGTAGATTAATTGAGCATACAGGCTTGGGTTTATTTCTGGGCTCTCTGTTCTGTTCATTGATCCACGTTTCTGTTTTTATGCCAGTACCATGCTGTTTTGATTACTATGGCCTTGTAGTACAATTCGATATCAGGTAGCTTGAACAACAATTTTGTTGTTCTTTCTCAAGATTGCTGTGGCTATTTGGTACCATACGAATTTTAAGATTATTTGTTCTCATTCTGTGAAAATGCCATTTGTATTTTGATAGAGATTGCATTGAATCTGTAGATTGCTTTGGGTAATATGGACATTTTAATGATGTTAATCCTGCCTATGTATGAGCACAGGATATGCTTCCATTTATTTGTATCATCTTTAATTTCTTCAATGTTGTACAATTTTCCAAGTACAGGTCTTTTACCTTCTTGGTTAATTTATTCTGAGGTATTTTATTTTATTTTTTGGGGATGCAATTTTAATGAAGTTGTTTTCATAATTTCTCTTTCTGATGGTTCATTATTGGTGTATAAAAATGCAACCAATTTCTGAATATTAATTTTATATCTTGCTACTTTAGTGAATTCATTTATCAGTTGTAATAGTTCTGGGTGGAATCTTTAGGGTTCTCTGTGTATGCTAATAATGACAGTTTTCTTTTTTTAAATTTTTTTATAGATTTGAGAGAGAGAGAGAAACATCAGTCTGCTGTTGCACCCATTCACACATTCATTGGCTGACTCTTGCATGTGCTCCAACCAGGGATCAAACCCACAACCCTGGCACATTGGGACCACACTCCAATCAACTGAGCTGCCTGGCCAGGGCCCACTTCTTTTCTCATTTGGATGCCTTTTATTTTTTTTTCTTTTCTGATTGCTCTGTCTAGGGCTTTCGATACAATGTAGAATGAAAGTGGTAAAAGGAGACATCCTTGTCTTGTTCCAGATCTTAAGAAAAATGCTTTTAGTTTTTCCCCATTGAGTGATGTTAGCTGTGGGTTTGTCATGTATGACCCTTATTACACTGAGCTAGATTTCCTCTGTTCCCACTTTGCTGAGAATTTTTATCGTAATGAGTGCTGGATTTCATCAAATGCTTTTTCTGCATCTATTAATATGATCATATAATTTTTCCCTTTTTGTTTATGTGTGTATCACATTAATTGATTTGCAGATATTGAACCAACCTTGCATTCCAGGAATAAATCCCACTTGATCATGATCTTTTTTTTTTTAATAGTATTTTCAGCTTTATTGTAAAAATGCACATGCAGCAAAGATTGTCATAAGTCATTTCTTAGCTCTAATTGCATTGAGTACTTGTTCTTGAGCAGCTTTCTTTGCTTTTACCATTTCAACAAGTTCCTTATACTGTTTCATGAAGTTCTTTTTTGTCCTGCCGGGCACTGTTTCTGCTGTTTCCCCCAGTTTTTCAGGTGTATTTGGTGACTGCATTTACAAAGCTTGTTACAAAAGCTTCTGTTCTGTTTTCTGGGGGGTGAAGTCTGTGCATGGACCTTCAAATCACTCTGAATGTGTTGCATTGTCTGCTCGAGGCACCACTCTGTGCTCTTTTAAAATTTCTCTAAAGCTTTTTTATGTCATCTTTTTTATGAAGGTCACATTTTTGAAGACTCTTTGCTTTGCCAGTAACATCTTTGGTGGTTCTCTTGACTCCAGAAGAATGTATGTTATAGCTGTAACTTCCCATCTTGAATTTGTTCCAGCAGGGAAAAGGTTCACAGCTTTAATTAGTAATTTCAGATCATCTTCTGACCAATTTTTACTGCCATTTCCACCTCTGCCAGTTGATTTCTCTGCATTCATAGATGTTTCTCATACATGAGCCTCAGTTTCCTCTTTCTCTTTTATAATTTGCTCATTTATTTCTTCTCTTTTAAAAAAAGTATGTTTTTATTGATTTTTAGAAGGAGAGAGAGAAAACACTGATGAGAGAGAAACCTCAATATTGATTAACTGCCTCCTGCACGCCTCGCCCCCCGCCAAGGATCAAGCCTGCAACCCCGGTATGTGACCTGATGGGAATCAAACTGGTGACCTCTTGGGGCATGGGACAGTGCTCAACTGACTGAGCCACACCAGCTGGGCATATTCTCTTTTTCCCCTTACTTCTTTTGTTGACGATGTGAGTGTTTCATTCAAGCACTGTAAACTTGCTAGTTCAAGGCAATCACAAAGTTTTACCAGTTCTTCTGTCATTTTAATCCATTCGGCCTCATTATCAGAAAAGTGACTTCAGGTCTTGGCATAGGTTTCGAAGTTTTTGCCTTTCCATTTTAATGTCTTTTTCTGGGTATTTTTTCTTTGCCAGTACTGCTTGTCTAAATTCCTCCTCTTCTTTCTTTTTAGCTGAACAAGCAGCTTCTAATTCAGCTCGTCTTTGATTTTCTTTAACTGCTTGCCCCTTCTGTTTTGCTTCTGCTTCTGCTTTCTTTTCTGCTGCTTTCTTAGTCTTTTCTTCTTCCTTATTTTTTTTATTCTTGGATCACAGCTATGTGCATTGTCAACTAATGTTCTTATCCTGTTCATTTCCTCTTTTTTCCTTTGTGTGCTGTTCTGCTTTTCAGTCCGTGACCTGTCATCAGCACATTCTGCTTTTATACTTCTTCATCTAAGTAAGAAAATTCTCTCCAAGGATCGAAATTATACTGGAAAGAATAAAATGCATCTGTATCTTCAAATGATGAATTCATATTCCCAAATTTAAGGACATATTTTCCTATATGACCATCTGGAATTTCTTTCAAACACAGGAAAACACTTGGAAGAAATTATCCTTTGCTTCACTTTGAGAAGGAACCAAGTTATCAAAAGTAGGCTCTACACTGTTAAGTGCTGGTCTTTTCACTGGATCAGATAACATTTCATAAGCTTTAGCTGTGCAAGTGAAGTCATTATCTCCTTCTTTTGTGGGCTCACCAGCTGCTCTCCATTTGTCTGGGTGATGTTTTAAAACCATTGCTTTACGAGCTGCTTTGATCTGTCTCTGTGTAGCTTTGTGTCTTACATGGCCCTGACCAGGGACTGCATCGTGGTCCTGGTTCTTTCAGGCATTGGGATCATGTGTTTTCAGCATGGGAAAGTCTTCTAACTGCAGCTCTTCACCTTCTGATTCATCTGATAACTCCTGTCCTCCAGATCCTGAAAAGAGACAGAAGCATTTCTGTTTCTCTTAACAAAAGCTTCCAACCTTCTTCTCACAGGTTCAGACTGATAGTGTTGAGGCTGTGATTGGAAACGTTAAGAGAGGCTTCAGTGTACTGCATGGAATGAATCAGAGGTCAGAGGGTGGGCGATGACGGTGTCTTGGCCGCTGCAGTGCTCAGCAGGAGCAGCATGGTCTCCCCAGGGCCCGCCCTGCATCCTGGGTGGAGGGCTCTTCGCGTCCCCTCCAGTTCTGCGTCCCTGAGCCACGCACCTTGGCTCTATGACACCCGGCATGATCTTTTTCAATGTAGTGCTAAATTCAGTTTGCTAGTATTTGTTGAGAATTTTTATTTCTATGTTCATCAGGGATATTGGCTTATACCTTTTTTTTTGTAATATCTTTGGTTTTGGAATCAGGGTAATGCTGGCCTTGTAAAATGAACTTGGGAGTCTTCCCTCCTCTCAAATAGTTTGGAATAGTTTGAGGATAGGTGTTAAGCCAACACTTGTTATTTCTTGTCTTTTTTATAATAGTCATTCTAACAGGTGTGAGGTGATATCTGATTGTGGTTTTTGGTTTGCATTTGCCTGATATGAGTGATGTTGAGCTTTTTCTTGTACCTGTTGGCCATTTACATGGGAAAGCGAGGGACTCAGAATAGCCAAACAATTTTGAAAAAGAGCAAAGTTGAAAGACTTACACTTCCTGATTTGAAAACTTACTATAAAGCCACAGTAATAAAGACAGTAATAAAGATAAACATGTGAATCAATGGAAATAAATTGACAGTCCAGAAATAAACTATTACATTTATGGTCAGTTGGTTTTTGCCACGGGTGCCAAGACCATTCAATAGAGAAAGAATAGTCTTTCCAAAAAATGGTACTCAGAGTTATAACTATACTAAAAGCCACTTAATCACATCCTTTAAAAAAGCAAATTTGAGTATATAGGAATTATTTGTCAATAAAGGGGAAATAGGGAAGATACACAAGCGCACCATGCACACATGCACACGACACTCCAAAGGCAGTGTGCTTTGCTAGGAAGAGATGAAAAGAGTTGGCCTCCTCAGAAAGGATTAGAGAAAAGAGGAGAGGAGGTGCCACACACACACATATTTCTTTCTTTAACAGGTTCCCTGAGTCTATTGTGTGTGTGTATATTTTAATTTGATAATTGAATTTTTCCTTCTTACTTTTTAAAGTGTGTAGGGAGAGACTTCTGAAATGACCTGATACCTGTTGGCAACAGCAGAAGTGTGTCAAGTGCCCAGCATTCTGGTACAACTAGCCAGAGTGAGTGTTCAAGAAAAAGCAGCTGTAGCTTTCTTGTGACCAGACCATACAGGTATTGTTGCCAGAAACTGTCCTCTGCTGACTGGAAGTGGTTTTGATTTGTAGCAGCCTGGCTGAAATTAGATTATGTGGAGTTAGAAAAGAGAGAATGTGCTGGTGGGACAGGCACATGGAGGTGAGGCTGAGTTGAAAAATGATAGAAAAAGCTGGTAAGCTTCCTGATGCTTCTGACTGTGGCTGGAGGGGGCACTAGGTGCGCTGAACACCTTTTTCCTTTCCAGTTTGTCTTCTCTCTCCCTCCCCACTTTCCCCCTTTCCTTTCCATTCCTTTTTTCCCTTACCGCCGCGGTTAGGACCTTCAGTGCGTTGTTGAATAAGGGTCGGGAGCAGACATCCTTGCCTCGTGCCCATCTGCAGGGGTTTATTTAACACTGTCTTTTACCACTGAGTATAATGCTGGCCATAGGTGTTTTGTAGATGCCCTTTATCGAGTTGAGGAAGTTCACTTCTATTCTTAGTTTGCTGAGGAGCTTTTTAAAATTATGACTTGATGTTGGATTTTGTCGGTGCATTTTCTCTATCTATTGAGATAATGAGATTTTTTTTTTTTTTTTTTTGTCTCTTAATTCTCTTAAGTTGGTGAATTACATTGATTGATTTTGAAATGTTAAACCAACATTGTAATCTTGGGATAAACCTCACTTGGTCATGACTTATTGCCATTTTATTGTTGAATTAAGATTTTTTTGTCTGTCTGTTTTCACAGGAGTTGTTGGTCTGTGGTTTTCTTGTAATGCTTCTGTCTGGATTTGTATCAGAGCAATACCGGCCTCATAGAATTTGAAAAATGTTCCTTCCTTTTCCAGATCATGGGAAGTTTTATTTCTTCCTTAAACATTTAGTGGAAGTCACTAGTGAAGCTATTTGGGCCTGAAGGGTTTTTAGGGGGTTTATTTTGTGTATGTGTGATTTTCAATAGAAAGCTTTTTAACTATAAACGTATTTAATGGATGAAGGGCTGTCGAGATTCTCTCTGTCTTCATGAGAGAGCTTTGATAGCTTGCTTCTTTCAAGGAATTTGCCCATTTTTACTTGTTTTGAAATTTACTGCCATAAAGTTGCTCATAATACTCCTTTGTTATCATTTGAATGTTTGTAAAGTGCACTGCTGCTCCTCTCATTCCTGGTCATTCCTGTCTTCTTTTTTCCCTAAGTATGGGTAGGTATTTATCAACTGTATTGACTTTTTCCCTGCTAAGGGCATGGTTTTGATTTCACTGATCTTCTCTATTGTTTTCTATTTCTATTTCAGTGGTTTTGGCTCTTTTGTTTATTCATACCTTTTTTTCCCTAAGTACTGCTTTAGATACTTCCCACAAATTTTGATGTCTTTTGTTTTCATTCCCTTTTGATTCCTGTTTGATCCATATCTTATTTAGAATTATGTTGTTTAGCTTCCAAATATTATATTTTCCTGACATCTTTATATTACTGATTTATATTTTAATTCCATGTGGCCAGAGAAATATTCTGTATAATTTGTATTCTTTTAAATGTATTGAGACTTGACTTATGGCCCAGCCTATGGCTGATCTTGAGAATGTCCCATATGTACTTGAAAGATTGTGCGTTCCACTGCTCTTGGGTGGTGTGTTCTATAAATGTCAGGTTGGTTGCTAGTGTTGTCTGTCATAGCCTTATAGATATTTCAGATTTGTAAAATTTTCAGTTATTTCTTCAAATATTTTTTCTGTTCCCCTCTCCCACCTTTCATTCACTTTCTGTACTCGTGTGTGTGTTTGTGTGTGTGTGTGTTGTTGTGTGTTTCCTTTTTGTTTCCCTTCGGCAGTTTCTGTTGGTGTAGTCAAGTTTACTAATCTTTTAGTCTGTAATGTTTTATCATGTGTTAATCCCAGCCAGTAGGTTTTCCATCTCAGATATTGTTTTTCTCATCACAATGAGATAGATCACTTTGGATCTTTTTATATCTTTCATATCTCTGCTTGGCATGTTCAATCTTTCCCCTACCTTTTTGAGCATATGAAGTATGTTTATAACATTTTAATGTACTTGTTCTGTAATTCTGCTGTGTCATTTCTGGGTTTCTGTTGGCTGATTTTTCTTATTACAGGATTATATTTCCTCCCTCTGTACATTTGTAATTTTTGTGTATCAGGCGTTTTTAATTTTATGTTGCTAGGAACTAGAAAGATACGTATATTTATATGTATATATTGTGTAGCATACACATCCATATAAAGAGTGAAGCACATCTGAATTGCCTCCCTCCCTTTTGTGTATTTTTCTGAGATAGAACTAAGTTACTCAGAAGCATTTTGATCCTTTCCACACTTGCTTTTAAGGTTTTGTTAGGCAGACCCAGCTCAGCCTTTACTTTAAGGCTAATTGAACCCTGTAGTGAACACAATAACCTTCCAACTACTTTTCCAGATGCCCCAGCTCTTACCATTCCACTTTGGCCATTGGGAACGTGACCTAATCCCAGCCCTGAGTGAGCTCCAATAATCAGTCCACCTGCTTCTTTCCAGTGCTCTTCCCCGGGCCTCAGCTAGTTGCACAAGCATTTGCTGATGGAACCAGCAAAGCTTTCTGTCCGGTGCTGTGCTGTGCTATGGATTCCAGCTGACTGGGCCTCCTGAATTCTCAGTTGTGCTTCTTCAGCTCAAGGTGACTGCAGAGCTGCGAGTTCCCCTCCCCACAGTGGAGCCTGTAGATTGCTCGCTTCAAGCAGGAAGCTGAGGCAGTTGTAGGGCTCTTGCCCGTTTCTTTTTTCAGAGATCTTTGTCCTGCTTGCCTCTTTTACAATGTCTAGAAACCATTTTTTCAAACATTTTGTCTGATTTTTAGTTATCTAAGACAGCAGGGAAAACCCAGCCCTTGTTGCTCCGTCTTGTCCACAAGTGGAAGTGGCTTGTTGGGCTTTGAATGTCTTTCCAGTGTTTCCATTTATTAATCAATAAGGACCTACTGAGGCAGGCCCTGTCCCTCTGACTTGCAGGGAATATATGCTTATCCCTCCCCCACTCCACCAGAAATCAGGGAATCCTGCCTTCACAGTGTATAACCAGTTTCATTTGCATTTATTTATTTAGATGCTTCATTTTTCATTTCCCCTCTGCCCTCCCACCCCACCCTCCGTGATGGTTGTACCCATTTGAGCATTTCTGAGCAGAAGACCATAAGTAAGTCTTAAAACAGGAGCAGAATTGCATTTTATTTTTTACACAACTGACCAGGACAGAGGATCTTACTCCCAGGATTTTTGTAAGGCTTATAGTATCTCAAAAGCTGCTGCAAACATCTTTAAAGCTAAATTAATTTCACTAAAAGAAGTGAAGGGTAAATGTTATTTTTGAGGCATAAAAACCTGGAAATGAAGAAAATCAAGATACCCATCTTGGGTTGGAAGCAATGATTTAGAAGCTAAAAGCCCCTTGTCCTGCTTTCAGAGGGAGAACTCTCCCAGCCTTCACAGCAGGTCAGATGATTCCCCAAAAGGCAGCCCTGGGCTTGGCCCACTTAGCAGGTGGTTCCTGGGTTCCTGGGTGCTGGCTGTGACCTGCTTCCTTTGACGAGCTCACTGAGCTGGAGCCTGGCTGAGAAAGTGGAGGTGGGAGTGAAGAGCATCTAACTGCCCACACCCTTTCTGTGATAGAAAATAGAAAGCCACTTTGCAACTGTGAGCTGCCCACTAGAATCTCTGCAGGGTGCTGGCGTTCCAGGTGCATCCCCTCGTCCAAGGAAGCCAGGAAAAGGCCTCGTAGCAAGAGATTAGCTTAACAGCTGGCTGGCTGCTTTGCTTTACACTGTAGATTTTGCCCTGTAACTCTGCTTTAAAAGCCAGGATATTCCTGAGCTAAGGAGAGAGAGAAAATAATCTGAATCTGGATCCTTGAGTGGGCACAACATCACGCATGTGCTCATCTTAGCAGGGAATGAGAGCCAAGTGGTGTCTGTCATTTTCAGAATGACTTCTGCGCAAATTAGATCCTGTGTTTTTATGACAATGGGAAAGTATAATCAGGACCTTGAAGCCCTGTAAGAAACAGACCAGCCCTTCAGTGTGTGAGAAGGGCAGACTCTCAGCTAAGGAAAAAGGGATGGCGCTTATTTACTAGCACATGGGAAAAACCCAGAAATCTTAACAATGAAATCTGAGTTAACCTATTAGAAAAGTCACTTTCTGTGTTAATTTGAACCTTTGGCTTTCTGTGTCTGAGAACGCTTCAGACTTGTTAGCAGAGTGGTGGGGAACACAGGCTGCCTGGTTCGGCTACCCAGACTTGCACAAGCCCTTTCCCCGTCAACACTGTTTTGTGGCATTACTCACATACTGTTGTATCTTTCCAGTTGTGCTTTGCAGTTAGTGGAGTCTTTCCATTCGCTAGTTTTACATCGGTCTGAGTTGAGGTGTCACATCTCTCTTGCAGATGAGGAAATGGGGAAGGTTCAGAAGCAAGAAAAGTTAAGTGACTTGATCAGTGTCCCAAGTGCAAGGCCCTAGGCAAAAACAAGAGGCTTCGGATTTCAGGTCCCGTGTTCCTTCTGCTAGAAGGTGCTGCCTCTCTCCGGGATCGGTGGAAGACACTGGCACCAGTCCTGAGGCTGATGCTTTATGATTGTTTGTTTATTGTCTCCCTCAGCACACGCTGTAGCAAGTTGTGTTTGTATGTGGCCTAGTGGGAAGTTTACCCATAAAGGTAGCGGGGTCACTCGAGAGCATGGGACCGGCCCGTCTGGCGTCTGGAGAGGTTATGAGGATGCTGGTTGTGGCTTTCTCACAGTTTCCCCCCACTGCTGCCTTGTATCATGTGGCACATACTTTGCTCACTGTGCTTTTGCAAAAGTAAGCAAAGATCAACTCAGAAGGGCAAAACCGCTGAGCAGTGTTCCCGGGGATTGGTCCTCATAGCTTTAACTCGGGGAGGGTGCCCGGCTTTATAGTGTCAACTTGGACGTTAAGAGCAGCAGTCTGGGGCTTCAGGCTTTCAAACAGTTACAAGGGTTGTAACAACTGCTTGCTGAGAGGGCTTGTACAGTGTTCAATGGCTAAGCCTTTAACACAGTTTAAACCAGATTAAATAGTAATGATTTACCCTATGACCAAACCATTGAAGGAAATTGACACTAATTGGTTCCTTAAAAAATAAACTATAGAAAACAAATTTATTAAATGGCCTAATATATAATACACGGATGTCTAGCCCCGCCCGCCTTTTTCAGATTGAACCAAATCAGAAATTTAAACCAAATGATTATATGTTACTCATGTTCTAGCAAACAAACTTTCCTTCTATTCCTGTCTTCTAAACTCACAGTAAATCAGAGCATGTTCAGGGCAGGCAGCAGAACTGGGTGGGCTCTCATACCTCAGGCACAGCTAGGGTGAGTCTGAATGCATTTCAGCTACATTTAGGTCTTACTTGTTCCCAGAGTGTCAAATGTAGGGTGTGATGACTTCTGTGAAACAGCAGCTTACAGAATTCACCCTTTATTATTAACAGACTTAATATTTTACGGTAGATGCCCCTCCCCCGCCCCATGCACACCTCTGTAGAGGTACCAAAAGCACTATATTGTAATGACTTCTTTTCCTCTTGAGACTGCAATACAGGTAATGCTCCTTTTCAACTTTGAGAACCAAGACCTGGCACATAGTAGGCATATAAAACTGTTTTTGATGTGACCAAAGATATATAGAAAAAAGTACACCAGTATTTTATTTTAAAGTTTTCTGGTTTTTTTAACTTTTCACAAAGGATTTGCTGTAAGCCTTCAAGTCATCTTGTCCAATCCAAAAGCTGTATTTAAGCGCCGCGGATCCCAGCCAGGGATGCAAGAATCTGACTTCCTAAAGCAGATAACCACTGTTGAAGAACTGGAACCAAAAGCAAATAACTGCACCAAGGTATTCATTTCACATGTGCTGCTTGACCTAGGCACAGGCCGGCCTTAAGAGCCTGGCTACCCAAAAGGTTTCCCTCCCCTCCTGTAGGTTCTTGTGTGGCACACTCGGACAGAGAAGGTTAATCTAGCCAACGAGCCCAAGCAGCGCCTGGACACGGTGAGGATCGAGGTGTGAACAGGAGCGGCACCGGCCCCTCGCCGCCCGTGCGTGTGGAAGGGGACGCTGGCGGGAGGGCTACAGAGCATTCAGGTATTGTCCGCTTCACTTCAGCACAACAGCTTTATTGACATCTGATGGACATCTGTTAAACAGAGCTTGCCAGTTAACATAAGCTAATCGGACGGTATAAAATGTGTTTTTCTTCATTTGTTCTGCATGTTTTCTCTACAACTAAACTGGAAGATCTTTGTACAGTACAGCTAATGACACTGCAGGTACCATTCTGAGTATCTTACATACTTTCCTTTTTTTCCCCATTTGGCCTTATCATTGGTAGAACTGAACAGGTTTTAGAAACAGATGACAAGTATTTTGTCCCCAATTTCTGACTTAGCAACATTAAGTAATCTACGTAAGGTTGGTGGCAGTATACATATTAGGAAATAAAACCCACAAAAAAAGGTCTATGGATTCATCTATTTAATATAGGGAGAGAACATTTTGTCAATACTAGGCACCATAAAATGTAAACACAATTACTGTCATAAACCTGGATATACCTTCAAGGATTGAAAGTGGCTTTGTTTAGTTACCCTGTTTGCATATAGTGCAGAGAAAGGTCTTCATGTTAGCACTATGTACATAAGAAGAGATCCAAATTGCAGGAGAGGCAGATAAAATTTAAATTCCTTAAATATTCATTAAACTAAGTTTTATAGTAACATCCAGGTTTATCTTCCTTTCACTAACCACGTTCCCTGTTAAGCACATCATAACAACAGCACAGTGAAGGAAATGATGAAATAAAAGAATTTGGATACACTAGAAAACAGTGCTCAGTGATACATTTACATTCTATTTATATGATTAACCATTTGATCATACAGTACCTTCCTACAAGATTACTGGCTAATTTGGGGGTGGGGTTATACTGTTAGAGGTATTACTAACATGATAACTATTTTCCTTATATGCAAACATTAGAGCTATAATTTTATTGAGAGTAAAACTGATTATGCAAGTTGATTGAGCAGCTTCTCAAATAATGTGGTTTATGAAGTTATGGGAACTATGAGCAAAGCTGCCCTGGACATAAAATGGTTTCTCAACCTGCTTTTCACCACATCAAATTTAATCAGTACAAACCAACACAGTCAATCAGATAATTCTTAATGTGAACAAATGGGGAAGAAGAAAAAATATATATGTACATGAATAAACAGGGGAACTAGATGCATTTCAGCAAGGAATGTCAGGTGGCAGTTCTGGATGAAACTCGTGCTGCAGCCCTCACTTCCACAGTTGCGTGCTCAGAGTCTGACCCGACGAGCCCCCGGACCACCCTGCTGTCGTGCTGGGGGGCTGGCCAAAGCCCAGCGCGGGGCTCGCACTGCCCATGCTCATGCCGGCCATCTGCTGATTCACCTGTGAAACACATACAGGGTTCAGTTTAAGAAGCTCACTTCATTGTTAATTGTTTCTTTAGCCCGTTAGGCACTTTTAATAGTTACCCTATTTTATTAGAAGCTGCCTTTGTCAAAGAGATACTGAAGTTTAATAGCAATTACAGTAAGTATTTTTTGTCCATGTGAAAATCAGTCAAAGCCCTGGGGTAAAAGCAGACCACCCACAATTATTTCTCTACAGAAAACAGCCAGCTACTCTGTTCCCTTCTTATTTCCTTTTTAGCACTATATTGTACTTATTCATTTTCTAGACTCTATTTCTTGCTCTCCACATATTAACCACAAATGAAAAAAAAAGTGCCAAAATAATCTTTGAATTCGTTATCTGGGTATACTGAGTCCACTATTCTAACTTTCAACTCTACTAGTGCTTTAACTACTAAAGAGTAAGTGAATTTTAAAAGATAAAATACTCCAAAATTATAAATTGTGTATTATAGCTATTATTCTGCTTTTATAAAAATCTTAAGTGGTTCTATGTATTTTCTAAATATTAAAGAAAAGGTCAGTAAGCATACATTTTTTTCCTTTGCTTAGCTAACCACATAAAACATCTAAAATTTTCATTGTATGATAAGGTATAAGATTTCATGTGTTTTTCTTCCAGACTGGTCATTTCCTTGTGGTTCTCTCACGTCTAAGATGACAGGTTAAGGAAAGGCAAGAGAATTGACTACAGAGTGGAGTCAAAACCTATGCTCACGGTTGGATTCTATTCTTAATAGAGTTTGTTTGCAATATTTCAAAGACACTGTTAATCACACCACTGATGAGTGTCTGCAGGGGCGGGTTGCTTCTGATACCTACTCAAGGATGTTATAACCACCTTGTCACTGGCCAAAAGCTCCCACACAGGAAGTACTGGAGAACAGCCTTCGGGTGGCCTGGAAGTAAGCCAACGCCCTCCTGGCTCATCCAGGACCTTGACCTGGGTGTGCTTTAGCATTCTGGCTACCCAAAAGCTGTTGCTGCCACTTGGTACTTACCACTGAGATTCCCAGAGACTAGAGACCAATGTCATACAGATGTTCCTTTAAACAGTGATAGTAAAAATAATTTGAAGCATTCATGGGATATACAGTGATTTTGCTAATGTTGGTTAGAAATCACTATAGGCTATTCCTCGAATGCCCTCAAGGTAAAACAGCTGACCAGAACAGGAGTAAAGATCACCAAAATGCTAGAGAACCATCAAATAGGAAGCACAAAGGGAAGAGAAGCGGGACCATCAACCCGAGTCTGAGGGCCTTTCTGTGGAGTCAGGACAGAGCACCTAAAATGGAAATGCACTTGAAGGAGGTAGTACGGATGTGTCATCTCTTGGCCCTAAACAGGATTTTATAATATGAAGGGATGTCTCAGACAAATATGGACTTGTTCATATTTTATGGGAATTTTTGAACTAGTGTGTACTCTTAAAATATAAACCTAATTATAAGATCAATAAAAAGGAAATACAACTTTAGAGGTTTTAAACAAAAATATTTTTTTACAAATCCATGGACAGCAGCCACATGACATGGAGAACAGCCTGCATCCCTCACAAAATAGTGCTTTGAGACTAGATTTTTTCCCTAATTTGTGAAAGCTACACCTCCTCCCCCCACCCTCAAATTCGTGAAGACAGGTTGGTCTAAGTAGACTATAAAAATGCCCCAGGGGGCTGGGCTAAAACTTGCTACTAATTTCAAAGGTGGCAGACAAGGAGTCTCTTAAGACGCCTGAGATAATTCCTAACGGTTAGAACTAGATTAGGGATGTTCACCATTAGTTGTTATAATCTGAAATGAAAAATGCTTTAACATTTTTTTACAGAATACCAAATAGGGACAATGATAGGTCATTTGTCTGTCTGATGTAACTTCATTATCTCTACTCAATTCTTTCTGTCAGATTATTAACTTAAATACAAATAAAACCATTTAGAAAATAAATCTGGTTTCTTTGATTTTTGGATAAGGGGGAGAGTAAATGACCCTTACCTGCGATAGGTTCCACTGGGGCTGTTGAGCTTGTGGCAGGCCAAATTTACTCTGGGGTACGCCCATCTGTCCTACCATTCCTCCTTGGGGGCCAATCACATTTTGAGGCAGTGGCATCACACCAGTTTGTGCATTTCCCATAAACCCATTGGGGATGGGCATGCCCACCATCATGTTTGCACTCTGTCCCATCACATTTCCCATAAGGCCAGGAGCTGCAGGCACAGGTACACCCATTGACGGAAAACCTTGAAATGCAGTCGGTGCTTGTGAGGTAAATGGTATACTTGTGGGTCCCATAAATACACCTGCATCATAAGGACCAAGAAAAGAAAGAACAGGGTTACTGTTACAACTGCGAACATCACTATAATCACAGAAAAACAATTATCATCTTTCTGAACTACCCATAGCAAAAATTTTAATTCTGGTCTGGCTGCTTCTACTGCTCAGACCAACTCACACCCTAAACCCTCGGAGCTGGTTATTTCCAGAATGCAGAACCTCAGCAATTTAAATTAAAATAAATACATCTTATAATAGCTACATAAAATATCCATTGTGAAGACCAAACTGCATAGCATGAGATGACGTGCTGTTTCTGCTGACCTACACCACTGGTCTCCCACTACCAAACATACAAGTGCAAGTTCACTGTGTCTCGCTTCAAGGGAAGCAGTTGGGATGTCATATAATTTCAGCTCATATAGGAAATGAAGCTCATTATTTTAAAAAAGAGAGTGACAGATTAAAACTGTAAACAACAAATCTGTGCTAGTATTTCATTGTAATTTTTTAAATCTCAAACCTTTTTTGGAATTCATGTAATAATTCAGGCTGCTTACTGTTTATGTGCAGAGAAAATACCATACTGTACAGTTAAAAACTTCATGCAAATCAAATTTAAATTCTTCAAAGATACTCCATGTCCTAAAAGCTTGTGAAACAATATTGATATATGAACAGCTTGTTGATTCTAAATGAATAAAGCTTTGTGACTCCTGTATCTGCTTTTTAATTCTAGTGTTTCATTTCAGTTTTGTAGTTGTGTAAATGGCAACAACAAAAGCACTTATTACATAGAAAAATGGGGAAGAAATATAATTGATATAACCACAAGAATCTACTTCTAGTAATGTCACTGCAGTCCCTCAGAACAGACTTCAAAATGAATTACCAGGCGTGCTCTGCTGCTGAGTGGTCCCTGCACCGTACAGAGACAAGATGGAGTCTTTGGAGAGCTGTTTCTTTACCACCTCTTCTGACTTGGTCATTTGTTCAGTGAATAGATCCAGATCCCCGGATGTTACTGTAGACACAGTGGCAGCTACTGGTACAGAGGACGTCCCCTGAGACAAACACCAAAACATGGCTCATCCATTACTTAAAATCCAAGTGAAGTTATGAAATTAGAAATTCAACAATTGTAGAAGGTAAAATGGTGCATTAAAGAGGATCATTCAACAAGCCCACACAAAAACATCTAGGATAAAGGTACAACGTTTTCTATTTTGAATGTATTAATGTGTAAGAGGTAGATTGAGACTCTTTTGTAATAAACTGTGTTTACCTGCTAGACTGATGCTGGGTTCAACAAAAAGTAGGGTATGTGGCTGCTGTGTGAGCACCACCATTCCTGGGAAATGCTCAGGCATCTCCCTCAGCAACTACTGCTTCCAAGAACTAGTATCACTTGGAATAAAGAACATTTCTACAACTACAGAAGACTGTAAGAGGGTCCTGCAAAGGCTGATTTTGTCTTGGGGGGGGGGGGGTGTCAAAACCTGTACTATAATACTCTTATAAACCTAATCTAGATCGGTTTTAACGACAACCTTAGAATGCTTCTAGTCTATCCAGAAATGAAGGACAGCAATACTTCAACCACCTCCACTCTCAACCATATCTTGTATTCTACTTTTGGAAAAGGGGCAAATGAACACAAATCCAAATAAACATGGACATTTAACACAGTAATTTTCACTTGATCTCCTCTACCTTGCACATAGGTGGTAGTATACAATCACAATGGATAAGCTAACGACCTCTGCAGTCACTGAATAGCCCATATTTTTTCAATCCTATTCACATTTGTATATATGGAGGGTGTCAAGAATCCTATGAAGACTAGTAAAAACTGAGAGTAAGAGTCTTCTCAAACTACAGAATAAGGTGAGTACCAAATAGAAGTTAAAAATCATGTATATGATTTACCTTGACTTTTTAAAAAATCCAAACATTTACCATCTTTGCTAAAACAAACAAAAACAAAAAGCCTTGCCATAAATTACCATCCAAGCACTGTACTCACAAACTAACTTAAGCAGAACAGTATTTTGAATCTATTATGACAAATTAAGCAAGAATTTTGAGAAAGAAAAAAAAAAGCCACTTAATTTTGCAAAAGATCTGAAATGTGTAAAATCAGACGTGATGGGATAACAAATATAACAAATATATGTCTGAACTACCAATGAAGCGGCAAAGATCACAGAGGCTGAATGCGGGCTGTGGAGCCAGCCTGCCAAACAAGAGCCCACTATTTACAATAAGCAAGCCCTAGACAGTCACTTACTCTCCACTGTCTCTCTAGTCAAGTGGGATGACATTACCCACCTTCAAGGGTTGTTTGACCACAAGAAGTAATTTGCACAAAAGCAGGGAGAAGCACATAGTATTTGTTAATACTGTTCTGTAACAAAGCAACCACCTCACTAAGTGATCTTTTCATCATGTTTAGTTTCTGTTCAAGAACCTGCTCAAAAACCCTGAGGTCATACCTTGTGGAGGAGACTTAACTATAAGAAAACCCAAGATGGTAGGGAAAGCTATCACTCTAGTCTCATACTAGAACCACCTAATACATGCTCTAAACATGGGCATTTCTTTCGATGAGGGTAGACAACATGGAACATCTACCTCAACATGGACATAGTCTAAAGACAGCCAAACCAAAGAGCATGCCTAGTAAACACTCCAATGTCCATTTATTATTATTCCTGGTGCCCCCTTTGCCAGCACAACTCCAGGATATAACTTCTGCCTGTCACTTTTCACTTCAGGAGGCTGCAGGACCCTGAAGCAAAGGCTTTCTGACTATCTGATCAGCCCTGATCCCAGGGCTGAAACAAGGAAAGGCCACAGCACTTGTGCAGGTCAAGATACTGTTGGTGTACACATACTATAGGTAGAAAAGGAAAGGGATGGCTTCTGCATGTCAGCTTTGCAGGCTCTGGAACAATCCTCTTCAACCCCCAGTACACATGTATACTCTGGTAAGCATTTCTAATCCCCGTAGGGAATACTACACAGGCAGGTAAAGCAATCTATTTCATATTCACAGGAGTGGGAAAACCTTACTAGAATTTGTACTACGCTCAGAAAATAAAATCAAGAGTGAAAGAACGTAGGGTTCAGAGTACCGTTAACCCTTAAACAATAGGTTTAAACTGCACAGGTCCACTTATACACAAATTATTTTTCAATAAATACAGTACTATAAATTTATTTTCTCTATGATTTTAACATTTTTTCCCCTAGCTTATTTTATTGTAAGAACACAGTATATAATACATAGACAAAATCTGTGTTGATTATTTCATGTTATTGGTAAGGCTTCTGGTCAACAGCAGGTTACCAGTACAGTTTTTGGAGAGTCAAAAGTTATGCAAATTTTTGACTGTGCAGGGAGTCAGTACCCCTAACCCCCCACATTGTTCGGGGGTCAACTATAGTTCCTACTGGTGTCCAATAAATTTCACATTAAACACCAAAATTAGTAAATTACATAGTACCAGTTATGCATAAAAATGTATACTTTAACCCACTTCCACCATTTTCAAAGATAGTATTTTAAAAACATGTCTGGATTTTAATCTTTACATGTAGTTTAGATGAAATAATTCTGTTCAAGTATAGGATTCAATAAAACGGGCACAATTCTGGTTCAAAACCAATGTTCAAAAAAGAATTAGGTCTGATTAAAAAAATTTGCCCTGTTCTGTCAGACAGTGATGTAGAATGTCCAAAGCCATGGAAGCCAGACCAGCCCCTCATGACAGCAAAAGCTATACATAACACACTCCTCATCATGGCTACTTAAGAGTTAAGTGAAGTCTGCGTTGTTCCCCTTGCTGCTCTAATACTTAACACATGAAGTACATTGAAGCCTCGATGTGGGTCTAATTCTCCAAGCAGGTGCAAAGCAACTCTTACACTCCAGTGGAATCTAAAGAAGTCTAACAGACAAACCAACCTCACTAGACGGCTAGACCGAAAGAAATTGCTTTCTATACTCAAGAGTGTCAAATACTTCTTTCTAAGCCACAGTGTTAGTATTAGACAGTTGTTGGTTTTTATCACATGCATACCCAAGCCTGCACAAATTCACAAGGTAAATTAATGTTATCTGAAACAGTAGTAGCAACGCTTAGTCCCTCTTTCTATGTGTTGGGGGCAGGGGGAGGAGGAGGGGCTCAGCCATAAAATAAAGCTCTTTTCTGAAAATAACAATGCTGTAGACAATTTTGATAAAGATTTAAACTAATTATTCCTAAGAAATCTATTTGCTCAATTCTAGTGGTAATTAGACAATAAACATGTAATAAAAATACATGTAATTAGTCTTCTCAATAAGACATAACTTCTGTCTTATTAAAACTTTCCATCCAAACAATTCCCATTTGGTTCATTTTTTTCTAGAGAAAAGGAAATACTTTACCTCAAAAATTATGCTGTACTTAAACTGTTTTTTTAATTATAAGGTGTAAGTTTAAAATAGAATCTTAAAGTCGTATGCTTAGGAGTAACCCATATTCCTGAAAGTTCATATATTTTACCTTAAAGACAGACAAATACTGCATGACTGCATTTATCACTTATATGTGTAATAAAATAAAAAAATCAAACTCATAAAAACAGAACAGAATGGTGGTTGCAGAGGCTGGGGGTGGCGGAAATACAGGGAGCTTGGTACAAGCATGCAAACTTTCGGCTATAAGGTGAATAAGGTCTGAGGAGCTAATGTATAGATAACACATGGCTACAGTTGATTATACCTTATTGTATAACTGAAATTTGCTGAAAGAGTAGAACTTATGTTCTTACCCTCACCCCCAAAAAGTAAAAATGTGTTAACTTGATGGTGGGAATCCTTCCACAATGTATACATAATATCAAATCATTTCGTTATGCATTTAAAATACATTACAATTTTGTCAGTTATATCTCAATGAAGCTGAAATAGTATTTAAGGTATTAAACAATTTATAATTTTAATAAATGAATAAAGGCAAAAAAAGAAATTCCATGTAATGTTCAGAAAGCAATTCAAAATTTCTTTGCCATTAATACTTTTTTAAAAAAATCCTGATCACTAATATTATGTTCTAAATAGTGTCTTAAAAATCAGTAAAATAAAAAAGTAAGGTAGGTTTAAAGGCTAACTTAAAACAATTTTCTTCATAAAAAAGAATTTGAGTACTGAATTTGCTAGAATTTCTTATTCTCAGTTTTCCTGCAACCAGAAGTAAATACTATCTTAGGGATGGCTCAATAGAGCACAAGAAAGAACTACTGTCTTCCAGTCAATAGTTAGTTACCCACAGTTTAAATACTTCAGAGGTAAGTGACCTTGATGATCTCAGGAAAGGCTGAAATAATCTGAGTTTTCCTCCTTGTTCATTTGAAACACTGTTGTTTGCCTAAAGCCAAAGTTAGCAAACTTTAGGCAGTGAATATTTAGGCTTTGTGGCTCATACAGTGTCTCAACTATTCAACTTACTTTTTAGTATGAAAGCAGCCACAGACAATTTGTAAACGAATAGGAGTGGCTGTGTTCCGATAAAACTTTATTTGCAAAAAAGCTGCAAGTTTAGTATTCCAACTCCTGGCCTAAAGAACAGGCGGCTTTCAAATCAGTGTCTGAAATTTTGACACTTTTAGGAAAGGAAATAAGCAGTAATTATGTAAAACCATATTCTTCCACATACCTGAGCTGGGGGCATGACAGTTGCAGGTAAGGGATTAGAAATCATTGGTCCAAAGATGTCCAGATCATCATTCAGAGCCGGCACTGCGGTCGTATTCCCATTAGTCACTGGTGCGTCCGCAGGACCATCTGAAAAGAACATAGATTCTTGTCTCAGTACTTGAACATGGCATTATTCAAAATATGGTTAAAAAAAAGAACAGTCCAAAAAGTTGACAAAATATATCTTCCCTTCTACTCCAGGTTCTATCCTGTTACTCAAAGAAATCATTTCCAGTTTTTTGTTTTTTGAAATATGTCTTTATTGATTTCAGAGAGAGGACGGGAGGGATTTCAGAGAGAGAGGAAGAGATAGAAACACCAATGATGAGTCATTGATCGGCTGCCTCCTGCACGTCTCCTACTTGGGATCCAGCCCACAACCCAAGCATGTGCCCTGACTGGGAATCAAACCTCGATTTCCTGGATCAAAGGTCGATGCTCAACTACTGAGCCACACAAGCCAGGCAGCATTTCCAGTTTTATTTATTCTTCCAGAAAAAGTTTTACCCACCATATTCAATATTCATTATGTATATCCAAGTAGAATATATATGTGTGTGTATATATATACACACCCATTCTAGGTATATATAAAAAAATCTTTTTAAAAAATGGTATCATACATTGACATTATTCTGTATCCTGATGCTTCCTTATATGCCAGGACTGTTTCGAGTACTTTATATGTATTAACTCATTTAATCCCCATAACCTGATGAGACAGACACTACTTTTGAGTTGATTGGCTAAGCTAGGATCTGATCCCATGTTCTTACAAACAATGCCTCTTCATAAATGTGTTTGTGTGTTTTGGGTATCACTTCATATCATGTATACCTACCTTAGAAATAAATTTTGATGATTTAAGATATCTGAATTTTTGAATTTTATAGTTACTATAAGGAAAAAAAACTGGATAAAAAGAAAGAAAACAAACATGCACTACGTAAACGGATTCTATGGGAAGTATCCATAAAACTCTGAAATAAACCCTTTCTTGGCAGTAACAAGGCACTGAGCTGTACTGGGAAAGGAACTCTGATAGGATGCCAACATCCTCTATCAGCTTCCTACTTACCCTATCATTTGAAAAACCTTTTTAAATATCTCCTTTTTATGTCAGTGCAAAATTTACAAAGTGTAAGGGGTGGGAGTTGGAGTGGGGTGAGGTGGGGTGAGGTGGAGTTTGAGAGAATGGTATTCCAGGACATGGAACATCTCACATGGTTTAGTTTTCTGTGGCCACAACCAAATAACAGAGCAGAGCAATCTCCAATCACAACTCCAATCTCTGGCACTTCTATCCTAATTGAGCTTCTATTTTAACAATCTGCAATCTCATTTGATCTCTCTTTGATATACCATACACTTGTCAAAAGCAAATCAGTTATTTTTTAAAAGTTCTTCAATACCGAGTGGGATGTCTTGCATAGAACAGGTACTTAAATATTTGACAAATGTAATTAATGAAAGGTCTATCATGTATACTCAGTGTTTCTACCACAACCCACAGAAACTCAAAGGTTTCTTCTCTTTTTTTAAAGTAGAACTATAGAAATTGGTATCTTTTATTTTCCTGTTTGAAGCTTTAGGGAATCACAAATTATTAATTTCAATGAGTAAATTATCATAATAAAATACTTTTTACTACCTAATTTATAAAAGTGTGAAGCCCCCAAAAGGTTAGTTTGGAAGAGATCAACTGCGAACCCTTTTCACTCATTTTCAGTGATATCACATTATCAGGACCATATATATATATGTATTACACATACCTAGGACTATGGACAAGTTAAAGGTGAAGCAATAAAGCAATGCACAGATTACTAATTTGCAACATAAGAATTTTAAGCTATGACACAACTATGACATAAAAGCATTCAAATATGACTTATATAAGAAAGTAATTTTTTTCATTTCTAACCATTTCAAGTGGCAACCTTCATGCTGAAGTTAGACCTCTTTGAAGATCTAT
Organism: Miniopterus natalensis; assembly: GCF_054644295.1. Lineage (NCBI taxonomy): Eukaryota > Metazoa > Chordata > Mammalia > Chiroptera > Miniopteridae > Miniopterus > Miniopterus natalensis. Next base: position 32,724,166 of record NC_142085.1, on the reverse strand, counting down.
TTTGTTTCCCAGTCCATTCCACACTCCATTTACACGATGTATATAGTACATCATGTATATAGTACATTGTGTAAATATGAACCAGAAATAAATAGTTTAAAAGGACAAGGTATTCTAGATTAAAAACACAACTAAAGGAACATCTTTGTGGTATTACAACAGCTCAGTAAATAAACTCAGTCCAATGACATGTAAGCCAGTGGTGCTTTAACCCATAAATTGCAGTGTGCAGGGTAGGGGAATGTCCACATCAGAGACATTTAATTCAATAACAAAATGTGACTATCTTATATATCTGTAATTTCAACTCACAAACAGAAGCATATGCCCTCCCCAAGACAAACTAAAACCCAAGAACAAAAGTATGAAAAGATAAAGCTAACAGGTTGAGTATAAATAATTATTTCCAATTTTACAGTTAAATTTGCTTTTTGTAGTAATACCAAACACTAACAATTAGGATAAATTTATGGGGGAAAATCCTTAAATGTGAGAAAATACTATTTTTCCCTTTGGTGAATTAGGAAAGTACTATCAATTGGATTTTTACCACAAGCCATGTGAATGTAGTCAAAACCCCTGAGCCAACGATGCATTGTGTGAGAACCAGGCAGTTAACGTAATACAGCAAATGACCTGTTTTTATGACTTTTATACTGTACATATTTCAGCAACTTTAAGACTATTCTAAGTAGTGCATTATACTCCACTAAGAATATTAACTTATTGCCCGGCCGGGCGTGGCTCAGCAGTTAAGCGTCGACCTAGGATCCAGGCGATCAGGGTTCGATTCCCGGTCAGGGCACATGCCCAGGTTGCGGGCTGCAGCCGATCAATGACTCATCATTGATGTTTCTATCTCTCTCTCTCCCTCTCCTTTCCTCTCTCTGAAATCAATAAAGATATATTAAAAAAAAAAAAAGAATATTAACTTATTTATACTTCAAATCTAAAACCTATCCGGCAGTACACTATCTAACCTGTAAAACAACACAGAGCATTTTATTTGGTTTTTGAAGTCTTATTTTACCCTTCACACCCTTAGGATCACACATGTAACTAGTAAAATAACAGCCAACACTTAGTATAGTGCTTGTTTTGTATGAAGCCTGAAAAAATGCAAATACACACATAAACACATATGCATTTGTTTAATCTTTATAGCAATGCTATGAGAGAGGCACTATCAACAATTATCCTCATTTACAGATAGCAAAAAAAAGTTATACTTGTCTATTATCACAGAACTAGAGCAAAGCCTGAGGTGGTAATCTTATTCAATTTTTACTCTAAAAGCAACACATTCTTGTAAAAGATGTAAACCATGCAAAAACAAGTAAGAGTTCCCTACCATGGATGATGATGGTGATTGCACAGTAATGTGAATGTACTGAATGCCACTAAACTGTACTCTTAAAACTGGTTATAATCTTAACTTTCATGTGTATTTCACCACAAAAAAGCCCCTGACCATACATTTTCTATAAACATGCTTAGAACAATGTACATACAACGAACAGTTTTCTTTAAATAAAACTGTGTATGTGTTAGTGGGGGTGGACTGCATCCTATGATGTTGCACGGAGCTACAGTAAGTGATTTAATCAATCCTTCACTACTGGGCATTTAGGTAGTTTATAGACTTTCACCATACAAAAACAGAACAGCAAACACCCACAGTTCTTAATAGAAAAGGCACACAGTTCACTTCCTTCACTGCAAGGTAACATGACTTCTGTTTCTACCATTGCAATATAAACAGCTCCATTTTCACATTCTGATTAAAAAAATTTTTTTAAACTGGCCTCCTGAAATCTCAGAAAGGCATTCAGCACAAACAACAAAATTGGACTCTCTCTGTAACCACCTACCACAATTAGTGGAACAGCCATGAAAGTTAACTCACAATGTAAGTCCAAGGGACTCTGGAATCCTTCAGAATGAGAGGGAGGGACATCTGCCTAGGGACAACAATCGTTGTGGCCAGGCTGACACTATCTTCAAGCGACTGGGAAGAATTTTCTCTTAGCTCTGAAAAACTTTCTTCCTGGCCGAATAATAGACGCAAGTGACTCTCCTCTGCTCTCACATCTACAACATACTTGCCCTGCTTTCTCTTTAATCCATTCTTCTACCCATATGATCCCCTAATATGATGGACTTCACCCCCATCACTTTTCCTTGTTACTACAAAATATAAGCAGTCACAGAACTGTTGAAAAACAAAACTTTAACCTAAATGAAAACTTCTCGGCCTTGCAAAAGTCAATAAATACAAGCTCCCAGTAGGTTTTCCCAACAGATTTCAACGTCTGCTAATTTGACTCACTACACATTTGGCTTGCTAAACATATTCTTTAAAAAAGATTGTTTCAATTCACTTTAAGGTTGTTTTTTATCTCAGTATTTAAAAAGGACAGTTAAAGACTAGTTATCATTATCATCACTATAAACATCATGTTTCCTGGACGTTTTTATAGAATGTTTACATGTTATCATTTTGTCTCCATGAAATACGGGAAGGGCCTCTCCTTCCATTATCTCCAGTTACAGAAAACAGGACAGGCAGATTAAAACACTTGCTCAAGGTCACGTCCCTAGTTCAGTAGCAAAAAACTTGCACTAGAACAATCTTCTGACCTCCAGACTAGTTGAGTGCTCTTTTCCTTAAACCACATTTCATCAAAAATCAGGTACTTACAACTGACCCTAACTTAAAGAAATCCCTTTAAATTATGAAAAAACCAACTTTTAAATAGTTTATAATTATTTGTACTAAGTTAGAGAAGCAGTGACAAAAACAGTTCAAGAAACAGTTCAGAAGCCATTCAGTACCACATTCATAGTTCTTCGGCATCTCCCCATTCCACTCTCCTCCTGCCAAGCCTAGTATCTTCTCAGTTTAGTGAGGGATGCAGGTGGATATGGTCATCCCTGAGCCAACTGGGCTGAGGGAACCAAGTGTGATATATAATCAATCAGTCAACAGTATTCACAAATCATTGGCAGTTCAATGCATCCTTTGGTCCAGGACCCACTAATTTGCTAACAATGATTAAAAGCTCAGAAGCCACAGAAGCAACAGAATACCAAGATGTTGAAAACACTTTCTCAGATATGTATAATTTAAAAATTTAGAAAAAATAAAGTTTATTCAAATTAAATGGTTTAAGAAAATATTTAAATCCGCATGGATTACATTTTGTGTGCACAAAATACACACACACACACACACCCAGACAAATGGAAACCTCCTCCAATGCCTGCTACGAGAGAAGTGGATGTCTGTGCAAACCATCAGAATTCACCAGACATGCACCTCGGAGTGGGTGTTGTGTTCCTGGCTCAGCTAAAGGCTGGTGGCAGGAGCAGCCAGCAGCAGGAGGCAGCAACCCCTTTTAATCAGTATGCAGGAACAGTAGTTGGTGGACAATAAAAATAATGGGAGATCCAGAGTACAAGAAAAGCCTAAGGCAAATGGAAGAAATTTAGCTGCGACAACATCATAAAAAACGATAATGAAGCACAAAAGACCCCTTAAAAAGGGAACGAGCAAACAGAAGAAATTAGGACAATGCAGTAAAATAAAGGAGGAGTGTCGATCTTAAAGGCAAGGCATTGAGCCTACAGTTAGTTGCTGTGGGTAACCATTTCTTTCTATGTTACCTTAAGATTTTGTACTAGTGTGTTATCTGAAAACTGAGTTGATAGCCTGGCCAGGCATGGCTCAGAGGTTGAGCATCAACCTAGGATCCAGGAGATCGCGGTTCAATTCCCGGTCAGGGCACATGCCAGGGTTGCAGGCTCAATCCCCAGTCAGGGGCGTGCAGGAGGCAGCCGATCAATGACTCTCTCATCACTGATGTTTCTCTCTCTCTCTCTCTCTCTGCCCCCCTCTCCCTTAAATCAATAAAGATATATTAATAATAATAATAAAAAAGAAAACTGAGTTGGTAGATGACTTTTAAAGTGCACACATACCAGAAGTTTACAAGAAAAGGTTAAAATGTTTTGAGCTAAAGGAAAAAAGTTGTTAAAGCTGCATCTCACATGAACATCTGGCACTCCCAGTATGCATTTACTGGCCTGTTTCACACTGTGACTCAGATACTTAAAAAGAAGGTAACATTTCAAATATGACAAAGTCATGAAGGCCAGTCTCTACCATTGAGAAATCCTCAATATGGTGAGTGAGACTGTTGGTTCTATGAACTGTGGCTATACCAGAACTCGTCTGACACCAATAATCCAAATGAGTGAAGGTAAACAAAGTATTTACAATGATATTTAGTGGCTGCTTCTTAGCCCATTCCAAGTGCCTTTGAACGATAATTTATAAACTAAAGGGAAATAAAAGAACACTTTGCATTTTAATAACGCACTTTAACACGAATACTTTTATTTTTCTATTGCCAGGTACTCTTATCAGATCTAAAATATCTCAGGTTAATCATTACATCACCTCAAGAGGATTTACACAATAAGCCCAAGCAAAAAACAGGTGCCACTTCCCCACCCAGGGTTAAAACAGGCAGTTGCCCTACCTCCCTATGGAAGGGCCTTGGGAGCAGGGGCTGGCTTTACTACCAACTGCAGGCACAGTAGTTGGCTGAGCTCCCTTCTGAGGCAACAAATGACTCTTGAGCCCACAAGACCTGACACTACTTCCACTGAAGGTCACATCACCCACATCTCGTCAGTCAGGCCTACTGACTAACTCTCCTGAAAGCCCAAGGCTGCATGCAAAGTGGCAGCCTTCTAAAGTGCCTTTATATTTTCATTTTTAGTTTTTAATGGCACTGAATAAATTTAGATCAACAGGCATGCCTCGGTATGCTGCAGGCCTCCATGCTCCATGCTGGCATCAATCATGTTTATATCCAGAGCCACTGTCCACTCCCTCCTAGCCTCTCACCAGGAAGACACAGTGAAGCTTAATTTAATGTTTGGCACAAAGAAAATGCTAAATAAATGACTGATGAATTGAAATGCTTTCCACACACAGATTATGAGAGGATTCTTTGGTGACAGAAGAGCCGTGGTGGAAACAAGTCGGTGACCCTACTTCTGCTGGGAGAAAAAGTGAAATAAGGACAGTTTTTGAAAAGTACCAGTGATCTGGCTACAAAATCCCTCTTCAGTCCTTGCCCTGCTTAACCACCACCTCATTTAGCAGTAGCTGATCTTTCCTCCTTGAAAATCTCCTCCCTTTGAGTCTAGGGCCATATTCTCTTGGAAGAGGCTGTGGCCACTGCTGTTGATATCCTGGCTGCTCTTCCTCCTATGTTTTCACAGCCACAGATTCCACAAGACTGTTCAACTATGGCATTACAACTGCCTCCTTCCTGACTGGAATCCCTACCCCAGGGCTTCCTCTCTCCAGTGTACCAATGACAGTGCGGTGGGAATTCTCTAAATCAGAAGTGTGTCCTCCAGAGTCACTGCCCACAGCTTGGTGCATCACTCTGCCACAGTAGCCCAGGCAACTACCTGGGCATAAATGAGTCAGTCTCAATGACCAGCCGCCTCATGAGCCAGAGCACATCTTACTCTCCTTCCCTACAGATCGGTTCCAAGTGTCCTTTCATCACAGCACTGACCGAACTCCAAAGCTGTCTGCTCAATCAGAGGCAGATGGGTTTTAAGTCACAAGATGCTTTACAAAGGTAAGGCACCAAGAGTTGTGTTTATCTGGGAAGGTGCTTATCTTTTCTGTTATTCACTCTAAAGAGGACCTCCATGACACATCAGGTTTTACTTGAAATAAGTCTGTGCAGTACCAAAAACCTACATTTGCTCCTTCGATTTAGCAGCAGCAAGAAATCTTTTGAAGAAAATATAATTTAAATTTGGAGTTTTAGCATTCCAGATTTCAAACTGAATTCTCGTAACCAATTCTCGAAAATATCCCATTTCTTCCCTCAGCAGTAACTTCCCGTCTTCTAGTTCCCAGACTGCAACCTCATCCCCCACTTGCACACAGAGCTGTATTTTCTGGTATTTACTAGAGTTCCATGAACTCTGCTGGGGCTCAATAAATATTAATTGAATTCATCCTTTACTTGAATGTCAGAGGCATTAGCTGGTCATAATCTATTTGCACAAATAATAAAAAAAATGTCAAAGAGCAACATGAGATTTTATGTATTGCTCATCTGGTTTAAGGCAGATAAGACTATGATAAGTAAATGGATGTTATGTTTTTCATTACTGCTTTTGACTGAGCATGAACATTCAGCTTTGAGTACACCTTGCTACAATGAAAACTGCCAAGTCTAATTCTTCATCGGTAACTACTGAGGCGTCATCCTAAGAATGAATTTAAAGTGGAAACAGCAATGATTAAAGGCTCCTTCCATGAGATGCAGTGATGCTCTCCTTAATGGCAAAACTCCATCTCCTTAAAGCTTTATAAATTTTCATGTTACTCAAAGAACCCTTTTTATTTTCTACTCCTGAAACCATTTAAAGCTTTTTCCTTAATAAAAATATTACTTGGAATTCCTTTATATTAAAACAGAACTTGCTTTATAAATGATATAAGCTTCCACGTGTGTTACCTTGTAAATTCAAGTCACAAATGTCCATTTGAAGCATATAAAAATTTTCAAGCTATATACTTTTCAAATGCTTAAAAAATATACAAGTGCCTGAGAGTGAAGTGGAGTTATTTTTAAAAAATATGTTTTTATTGTTTGAGAGAGAGGGAGAAAAACACTGATCAGGCGCCTCCTGTATGCCCCCTACTGGGGACTAAGCCCACAATCAGGGCATGTGCCCTGACCGGGAATCAAACAGGCAACCTCTCCACGCATGGGAATGCTCAACCAAGTGAGAGACGCCAGCCAGGACTGTTTTGATTTTTAATTAATCTTTCTTAATTAAATATAGTTAAATGTCTATATTTAATAGTAATATAGTCTTAGTAATATAGTTAAATGTCTTATGTTTAAGCCACTCTTAGGCAATCAGAAGTAGCCTCATTCACAGGTCATTTTTCACTCCTTTAAGTACCTAAATATTCTCTTTGCTATCCTGTCCATCAGAGGTTCTGAGCTATTTCAGCACTACCAAGAAGTCCTTGCTCCTAAAGTTCAGGATATCATCGAGATCCTGCCCCCTCCCGACCTGTCTCTGGTGCCAGCAAGTATCTGCCTGTTACCAGTTCTCTTACAGCAATATACTCACCTATCTGCATTTTCTCTCCTCCACAGGTAATTACTAAAAATAAAAACAATTCCTAAGACCCTCTTTTTTGAAATGGCAGTAATAGTTCATAATAGCTCACTGAACATACTCTTCTGAGCAGAAGCAATCTAAGTTTTTATCAGGTTTTAAACACTATCTGAAAAACATAATAGACTATAAAATTACTTTGGGCACTTGTGCTAGAGTCTTCCTTCTACTTCCCCTTCCCCTGGAGAAGACAGGTATGCACACAAGGCCATGAACATCCACCTGGGCTGGTCAATGCACAGTTCAAAAGACTCTGGTGGTTTTCCAGGGCTGCCACTGTTAAGTCTGGTATTCTTTTAGTTAGGTCATTCCCAAACTTGTTTTATTTTACAGCCTATGAACTTTGAGAAACAGAAATTCCCCCATAGGAATTTTCTGCTTTAAGGTCAGTAAAGCATTTTCTACTAGTATTTTATCCTTTAGTTACTTTCTGTCCAGAAAAATATTTTTGAAACAAAACAATTTAGACAAAAAAGGGTAATAGAGTCAGCTCTCTCATTATATAAAACTGAAGTATACATGACTAGATAATTAAAGTTGTATACTGATACCTATATTTAATTAGCATTGTCAATCCATGTTAATTTGTCCATTGTGATAAGTTTCATTTCCTGAAAGACAAGCATGAATGAAAAACCTTAAAACTTGCCCCAAACTGTATATTCCTTAAGCTTTTCCATTAAGAAAACACTGAGGGAACCTTTATCTACTCTTTCAGAGGCACACCTTAAAGACATTGCAGGTTCAGTACCAGACCACCATAATAAAGTGAATATGGCAATAAATCGAGTCACACTAATTTTTTGTTTTCCTAGTGCATGTAAAAGTTGTTTATACTATAACCTATTCAGTGTGCAATACCACTGTGCCTAAAAAAACAATGTGCATGCCTTAATTAAAAATACTTAACTGCTAACCACCACCTGAGCCTTCATCAAGTCAATCTTTTTGCAGGTTGAGGGTCTTCCCTCCATGTTGATGGCTACTGACTGATTAGGGCAGTGGTTGCTAAGAGCTGGGGTGGCTGTGGTAATTTCTTAAAATACCACAATGAAGACTACCACATCAATTGACTCTTCCTTTTGAAAATGATTTCTCTGTAGCATGCGATGCTGTTTGATAGTATTTTACACACCGTAGAACTTCTTTCAAAAGTGGAGTCAACCCTCTCAAACCCTGCCACTGCTTTATCAACGAAGTTTGTGTAATATTCTAAGTCCCTTGTTGTCATTTCAACACTCTTCCCAGCAACTTCACCAGGAGCAGATTCCGTCTCAAGAAACCACTTTCAGTGCTCATTCCTAAGAAGCAGCTCCTCATCCACTAAAGTTTTATCATGAGGTTGCAGCAATTCAGTCACTCAGGCTCCTCTTCTAATTCTAGTTCTCTTGCTCTCTTCACCATATCTGCAGTTACTTCCTCTACTTAAGACTTGAACCCCTCAAAAACATCCATGAAGGCTGAAATCACCTTCTTCCAAACTCCTGTTAATGCTGATACTTCACCTTTTCCCATGAATTATGAATATTCTTGATGGCATCTAGAACGGTGAATCCTTTCCAGAAGGTTTTCAATTTACTTTGCCCAGACGTATCAGGGGAATCACTACCTATGATAGCGATAGCCTTATAAAATGTATTTCTTAAATAATAAGATGTGAAAGTGAAAATTACTGCTTGATCCATGGGCTGCAGAATAGATGTTGGTTAGCAAGCATGAAAATAACATTAACCTTATTGTACATCTCCATCAGAGCTCTTGGGTGACCAGATGAACTGTCAATAGGCAGTAATATTTTGAAAGGAATCTTTTGTTTATTTCTGAGCAGTAGGTTTCAACAGTGGGCTTAAAATATTCAGCAAACCACGTTGTAAACAGATGTGCTGTCATCCATGCTTTGTGTTCCATTCATACAGCACAGGCAGAGGAGAGTTAGCATCATTCTTTTTTTTTATCCTCACCCAAGGATATTTTCTTCCATTGATTTTATTTTTTGGGGGGGGCGGGGACATCAATGTGAGAGAGACACATCAATTGGTTGCCTCCCGCTTGCACCCCAACTGCAAGGCTAGGAATTGAACCTGCAACAGAAGTACATGCCCTTGACTGGGAAATAAACCCAGAACCCTTTGCAGGCCAACACTAACCACTGAGCCAAACCAGATAGGGCAGAGATGGCCTTTTCTTAAACCTCATGAATCAACCTCTCCTAGCTTCAAACTTTTCTCTGCAGCTTCCTTACCTCTCTCTGCCTTCACAGAATCAAAGAGAGTTTTAGAGCCTTGCTCTGGATTTGGATTTGGCTTTGGCTTAAGGGGATGTTGTAGCTGGACTGATCTATCCAGACCACTAAAACTTTTTCCAGATCAGCAATAAGGATGTTTCGCTTTCTTATCATTCATATGTTCCCTGGAGTAGCATCTTAATTTCCTTCAAGAACTTTTCCTTTGCATTCACAACTTGACTAACTGGTGCAAGAGGCCTCCCTTTTGGCCTATCTTGGCTTTTGACACGCCTTCCTCATTAAGCTTAATCATTTCTAGCTTTTGATTTAAAGTGAGACACGTACAACTTTTCCTTTTGCTTGTACACTTAGAGGCCAATGTAGGGTTATTAACTGCCTAATTTAAATATTGTTATGTCTCAGGGAATAGGGAGGCTCAAGGAGAGGGAAAGAGACGGGCGTGGCAGTCAGAACACACATTTATGGATTACATTCGCCATCTTATAGGGGCATGCCTTGTGGAGGCCCAAAACAATTACAACAGTAACATCAAAGATCACTGATGACAGATCACCATAACAAATATAATAATGACAAAATCTGAAATCTTGTCAGAAGTGCCAAAATGTGACAGAGACACAAAGTAGTAAATGTTGTTGGAAAAGTGGTGCGAACAGACTTGCTTGATGCAAGGTTACCACAAACCTTCAATTTGTAAAAATAAAATAAAAAAATGCAGTATCTGCAAAGCACAATAATACAAGGGATGCCTGTATACAGTTCAGTATTTAAAATAATTTTAAATAATACATGAAATGTTCAGGTAGAAACTTCCCTAGATTAAAGTGAGTAAGCATAAGAATAGATCATTTTACTTAAGTAGCGAATACACGCTGAGCCAACTTTTCATTACCAAGATCATACCTGATTCTTTGTGAGACACCCTCTGGAGTGCTGAAAGGATGGGATCCTCTGACACCTTCCAAGGTCTATCCAGTCACACACACGCTCTGTGCCCAACTGAACTGCTGGTCAAGGCCTCCTAACAGAGGCCAGGCTGCTTTGCAGTATGTTTGCAGTGCACAGCTGGCCACAAGACAGAAAACCTACAGGTGGGCTTTCCACTTTTGGTGAAAGGCTGAACTAAAACCTATAAGGTCACATTTAACACCAGCAATTTAAGATTCTTTTCAAGACTTATGTTTAGAGCATATGCTCATCCTTTTAGATTTTATTCTCAGACGGGATCTTCTACTCCCCCCCCCCCCCAAAAAATTCTGCTAAATAAAAGTATTAGTTCTGGGGGGCATAATCCTAACCAATTGCTAAACAGTATGTCAGTTTTTATTATGTAAAAATTAAGTAATAACCAACAAAGAATGAATACTAGCCTAACAGAATAATTCCCAGTCCCAGAATAACTATGCAGATAGGGCACCCCCCCCCAAACTCCCTAGGAGCTTTCAATTCTCGTCTAACTTAGGAGGTACATATTCAAGTCAAGATGTGTCTGAGCTTTCCATTCTAACTTAGGAGGGACATATTCAAGTCAAGATGTGTCTGTCTCTTGAGTCTGATTTGAGTCTAGAGCATTCAGGGATTGTTCAGTTTGGCCCTTAGTCAATCGGGGCCCCAAGATCTTAGGTTATATCCAAGACTAGAGTAGGTAAAAACCAAGTATCTGATCCCACTTCTGGTATCAGAGAGTAAAGCACTGAATAAATAGTATTTCTACAGGCTTCAAACAGGAATTAACACCTAAATATGAAGTAGTTCTTGCAGGTATAATCAGGAACATAAAGCAGAGGTGAGCAAACAACAGCCCACTGCCTATTTTTAACGTTTACTGGAACACAGCCATGCTCATTTGTTTATGTATTTATGTCTACTTGCACACAACAATGGGAGTACTGAATGATTACAACAGAGGCCACATGGCCTGCAAAGCCAACATATTTGGTCCTTCTCAGAAAAAAAAAAAAAAGCTGATCCTTGCTAAAAAGTATATAGAGAACATTTTATGTTTGTCCTTGGGATTGGGAGTAGATCAGGAAAGGTTTAGCTTGAGTCACCAGGCTGAAGAAAAGAGCGTGGGCTCACCAAAGTCTCATTTTAAAGTGAAGATCTAATTATAGTTATATGCCACTTCACAATGGGAAATGTGTTGTTAGGCGATTTTATTGTGCAAACATCAGAGAGTGTATTTATACAAACCTAGATAGTATAGCCAACTACTGTAATTGCATGTGCTATACTTTGATATGACTAGCAATGCAGGTTTGTTTACACCACAAACACATGAGCAATGCACTGTGCTAAGCCGTTACCATGGCTACGAAGTCACTAGGTGATAGGAATTTCTTAGCTCCATTATAATCTTATGGGACCTCTGTTGTACGGTCCATTGTCAACCAAAAATCATTATGTGGCGCATAACTGTATAAAAAATGATTTTAAGTATTACCCTATTATGAGACTATTCAAAATTATTTAACTATGTAGGGGTTTTCTCTGTATTTTCTGAAAATGTTTTAAGTTAATGCCTGTTCTGGTCTCATTCATATGGGAATATGCTGTCATCTTTGCATGAGCATAAATCATACTGCTCCCTACTCCTTACCATGTTCCCATATACAGGGGGAAACCAGAGTCCCATTAGGGGAGAGTGGCATGCTTAAAACAGGAAAAACAGTCTGCTGCCCAAGGTAGATACCAATAATCAATCCTGATTTATAATCAATCCTGATTTATGACCACTATATGTTTTGAGCTGAAAGAGACCTTTGAGTCTCTGTGGTCTCCTAGGCTTTCATGAACTTATCAAATCTCATGTTTAATACTGCTTTAAAAAAAGTCTGAAAATATTTTTTAAAAGAATTTAGGATATTGATAACCAGTATAAGTGAAGAGCTATATGTGCTTCCAGCTTCCTGCTACTGAAGCTCCATCAACAAGCCATCCCTCTTTCTGACCCCATCTTCCATCCCTCCTCCCACCTTTGGAACTCTTCCAGTGTATGATCTAAAACTGTCAGTCAGCAGCAAAATCCTCTATATATCCTTAATCTCTTCTTCAAACATCTCCTTCACCTTCATGCCCTAAGTAAACATAGGTTCTGCCCTAAAGACACTGTTTCCTGAAGTTCTCCTGTTGTCTAAAAGAGAGCTGTCTCAAGAGACACACAGACCGAGTGAGAGAAATAAATGTTGACTGGTGTAAGTTACTGAGACTTTGGAGTTATCTGCTACATAGCATGGGGGGCAATCACCAAACCCTAAAACCTGTGGTACTGACTTTGAGATTAAGAAGGCAAGGAAACACTTATTTCTGTAAGAAAGGTAGAAAATATCACGTAAAGTTCTAGCAGAGATGCCCAAGTTGAATCCCTCGATGCCACTCCCAAGACCTGAGAGTAAGATAAATAAATGTTTATTGATATAAGTTGAACTCTGGGGGTTATTTGCTATGCAACATTATTCCAGAAATAGTTTCATATCTAAGGCCAGTCATTCCATTTGTCTACTAGATCCCATCCCCCTCTTTGCTATTTAAAACATTGCTATAAGTAATTTTTGTTGTCTTGAATCATCAGATTTGCCTGTTCTACAGGTTTATTCCAAAAGCAAAACATCCTATAATTTCAATTGGTCAGCAAATTCTATTGGCGCTATCTTTAAAATATATTCAGAACTTGGTTATTCCTTATACACCCCAAGGCTACCACCTACTTTAAGTCATCTTCATCTCTCACCTGTACTGCTGTAATAGCTTCCTTACTGGTCTCCCTTATTCCAGCCTTGCCCTGCTACAATCTACTCTTAACACAGTAGCTACAATTCTTTGATCATGTACTTCTCCTTTGCTCAAACCCCTCCAATATATTTCCAGGACACTCTGAGAAAAGTCAAAGTCACAATCTGTCTGCCTCTCTCCTCACCCCTCAGTTCTCTCCATTGTCACTCCCCTCCTGCCGATCATTCCCCTCTAGTCACAGTGTCATGCTTGCTGGTACTTACACACCTCAAAGCTGCTACTGCAGAGCCTTTGCACTTGCTGTTCTCTACTTAGAATGTTCTTGCACTACCACTTCTTCAGGTCTTTGCTCAGTGACCACGCCTACCCCTAACCCTATTTAAAATTACAACCACTCGTTTTTGTTCTTTATAGCACTTACCATATATGACCCATGACATATTTTACTGAACTGTATATTCACTGTCTCCTCAGACAGAATGAAAACTCCAAGAACCCAGGCATTTTTTATCTGTTTTCTTTCATAGCTATCTCCTTAGTTCCTACAATGGTGCCTGGACACATAAAAGACACTTAATGAATATTTGTTGAATCAGTGAATCAGTACGTAGGAAAAGAGGTCTGGTTTGTATCTTACATTTCTATGTTATAAACCAGGCATCTAGACTGGAAGGAAAATGCTGCAATGAGGACAAAGATGAATATAGTTTTAGTAAGATTTTTTTCTTACTTTAGTAGTAAGTCTTTTTTCTTTTCCCTCATTTATAGCAAAGAAAATAAAACACAGAAATTATGAGGACTAGAATTCAACAGAATTATATTTAGAGCCCTGGACTTAATCTCTATTTTCAAAATTACAGTTTTTAAATATTTCTAATATACTACTTATTTTTACCACCATAAGAGATTTTTAACTCCACGGTGTGTATCTGCATGTTGTATCAGCCTCCTAAGAAATGAATAAAACATTCAACTATAATTCTTCAAACAGAAAACAATATACTCAGTAAAAGATCAATTTTTAGAAAAGCAGTGTATGAAGTTCAACTCTACCCTTCAACTATCTTTCACCCTTTTAATTGTTACTCTTTCTCCAAACTAAAAAAAAAATGTTTAAAAATTAATTATTGCTTTAAGGCTCAGATATTACTAAAAATAACCATTTATCAAGCTACTTTAAAAGAGAAGAAAAATGTAAAAAGAGCTGACAATATTGGCAGATAAGCACAGTACAAGCAATCCTTGAATGAAAGCCTATTTACTTACCAGGCAGACAATATATATCTATCAGCCATGAGAATAAATACGACATTAAATTAAAATGGGCCTTATTGTGACCAGGTATATAAATGAATCTAGCTAATCGATACAGGTATAAAGGGTGTTGCTTCAGCTAGCCAAAATTTTCTTTAAACCAACACATTTTATAATAAGATTACCCAGAATTATTTTGCCAAGGGACCCCCACCACACACACAGACTTAATGAGAGGGAGAGAGGGAGAAAATGAATCTACTCTTTATTTTAAATGTTGAAATGTCACAGTCTGCCAAGCCTTTGAAGATGACTTTGATATCTTTTCTTTCCCCAAGGAACTCATTACTTGGATTTCTGTGAAGACAGTGCTGACAGAGACTAACTAGCTCCCTTATTAAAGAGTTCCTTTTTTGTGGGAACTCAGCAAAGTAATCACACCATTTTTAAATTCAGTTAACAGGTATCTTTTAGCACACTGACAATAAAGCCATTATGTTCATTTGAAGTAAAGGTTTCAATTGTTTTGTAACTCTAATGGTGACTTGGGCTTTTCATTGCTTACCGAGTCCTAAAAGATCAACAGTAGGCTCTGCAGCTTTTTTAGGGCTGGTGCTTTTCTTAGGCTCTAATTGCTGATCTTCTTTCTTCTGTAGCTTTAAAGGCAAACAATCAGATTTATAAATTTTTCTTAAATAAACCAATCAAGCCTTTCAAACCTCAATTATACAGATTTTTTTTATAAAGTCAGTGCAATGAAGCCTAGAACATTATTATATAAAAAACAAGTATACACGATTATTGAGCTCACAGTGACAAACCTTACATATTAGGACCTCAAAATAGTGACTATAAATTTAATATCAATGTAATTATTCTTAACCATTTAATCCCTTAATATGAAATTATGCTTTTTTAAATAACTGCACTTGATATTATTTGCTAGCTACTGTTAATGTGCACCTGTTAGCAGAGGTGGGGCAGGCCTTGAAGTCTCTATGAGCAGTTTACTCCCCTTACCCACAATGCTGACGCATAAGACACCACTGCACCAAGAAAAGCCTAATGAAATGTTATTTGATAATGTTTCCCCCCTGAGTCTACACTATCAGTCACATTTTAAGTACAATATTCTTCTAGGTGTCAGGAGCCCAAGTCACACACATTCCAAACCATCTTTCTCTTTCATACAAAAAATGCTGTATAGAACAGGATTAAAAAAAAACCCCTGTATCTACTGAATTCTCAACTCAAAAGCCTACCTCTCTATAACAAAGAAAATAAAACATTCATTTACTCGCTCCTTTCGCAAGCCATTCCTACAAGATCATTTCTTCTATAACTACCTAAAGAATTCATGTTAGTTGAGTTCATTTTTTGTTAGCTATACAGATATATAATTTTTAAAAACATATATCTACCCTTACTTGTTTTTATTCACTACTGTCGCCTTCAGAATTACTTTTTAACCAATTAGTCTACTATCACAGATATCAATTCTTTAATAACCTTCTGAAATACAAAATTATCAGCCTGTTAATATATATAATTTTCATAAGTTTAACACAATCCATTTCACACTCTTACTTTTCAATCTCCAGTACAGGTAAGATTTACTTTGCTTAGCTAAGTAATTTTAAAGAAAGCATAGTTTATAGTAACAAAGTAATCTTTTTTTAATATGTCTTTATTGATTTCAGAGAGAGGAAGGGAGAGGGAAAGAGAAATAGAAACATCAATGATGAGAGAAAGTCATTGATTGGCTGCCTCCTGCAAGCCCCCGACTGGGGATTGAGCCCGCAACCTGGGTATGTGCCCTGAACAGAAACCAATGACGATCTCCTGGATCACTGGTCGATGCTCAACCTCTGAGCCACGCCAGCCAGGCCAAAGTAATTCTTTTTAACTGAATACTTAAGTTGCTAGAACTTTCTCTTCAGGCAATTTGTAACATCCACCCACTTACCTCTATTCTCCATGACACAGCCATGTATAAAACAAATGAAGGAATAAGTAGATCACTGACTCTCTCAGCAGTCACAGCAGACCACTAATTCATTCCCAGCCTTCAGTCATTTTCTTTTGTGCTATTATATTCATGACAGGTGAGGTTTGGGTGCACTTCTTTAAGAATTTTGCTTTTATCCAATTTGTTGGTATTTTGTGTATAACGTTTTCTGAGGAACTGATTCTGTCACGCAACGTCTTAACTAATCTTGTTAAGCAACTAATGTTGCTTGGTAATTTGAAAATTTGAACAATATGACACTGATGTAACCAGTTAATAAAAATGCTGAAAAGAACAAAGTCCAGGATTGAGCACTGAAGAATGCAGCAAACTCCCCTGACATTGATATCAATCCTCCTAACTGAACTTCTCTGGGTAAAGCTGTCCGTGCAACTCACATTCCTCCTACAATCTGATCATCAGGCCCACCTGTCTATATCTTAAACAGAAGGATATCTAAGAACCTTGATCATTAAGCTTAGTCTGACAGGAGCTGGTCTTTGGGAACTCATGTAGGCAACTAGTAAGTGCTGTTAGAAGTCATTAAAAAAAAATCTCATTTGAATTTTGCATAGAATTCATGTCAAGCTCAATGATACAGCATTCAAAACCCACTTAATTGTCCTTCTAAAAATTTGGACATTTGCATTTCACTAAACTTTTGGTTCTCATTTCAGTTTTTTTTACAGTTTCTCAAAGAATGTTGGACAACAAATCACAGATCCAGGAATCTCAGAAAATACCAAGCAGGATAAATGCTAAAAACAAAACAAAACAAAAACAACACCTTAGTCATATCATTTTGAAACTACAGAAAACAAAAAATCCTGAAAGAAGCAAAAGGGGAAGAAAACTTACCTACAGAAGAACAAATACTATAAGAATTACATTTAACTTCTTAGAAGCCATGCAAGCAAGAAACCACACAAGCCCTTCAAATATTTAAAGTGTAGAAAGAAAAAACCTCACAAACCTAGAATTCCAAAACCTGAAAAATTATCTTTCAAAAGTGAAGGAGAAATAAAGACTTAACTAAGTGAATCTGTTGCCAGCAGACTTGGCTTGCAAGAAATGTTCAGTTTTTCAGAGTGAAGAAAAATGATATGGGTCAGAAACTTAGAACTACATAAAAAAGGAAGACCATTAGAGAAAGAATAAGTGAAAGTAAAATGAAATATACATTACAACAGTGCTTTGCAAACTTTAAAAATAAAAAACACTATCAGCATTTGAGATTTTAATATTACTATTATAATTTAACTCTTTCTTCCCTCTTTACTATCCTCAGAAGCTGATGGTTTTATGTGTCATCATATCATTAGGTACTATGACCAAAACACAGCATTACCAAACACATTTGAGTAATGTCAGCCTGTTTTATCAGACACCTTACATTATTTCAAGATTTCCCTTATAGCCAGGTTAGGAACTCTCTAGAAATCATTAGCAACTTATTACTAGATCACAAGAAACATAGTAAATAATTTCATCCTTTCAATGTTTGCTTTAAGATGATGCATTAAGTCTATAGTGAAAGTAAGCTCACAGTGTCAGAAGCAACTCAATTCTCAAACACAGAGGATGTTTTCTCTAAAGTTCTTGGTTTTAATAAAGTAAAACATCTAATGAAATAACATCACTGTTAGTAAAGAACAGAAGTAATACTTTATAGCTACTTTATTTTAGATGTCATTTTATATAGTTATTAGTGAGATAACATTATTTGAAACTTAGTATGTCTAAATTCATAAGTATTCTATTAATGTGGTAATAAATCCATCCAAAGATATAATTTAATGTCGCCATATCAACACAACCACAATCAATAACAACTTCTATTTATGGAGTTCACATGTACTAAGCCTATTTTTTAATTTTTTTACTTTTATTAGTTAATAATAATCTAGGAGTCACACTGGTATACAAAGATTTGGAGACTATGCTCTTTGAGTTAAACTGCTGCACTGTTGCTACAGTTACTAACTACTACCACTACTGCCTCTACTATAAACATTACTACTATTAACCTCCCCACCCTTGGCCATTAGCTTCCAACCCAACATGGTCTCCTTTTCTCCTGAAGAATGGAAATTCTCTCTTTGGCACTTAGTTGTAGCTACTTCAGAATAATACCATGCTATTTTTCAACACTTTACTTCCAGCTTTCTATCTTCTTTTTAAACTAGAGAAAAATAGGTAACTTCAAGCTTATATATCCTGGTTCTGCCAGAGGAATATGGGGCGCTCAGCTTAGGGAGGAGTGTGAGGAAAACCTATGAGGACAATTGAACATATTATATAAGTTATTAGATATTTTACCAACAACAAATAAACAGATCACTGTGTATGAAAAATTACTGTTCAAGTTCCAAAGTCAGAGACAAAAAATAAAAGCTGCAAAGTATTTCCTGCAGGGTTTGGGTAAGAACAAAAAGCCAACTGATAAAGAAGGCTGCATCTATCACTGGATATGCACATTCAACTGCTTGTTCCGGGTGCACTGTTACCAATTGCAGACAACTATTAAAAACAAGTTATCACTGGCAGAGATTCAGGTCAGGAGCTGTGGGGATTTGAGTCCTGACATCATTTACAGGCTGTGTAATCACACTCAGCTCCCATTTCTTCCTCTGAATAGTAAGGAGGTTGGACTAGATTGCTTACATCCCTATCACCTCTAAAACATTAACAGAATGAAAATCAAGTGTTGATATGGGCCCTAAATATCTCCCCTCTACAGAAATGCCTATGTGGGTATGGGTACTGTTGGGCCCCATCTAAGACTAGTGTATACATTTCCATACAGTCTACCAGTTACTGCACCGGAATCTTTAGTGCAAGAAAATACCTTTCTAAGTAGCAAAGTCCATAAACATTCAAAGATATATCATTAAAAGACATAAATTAGCTTCACCCATTCTAAACCTTCTAAGGATTATTCAACACCTCTGGCCTCTGTTCATACAAGACCCATTCTATAAAGTGACTTGATAGTGAGCTGTTTGCATTAGAGGCAAAGTAAACAGCCAATAACTGAACTTTTCTCTTGGCCTTAAGTAGCAAATAGCCTTCAGGTTCCCTTCACTCCCCTAAATTGTGTCAGTCTTCATGTTCAACTTTCCCAACAGCACAATCTTAAAGAGGATCATTTTTGCTAGTCATCATCTTGCACTAGGACTGCTTACTCCACTGACAGTCTTTTATTCAATAATTAATCCTCTATATGCTCAGCACTATTCTAGGCACTGATATTCTACCATTGGCATTTGGAGGAAGTGGGGAGGAGGTGGAAAGAGGAGAAACAGACAGTAAAACAACTGATCACAAATAAACCAGTAGTGTTAAGTACCACAGGGTACATTAGAATAGGATGCTGTAATCAAGAATGACTGGGACTCACTACTTTGTATTCAGTATTCAGGATAGGACTCCCTCTAACATGCTATTTAAATTAAAATCTGAATAACAAGAACAAGGCACCCATGGGATGATGGGGAAAAGCATCACAAAAAAGGGAAAATAGTGCAAAGGTCTTGAGTCTGATTTATTCTGGGAAAACAAAAAGGGATGGCTGAGGCACAATAAATAAGGGAAAGAGTGGAAAGTGGTAAAGTCGGAGACATAGACAAGGGCAAAAGACTTCAATGTATGAGGCTATCTATATAAGACAAGGTCTAAGGATGTCATTCTAAGTGCAATGGGAAGTCACTGGAAGGTGTCAAGCAAGCAACATAATCTGATATATATATTTTTTATTATTAATACAGTATTTATTTGTCTTCCATCTATCAAACTCTGAGCCAACCACTTTCCCCAGGCTGCCTTGGGAGGCATAGGAAAAGGAACAGACCGGGCAGACAAGACAGGGGAGAAAGAACTATGGGAGGGGGAGACAGCTCCTTCACGTAGTAAAGAAGACGAGAAAGGCCACCATCAGGCAAAAGAGCCCCATTTACTTTCAGAAAGACAAATTAGAGAAACAGGGAAAACATTTAGGAGGCTATCACAGAAGTCCAGGAAAGAGACAATGGTGACTTGATCCAGGATGGTAACAGTCAAGACAATGAAAGGTATAGTTACTAGGGTATTTACTGCTGGAAGTGTTGCATCAGACTAAGTCAACTCAGATTTTGCCTTAAGCAACTCAGTGAGCTGACTAGTGATGTGGTTTCTTGAGATGGGGGAAGCAGCAGATAGAGAAAGAGCAAGAATTCTGGTTTGGCCATGTTCAGTTTAAGACATCTGTTACATGGAGATGACAGGAAACTGCTGAATACACAAGTCTAGAATTCTGAGGCCGGGTCAAGCTTAGAAATATAGGTTTGGCAACCATCAGCATGCCCTTGATAAAGCAAGCTTTGGAACTAGTTGAGGGCATTTACGCAGAGAGAGTACAAAAGAAGGCAGCCCAGAACTGAACTGAGGACATATATTTTGTGACATCTCCTGTAACATCTCCTGTGTCATCTCCTGTGACACAGGAGATGAAGCCAACAAAGGACATTTAGGAGTAGGCAATGAAGTGAGGATAAAACCAAGAGAATGGGGTGCATGGAAACCAAGACAAGAAAGAGCTTTAAGAAAAAGAGGGAATTACCATCTATATGAAAAACTGAAAAGAAAGATAAGAACAGAAAAATCGACTGGATTTGGAAACACAAAGATAACCTGTGGCCTCGATTTAAGGAGCGTTAGTAGAAAGATTCAAACAGAAACTGGAATAAAATGCAATGAGGAGAAAACCTTGACTAAGACAATGTACACAACGACCAAAGATTACCCTTTAAATAAGGGTGATTGCTAGAAGTGAAAATAATTGGTGGTAATAAGATACAGTAGAGAGGAAAAAAATTAGGAAGCAGGGAAGGGGATAAAGAGTGAAGCTGTGAAGGTGAAACATCCAGAGCCCAGTTGGAGCAGCTGGTAGAGGACCTGTCCACTTCGTCAAGAGGAACAGTAAGGCACAGAGGCAGGCTGTTTTGGTGGTGGAAAAATAAGGAAGTTCCTGTATGACTGCTATTTTCTCAATCAAATATGAAGCAAACACACTTTTGAAATGGGGTGTGTAACATGTTTATAGAAAGAAGAGAAAGCATGCAATAACTCTTTGGAAAACTAGAAAGCAAACATACCAAGAAAGAGAAAAGTGTAATCAGACTGCAAGTCAACATCCAATGCACATTTGAGATCTGCAGCCATGAACTGGAAGTGAGACCAGTTAGCAGAGTTTCTGCTTAAATGAGGGCATGGAACAGGACAATAATTGGGTTGAATCAGTACCTGCCAGATAGGAGTACTACTGAGGGAGACCAAGGTTGTCACAAAGAAGTGAGCAGAATGAGACTGTGGATTTTAAGTCAGGAGGACTATTTAGATCATTCTATTTTGAGGTACATATGTCACATCTTCAGCAATCTTTTTCTTCTTTTGACTGCTAACTGCTTAGCGCTATCAAATCCTCATTTGACAGTAAGTAGTACTGTATGTAATTAAAGCAGTTTTCCAACATCTATTTAAATTTTTTTCATATCATGATAACTCAACTGCAGTGACTGGATAGATTTTTTCAATAAGGTCTTCCTACATACAATGGCTAGTTATGCATATTAAAACATCAGAAAAGAGGGATATATGAAAATGTCATTGAAGGATCAACTGAAATTAAACCAGATGAACCAGATAACAAAATATACATATATCTGGAAATATACCTTTCTCCTGTCCTCTCTTGACAGAATACTTGAGGGATAACCATGCGCCAGTAACAGTGAATGACTAAAGTTAAGGGACTTACACAATGAAGCCTTACACCCCTACTTGTAGGTGCTAACTAGTTTTTATGGAATAAAGGGTGGAGGGAGGGCTATGGAGAGATCATAGGTAGGAGACAAAAGGTTTCCTCCTTTCTTCTCCCTCTACTCTTCATCTTTTTCCCAGATTATAAGCTCCTGGAGCAAACACTTTTTTCTTTTAATCCTTACTTGGTATTTTTTCCATTGCTTTTCAGAGAGAGCAGAAAGGGAGGGGGGGGCATCAATGTGAGAGAGACACATTGATTGGCTGCCTCCTGCACATGCCCCGACCAAGGCCGTGATCAAGCCTGCAACCAAGCTGCGTGCCCTTGGCTCTAACCACTGACCCAAACCAGCTAGGGAGGAAACACTTTTTTCTAATGTCATCTTTAAACCCTCAATGTTAGAATAGGACTCATCACATAAAAGATGCTCAATAAATGTCCACTGAAATTACATCTGGGGGCAAAGATATAGAAAATTGATGGTCCTAAAGAAAGCTAGTGTAGATGGGACCAAAACACCTTTGTTCCTGGAGGCTCTTGGAAATGAACTATATCAGGCAGGCCAGCTCCTAACCTGTCAGGTTGTGAGGAGAGCAAAGAGACAGCATCAAGATCAGTATCTCAAAAGCAAATCACAACTGAATCCACTGAATTACACTGTAAACTCTAAAGGTTAGGGGTTTCTGTGAGACTTGTTTACTGCTGAATCCCAAGAGCCTAGTAGAGTGTCTGTCACATATCAGGCACACATTTGTTGAATAATTTGGCAGTATCTTCAGGATTAGGCAGATGAAGTGACCCACCCAAATATTCAAATAAACTATGACTTTAAAATTAAACTTTGATCATAAACACTGAGTTCTTTCTGGCCCCAGAGTCCATATTCTTTTTAGTATACCATGTTGCCATCATTTAGCATAGATGGTATGTTGAATCACTCCTTGAACACTTATATTAGAAAACTTGTCCCAAAGACATAAACAGCTTGCTACTTCCCAATGGGTGTTATTTCAATTAATCCATAGCAGACAGTCACAAAAAATAATGAACTCCCCATTAGTGGCCTCCTTTTTAGAAAGATTTGCTCTGGCAATTATGAGATGTGTTTTACCCTGGGTAAAATGTCACTCTTTGAATCCTCTATTTCTCCTTTGTATAATGACTGTCTTAAAACTATCTATGGTTACTGTGAGAATTAATTAGCACACACAAAATGCTTGGCACAATTCATGGCACTTAGAAGATATTTATTTAATCCCTTGACCTTTCTCCCTTCTTTCTTTCTCCGCTTTTGGCTGTAACAGTAATACACTGAGAGGCCACAGAGCACACTGGCTTAGAGCATACACTTTGAAGGCAGAATGTTCAGATTCAAATCTTGGCTTGGCTACTCAATAGCTGTGTGATCATGAATAAATGACCAAACCTGTGTCTCTCAGGTTCTCATCAGTAAATGAGGATAAAAGTATCCACCTCATGGAGTTGCTGTGAGGACTATAATCCACTGGAATTAAAAATGGTATTCAAAGTGTGTGGACATTTTTTTTGAACACTTTGTATAAAGGATTTAGAACAATGGCTAATGGCTGGTATAGTTAAGCATCAAGCAAGCACTTACTATTTTTATTACTTTCTTAGACCCATCAAATCTAATTGCTGGCCCTTCCAACCTGGCTATAACAATAGTTTTGTTTGTTTGTAGGGTTTTTTTGTTAATCCTCACTCAAGGATATTTTTCAATAGATTTTGAGAGAGAGTGGGTGGGAGAGAGGGAGAGGAGAGAAAGAGGGGGGAGGGAGGGGGGAAAGAGAGAAACATCGATATGAGATGAGACACATCGACTGGTTGTCTCCCGCACACACCCAGACCAAGTACACACCTGTAACCCAGGTACGTGCCCTTGACTGGGAATTGAACCCACAACCCTTTGGTGCACGGGGAGACACTCTACCCACTAAGCAACACTGGCCTGGCTTGGCTGCAACATTCTTAAGCATAGGTTTTAACTTAGTAAAACTACCTTTCATCAGAGCATTTATTGAGGACATATTTTTCTGATTTTCTATTAAAGGAAATTTATAATCTACTATGAGGAACTGTAAAGATTGCATGCTTACTGAACAAAAGTCTTCCTTTCTTTCATTAAATAGGAAATGAAAGTTTTGCACATGAAGTAATTGGATTTCTTCCCTCTTTATTGTCTCACTTGCAATACAGCTTTAAATGACTGTGAAAACATTTAGAAATTCCATGAAGGAAAAAAAAATGTTGCAATTTACTACAAGCCTGTCATAGAACCTGAAATACGGTTTTCTGCCACAACTTATACACTCTTTCTCGCCACAGTTTACTTTAATAATGGACAAATATTAAAAAGCTATTACAACTTCAGCTGGTTCCCTTTTCTTTTAGGGTTGAGAGCATTTCAGTATACAGTTATTTAACTATACTATCATCTTGTGATTGCTTTCTGTAAGACAGTAATTCTTATTTTAGCTACTCAATTCTTTCTCTTTTAAACTAGGTAAAACAGGTGAGAAGAAAACCATCTTGGCTGAAAGAACTTTCATAAAGTAGTCACAATTGTTTCAAGCTATTTAAATCACTTATTCATTTAAAGATAACATCTTAATTGCTGGGATATCCTGTATACTAAATTAGCACCAATCAATAAAAATATTAGTTTCTATACCCACCAGATTCTTTTTCTTAAATAACAAAACCAAGTTTTTGTGAAAATGCAAAGCAACTGTAACTATCATACAATCTGAAGAGAATATAAATTGGTAAAATCACTATGAAAAACTAAAGTTGGACATATATATTCCCTATGACCCAGCATTTCTACTTTTAGGTATACACCCAATAAGCTATGTGTATATGTTTATTAAAAGGCATGTACAAGAATGTTCATAGCGGCTTTACTCATCAAAGTCCTAAACCAAAAACTACTTGTGTCAACCAACAGTAGAATGGAAAAAATTAAGTATGGTACAGGTAGACAAGAAAAGAACACACAAAAATATAGATGAATCTCACAGACATGATTAGCAAAAGACACCAGACACAGAAAAAGTAGGTGCTGTATGATTTCTTTTACATAAAATTAAAAGCAGGTAAAATGTATCTATATTGACAGAAATCTAGTGATTAACTTTGGGAGAATGCTGAATAGAAGGACCAAGAAAGTGAGAGGTGCTAGCAATGTTTTGAATAGTGATCTGTGCATTGGTTGCACTAGTGTATATATCTGTAAAAATTCACTAAGATATAAACTCAAGATCTATATGTCATACTTCAATAAAAGGGTTAAGAAATTAAAAGAACTAGTTTAACTTCTGAAATGAAATCTCTATGAAGTTACAAAATGTCACTTTCAGATAGATAATTGCTTACGATATAAATACTGTACAAGTTTTTAAAATTCCCTTAATTATTCCTTTAAAAATAGGACATCTTGAGCCCTGGCTGGGTAGTTCAGCTGGTTAGTGTGTCATCCGATACGCCAAGGTTGTGAGTTCCATCCCCCATCAGAGCACTTATGAGAATCAATCAATGAATGCATAAATAAGTGGAACAACAAACTGATGTTTCTCTCCTACCTCTCTCCCTCCCTCCCTTCCCCTTCCCCTCCTCTATCTCTCAAATCAATAAATAAAAATTTAAAAAATATAGGACATCTTGAAAACAAGACATCCCAACAGCAATTTCAAGTGCCATCTTGAGTGACATTTTGTAACATTGATTTTACTGAGAAAAAGAATAGAGAAGTCAAACTTTAGACTCTAAGGACTAAATCCGGCAGCTATTGATTGATTACTCCCTTAAACTACAGTTAGTGGTTGTATTGATTAGCTCACTTATATGTGGTAGTTTAGCCTATTTAAAAAAGAGAGTCTGGAGATTTAAGGATTATTCCACTGTGGTGAAAAGCTGACTTCTAAATAATGCTTATTTATAAGAAAGTAACCTAACTCACTCTGTATAATTAAGTGGGGGAAAATAACAAAAATATCTGCTAGGTTTTCCTGGACAAAAATTCTATCACTAGCTCAAAATTCCTTTAATGATATATAAAATGTTCACAGTTTTTCTCTAGTATTTGTACCAAGTCATACCATGTCTATCCCATCAAATCGAACAGCTTTCTTCTCTCTCTCCCCTCTTTACAAAGCTCATAACATCAGTTTAAACTTTTTTCTTAAATTTTACTGTATAGAAAAGTGGCATAAAAATCTATAAACAATAATTCTATACGATATTGCTTATACTGGATAAATTTCTATTTGGTATCTTAGCTCAAGTTTATTTAATTAAAAAAAAAAAAAAAAGGTATCCTTTAAATTAGTTTTGTTTTCACTTATACTGTTAGCCAACATGGCTCCAGAACTCATCCTTAATCAGTCTTTTAGCTTCAAACACATGACAAAGTATTAAATGAAAAAACTCTTAGGGCTAAGACAAGTTTTTCCAAAATATCTTAAGTAGAGGCATGTTACTGCCAATTTAGCAGAATGTTCTTTTCTTATTAGCAGAGTTTAGAGTTAAGTAACAATGTATGCGGCACCTTATTTCTAAATCTTAAAAACATTAATATTGTTCTAATGTGACTTCAACATACTATTCTGTTCCAATAAAAACTGTATCAAGGAGTCTCCCTTTAGTGGTAATTTAACCCTCAGTTTATCAGGATAAACAGCTCTTACCATTTACCATATGGGTCTAAGCAACCCTTTTTATTTCTTTATATTTTCAAGTCATTTTATGCTTACTTTAGAGAAGAATACAGGGAGAGTGAAAACCTACATTAAATTTCAAGAAATGAAACACAGAAAACTGAAATCTTAATTCTATAAGTTTCTGGCTTTGAGAGTATATAGACCTGAAATGGGCAATATTCTTTGAATGAAACATGCATTAACATGGAACTTATCTGTTTTGTAAATACTGATTTCAGATTTCAAATTTCTCTCTAGTAAACAGCTACATCTAGTTTGTCTGATTCTTGAATCATTAACATATTACACTTTTAAAAACTCTGACAGCTAATAATTTGTGGAAGAGAGAATGGCCATTTCTTTGCTCTGCAACTGCAACAAAAAATATATATTGCAAGAAAAGAATAAGGTACTGTCATATTCTCTGACATGGATGAATCTTAAAAATCTTATGCTAAGTGAAAAAAAGCCATTCACAAAATACCATATTATAAGATAGCATTTATATGAAATGTCCATTGTAGACAAATCCAGAGACAGAAAGATCAGTGGTTGCTAGAAAGAGTGACTGCTAATTGCCATGGGGTTTCTTTTGGGGGTGATGATGAAAGTGTCCTAAAATTGGACAGTGGTGATGGTTGTGCAACTCTAATAATATACTAAAAACCACTAAGTTTTACATGTTAATGGGTGAATTTTATAAAATGTGAATTATATCTCAATAAAGCTGTTATTTAAAAATAACATGGTAGAAAACTTCATAACTGGAAAATGTTATTAGAATGGTTTTTCCACAAATTGGAAATAAAAAAACTACCATAATTATACTTTAGTAGTAAATATTTCAATCCAGTTTGAGGAATGCCAACATTCTATGAGGACAGTCTCCTACTACTACAGATCTAGTGTCCTTTAGCCTAGTTACTCTTCTTTCTCTGAAAGAAAGAGGGTTAGAAGGCCAGGAAGGAAGAAAGAGAAGATTGGGGAATGCAAGGTCTGATAAACAAACCTCTCCCACCTCAGCATCTTACACCAAAAGCCAAGAGTATCTCCCAGATACCAATTCCAAAAAGAAATCTGTTATAATCGTCCTCTGTTCTGTTTGCAAATACATCTGTATGTGGCAAAACAGCACAATATGAAAACCACAGCAATACAGTTTCATTATAAACAAGATCTGAATATACCCTATCAATATTTAATGTATTAGGCTCAGTAATTCATCTCATGGCACACATAAACTAATAACTAAAATTCTGTGGCACACCAAAAAATACATTTTTTTGCCAGTCTGACAAAAAAATAAGTATAATTTTGATTGATTTATAAAATAATAATAGTAATTACCTACCCTTTTTGCTCCAAAGTGACTTTTAAAAAAATTACGTGCCTATATTTATCGATAAGATTTCTAGTACCAAGAATTAACCAGACACAACCTTATTGTGCGATGTGACCAATAAGATACAACTCTATTATATAACCTATATATTTATGGTTCAAGACAGGGCATTCACACTGCTGCCAACAGTTCAACACAGTGTGAATGCCCTGTTGTGTTGGCTGTTGTCAGTTTTTTATTTGACAATCTAAGGGAAAACAGGTAAGTGCCCCTGACTAAATAGTTAGATACTGCACGTTTTAAAAATTCAGCACACGGGTGTGCCGTGGCACACTGGTTGAAAATTGCTGTACTAGCTTTTTAAAAAAATAGGATTTAGAAAGGGGGGAATGTGAAAATAATGGAGAAACGGAAACAGGAATAAAAACCTACTCCCTGTGATTCTTGAGCAGCAGGTCTCAAATCTGATAAGGTCAACTGTTGGCTATTCAGTTTGGTGAGACATTTTTTTCAACTCAGAGAACAGTAAACTTATGGAGATCTAAATTGAAATCTACAATCTGTTCTTGATTTGCTATCACCAGTCATAACTTTTTTATATAAAATGACAGGTACAGAGAGTAAACAATTTAAATCTGAGAAAACTATGTATTATATATGGACAATGAGAACCCCTAGAACCTATAATATGGAAATACCCTTTTCCACTTAAAGGAACCAGGATTCCCTAACAAAACAGTTGATGACAGGTCTGGGGCAGGCAATGTACAACGTGAGTTTAAAACAGTTATTATTAGAATTGTACAACCATCACCACTGTCCAATAGAGGAAGAAAAACTAAAACTAATATATGAATTCTTTACATTTAGAAAATGTATTATAATTTAAAAAACATAACATTAACATTTAATTATTCTGAGTAGTTTATCACATAGTGTGTAAATGATGGAGAAAAGCATCTAAGAACATTAGATGTATTCATTGAAACATGTTATATAAATATATTTGTATAACTTAAGCCCATTTTATTTTCAATTCATTATTGTTCCCACTTGTAAGAATGCCATAATAAATGGGAAGATAAAATATCCGTATTCTCATCTGTTAATTGGTGGCTGAGCATTACCCACTTGGACAAGCAGACGTTTTCTCAGTACTCTTTAGTACACTGTGACTTACCAGTCTAGTGCCTATGACTTTCCCCTCCCACACCACCACAGGTCAGTACAACTTATTACCATTACTGGTAAAATAAATCAATACCTTGTTTTAAAAGTTTAAATGTCATATTAAAAAATATTTTCTGAAACAGTATGATTATAAGAAAAAAGATTATAACTCAGATAAACACAACATTCAGCTAAAAGGTAGCTAAAATATTTGCCATAATTCATGTATCTCAATAACATGACAATAATAAAATTGTTATAGTATAAAATTCATTAAAATTGGGTTATAAAGATGAAGCTGTATATGTTTACAGAGTACCTTTAAAAATTTATTAACTTTTAAATATGGTAAAACGCTTTTTAACTGTAGAGTTCACTAGCATTAAGTATATTCACACTGATGTGCAACCATCGTAACCATCTATCTTCAGAATCTTTTCATCTTGCAAAACTGAAACCCTGTATCCATTAAACAATAACTGCTCATTTCTCTGCCACCCACCCCACCCCCAATCTACTGGCAACCACCATTCTACTTTCTGTCTCTATGAATCTGACTATTCTAGCCTCTCTTAGGTATGTTATACAGGTGCCTAGAAGTGAAATCATATATTATTTGTCCTTTTGCAGTTTAGCTTATTTCACTTAGTATAATGTCTTCAAGAATTATTCATGCTGTGCTTTGTGTCAGAATTTCCTGCCTTTATAAGGCTGAATAATATTCCATTGTATGTATATATCACATTTTGTTTATTCTCCCACTGATAGACATTTAGGTCTTTTCCAATGTTTGGTCATTGCAAAATATGCTGCTATAAATATTAGTGTACAAATATCTGTTTTGAGTCTTCTTTCAATTTTGCGGGTATATACCCAGAAGTGAAATTGCTAGATCATATGGTAATTATATGTTTACTTTTCTGAATAACCATCACACCTTTTTTCACAGCGGCTGCACCATTTTACATTCACAGCAACAATGCACAAGGGTTCCAATTTCTCCACTTCCTCATTAACACTTGTTATTTTGTTTGTTTT
The DNA here is from genome assembly GCF_054644295.1 of Miniopterus natalensis. NCBI lineage: Eukaryota > Metazoa > Chordata > Mammalia > Chiroptera > Miniopteridae > Miniopterus > Miniopterus natalensis. Next base: position 32,693,626 of record NC_142085.1, on the reverse strand, counting down.
TATAAGTAGTCATAGTAGCGAGTGTGAGGTACAAAGTACCTTTTTGAAATCCAAAAAACTTTTCACTTCCATCTATATTTAAAACTGTCATAAAATAAGCTAGAAATTTAGAAAATATAAAACCATATTAATGCAGTCCATATCATATACTAAACCTTATGGTAATACCAGTATTACCATAAAATGCTCATTATATAATATTAAATGGGGGATGAGAGAAGAAAAACATAAAAACAATACTGAAGTTTGTGTATGAAAGCTAAAACACCATTCTTTTTTTTTAAGCAAATATCTAGCTAGCAAGCTTTACTTTTTTATGAAATGAGAGAGTAAAACTAAACTGTCTGAATTCTTAAAACTTCTAAGTGACCAATGCAGGTTTTGGAAGCAGAATTTAGATTATATATGATCTGAGACTCTCTTTTATTATTCATATGAGAAGACAAGTTCTGAGCTGAAACTCTTCACCTCCTGATTGGCGAGACAGGGTCTGGAGAGTTAAAAGGCTGGACCCATCAACTGGTGAATTTTGATGGCTCATACATGTTGGTTTCTAACTTATTAACTATAAAACACCATTCTTTATGTCATTAATAAGGGAATACTTGTCCTGGAGGAACTCACATCATCTATACCCACACATAAGTAACTGACTATAAATCATATGGAACAAGCTATTAGGACATACTTAGCCATACTTAGCACACAGTATTCACTCAACAAATACTTGCTGAAAGAATGACTGTTTGCATATTATGAATATCCCAAAGCTTATGCAACATATCTAAGTATACAAATAAGATGGTAGTCTTTACAGATTTGGGGGGGGGGGGGAAAGTTTACCTTTTCAGTTGTAAGAGGTTTTGCAGGCTTTTCTGGTTCCTTTTCTCTCTTTTTCTCATCCTTTTTTTTTTCCTTTTCTTTCTAAAACATATCCCAAAGTTTTGGTAAGTATACTTTTAAAAAAATGTCAGCTGTTAACTCATTTTTATTTTATTAGTTCAACTTGTCATTTGAGAAAGTTACAAATTTTCAATGATGACAATATCTGGTGATACTGAAATATAAAAGTAAACAGCAAATCCATACTCTCACTAAGGTTAGAGGCTGATAACACAATAAGGAATATCTTTTCTTGGCCCTGGGCAGTAGCTCAGTTGGTCAGAGCATCGTCCTAATACACCAAGGTTGTGGGTCCCATCTCTGGTCAGGGCACATACAAGAAGCAACCAATGAATGCATAAATAAGTTTCACTCTCTCCCATGCACACATGCTCTCTAAAAATAAATAACAAAAAATTTTTAAAAGAATATCTTTTCTTAAAAAAACTAAAATGCAGGTGAGATAATTTAGAACTTCTTTGATATTTTAGAGTTTGTGTAATTTAACAAATGAGACCTCTATTCAATAAACTCTCACTGCATCTTTACATAAGATTAAGCTTCCTAATAGCAACCACAAAGTTGAAATTTGAACAAGAAGAAAAAGTAAACTAACTAATCAGTACAATTCCTATCACACCAATACAGACAGATTATATTACATAAACATAAGGAGAAAAAGGTACAGCACAATCACTTCAATTTTTTAAAATATCACAAAACATTTTCAGTCTACTACCACAGTATTGTGGTTTTTAACATGGCAAATACAATTATTTTATCATGAAAAGAAAAGCCACGTTAAATACAGTGCTTTGAGACCAGAGCCAACTTACTAGTTAGTGTAATTCAACAGTCAAGGTAAACTATAATGGTATTATGATGTTCACAATTAGCATTTTCAAGAAGGATAAAACAAAATAGAATATAAAAACTTAAGGGCCACAAACATGCCAAAAAGAGAAAAATGAAATAAAGATTAATATGGATAAATCTTGAGAATATCATGTTAAGTGAAATAAGTCAGAAAGAAAAAGTTAAAAACCATGATTTCACTCATATGTGGGATATAAAACTGAAAGCAACAAATGAATAAACAAGAAAAACAAATAAAACTCACAGACACAGACAATAGTATGGTAGTTACCAGAGGGAAGAGGGAATGAAACGGTAAATTATGGGGGTCAAATATATGGAAATGGAAGATTGGACTTTGGGTGGTAGCCACACAATGCAATATACAGATAATGTATCATAAAGCTGCACATTTAAAACCTATGTAAGCTTGTTTCCCAATGTCACCGCAATAAATTTAATTTTAAAAATTCTAAGGAAAAAAGATTAAACACGAGCATTATTCGTAGGCAATAAGAGGGAAGAGATGTGTAGAAACCTAGAATTGAATGACTACTGCAACTGAGCACTGATCTGACCTTAACTTCCTGGCAGTAAACATGAATATATAAACTGATGAACCTAGGAAAGGCAGGAAAATAATCATACAAAACTTAGTCTAAATGCCTAAAGGTTGCATTTGCACCTGTGACTTTACAATGGTGTTTAATACCACCTCTTTCAAGGCAAGAATTTTTGCTATTTGTAAATCAGAAAAATTAATACTGGCAATTCCTAGGCTATAACATAAGAGATGTAATCAAAGTTTTTATGGGTCAGGCAGTATGATAAGCACCTTATTTTCTAATTTAATTTTTATAACTGTCTGGAAAAAACTGTCATTACTGTCATTTTACAAATGAAGAAACACAGTCTTAAAAAAGTAAGGCACAAAGCAACACAGCTAATCAATGGTAGGGTTGTGGGACAACAGAGCCCAAACTCTTAAGTCTCACTGTCATCCAGTGAAGCACTGCTATTTGGTATTGTTCTTCCTTACAACAGCTAATATTTACTGGTCCCTTACTATTTGCCAAACACTGTTTTGACTCATTTTATCCTAACAACTTTATGAGGTAAATAATAGTATCCCCACTTTATAAGTAAAGTATAAGTAAAGAATAAATGAGATGTGTAACAATTCTTTACATATTATAAAATGCTGTTCCCTCCCTACTTCCTTTCCAGCCTGGTTCTTTCCTCTGGGCTACAGGACCTGTATATCCAACCACCTACTTAGACACCTGGATGTTCCAATGGTCACTTCACACCCAAGAAATACAACTGTTAATTCATCTCCCTTTCTTTTATCTCTTCAAATCTGTTCCTCCTCTCCTCAGATTCTATCCTTTCTCACTCAGTATCATCACCATCTAACTGAGATGCTCAAGACAGAAACCGGGAGTCATCAAATCTTCCCAAAGCACCTCCATACTCCATTGATTACTAAATCCCACAGATTCTATCTTTTCAAGATCTCTTAAAACTACACATTCCTTTTCATTCCCTCTGCATCCATTTTGCACATGCTCCCATCGCTTTATTCATGGATTATTACAGGTTCTCAAACTTTTTCCACACAACAGCACAAAATTCATTCTCCAGAGAGACAGTGGAGCCATGTAATGACATGAAAATCAGATCCTGTTACCCCTCTTACCCTTAGAACTCATCATTAAAGCACCAGGGCCTTCAGAATGAACACCAACTTCCTTTAGCAGGCTCACAAGAAGGCTCCTCTCCCACTCCTGTCCCAATTCTATGCACGTTCCAGCCACGCCATTCTACCTGCAAATCCCCAAACATTCCACTCTGCCTACAGGCTTTTTTTCACCACAAGATGCGTTCTCTACTAAGAATGCACTCTCATCCTTACAGCTAATGTTCATTAAGAGTTTAAGATGCATCAAAAGTATGCCTCCTGTACTAACAGCAGCACAGTGAGTGCATGTCAATCACAGCCCACATTATATTGCATTAGAAATCTGTACAGTTATCTAGTTATCTGTTTTTCACCATTAGACTATTAGCTCCTTGAAGTAGGGGCCATATCTTATTTGTCATAGTATCCCCCATGTCTTGTGCACCACTTACCAAGGGGTAGACACAGAAAGTGTTAGTTCAAACAATGTTTCAAACAAATTCATTAAGGTCATGATAACAAATAAAAAATGTAAAAACTTCAAATATGTGTAGGGATAGCTTTAAAAATTCATAATGGTAGTATCATGTACCCTTAACCACCTCTACCCAAACACAGTATAATAATGATGATTTATGATTCTAAACTCATGATTCTATATGACTATTGCTTTAAAAAAAATTAACTTTCTTCAAGTGATTATAACAGAATCACAGAAAGAAAACATTTTAATCAGATTTTACTAAAAGATCAAAGAATTCAACAGCAATTCTAAAAAAATGTTAAGTATAAGGCAGCAATGGAAATAACAAAAAGTTAATTGCTTCTTAAATGTTGAGATATACCTATGGTACCAACAAATCAGTCATTCTGGAATTATATATAGATTAAAGCCCTTTAAGCCTACCTGTGGCATAGGAAAATATTCTAGAAATTGTTGTATTTAACATATTTAATACTGGAGACCATACAAAATTTAAACAACTCTTACAGCGCTCCAAATTATGGCATACTGAGAAAGGAAGTTCATTTACCATTGAACACTACAAAATGCAGCTGGCTAAAACACTACCATACCTCCAATTTGTTTTTCTCAACAGCAGCCTGTAGAGAAGGAGAGGCTACCAAAGGCTGAAGGGGAGCATCAGAGGAGGAAATCTGTGGAACGCAGATGAAAAGTCAGGAGAGAAAAAAACAAAAAGAAGGTAATCAGAACTGATAGGTACAGGAAACAAAGAAACAAACAAAAAACATGTATTTCTGAGATATAGAAGTCTTCAGAGTATGTTAACAAAGGAAAATAATGCATCAAGAAGAATGTACTGCTTTTTTAAAATTTCCACATAAAATTTCTTAAAATATTTATTACAGAATAGTGTATGACTGTATGATTTAAAATGGATTTCACTAGGATATAAAATTTTAAATGTACTAAAACAAGGTCATAACAAAAGTATTTAAAACATAATTAAGCTTCTCCAGTTTACTACTGAAATACTAATTCATGGAAACATATTGTCCCAAGTAGCAGGAAAGTACAAATGAGGTTTTTGTGGTTTTTTTAAAAACTTATAATAACCATTTTAAGAATGGAAAATAAAAAGATCTAAAGTAGGTAAAATTAAAGTTTTAGTCAACTGTTTAAGAAAACAGGAAAAAGAGCTGGGAGAAAAAGGTGGATCAATGTACTATAACAGCAAAGCAGCAGAAGGATTTATAAAGCCATTTATATACTTCCTTTAAGATCAGTACACACAAACACCATTTCCAGTGCTGTACTTGCTGAATTACCCCAAAGTATTATGACACAGTTAGTTATATATGCAGCAGAAGCAATTCATACATGAGAAAGGATTTCATCTAGAAGCCTCTCACACATCTTCCTACTCAATTTCTACATACGTAGTTGATCACTTAAATGGACACATTATCTTCCTGCTCTCTTTACTGCCAAAATATAACTGAAATACATTTAAGAAACGCATAGATCTTTGGAGTCATATTACCCTATCATATCAATAGTGCCTATGAGGTATTTTTAATAAAAGGTACTACTATAGAAAGGTCATTATGCAATATCAACATAACATTGTGAGATGACAAGTCCTCATTCAATCTGCTTGTTATTTAGTTATGGCTGCAATTCTTGAATCACAATCTGAGACCATAAACTTGAGGGGTTTTTTCCTTGTACATTGTTTGTTGGCTATTATATTTCCATTTAGTGACTACTAATGGAAATTAAACATAGAAGAAAATATCTAAGAAGCCAAACAGCATCTTAAAACATGACTACAAAGCTGGTTTATCCCACTGGACATTTACTTGCAAGAGATCTTTAATTGCTATTTTACATAGAAAACAAAAGATAAAGAAAAAAGCACATAAAATCATGATGATAATCTATATCATAAAGAGGCCTTTTTGCTCAAACTCATGCAAGAGCTGAACATAAAACTATAAAAGAGGAAGGGGAGCATTTATTGCCAGGGTTACTAATGAAAGATAATTCATTGTAAAAGTGTTTGTTCTCCTTTAGAGAAGAGATAAACTGATTTGACCACTTTTAAAACTCAGAAGCAGGAATATAGGGCCTAATCAGATGGGCCCTTCCCTAAATAAGAGATATATAACGCGTGAGAGAAATTCTCCAACTGACCTTGAAGAAGCAAGCTGCCCTGTTGTAAGACAACAGCGCTGATCTGGCAAGGACCTGAGGGTGGCCCCCAGAAACTACGAGTAGTCCCCATCCGACAGTTAGCAAGAACACAAAACCTCAGTCATATAGCCACAAGAAAATGAATTTCAACAACCGTGAGCTTGGAAGAAGACACTGAGCCTCACATAAGATTAAGATTGCACCACGGCCAACTCTTTGATTTCAGTCTGGAGATATCCAGAGCTGGGAACCCAGCTAATCCATGCCCAGACTCTTGACTAATAGAACCTGTAAAATGGTAAGTCACTAAGTTTCTAGCAATTTATTAAGTGGCAAAAGAAAATTAATCCAATAATCATCCCTTAATAAAAAATCCTAAGCAGTTTGGCATTCAAGTCCTCTAAACAATCGCTATTTGCCTCTCAAGACTGATTTTCTCATACACTTATTCTCTCATCATCTACCCACTCTGGAGAGCCTTCCTACACACTTACTAGACAAGACAGTCTGTGGACTACTCACCAAACCCAAACACCAAATAATGGACTTGAACTCTTTCCTCTTCATCTAATTTTAGCACAGCTGGGATAAAATGTCCCTTCAGCCAGAAATGTCCTTCCCGTATTATCAACACTCGTCCTAATTCTCTGAAATCTTACTTCTCTATTAAGGATAACCTGAAACATACCTTCTTTAAAAATACTCCTAGAGGAAATTAATGCTACCTAAATTCTGTGTTCCTGTAACACTTTTATTCTTCTGTCGTAAGTTAACACATTCTGGTCACTGTACATGTACGCACTGATAATTTTTGAGGGTAAGCTACTTTTGAACAAAGATTATAACATTTGAATCTCAGTGTCTTGCAGATGGTATACATTCAGTAACGTTTGTGGTTAATGACTAAATGAACAAAAAAGGGAAGGAACAATCCAAGGGAACTGCAACAACCAATCTCTGTCACTCCAAATCTAGTATCAAAATAAGACGATAGCACAGATCTCAAAAGTGAGGGAGGGGAAATGGTTAGGACTGATATGAATGACGGTTGATATGATATCCTCACATTGGTGTCCAGCACCATGCAGTTACTTTAAAAGATGCGAGATATATATACACACACACATATATGTGTATGTGTATGTGTATGTATGTGTGTATATATGTATGTATATATAAACATATCTTTTTTCATTTGTTTGAAGTTACAAATCAGTAAAAATTCTAGAAAAAACATTTTATTTGGAACATATTTTCCTTTCTTTTTGTTTTTATCTGAACTTCACACTTCCCCTTTAAGCCTTCTTCCTTAATTCATGCTTATGGTACTACTACACAGCACTCAAAAATCATATGGCCTATACCACAAACTCCCTCCATAAAAGTGCCACATAAACCCTCCCAACTTGCTCAGAAGCATCCTGTTTACACGACCAAACACCATATTTATTAACAGTTCACTGAAGCCACTCTTCACAAGACAAATAAATCCCTAGGGGTAAAGTAGGTACCATCCTAGGCCCTTTTATACTCTATATGGTGGATTCACATGGGGCGTAGTTCACAAACACATTAAATGGCCTGGGAGGCAGGAGGAAAATATTTTAGGAGAAAAAGGAAAACTCTTTGCCACTGTTCTGTTGTAGTTTATTGCTTTTTATTTTACCACAACATTCTAAAATGTTTATGTTCAGAAGGGTAAAAATTTATCAATTTATTAAAGGATTAAAAAATAACTGTCTTACATAGAGAAACAGGGTCACCTTTAGGCTTTTACTCGTTTAAAATAAAAAAATAATAAGCGCAATAACACACACTGGCAGCATGGAAAAATGTCAACTAAAATCAGAGGAGACAGAAAAACTCGAAAAATCAGACACAAAAACTATAAAGGTAGAGCAATTTGGGCTCATTTAATATAGGGATAACAGCCATATGAAGCTTAATAGCCACTCAAGGCATCTCTTTATCAGGGTACAATATTCAAACTGTCCCTCCTTAGAGATCCCCTTAAGTGCCCTAGAACTCCTTAAGTACCTTAGACATAAGATACTTACATTTTTTTATATTTTTATTTTTTTAACCTGGTCTCATCCCCACTATGAAATAAAATCTCTCTCAAAGCACTGGTCATGTCCTCTTTATTTCAGTATCCTAGGGCACTGTGACCAATAAGTAATAAAAAATTATTTGAGTGAATGTTCAATCTATTACTGAAGACAAAACATGGGATATAACTATATAATGTAATTCTTAGTAATATATAAGATTAGTTACTTGAACACTGATTACCACAAAAGAGGAAGAAATACTTTAAATTTACTAGAATATAAATTTTTTTAAAACCACTAACTTGCTTATAAATGAATAGGTAAAATACATTTTCTCTTGGATTAAATGTGATTTTTGTCAACTTTTCTGAATTTTCATTACATTAATAACATAAACTCAAGAGTATAAAATCATGGGGGAAAACAAGCTGGCGGCACAGGTAACAGCTGCACCCCCCGCCTCCCACAACCACATCAAAGTTACAACTAAAATACAGAACCACCATCACTCAGAGCCTCCTGAAATCTGGCTGAACAGAAGCCCTACAACCAGGGAGCTGAAAGAGCATTGAGACCCAGAGGGGTGGAGACGTGGGCGGATCCGGGCTGGACTGAGGAGATACGGCCGAGGGCCCACACCCGGTGCCTCGAGTTAAATCTGGGAGGGAACCTCGGCGGCGGGGGTTTCCCAGAGAAGTGCGGGGTCCCAGCCCCATAGCAGGCCCCCAGGGCCGGGAAGACACGTCCCCACACCTTCGGGCTGTGAAACCAGAGGGGACTGTGGCTGAGGGTCGCAGAGGCTGTGGGAGACCCAGGCTTTCCTCTTAAAGGGCCGGCGCATGGACTCACTCAGACGCGCTCCCTCTGAGCCCAGCATCAGGCAGCAGACTGAAAGGACCTGGGACATTTGGGGAGGAACTAACCTGCCTGAAATCCCAGTGAGGTGGGGGGGTGGCTTCCTCCCAGGCAGAAGAGCTGGCGGAGGCCACTGCTCCTTTGGGGAGTCCTCCCTGCACACAGCCAGCAGGCAGGCGCCATGTTTGAATCACCAGCGCCTGACTCACACCCTTGGCCCCGCCCCTCCTTACCTGCAGGCTCATCCAGGCCATTTCCAGTGGCTTTTCTATGCTAGCGGCCTCTGGAGCCTCATGCTTAGGACTTTCCTAAAATCTCTCAAACAAGCAGCAGTGGGCCCCATACACCTTGATACGCCGCCCCAGGCCTGGCACTAATTGCAGCCTGCATTGGCTCATAGCTTGGCCTCTCCTGGACAACGCCAAGCCCAGCACAAGTAGCAGCCAACTACAGTTTGCTGTGTAGCTCATGCTGGGTGGCCCTGGGCAAGGCACTGGCACAGGCTGACTTTGCACCTCCCTGGAGGCCCCAGAGACAGTGCACCTGGTGGTCAGACTCGACCACGCTGGATTATAACCCTACCACATCCACGAGTGACACACTTAAGGGGCCACTTAATGAACACCAAAGCTCCACTGAAGTGAATCCTGCTCCATAGGGGTGTCTCCAGCACAGCAGCTCTTTGGCTGTAGTTGCAGCTGGTCTTCACAGTGACTGGCATGAGGGTCAACTTCTCCCAGGGACGCCAACAGCAACCAAGGCTTAACTACAACAGGACAGTGTACACAGCCCAAAAGGGGAGCACCTACAAGGCCCAGCTCAGGTGACCCGGGAGGCTGAGCCACTGGACCCTACAGGACACCTACTACACAAAGCCACTCTACAAATTCCAGGAGACAGAGCAGCTCTACCTAATATGTAGGAACAAACACCTGGAAGCAGCCAAAATGCGAAGGCAAAGAAACATTTCACAAAGGAAAGAAGAGAAGAAATCACTAGAAGAGGAACTAAATGAAACAAATCCAAGCAAGCTAACAGATACAGAGTTCAGAATTTTGTTTATAAGGATGTTTAAGCAGACTGTTAGGGAAATAACAGAAAAATCGGTAACATAATAAAGTACCAATTTGAAACGAAGGCTACAGGAACTGAAATGAACAATAATTTATAGGGAATCAACAGTAGACTAGAAGACGCTGAGAATCAAATCAGCAATTTGGAACATGAGGAAACAAAAAACATCCAACCAGAAGAGCAAAAAGAACCAAGAAATATGAAAATAGTATAAGGAGCCTCTGGGACAACTTCAAGAGGCCCAACATTTGTATTATTGGGGTGCCAGGAGATGAAAGAGACTAAGAAATTGAAAACCTATTTGAAAAAATAATTACAGAAAACTTCCCCTACCTGGAGAAAGAAATTGACTTACAAGTCCAGGAAGCACAGAGGGTCCCAAAGAAGAGGAACCCAAAGAGGCCCACAGCAAGACACACCATAATTAAAAGGCCAAAGGTTAAAGACAAAGAGAGAATCTTAAAAGCAGCAAGAGAAATTAGTTACCTACAAGGGAGCACCCATATGACTGTCAGCTGATTTCTCAATAGAAACTTGGCCAGGCAGAAGGGAGTGGCAAGAAATATTCAAAGTGATGAAAAACATGGAACTACAACCAAGATTGCTCTACCCAGCAAAGCTATCATTTAGAATTGAAGGTCAAATATAGAGCTTCACAGGTAAGAAAAAGCTAAAGGAGTTCATCACCACCAGACCAGCACTACAGGAAAAGCTGAAGGGTCTTCTTTAAGAAGAAGCTAATGAACCAAAGAATCTGACAAACTAAATAGATCCAGAGATATTGACACATGCAACAGACAATCATATTTCAGAGGAAAGAGGGAAGGGGGGTGGAGGGTGGGAAGAGATTAACCAAAGTTGTTATATGCATATATGCATAACTCATGGACACAGTCAATAACGGGGTGAAGCCCTGGGGAGGGGTCAATTGGGAGGGGAATGGGACACCTGTAATACTTTCAACAATAAAGATAAATAAAAAAAAAAAAGAGGGGGGAAAAAGAGTATAAAATCTTTTACCTTGAAAATTTTTATTTTCAAACCTACAAAAAATGTAAAAAATTGTAGAACAAATAACTCTATAAACTTCACTAATATTCACCAAACCTTAACAGTTTACCATGTTTCTTCTCTCTCTATAGACACACATACTCTCTCTCTTAGCTGCTAGGTTTCACTGAGCCATTTAAAAATGAGTTATAGCCCAGCCAGGAGTGGCTCAGTGGTTGAGCATCGACCTAGGATCCAGGCAATCAGGGTTCGATTCCTGGTCAGGGTACATTCCAGGGTTGCGGGCTCGATCCCCAGTCAGGAGCGTGCAGAAGGCAGCCGATCAATGACTCTCTCATCACTGATGTTTCTATCTCTCTCTCTCTCTCTCCTTTCCTCTCTCTGAAATCAATAAAGATATATTTAAAAATAAAAAAATAAAATAAATAAAAATGAGTTATACATAGATACAGAAAACATTTTAATGGTTGCCATATAGGAGAGAGATTAAGGGATAAGTGAAAAAGGGAAACAAATTAAGATGTACAAATGGCCAGTTATAAAATCAGTCACAGGGATGTAAAGTATAGCAGAGGGAATAAAGTCAACAATATTGCAATAACTGTGTATGGTGTCAGATGAGTACTAGAATTATTGGGGTAATCACTTCGTAAGTTATATAAATGTCTGATCACTATGTTGTACACCTGAAACTAATAATACTGTACGTCAACTGTAACTGAAAATTTTTTAAAATTAAAAAAAGTTAACTCAAAAAAATGGCTCTAGTGATGACACCGATGTTGATGCATGTAAAGACTATGAATAAAGTTATTGCAATATACATGACAGTGGGAGGAAGTATTTTATTTCATCATTAATATAATTTATATACTAGGTTATTTTTAGATGTGTTTATATAACTTAATTACTACATTAATTATTATGAATAGAAAAAATAAATAAAAATGAGTTACAGATATCATGACACTTAATCCTAAACATTGTATTCCATCATACATCTTTAACGAGTGAAGAATTTCTCTTAACTAAGTATAATACCATTATTACACCTGAGAGGGATAAAAAAAATTCCGTAACAGCAGCTATCATTTAAAGATAAAACCATTTCCTATACATTACTACATAAAAATAATTTATAAACTGTTCCATGAAGGAAAAAAATACTATAAATATCTATATAATCACAAAGTTTAGGGGGTAGGGGGAGGCAGAAGAGGGCATGGGGGTATAAATAATGATTGAAGGAGACTTGACTTGGGGAAGTGAACATACAATACAATATAAAGATGTTGTATTATAGAATTGTACACCTGAAACATACATAATTTTATTAACCAATGTCACCCCAATAAATTCAATAAAAACATTTAGGATATTAAAAAGAATGTTTAATGTAAAGCAGTATATTTTACAAAACATACTAAAAGGGTTTCTTAAAAAATCATATGAAAACATATTACTTATATTTTAAAAGTCATTCCTTTTTTCCCCATAATGCTATAAATAAACTTAGTTTTATGGAGATTGTAAACATAATTCTCAATATTGTCAATTTTTATCAATCTTCCCAAAGATTTCTTCTGCATTCATTGTAAATGCAGCCCAAACTCTACACACAGGGTATCTTCGCTCCAAAATATACATTAACGATATATTAAAACATTAACAAGATTTTTTCCATAGCCAAAGACAGCATATTAAAATATCCTTACTTTGTTAGTATTTAATTTTTTTAGTTTATTGCTTCTCCATATGGACTGAAAAGAAAAACCCAGTTTGCATCTAAAATGAGATGAAAGTATTCTCTCGATTGCTTGACAGATGACTTAACCAATAAGATGCACTAACTTAAAGCTTGCTTATTAATCTAGAAATCAAGGGCGAAAAAAATGATTGCCTCAATATAGACAATTAGTCTTGAACTATAAATTGGGATGAGAAAATAAAATCAGGGGGAAAAACACATAAAAAAACAGAGATACCATATAATGTATTTGATCACTATAGTAAGGTTTCAACTGTTATCAAAAGGATTGATAATAACCAATTAACAGATCCAACAAAGCCCTTAGGGGAGGATAAGTCGGCCTTTTTGATTTTTCACAAATTGCCAGAATGCAGTAAAATAATTTTCTCTCCCCCTTTTTTCAATTAGTGGCTTTCTCTTTTTGCAAATTTCATAAAATTAACTTAATTAAATGCCATATAGGCAGTTATTAGACTCTTAGAATATGCTCCTTTCTAAATCAAGAGTGCTGCTTCAGCCCTCGCCAGTTTTGCTCAGTGGTTAGAGCATCAGCCCGTGGAAAGGGGTCTCGGGTTTGATTCCCAGTCAAGGGCACATACCTGGGTTGCAGGATCCTCACCCTGTCTGAGATCATGTGGGAGGCAACTGATCGATGTCTCTCTCTCACATCAATGTTTCTCTCCACACTCCCCATCCCACTCTCTGTAAAAATCAGTGAAAAAAAACTTTCCCATGAGGATTAACAAAACAAGAGTTCTGCTTCAGGAGAGCTCATTAACACATGTGACAAAAAATTCCAATATTCAAATTTTACAAAGTATATAGTATATTTTTACAATAAAAATTTGTATGTTAGAAGTTCAAGATCTATTTAACAAACTTAAATTGGTGAGAGATGAAGATTTTACTTACATTTGTAACAGCTATAGCATTTTTATCATAGTATTTCTTCTTTTCGTATTTATCTCTGATGAAAAATTCCACTGCTCTGAAAACAGATAACTTAAGGAAAAGCATGAGCTCAGTGACATGTACACTCCCTTTGATTCATTCCTCTCTACAAAGTTTAAACTCTAAATTCATTTTTCCTACTCCTCAGTCTGTGTTTTCCTCTCACACTATTTCTACAATTAAATTCTATAACCTACTTTTCCTTCTACCAAAAGTCCGTCTCTTTCAGGAAATTTTCCCCAATCAACAAAACCACTAAACCCAATATAGAAAGAAAAGTAACCATGTTTCTCAATTCCATGATACTCCTCAGCTCCACCCCATCTCCGCCAAACTCTAAATTCAATTAAGGTTCATTTTGGATTTTCAGTATTAAGTAAAGAAACTAATACCCACACAGTGCCCACAGTGTACCCGACATTATGTGTATGTGTTGTCCATAGTTCTTTCCTTTAGTCCTTCCACAACCCAGTAATGTACATATTATGTCCACATCTTAGTTGAAGAATCAACAACTTGGAAAAATTAAACAATTGAGATTTTACTACTTATGTTTTTTCCCAATATACATGGTTGCTTCTGTCTGAGTGGCAGCCATTTTTTTTTTTAATCTGAGGAATGGAGAAGACAAGCTAAAGCCAAAGTTAGTACTATTTAATTTTCTTAAAGTTGGCTATAAACTAGCCTTTCCTGTTGATCAAGTGAGCTGCTTCTAGAGGGATCTGAGAGTTTAGGGTTATCTGATATAGATGACTTTTCTTGCCACTCAATCACTGCTTTATCATACTGTAGTCCACTAAAATGGAAATTCTTCCATCAAGGATTCTTAACCTTTTAGTACCATGAACCCCAGTTTGCAAAGCCTGTGTACTCCTTTCTGGAATAGTGATTTTTAATGCATAAAATAGACAGAATTACAAAGGAAATTAATTACATTAAAATACAACCTCTGTGGTTCCCCAAGTTAAGACATTATTCAGTTCAAAAGAAAAATTACCTGAAGCAGTAAAACAATACATTTTCAGTCAGTAACTCCATATTAGAAGTTTAAACAGCCTTTTACAGGGACAGTTAAGGCTATAGGTAATAAAAGAGTTGACAGACCACTGTGCAGTGGATATAAGAGTTGAGCTGTTATGAAAGCACTCAAAGGCCTTTCATACCGGCAAGCAAGACAGAAAATCTAAACATTCAGTTTATTAAGTAAGTTGAATGACTGAAAGTTGTTTTTTAAAGATAGTTTTCTATAACCTATGTAAAAGGCACTTTACATTATCTTATTTTCTCCTCTTAACCTACAAGGTAAGTGCCATTTACAACTAAAACTGGGGCACTGAAAGTTTTAAAAGTTCTCTGGGATTCTACAGTATAAAGGAGAGCTGTGATTCGGAACTAGGAATGTATGACATCTACCTTTTCAGAATGTTATTGGTCAACACAAGTTCATTTGTGAATCAGCTAATTTCTGGTAATAATACATGCTTTAAAATCTAAAGAAGAATGTCAAATTTTGAGGGTACTTTCATTTTCAAAGTAGCCTTGGAGACCCTTTCAAGTGTAAG
Organism: Miniopterus natalensis; assembly: GCF_054644295.1. Taxonomy (NCBI): domain Eukaryota; kingdom Metazoa; phylum Chordata; class Mammalia; order Chiroptera; family Miniopteridae; genus Miniopterus; species Miniopterus natalensis. The sequence continues at coordinate 32,678,295 of NC_142085.1, read as the reverse complement.
GCGCCAGGGTTGCTAAAAGGCTGCTTATTTAGATATATGAGCATTTTGGCAGCTAATTCAATACTAAAAAATTAACAAATTAACAAGTATGCCAAGATCTTCATAAAAATGTTATTTTTACATAAATTATTTCACATGTAAATCAGCTAAATGTTAAGTTTGCTAATAATTATAAATCTAAGTTCATATTATGTTATTTTTCTAACAGAAAAAAATGAAACAATCAAAAAGCTGGATGAATTGAGCAATTTTCATTGTACAGACAAGTTTTATCTCCACAAATGGGAAGAGAAAAAAGAATTTACACTAATGTAATTTTCACTTCAGGTGATATGAAATATATTTATTGTTTTAAAAAATTATATAAATATTTTTAAAACAGTAACTACATCTACTGTTATATAAGTATTATATAGCACAATGTGTACACAGTTTTTAAGAAAATTTTGGGAAATCCAAATTCTTAAAGTATAATTTTTATGTTTAAATATCTGGGAGGAGAATCACACTGATATTCTTCCTTCTTAAAGATAAACAATTTATTTTGGATATTGTTTCAAGTATACTACATATTCAAGCTTGAAAAGATTTCATTACTCTCTTTTATGAAATTATTATGATGAAGAAAAGATCATTGTTTACAACCAAAACATTATTATTATTGATTAAAAACACAGTACATAAAACAACTTAACCAGCAACAGTAAAACTAAAATACTGGAAACTATGATGACATTATAAACACCAAATTTGAAAACAGGAAACACTTTATGTATGCAATTTCTTGGAGAAAAAAACAATACTAACATCTTGTAAATGGTATGTTGCTGTGAATTTTCAGAAGTAACAGATCAGTGAAATCTTACTATATACTTAATGCATTTTATATAAACAATTTAACAATATCTGAGTCTAATTTCTGCTTATAGAAAGCTCTTTCAGAAATTATCAAAGAAGTGCCCTGGCAACTGTGGTTCAGTTGGTTGGAGCATTGTCCCTTACACCAAAAAGTGACAGGTTCAATTCAAGGTCAGGGCACATACCCAGGTTGTGGGTTCAATCTCCGGTCGGGTATGGGAGGCAACTGACTCCCCCCCGCATCCTCTCTGTCTCTCCTTTCCCCTCTCTCTCTCAAATTAAAAACATGTCCTGAGGTGAGAATTAAAAAAAATTATCAAAAAGTAAGCAATTTTTAAGAATAACGGACAAAAGTTGTTTTTCAAGAACATAAAAATAAACTAAAATAAAAATAAAGCATTAGGGCAGGAGAATGAACTTAATAGGAGTTTCCTAATTATTAACATAAAACATTACTTTTTTTTCTATCTTCACCCGAGGATGTATTTTCTTGTTTTGAGAGAGAAACATCGATGTGAGAGAGAAACACCAATTTGTTGCCTCTAGTATGTGCTCCAACCATGGATGAAACCTGCAACCTAGGTATCAAAACATTACTTTTTAAAAAGTAATCAAAGCGTACCACAATATGAATTTTTAAAATTCTATGGGAGTCACCTAAGACTGATTTAGAGAACATGTAATGTTCTCATTTGCTCTTAGTTCCTACATGTCTCATAAAGCAAGAATGTATCACATGGTCCTTATATATTTTTGCACAGGTCCCAAAAACAAGCAAACTCTGCATTGTTAATTCACCTGAAGAAACAATATTTTACTCCAGGGATCAGCAAGCTTTTTTACAAAGCAGCCACAGAACTTTCATAAATGAATGGGCATGGCTGTATTCTAATAAATATAATTATAAAATCAGGAGCTGGCTCATGGGCCTGTAGATACTGATTCCTGAATTCTATTCCAATCCTAGAGGGCAAAAAACAGCCAAAGTGGATTTATAGAGTGTCTCTGTGTCTGCAAACTGTCATTATAGCAGCCCCCCTTTACCTGAGGGGTATGCATTCCACAATCCCCAGTGGATGCCTAAAACCGCAGATCATACTGAACCCTACCTAGATACACTATATTTTTTCCATACTTACATACATACATACCTATGCTAAGGTTTAATTTATAAGTTAGGCACAGTAAGTGATTAACAACAACTAATAATAGAACAATATACTGTAATAAAAGGTATGTGAATGTGATCTCTCTTTCTACCTCCTTCCTTCCCTCTCTCCTTCCCTCCTTCTTTTTCTCTGTCTCTCAAAATAGCTGAAATTTTCCATTTACTATTTAGGACCACAGATGACCTTGGGTTACTTGAAACTGCAGAAAGTGAAACCACAGTTAAGAGAAAACTACAGTATAAACAATTTGATAAATTTTCAAGGGAAACTAATTCCCAAAGAAGATGGGCTCCAATGTATATCCTCATTTCTGGTACGAGTAAGGCCATTTGCTATTTAACTGGCAGTTACTATGACCTTGAAGTTAGCTAATCTACTGATTAGCTATACCTAGATACATGAAAAGAATCATCCTCATCTCACAAAGTTATTGAATTTGGGGGATAATATATATATAAAGCACTTAGCATAGTACCTAACAGTAAGTATTCAATAAATGAAGTTAGCTTTTATTTTTATATAAATTTGCATCTCTGTTTCCTCACCTTTATTTTTATTATTTTTTTTATTTTTAAATATGTCTTTGATTTCAGAGAGGGGAAGGGAGAGGGAGAGAGATAGAAACATCAATGATGAAAGTCGTCATTGATCGGCTGCCTCCTGCACGACCCCGACTGGGGATCGAGCTGCAGCCTGGGCATGTGCCCTGATGACCGGGTATCGAGCCCCGATCGCCTGGATCCTAGGTCAATGCTCAACCGCTGAGCCACGCCCAGCTGAGCTGTTTCCTCACCTTTAAAATAGAGGTAACACTAAGATTCATCTCACAGGATTATTGTAAGAATTAAGCTAGTATATTAAGAACAGTGCAGGGCACATAGTGAGTACATTTAATTTTTAGCTCTTATCATTAATAAATATATTTTGATAGTCAAATATTTTAAAACACAAGGCCCATGGCAGAGGAAGGAAATGGACAGCAACTACTGTGCTAAGGGCTAAGATGGCTTGCATGCCACAAGTTTAAATAGATAAAAAAAAATGAGAAAAAAAGACAAAAGAACCAATAAATTTGGCGATCAGGAAATACCAATATTTATTTTCCAGGTGTCATTTGAGACATATGATTTAGTTATAATGACAGAGTATTCAAGAGAAGAAAAAAAAAGAAAAAAGCAACAAAAAAAAGGAATAGAATAGTAATTGTAAGGCATGCAGGGTAGGGCAAAAGCAGGTCTATAGTTGTATGTGAAATGCAGTTTATTCTTGTTATTTATTCTTGCATTACATATTTTTCCATACAAACAACTGTAAACCTACTTTTGCCTACCCCTGTATATTAATATTAATTCAAGTTTAAGTGGTTCATTTGTGATTTAGTAAACAAACAACAAAATACCCCAGAATCTTCTCCATGCCAATAGTTTCAAAACATTCAGTACATTATCCTTGTCCTCATCCTCAAAACCAACAAATGGTACTATATATAAGCCTAGAAAATTATTTAACATTACTATGTATTTTATCTTTTAACACGTATTTATTTGTATTTTAAGATTTTTTTCCGTTCTTTAAAGACACCATTTAAAAGACAATTAAATTAATATCTAATCCCAAGAAGAAAATCTTCCAGTTCCACAGACATACTACTGACAGCAATAAAACATTCAAAAGCTCAAAGGAGAACTGCTGATTAGCTTTGGTGCACAATAGATCTCGTGGAACTGAAGTAATTAAAGTTTTAGATAAGATGAAATATCCTAATAATGTAAAGCTCTATCATTTGTCATGCACTAGTACTTGCAGCCCATAATTAACCACATCCCACATAACAAATTATACTTTCACAGCAGCTTCTGCATAACTTTTGTAATTGTAAAGCTTTCAAAAAGTGACAAATTTTGTTAAGAACACTGTGAGGTCCCATATTATGTGAATTTTACTCAGTTTGGTTCTACTTGCCCCTAGAGATGAGACGACTATATTTAAGTCAATAAAAGTGCAGAGATGTTAGGCTTTTTTAAAAGAGCACTGATCTTTAGAATGATTGATAAAATAAAGGTGACAGGTTTTCTTTCTAGTCTTCCTAATACAAACTCCCAATCACAGTGTTTCGTAATTAAACAAAGAGATAAGAGTGCTATTGCTATAACTAAGGTAAAAAAAAATTTTTAAGGCTATAGCATTACACTAGATATAGAGGCCAGTCTCATGGTCCAAGAGGTATCATCTTATACTGTTATAATTAGTAGTCATCTATTTCAAATTTGTTTAGACAAAATCCCTCTTTCAGCAGTTTCTCTTAAATTATCTTTTTGTGAACAGTAAGAGGCCAATACCTCATATAAATATGACCATAATTTGTAAATGCTTTAGAAGTAGTCACATTTAGTTTGAAAAATCAAGCATTCTTCTTTTTCTAGGGTACAGACTCGTTTCCAGCTACTAAATGGGTATCTCTAAATATGTGTCCAACTCACACCTCAACCTGCCCAAAGTAATGAAGCATGGCTCATTATCTTTCATTTCTAACTCTTAAACTTTCATCTGGTACTGAATTCCACAGAACCTCAGTGAAGCTAGAAAATCTGGGGTCATCTAGTGTTTTTCTTAGAAACAAAGCCAATCTAAAGCTAATCCAACTGCTCCTGCTTTCCCAAATTTCTTTCTGATCTTCCCAACTGCCTGCTTCTCCATTCTCAATGTCACTATTCAATTTATGCCTTCTTTAATACTCAGGGCTATCCTAGTATATTCTGTATGGTCTCTCTGACTCCAAGATCTCCTTCAACTAATCTTCCTTGTGGAGAAGCTAATGTTTGCAATGTTTCTCCTGCTTCAAAACCCTTCAAGATTTTTCAAACCCTTCAACCCTTTGGGCCAATGAAATGAGGTCTAAACTGGTCTACACAGTATTAAAAAAACCCTTCATAATTTGGAAAATAAGCTTCTACTGTCACTTAACCCATAAAACTTAAATCCTGTCACATCAAAACCTTAAAGTTTCATGTTTCCTCACACTTTAATACTTCTCACACAATTTTTATGTCTGAAATATACCTCCCATTCTTACCCTAGGATCTTGCTATAATAAAAATAGCCTTGGATACCAGATTGCTAAATTTGAGGGAAGGAGGTGGGGAAGCAGAAACAGAAACAGAACAATTCAAATACTAATTTTTTTACTATAACTTAAGAGGTTTCTACATAAATATGAAAATATATATAATGACCTGTATCTCATGTGAGAAAATATCTTTTTTTTCACTGTTTTAACCACACAAACCGTTTTGGTTCACAAATGGGTAACAAACGACTGATCTTTAAGAAACTACATTTTATTGCCAAAAGTGCAAATGTCACCTTTGGATAGAATCACAAATACCTACAATGAATTAGATAATCTTATTTATAGCAGGACGATTTTGATGAGCTACTTTCTTAAACTTCAATATTAGTTAGAGAAATCCTATAGGATCAAATGTTTACCTTCAACAAATGTGAACAACATCCTAACTAAAATACCTGTGAGAAAATATTCTATTCATTCGGTAGAGCAGATTTGTAAAGTAAACACAGTTGTGCAACCTATGCAAAGATGGAATGTCAGTAGTGAATATTCGCATAAATTACTTCAGTGCTTCCACTAAACATGTAATCTGCCATCTAAATGCATGCCTGCCAAACTACTTCACATAAATAGTGAAGAAAATCCCTTTGGAAAAGATTTTTTTAAATACTCAAGATACTCACAAATCAAATCTCTAATAAACAATCTAAAATAAACTGTCTAATCAAGAGTTGGAGATCATAGCCGTGGCCAAGTAGCTCAGCTGGTTAAAAAGTCATCCCAATATGCCACTTCGATCTCCAGTGAGGGCACATACAAGAATCAACCACTTAAATGCAAAAATAAGTGGAACAACAAATCGATCTTTCTTTCCTCTCTCTCTCTCTCACCCTCTCTCTCATCCCCTCTCCCTCCCTCCCTAAAAATCAATAAATAAATTTTTAAAAACTTTTAATGAAAAAAAAAAGAGTTGGAGATCAATCAGGAAGAATAGGTATAATGTTTTATACTTAGTAATAATTAGAGAAAAAAATACTACATAGATCATGTATTACCAGATTCCTAACAAAAATCGACTACATACAAAGCACAGCCTAGGGCAAATCAAGTTGTATCTTCAATGAACAACAGTATGATAAAGTTCACATCTTTTCACATCTTCCTAAACAGTTAAAATATGAACTGTAAGAATGAATTAATTCTTTACAAACTCACAATAAAAAAATATTAAAGGATACTGATCCGTCTGTGGTCTTCGAAAGTTCTCTGGAAGATTGGCTTCATAGAGTAGTCTTGCTTTAGTATTTCCCATATCCTGCATGCACTATAAAAAATAATCAAGTATTTTCATTATTCACATGAACATTAAAAAGTAATTCCTATACACACATACATATATACATATGTACACATATATATACAAATACCAGGTAACATTTATTATTTCCAGAAAAATAATTTAAATCACAATTATAAAATTCCTCGTGTTCAAAATAAAAACTTATTTCTAATCCTTCACATTTCTTTCAACATATATGGATCCACAGTTTTCTAATGCCTTTTTCTGTGCATACATACAATACCATCTTCATTTATACTCACTATTTCCTAAAAGTGAATTCCTGGGGGTAGTTCATGTGCAGTAATTATTATTGTTTTAAATATACCACTTGAACAATGCTACCATTTATAAGTAACAACTCAAGATCAAATTTTCTTTGTTTTGAGCTTCAAAATACTCTGGGGTGTCATGATTTACAATCAAGATCGTCATGGAAAACAGATAAAAGAGAAATAGTGAGTTCTAGGTCAGAAGTCTACAGAAGTGTATTAATTTTTTTTGAGTTAGTAACGTCTTTGAGATTCTGCTTAAAGCTATGCATACTCTCCCTAACAAAAAAAACAAAAAAAAACCACACCTGCCCAATGGCCAAATTTTACATACATGTTCAGGAGTTCATAGAACCTTCTCCCTAAAATCTATAAACCCCAAGAGTATTTGATAATCACTTCAACCAGTTTAATTACATTTCAGTCTCATCTATGAGTAAAGACTAGCCAAACAGTACTTCCTGGAAAGTCTATTACATTAGAAACTAAATTAACATTTATAAACAAAACATTATTCTATTATTATTTTACACCATTTACATAGAGCTTGAGTTCCTTAAAATGTTTTAATTGGTAGTAAAATCAGCTTTTATAAGTCCTTTTATTTTTCTGGTTTCCTGGACATACACACCCACATCCTAGAGAAGACAATCCAGGTTTAACAGATTACTGGATGCTGACCCTGAGTTGTAGCCCTGAAGGGTACACAGAATTTATTTTCCTTCAAATAAAAAAATAGTGATTTTTGTACCAACTGAGAGCTTTAAGGAATACGAAATACTAATATACACTCACTTATGGATCTCTACTCCACCCCACCTCAACGTAAGTATTCTCTCAAAGTAAACGAGATTTTCTAAGTCATTCTTCTAGAGACAATGAGAAAGTGAGTAACAGGGGGCTGGAAAATATAAGGGAATAGTAAACCAAAAAAGAATTAAAGGGTTCTTTTGTTGTTTAGCTCTAGAAAAAAAAGAGGCTAAGGTAAAATAAACACAAGCTTCAAAAGTGTATCAGATACTAATAAAATATTATATGTCAACTATAATTTTAAAATATTTTTTTAAAGTATATGAGATAAGAAAGTTTGTATAAAGTAAACTGACAGTAGAAAGTCAGAGGACTCTACTATATCATGAAACATCCTAGCATGAAGTTAGTATGAGTAGAGCTAATATATAATTGTGTGTAGTGGGAGAAGAGTTCAGAAACTTGCAGGATAGCTTATTCTTCCTGAAAAATGAAAAAATGTTTTCCATCTCAAATATTCAAATGATGCTGCATCTTTGTGTCACAGTGGGAATTTGGGAGTATAGATCAAGTTATGTAATCATAAACACATTAAACAATTGGAAAGAATTAGATCTAGAAAAAAATATCTCTTACGTTTGCACAATATATGCAATGAAGCAAAAAGTAACTTAGATACAGCTCACAGAAACTATGAAAGTAAGAAAATTTGAAGTTTCTATCAAGCAAGCAAGAATACATGGAAATATTAACAAAAAATTTAGTAAGACTAAAAACAGTATCTACTATACATGCCATATCTCATTGATCCTGTTACATTTTTCTTCATATTTTAACATTTATGAAATAGTAATAAATCTTACACTTGATGGTATCTTATGATGAATGTTTTTTATTAGTCTGTAAAATGGAGGTGCATCTTACAATCAGCGATATCTTATATTCAATGAATATGACTATACACATTTTATACAAAATATTCTTTCTTTAATGTAGGTCATTGATACTTTATTTTGACAAAAAAAATATTTAGGAACAAGGCATACATGTACATTATATCAAATTATTTAATATTGTACTAGGGATGCTACCCATCGAAATTAGGACAACAACAAAAAAAGATGTATAAAAATCTGAAAGGGAATAGTGATGTGAAATAATGTGTTATTTCTACAAGAGACCACTACAAAAAACTGACTGGGTGTAGGTGCACGAGTGTGTGGTTATTAGTTGGGATGGGGAAACAAGGATTCAATGATATCACCGATGTAGAAAAATCATTTTGTAAGAAGGAAGATACTGGTAAGCTCAGATAATTTCTAAAAAGTAGAATAGAGTACAGTTAGAAGGAAGATCAGCAATGAAAAGATCAGTAGAGATAAAAGGTTAAACAATTTGGAGATTAGAACTAGAGAAAATAAATAGGAGCCTACATTTCGAGGAGGTGATAGGAGTATGGTACAAACTACTCCTTAGCTGTTTAGTTTCAGAACACTATAGGCAAGGGCCCTATAGAACACTTATGAAAATTATTCTATTGGCCTTGAAGAGCAAACTGTTGTCTGGTAACCAGCAGAAAATAATGAAAACATCCTAATGACTACAATAATAAACATTAGCTTCAATACTCTACTTTTGTACACTAATACCATATTATTATAAATTGCATGTATAATATATATTATATATATAACGCATATACATATATGGCATTAAAATGCAGTCAGGGTGCATGTGGGAGGCAATCAATTGATGTTTCTCTCTTATATCGATGTTTCTCTCTCCCTTCCTCTCTCTTTCAAAATCAATTTTTAAAAAACCACAAACATATCCTCAGGTAAGGATTAATTTTTTTTAGTTTTTTTTTTATTGATTTCAGAAAGAGAAAGGGAGAGGGAGAGAGATAGAAACATCAATGATGAGAGAGAATCAACGATCAGCTGCCTCCTGAACACCCTCTTGGGGACTGAGCCCTCAACCCAGGCATGTGCCCTGACAGAGAATCTAACCATGACCTCCAGGTTCATGGGCTGATGCTAAACTGCAGATCCACACCGGCTGGGCAAGGACTAATTTTTTTTTAAAAGGCAGGATTTAGGCATTATTACCCAAATTTGACAGGAACGAAAACTGAAGCTGCAGGATGTTAAATAACAGGGCCAAGATTATTAGATCCGATGAGTTTGGGTTTTTTTAATTGATTTGGGATGGGAGGGGGGAGAGAAACATCAACCAGTTGCCTCCTGCATGCGCCCTGACCAGGGATCAAACCCCGCAACCTGGGTATGTGCCCTGACCAGGAATCAAACCTGACACTTTTTGGTGTATGGGACGATGCTCCAACCAACTGAGCTACACCGGCCAGGGAAGTCTCCATGAGTATTTATCTTTTGATAGAACCAACATCAGCCTGTCAATAGTTTAGATATTTCAGGCTGCATCTAACAAAACTGGAAACTGTGTGCTGCAGGGTTTACAAACACCAGGCTCCTTGCTTTCGAAGCTCACTTTTCATTTTACAGATGAGGGATTGAAGCAGAGATTATATAATTTCTCTCTTTCTCTACTGGGTAATACAATGAATCAGTTACAGGGTTGAGACTAGGATCAAGTTCCTTCAGTCCCAATCCTTACCGCCATGTACCAACTAGTCAAAAAAAGTATCCAGGAAATGTGAACGTAAAACAGAATACTGTGCCTCCATTATTAAAGCATCATTCCTGTTATTAAAGCATTACTCCTTTTCTTTTAGGTTCTCTCATCAAAAATGCTTTAGAAAAATGCACCAACTGTAAGGAGAATTTTAGTTGCTTATTCTTTGGGACTTATAATTCAGTTTTCCAGAGCTTTGATGAGCAGACTGGTTACCAAAAAAAGGGGGTGGGGGATGATAAAGGCCATACACTTCTTTTAAATAATTTGCCACTTAGGTAGAGCATATTTTAAAGTTAATATTATTTACTATTCCTATTAAATTCAATTTGTCCTATTTTGTATTATATGTTCTTAGAAAGGTGAATTTTACATTATACTTTTTGAATGAACCAACTTCATCCAAAATTACCACCATTATAATTGCAAAGGCAGGCTTCACCTGGAAATGGTATAATAAATCACATTTAAGAATCCCCAAACCTACTATTTTTGCTCTAAAAACAACAAAACCTATATTCTAAGAGTTCTAAGTTTTTAATGTTTTACAGAGATTGAAGTAAATTGAGAATCTGAATTTTAATTGGCATGTATTTATTGGAGTTGTGTAATTCAATAAACATACAAAATTTAACTAAACAAACAAATCAGTAACAAAAAGTAGAAGTAAATGAAAATAGGCAGAATCAATCAAGAGGCAAACAAATGTAAAAGAAAATTTCATTTTTATGTAATAGTACTGTATATGTTTTTTTTAAATCACTGTTTTATGTCAATGGGGCCTCTCCAGTGGGAGGAAAATTGTAAATAAGCAGGACACATAAAGTGTTTTACTGAAGGGGGGGAAAAAAGAGCCGTCTAGTGAATGGGAAGACAAAAGGTAACAGAAACAGATAGAAATAAAATGTGCCCTAGTTTAAATCACTGTCAATATCAGGAAATAATAAGTGATAGGCCACCTGATATTCCAAGTTAATGATTCATTCTTCTGAGAATAAAACATCAATTTTTTTCTTTAATCTTCCACAATCTTGGAAAGCACAGCTCTTTGTGAAATCCAACTAAGTGATACAACTACTTCAGGTTATGACTTCTGTTTGTCCTAGCCCAAATAAAGCCAAACACAGTTGAGTCCAGTGGCAAGTTCTAAGAACTACGGCTCCTTGGGCCTCCCTTCTCTTTCATCTTCGTGCATCCTCCCCTTTATCTCAGTACCTACTTCCTATCAGGCCCCTTAACGTTTCCTGCACTTTTTCCTTCAGACACTAATAGGTACATGGTTAACAACCATTTACTGTTAAAATAAATTCACACTAATGTATTATTTTGAAAGCTATCTGCATAATTTTCATAAATTTTATGGATGTACTACTGATTTGGCCTTCTAAGTTTACTGCTGCTTTTAAAGACTGAAATAAGTGGATAAAAGTATAGCAGCTACAAAATAAAGAACTGAGATTACCAACTATATTGTTGCAAACGATTAGGTCTATAGCAATTAGATCTTTTAAAAGTCCCAAAGGCAAAATTACAAAACATTAAAATAATCAATAGAATCTTACATATTAGTGTATAACGGAAGGATACTACATGCCTATGTTAAATCTGGAGGAAGAAAGGTAAAACCATGCAAATCAGTACTCTTCTACCCAAATTTCTGAAGAATGGATGGGGGAAAAGAATCTTACCTCCAGGTTGAAAGATTAATGTGTAAGAATATGAAAACAACTAAAAATGTGTACCACCTGTACATTTGTAGATATGCACAAAATATTTTGGTAAGAATATACAAGAAACTGATAAATATGGTTGTTCCTACTGAGGGAAATTGGATGACTGAGGGACAGAAACTGGAGGGAGACTGCTCACACTGTACCTTTTGTACCCTTGGAAGTTTGTACCATATCCATGTATTTTCAAATCCCCAAAGCAGTAAAATAATTAGAGAAAAACTATATTAATCCTGCATTGTTTCTATCCAGAGGGAACTTAGCCAGGGTATTCAGAGCAAGGAGACCCTCCTCACTGGTATCCTCCACTCCTACTAGAAGAACAAAGTCTTCTGATGATCCAAAAGGTTATAAATCAAATTGCATTAGTACATTTTTATAAATCTCACCCAAGTATACCTTACACTCACAGTATAAATACAGCATTTATTTACCATGTCTTTTCCCAGCATAAGCATCATCCTAAACAAACAGTACTGTTGCTGAAGATTCCATCATTGAAAATTCAATGTATTTGTTTTTGCTTCTTAGAACTTCAATGTATTTGTTTTTGTGTAGGAGAGGAAATACTACTTGCTCTACTACTTTCTATTCATTAAATTTTAGAACGCAGGGAGTAAGATTTCAAACTGCCTTAGCTGAATGTATATTTAGAAAAGAAAAACTCAATTAAAAAGAGAAAAATGAATATTTATAGTCCCTGAATAAATTCTTCATGTCAGTGACTCACCTCTACTACCACTTGAAATTTTCCACAATAGTTCTCTATCTTCCTCTCAAAAGCCACCAGGATTTCTTGCATAGGAGCAAGCTTTTCAGGACTGGTTTCAAGATCTTTTGGATTCCAGCTGCTGGAAAAGAAGGGCCACCATTTTTGGTCTCAGGAACTCTTTGGAAATATTTAATACAGAGTCCATTCCTTCAGTTTTCATAAAATTGTGTTTTAGGGGAGTTGTTCTCTTTCTGTTTTAATTGTTCTTTTTAAGAACAAAGCAAACCACACATTAAAAAATTTTAAATTTTAAATAATAATGTGGAATTAAAGCTACCAGTTTTCGCACTTTTCACAGTATCTAGATATTCTCAGATCTTGATTATCTTCTGCAGCATTTGCTTGTTGCTACAAATTCAGAGAATGCATTGTTTTTTAAGCAATAAAATTAAACATTGTTATGACAAAGATGAAGAAGTTTCACATCGCAGTCTTTTGTCATCTGTACTTACTATGAAATTCAGACCACTAGAATTCTAGGAACAAACTACTACTGTCATCCTAGGTGCTTAAGGTTCAGCTCAGGACTCTTCCCTCTGTCAGTCTTAGTGATTGTAACTCTTCAATATTTCTTGTAGGCTTCCCCTGATAATCTACCAATTACCAGTATTGTAGTTCAAGATCTAGTCACTCAATGCGTAGGCGACTGAGGGAACAAGCCCATCAGATTCACATTCTTAAAAGGAACATAACATTAAATGTCACTCTTAAACTTACAACATTTTAAGAGCTCCCTGCTTTGTCCCTGTACTCACCCTCTATCACTCAGGATTGAGACCAAACCAGCCTCTGGCTGCAACTTTCAACCTTTGCCTCCCATGACACACATAACTGCAACTGATGCTCTGGTCGCAGAACACTACCTTACTTTCTCAAATACAACATGCTTCCCCATCTTTCTGCCCAAAAGACCCTCATGTACCATAATATGCTTTTAGAAATTCATAAACAAATGAAACTTACAATAAAAGTAGTATTAAAACATTTAAAAAATATGTTTAAACTTACCATAATATTTATTTTTTTAAAAAAAGGAGTTACTACTTAGTAACTTGCTGAAGATCACACACCATTTATTTAACAAAGCCAAAACCAGAACCTAGGTCTACAGTGGATTACGTGCAATGAAATTAAAGTAATTATGTTTCTACATGATCCATTTATACAACTACTCATTCACTGGCACCTAACAATTTCCTACCAAATATAGCTTTCTATATGGGGATATATATATAAGCCTTTATCCTCAAATAATTTATATTCCTTTAGTTATACTCCCTCAGATCTATCTAGTTAGGCAATATATAATTAACAGTTAAATTAATGAAAGACTTCCACTAAGTAATATCTTACCATTCTTTTCAATGCTTTGACCCAAGGACTATAACTAATCACTAGGAAAACAGAATTCTAAATACTACTACTGATCTTTTTAAAATGTAACCTTAAAAACAGTTAATGAATCAAGAAAAAGCAGAAAATATAGGGCAAAATCTTGCACATTAAAATTCAAAATAAAAGTGACTTTTCCCCAAAAGGATTGTTTAAAAATGCACACTTATTGAACTTCACAGATTAAATTTTGTTACAGATAGTATCACATTTCTTTCTTCACCTTACTCTGCACATGCAGACAATACATAAATCCAAGACTAGGCTGACTGCTTGTTCTGCTCTTCTTTGAGGACACACTTAATGATCCTGGCAAGGAGTTAGCATAAACTGAAGATCAATCAACTTTACAAGTTAAGTGTGTATATAAGGCCATGACTGAGAAAGTCTGTCAGCTTGATGGAATTACAATAAGTACTCTTCCTACAAAATAAGAAAAAAGTTGCATGACCTTGGGTTTTCTTGAATAAATGTGTACTGAAAATTGTGTATTGAAAGCTTATTATGTGCCTGGTGTTATAAGGCACTATGAACATTTATCTAAAGGTCAAAATCTTGAGAGAGAGGTTAAACAATGTTCTAACACATATACATCAAATGTAGTTAAATCATGGAGCTCTCCAAATTAGCTTTTTTAACTTCATTCTATTAAATATTGCTTGTCTTGGGAATTTTGTATTAGCGGTGACATTTTTTGAAGCTCCCACAAGCTCTTCAACAACAAAAAAACAGTAGCTAGATAGAAAAACCAAAAACCCAGGGAAAATATTTACAATAAAACTTAGTGATGGAGTACCCCCAAGCTCCAAAATGGCATCGGGTAGCGACAAGGCCCTAATGATCACTACACCTCCCCCATGATGCCTAATGGGGAATCAGGTGGATCTGAGAACAGAATGCTAAAATAGTGAAAAGATACAAACTAGAAATTATAGTGAACAAATCTCAAAGAAGTGCATGAAATTGAAAGAATTTTTTATCCAATCCAATAGCAAGTAAATGGGTCCACAATAAGCTCGGAATGGGGGAAAACAATATAGCCTCTATGAACTCTCACAACGTATTCACTGAGGAGAAACTACCGGGAAATGATTAAAAGTTGAGAAGGACAGAAATAATGAATAAAGAAAGAGAATGTCCAGATAAAAGTAGGAGAAAGAAATGAAGCAAGAAAAATCTCAAAATAACTGACATTTTTAAACCTTAAATGAAAACAACTGAAGAGAGAGGTCTAGAAAAGCTATCTCAAAGTTCAATTCCTTTTAAAAGTAATGGAGCCCAGCCGGGCGTGGCTCAGCGGTAGAGCGTGGACCTGGGATCCAGGCGATCGGGATTCGATTCCCGGTCATCAGGGCACATGCCCGGGTTGCCGGCTCGATCCCCAGTCGGGGGTGTGCAGGAGGCAGCCGATCAATGACTCACTGTCTCATCACTGATGTTTCTCTCTCTCTCTCTCCCTCCCTCTCCCTTCCTCTCTCTGAAATCAATAAAGATATAAAAAAAATAATAATAAATAAATAAAAGTAATAGAAAACTAATGTCACACAAAAAATAATAAACAGAAAAGAAAGTTCTGGCTGGGTAGGCTCAGTTGGTTAGAACATTGTCCCAATACACCAAGGTTTAGGGTTTGATCCCAGGACAGGGCATATACAAGAAGCAACCAATGAATACATAAATAAGTGAAACAAAATGACGTTTCCCCCCTCCCCACCTCCCCTTTCACTTCCCCTCTCTCTCTCAAAATAATAACAGTAATCAATCAACAGAAAAGAATCAAGGTCAAATCTCATAGAAAAAGAGAATTAGAAGCAGAATAACATCTCTACAATGAAACACTAGAACAAACAGGACCAGAAAACAGATAGAAACTGTAACCTACTAATTCAAAACGAGCTAAAACACATGTACAAGATATGAAAGAACATGTAAAATGAGTTAAAAGACATGAAGTTATGAAAGAACACTAAATCAGGAATTAGAAACATTGAGAATTAAAATAAAAACTCAGGAAAGAATTAGAAATAAAAGAAAAAATATTCCTGAAATGAATATGAAATAAAATGGAACATGAGAACAAATAAACACAAGAAAATTGGAGAGGCAAAAGAAAAAAATACTTTAAATTTTAAAAAGAGGTAATGAAAGGGATCCAAGAGAAAGTGACAAATATAGGAGTTAAGCAATGAAGATCCAACATACAGGTAAGAAAGTCACAGAAGAAGAAAACTTAAACAAGGAAACAAAATACTAAAAAACTAATTTTTGAAATGTCACGGAAATAAAAAAAAAATTTGAAACTACATACTGAAAGAGCATACCACATGTAAGTATTTCTTGTCTTGAAGTCTCTTTATATTTAAAGACATAGATAGGTTAAACATAAAAGCATGAAAGAAGATATACAGTGCAAACATTAAGCAAAAGAAGGCTGCAATGGCTACAGGTAAATGCATAACAACTATCTATACCACTGCTGTGCAACAAAATGATAATCTGAGACAGTTACATCAATTTAAATTTTCTAGTAGCTTCATTAAAAAAATAAAAATAGCCTTGGCCAGCGTGGCTCGGTTGGTTGGAGCCTCGTCCAGCACACCAAAAGGTGGCAGGTTCCATCCCTAGTCGAGGCGTGTGCGGGAGGCACTCAATCAATGTTTCTCTCTCACATCGATGTTTCTTTCCTTTTCTCCCTTCCTCTCTCTACAAAGTGAGCTAAGAAACTTGAGAGCACAAATAACACTCCTCTACAATAAAAATAATCTTCATTTTAACTCCTTCAACACAGACACTGAAAATAAATAATTGAGAATTTATAAATAACGGAGGAAAATGAAAAGACTTAGGGTTAATGAACTAGTACAAAATTAAAAAAAAAAAATTAAAGCTATAGTATTTATAAAAGTATTAAAAAATCAGTCCTTTCAAAAAAAAAAAAAAAAGAGACCTAGCTGGCAATAAATCCAATAAAGACATTTAATCTGACCATGAACTACATTTTTTTTTAAAATTTTTATTAAGATTTAAGGTGAATAACTATTTCAATGCTAAAAATCACAATAAGTTTTGGAAGATAAATTATTTTCTTTTAAAAATAAGCATACGGCAATTCTAACACAGCTATGGTATGGTAGAACCCCTAAAAAATTATCTCACACACAACATATATATAAATTAACTAATATAAATATGTTGTACATATAGCCAGCTGATAAGAAACCTTGTGGCAAAACTTTAGTTACATTTTACAAAGTCACACAAAAAATATTTTTACTTAATAGCTCAACTGGGCTCAGAGATAAAATCATATTTCCACATTAACTAATAAAAGATCTAAAAAAAACCCAGAACTAACCAAAACTAAATAGTGTATCATCTTTGAAAATTAGAAACATGATTTTCATGAAATGTTGGCGTGGTGGGAGGAAAAGACATAGAAGTATATGCAGTAAAAGTATTTCTCATCTACAAATAAATACCACCCAAGCATTTTTTTATATCAAGGAAATTCTTATAAAATATCATATGAATAAGGAACACTAAATCACGTGATGTTTACTTCCCCTAATCTGAGTTAAGAGTCAGCGTCAATAAAAACCAACTTCAAAATATAAAAATTCCAATGCACAGCAACCCAAGGGTCTAGAAATTAGTGTAGTGGTTGCCCCTGAGGGACCTGATTAGAAACTGGCACAAGGAAACTTTTTAGGGTGATGGAAATGCTCTGTATATCTTCAATGGGCTGTTAGTGACACAGTATAGACATTTGCCAAGACAAATAAAACTCACTTATATCTGTAAATTTTTTCTCTGTAATTACACCTCAATTTTTTAAAGCAAACATTAAAGAAAGGAAAAAAAGAAGAAAGAGGCAAGGTATAAATTGAGTTGGATTATATGAAACATACCTATCACCACAGGAAATACGGTATGCTTAAATCTGAATTAGGAGCAACCTCAATAGACAACTGATGTGATATACCTAACTATACATCTCAAAATGCCTTGACATCGAATACTACTAAAAATAAATTATGTTTCACAAATATGCTCAAAAATTAATTAATTTACACTCAATACCACACAATAAATCAATTTATTTACTCAGCACTGCATTTAGCAACCAATTCATCACAGAAGATTCACTAGAAGGTTAAACTGCTCAAGGTCAGAAAGATATTCAAAGCAGCAATACTGAGGGTTTTACATAATGAACAAGTGGGCTAATACTACAAATAACTGACAAGTTAACATTATTGAGTGTTTAAAATATTCCAGGTCCTGTTCTAAATGCTTTGTCAATTTTAATTTGATCCTCATAGCAACCTACAGAAGTAGGCACTATTACTATTCCCATTTCACAAATGAAGAAACAGACACATGAAATTAAGTATCCACCTGTAACCATCCAGGTCTAACTGACAGTCTAACTAGGAAAACTTTCTTAATCACTTTGTTCTACTGTCTATCTACAATCAATTGCCTTGAAATTTTCTAGGCTAAAATAAAAGTTGTGTTCTATAGTACAGCACCTTGGGGTCTTCACCACCTACCTCCTCATTTATATTACACGAGTCCCAGAATAATTTTTAAGGAACAACTTTGGCTTTACTTACAAAGAACATTGGATGGTACATCTGTCTGTGTGATTAGGCTTCTCTATTCTTTTTTTTTTTTTTTTTAAGTAAAATTTTATTGTCTACTCATGTAATTTTTTTTAAGCGCATCCTAACCACATTTCTCATCAAAGGACACCTGGAAGAGGAGATATGTGGTATATGGAGCCATAAAGAGCATTCTCTGATGACAAGTACTAACCAAAGTCTTACATTTCAAAATAATAATTCTTATTTCAGGAAGTTGGCAGTTGGAACTATACAAGTAGTGTTTAAATACAATTTCAAAGACTGTATATTACTTAATAATTGTCTTCTAAATCCCTACATTTTTAATAATACAATAGTATCCTATGGTATACCTGTAACCTATTCCACAGAAAACCAATGAACTACAGCCCTCTGACTGGGAAGTTCTGCTCTAAGCTATAGGAAAAAAACAGCTAATCACCTGCTATTCAACTCCTTTCAACTGACTAGTTGAGAAAAATAATATTTCTAGAGAACTGAATTGTCCAGGGATTTCATGTTTTGTCCTTAGTTTGGAATAGTCATTAAAAAGACAATACACTTTGGGTTTTGAATGCTTCGTACCTCCATAACTCATTACAAACACCAAGTTACATTTTTAAGGTACATTTCACATTTTCTTAAAGATAACTTTAAGAAACAACATCATGAAATGTGTTGACAGTTACTACAGAACACTAACTTATATGAAATGTTCAAAAAGCTCTGCTTCCTTGATGTAACAGGTAAATTTTCTCAAGGATCTTGAAAACACATAAAGTACCATGCTTTCTTTTATGCCCTAGCCAGCAAAAAGCTCAAAACTTTATTTAAAACTGAACTAAATAAATTATGCTTGCCTATATAGCCTAAAGATCTCGACTCCTTTTTTTTCCGTCGAGGATGTCTAAGGTTTAATTTTTTTAAATATTTCAATCCTTGCTACCTCTAGAATTTACTTTGGTATAAATAAGTCTTCAGTATAGAAGTTTTACTTTCTTTAACCAAATGGATGTATCTTTTTAAAAATAACCTATTTTATTACCACTCCCCATTCTCTCTACCCTTACCTCACCCCATTCATGCCAATTTTTGTGTTTTGTTTTGTTCTTTCTGATTGTGAGGTCTGTGTATCACTAAGGTTCAACTACATGTATCTGTGTATTTAGCCTTCATACTAACAAAGTATTTTGAAAGGGCATAAGAAAAAGTAGTGTAATTTCACTGCGAATTATAAAATAAAACCAGTAGAAATAATCATTTTTACACCAACATTCAACCTTTAAAATTAGAAAGTATGATTTTGCGAATTTAAGACTGTCATACTGGAAATACAGCAAACCCTTAAAATTACAAACTTATCTCTAACAAAGCTAAACCATCTGAAACAAGTCCAAATCAGTAATCAGAACATTTGCTAACTGGGCTGTCTTCCAACTATTAGGCCTGTCTGAAAATCAAGAACACCTCTCCTGTGAGTTAAGTTTTTATGCTAGAGGTGGTTTATTCTTTATCTTTACCCAGGCTCCCTCTACTGACAGGAAAACAAAACAGACTATAGAATTATACGGGTAAATTTCATCAATACAAGGAAAAGGAATTCATTTTTTAAATACTTCAAAATCACTATTTTAGATAAAAATAGATTATAAAAACTGACTTTACTACAGACTCAAGAAGGAAAAACATTGTCAATTGACAATTCAAATAACACGCATATTTTATATGTGGCACATGCCATTTCAACACACTACATTTCAATATTAATCCTTAGATGTAAGGATTAAAGATTTTAAATTCACTCTAGATATTTTTAATAATTTATTAGTAAGAAAATGTTTACCTGTATCTGTTCCGGTGTCCATTGGTCTAGGTTTACTGACTTGACCCTGGATATATGAACTCCAAGATTTCTATGGATTCCAGCACATCTGATGCAAATAAACACACCGATATTCCAGGAAGCCCATCGGGGACCTAATTAGGGAGAAAAAAAAGGAAAGCAAATATTAAAAACTAAAATATCATGACAGCACTTAAACATCATTCTGGGTTTTTTTGAATACAATTATAATGGAGGCTTACAGAATTTACATGCTTAAATTTTCAAATGGCACCAGCAGCAGACTGCTAAGAAGAATGTGTCTTGTTTGTACTGAAAGGTTATAAATCAACTTTCAAGAACCTTAATGTGTTTACTAATTTTGCTTTTGTAGAAACTTTCCCCGAAATCTAGTAATTTAAAACTAATTTATGAGAACACTTTTTTCACTCCACGTAGTTGAACCAGGAATAGTAACATCCCACAGTAAAAAGTTCTTTGCTTAAAAGAACACTAATAAATAAAAATCAAAGAGATTTTAAAAAATAAAATTCAGAAATTAGTAAGAAATAAGCAACCAACCTAATTTTAAAAACGGGCAGAAAGATATGAATGGGTAATTTACAGAAGAAATATATGGCCAATTAACATATAACAACAAACACAACCTCACTAGTAATTAGGGAATATGCCCTTTAAAACTATTACAATCTCCATTTTGAATTCAATATATTAGAAAAAAATTTAAATCAATTAATATTAAGTGTTCGCAAGCATGAGAAACAACAAGGACTGGCTCCAGAAGCCTTGTATCAGATTAATCTCCAATATAACTCTAAGATTATGAAATTTAACAGATGAACTGAGGTGTGCTATAAAATGTTAGCTCATGGTCAAAAAATTCTGAAAAACACAATAGAGAAACTCACATAAGTACACAAGAATACAAGCCTCAGCTGTACCCTTCTTCATACCTTTGAATGTTTTTTCTTGATAATTTTAAATGTTCTTATGACTATTTTTACATATTGCTTGTATAATTCAAGCAAAAATGGAAAAATAAAAATAATATCTAGAAATTTTGTCAAATAGGTCAGAGGCTTATACTAATAGATTTGTATGAATCATTTTACTATAAAAATATATACAGTAAGAGGTATCAATTAAAAAAATCAAGCTTTTCAGAAAATTTAGGCTTGTTTTAAGCACATATTTTTTATCTAAAGGTCAGAGTCAATCTATAAAATAACACTGAAGCTAGTAATTATAATGCAGTAAAACTAAATATATCCTCCCAAATTCCTTAGGTAACAGGTTATGCATATACAATTTATGCCAAAATATCCTACTTTTAAATTTAGAAATGACACCTATAAAGTGACAAACATCTGGGGCTTGCTCTATTTAACTGCTAACAGTGTCAAAATAAATTCAAGGCCAGAAGACTGTGCTGTCAACCTACTCTGCCACCTTTGAGCTGTATAAATTACATTGGACAAGAAACAAACTGAGCAACAAAGGTTCTCACCTATTAAACAGAGTTAGGATTGGCTGTCCTCATTACTTAGGTGAGACTTGTATGAAAAACTTGTTGAAAGTTTTAAAGCACTACTTAAGTACAAGTTTATGTCATATTAAGAAATTTTGAAAATCAAAATACAATACTTTTTCTTCTCTAGAGAAGTTTCTATATTGGTCAGCAAAACAAGTATATCTTAACTTTTCTCAAAAACAATTCCCAAAAAAGCAGTGAGTCAAGAGCATGATGGGGAAACAAAAGATTTTCAAGGCATTCCAAGTGCAGCTTCATTTTTATTCTTAAAATAGAATAATCCCCCTCAGCATATCTGCTAGGGGACCATAGCCAAATGGAGACTTTTTCTCTATAGCACAGTTTTCCTGATGTAACAAAAGTTACAACTGAATAAATTAAACAGGAAGCATCATTTATATGTGATAGGACTACCAATGCAGGTAAAAACCTTAGCACCCAGTACAGTGGTGCATTTTTATAATAAGCAAAGGTCATACAGGTATTAAAATGTATAAGAACATGTACAATAATGCTAGCAGTAATAGAAAAAAATAGGTATGTTATATTGAGCAAAAGCTTAAAAACTAGAGATAACTAAATGTTAGGTGATGCTTGGGTTTTAAACAATTTAAGGCTATAAAAACCATTTTCTTAATTCCTGAAAGGGAAAAAAAACCACTTTGCTATCATTTATGGGAAGCTTTAGTTCTAATAACTTTTGACCAAATTAAATAATAATGTAATTTTGTCAATGCATCTTTCTTTGGAATATAGTTATCATATGCTATCATATCTTAATAATATAGTTATGAACCTCCAAAAATAGATGTTTTAAAGCCTAACTGAAATTACAAATGTATTATCCACTCTAAAAAATTAGCCTTGTAACATTTCCTAAAATTGCCTTGATAATAGCCCCTCAACACGAGGATTTCATGAAATCCTCATTTTCATTCACAAAACTATTCAATGAGTACTTACCTACTATTCTGTGACAAATAGGTGCTGTAAAAAGACCATAAACACAAAGTTCCCAATTCAGAGCAACAAGCCAAGTACAAATATGTATAACCATTTAAAAAACAATTTGTTGAAATCTAGTCAAGTTCTAGATAAATAAACTCTTCTACCAATCAATCTATTCTCTCCCCCACCCCCTTTCTCTCCCTCCCTCCCTCCCTCTTTCTTTCTCTTTCTCTCACAATCAATTTATATATGTAATATGACATATCTTTGTGCAGGTACACACTCACACACACACACAACACACCCTACAGCAGTATTTTAAACTGTAGGTTGCGATGTATTAATTTAATCTCAACAAGTATTTATTTTTAGAAGAGAAGGAAATGAGTGCATCATATGAAGGGTAAATATTATTGTTAGACTTTCAGAAAAAACTAGTAACGTGTACAGACACAAATACATACAACATCAAGTCATGCTATAAAATGTTTGAGTCACTGTCAAATAGGCTGAAAACCACCACAAAGAAACTCATACATGTATGCAAAAAGCCGTGTACCAGAGTATTTATAGCAGCATAGTTTCTAAAAATTACTGGAAATAACTTAAATGTTCACCAGTATGATTATCTCACCAGTCAATGAAATACTACACAACAGTGAAAAGGAATAAACTACACATATCTGCATGGATAGACCTTAAACAAAACATGTAATAATCAATTTTAGCATAATGTGATATATATAAGGGGCAATGAGGTTCCCCAACTAATGAGACAAAGTCTGTTGGAAGGCACACAGGTCTCACAGAGGAAGAAAAGTCTGAAGTGAAACTTAAAGGCTAACTAATAAGCAGTAGGTAGAAAATATGTCACAACACATTCTTGGCAAAAGTTTAAAAAGGAGCAGTATGGTCGGGGACTTTGGTATAGCTGAAGCATAAAGTATTAAAGTATTTGGGGGAAGTTTTCAGGAGATAATATGAGGACAAGGTAATAAAAGACCTCACATGGCAGGCTAACTGGTTTACCTTGGCTCCCATGGAGAAGGGCCCTAATACCTCTTCCAAGTTCACTAAGGCTCTCCCATTCACCTACTATGATTACACATGCCCTTTCTTGCCTTCAAGCCTTTCCATTTGTTGCTCCCTCTGCCCCAAATGTTTCTCAGGTCTTCGCATACCTGACTCACTTCGTCCTGGAAGCCTTGGTTCATATGGGGCCTGCTCGTGAAGGACTTCTATGACTTGGCTGGCTAGAGTTGCCTGCCCCAGTTACTCTTCATCATTTATAACATGTATAATGATGTTTCAAAATTCAAGCAAAAATCTATGGTAAACAAACAGATATTTGGAGGATTTCGTTATTTTAGCAGCTAAATCTCAAACCAAAAAAAAGTTAAAGAAAAGCACAGTAAGTTCTAGATCAGTATCTCTCAAACTCTAGAGTGTATACACATTTCTAGGGATATTATGAGAATGCAGATTCTAATTCTATAGCCCTGGAGTGGTACCTGAGATTCTGCATTCCTAACAAGCAACCAGTGTACCCAACTGACAACACAGAACACATTTTGAATAGCGAAATCCTAGAATATTCTTGAGAAGGTCTTCAACTCAAACATTCAGCATACTTCCTGATCTGCTTTCATTATTGTCATTGAATATGTGATTTAAACTGTGAAAAATTATTAACACATACTAGGAATTAGATCTGCTGAGGAGAAAAAAAGTCAAAGTGTATTTAGAATTCAAATATTGGGGGGTTTTGAGTTATCCATATCACCACCATCTCACTAAAAACAACGCAAAAAAGTTAGCATCAACTACACTAATATTAATAATCTCTTAATCACAACCACACTAAAACAAAACTCCAGTAACAGAAAAGATGTGCTTACTAATGTTAGTACTTTATCATCAGTGAATACTTAGGGAATACTAACAATCCAAACATACCATGTTAAAGGAGTGATAAATGTAGCAACAATAAGAATAGAAATGAACAAATATGAGAATCACCAGGAAGAACAGACAGGACTTAGTGATTGGGAAACAGTTATAAGGGAGAAGGCAAAGACCAAGATAGCTGCAAGTTCTGCTTTAAATCTGGGATTTAAAGCATATAGGGACTTGGAGGTTCAGTAAACTCTGCAAGAAATCTGTTGAATGCTTTGAATGATAGTGACACATCAAGATGAAAATGTCCAGCAAGCAATTAGTAATATAGGGTTAAACTTTAAACTAAAGATATTATACATGAGCACT
This sequence comes from Miniopterus natalensis, assembly GCF_054644295.1. Classification (NCBI taxonomy): domain Eukaryota; kingdom Metazoa; phylum Chordata; class Mammalia; order Chiroptera; family Miniopteridae; genus Miniopterus; species Miniopterus natalensis. The sequence continues at coordinate 32,653,079 of NC_142085.1, read as the reverse complement.
GTCTTCAAGATAAAAGTTACAGCCCCAAGAAGAGCAAAAAAAGCACATTACTAAGTCTTAGGGAGAAAATGAAAAGCAGTGCAAAATCAGAGACAACCAGAGTTTTGAAGAAAAGATGGTCAACGGTGTCAAAAATTTCAGAGAAATCAAGAATAGAGCTAGAAGAGAACATCTGGATGAGTTAACTGAGAGGTCACAGGTAACCTCACAAAGATTAGGCTGGGAGAGAGGGAAAGCTTTCACCCATTCTGAATTCCATTACCAAATTAAACTCACCCATTCAGTCTCCGATTCCAAACCTTTAACACAATTTTCTACTTTCCTCTATTTTGCTCTCATAACCATCTATAATCTTGATCCTTCTTCAATCAATTTTATCTTGCCCTTCTCCAAATTATACACTCAGGAAACCAATGAGAATAGACTAATGCTTTTCCTTGAAAACATCTCAATTATCCTATCTTAAAACTTTCCTGCACACCATTTCCCTTGACTAGAATGTTCTGCTTGTGACAATGTAAATCCTATCTCATCTTCAATGCCTAACTAGAGTCCCATATTCTCCATAAAGCCTTTCCTTATGACTCCATCCCTCCACTCGCCTTTCCTATAAATGCCATGACAGCTTCTCTCACACAAGAGACACCTGCTATTTTTTTCATACAAATGAAAAAATTAGTCAACTAAAGCAGATGCTACATTTCTCACTGGGCAGGCTTCTATATGGCCTTCTGCATCACCTACAGTAAGGGAACAGACAGTAAAATTTAAAAAAAAATCTTCTAAGTCTGATGACTTACTCAAATATACAGGTTCTTTGATACCTGAATCAATCCATCTACTTTTTTATTTTAATGAAAACAAATGTAAACAGTGTGGGACAGAAACTGTTGTTTTGAATATCAATTTTGCCAACAGAGCTACTCTATCCACACTAAACAGTTCATCTCCAGACTAATGTGAAAGAGAAATAAACTTCTATCCTGTTTAAGCCACAGTATTTCAGGGTCTTTTTGTTATCGCAGCTAAATCTGTAATCTACCTAATTTCATGTGAATTACATTTGCAAGTTGGTTGCAGTAAACAGAATGTAAGAGACTGACTCTTTTATTCTAGAGCCAAAATTCTAAAAGAGGTGTTAAAGATCAATAAAGCACATTTTTATTAACCTTAGTTTTCTAGATTCAATTTAAACCACCACATATCTATTTTCACCAAGGTATTAAATGAAGAAGACAAAACACAAGTCCAGTCTTCAAGAAGCTTGCTGGTTATAGTACATATGCAAATGATGGGGGAACATAGAAGAGGAAAAGATGAATGTTGGCAAGGGATATTAATGCAGGCTTTGTAGAGATAGTGGCATTTGAGGTGATTCCTGAAAGATAAGTCCAGTTATAGTCCAGGTACAGTCTGGACAAGGTACAAGGACAAGGCACATTCTAAGTAAAATGTACAGTGCCTCCCCCACTTTGAATAGTTTCAACAGTACTATAGGGTGTCCCAAAAAATGTATACACACTTTTTCTGATAGCTCAATTGATGTTTCTTTCTTTTCCGACTTAACCCATTGGAATTAGTAATTATTCAAAATGTGCATACATTTTTTTGGGACACCCTGTATATGGCTGTAGCCAGAAACAACATCATTGCAGCACCTGATTACTGCTAAGTTTCTCTTACTTAAATACTGATTTGATATTTTTTAAGTTGTGATACATAGGCACCTAAAATTTGTATAGTACCAAGTGACTAATAACTTTCAGATAGAGACAAAAGGTAGTTTCAAGATACAAAAACTCTGTAAAAAGAGGAAAATGGGGTTTACTAAAGGATGAATCATATATATAAACAATGTAAAAAAAAGACTATCTTAATGAGTAAGAATTTTACTGAGAACTTAATATACTTGCTTTGTAGCTTTCACATATTTTGAGAAAGAAGATGAAATTGTATGCTCTTCTGAGAAGAAACTTCTTTTTTAAGTTTCTGATTAGTATGATAGACTAGCAATCAGAAACAACTACTTTGAAATTTTTTGCTAACAGAAAATAAAATACAATAATGAGCAGAAAGCGTAACACTAACTTTTAATAGTAATTTCCTTTTAAGATTTAGTTCTTCAGTAAAACCTTCTCCAATTCCCCCAACACTTTTTAAATAACGTTTATTACAATAATTTACAATTACTTGTTTTAGCTGCCTGTTCTGAGAAAAAGTCATCTCTTTGACAATAGGGACTTTTTATTAAACTCTGTATGCTCTGTAACCTGTACAATGTGTGCTATAAAATGTAGGCTGTCTCTACCTTACAAATGATAGCCAAGACCTTGAGTCCCCTGAATTACTGTTTCCAAAACTGCTAGAAGGATATTTTTAGAGGAATCCACCATCTCATTGAATACGCAAGTCATCATTCATCATATTTGCAGATACACTGTCTGAATTAATTCTAATAAATAAAAAAATGCTAGAAAGTGAGAGAGACAGAGACAACAGAGACAGAGACAGAGACAGAGACAGAGACAGAGAAAAAGAGAAATAAAAGGACCTGAAAGAGAAACTGCCTTTATCAAAATATTGTCCAGGATAGAGCATGAAACCAGAAAGACACCCTTTCTCTTTCACTACCACAAGGCCCAAGAGTTCTTTACCCAAGAGTGACTAGCCTTTCATTGCTCATGGTCAGCTATGTTATGGGTTAGGTACAATTGTGCATCAATCACCAAGAGAAGCAAGCAACAACACATGAAAACATGTTTTCCAAACTGTATTTAACTATAAATTTGCAAAAGCACCTGTATACTGTGATGGGGGAAGGGGGAGCAGGGATTACTGCAAATAAGCATGAGGATTCTTTTTGTAATAATGGAAATGTTCTAAAATTCAACTATGGTGATAGTTTCAAAATTTTGTTACTATATTAAAGTCACTGAATTATACACTTAAAATAAGTGAATTTTATAGTATTATAAATTATGCCTCAATAAGGCTGTTTTTTAAAAACCTGCATTTATTTCTTTAAGCACAGACATGAAAAATCATTGCTTTTTCCTTCCTTTACCAGAAAAGAAAGAATGGCAAGCAGAACTAGTAGTTGAAGCTGAGAAGACACTAGCAGATGATCTCAGGATGTGAAGTCCTGGCAGGTAAATATAAGGCAAGAAGCCATCATATCTGACACATGGTAAGTGCTTGATAAATACTAATTTTTAAAAATTTATCTTTATTGTTGAAAGTATTACAGATATCCCCCTTTTCCCCCCAATGACCCTTCTAACCTGCACCCACCCATAAGTATTAATTTTTCATTAATATATATCCTAATTGAACATGGTAACTATCTTCTGGAGACTGGCTTTCATTTTTTTTAATTTTTATTTTTATTTAAAATATTACAGATGTCCCTTTTTCTCCCCAATGACCCATTCCACCCTGTCCCATCCCCCTCCCCAGCCCCTCTCCCCACCATTGTCCATGTCCTTGGGTTGTGCATATATGCATATAAATTCTTTGGTTAATCTCTCCCCATCTACCCACCAGCCCTCCTCCATCTCTCTGACATTCATCAGTCTGATCTATGCTTCCATGTCATTGAATCTATTCTGTTCATCAGTTTATTAAATTCTTTAGATTCCATATATAAGCGATATCATGTGATGTTTGTCTTTCTCTGCCTGGCTTACTGCACTTAGCATAATATTCTCCAGGTCCATCTCTACTGTCCCAAAGGGTATTATTTTAATTTTTCAGTAAGATCACTTGAATCATATAAAAACAAAAACCCAAGCAATAAACCCCAATAATAAGTGTTTATTTAAAAAAAAAAAAAAATGAAAAAATCCCTGGCCAGGGGGATCAGTTGGTTGGAGCATCCTCCCATACACCAAAAAGTTGCGGGTTTGATTACCAGTCAGGGCACATCAGGGCGGGGCGGTAGGCAACCAACTGACATTTCTTTCTCTCTCTAAAAATCAACTTAAAAAACATATTCTGGGGTGAGGATTTAAAAAAAAAATCAAAATAAGATCCACCAACTTTGTCGCAAAAATCTTAACCTATCACCAGGCAAACATCTGAACAGAATAATAAAGTTCGGTCCCTCTGTTTCCCTTTTAACGTTTCTAATTATACCATTAACCCAATTTTTTTTTCTCTTCCTAACCAAGTGTCATCATTCTGCCCTATTCAAGCTTTCATTTCTTGGTAAAACGTCAAACTGCCAAACTTCACACAATCATTACGGACCTTGAGTTCATGAAGTAGTTACTCACTGAAGAAAGTACAACAGCTCTTCCCATAATACAAAGTCAGTCCTTGGTTTAAATCACAATCAGCCCGGCCGGGTGTGGCTCAGCGGTTGAGCGTCGACCTAGGATCCAGGCGATTGGGGTTCGATTCCTGGTCAGGGCACATGCCCGGTTGCGGGCTCTATCCCCAGTCAGGGGCGTGCAGGAGGCAGCCGATCAATGACTCTCTCATCACTGATGTTTCTATCTCTGTGTCTCTCTCCCTTCCTCTCTCTGAAATCAATAAAGATATTTTTTTTTACAAAATAAATAAATAAATCACAATCAGGCACTTATGGCTATGAAACTATAGACAAATTATACAACCTCTCTTAAATGTCAGTTTCCACAAATATAAAATAGGGCGAGTTCATCTACACCTTTTAGGATCTCTTGAAATTAAAGGATAAGAAATATACAAGCACCTAGCACAAAGAGAACTATAAACAGCAGTCCCCTCTTATCCATGAGAGAGAGAGAGAGAGAGTGTGTGTGTGTGTGTGTATTCCCCAGCTGTTAAGTCACTTAGTAGCTGTTATATATATAATCCCCAGCTGTTAAGTCACTTAGTAGCTGTCTCAGTTATCAGATCGATTGTCCTGATAACGCAGTGCTTCTGTTCAAGTAACTCTATTTTACTTAATAGCAGCCCCAATGCACAAGAGTAGTGATACTGACAATTCAGATATGCCGAAGAAAAGTATTAAAGTGCTTCCTTTAAATGAAAGGGTTAAAGTTCTCAATAAGAAAAAAATTATATATTGAGGTGCTAAGATCTGCAGTAAGAAAGAATCTTCTATCCATGAAATCGTGAAGAAAGAAAAAGAAATCCATGCTATGTTAGTTTTGCTGGTACACCTCAAATTGCATAACTTACAGCAACTGTGTATAAGTGCTTAGTTAAAATGGAAAAGGCACTAAATTTGTGTATGGAATACATGAAAAGAAAGTGACAGACAGTGATGCTCCAGAAAACAGAGCCTATATGAAGACTTCAGCAAAGGATCCCCCTCAAACAAGTGACATCAAACCATTAACTGCAAATAAGGGATGATTACAGTGAGATATCTCGAGAGGCCACATTCACATAACATTATTACAGTATACTATTATAATTGTTCTATTTTATTATTAGTTATTGTTGTTAATCTCTTACTGGGCCTAATTTATAAATTAAACTTATCGTAGGTATGTATGTATAGGAAAAAACAGTGTATTTAGTGTTTGGTGCTATCTTTGGTTTCAGGCATCCACCAGGGGTCTATCTCCCACATACAAAGGAAGAATAGTGAATATCAACTCTCACCCTCTTTACCAACTGGGTTATTCTGTCACTTTTTAAACATTTTAAGTAACAGAATGTTCCCATCTTGCAGCCTACTCCAATCATGTGTAATTATATCTATTAGAAAACTCTCTCTTATCCTCATATGAAAATACCACGAGTTCAAAGAAGGGGGAAAAAATCATGAAAAAAATCATAGGCTACTTTGAAGTAACTAGAAGCAGATGCATTCAAAGGCAGTTTTCATGAATGTGGTGTAACTTTGAAGTGGGCCTGGAAAGATGGGTGAGACTCGAATGAGCATGAAAGACTCAAAAGGTTAATTATTCATTCACTCATTCATTGACTCATTGTCATAAAAAATGTGCTGAATGCTTACTATATGCCAGGAACTTTCTAGATGTAGGAAAATAAAAGAGATTAAAGTTTCTTCCAGTGGAACAAAACAAAGAGACAAGTTATAAAATGTACAGGATGTCAGATCCTGATAAAGGCTGTGGAGAACATAAAATTAAGTGGGTAAGGAGAATAGGAAGTGCTTAGAAAAAAGATGGGATGCTATTTTAAATACAATGGCTAGGGAACACAACACTGATGTGGCATTTGAGCAAAGTCCTAAAGCAAGAAGCCAACCAGATAACTGAGGAAAGGGTTTCAGACAGGAAATAGCCTAACAAGTACAGGCCCTGACATTACTCCAGTAGGATAAAAACCATGGCACAGGAAGGGGTGGAAGCACATATCTTTGGTCACCAACCGCTAACAGAAAACAAAGAAAGTTATCCTAAGTGAAAATACAGGCAGAAAACACTGCCGAGAACCTATACTCCTAAATTTGATTTTATACTACTAGCAACGAGGAGTCACTGAACAGTTTTGAAAAGGCTAGTGAAGTGAATAAAATCACAGCTTAAGAAAATATAATAAAAAAATACTAGATTTATTCAGAGTTTGCACTACACATTAACAAGAAGTAACTTGCTTTTTCTTCACCTTTAGATGCTGGCTCAATTAACACCAACTTTCAGCTTGAAGCGGAAAAAATAATATAAATAGTTCTTGTCTCTATATATTAGAACTGGCCTTGATATGCTTGTTTGCACTCTTAGTATAAAGAATGCAAAGGTTAAGTCAAATTCTGTACTAGTTTGAGAATAGCAAGCTATAATTATATAAACAGATGTTTTAAACAGTACAAAATAAATGATATGATCTTTGAAATATGATATTTAATAATACGTCACAGAGTATAAGTGTTTTCATTTGATATGAAAAGAAATTGTGATATCAGCAGTCAGCAAAATAACATCAAATTTATATATGAAGACCACATCCTAAGAGAATGAGGACTGATTTAGTAGATTAACTTGTTTTGCATCATTTAGTCAGTAGTAGCAACATCAACAGTTGTCATTTTCTCCTATGCTGTGGTAGTAACTCTAAGTACTACATAAACAGATGCTCTAAACATTTTTAAATGTAACTACTGTGAAAATGATACACAAGGAGACATTTCAAAATGGAGTTGGAGCTGTCATTCCAGAGGAATTACCTTGCACATTTTACTCCTTAAACCTCTGGAATGTCTAAAATGGGCAAAATAACCTTAGGACTGGGCCACAGCAACACTATATTCCAAACAAGTGTTTGTAAAGCTAATAGGAAAACAGACATCCTGACTATGAGAGCTAAAAATTAAAAACATTCTTTAGAATTAGCACCACACCATGTTATAAGTAACTTAAAGAATAACTTAGCTTATTTGCACCAGTAGAAATTCCTTCCTTGGATTATTAGCACCATACTTAAGGAAATAACCAAGTCCATTCTCACCACTTCTATTTTACTGAAGGTTCTAGCTTAGTGAAATGTTAGAAAAAGGAAATAAAAAGCATCCAAATTGGAGAGGAAGTAAAAAATGTCATTTTTGAGGATGACAATCAGCTAGGTAAGAGATCTGGCAGGATCTATAAAAAAGCTACTAAAACAAAAACATGAGTTAGCAAGGTTGCAGCACAGAAGATAAATATGCAAAAACTTACTATATTTCTATATTCCAACAACAATTAGATACTGAAATTTTAAAAATACCAAATACCATCATGATAACATTTAAAAATAAAAACTACTTAGAGATAAACTTGACAAAAAATAAATAAGACCTATACACTGAAAACTATGAAATATTGCCCGGCCGGCGTGGCTCAGCGGCTGAGCATCAACCTATGATCCAGGAGATCGTGGTTCAATTCTCAATTACAGGACATGTCCAGGTTTCAGGGTCAACCCCCAGCAGGGGACGTGCAGGAGGCAGTGATCAATGACTCTCATCAATGATGTTTCTCTACCTTTCCCTTCCTCTCTCTGAAGTAAATAAAAATATATTAAAATAAAAAACACTATAAAATATTGCTGAGAGAAATTAAATGAGATCTAAATAAATGGAGAAATATTCTTTGTTCATGGATTAGAAGACTCTCTATTGTAAAAGATGTCAATCCTCTCCTAAATGTACATATAGACTCAAAGCAATTCCAATTAAAATCCTAGAAGATTACTTTGTAGAAGCTGACAAACTGATTAACTGATTCTAAAATTCATATGGAAATTCAGGAAACCTGGAATAGCAAAAACACTCTGAAAAAGAGTAGCAAAGTTGAAGGACTTATACTACCTGACTTAAAGACTTATAAAGTTAGAGCAATAAAGGCATTGTAACATTGGCATGAAAACAGATCAGTAGAACATAATGAAATCCAGAAATACTCTCAGACATACACGGTCAATTGATTTTTGAAATAATTTCAGGGGAGAAAAAATAATCTTTTCAGGAAATGCTGCTGAAAGAATTGAATATCCATATGCCAAAAAAATTTCAACTTGGGCCCATACCTTGTATCATATACAAAAAGCACCTCAAAGTGGATCATGGCCATAAATACAGAACTATAAAACTTTTAGGAAACAACATGGATATGCCAAAACACAATCAATAAAATGAAAAATTAATAAATTGTACCTCATCAAAATTAAAAAGTTTGTTCTATAAAAGACCATGTGAAGATGATATAAAGACAAGCTACAAGTAGAAAATATCTGTATGTATCTGACAAAAGACTGGTATATAGAATATATAAGCACTTTCAAAACTCAACAGTATTTTGATAATGAGGGAGGCTATCCACGCGTAGGGGAGGGATTATATGGGAAATCATCGGACTCAATTTGTTGTGAACCTAAAACTGCTCTAAAAAAGTCTATAAAAAAAAAAAAAATCTTCAGTAAAAAAACACACACCCAACTAGGAAATGAAAGACTGAAGATTAAACCAGTGGTCAAGATGGAGGGTAGGTAAATATGGTACTCTAATCCTCCCACAACCACATTGAAATTACAACTAAACTACAGAAAAACCATCCTTCAGAACCTCCTGAAATCTAGCTGAACAGGAGGAGTCCTACAACTAAGGATATAAAGCAGCCACATCAAAACTGGAAGGAGGGGCAGAGATGCTGAACGGACTGGTCCCACATCCATTAAAAATTAGGATGAATATATTGGTGGTAAAGTTCCCCCCTGAGGAGCAACATTTCTCAGCCCCACACCAGCCCCCCCCCCCCCCCCCCCCAGGAAGAGAAGTCCCCATAACTTCTGGGTATAAAAAAACAGTGGGAGCTGTGGCTGAGTGAGACTGAGGGCTGCTGGAGTCTCATACTGGAACTCACAAATGCTGAGCTCCAGCGCTAGAGGAGCAGCTTGAAAAGCACCAGGGACATACCAGGAGTAACTGAATTGTCTGGCATCAGGGAGAGAGAACTGGAGCAGCTTCCTCCCAGACAAAAGTTCTGGCAGAAGCCACTGTTCCTTTTCTTAGCCCTCCTCCCACAGAGCCAGCAGGCAGACACCATATCTGCATCTCCCATCAACTAGGCTAACACTGTTGGACCCACACTGATACTTCCCTGAGACTTCACCCCTCCCAACTTGCAGGCCCACCCAAGCTGTTTCCATTGGCTTTTCCATACAAATGGCCTGTTTGGCTCATGTTTCAGACTTTCCTAAAATCTCTCAAACAAGCAGCATCTGCCTCAAGTGCTGTGTACCTCTCCCTAAATGGCCCCAGGCCTGGCACTAGTGGCAGCTGCCTTGGTTCACAGTTTGGCCTCTCCTGAGCACTTCTATGCCCAGCACAAGTAGCAGCCATCTGCAGATCACTGTGTAGCTTTATCTGTAAGAGTAAAAACCAGAAATAGCCCAGAGGTCCTTCACCACATGAATGGTTAAACTATGGTACATAGATACATACATACCATAAAATTCTACTTATTAACAAAGAGATATTAATACATGCAATTCAGACAAATCTCCAAAGAATTACACTAAGTAATAAAGCCAATTTCAAAAGTATCATGATACCATTTATATAACATTTTGAAATGAAAAAATTTTAGAATTGGAAAACAGACTGAAAAAAGGGGGTGGGTGGGGAGGAATGGGAGGAAGGGGTGTGTGTGGTGGGAGATATATTAATCTGCACGTGTGACTTAACTGTATAGAACTAAATACATACATACGCACATATGTATGAGTAAAACTAGAAATCACAGTAAAACTGGTAGATCCCATCAATGTCAAAATCCTGGCTGAGATATTGTACTATTGTTTCACAAGATGTTACCAATTAGAGGAAACTGGGTGAAGTCTCTATTTTTATTTTTTTAGCCTCACCCAAGAACATGCTTCCATTGATTTGAGAGACAGGAAGGGAAGGATGGAGGGAAGGGGAAGAGAAAAAAAGAGAGAGAGAGAGAAAGAGAGATGTGAAAGTGAAATATTGATGGGCTGTCTCCTGCACACACAAAAGGGGATCAAACCTGCAACCTCAGTTTGTGCCCTGATCAGGAATCAAACTGCAACCTCTTGGTATACAGGATTATGTTCCAACCACTGAGCCACACCGGCCAGGGCAAAGTGTCTATTTTTTTAAATCAACCAACATATATTAAACTATGATTCCCACTGTCATAAAGTCTTTGTTTCTCTACATATACTTTGATTTATAGCTTTCTTTCCACCCCAAACATGCACCAAAAAGAGAAAGAAGCTATTACTTCAATTAAATGACAGAGAAAATATGGTCATATTTTTAACTTTAATCTTTAAAGCAAAGAATGAAAACACTAGAAATGCTCAAAGTTCTACATTAAAAAAATTGTACTATAATCATTTGGTAATAAGTATACGTAAGGTACAGTAAATTACATAGTAACAAAAAATTTTTAACTAAAATCCTTCTAAACAGATTCCCTTATTTAATTGGGGCTCTTCACTGATAAACTGCTTTTTTGTAAAAAAGGTATGTGGAAAAGAAATTCATTTCAAATATAAGAACAATGATTATTTCATGAAAATAATAATCCTTATTATGTAAAATTTAAAAATTAGAATAGTTCTGTCAGTTGAACTTTCTGTGATAGCCTTTATTCTGCCACAGTAGCTACTAGCCACATGTGGCTATTATGCCTTGATATGTGGCTAGTGGAACGAAGGAACTGAATATTTAACTTCAGTTAAATAGCCACATATGACTAGTAGCTATCACAATGAAAAGAGATGATCTAGAACTTACAGAAAAATTGAAAATAATACATACACACACACACACAATAAATGTAATAATCATCAATGTAGTAAGTATAGTATTTCTCAGCCATGTCCCTTTGCATAGAATAATTCACTGTGCAGGGCTGCCCTAAAAAGTATATATTCCTTTCTAACAGTAAAGGTATTTTCTCCAAATTTACTTTATGGTCACTCTATAATATTATAGAGTATTATTTAATGCGAAGAAATTACTGAAGGTACTGGGTTGAGAGCAATAATGCATTTTCACCAGCAGAGGGCAGATATATATCATAAACACCACATACCAATTTCATATGTTTAAGTCCAATTGTACTGTATCAAAAGACACTAGTATACTCACTTTCAAAAAAGTAATTGTACTTCTTGAAAGTAAGAGAGGATATGCTAAAAATGAATGTATATTTTTCAAAAATAAACTGACAGGTCTCCCCAGAACCAGTTTTTGTCAACTTTATCACTTTATTCAAGAGTTAACTATAAAAACAAAACAAAATAACCCTGACAAATAAAATGTCACCCAAGCCTTATTTTCAAGGCCATTTACATATATATTAACAATAGTGCTTGAACTGCAAAATAAATTCTAAATAATTTTCCTCCCAGAGTATAAATTGTCAGAATTCCATGGGAAAATAAAGCATTCATTTCAAAAGTAAACTAAATGCCAAAAACAAAACAAGTAATAAAATGTGGCAAAGGTGCTAAAAAATAGCAAAGGTTTATCTGAGAAAAACTTCAGAAATGGTGCCAACATATTGAAGATTCACTTTCTTGACTCTGCACAGCAAGTTAAAAACAGGCTCTGAAGCAGACTGGGCTCAGTTTCACAACAGTCTCCTAAGAGCTTCGAAAATAGTTTTAAAATGCTCCAAAATAAAATGCCCCTTTCTAGTCCCTTTTACCTCCCTATGGCATTTAACTTTCCAGACTATAACCATTTCTAACAACCCTCCTCTCCTGAGGCACCTGTATTCTGGTTTTCCTTGCAGTCTTATAGGACCCCACTTAGCTTCTTCAATGATTTTACTTCCTACTGCTGCCTTCCTATAGTCTTGGTCATAGACCCTCTGATCTACAAGTACCTTAATCCACCCATGGTTTTGGGAAACAATTTCATGCAAACAACTCCCAAATCAGCAATCACCCCCATCTATCCCCTCCCCTAAATTTCAGCCTGGTACCTTATACCTGCCTCCAGGAATGTAAAAAAGTGTACTAAGTATACGCACTAACCTGTTTACCAGCTTAGCTTCTCCCTACATAGAATAACTTTGCCACTCTTCTCTTTTATGTTTGATTCTACTCTTCCTCAAGAACTACCTCTTTCATTAAAAGCCTTCTCCCAACTCCCGCTCTTGGTGATTTCAACTTTCTCTGAACTTCTGTAACACTTAATGCTTGCCCTATTCTTTCCATGCAGGTATCCAGAATGTACTGTGTTTATGGACTATCTGTCTCCTTAAGTCAAGACTCCTAAAGAGCAGGGACAGGGCTTCTGTTGCATACCTCGTCCTAATGTCTACTCTAGTGGAACAGCAGATACAGAGTAAATATAAATATACATTATATATATGTATATGTGTGCATATATATATATATAGAGAGAGAGAGAGAGAGAGAAATTACCTTCTTTTCTTGAGCCTTCCAAAAAGTATTCTTATGTGGATCTAGCCTCAAAATCTATTCAATTACATCGTTGACCAAACAAAATATAATTCACAAATGATTCCTGCAAAGTAATGACTGAGTGCTTAAAAAAAGAAGAGAAACCTGACATAATTATCAAACCCTACTTTGTGCTAGACATCACTTCACAAGCTCAGTTAATCCACACAACCCTATGACACATGTATGGCCATTTTACATGTAATGACACTGAGGCTTAGAAAGCTAAAATAAAAAACTCCCACCACACAGAAGGAAGAAGAAAAAGGAAGGAAAGAGATGGAAAAAAAGAAAAGAAAGAAGTCAAAGGCAGCAATGGAAAAACTGAAGTTTTAAGCCAGAGCAGTCAGCCTTCAAAGCCCATGCTTTTAGCTATTGAACCAGAAGCCTCTCAAAGATAACAGCAGACAATTAGATCTGCCAACCCACAGTCAATTAGGGGAAACAATAATATAGAATAATAGTTATATATTATATAACCATGTTTTTTTATATTTCTCCCTTAAACTTGGGAAGGAAAAAATACGTAAATAAATTCAAAATATCATAAGGCCACTGAACAGTTAGAAGGTTCTTAAGGGAACTAATAAACTCTACAAATACAGCATGCCATTGCTATTTTTCAAATGTTGATTTACTCTGGCAAAGAAGTTAAACAATGGTAATCATTTAAGAAGAATTCACTGGTCATCAGAATGATACAAGATAAAAGGAGAAAATGAAATGAAGCTTAATTTTTAACAATCAATAATCCTTGTTTCACCTGTCCTAAAGTTTAAACCTTGTCAAACCTATTTCTTATTGAAAATTTGACGTTAAAAGTTCAAAGTTTAAGCAAGCATATTACAGATTTCCTTTATTTTGTTTACTCTTTCACAAATATTCTAGTGTTTTTTATTTGCAAAATCTCTCCCGCAAGGCCAAAGATACCCAATATTTACAAATACCTTTCTTATGCTTAACAATATTTACAAATACCTCTCGCTTTTAAACTATTCTCGACACTATTTACAGAATTCATGAGATAACATTTGCTTCTAGTTAACACCTCAAACACTAATAAACAGCATTCCAAGTTTTAAAACATGTTAACATTATTGCCAAATCTGTGTTTAAATAAACTGGTTAAGTAAATACTTAATGTGTAATCATTCCTCACTCTGATTACTAATTTTTATCTAAATATTCTGCCATTACACAGTTGGTTAAACCTAGGATTTATCTCCTTTCTCATTGTATACATGGCTGAAAGTAAAGCAAATGAAAAAAATAAAAAGCTTAAAGTTACCTTTTGTAAAAGTCAAGGGTAACACATTCATTTGTGGGTGCACAAAGCAATATGCACGTTTCCAGACAACTTGGGTTCATTCCCATGTTCTCTCACTGTCACACAACTTTGAACAAGTAATTTAACCTCTCTTGATCTGTTTCATCTCTCTAATAGGAGATTAGACCAGATACCATGACACATCTCCTTTATATCTAAACTTTCTATCATTTCATAGTCACACAAAAATGTAGATGAGAGACTGAAAATCTGTCCAAAGTGCTCAAACATCACTTATTCATGGGCTTACAGAATCTAGGATTAAACGGTGTGGCCTACCACCATACTCAAAGGAATCAATGTTGTCTGGAATTTTGTGTTACTGCCCAATGTGACTGGTCAAGAGAAAAATGTAAAAAAGCCCACCCTCACCTCCAAAATGATGAGTCAAATCATAAAAAAATAGAAATGACCAATAAGCATATTGAAGAGTACCAAGAAAATGCAAAATGCAGTGTGATACTATTTGCACCAACTATATCAAGGAAGCTTTTCAAAACCATGAATATCCGGCCCTGACTAGGTGGCTCAGTTGGTTGGAGTGATGTGCTGTACAACAAAAGGTTGGGGGTTCGATCCCATGTCAGGGCACATACCCAGGTTTAAGGTTCGATCCCTGGTCAGGGCAGGTGTGGGAGGCAACCAATGTTTCTCTCTCACATTGATGTTCCTCTCTCTCTCTCTGTTTTTCTCTCTCCCTCCCTTCCCCTCTCTTTAAAATCACTAAACATATCCTCAGGTGAGGATTTAAAAAAAACAAAAACTTTAAAACATGAATACCCAGCAACAGGTTGGGTACACAGAGTCAGCTAGTCTTTATGCACTACTGGTAGGAAGGAAACTGGCTCCAATTCCTGGTAGTACAAATCAAACAGGTATGCTCTACCATACACCTTCACATATGAGATTTTATTCTGAGTAAACAGTTGTGTGCTGTTTGCAACCAAAAAAATTAGAAAGCATATGGCCATCAACGAGGGTACAGATTCATTTAAAATTTTCTTATATTGGAAGATAAAGCTATCTTACATATGATTTCCCACAGAATCTTCAAAATCCCCTTTATTTTCTTTTTAAGTTTGAATTTCATGTGATCACTGGTCCTTGAAATGCACTCTTTACAAAAGATCAATGGCAGACCTCTGAAGATCTATTATCAGTCACTCCTAAAAGCAGTCACTTGGATCTCTTGTGAAATGGAAACCAAAAATTGTTGGGAGAGTCGGGGGGGGGGGGCACATGAGGGCTCAGAGAAAGAAGAATTACTAAAAAGCTTATAATTCTCTCCTTTTTGGATCCTCAAAACCCTCACATTTACCATTCAAAATATATGTGGGCATGAAATTAGCACATATTTCCAACAGTATCTTATCTAAGCTCTGTTTTATGTGAAATATTTTTAAAAATCATTTCTGTATTGTACTATAGCTAAATGCCATTCAGAGTTAACATAACTACATTCAATACTGACACAGAAGTGACATGATGCATGGGGTTTAGAAAAGAATACAGCTCACATCAGAGTTGAAATACAGTAAAC
Source organism: Miniopterus natalensis (assembly GCF_054644295.1). Taxonomy (NCBI): domain Eukaryota; kingdom Metazoa; phylum Chordata; class Mammalia; order Chiroptera; family Miniopteridae; genus Miniopterus; species Miniopterus natalensis. The sequence continues at coordinate 32,637,327 of NC_142085.1, read as the reverse complement.
CCTCCATTTTTTGGACCTTGATTTAAAGAACTTCAGATTTAACAGAAAAAATTTCCAGTCCATATGTCATATGTGAAAATTAACATCCTATTAATTTTAAAGTGTGTTTAACCAAGATTTGCTTATAATTAAGTTAAAAGGGTTTTTTTGTTTGTTATTAATTCACTGTTACTTTTTAACAAATTTTAGCAAACAGACCAGACCATATGTTGGGAAAGAAACACTGGTAATTTCGCCAACATAACTAAATATTGCATATCTACCACTATAGTCCACATATTTAAATCCAAGAGTCACTACTCATAAACAATTTAATGATTACCACGTGATCACACTGTACTGCATGCAGTAATTAGTTCTATTGTTGCATGGTGTGACTTTAGCATCAGTTTGAACACATGCTGGCTGATGTTCCCACGTGTGCTATGCCACGCCCCAGCTGCACGCATTTGCTTATTGCTGAGACTGGTGAATGCATGCATTTACTAGACCTAGTCAGTATAAATTTAAAATTACATTAGTAATACATACAGAAAACTTTTCTGTGAAATTAAACTTTTCATACATACTTAATTACACAAATGTTGTCTACATAAGGAAAAACAGGTAAAGTAACTAATTTGACAATTTTTTAACATACTTTAGACCTACTTTATCATATAACGAACTTTCAGCTTTAACGGACACCCCCTCATCCCAAATTAGTCCGTTATATCAAGGTTTTACTGTAACTCTTTGCTGTAAGGCTTAATGAGTATAGGGACAACTGGTCACCAAACAACTTAGAGGCAAAGCCTGAACTCAAACCTAACTTTACTAACTTAACCCAGGCCAGTGCTCTTCCAATTCTATCATGTTTCTATGGTTTAAAAAACTAGGGTAGATGACTAGTACCTGACCTAAGGACATAACTGCAGAAAAAAACAAAAAAGTTATAAGGAAGACAAAAAACAAACAAAAACCACTAAAAGATTCACCTACAGATTCAATCAATTTGTAGAATAGTTCAGTGATTAGAAAAAAATGTTCTATTCTGTTTATATTAGTATTTTGAAGTTATGGGGGTTCTACTATTAAATGCAGAGATAAGTTAAAACAAAGACACTGTCCATATGGAAATACATTTGGAAATAATCTCTCTGAGAAATAGATTAAGTCAGCTTGAAGGTGATACTCTCTTCCCAACAATAACCTCTGCTATCACAAAATTTCAACTGCAAAAGCATGTTTCATCCTTCATGCCATGGAACATGCGGTTAACAGCGCTGACACTGGAGATAGATCTCCTGGGTTCAAATTCTGACTATAATTTCCTCTAATTCTCATACCTGCTCCTCTGGGCTGTACCCTTGATAGTAGGTTAGGTTCTAGAGCTAGCTGAGACTCCAACATGTCCTGTACAATATAAAGGGTGAAAATATATATTATCAACTACTTTGGGAGATTCCCAAAACCACCCTCAGGTTCAGTAATTTGCTAAGAGGACTCACAAAATTCAATATACAGTTGTACTCATGGCTATAATTTATTAGAGCAGGATACCAAGGATAATCAGCAAAGGGAAATGATGCATGGACTGAAATCCAAGACCAAACAGGCACAAACATCCAGGTGTATACCCTTCAAGCGGAGTTGCACGGAACTCACTTAATTCTCCCAGCAAAGAATTCTGACAAGTATGACATGTTAACAACCAATTAAGCTCATTAGAAACTTCGTGCCTATGGCTTTTATTGCCTGGAGAGGGGGAGGGGGTCTGATCATACAGACACCCTTGCCTAGCACATATGCAAATTTCAGAGTCCCAGAAGGAAAGCAGGTGTTCAGCATAAACCACACTTTGTACTTCGTATAAATAGTTTAGGTAACTGACTTAATACTTAGGGTGGTGAGACCTTCCCCAAATTCAAGTTCCCTGATGGCAGCCAAGAGCCAACCTTGCAAATCAGGCCTGCTTCCAACTGACTAGTAGATCAACAGACCAATAAAACTAGTAGATCCTTTAGAGCATAGCCCTTATCTACCTGTTCCCAGCTCCTAGAAAAGTGCCTGAAATATAGTAGCCATTCAAAACAAAATTTCTTTTAATGAAAAAAATGTCTGGCTCTATCATTTCCTAGCTGTATAACCTTGGGAAAGCTACTTAAGCTCTGTGTGCCTCAGTTTACTTGTTTGTAAGATGGGATAATAGTACCTATCTCAAAAAATTGTTTTGAGGATTAAATTAATATATGCGAAGTGTTTACAACAGTGCCTAGAAAGAAGAAAGCACTATAAAACTTATATGTATATATGTGATATTAGTTGATTTTTTTTAACTTCCAACCTTAAGGTTCTATCATCTCCAGGTCACACTAAGCTCTCCCATTGCTAAATTTAATGAATCTACAGCCTACATATAGATTATATTTTAAGTGATCATTGTTTCATGTCCACTGAGATCCCTAACTAGTTTTTTTGCCAAAATTTTTTAGCACACACAACAGTACCTGACATGGTACCTAATCTTTGCAGAAAATATTGATTTGCCAAAAAAATTACATCTGTTAAATCAATTCTTCACAGTGGTCAGAATGTAAGGCAGTTAGTCAACACTTTTGATAATTACCAATTAAACAGGTTCTTTGATCTTCTATTGAGAAATGGAAGGAAAAATCAGTTGATTTCATGCAGTGAAAAGACTAGTAGTAGCAGCAGCAGCAGGAAAACACTTGAGTTTATAAGGTGTATGATTACAATGTCACATTTGACTTTCCCTTAAAGACAGGTTCAAATCCTCATAGGTCAATAAGGGTTATATACAGGGTGTCCCAAAAACATGTATACACACTTCAACAGCTGACAACTCACTTAATTTTCACTCCTTTTCAGGTTTAACTGATTGGAAATAATGGGTGAAGCCAGACTAAGCCTTGAACAAAGAAAATTTACTCACTAGACTTTTTTATGGGAACTCACAAAAGATAAACCTTATAGTACAAAACCAGCAATAGTCGACAAATTGAGGGCACACAAATACTGAACAAAATGATTCTTGATGTTTGCGATTCCATTGCTTCTAGTTATCAGCAGTGCCTGGACCAAAACGACCAACAGTTTGAAAACAGGCATTGACAAGAAAAATTCTTCACTTCTGTAGATTCTTTTAAATTTTGAAAATGAACTGTATGGTAATAAACACTGACTTTATAATCATGCAAAGTGTGTATACATTTTTTTAGGGTACTCTATATATGTTTTACAGCAAGGATTATGGAGATACATTTCTACAATTAATGAAATCAAGTAATAAAAGAATATTTTAATCTTTAAAAAAAGAAAAAGAAGAACTGGAAGAGAGAAAAAAGGAGGTCCACATGCAGGCCAAGTTTTAAACTGATAAATCAGATAGAGACCAGTGGTTCCTATCCCAGCTCTGACACCAGGACTCTGAGCATAATCATGCATAATCATCAGGAAAAACCTCGAGGTAGGAGGATTACCAGAACAAAGGACTAATCAGGCTGAAGTTTAGCATTGTGAGAGAACTTTTAGATTGGCAGGTCTCTTTAGATGAATTACAGTCACAGATCTTAGATTACATCAATTTGTCCTATAAGCATCAACATCGTCATAAACACCAGTTCCTCAAGGTGAACTTTTTAGTATGAATTTATTTAAAGTAAGTTTACATAAGAACTCTTAAATATCAAACACTTAAAAAATGATCTCCATCCTCACTGCCTGTAGCAGACTCAGGGATTGGGTCTTACAAGTTCCATTTAACCTTTCTACTATCTGAAGAGGTTAGAAAGCTAAAAGACTGCCTTGAAGGCAAGGTGTTGAACGTAAGTCTGCAAATTTTTGCACATGGAAGGCACAAGTGTAGCAAAGACCATCTTCCTACAGTAAGGCAACTGACAAAAATGTCTAGTAAACACTGAACGACTGCAGTAACCAGTAATGGTTCTCCAATCAGCTTACCAGTCTCATGGGTAAGAAGCAGCCACAGCAGCGGAGGTGTTGGTAGCAATGGCAATATTATGTAGCCTTGAAAGTAGTCCAGCGGTGGTTCCCTGACTTTTGTTCCTGCAGCCCTTCCATGATGTTATAAGCATCCTATTCCTTAGAATAGCTACAGTGGTTCTGTTTCCTGCCCCATACCCCGACTTATGATACACTGACACTGAGTTCAAGACATCCTATACTCTTGTTTCAGCTGTTATAACTAAGTGACTTGCCTGAAATCTCTCACCATTCTAGTTCTTCCTCTGACCTGCCACCCCCAAATCTGACCATGCTTAAAGAAAACTTACTAAAAAAAGGCCACATGAAAACTTCTTATGTTCTTTTATATACCTGCACCTTACAGACTATGTCCTTTAATCCTTCTCCATCTGAAATCCCACTTCACCTTCAGAATCTAGCTCAAACAAGGCTCCTTCTGTGAATCTTTCCCAAGAAAGTCATTCCACATGCCCATATGTACACTCTCTTCCATATACCTTGCTGCATACCCTTGGCTCTGTGCTCATTTACATTCATTCATTCAAAAGATACTTGCTGAGTTACATTTACCTACCACATTGTGTGGAGGGATTAGGGATATAAACCAAAACAAGACAGACAAGGTTTCTTCTCTCTTACAGATATAATCCAAAAGGGATATAGCTTATCCAATAAATATTCAAAAAATGTTTAATTACAATTGTGGTAAGTGTAATAAAACATTCAGGGTGTGTTTACATGTATAAACGTCAAGTCTAACCTAATCTGGAAGGAACAGGGAAAATCATTTCCCCTGAAAACACATTTAAACAGAAACTAGAAGACAGGTAAAACTAATCAGGCAAAAAAATTTTAGTTTCCTAGGCAGAAGGAAACTGCATGTACAAAGGCCTTGAGGTAGCATTCTAAAAATGTGAAAACAACTTACAGACAAGTCAGAATGCAAGGGAGACAGCAGCCCAAAATGAGTGGAAAGGGAGGTACTTCTTACAACCACTACTATAAGTAACACTTAGAACACTCTTTTAGAATTATTCATTTGCAAAAATGCTGCCTTCACTAAACAAACTGCTTTAGGTCTTACAAACTTTTTTAGCTCCATAAGCATACACAGTGCTTAACAGCATCCCCTCAAGTCAAGATCTGCTGAATGAAGAAATGAGTGTTCGATCTGAGCAAGGAGCTTAGCATCTCAATACAAGATCCACTGGAACAGAAATTATCTCTAGGACTGAAAAATCTTGATTCTGACTACCTCAAAACTTTTTGGCAAAAGACACATTTTCATGCCAACATATACATGTCCAGAATCAAAGCTAGTATTACTGTGCATAAAACTCTAAATACTAAAAACTAAACTTTAAGTTGGCAAGGGCCTCTAAATCCTAACTGCTCCATAAAGTGCCACCAATTAATAACCAACAGAATCATGAATGAGGCCAGGGAGAAAAAAATGCAGCTCCATCTGCCTGTTCTTATTCTCCAGTTGCTCAACAGATCTGGTAAGAGCAGTATCAACAACAGGAAACTGGCACCTATGCCATCCTTTTCTTCTTCCTTACTTCCTAAATACTGTCAATTCAGGAAACACACCGATGACTCAGTACGAAAATGTCAAATCCAATTGACATACCTCTACCAACCATTATAACTCAACAGAATAAGGCAATCTCTACCCTAGACTTTAATTTTTGGCACATGTTCTCAAAGAGCAGTGGGAGAAGCATTCTTTGAAAGAAAGAAAAGTGAGTTAACTAAGAAATTGCTCCAAAATACATGAAAAGCTTGATGTAGAGTTTACTAGATAGTGAAGAAAACACCAATATACATATATACAGTAAGTAATCTCTTTATAATAACTGAACTGTAGAATAAGACACTTAGCTTGTCTTTTAAAAGTACATTTAATCTGAATTTCACAACCTACATTTATTGTGTCACCTGGCAAATATAATAGTAAATCCAAAATCATGTAACAAGCCAAGAATTCTACCAAAAGAGCTCATAAATGGGTTCAACCGATGACTCAAAAACTTTACAAAATATATTTAATTAACTACATCAGTTGTCCAATCATCTCAAATTTTTCACTTATTACAAGCATAAAATCAAGTCTCATTAAACCAATAAGTGTCCTTAACTGTCTTTTTTTTCCCCCCAGAAAGATCAAGATAAAACGGTGAAATACTTTAGAAGATCATTTTAACATTATTCTAGATTTAGCAGCACAAAGAAAAAAATAATAATGATCTTTCTAAATCATGACTATGGAGTTCATGCTCTTCATGTTGCATCTTTGAACTCTTGATACTACTATTCTCATCCACTTCCTCCACTTCTCAAAAACAAACCCACAAACAAAAGACCAAACAAAACCAAAATTAAAAAGACATTTATTCGATATATTGCTATTACCCTAAGTGTCAATACAAATAGTGAGCAAAACGGATGCTTCCTATTCCTCAGGTCAAAAATAAAACCTTCGTCCCAATTTGCAAAGTACACGTTTCTCCTCCCTGACCTTAAAAAAAAGGTAAATGAAAATGTTAACATGGTAAATGATGGCTTTTAAAAAACCTATAAACTATTTTAGAAAGCGCTAATGAAAATCTGATTTTATACAGTACTTTTTTGGGGAAAGAAATCTGAACAAAAATTATTTTTCCATTATTTCTATACTTAAATTACTGAAATTTATTATTTTTAATGATTTCATATTTACTAGCATCTCTACTTAACCACGTTACTTATTACTCAAAATGCATACCATATACCCTCAGCTCCTTTCTTTTTCTGGCCTTCTTAAGGCCCAGTTTCAGTGTTTTACTAGTATAGTGATGAGTGAGCAATTGAGCCTTAATACAGAACAGTATTCCCCAAAAACACTACACACATAATATCGGGTAAACAAATATTACTACAATAATCAGGCATTTTTAACACATCACCTGAAAGGTCACACAGAATAAATAGAAGTTTGGCTCAATCAAGTTACTATATAGAAAAGTGCTCATAAAATGGTCTAGTTACAGAAATCCAGTACCTGTTATGGTAGTAACTTGCTGATGCTGTGTGGCTTAGTCAAATCAAACATCAGCCTACTGACATGAGACTCATTTATACAGTATTGTGGAAAAGCAGTAAAGCTTCAGGAAAAGTCTAGGTCAAATAATGCAGAAATCCTAAATGATTATTTGGAACACATTCCCAAAGACTGACTGACTCCTGTTTTGGAGAACTACCTATTTCTCACCGAATAAACAAATAAACCAATTTACAAGCAAGCAAGATCTCTTCCTAACCACGTGAGAAATTTGTTTTAAAAATCTGAAACACTTTTTCCATGAATTTTAAGACATTAAATATAAATCAGATCTTGGAATCCAAAACATATAGGCTAAAAATAGTGTATCTATTCCAAAGGCTGAGGCTGAAAGCCCTCCAACTGAACAAACCTAAAATTAGATTTTTTTTCATCTCTCGGTCTTTAAAATGCACCTTCAACGTTTATGGGGCACACAAACCTGTGTCCATATATTCACCCAAACTACCTGGTGAGAGGCAATCTAATTATTAAAATCTTCAGGAACATAAGCCTACTGTCCAAGAAACTCGTGTAATGAAATTCCTATTCAATCTGGCTAACATCCAGACTAAAACAATACTACTACTACTAATAATAAAGACCCCTCCCTAATGGTTTTCTTCAGTAAAACTACATCCCACCGAAAAGGACCACCACACTCTCCTCCTCCTCAGGAAGCAGAAGCAAAAGCCCTGAGAAGCTCTCAGGTGGGCAGGCAGGTAGGGTCCACCTGGGCTACGGAACATCGGGGCCCGGGCAGCAAGAATGAAGTTATGGGGGGAGGGTCAAGGCGCGGAGACTTAAGGGTGGCCCCACCCACGGACGTACCTGAGACCTACCCAGGGAGGACAACCCTTTAACCCCAAGCACAGCCCAGGCCGGCGCCCGGTTCCGCGCTCCCAGACCCACCCCAGCCCAGGCCCTGTGCAGGGTCCGAGCTTCACGACGCTGGCACCGGCTCAACCCCGAGGCCGGGTAGAAGAAAAGGCTGGGACCAAGGACGGCACCGTGGGCCTGACCTCGCCGCCGCCACGGGCAGAGATGAGGGTCCCCTCGAGCCCCGCGCCCGCCCTCCCGTCAGGGCCACGGCCGACCGGGCGCAGCCGCGGCGTCCGCTCGGGCCCCGGGCGCCGCGGCGACGGGAAGGTCACCGGCTGCAGGAGGCCCGGACCAGGGAAGGCGACGTCCAGCGCTACCTTTGGCCTCGCAGTCGGCGCAGTACTTGTTGTCCTCCTCCCTCAGAAGCTTGGACAGGATGAGCTGGTGCTGCTCGTTCAGCTTCTGAGCCTTCTCCCGGCAGGAGCGCGTCGCCATCTCGGCAGCAGGGCGGGGAGCCCGGGACAGCTACGGCGGCAGCGGACGCGGGCAGGAGCCGGGCTGGAGAAACGCACCTGGCGCCGCCGGGACCGCGGGCGGACTCAGCCCCAGGAAGCGAGCGCGGCGGCAGCTGGAACCCGAGGAGTTGCGGCAGCGGCGGCGGCGGTGGTAGCGCCGACGTGTCCCGCCTCCTCGCCCGGCCGGCCCCTCACGCACCGCCGGAGCCCGCGAGGGATGGAGGGGGAGGGGGAGGAGGTTCAGGGACTAGGCCGAGGCTTCCGGGTGGCGCCGCAGGAAGATACCCAGGCGCCGGGCGCGCTGCGCATGCGCCGAACTTCCCGGAAAGCCAGCCGCTTCCCACGCACAGCCCTTAGCCCAAGGTGATCCTCCGAAGTATCTCGCGCCGTCCGCCGTGGGCTTCCCCACTTTTGAGATGTGACTGTCGTTGAGGGCCACGGGTAAAGCCCGGTAAGGGAAGGTATTTTACAAAGAGGCGGTTTTCAGTTGCTTTCTTGGCTTTGCTCCTTCTAGCACAGCATTGGAAATGCAGAAATAAAAGTGACTGGGGAGATCTATTCACTCGACCCTTATTCACCTGTAGGCACGACTCTGGAAGCTAGAGGTACGCGTAGAATAAAGTAGACAAAACAGTCTCTTCCATTTTAGGGGAAAGAAATTGTCTTGTAGTGACATGCATTGAGGGCTAACATTTATTAATTATTCTGTGCCATGAAGGATTAGCTCACTTAACCCCTATCACAACCCTGTAATATTGTTATCCTCCTTGCACAGGTAGGAAAATGAGACCTGGAGTTTAGTAACTTGCCCTGGTTACAGAGCTACTCATTGGAGGAGTTGAGATTCAAATTCAAAGTAGCCTGACTGCAGAGTGTAAAACATCTGGCAATAAGGCCTTCCATATGGAGTGGAAGGTGTGCTGGAGGAGCCACATGCTGGGCAGTGTCACTTTAACAAGAAGCTGTATAAACAGTGATCTTTAATTCATGAAAAAGAAAACTAGGGAGACACTTTTAATTAGTTTCCACTTCAGGCTCGTGGGATTTGAACCCTGAGTGAGGCAATTTGAATGTTTTAGCATGTTCTGTCTTACAAGCAATTTTAATATGGGATTTATGTAATTAGAATACACATGGCCCTTGCCTGTGATGGGGTTTATGCTAACAAATGCAATGAGCAGGAGTATGTGTCTCATATTTATAGTGCCAATTCCTAGTCTAGGCCCTTTATAAAGGTGACCCTCCTGCTCACCTAGCCCCATTTTTGGCACAGGGTCTCAAAATGTTTGTGGAATTAAATTGAATTGTAATGGCAGTGAATATGCTGAGTAATTAAATAAGTTACAGCTTAAACTTTGTAGTTCTGACAATAATAACTAGGTGGATATCAGGGAGAGTTCCAATAAACAGAAAAAAACATCATGTGGGAGGTAGAACTTTTAAGCCACATCTTGAAGACTGTCTTGATTTAGATGAAAACCTAGGGCCCGACCGGGCATAGCTCAGCGGTTGAGCGTCAACCTAGGATCCAGGCGATCAGGTTCGATTCCCGGTTAGGGCACATGCCCGGGTTGTGGGTTAGGCAGCCGATCAATGACTCTCTCCTCATTGATGCTTCTATCTCTCTCTCTCCCTCTCCTTTCCTCTCTCTGAAATCAATAAAGATATATTTTTTAAAAAAATAGATGAAAACCTAGGGAGGGAACTATTGAGCAGGAGCGGCATGCGCAAAGCACAAAGACTTCAAGTCACTTGGAAAACAGACTTGAAGAACAGGGGTACTACTTAGGACAAGTGAAAGACAAAGCTATAATAAGTCAAGTACACAGGATTAAAGTAGGCTGGGGGAACCAGACAAAGCAATCTGGCTTTGATGCAGTTAACAACAGAAAACCTATAGATCCTTCAAACAGAATAATAGCATGAAAAAGATAAGGATGTTTTGGAAAAGGTAGTCCAGCAGTACCCAGTTAGCAGACATCACTTTGAGTCTTCTCCCCCACCCCCAAATTCTGCTTAGCACTGCAAGAATTCAGGAAAAGAAAACAGGCTTTCCAGGAAGAAATGATCTACATGATGGACTGAAGGATCACAACAATGTCTAATAGAAATATAAGACACACCACATACATACTTTAAGTTTTTCTAGTAGCCCACATTTAAAAATAAAAAAAAAGAAACAGGTGAAACTATTAACTTTAATAGAACATTTTATTTAATCCAGTGTATTCAAAATGTCATTTCAACATGTGAGCAATATAGAAAATTATTAGTAAAATATTTTACATTGCTTTCATATTGTCTTCAAAAACCAGTGTGCATTCTACACTCAAAGCTCATTTTAACTTGGACTATCTGCATTTGGAGTGCTCAATAGCCACATGTGACTGTTGGCTATATTATTGAACAGTGCTGCCCTAGATTGTCAACCTAGAGGCTATTAAAAATCTAACTTTGAATGGATTGTTTATTAAGGATGTAACAGGAAGAGCAGAAAAGAAGACTGACACCAAAACCATCTTGGGAGAAAAATAAGAATGCATCCATTCACCAATATTTATTAAACAATTTCTATTTAGTTATCTGATAATCAGAAGCTTACATGTCTTACAGTCTAGTAGAGATACAAACAAGTAAATAGAAAAATTAACAGCCACACTGTATAGTCTGTAGCAGATATAAATTGTCCTGGGGGGTCAAATATATGGTGACGGAAGGAGATTAGACTGGGTGGTGAACACACAGTGCAATAGACAAATGATGTATTATAAAATTGTATACTTAAAACTTATATAATGTTATTAATCAATGTTGCCCCAATAAGTTTAATTTAAAAATAAAGTGCCTTGCGAGTAAAAGGAACCAGAACATCAGTAAAGGCATTAGAACACCAGAACAGCTGGAAAAATCAGGGAAGGCTTCACCTTAAACTTGATTTTAATAGGTATAGGAATTTTTCAAGTGAATAGGGGTGAAGAGAAGGAAAAGCAATAGCTTGAAAAAAAAATTGTATGGGCTTCTGGAAGTGCACGGTCATGTGCTGGAAGCAGGGATAATATGAGGCAACAGGAACCTGGAATGTGCATGGAGAACAGGTAGGGAAACGAAGGAGAGAGGTAGATTGGGGCAAGGAGGTGAAAAGCTTTGTATCCAAACTACATAGTTTGAATTGACTCCATGGGCGTAGAGAACCAGCAGAAGCTTTTACACTGAGGAAAGACCTGATTAGTTTCACTTTCTAAAACCATGGTGGCAGGCTGGAGAACATGGTTGGGGGAAAATGTTATCAGGGGAACAGATTACAGACAGTGCTATTGTAACACAGCCCAAAGAAGATATGCTGGAGGCCTATTTTAAGCCAGTAGCATGCAGTTTGGAAGAGAAAATCAAATGATATTTTAAAATTAGAGGCAGCAAGATTTGGCAGCTGACTATATGTGGAGGTTGAGAGAAAGGAAGTGAGAATAACAGCAAGGTTTCTAAATTGGGAGACAGGTAAATGGTGATGCCAGTAATCCAGGTCAAGAATAGAAGGGACAGTACAGATTTGGGGTCAGAGGAGAAAAGGGGTTTGCTGGAGGACATGTTAAGTTTAAGGTGTCCATAAGACATCCATTCAGCTCCATACGTCTAATAGGACATTGCCTATCTATTTCTAAGGAGAAAGTGCTGGTGAAAGTCATTTGGGAATCATCTACATTTAAATGGCCATAGAAGCCATAGGGTGGATATTTCTCCAGAGAAAGCATACAGGCTAAAAAAAGAGTCCCAAGTACAAAACCCTAGGAATTGCCAGTTAAATGAGGACTGGACAAAGAAAGGTGAACCATTGAAAAGAGAGGTGAAATATGGACAGGAAGAGAACCAGAGGCCATGGAGGAGAGGGTTCTGAGAGGTAAGGGTGAACACTAATGCCAACTGCTCCAGAAAATTCAATTTTTCAATTTTAGTCAACACATAACAGCGTGTAGTTATGGGTTCAGTTTTTCCTTCGCAGCTGGCCTTTAGCCCAGAAACAAGAGAAATGAAATCATCTGGTGAGGCTTCCCAGGAACTGCTCAGTAAAATGTTGAGGGAGGGATTGGGATGGTTAGGAGGGGAAGGGGGGGGGGGGGGGAAGGAAGGAACAAAGAAGAGCAATAGATATGGACAACTGTGAGAATGGGGCTAATAGGTATAAGAACTGCTGCTTTTTAATCTATGGGTTAATAATCCTCACACCAAATCCTTAAGGTAAATATTATACTCATTATTTGTATCAGGAAGCATCAGCCAGAATGGGCTAACTCATGTTGAGTAACAACCCCAAAATCTTAATGACTGTAAACAATAGTTTATTTCTTGGTCATGCTGCATGTTTATTGGGTTGGTAAGGATTCTGCTCCATGTTGCCCTTTCTCAGGGACCAGAGTGATAGCCTCTGTCATGTTTCAGGGGAAAGGCAACAAGGCTAGTCTCTTACAGGCTTCTCCCCAAGAATGACACGTCTACTTCTAAACTCAGTCCATTGCCAAAGCAAGTGCATTACATATCCTAATATCAAGGGAACCAGAAGTGTAATCTTACCATGTACCAAGAAAGAGAGATGGAAATATCACTGTACAGCACAGAAATTGGCTCAGAGATGAGTACTGTGTTGAAAGTAGCCTAGATCTTAAATAATGTAACTGCATTTGAGGTTAGGTATTTTTGGCATTAAAGGCCCTGCTTTTTTCATGAGCCATGCTACCACCTGGGATGGAAAATAGTAGAACAAGTTAGATCCAGCAATAACAAGAAATAGAGAGAGGCCAGGTATTTTAAGGCAAGAGGAACACACAAACATGGAGATATATAAACAGACAACATACACACCCACAAAGAGGAAACCCAGGAAAGACCCAGATTTTATATCTGTTTTGTTTTTAAAAGTTACGTCAGGGAATGTTAGTGTGTTTGTGGTTCCTAAAAACTCTGCTCACCTGGTTTGTGGAACATTCTTTTGATCTATCCTTAGATACCAGTGGGCTCTCCTCAGTGTGGGCAGTTTGGTCTCTGTTGCAGATGTGTGACTTCCACACACTTCTTTCCCACCCTCCTTTAGAAATGACTTATTTCCAAATATACAGTATTGAGCAAGACTCTATTATACAAGATTCCACAACATCACACTGCTTAATGTAGGCAAATGTAATTTCCAAATTATTTAGCCTCATCTTTTTACCCCCAGTACAGAAACACTGAAAATTTTCTAGGGGTCATGCAACCAGTGTCCCTAGCCACCAAAAACCTGATACAAGGAGTCAGAAGAGCACATTCAACTCTGACAATCCTTTGTAGGTGACAGGATAATCATGTGTATCTGAAGGCAGATGCCTGGTGGAACTCCAGAGAGGTAGCCAGTTCTCAAGTTTGGGCTTTGGCAACTCTAGCCTTCATTCTTTTAAGCATTTTATTGAAGCAGAATTAAACAACTCTTAGAAAAATTTCCTGAACCTGCCCCTTCCCATTGTCTTCTACACTCCCAACCACCAGTCTTTTGACAGGAGCAATGATTCCTCCCTCCATTCATTTATTCATCTCAACTATATGTTTTTTAGTTCCTTCTGTGTTTTCCGTACTGTGCTAAGTAATAGAGATAAAAATCAGTGAACAAACCAATCATAGCCCATCCCTCATTTCTATAATGGTTTATTGTCCATATTCTTAGATCAGGTTCTCTCACTATCTATATCCTTATCTGAGATTTCCACAAAAGCCCCCACCTTGCACATGGCAAGCCCTTAATAAATTTTTGCAGGATGAAAGAATGAACAAGTAAGATTGAAGGTAAGAACTTGTATGTGAAAACATACAGTTTCTGGAAGCAAAATTAAGAAACTTAACTTTTTTTTTTATTCCCCACCAGAGGATATGTTTTTTATTTTGCTTTTTTAAATTGATTTTAGAGAGAGAGGAAGGGGGAGAGAGAGTGAGAGAGAAACATTGATCAGTTACCTTCCATACATGCCCTGACCTGGGATCTAACCCGAAACCCCAGGTATATGCCCTGACCAGGAATCAAACCCGTAACCTTTTGGTGTACAGGACGACGCTCTACCACTGATCCACCAGGCCAGAGCAAGCAATGTAACTTTTAAAGCAATTTTTTTAAAAAGGAATCTAATGCACAAAACCTGTTTGTATCACTCCTAACTCACTTCTGATCTTGGTCAAATTATATTTTATTTCGTTTTTTCCACTTAATAGTAGATTTCCCAGAGTTTCTGCATCTTAATTTAGAAAGAAAAATTCTAACTAATCAGAAATACACAGTCAACATCAAGATTTAAAACAATAATAACAACAACAACAAAACTAACCTGGGTTGGGCTCTAATCAGGTGCACTCTGCTTTCACGGATTTGGCCTTTTTGGCAGCAGCATAATTTAACTCAACCAAGCCCACTTATTTGAGGGAAGACTTAAAGTTAAATGAATAAAGGCAGTTTCATTCTACTTAATCAGGGAACATAAACACAAGTGGAAAGATACATATTCTACCTTTTTAAGGGTGTGGTGAGCATGAACTGTTTTTACCATGCTAGAATCACTACCCCCGCTTCCCTAGCAGCAGTGCCCTATTTTTCTTTGGGGAACTATTGAATCCAGTTTTGAAGGAGGAACTCTCAACCAAGGTCCCTGTATCTCCCTTGGCTATGTGACCAAATCAGGCCACTTAGGTACTTTCCTCTTGAAAGCTGAGCCTGAGGGGAGTAACACAAGTACAGAAACAGCTGCAGATGGTTCAGCTCTCTGGAAGCCTTTTGGTCTGTCTGACCCTGCTCCCTTGATCCTCACAGTGCTGCGAGTTCCTGGCCTTTCTGAAGACCAGCTCTTCAGCTCCCCGTAGATTCTTTGACTACCTCACTAAGTCTTCCAATGCATTCTTCTTTTGTTTGTTATATATAAAAGAATCAAACTAAAGCTGATTTATGCACAGCTCCAAAATTATTGAT
The DNA here is from genome assembly GCF_054644295.1 of Miniopterus natalensis. Lineage (NCBI taxonomy): Eukaryota > Metazoa > Chordata > Mammalia > Chiroptera > Miniopteridae > Miniopterus > Miniopterus natalensis. Next base: position 32,621,945 of record NC_142085.1, on the reverse strand, counting down.
AATGAGCCATGTACCATTTGATGGTAGACAAGGGGCCATGTTCTGAAAGAACTTAGCTTCTTTTCTTTGTCTTCAAAGGTACCTATTCCTTACCTTTTAGGACTTTGAGGATTGGAAACCTTGCTGAGATGAGACATTTTACATGTGAAATTTTCTGACATTCTCATTCTTGACCTTCTTACCAAAATGGTGCATATCATCTTAATTTTAAACTAAAAATAGCATCATTTTAGGAGAAAGGGGGAAAGGAAATATTTATTTATTCATCACTGTTTATCCCCCCTATACCCTCTTCTATCTCCACCCATCTCTCTCCCCAAAATAGGCATAGTTTTATTTTTAATTGTTTTAAAAATTGTTTTTTAAATGTTTTAAAATGTTGGATAGGCAGAGGTTTCTTAGGACACCAGATGCACTGACCAAAGAAGAAAAGATTGAAAATGAGACTTCATTAAAATTGAAAATTTTTGCTCTTCAAAAGACATTAAGAAAATAAAAAGGCATCATACAGCTTAAACTTACACGATGTTATGTGTCAATTATACCTCAAAAAAGCTGGGGAGAGAAAGGAAATATGAAAGTTGGAAAATATATTTTAAAAAAATAAAAAGGCAAGCTATAGATTTTGAGAAAATATTTTAATACATGATAAATACAAAATACTTCTTTAGGAATTACATAAAGTACTGCAAATCAATAATAAAAAGAAATGACCCCCTTCCCCAGTCCTACAGAAACAGCAACATTTGGCCAATTCTAATCTCAGCTTCTCCTTAGATTGCTCCTGCTTTCATGGATCAGCTGTGCCTGTAAATTGATCTAATTATTGATAAGTTGATCAATAATTATAATAAATTGATCCTATTGACCTAATTATTACATCAAACAGTTTTGGACTAATTATATATATATTACTGTTGGCTTTACCAACACCTTTTTTTCACAGCTGGATTGCAGATTCTCTTAAACTGCATCTTATACCCTTTAAGATAATGGCAAATAGAGGTAAACAAAATAGTGTTCTCAAGAATGTTAATGGGGGACACCCCCACGCACAAGTAAATAGGTGATTCTAATAAAGTATACAGGTGCTACTAAAAGCTTAAGTCCAAGGTGGTGTGGGAAAACAGTGTACAGGCTCTAAATTTGTTATTTTTGCTATTATATTTTGGGTTCTTTTGTTTGTTTTTGTTTTTTAGTGGGGCAAGGTGTGGTCAGGGAAGCTGACCTCTAGACTGAAACTGCAATGAGAGGTAAAAATAGCCAGACAAAGGAGAGTGGGGGATGGAAAAGGCAGTGTGAGGGTGAGGCTTTACAAACATGTAAAGAGAAAAGAGAGATCTTACTGCTTTAGGAATTCCAAGTTAATCAGAAGACTTAATCTAGCTGGAGGATAGTGGGAGAAGAGCAATAGTTAATCTAGTGCAGTGATTTTCAAACGGTGTGCAAGAATTTTTAAAACATGCAATACCTGACTATTTAGTCAGGGGCACTGACCTCTTTTCCCTTAGATTGTCAAATAAAAAATGACAAGGGCAACACAACAATAGCCATCTAGTGTGAATGAATCAAAAATTATACCTTTTTTGTGTGTGTGAGATTGGCAAAAAAATATATTTTTTGGTGTGTTGCATGGTTTTAGTAATTAGTGTATGTGTGCCAGGAGATAAAAAGGCTGAAAATTGCTGATCTAGTTAATCCAAGGACTTAATCTACCTGGAGGATAGTGAGATTCAAGGCTAGGATATTCAACCCTGAAAAAATTGTCTACATATTCTTTTGGAGGTAGGGATCAGCCCAGTCTTGGTAAGGTTGAAGGAGCCTCCTCCACAGTGGTCAGGATGGGGGTAGGGGACTTGGGAGTGGACCTCATGGTCCCTGTTCCCTCAACTGCAAAACTCACGTGCTATATCCTGTCATATGTGTTCAACCCCCAAAGGAAAGGCCTGCAAAGGGACTTTAGTCATAGCCTCTACATTGAAAAATTAATGAAAACTTATCTGTGAAAACGAGAAGTCAGAGTTTCTGTTATCTCCTGCCTAACCCTGTAAAACTGTAAAATCACATAGTTAGAGTCACTGACTATAATGGGCCCAATTTTAAATAGTGATAAAGAATCATAGGCTCTGTTCCTATGCAATAGCCACACTGTTAACACTGTGGTTGATGGAAAGTAAGTTTACAAGCAAGCAACCAAACAAATGCTTCTCTGTATGTGATTTTAAAAATAAAAATAGATATAATCCCCAATCAGCCTACAATACTAATTAATCCCTTCTGAAATCTCATAAATGGTTAGTCAAACTCATTTTAGAAAAGGCCAGCTGTTTTGTGGAAAACTCATAGGAAGAAAAAGACAAAAATAAATTTACTTCAACCAAGCTGTTTTTATGTGGGTTCCCGGTGAGACAGCAAGCATTTCAGTGATGCAGCTAACATAGAATTATCTTTAGAAATATCTGAAGGTCTAATAAGCCAGATCCTGCTGCGGGAGTAAATTAATCCCAAATGCAAGTAAGGCATTTGCAAAATATAGTAACTCTTTCGAGTCTCCTGATCACAAAATAAATATCTTCGAAGAGTTAGTAAATGGTTAGGTTAAATTGAAAAAAGTGCAAGTGAAACATTTCTAGTTATAGTAGTCATTTGGAAAAATCTAAATGTGCTCCCAAACAACCTATTTACATTTAAATAGTTCAGAGGTGACAGAAAACATATTATTATATCTGTCAGGGGTCTTCCACCTGTTTACAGCCTGAGCTATCTCCCGCAATGACTAATTCATCGATTGAGCAATAGCCGAGCCTTTGTCTTTCGTCCCTGTTAAGAAATTCTCAGGCACTTCAACTGTGAGGCCATATAACAGACAATAAGTTTATAAAGATAATTTCCTGTGAGGTTAGCCTTGTGTTTTTTCACCTTCCCAGAAGATGATAGATAGATGATAGATGATAGATGATGATAGATGATAGATAGATGATAGATAGATAGATAGATAGATAGATAGATAGATAGATAGATAGATAGATAGATAGATAGATGATAGATGATAGATAGATAGATAGATGATAGATAGATGATAGATAGATAGATAGATAGATAGATAGATAGATAGATAGATAGATAGATGATAGATAGATAGATAGATAGATAGATGATAGATAGATGATAGATAGATAGATAGATAGATAGATAGATAGATAGATAGATAGATAGATAGATAGATAGATATAGATAGGTAGATAGATGATAGATAGATGATAGATAGATGATAGATAGATAGATGATAGATAGATAGATAGATAGATAGATAGATAGATAGATAGATAGATGATAGATGATAGATAGACGATAGATAGATAATGCACAATAGCCTTAGTAACTAAGATTCAAATAAAGTCAGTGCCTCACATTTTTATGCATTAAAAATGAGAAGGGAGGACAGGCAGAGAAATTGAATATGATTAAGTTTAGCTTAATTTTAGAAATATTTCAACTGGAAGTGAGTTCAATGAGGAATCTTCATGTATTTATATAAAATTACAAAAACATTGGAAACAACCTAAATATCTAGCAATAAGTAAAAGGATATATGATGTATGACAGAGCCATATAATGGACTAGCATATAAATATTAAAATGAGTTATATGAAAAATTTATATATCATGTAATTATGATCATAATTCTAATTGTTGAGAAAAAAATCTGGAAAAAATATCAAAATGGTAACATTAGTAGACTGTGAAAGAAGGACATGTGAGCACTCTTTTTCTCTCTATAAAAATTTTTTTCACAAAGAACATATGCCAATTTTATAATTTGAAATATTCCATTTTTAAAAACAAACAAAAATACATTAATTTTTTTTTTAATCCTCACTTGATATTTTTTCTATTGCTTTTTAGAGAGAGTGGAAGGGGAGGAGAGAGAGAAACATTGATGTGAGAGAGACACATCGATTGGTTGCCTCCTGCAGTGCCCCTACCAAGGCCAGGGATAGAGCCTGCCCTTGACGGGAATTGAACCCGCAACCCTTCAGTCCATGGGCCAACGCTCTAACCACTGACCAAAACTGGCTAGGGCGAAAAATACATTTTTAAAAAAGTTATTTTTCAATTACAGATCACATACAATATTATATTGATTTCCAGTGTGCAATATAGTGATTAAACATTTCTTTCTTTTTTATTAAACTTATTGGGGTAACATGAGTTAATAACATTATATAAATTTCAGGTGTACAACTTTATAATACAGCATCTGTATACTCCACTGTGTGCTCACCACTTCAAGTCTCGTCTCCTCCTGTCACCATGTATTTGACCCCCTGTACCCTCCTCATCTCCTCCCCACCCTCATTTCTTCTCTGGGACCCGTCATTCTCTTGTCTGTATCTATGAGTTTATTTGTTCATTTTATTTCCCACATTTGAGTGAATCATACAGTTCCTGGCCTTTCCTGTCTCACTTATTTCACTTAGCATGATACTCTCAAGATCCATCCACGTTGTCACAAAGGCAGTATGGCACCTCTTCTTGTGGCTTGGTAGCATTCCATGGTGTGTACGCACCACATCTTCTTTATCCAGTCAGCCCATGAAGGACACTTAGGTTGTCCCCACGCCTTGGCTATGGTGGGTAATACTGCTATGCATATCACATATATAATACTACATATATCTTTTCAAAATAACTGTTTTCAAATTTGGGGGTTAGATACCCAGACGAGGGATTGCTGGATCACATGGTAGATCTATTCTTAATTTTTTGAGGAACCTCCATACTGTTTTCCACAGGGGCTGCACCAATTTACATTCCCACCAGCAGTGTGTGGTGCGTGAGGGTTTCCTTTTTCCCACATCCTCTCCAACACTTCTTATTTCCTGTCTTATTGATCATAGCCATCTTAACAGGTGTGAGGTGGTATGTCATTGTGATTTTGGTTTGCATTTTTCTTATAACTAGTGATGTTGAAAATCTTTTCATATTTCTGTTTAAATACCTTGTGAAGTTATCATCCCAATAAGCCTAGTATCTATCTTGCATCATGCATAGTTATTACAATATTATTGACTGTATCCCCTATTCTATACTTTATATCCTGTGACTATTTTTATAACTAGCAATTTGTGCTTCTTAATCCCTTTCACCTTTTTTGCCCATCCTCCAACCCCCCAAAATACATCTTTAAAATTCATATTTTATAGATAATTTCCCCAAACTAAGTTTAATGGCTATAGTACCCATAATGCTTTATAGTTTTCATGATACTTTTACATTTGTTCTCTATCATCTATAGCAATTGAGACCTTAACACATCATTTATTTCATATCAAGTCAAGCTAAGTGTATCTGACTTTTCACATGATATTGAACCTAGCAAATGTTTTGATAGAAATAGAATAATTCCCAATGTAATTTTCTTTATGATTGGTCATAAAATGAATATTATAGATGTAATAAAAAACCCTATGGAAATGATGGTATTGAAAGTATTTTAAAATGCTCAGATAAAGTGCTACATTCCCTTATTAATTTCCCACAGAACATTTTAAACCTTAAAACTCTCCCCAGAGCCAACACTCAGAACCCACTCTCCTTTTACTCCCCACCCCACTCCCATTTTCTTGCTTCCAACTGTCCAGAAGGAAAAAAGGAAAAGAAACCTGAGTATATCAGGCCTAGACTCCCTCAACAGCTCATCCTCACACCCAGGTTCAGTTTACATAATTTGCAATGTTCAATCCAAAATGAAAATGTAGGGCCCCTTATTTCAAAAAGCAAGGGAAAAAAATGCAGTAAAGCCCTGGCCAGTGTGGTTCAGTTCTCTGAGCACTGAAAGGCCACTGGGAAGGTTCAGTTCCTAGTCAGGGCACATTCCTGGGTTGTGGGTTCGAACCCTGGTCAGTGTGCATGCATGACGCAACCAATTGATGTTTCTCCCTCACGTTGTTGTCTCTCTCTCTCCCTCTCCCTTCTTCTCTCTCCAAAATCAATAAAAACATTAAAAAATGCAGTTAAAGCAGTTAAAAGTACTAAAATATAAAGCTTTCTCCATTAAAAATATTTTTTCATTATAACATATATTAGGAATAATAGTGATATATGACTAAAACAAACTAACAAATTGCAAAAATATCTTTGGTGTTGTAATTTTATATAATACATTAAATAACAATATTTTATTAATGTGACATCCTAATCACAAGCTCTTTCTAGCTCATTTTCTCTGCAAGTTTGTGTATTAGGTTGGTAAAATTTTTACTTTCAACAACTTCATTTTCAGTCTATATAACTGAAAGCAATGTTAGTCCTCTTTTCAAATGCAAGATTGCAAGTAATTTTTGATAATATTTAATGTTGAGGTTATTTCTGCTGATGTGACTATTATGGGAGCTCTTAAGAGTATTTTATAGGCTATGATGACATTGAGATAAATTTCTGAGAAATTATTTTGAAATACAAATTTTAGTATACTTAGAGCTGATTGATGATTCTCATGGAACAATTCTTTGAAAAAGATTTAACTCTTCATACACATCAATTTTATGTTAATTCTGAATTTAATTATAAATTTATTCATTGGCAATTTAATGGATATTTGTTTGACAGTGTTGCAGTTATCAAAACCAGAAATTCTGAACTCTGAGATATTCTACTAAGTCCCCGATATGCTTTATTGCAAGCCCCATGTGCACTCTTCTATCTTCCATTCATTTTCTTCCAAAGTTTACTGCCTTCGCATCAACAATTCCTGTCCCAGTGTTCAAATATTAACTTTCCTAAGTTAATATTTGTGTAGGTGTCGCAGAGTTGGGATACCAGGACAGAATCAAGCTGGCCTCCTACTGCAGGCCCTGGAGCTGTCTCCAAGCCCCTGTTCTGTCCTGGGACTAGGGCCATGGCCACCACCACTGCTTCTGCTGCCACTGCCACAATCACCGCTGCCAATCTGGACCCAGGTCTTGGCCACAGCCATTCCTTCTGGGCCCATGTGGGTGCATGTATGCCAGGCAGCCAGCTAAACCGCTTGCTGCCTATCATGTCTGTGGGCTTGAACTTGAGCATATATTGCTCAAGTGTGTATATTGCTGCCAGAAATGTCTTCTCTGCTCATGTGCATAGTTCACTTTCCCATTGGACTTCATGTACAAAACGCAAGTTCAAAGATAACATTACTAAGAATTTCACAGCAGAGGTTAAACCAAGCATAGGGTCCCTTCTGAGAGCCAGCCTTATGCAACTGCTCACACCTGTGTGTTTACTATATCTGGCCCCAAACTTACTTCCTCCCCTCTAATCCCAGCAGGAGCAATCTCACTTCTTGTTCAACTCCCTTCCTCTCCTTACCTGAAGGACCTTGCTCCCTTAGTCATCTCCTTTCTCTACAGCACTTTAAAATTATAAAACTGTTCTTTACTGATGCTTCTAGATGCCTGTGAGCATGCTCAAATCTCTCCATCTTAAAACAGTTGTGCACCCCCCTCTAAATGCATTATCTTTCTCCCTTCTCTTTGAAGCCAGGGACTGGAATACTTGACTGAGGTCATTGTCTTGGCTTTCCAGATCTTTCCTTTATCTGCCATTAGACTTCTATATTCACAACTTCACCAAAATTTGTTCTGACCAAGGCCACCAAATGTTTCTCTATTGTCAAATCTAAAGAACTCCTGTAATCCTTGTTGAATGACCACCCCACCCCCACCCCCCAGCCCTGCTCAACACACACACACAAATTCCTGTCTTTCAGCCCCACTATGATGGTCTTTAGAGGTGGGGCTTTGAGAGGTCATGGGTCCTCCATGATAGGATTAGTGTTCTTAGAAGAAGAGAAAGGGAGATCCGAGTTCTCTCTCTCTCTGCCTCTCTCTGCCATGTGAGAACACAGGGAGCAGGCACCATCTGCAAGTCAGACAGAGATCTCTCACTCTCACCAGGAACCAAAGCTGCTAGCACCTTGAACTGTGAGAAATAAAATGTCTGTTGTTAAAGCCACACGGTCTATGGTATTTTGTTACAGCAGCCTGAGCTGACTAATATAATCATCATCTTACTTGCTAACTCCCCTTCTTAGAATTCCTCCCTTAATTTCTGAGACATCACCCTTTCTTGGTTCTCATCTTACCTCCAACTATTCTGAATCTTCAGAGGCTCCTTTTAGTCGGCACATGTGTAATACTATCCCTGGATTGTTCTTCTCCCTCGGCAAACTATCACTGAGCCATTCTAATGCCCAGGCTAGAAAAGAATAATTCTTAAACTCACATCTTTAGCACAGACCTCTCTCCAGAGCTCCTAACCCATAAAATTTACAAATTCCTGGACGTCTTCACCCAGATGTCCATGGAGACCTGACACTCTGTCCAACAGAAACTCATCCTCTCTCTACACGTGTTGCTCTTGTCTCCTATCTCAGGTGGTGCCACCATCCAAACACACCCAAGTTGGAACACGGACTCACCCTCGACTCCCTCTTTTCCCCATACTCAATGATATACCAAATACCAAGGGTTCTGTATTTTTAAGATTTCTCAGGCCTTTATCACCGTTCCCCTAGGCTATTATAATAGCTTTCCTTTTTTACTGTCCCCCCAGCTCCAGGCATGTATCCAGTCTCCTACTTTGCTGTAGTAGGGGTCTTCCCAACACAAATCTGCTATTTCCCCATGCTTAAGACTTTTCAATGACTCTTCATTGCTGGCAAAATAAAGCCCGCTTCATCCAGATAATAGAAGGCCTTCTGTCCATATTCTGGCCCCTGTGTATTTCTCCAGCCATATCTCTTACATCCTTTGCTCTAGCTTTGTTTAACTACTAGCAGTCCTCCAAATCTCATTTTACTCTCCACTGCTTTTATTTTCTTTTGCTTAGAAAGCTTCTCTTTATTTCCTTAGACATGTTCAGGGCTTCTCAAATGTATCACAGAACAAATGTTTCATAGACCAAGAGTGCATAAGATATGAGATGGCTCGGTCTAGGGCAGTCAGGGAAGACCTTGGGTAGACCAAGGAGGTAAGAAATGGGCAAATTTAACAGACTGGATGTGAGACAGAGAGAGAGACCAAGGATGACTATACAGCTTTTGGCCTAAACACCTGGAAAGATGGAGTTGCCATCAACACTGGATGAGGAAGCCTGGGCGGTGTAAATTTAGAAGGAAAGATAAGATGTCAGTTTGAGATATGCTAGATTCAAGATGCCAATTAGACACTTAAGTGGGGATGCTGAGTAGGAAGTTATATAAAAGCTTGGAATTCAGGGGACAGATTTGCCCCAAAGACAAAATCTGGGAGTCATAAGGGTATGTGTGGCATTTAATGCCATGAAGTCAAATCAGATCACCAGGGGAGTGAATGGAGATAGAAGAAGTCCAGGGTCTGAGCTCTTTAGTGTTCAGAAGGAGAAGCCAGTGAGATAGGAGGAAAGTAACTCTGGTATCCTGGAATTCAGGTGAAGAAACGGATAAAACAAGATAAAGTCCCTGAGAGATGCAGTTAAATGGGAACTGAGAATAAGCAATCAGACTCTGCAATACGGAGTTCCAGCAGGGTGGTGGTAAGGAAAGACGGGTTAGAGAGGGATCAAGAGAAAACAGAAGGAAAGGATTTGGAAACAATGAAAATAGACAATGCTGTTGGGAGTTATTTCTACAGGGAAAAGGAAGAGTATTAGTTAATGGAGGAAGAAACGTAAAAGAAATGGTGTTTTTTAAAATGGGAGAAATTACATCATATATTATGTAATGAAAAGAAGTCAAGAAAAAAAAGAAAATTTTAAAAAACAAGAAATGGGAGAATTGCTAGGTGCTATCCATGGGCAGGGACAGGGAGGGGACAAGGGGTCAAAGCTGTATTCAAGGGGATGATTACGGTTGATCGCGGCATCTAACCTTGAAAAGAAGGGGACTGAAATAGGAGTGGAGTGAGGGACAGTGAAAGGCTGTGATGGAGTGAAGAATTGCTGGGATCTGAGTACTAGAAAAAACAAGCTAGAAAGTTGAAAGGTGGAGTTCAGAAAGTGAAGTGTTTGAAATTGAAATAATGGGAGGATGACAGTTATATATAAATGATTATGTCTAGGGTTTCATGGGAGTAAGTGGAGGAAAAGAAAGGGTGGAAGAAAAGATCATTGGAAGAGCAGAGAGCAAGAAACTGAGAGGCCAGAGTATTGGAAGGATTATTTACGTGGATACTGAAATCATTCCATTTTATAGAAGAACTAGTTTTGGAGAGACTGACAGGAGCTAAAATCTTCCCTAATAATATCACTCTCTCACTTTTCAAGGTGACTATTTCACATGTTCTCTTTCCTCGTGCTTTCAACACTGTCTCTCCCTTCCAGCTCTCAGCAGATGGTTTGTTTCTTATTTCACTAAGAAAATGAAATCAATCTGAAGAGAACTTCCAAATGCCATCAGCAGCCCCAGTTCCCCGCTCACCTGCAGCTGTGCTGTTTTCTCTGCCTTCCCATCTGTTGGCGTGAAAGACCATTGCGGGTTCCTGTCTAAGGCAACCTGTCGTGACAGGACAGACCTAAGACCTTTCCATCACCGCGCACAGTTCCTCGGACAGCACCGCTCTACAGTGTCCCTGATAGATGCCCATTTATCTTCTACTTGAAAGGTGGAGAAATGGCTAATTTCTAAGACAGCATATTGCATTTTTAGGTAGGTCTATTTGCTAGAACATAATTTTAAATAATTTAACCCATAATGTGCTTCCCTCTGATTTCTGCATGACAATCCTAGCTCTGTGGATAACTATAACACAAATCCACAAGTTCTTTAACCGGGTGTCTGTTTGTCTATTTTCAGACCATTGTCCTATCTCCCTCTTTTGTTCTCATCCTCAGGCCAATCCTCCCAAATGCCTCCTGTGCTTCCTTCCAGGACTGTTTCCATATTCTTTCTGTTCTGGTGGCCTTCCTCCAAACTCCTCCATGATAATGTTTTCCCAAACTGAACTCTTTAGCTCAGCTGTGGTTTGATCAACAGAAAGCAGAACTACAACTTTCCTGTGCTCCCAGCACTCTCTTTCCATATATGGAACCTAAGTTTATTTTGCCTTTTGGTTTTTTTTCAAAGCACCTATCATTCCCTTGAACATATTAAGCTCATTGGTCACTAATATCCAGTCCCTACTTTCTTTCTAACACAAGTTCCCGTTCTATTAAGTCTCCTTAAGCTTGTATCAGATAAGTAACATTTTTAAAAATCTCTGTTTAATTTCTTGTTATTGATGAAACTCTGTTATGTACTCTGTGGAAAGGAAACAGCAGAGGAGTGAGAAAACTCAGAGAGGTAAAAAGTAATTAAATATCTTATGACTTATTGTCAAATTTGTCTCATAAAATATTAAAGTGAATATAAAAGAAAATTTAAAAAAGAGAAATGATAACCTTTGGCATCAAATGGTAATGAAATTACCAATTGAAAATGGGCTGGTAATAAATTGCTCTTTCCAATAAATGACTTTTAAACCCTTCTTAGATTAATGCATGTGCTGAATTATTAAGCAATACATTTTTGCCATACTAATACCTCTTTAATGCATAAAAGCTTGAGTTCACCTTTGGAGATACAGGTTTATGTGTGAGTGTGCTCCTGCAAATTGCACGGGAATGCATATTCCACATTCCTATCCTTCCTATACCTGCCTCTTCCAGGCCCTTAGGGCCCATCCAGGGTAGCTCTGTTCCACCTGCTGTCTTTACCTTATTAAGGAAGAATTACCTTTGTTTCCTGTGGGATCACATGTGGAAAGGGCATTCCCAACCATTAATCTAAATTCTGAGTTAAAATTGCCTTTTAATTAGGCCATTTCTCCCTACTCTTCTTGTACCAGCCTTTTAAATGACAATTTTCCCCAAAGCCAGATGTAATGGTACATTTGCCACAACAACTGTGAGTTGCTGAGGTCCCACTTATAAGTACCTCAAACCTTACCCTGAGTATTTCTGTACCCTTCTATGAGCCTAAAATTGGATATCTGACCAACAGCTTCATCTCATGAGTTTCATTAAGGTAGCAGTTTACACACGTTAGTGAGCGTGTATCCTGGTATATTCCGAGCCACTAGGTCCACTGTGGCTGCTCAGTTGTGTCTTCTCAGAAAACCTTAGAAAGCTGACACTTGAATATCTAGCTACTCCTTTTTAGGATGTTTTCAAAACATGATCTACATATGATGAGTAGTGGAATTCTTAATGATCCCTTGACTTGATTAGCTTCTTCAACTCTATTATCTCTATGCATCCCTACAACACCTCAGGAGACAGGTGAGGCAGAAGTAACTCTCCCTTTATAAGAAGGATCTTTGGTAACAAGAGATAATGTTACTTGCTCAAGGTCATATAGAATTTAAGTGGTAAGCCAGGATTCAAACATCAGCCTGGTACAAACAGCAATGTATTTGCTGTGCTACCATGACGACAGATGTCTACCACGTCATCATGATGGCATGACAAAGGTGGCATCCATTTAAAACTTTCTCACTTATTTTAAGAAAGAAATATCCAGACTTATTCTGTGGTACATTGTATGATATCCAGTTCTCTAGTCACAAAATTAAACACATGGTTTACAAAATACCCAGCAGTACCTAAGTGTCAAGTCACACAAACAACCATTTTCTAATGTTCATACCTCAATTTATAATAGATTCTTGGAGATACTCTATTAAACAGTGTTATGCAGAATGATGACATAATAGAATTTTACGCCTGCAAGGGATTTGCATCTTTTAAACCTTTTAAAATTAGCTCTTTTTAAAATTGAAACGGTAATACATGCATATAAAGAAAATTTAGATAGGTTAAGAAGATATACCTTCTAATACATACATAGATATACATACTACATACCTTCCTATCCTATTTGAATGTTTTTACCTTAATTAAATATTTGAGCATATTCATTGATCATTTGTATATATCCTTTGGACAAACGTGTATTCATACCCTTTGCCTATTTGTATTTTCATTATTGAGCAATAAGTGTTCTTTATGTATTCTGGATATAAGTCCCTTGTCAGATGTATGAATTGCAGATATTTCCCCCCCATTCTGTGGGATGTCTTTCCCTTTCATTTCATGATGTCTTTTGAACAAGAGAGTTTTAAATTTTTATTTAGTCCAGTTTATTTTTTCTTTTGTAGCATGTGCTTTCAATGTCATATCAAAAAAACTATTTATTGCCTAACCCAAGGTCATGAGAATGTACTCTGATGCTTTCTTCTTGGAGCTTAATGATTTTAGCTCTTACATCTAGATTTATGTTCAATTTTGAGTTAATATTTTATATCTGATACAGGGCCAGGTACAACTTAATTCTTTTGCATTGTTGGATATCCAGTTGTCCCAGCACCATTTGTTAAAAAGATTGTTCTTTCTCTATTGAATCATCTTGCTACTACCCTTGTCAAAAAATCAATGAACCATATGAGGGTTTGTTTCTGGACTCTGAATTCTGTTCCTCTGATCTATATGTCTATCCTTATGCCAGTATCACAGTCTTGAATGTTACAGCTTTTAGTGAATTTTAAAATCAGGGAGTACGGATCCTCCAATTTTGTTTTGTTTTATTTTTTATTGTTTTGGCTAGGCTGGGTCTCTTGCATTTCCACTAGAATTTTGGAGTAGTCAGCTTGTCAGTTTATTCAAAAGAGGCAGATGATATTTTGATAGAGGTTGTACTGAATGTACCTATCAATTTGGGGAGTACTGCCATCTTAACAACATTAAGTCTTCTGATGCATGAACAGAGATGTCATTCCATTTACTTAGTTCTTAATTTCTATCAGCAATGTTTTGTAGTTCTCAGAGCATAGTTTTTATTTCCTTTTTAAAATTTATTCATAAATATTGTATTCTCTTTGAGGCTATTGTAAATGAAGTTGTTGTCTTAATGTCATTTTGGTTCAGGAAAGGCGGACTAAATATATAAAAATACAATTATAATTGGTTTTCATTGTTTTTTAGTAGATCCCTTTGGATTTTCTAAGAACATATCATATCATCAGCAAACGAAGATGATGTTATGTCTTACTTTCTAATTTGGATGCCGCTTTTCTCTCTTTTTCTTGTTTAGTTGCCCTGTCTAGAACTTCCCGAGTGATGTTGAATATGAGTGGCAAGAGCAGACATCCTTGTGTTTTTCCTGATCTTAAGGGGAAAGCATTCACCTTTCACCATTAAGTATGATGTTAGCTGTGGGATTTTCATAGATTCACATTAAAGTACTAGGAATAACAGGCATCATGTCTGCAATTTACTCTCTCAGAGGGTACAGAAAAAGTAGTAATGATGAGTATGAATGTGTGTGCTCATGAAGAGAGCAGAGAGACAGTAAATACAAGGTTGATGTGGCAAATAGTTAACACTGGGGAATTGCAGAGCCACACTCTTTAGTCTGCCTTTCCTGAGCCCCTTTTTTTCAGCTGAAAGAATTTATTCGGCACCACCTTATCCATTCAAAGGTGTAAATCATGGGTTTGACGGCCAGATCCTTGGTTTGGTCCTTGACACAAACTCATTATATTTCTTAATTTTTATCATTTACTATTTGGAGTTGAGTAGCAATTATTTCTTTCAATGCTACAAGTTCTGAATCTCTAGACCCTCTGTTTCCTTTTGTTACTGCTTATAAACTATGCAGGTAGCTAAGGACCCATTGGCCTTGTGGTAATTCATGAAATGCAGCAAATATTAACCATTCTCTTTCCCTAAAATTGCAAGTCCAGAGGCACATCACCTACTTTTCAAATTATCAGAGGCAGTAGTATATTTTGTCACATGTTTTGCCGTAGAAGAACATGGATCACTATCTTGAAAATGTTTCATATTTGGCCAGTGGAAGACATTTGAAGCTGGTTCCTGTGTCCTTTGACCACATAGTTACTTTCTGGCAAAACTAGATATCCCAGGCTCATTTTGTACTTTTCCTGCCCTAGTCTGACATCCAGCCCTTTATTCAAGAGCTCTGGTTCCTTGAATAGGGAATGGTACCGCAGAGCCAAGATGTGAGAGTTCAGTGTGCTTGTTGCTAAATGTCATTACTTCTAGGCTCTATCAGCAGAAAAAGCAAAGGGATATAAGCATGTGTATACACACAGAGACATGGACACAAATGCCTGTCTATCATCTACCCGCCTAACTACCTCGAAAACCAAATGTTCACACTGAAACCTCTATGTCAGTTCCAATTCAATATTCCAAAATTTATTCTGGCCTTCCCGTTTCACATTTGTATGCCCTTTCTCTAATGGTAAGAAGTCTGGCTCCCATTATCCTGAGCATATTCACTGATCTACTCAATCCCTGCCCATGTAATCAGCCTTCCGAACACTCAGACTACATCGTTGGCCCCACCTCTTCTGGAAGCAGAGACTACATTGACCCAGTTCCTTTCACCCTGGCTCCAGCCGTACTGAGCACTCCAACTGCATCAGCTGAGGAAGGAGGAAGAGCCAATTCAGTTTCTGAGACAGTGGTACTACCAAAGGAATAATTTTCCTGGCTAAAAATGTTTGTGATTGTTGGCATCTGAAAAGGACCTTGGGCCTCTGACCCAAGGGCTGTTTATCACCTCGGCAGATGCTGACATATTCTGCCTACCCAATAAGTACATGTGGGTGAGATAGGAGTGGAGGGTACTATTCCCTAAGAGTGCTTCTCAGCTCAGCTGTAAGAATATAACTTGTCTATTCTTAATGTGTGTGTATTTTTATCTGTTTAAGGCCGTTTGAGTATGGGTATTACATATGCACACATATGTACATCACTAGTAGGGAGAAATTATCAAATGCATTCCTTTTTGTAATTCTAAGAACAAAAATGGGTACAAAGTAAGTAAAAGTCTTTAAATTATTTAAATTTTGGTGTATACTGTTTTAAAACTTATGTTTTCATTCTCACAAATTGAGATTTCATTCTGCTTGGAGTTGATGACTGTGCCGGTTTGGACTGATAACTTGCTGTTCAGCTTTGAGATGACCCTACCAACCGTTCTTGGGTAATGAATGCCAGGGGCACCGCAGTTTCCAAACTGTGCGGAAATAGCCATTCTGCATACAGGACCCACGCCAGTTTCTGAAAGCTCCCTGAGACATGGGTCAGTCAGTTTCTTGGTAGGTTACTAAGTATTCCCCACCTGTCAGGTGGTCAGCTCTCCGGCCTGGTGATGGGCACCCTGATGACACACCCTGATGAAACAGAGCTGATTCAAGGGAGGCTGCTCTGGTTGGGTGTATCACTTTAGTCTCACACTGGAGGGTGGAAGATTCCCCCCGTGATCTTGTGTTTTCTACGCTTACCCTTCCTGAGCCTCAGATTCCTTATCTGTGAAATAAGAGACTAGAAACAGTACGTCTCTGTTTATTCCACATGCCACGTTCTATGATTCGGAGTTTTTACTTCCTTAAGTAAGACTTCCACATTGATCAGAAATCTTATCTCTTGAAAAGATTTGATGAACCTGAATTCCTGGTTTGCAGGAATTGAATGGAAAATTCATGCATAGATCATATTATTATTTAGTTACAGCTGCTTCTCAATAGCTTCTGAAGGAGTAAGTTTCATAAACAGAGGTCTAAATATAAATTATATACTAATTATTCTCCTCGGCTCTGGATAATATTTGGAATTTACAGTGCATAGGCAGTGCCTAGTTCTAACTTCTGACCCAACTTGACCAGAGCTGGTGGTGCCTCTGGGAAAGGAGGAAAAGCAGCCACAGGTGCTGTGGGAAGGTGCGGAGCGTCCCACCACACGGCCATCTCTGCTGAGAGGCTGGCCGTGGCGTGGCATGTCCAGGCCCTGAGCCCCGTGTGCCGGGAGCGTGTTCCCATGACACAGACAAGAGACTGGAGTTTGCAAGGACAGCAAGTGAAGTGGCCGAGAGCCCTATGTGGGAGCGAGTCTGAGTGAGTTTTGTCCATCTTTGTTATTAACACTTTGATGTTAACAGGAGACGCGGGGTGCTGTCTGTCCACAGGTGGTATGTTTGTCCTGGGAGGGAGAACAGTCCCAGGGAAAAGCGGCCACCATGGGGAGCTGATGAATGTGCCATTCCAAAAAATCCACCCTATTATTACAGCCCATGATTATCAGCCAGCTCCCAATAATTCCATCCTTAGCGAGTATGGTTTCCGGGAAGCTGCAGGTGAGGGTTTGAAATGTGTGCACTATTTAGATACTCTAAAAATTACAGGTAGTGAATAAAGAGCTGATCATTAATTTTCACCAGTTATTTGCTCCCAAGAATATCAATGACAAATAAATTTGCACTGATTATATTTTTTAGAGTTGCTTTATATACTTTTCATTGAATACTTTGTATATTGACTCTTCACCCTGTTAAGAGCTTGGTTTGACTTAAGGAAAATGTAGAGTACATTTGTATTCTTGCTTGGGACTAGTTAAATAAATAAATGAAATGGATGGTTTCCTAAAGAACAGTTAATAATATGTAAGTTAGTATCAATACTTTTAAAACTAATATGTAATTTAGTAAGTATCAGTACCTTTTAAAACTAAGAAATAGCTGGTAAACTTTATAGAACTGATAAACTTTGTGTAACTAGGCCATTAAACTGTCAATGTTTGTACTTCTTGGCTTTAGAGTATGATATACTGCAAACGCCTTTTATCGGGTAATGGCTTGTGTGGGGAAATGAATTCAAGCTGACAGCTGCTGGGGCAAAGAAGCAGTTGAAGCACTAATCATTTTACCCAGATGCTGGAGGCCAGGATAACATATTCAGACAGTAGGCAGAGAATGCTGTTTCTGACTCCAGCCTTTTAAGTTCAAAAAACAGTTAAGAAAACAAGCAGACTTGCTGAGACTCTTTGGAATGGAGGCTAGCAACTCACTTCTAAAGTTACAAAGATATTTTCTTGACTGTCAATATCATCTACAATATGTTATACTTTGAAATGTCTAATTATTAGTGATCTAACATATATTATGCAAATAAAACAAATTCACACTTTCTTTTTTTAAGTTAGTGACATTTTAAGTTTAGTTTCAAGAGAAGCAATGAGGTGAGTGAGAGGGGGAGGGTTAAGAGCACAGACTTGCAAGTCAAGAAACCTAAGTACTGGCCCTGGAGTGACTAAGCAGCAGGGTGATCTTCAGCCAGGTCACTGACTTGTCTCTGCACCTCTGCTTACTCTGCTGAACACTAGATAATCTCTAAGTACTTTCAAGATCTAATGCCTATGGTCAAGATGTAATGGCCATGATTCTAAGATAAATACCCTCATCCCACACTCTTCCTCCAACACACACTCATTACTGAAGGGATAACATCTGCCCCACTGGAGTCTGACTCTGCAACTGTAGATTCCAGGCACTACACTCTCAGTTCTTCAACAACAGAATCCAGGAACCATCCTCTGGCTCCCATTCCCTTCCTTTCCTCTTTTTCATTTTAATAGGTTATGGCTAAAAAAGCTTTGGGTAAATGAGTCACAGTAACTTTCCCTGGGCTGGCTATGGGTGTATTCAGGCATTGGATCACAAATTTGCAAAGCCCTGTAGAAAAATGACATATATATATATATTTTAAGCCCTGGCCGGTGTGGCTGAATTGGTTGAGCATTGTCCTGTGCATCGAAAGAGCGCCAGTTTGATTCCCAGTCAGGGCACATGCCCAGGTTTTGGGTTTGATCTCCGGTTGGGGTGTGTGCAGGAGGCAGCCGATCAATGTTTCTCTCTCACATTGATGTTTCTCTCTCTCTCTCTCTCCCTTCCTCTCTTTCTTAAAAAATCAATAAAAACATATTTAAAATAAATGAGTAAATAAATAGAGTTCTTTATAAAATGAGCCTGCATTCAGATTGCTAAAACTGCCTTAATGATTTTCTATTAAGGGAGAGTGAAGGGCAGCATCCTACAGCCCCACTGTCTCATTGTTTCAAACAGGAATTTTTAAAAAGTATTCAATAAGTAAAGTAGTTATCGATATTTATTTATTTATATATATTTAAATATATCTTTATTGATTTCGGAGAGAGGAAAGGAGAGGGATAGAGAGAGACAGGAACATCAATGATGAGAGAGTCATTGATCGAGCCCGAAACCCGGGCATGTGCCCTGACCGGGAATTGAACTCTGATCGCCTGGATCCTAGGTCGACGCTCAACCGCTGAGCCACGCCCGGCTGGGCAGTAGTTATCAATATTTAGTAGTTATCAATACTTTATTGATAATTAGTTGTATTACCAAATGCAACTAAAGTGCTTTTACATAATATTTACATGATTTTATAAATATAGTTTGCTTCCTGTTACCTTATTTATTGGATTCTTTCCCCCTCGGTCCAACTGTGGGAAGCAGCTTTGGTTACAGAACACTGTACAGAAGTTTCCATTTTGTCTCAGTGGGAGGATGCTATTTATGGGATTTAAAAAATTGTGGACAGATTTTGGTTTTAAAACTAAGGAAAAATCAGAGTGGTGATATCTCATGTGAATCTGAGCAGAAATGGGGCAATTCTTTGATTTTTATATAACTGGAAGAAAAAAATCCAGCCTCCCATATTCTCAACCCCTAGGGACTGACTCTGAGGAAAGGAACATATTTTTCCATCCCATCCCTTATGCTTACAGGGTCCGGTAGGTGGTTAAGTTCTTCCTACAAATTTTATATAGGAGCTATTAAAGAAAAATTGTAACTGCAAAGTGTTTTAATACTAAGCCTGTCAACCAGAAGCAGGTGACACTTTTGACTAGGAAACGATCTTAGTTTTTTTGCCTACGTGTGTTTGGGCCATAAAAGTTCCAAATGGCAAAATAAAAGACTACTCCAAAAGTAGAACACTGACAACTGTGGAAAGTAAATGAAAGAATGAGGCATTTGGAGAGAAAGAGCCCCCAGTGAGAAATGGCTGGAGGTAGAGATGGCCCAGGGACTCTTATGAGCAGCAATGCCAAGTGTGACCTGAACATGCTCCCATGCACTCAGGTGCAGAATCACCAAACCTATCCTTCCCTTGTGGGATGGTGGAGTTGGGGGAGGCTTCCTTCGCCTCTTAAATTTGTGTAAGAGTCTCTCAACGCTTACATAGAGGAGAAACTTTGGGAAGAGGCTCTGGTCTTACTTGGTTGATGCTGAGAATAGTCATTATTCAACCTTGCTTGTCCTATTCAAAGGCTAGTGGCTGGTACAGGTTTCTTATGTCATGGTTCTTGATATGGGTTGAATTGTGCATCCCCCCAAAATTATGTCTCTCCCCCAAAAAGATATGTTGAGGCCCTAACCTCTGGTACCTCAGAATGTAACCTTATTTGGAGAGAGGGTCATTGGAGATGTGATTTGTTAAGATGAGGTCATATGGAGTAGGGTTGGGCCCCTAAAACAATGTGACAGGTGTCCTTATAAGATGGTGAAAGCAGACACTCGATGAAAACACCATGGGACTATGGAGGCAGACATTAGAGTTGTGTACCTGCAAAGCAAGGAGTGCCAAGGGCTGCTGGCATTTCACCAGAAGCAGGAAGAAGCAGGGGGTTCCCCCCTATGAGTTTCAGAGGGAGCGTGGCTGGCTAACACCTTGATTTCAAACGTCTAGCCTCAGGAACTGTGAGAGAATGAATTCCTATTTTAAGCCACCCCGTTTGTGGCAGCCCTAATAAATGCATACAGCTTTCAAGGCTGTGGCACTTGACATCTAGCCTCCAGGTGCCCCCAACTCCATTCCCTCAGAGGTGTTTCCACCAGGGGTGCTGCTTGAGGTGAGGTACAAATGGGCCACACTCCTCCCTCTTTAAGCCAAAGAGCTGGGTTCTCCTCTCTCTGTTGACTCTTCCTCAGAGGACATGAATCACAATAGCGATTTACTTCTCTGATGGAGTCAGAGGGACATAAAGAAGAACTTGGACTCTAAAAACACAATACTTACTAGACTGGTGGAAGGGACAGAGAAATTATTCTTCCTTGGTGAGGCCACCATAATGAAAGGAAAGCAATAATGTAAGAAAAAAAACCCAGTGGATTTTTTCCCCCTTGATAACTTACCTTATCACATTAGTGTGCAGTTGTGCCCTGTTCTGCACTGTCCCTTCAGTGAGAGCCTGCCATGAGCAACAGCGGGTGTAAGAGACACAGAGGTACCGTGAAACTGGGCCTCTCCCCTACCTCCACCATGGGAGGCCAGCCCATCACCACCCCAGCGGGAGGAGGCAGGGCTGTGAGCCGCTGAGGGGCACTGCGCAACTGAGTGGCAAGGGGGGGCCTCTGCAGTGAGGACTGGCTCACACACTGTCCTGCGACAAACCCCTTTCCCAAACACGCTAATGCAAGAAGGAGGTTTTCACTTGGGTTACATTTACATTTAAAGCTAGACGAGGGACTGTCTGAAGACTGTATGTTGAATATTTGACAGTAGAGATTTAAGGGATAGAACCCCCCCCCCCAAAGTTTGACACTTTTCCAAAGGAAAAGAAATGGAAATATACTATATCAAAAAGAGCTCAAACAATGATGATAATTTTCCTGAATGTAAAAGATGATGGAACTTTTAATGTATTTCCTAAAATTCGTGAAATCCTTGTCCTTAGTCTTTAAGAGTAGGCTATAAAACTGAGAACCCATGGGTCACCATCCTGCTCACAACAGGATGTTTAAACTCATTGGGATCATGAGCATTTAAAGTCGCTTCCTATACTTTAGATGAAGCAAAACCTTAAAAGAACAAGACCTTTTTTTTTTTTGGTTTGCAGTCATGATCTGTTGTTTTTTTCTCAGAAAATATATACATTTTTAAAAATGTATTAGCCTTTTAGTATCCCAGCCCTGGACTACTGCCTCCTTTATGCTGACACTCCCCACTAGTGTCAGCCCCCAACTAGATAGGCTGCCCTCTGAAACTTGCTTAACTTCTGTATGTAAAAAAATTACACATCCAGTCTGAAGTTCTAAGCCATAAAGTATCTCAGAGGGGAGAAAAAAATGTAAGGGGATAAATTAACAAAATTAACAATTGTTGATAAATATTGATAACTGTTAAGCTTGGATGATAATTACATGGGGACACATTATATTGTGCTTTCTACCTCTGTGTATTTTGAAAATTTACATAGTAAAGGCTGCAGCAAAAATAAAGATGGTATGTCTGATCCCTTTCCACAGGAGACTGCTTAATGCCAAGTGGCAATAAATATATCAGAAGTAATTAACACATTGTAATGAGTTACACATGTTAAGGTGTGCCTTAATACCTTAAACTGTGACAGGTATGCTTCTAGAGGGCCATTTGGGAGAGATTCTAATGTGAAAAATATTATAAAGTGCAGGGGGGAAAGTTTTCTGAGGGCTTAAATCATGATATGTAGGTGTTAAACTGGTTCTGAGCATGCCCTAAAAATTTATCTAGTTACATTTTGAAGGGAAAAAATAGGAAATGTATCTTAACTACGGAAATAGCTATGACATTTCATGCCTAAGCATCTTCCTAGTGACTGACCCCGGCGTGGTGACAAAGCCTACTTGATTGCCTGCAGTGGGAATGGCAGGTGGGGGCGGGGGTCTTGGCAGGAAATCAGCAGCTGCTCCCTCCCCCACCGGCGATCGTCTAAGTCAGGCTGCTGCGTGCCAGAGAGGAGCTTTGCTTTGGCAGAGTGTCTGAAAATGTCAGCATTATTCTCTTCTGAAACTATTTATACCTTTTGCATTTTAATTATTCTAAATTTTGGAAACTATCTGAACATGGTGAAGAGTCTTTGTTTTGTTATTTTGACGCTTGCTGTCCTTATAGATTGATTCCCATTTCTAGTAAATTCTCTTTAGATTTCTTAATAAAAATTAAATGCAAAAAATATGGGTAGTTTAAGTGAATTTAATGGTTTTGAAAAGTAAGTGGGGTCAGCCTCCCATAGCCTGGAATTCTTGGCTCATTTGCAGAAAATGAGGGCAACTGTCTTATGGCTCAGCTTATAGCCTCATAAAAATAATGTTAATACCAGGACCAGTCTCACACACTCTGAGACCAAGTTTAATACTGGGTTAAATTCCTCCAGACTTGGCACTTCCCAGCCCCCTCTCCTACCCTTCTGTCTTCTCTCAAGCAGCATATTAGCTTGACCTGCCCCAACTTCACCTTCCTTAACCACCACCTACCTTTTTAATCACTTGCCCCTGAAACTTAAGTGGAACCTTTTGCTACCTGTCTCTTGTTGACATTAAAAATCTTAGATTCCAAATCTTTCAGTATTTTGGGTGGTTTTAAAAATTATGCACTTTTATTTAATAAACCAATTCCTAAAAGAATTTGGGGCATTTTTTACAACAACGTAAAGTTTAAAAAGGCTTCTCATTATATTTTCTAAATTAAAGCAAACAGTACTATATATATATTTTAATTATTTTTATTGATTTCAGAGAGAGGAGGGAGAGAGAGAGAGAGACAGAAACATCAATGATGAGAGAGTCATTGATCAGCTGCCTCCTGCGCACCCTGCACTGGGGATCAAACCCTCATCCCGGGCACGAGCCCTGACTGGGAACTGAACTGCGATCTCCGGGATCCTAGGTCAATGCTCAACCACTGAGCCATGCCAGCTGGGCAACAGTACCATATTTTTAAGTGTTTTTTGAATGACTTGAGATTATTTTACTTCACCTGAGGGACTCTACTGGCCCAATTCCAGAATACCTGGCCAAGTAACTGTTATTAGAGGGGACAGTTTCAGAAGAAAACAGATCTGTCTTCTGGGCAGTGAAGACGGCCAGGCTGTACGCTGCTGAAGGAAGTTCAGTCCAGTAGGCTTAACGCAACATACAAAAGTTATCACAATAAACAGTAGATGGTAGCTTACATATGTGTGGTTCCAATAGGGAAGAGAGATTCAATGCAAAGTAACAGGAGTGTTATTATATGCAGACAGAACATGGCAAGAAGGAATCCAAGATCAGTAACTAAACTTTGTTGTTGATCAATGGGGAGTTGGCACAGGGAAGAATGGCTTTGGTTAGGAGGGCTTCATTTCTCTTAAGAGAGACAATGGCAAGAGTTTGGCAGAGCCAGTCTCAAAGGGATTTTGTGTTCAAACAATCAAAACAAAGATTTGGTTATCCAAACTACAAGGTCTTAAAACCAGCCTAGTCATTGATCTGAGATTCAAGGCCAATGCCCTAGTCATAGCAGCTTGAATACTGTATCAGATTTCTATTGCTGCATATGAAATTACCACAAACTTAGTAGCTTAAAATAACACTTTATTATTCACAGCTTCCTTGAATGAGGAGTCTGGGCACCAGTTGGGTCTTCTGCTCAGGGTTTCACTAGTTGTTGGCTGGGGCTGGGGTCTCATTGGGGGCTCAGAATCCTCTTCCAACCTCATTCAGGTATTTGGCAGAATTCAGTGCCCTTGTGGCTGTAGGACTGAAGTCCTTGTTTTCTTGCTGGCTGACAGTCAGGGGTCACTCTCAGCTTCTAGAGGCTACCTTCAGTTCCTAGCCAATTACACTCTCACAACATGGCATCCTACTTCTTCAAAGCCAGCAGGAGAATATTCCTCCAGCTGGCTACAGGGTGGAGTCTTATAAAGGTAACATGCCCATTAGAAATGCAAAGAACTGATAGCCATAGGGGAAAGTGTTATCATCACTTGTCATTAAGAAAGTGGAGATTAGCCCTAGCTGGTTTGCTCAGTGGTTAGAGCGTCAGCCTGTAGACTAAAGGGTCCCAGGTTCAATTCCAGCCAAGGGTACGTTGACATGGTTGCAGGCTCGATCCCTGGCCCCAGTCGGGGTGCGTGCAGGAGGCAACAAATTGGTGTGTCTTTCTCACATTGATGTTTCTCTCTCTCTCCCTTCCACTCTCTCTGAAAAGCAATGGAAAAAATATCCTCAGGTGAGGATTAAGAAAGTGAAGATTAAAATAGTGGAATCTTATTTTTGGCTATGAAATTTTTAGGATAACAGCGATATAAAAACATGTATACCGTATATAGTTAAGAATATTGAAGGACAATCCATCAAAGGTTAAGTGGATATAGAGGTTTTATAGATCGTTTTTTTCTTCTTTATACTTTGTTTTCTAAATTTCCTCAATGAATCTGTATAAATTTTTATTTTTTTATTTTATTTATTTATTTATTTTTTAAATATATCTTTATTGACTTCAGAGAGAGGAAAGGAGAGGGAGAAAGAGACAGAGAAACATCAATGATGAGAGAGTCACTAATCGGCTGCAGCCCGCAACCCGGGCATGTGCCCCGACAGGGAATCGAACCCTGATCGCCTGGATCCCAGGTCGACACTCAACTGCTGAGCCACGCCCGGCTGGGCTGTATAAATTTTTAAAATAACAATATATTCATTTATTTTAAGAATTAGAACTTCTAAGGAAAAACAACAGTTTCTGTCCAGTCAATTCATCCCTATAGGCTACCACTTTTAGTTCTGCTAGTTGATTGTTCTGGTATTTACCTCCACATTTCTAAATAATATGTATACATTGTTATCCCTGGATTTATCAAATTTAGCAATTATCTCTTGACTTCCTGTTAATATAGAGTTGTAGATTCAGCTTTCTATCACTACCACCCTCTGCCTTCTTCTCCATACGGTTAAGTCTTAATTTAAAAAAATTCAATAGGTAATATTTTAACAATTATTAAGAGTACGTAATAATTGTTACCTTCTGAGTAACATATCCTTTCTTGTACAAAGTTTTGTCTTGTTAACAATTGAATTCTTGTCTCATTTTTTAAATTTGCATAGCTTTCTATGTACCCATTGACATCTAAATTCCCCATTGGTCAAATGTTTATGATTTTTCTAATGCTCAATCACAGTAAATAATAGATTATTTCCATTCCTCTCCCTCCCCTATATCTCCCTCTCACACACCTCTGGACTGTTACCTCTTGTCTGGACTGGCTGTTCTCTGGCTGTTGCTCAGCTGTATCCCGGATCTTCCCTTTACTGCACCCCTGTGCTGAATCTCTTCCTTCCTGGATTTTACTTTCTTCCTTTATGGTTCATGCATCTTTCTGGTAAAGCACATCCATCAGTAGCTTCCTAAGAGGAAGTGCATGGGAGTGAAGTTCCCCCTCTTGCCTTAGGCCTTGCTGTCTGAAAATATATTTATTCCATTCTCAAATGCGATTAACTGGGTATATTCTATGTGTATACTTCATTGGCAAGCTGTATGGGCTGTACTGAATTCTAAATAAAAATTATTTACCCTCAGAATATGGACCAGGTTGCTTTACTACTTTCCTGTGTTCTATTGGAGACCTTGGTACCCTTTGTTTCTAAGCGACATTATTTCTCTTCTTTTGAAGCTTTTTTGATATGCTGTTTATCCCTGCAATTGATAGTCTGCAACTTCATAACTTGGAATCAGTTTTGGTCAGCTTCTCTGTTCTGGTAATACATCCTTTGATTGTACTAAACTGTCTTGTATTGATTTTTTAATAATTTCCACTCCTCCGTTTCTCTTCCTATCTTTCTGGAACTCTTATCAGTCAGTGGAGGTAGGGGTTGCCATGCGGGTGAGTCAAGTAGCTTCAGATATATAGAGAAAAGAGGGTACAGAGTCCAGGAATGAAACCGAATGTGACACAGCTGGTCTATTCACAGACAAATACCCTGACAGTCAGGGTTCATTGTAGGGCACGGACACCTCTCTTGTTATTCTAAATAGGCAGGTATTCTAGTGCTGACAACATTCCTTGAAGGGATAGGTAAGCAGACTCTGGACTGGACTTCCAGAAATAACTTAAGAAAAAATATGACCAAACTGGCCTATCGGGGGTGGGAAGGAGTTGTCATCTCCACCACAATGAGGAATGTTGGGAATTACAAGGCTCTATTGGGAACTGTTCGGTACAAGAACATAGGAGGCGTGCCTCTTGACCCCAGAGGGCTAGTGACTAGACGCTGGAGTGCTGCTGCAGGAAAATCCAGTCTCCACCACTGCACCAGCCAACCATAAAAGCTGGCAGCAGGAAGACGGCTCTGCTCACAGCCCTTTCCAAATCTCAACAAGTGCATCTAATTCACTTGCTCTCAGAATACTCACTAGAATGTAGCTCTTGGCATTGTAACCCCTACAGAACCGAAAAGCTCCCCAGAACACTGGGACAGAGGGCAAGGGCTAAGTCATCACAACCACCACAGTACGTCTGTGCAGAAGGCTGGTGATTGCATGTCAGCCACGCATCGGCAGAGAGGGATGATAAGGCATGATCAGAGGTGGTCAGGATTAATAGCTGGAAAAGCACTGAGGTCTGACATGAGTCAAACATTTTTTATTTTTTTAGAGAGGGAGATTTCACTTATCTAATTTATACCTAGCCTCACTCAACAAAAGGATCAGAAGGAGAGATGTGTAAATATAGAAGGGCAGGGGGCACTCTAGTGGGCATTAACCTATATAAAACTGTGACATAAAAAGATCTGGGTTGTTTTGCCAGGTTGAAACATTTGCTATGTAGGTATGGATAGTGGTAGAGGGCTGTAACTGACATAATCAAGCATTCAGATTTGGTATGAGACAACCCACTCAGGAGCCCTGACATTTCTAACCAGCACAATGAAAATGAGAGGATAACTACCAAAACAAAAGCTTCTGTAACCTTTTTAAAAATAAGGGATCTACCTGGGCCACTGACTTAGGAATGATGCAAAATATGAAGCTCTTCTGGCAAACCAAAGAATCTAAATTTTACATGCCTTTAAAGTTGTAAATACTGATTTGAATATAGTGACCTCAGGTGCTAAGAAATATACAATTTTTAAGATAATAGTTACACTCCACAGTCTATAATATCTCAATTTATTATTTCAGATTTTCCCCAAGGGGCTACTTCAGGCAATCCTGCAAAGGTTTTTCCCTGTGGGTGTTTTCAGCTTCCAATATTCTAGGTTGCTTCTGAAACACCTTTGACTTTCATCTCCTCACACCTGCATGAACAACAAACTCCTTTCTCAGTCTGTCCATGAACAGCTAAGGAGGAGTAGTTGCAGCTTCAGGGCTTCAGACAAGATTCCACTTGCTAAGACCAAGTTAGAAATACACAGCCTAAATATACCTAAACCGTATTTTAAAGAATATAGGATGTTACAGAATTTTAAGCAACTTTTCATATAACTAATCTTCATATTCATTAACCAAGGCTTTGTAAAAGGCATAAAAATAAATCACAGGCTCAAATGCCCAATCTTTATGGAAGCATTCTTCAAGTGAGCAGGAATAACATCTAACATGCTCAGGGAGTATTTAAGCTCAATTTTATGCTTCTATGTCATATATGGAAATATATATACATTTACATTTCTATATTGTATGCCCCAATAAAACGAATTCTCAGCTAGTTGTTTTCCTAGATAATGGTAGTAAATAAGTAACATTTGTGTCTGTCCAAAATCTTATAAGCACCATCTCGAGAATTAGGTATTAGTATACTTCTCAGCCTCCACTAGGATGCAGACATCTGACTTTAGTGTCTAATCAGAAACATCAGCATGAGACAATGATGCAGAAATGGGTTAGATGAGGGGAAGAGGAAGCCATGGGACTTCATTTTGTGGGTGCAAGTGGCAGCAGTAACAGTCGTAAGGGCTCTGGGGCCTGTGGTGGTGGCGGTTGCAGGTTGCTGCCTGAGAGGTGTAGTTAATTGATTTCAGGCAGCAGCTCCCTTCTCCCACCAGCGCTCTTGTGTAGTTCTGAAACTTGGTCTTGGAGGCTCAGCCTGTTCTGCTAGCCCTTCCAGAGTCAGTATTCAGTACCTCCCTTCCTACTTAAATCAGCTCAGCAGTTCTTAGAAATGTGATGTCCCAGGACCCTAGGGTCTCCAAGACCCTTTTAGGGTGTGTGCCAACTACGCTTTGCCAACTACGCTTCTGTGTGAAGTCAGCTTTTATTATATGTCAATTGATGTCACAACGGAAGGAATGCAGAAGGTGATATGAGAATATAGCTGCCTTCTATGAAGTTAGGCATTAAAGAGTACTGCACTCTTCTTAATTGCTTTTTGTTTTGAACAGTTATTTTAGTTATTTTGCACACACAAAAAATGTTATGTTAACATGCAATGGATTTATTATTGGGTTATTTTTAAATGAATTAAATATTTTAAAGATTGCTCAGTTTTCATTCATAATACAGGATCAATAGATATAATACCCACCAGCAAAAGTTCTTTGGTGCCCTAAGCAGTTTAGGGACTTCAAAAATTTTTTTAAAGTATAACAGGACCCTAAGACAGGAAAGTTTAATAGCCACTGAAACAGAGTAGTTTCTGTGATCTTTATCCAAAAACCCTGAATAATGGAGAAAGCTACGTTTTTCTTTAAATCTCCACTGAGATTTGGGTGAATATGAGAGAGAAGTTGGTTTAGGGAGAATATTTGGTATTGTCCTCTAAAGAGAAGGAGG
The DNA here is from genome assembly GCF_054644295.1 of Miniopterus natalensis. NCBI lineage: Eukaryota > Metazoa > Chordata > Mammalia > Chiroptera > Miniopteridae > Miniopterus > Miniopterus natalensis. Next base: position 32,592,558 of record NC_142085.1, on the reverse strand, counting down.
AGAGGGAGATGCAAAAGCAGCACACATTAGAACCAAGGCCGAGTCTACAGGAGCGCCAGAAAGTGCTATCTATTTCTACAAATGACAGAGCTGAGGACAACTTAGAACAAAGTACCCAGAGGACACAGAACTGACACTGAATACTTATTAATCATAAATATTTCTTAATATTCACACATATCCTCCAATTCATGGATTGTACAATAATATTTATAATTCACCCACAGTAGACAGCCCTCGCTTAAGGAATTCAGAGGCAGCTTTAGTTCCAGTGTTTGTGCAGAGGGATGCCCACTCAAAATGTTCTCCTTGAGCCAGGAATGGCTTGAGGAATCTTTCTATGTCCAAGACTCTTAATTATATCGCTCTGCTCACTCCATATCTTCTTCTTGGTTAATGTCTAAGGAGGCTGATATATGGCGAGGTCAGAACACATTCGATCACTGTATAAATAAGTATCTTTACTAATAAGTATCTCACAGAGTCAGTTTATATTTAAAAAGGTGAAAAACAGGTTTCTGGTATCAAAAACCCAGAAAGGATAGCCTCATCAAATCTGGGAAGTCTCCTTTGGTTTGTTTGGGGGGAATTAGAGTCACTTGCAATCCATTTGGTCTTCTGTCAGCTGTCTTTTGGAACTGTTCTCATGTGTAAATCAAACCCACCAGACTTTATGCCAGAATGGCAAGGGATCTGTCTCATTTATCACGAAATACACAGTCTAGCAGAATATCTGGCAATGGCAAACAAATAATCGACACTGATTAAATGAAAGCATTAACTGAATGGATGAATGCACTCATCAGACACTTTTCACTTTCCTTTCCTTCCTAATTGGTCAACCAGTGGTTAACTAATAGTTGACCACCATTCTTATTCTGCACTTATAAAAGTACTGTCCTGTTCTGAAATTATCACTAAAATTGCTCATAGATCATTAATAATCACTATTATAAAGTTTGCTCATTATAAACTATTCTATTCATACAACAAGCATTTGTTATTTACTAGTAGAACATGGCTTTAGGCTTCTTCTTACTAGTTTAATTATAGGTAATATTATATTTTGACTCATGACAGGTCTCAGCAATTGACATCAAAATAAGAAAAAATACTGGACATAAGTTGATTCCACCAAAACACCTAATATGTACAAGGCTCCATGGTATGAGCTTTGTACATAAAAGCTCAGCCTATAATTTCCCAGAAATCCCTCTAGTAATGTAAATTAAAGTGTTTAAACTATGATTACGCTAGAAAAAGCCACACAAGCTTTGTGTGACGTTTTCTGAAAATCTGTAAATTGTTCTTTTAAATTTACCCACTTTAGTTTGAGTTTTCTGAGAAACAGATGCTAAAATGGGATTAAATGTGAAAGAGATTTATTGGGGAGGCTTTTGTGAATTATAAAAGGGAGGAATAGGCAGAGTCTATCTGTGAAGGAGAGAGGGAAGGACAGGATTGGGTAGGAAGAGTGTCAGACAGCAGCATAGCCCTGAGAAAATTCTGGAAAGGCTACTGGTGAGTCCTTTGAACTCACATCACCCATCAGGGGAGCTGGCCATCATATTCATTCACTGTAGCCCCGCCACACTCATTCATGGCTAGAAACAGCGTGAAGGGAGCATGGCCTCAGCAGAAACACAACAGTGGATCCAATGGGCAGCAGCTGGGGATCTCAGTCAGCGCTCCTTCCCACAGGTGGAGAGCTGAGTGATGCATCCATTGCCACCACACCACCTTTGGTAAGTCCTCAGGTTTTTCTGTTAATGTTTGATGGACATGAAATAAGTGTTTTCATGCCATGAACTTCTACCTATATATTTGTTGCTATCAGGAATCATGTTACTAGTAACAGAGATTAAAGATTCTATTATGTTAATGCAACACTTTGGTTGTTCCACATTTTATATTATTTTTGAGGTATGTAACTTGTCTTTTCTCCGTCACATAGCATGATGATTAGTGTGGAATCCAAGCAAAACAAGACAATACAAAATAATTTAACACAGTAGTTCTGAAATGTTAATTTAGTAAAAACCTTCGCTAATTTGGGCTAATTGGAGGTTGACTAAATTATAGCACAGTTTTATAGGAATGTCATTACTACTTAGCAGCATACGCAGTAGCTGCAATTAGAGAACAAATCTTGACTGAGAGAATGGTATAAAGACTGAATGACTAGTCCCAATTACCACACTAGTTAGTTTGTTTCTGGGGAGAATATACTTTTAAAAAAGTTCATTCTCTTCAACAAGTATCCCTACAATCTTCTCATTGCACTCCTGATTTATATCACACAATAATCGGCCGTGTATTCTGTCCTCTATAAGCTTTGCAAACCCTTACTTCCCAATTTAAGTGTAGCCTGAAGGCAGAAGGGCCAATCTCTGTGACTGAGTGAGGCCACAGGACAGCAAAGGAGGCCTTAAGGGAGGCCCAGCAGTTCTCATCCCTCCTTCATCCCAGATCTGTAAACTGGACTTGACTTCTCCTGACCCAGTTAGTTAGCCAAAGGCCACAGGGGCAGGACCTACTGAGTCATCAGAACTAAGCTGGTCCATTCTATGCCCCACATTTCTCATAGTTGCCCTCTGTAGTTGAATTTTGTTTCACAAGTGAATGTATATTTCAGCTCAGTTCACCTATGCAAATAATCACCAATTTTCCAATCAATGACTTTTTATTGTTATAGTCATATAAAACAATTTCAACTCAAGTATTTCAAATTTTGGTTTCTTAATCTTTTTCCCCAGGAAGCCTAAAGACTTGGAAAAATGCATTCATGATTTAAGGACCGCTATCATTACTGAGAGCTATGTGCTATGGTTCTAAGTGGTTTACAGGTATTTATTCATAAAATCTTCTCAACTGCCCTGTGAGGTAGAACTAGTTCTATCTCCAACTTACACATAAGGAAACTGAAGCACAGAGAAGTTAAATAACTTACCCAAGGTCACATAGCTAGTAAGTAGTAGAGCCAGGATTTGTACCCAAGTAATCTAGCTCCAAGTTAAAGACTTTCTGCTGTTACTATAGACTTCTCAAAGAGAATGCACTACTTACCTCACATTTAATATACGTGCTGCCGAAGCGAGCACCTTAATTCACATTTTAAAAAGCCAATATTATCTAGCACAAGGCAATACACTCATTAAAAAAAAGTTGCTTTATTTACATTTGCATTTTATAAACAACTAAATGAATTTAAACTAAAACATGAAGAAGCTTACAGTTCTAATAATCACTTATATATCCCAATACATTTAAATTAAAATTAATGTGCTCATGCAGAAATATTTTCCCTTTCCTCATTTATAGGAGCATATTTCTTTCAAAGCCATCATATACACTTTTAAACACATTACAGAAATTAGATGATTAAAGAATATACAGAAAGTAAATAATTAGAAATAAGTTAATTCAGATGTATGTATTCAGAAAAAAATATTGAAGTTAAAGAATATGTGGCTTAAAAATCAATACAGCGTCCTTTTCGTTCCCAATCTCCATATCGGGTAGGTTCTGGGCCCCTGGGTCCACCTCTTTCTTTGGTAACAGGATTAACATCATTTGGAAATTCTGAAGAAAGATGTGAACAACGCAGTCAAAGAGACAGGAAAAGCATTATGGGCAATTCTGAAGACAAGGTTGCAGAGTTACGCAGTTAGGAGGCTGGATACCATGACTAGGCTACCATGCAGTCTTGAAATGTGAGCAGCTTTACTGTACTTACTTGTCAGTGGTTCTTTCTCTAAATGGGTGTCTTCTGGTGCATCAAAACGACCTTGAGGTAACTTTGGCTTCTTGAGGGGTTGTTGGATAGGCTCAGACTTTCCTCCTTGAGAACTTGTTTTCCTCAAAGAATGACACAGAAGGGGGGATCCTAGCAGAGCGGGGATAGCGGAAAAATAGGAGCTGTTCATTTATTCTATTTTTAAAATTTAATAATTTTACTTTATTTTTAGTTTATACATTCACATTTGTCAAAGTTCAAAAAGTACAAAAGGACACACAGTGAAAATTCTTCCCTCTGTCCATATCTTCCAGACAGCCATTTCCTTTCCTTGGCAGCAACCAATATCAGTTTGAAAAGAAGAGCTTTGAAAGAGGCTAGTTAACCACTGTCAAAATTGTAGGAACTTATATATGAAATACTGATGCCTATCTGAAGCAATGCCAAAAATGCCGGGAATCATATTGTTAAGAATAACTAATTAGTATGAATTTTTCAATGACAATATTTAGTATATATCTAGAAGTCACAAGAGACTATATTTAGTATTCTTACAGGTAAATCCTAATCATGGGCCTCTATTCCTGCCAACCAAAATTTAAAAAATGTATCAGGCAGATGCATTTAAGAATTGAAAAATAGTCAAACTGGATTATAGAAAATAAGAATTTATTTATTAATGTTTTTTTTTGTTGTTGTTAATTCTCACCTGAGGATATTTCTTCCATTGCTTTTTAGAGAGAGTAGAAGGGAGGGAGGCAGGAGAAGAGAAAGAAACATCGATGTGAGAGAAGCACACAGATTGGTTGCCTCCCATACACACCCCAACCAGGGCTGGAGATCGAACCTGCAACTCAGGTACATGCCCTTGCCTGGGAACTGAACCCAAGACCCTTTGGTGTGCAGGCCGATGTTCTAACCACCGAGCCAGGCTATTCATCAATATTTTAATAAAGCGATGACAATGATCTATGGAATTAATATAGTTTCTTTTCATCTACATGCTCACTAATATAAAATACTTCATATTTATGATACTAACTGGCTAAGAAAAATTCTGTGGACCAAAAAAATTTCTGTATTAAAATAAATACACTGGCTTATCATGTGCTGGGCCCTGTTTTAAGTGTGTTGCATGTATAAAAAATAAAAATAAAATAAAATAAATACACTTATCTATTAAAGGTTTTCATTTATTTTATTTATGGTACCGACTATTCTGTCTTCAAACTCCACTTCAATAACTGAAGCATATTTTATTTTTCTTATCTCCTCATAAGTATACTTAAACATATACTAAAAGGCTAAACAGAAAAACATGCAATAATATAAGGCAGCATTTGTTTTTATTTAGGAATTAAGTGGAAAACATACAAATCTGAGTTTCTGATTATATTAATATATTAAATATAATAACCTCATCTTGGTTTATTATGGTTGACTATTTAGAAAATACATTGAAAATGTTGGTGATAATAAACTATGCACAACTGAAGGACTTTCTCAGTCCAAATAACAGGATTTTTAAATCACTTAGTCATGTTATCTGAAATATAGGATTCTTTATAACTTGACCTTGTATCTCAATTTAGCAAGTTCATGCACCCTCCACAGTAAAAATTCTGTCCATCATCCAATGTCTAAATATCCATTTGTCAACAAATCTATTACCAATTAGTAAAGCAAAAAAGACTGTATGCTAAGTCATGATAGTTCAGTAATAATATAGATACACAGAAAGGAGAATTCTAACAATTACATATTAGATTCCAAATGTGGACAGATTTTACATCTACTTTGGCTAATGAGTAGTGTTTGCATTTGGTTACTAATTAAGTATACTTTATTATACATTAAATAACTCACTTTGAAGCCTAAAAATCAGTAAGTATCTAATACATAAGAGTAGCTACCTGATACTGTGTGCTCAGGTTCAACTCAACACAATAAAATCACTCTTGTTTTAGGTTTGGTGGTTGTTGCAAATTTTTTTTTAAATCTCTTAATTGAAAGCTTGAAATAATAATCAGTATAAAAAGTAATTTTGGTATATTCCAAATCTGTAGAAATTCCTAAGCATTTATGCAAAATCATAAAAATGGCACAGAATACATCCCTGGTTACCAATGGTAATGTAGACAAATTCTGAGGCTAAAAATTTTACCTCTTAAATGATGCAAATATAGCTATTAACCTGAGCCCCAGGCCGCTCCCTGAGAGAGCCCGTTTCCCAGCCTCCCCTGCGGGCAAGCAGCCCAGTGTCCAAGGGTCACCCCCGGCCGAGACTGAAAGTGATGTGTGCCAGTTTTAGGTTGCTTCAGTTCTGCAACAAGCAGTGGCCGGAAGGAAGCAGGTGTCCGGGGCGGAAAGCTTTTGGGGATCTTCTAGCTCTAGTCCCACCCCTGAGATCCCGGCGGTACGAGACCTGCCGCAGGGCCAAGACGCGGGTGGCCGAGCTGAGTGAGAGAGGAGCTCGGCGACCCCTCACCCTCAAACGCCTGGGACACACGCGGCTTGCCCCGCCAGAGGCCTGTCTCGCGGCACCGGGGACCCGCCCGCGACCTTGGCTCCTGGCCAGGCGCCTTACTTGCCGCTCTCCACGCTGTGGCCGGAGCGCGACCGAGAAGCCCGGCGGCAGTCATGGCGCCGAGTCCCGCAGAATCCGCACAGGCCCGGGGAGGGAGGGAGCCGGCGGAGTCCTCTCCCGTCGCCCCCTCAGGAGGGGCGGGGCTATCGGGCTGCGTGGGGCGGCGTGGGGCGGGGTGGGCGGGGCCTCCGCGGGAGGGGCGGGGCCTCCGTACCCCCGCCCTAGGAATCCGCGCCCTTGGCCAAGGCCGTTTGCAGCGAGCGACCGCGGGAAGCAGCCCAGGACCGTCGCGAACGACCCAAACCACCCCGAGGCCTGTGTTAGTTAAACCCCCAAGTCATGGCTGAAGTTGGATGAGGGAGTAATTTCGCTGACTCCTCTAAACCTGAGGAAAAACCTTGGCAGGTCTCCTTTATAGTATACAAAGGTTGAGCATCGTTTATTTTCCTCTCGGTTCTCTTTTTAAATCTCTGCTCGTTCGGTGAACTAATTCGTCGGTCATTGACCGGATGACTTGAAAGATGAGTCCTGAGTGAGGTGCAGAGCAAGAGGAGATTTTCCATCTTGCCCAGGCTGCTGTGAAAGGAGACCTGCCAATTGGCCCCTTAAATTCCAACAGCTCCAGTTTGTTGGGAGCGTGTGTGGCAGATCGGGGGCTTTATGAAACCCGCGGAAGACTTCACAGCACCACAGGGGAGGTCTCCAGAATTTTGTCTTTTTTTTTTTTTTAAAGAAAATTTCTTGGCTAGTTATTGGGCCCATGCAGTGTCTGACCGCGTGACATCAGGTGGCTACGCGGGTTATCCGCTTATTCTAGATAGGGGTTCTTTTACTAAGAGGAAGTGGTATATACAGAGCCAAAAAGCTCACCAATTTCCATTAGCAGGTAGCTCACAGTCATACTTCTGACACTTAGCTCACATCTATAGTTTATTTTTATTTTTTAAATATATCTTTATTGATTTCAGAGAGAAGAAAGGAGAGGGAGAGAGAGAGAGAAACATCAATGATGAGAGAGTCATTGATGGAGCCCGCAACCCCGGCATGTGCCCTGACCAGGGATCGAACCCTGATCGCCTGGATCCTAGGTCGATGCTCAACTGCTGAGCCATGCCCGGGCGGGCTCACATCTACACTTTAATGATGAGTTCCTTGTGACCAGTTAGCTGAGGAAAAAATTCAAAGCTGAATTACAGATGGTTTTGCTCAATGTACCGACCCAGCTGGCAGGAGACTGGCTTTGGCACTTAGAGCCCCATCTAACAGAGGCCCTCAAGGAATAGCAGTGTGGAAAAACATCCTCCCGGAGGGCGGGACTTTATCTTGTGCATTTTGCCTGGTAGGAGATATGACTTGAAATAAAGATCTACATCCTTCCAGTAGTCAAGTGGTCAGGGACTGGGAATAGAAGGCTCTGGAATACTGTGCAATAGGACCTCTCAAAACGGCCCCAAAGCATAAGAACATTTGGGTTCCAATGAATGCTCAAAAAAAGGCTGTCGATGCTAAAGGGCTCTTAATCAGAACAAGTTGACTCTACTGCTGTCTAACATACCAAAATTTTGTGGCCTAAAAAACATTTATTCTCCCAGTTTTTGTGCACCAGGAATCCAGGAGCCAGTGTGCCTCTGGCCCTACCTCTTAAATGAGGTTACAGTCAAGCTGTTCACTGGGGTTCCAGTTTCATATGGAGAAACTACTAGGGGAGGGATCTGCCTTCAAACACACATTACTGGCAGGATGTTTTAGCTGGACTATAGGCCTCCCTCAGTTCCTTGCTACGTTGGTTTCTCCAAAGGTCATCTCACAACATAGCAGCTATTTTTCCACAGAATGAATAAATGGGAGAAAAGGGGGGATTGATCAAGATGGAAAACAAGTCTTTTTGAAGTCTAATCTCAAAAGGGACATGCATCACTTTTGCTGTATTTTAGCATTAGATTAGGTCCAGCCCACTCTCAGAGGGAGGGGGTTACACAGGGGATGAATACAGGCAGGTGGGGATCATTGAAGGCTCTTTTAGAGGCTGCCTACCACAATGACCCACTCTGTAGGCACCAGTCTCCTTCCCCCACTACAGTTGTTTGCTCAGTTGCTCACTAACAAGATCACCACGGTGGCATGGAGACATGCACATATTTTTAACATTACTTTCCTCTGCCAAGACTGACTGGTTAGCACTATTATTTGTACTATCAAACCTGGGTGGCAGGTTTGATAACAGTGGGATCCTACTATAATGAAGCAGCAGCTTGTTCTATAGGAATAGACTGTCCTGGGTTTCGGTTGCTTTCCCTGATTTATGCTTCTTTAATATACTCCATCTGTGGAGTATCCACCATACACCTCATGTAGGATCCCATACAACACTGCCTCTTACCCTAGAACTCACTTTCCTGTGGAAGATGTAAAGCAGGGTATGGGATTAACCAGTCTTATCACATATCCCATCAGACCAGAAGCAAATGGTCTTATAAAATAATGGACAGTCCTACTGGTTTACTTTTGGAACTAGGTGAGAAAACACACTTTGGGATGTTGTCCTAGAAGGTTTGGCATATGCTCCAACTGACTTAACAGTATTCAATGATCTCTTCAGTTGATAGAATACCAGTGTCCAAAGAGTAGCAGAGGGATTGACACCTTGTTACATCTGACACACGACCTATGTATTTTGCTTTCCATTGTGGGGAGAAACAATCTGCATGCATGAGTCCTGAGGGACCCTGCATATTACTGCTGAGTATACCAACTGCAAGGCTCATCCACCTCCTGATACTGAGCATTTCTGTAGCTAGTCATACAGGCATCTAAGTAGGTCAAAGCAACCACAGCATCACTACCATTTAGCTGCTGCTCCCTTGGGGGAATGATACAGGCTTCTTTACTGCTTGCTCAAAAACTGCTTGGCCCTCAGCCTTGGATTCTTCTGTAATGCAACATACCACGTGTACAGGTGTCATCTGGCCCTCTGCATCACTGTGGGGGCTGGGGCTCCAGGAACTAGTGCAAATATGCTGACACTTGGCTACTGTTTTGCTCTAATAAAGTCTTTTGTCTCTTGCCCAGCATCCCTGAAACTGTGGCAAACAAGCCAGTGAGTAGGATAAAATCTCAGACCCTTCACTGATCTTGTCATCCATCTCCATGATTCCAGGTTCTGTTGGTATACCAATTTTTACACTCCAAGTGAGGTACAAGGGGATATGTTTTCCCTGAATTGGAAGTTGGGATTTCCACTTGATCATTTTTAGCTCATTCCTCTAGGTAGGGAGTTAGAAAAAGTGGTTATGGTGCCAGCTGGAATGATTGGCCCCAATGACCATGGGGGGAAAGGGAGTAGGGAGAGGTGTTTGACTAGAACTTGGGAATCTTATCAATATCATGTTGAATTGTGAAAACTAAGCAAAGAGCTGTTATAACCATATATAGGCAAAACCACCCAAGCTGCAGATCCTTGTGTGACCCATTAGGTAAACAGATCTGATCAGCTGAGGAGCTGGTTGAAAACAAAGGAAACAGAGGAAGTGGCAGTGGTGACAAGTAATAATCAGTCTTCATGATCACTGGCAAACTGAAGACTATGATCATAAGAGCAATTTAGCCTTAAATACAATGATATGACTATGAGTAAGAAGAATCCTTTGATAAACCTGGAAGAGATTATTCAAACTTAGAAATAAGCATGATATTTCAAATTCAGGGTCAAGGTATGTGAAGATGAAAAATGTGTGGCAAAAATATATGGTGGATAATGCATATATTTACATTTTCCAGTTATAATGCACTTGGTATATTATTGCTTAGTCATTTCATTAAGTTTTCAAGTACTTTTTTAAAAAGTAAAGATTTATGGAGAGCTACCAATGAAGTAACTTTTAACTACTTAATACATGCAAAAGATGTAAATTATACTTTACAAAGGCTGTAAGTTATACAGTCATGCTGACCTATAAATAATAGTCTATCCAATTAAAAATAAAAACATACCTCTAGTATTCTGAAAATAAGCAAGTGTTTTAGCTGTTCCTCTAGTCATTTGTTCATTTATTAACACCAGAGGCAATAACACAATGCTAAAAGTAAACATGCATCAATCATACAATACATACTTACAAAAACTTTGTGTCCAGTCACAACTGGTGAATGCAAACAGACTTCTATCCACCCTTAGTGCATTATGATTTTTGCAAGTGAAACAGTAAAGGAAAATAGAGAATTTAATGCTATTCAGCACCTTTAGTAAAGTCAAAAGACTTAACATCATCTCCATATATCAAAAACATTTGCATCTGTATCACCAAACATGTAAAGTTAATTATTTTGTTCCATTTTTAACATGAATTATTTTATTTACATTACTCTTTAGTTCAACAAATTTTAACAATATTTAAAAATTATCTAAATTCATAAAAGTATTTCATAAATTTCAACATTTAATTATTATGTACATACAAGAAGTCCATGAAAAAAAGTTAAAGAAATGTAGTCAGAAAGTTCAAGCAACATTACCAAATTTAACAAAATTCCAACTAAATCAAGGCAAAGGGCATTCATTCAAAAATCTCTAGATGCTGCTAACATGAACATGAAAAGTTCCAGTAATAAAAGTCAATGTGAGAAACAATGTTGAAATTACCAGTAGAAAATATATTTTAATAGGCATGACATATGTTTAATAGCAACAGTAGTGACTTTTTATAGAAAACTTTTATAACATTGTCATATACGAACTACCTCATTTGGCAGGGCTGAAGAGTTGATTTCAAAAAATATATTTTAGCAGCCATAATTTTATTTCCAGTTAAAACATAGTAAAATGGTAAAAGTAAAATTTATAATTAACTAAAAATACCCCCATACTAGAAAATTTAAAATCCCATGCTATTCTAGCAATAATGTCCTCTAGTATGATGTGTCTGATATATGGATTGTGGAAAGCCAATAATAAACAATCAGACATATGTATGGGCTTAAAGTTTCACTGAAATACTTATGTAGCAAAATATATGAAAATAGAAAAGTAAAAAGATAAAATTAAAAAAATATTGCACAGCCACATTACCTAGAAAGTAAAGTTGATGTTTAAAAAGCTCTAAACATGGATGATATAAATTATCTTCCATATAAAAAGGTATAAATATTTCTTAGAACTTATCATCTATAGTTTAAATATAATACATTATTTGAATCATTGTTGAATGAGGTAATTGTCAAGTCTCTTAACAATGTTTTTATCCTACTGGAAATATTTGAGGGCAGCAACCAGAAAGAATTTCTCTAAAAATATTTCTGAATCAAGAACAGCTATATGCGCAGCTCTCCCAATGAGTGAATCAGCTGTATTGGGCAATGCATTGATGACATTATATCGAACCAAATTACAGTCCTTGCTTTGCAGAACTGGGCGAAGCAAATTGTGAATCATTTCTGAATAGATCTGTCCTATGGAAAAAGAGGAAAAGTAAAATTAGGTGACATGATTAAAAAAATATTTTATACCAACTTTTATATAATTTGCTTTATTTCAATTTATAGTAGACAATTTATAGTAGAAAAAGTTGTCCGTTTCTATGTGTCATATATATATAAGGCTTAATCCCTTCACCTTTTTCACCCAGCCACCACCCCCAGCTGTCAATCTGTTCCATGTATCTATGCTTCTGTTTCTATTGTTTAATTATTATTATTATTTTAATCCTCACCCCAAGGGTATTTTTTTCCATTGCTTTTCAGGGAGAAGGGAGAGGAAGAGAGCGAGAGTGAGTGAGTGAGAGAAACATCAATGTGAGAGAGACACATCCATTGGTTGCCTCCTGCACATACCCTGACTGGGGCGGGGGATTGAGCCTGCAACCAAGGTACATGCCCTTGGCCGGAATCGAACCCTGGACCCTGGACCCTTCAGTCCGTGGGCCGACACTAACCACTGAGCCAAACTGGCTAGGGCAAATTATGTTGTTGATTAGATTGTACACTTGAAACCTGTATGGTTTTATTAAACATTGTCACCCCAATAAATTCAATAAAAAAGTAGAAAAAGTTATTTTAAAAGGTTTTATTTTCCTTTGACTATCATTTTTGAGACTGTTTTAAAGAAAACATGTTTCCATTATTTATCTAGTCAAGTACAAGTAGCAAATTTATTATACATTATCCTTGTTAATTTGATATTTTTAATTCAAAGCAATGAATATAATAGAGCAAAGTTTTCTTCAAGATTAAGTCATCTATTATTTGTTAAATCATTATGAAAAAGTAGCCATGTTGAGACATTTGATAAGGCAAAATTTAAAACTTCAGTCTACAGCAAATTTCCATGGCAGTCAACATTTTCCACAGTACAGGCGTGGGCAAAAGTAGATTAATAATAATAATAAATAATACAATTAATAAATAAATAATAATATAAGAATAAACTCTATGTTTTGTGCACTCACAACTGTAAACCTACTTTTGTCCACCCCCGTATTTTGAGAAGAACAGCAGCTTCCTATAGTCAGAAGAACAATGTGAGTCTGGCTCAAAGATCAAAGAAGATCCTTTTTTTTGCTCTGAAGGTTTATTTAATGCTTGGTTCTGCTTTTAATTCCAAAGTTGTGTTTCTCTCTCCCTCATTTTGGTTAATTCTTTTAATGGATTTATTGAGGTCATGCTAAGCATAAAAGATCAAAGTTAGATATATATACATATAAAAGCACAAACTACCTCTAAGGAGGCAAAACAGTTTTTACTGCTTATGCATTACTACATTACTAATAGATGAGTGCTGACACATAACATGGAACTTGTAAATTTTAGGGAGGCAGGTACTACGTTTTGGAGGAGAGGCAGATGTGGTCCTGAGGAATGAAGAGAAGGTAATAGTATACAGAAGTACAATTAGAGAAAGAAGAGAAAAGTATTTAAAAGGAAGATTAATATCACACAGATTCATAGACAACCTCTCCTCTTAGTTTTCATTGTATCAAGGTGGATTTCTGATTCCATGCCATTTAAAAAATATTCTTACTTAGGAAGAAATCCAAACCTCTATTAGATTTTCCCTGTCCCCCAGTGGCACAGAATCCCACTGTTAAAACAACGGACATTTCTGTAGTTTTAGTGACCCGTCTGAAGGTAAAAACCTCTTCTGAATTTTTCCCTAAGTGGACTCTAGTCTTTTCCCATAAGTGGACCTTGCTGGGATGGATGTATGTACACACACACACCCAAGTTATTCTGATGTCACAAAATGCTCAAAAAATATCTGTTCAATGATACTGACTTACTATGTGCCAGCACCATGCTAGGCAATTCTAATACAAATGTATCTAAGAGAGTCCCTGCCTAAAGGAGCTGTTCACAGTCACAATGTGGGAAAAGTGAAGGGTTAAGAATTCATTTGAAATCAGCCTTATTCAAAAAAGGAACTGAGGCAATAGTGGGAGGTAGGACACCCAAGCTCTTATCCTAAGCCTGTAATTAACCACCAGTTACTTTGGATACATCGCTTTGCATCTCTGGGGCTCAGTTACAAAATGGGCAGACTAAAAGTGAGGCACAGACAAACATGTAACATGACCATCACCACAATCACCAATCCCAATAATCGAGGAAATCAAAGTTCAAATTACTTTTGAGGCAGCAAAACGGAGAAGCATTTGCAATCAGATGAAAGAATTATTTCATAAAAACTACTACTGTTTTATTGGTAAAAACATCTGATGCGATAGGAGTAAAGAAAAGAGAAATGGAGGAAGGATAGCTGTTCATGTCAGTGGGTGAAAAAGGAGTGAAAGGAAGAGACGGACGAGAGAAAGAAGAAAGTGACTCTGGGAAAAACTTGGGGAAAGCTCCCATAGAGATATCACTCTTGGAAATACTAATTTCCTTTGATACCTGACTGTTTGTCCTTTAAAGCCGTTTTACACATTTCAATGCGGGCAGAGTGGTAAGGAACATAGCGATCCTGCAGAGATCCCACTAGCACAACATTTTTGAAATAATGAAGCCCTGTGGAAAGAAAATACTGAATTATAATGCAGTAATTAACCAGATTTAGAACTTATTAGTATCATATGAAGTGATCAAAACAATTTCCTCGGTAGCACTGTTTATGGCTTTTTAAATACCTACTGAATTCTTTCTCCAAATTTCTATATATTATCTATAACCGCCCCTTCCCAAGCTTCATTGTATATAGTTTATGTACTGAAATAAGAAATGTGTTTGCACTGACTGAAAGCAAGGATTGTGGTGTGGTGGTGTGAGGGTTGGGAAAAATTAGATACAGTGGACTAAAATCCCATAGGAAATATTTCAGGACATTCTTACTTTCCAAAGGACATTCCTCAATATTTAGGAATATTTCCCAAATAAACAAAACTACATTCTACCTTTAAAAATAAATGAAACACCATATGTGAATTCATTTAAAGCTGGCTTTTTTACTTTAATTTTTCATTTGACTCTTGCCTAATAATATTCATATTTTCTCCTTATTTAAGTATATCAGGAAGATAGATGCTTTGATTTCTTCCAGTAATAACAACAGGTTTCATGATCCATCCACAGACTTTTGTCCTGTCCCTCTTTTTAAAAAAAATTATTTCAAATGTTTTTATTGATTTTTAGAGAGAGAGGAAGGAAGAGGGAGAGATAGAAACAATGCGAGAGACATCGATCAGCTGCCTCCTGCACGCCCCCTACTGGGGATCAATTCTACAACCCATGCATGTGCCCTGACCAGGAATCAAACTGGGGACCTCTTGGTTCATGGGCCAACACTCAACCACTAAGAAACACTGGCTGGGCAGGTCCCTTTATTTTTATGTTTTATTAAACTAGGTGAATTTAAGGCTTGTGATTTGGGATACGCTGTTAATTAACTTAAGTCTGAAACCATGTTCTTGACCACTTTAATATGGTAATGTTATAGTTTTACTATCTGTCTCAGACTAGTAAATAAAAACCAAAAATTTTATGTGATTATTAAATAAGATACATATCAATAATAACAATACATTACAATTGGGGTGTGCAGTGCATACAATTTTGTTTCTGGAACATTCCAAAGCAAAATTCAGATACTTTTTGTCCACTGAAATTCAGATTCTTTTTTTTTTTAAATATATATTCTTTATTGACTTCAGAGAGAGGAAGGGAGATGGGGAGAGAGAGAGAAACACCAATGATGAGAAAGTCACTGATCGGCTGCCTCCTGCACGCCCCTCACTGGGGATCGAGCCCGCAACCGGAGCATGTGCCCTGGAATTAAACGACGATGTCCTGGAGCACAGGCAGCTGCTCAATCACTGAGCCACGACGGCTGGCGAAACTCAGATTCTTAAACAGACCAACTGTGGGAATACTGCGGATACAGAACACAGAAAGCCTTTGTAGAAGATCCCTTCTCCCTTGGAACTTAAGGGTCCAAATACTGAGAGACTGCAGGCGCACACAGGTGAGACGGTTCACACCCTCTGTGCCAAACACGGGGTCATCTTCCCTTTTCTCACAGTGAGGAGATACCGCTTTAAGGCAATTTGAATATATAAAATTCTAGGGGTATAAGTAAAATAAACATCTACAATAACAATTCAATTACACAATCATATTTAATATCATTTTAGAAAGATATTAAGAAAAATTGATTTTCCTCCTTTCTCACATTTCATGAGGCAAATTCATTCTACTTTGGCTTCATTTGACAGCACTGTCGTCATTAACATTAGTGCTACTTTGGGAATCATCTATGTACCCTACAGCAGAGGTTTCAAACTGGTATACATTTACCCCAGGAGTAATTTAAGACCCTCTACAGTGCAGATGGGCATGTACAGCTTTAAGAAAACTGATTTCCGGAGTCCAACTGCCATACGAGCACTTTTCTATAAATGACTTGTCCTTTTCCCACTTTACAAGAAAGATATTTTTCCAATCTATTTTGGGTCTTATTATGATGTATAGCCCTGGGGCACACATCTTCCATAAATTGAATTAAATGAGCTAAATCTGTAACTCTAATTGAATGAGTTAAGTCTTTATATTTTTATAATGATATAATTACAGTAAATATATACAACCTTATATTCCATAAAATATATCCTTTGCAGCTATTTAAAATTATAGAAAATGTTTTTAGGTGTCACCCTAAAATTATATAAGGGGATACATACCTTTTCGAAATATTTTAAGGGGTAAATAAGCCAAATATGTGCAAACAACTGTCCTACTGTACATCATCTTCACTTCCAAGTTGTTTTCCATACTGCACATTTTGAATCTAAGTATGATGCTGTTATTGAAATTTTATCCCAAGCTGCATGAAACCAGTCATATAACAGCACAATTAGCTTCTTCATTTATCTAAAAGTTATCTATTTGTGTACTCCATAAAGGGATACCATATTGCACAACTCCAGGGGGACAATTCATACCACAGTCTGCATAAATAACACCACTTGGACCTGTGCATTGCACAGCCTGTGCCAGCCTTAACAACATTCATTTTTGTACTTTCCTAAATGACTATTTTCCCTCAAACTGCCAGCATCTTCTTATCCCCTCTTTACTCTTACCTTATGACCTTGCTTTCTATTTCATTGAGAATATAGAAGAATCAGAAGAGAACTTCCACATACTCTCACCTTAACACAAGTCCACTTCCACACCTGTACTTTCATGTTCTGCCTTCACTCTTGCTCCTTCTGATAAACTGTTCATGCTCTCACCTCAGGCCAGCCCTTATAACTTGTATGCTAGGTCCCTATCCCTCCTCCTTATTTAAGGCCTTTGCTCTAGTAATTGTCCCATCCCTCTCTTGCATCATCAATTTTTTCTTTTGTACAGATGATTCTTATCAGTAGCAAAACACTATAATATTTCCCATTTAAAGAATCAATCAATCAATGAACCTGTCTTTGGACTTTATACTTCTTTACCATTACCCCTCCCCCCAATTTCTTGGCACTGCTTTATTTATATAGTTATACTATAAAAATAATAGGCATTACATAAAAAATTACATTAAATATGTTTTTTAAAAATAATAGCTTTTTACAGAGAATCTGATATATTTCTATAGAGAAATGACACTCAGGTTGAGAATCACTGCTTTAGACTGAGATCCTTGAGGGAAGTGTATGTCTACTCAGGTTCAGGCAGCTCAGTGCAATGAAAGTAAATAAAATCAATAATGATTAGATGAGATTTCTTTTTGAAATTATTTTTAGGGAAGAGAGGAAGAGGGGCAGAGAAATATCAGATCAGCTGCCTCCTGCACACCCCCTACTGGGGATCGAGTTCACAACCTGTGCATGTGCCCTGACTGGGAATTGAATCTTTGATCAAGATAACTTTTAACTCTCAGATTGCATGATGATAAAATCAAATCAAAGATCCTAATACTGATATAAATATACTGTCATTTTGAAATGTGATTCCTAAGACAGTACTGTACTTTAAAAAAGTATTTTAAAATAAGTAATCTGTTTTAATAATAGTTTTTCAACAATAAATTAATACTAATAATGTACTTCTGCATAGAATGTTTGATTTTTGTGTTATCCAAGAACCAAGTTAGTTAAGTAGACTGTGACTCTTTTTGAATCTTTTGGTTTCAATTCCTTGTCTAGCAGTGCTGGCTAGAGAAGGCAGAAACTCAAAGTGAAACATGGTAGGTCCAGAGTCCTAAAGGGAATTATGGAAACATTTCATCTGAGTTGAAGTCCAGCTAATAAAAATGTCTGAAGTCTTTATTCTGGGAGCCTTCTATTTTAGGTTAATCGTCTCTGCACCTATACTGATTCTACCTGCTCAAAGATGACCTAGTTAACGGGCCTTCCGGTTAGCACTTCACTCAGTCCCTGAAGTGGCTAACTCTCCGTTGAAAAGTTACCTCTAACTTGGGAAGGTAACAAGGTTTTCCTATCTACAGAATGAAATAGTGGAATTAGAAAAGTTTCTAAATATTTTACTTTTCAGGATTTCCAAGAAAAAGATTAAAGTAAATCTTCAATATTTTCCTGTATTTATATATAACAACATGATTTACATATGAACATTATAAAAGGTAACTTTCATCTTCCTTATCATAGTCTTCCTGATATTTTTGACATCTCATTTTTTCTGAAATTTTAATGTTTTAAAGCAATTCATATTGACTCATTTTCTTTTTACTTTTTGAAATTGGCTAAAGCACTGGTTGTTTTGCACACTAAGGGATATTTAGCAGAGTCTGGAGACATTTTTTGTTGTAACAACCGGGGGTTGGGGGTTGTAACGGTGTGTGCTACTGGTATTTTGTGGGTAGAGGCCAGGGTGCTGCTAAATATCCAACAATGCACAGGACAACTCCTGACAACAAAGAATTATCCAGCCCAGAATGTCAATAGTGCTGAAGTTGAGAAGACCCTGTACTTTTAAAATGGACATATTCTAAGCAACATTAAACTATTCTTATTTTTACTTATTTATTTGAAACACTGTTAGAAAGAATTTGCTTCCTAAAAATGTTAGTGGATGCTGATTCTTACCCAAATTTTCAGAAACAAAATACATATGTTCTTTACAAATCAAGTGATACATATTATTAAACACCACTGTAATCTACTGGAAGAAAAGATTATCTTGTGCCACAGTAGCACAGCAGGAAACTTCTCTATTTGTCAGAATTCAACCGCCAGTAAAGAGAATCTAAGCAGATGTTTTGGGGAAGAACTTAAAATAGGATATTACGTTTTGGAAGTTCCAACATGAATAGATTTTTATTTGGCTATATTTGAGCCCTCATTACGGAATGTAAAAGCGCCCATGATCCTTATCTCTATGTAATCTTGACTACTTCACCACTGGTGTCACTGAATCTATATATAATATACATTTTACCTTCCACATTGCTCTAGTTCCTTCATCTTCTTTCTTTCCCTTGATATTCAATGCTGAGATGCTAGTATGCCATAACTATACTGTGTGAACTATATAGTCTATCAGCCATTTGTAGAATGCTGTAGGTTTTTTGGTCAAAAGTTGCTGTAACAATTTAATGAGCATTTGTAATTGTAATGTTTTAATAAAAAAAATAATTTCCCCTTAAAAATCGTATTTCTTTAGTTCTTTACCAGATAGATCTACTGTGTCCACAAAACAGAAAAGGCAATTGACACTTAATAAAATGATTCTTTAAAAAACTATGTTTCTCAAAAAAACCCACTTTTTTTAAAAAAAGAAAAAAACCCTAGCCAGTTTGGCTCAGTGGCTGGATCATGGCCCTGTGGACTGAAGAGCCCTGGGTTCAATTCCAATCAAGGGCACATACCTCGGTTGCAGGCTCAACCCCCGGCCCCGGTTGGGGCACGTAGGGGAGACAACCAATCGATGTGTCTCTCTCAAATTGATATTTCTCTCTCTCTCTCCACTTCCTTCCCTTCCAATCACACAAATTATTTTAGGCTTTTAAATGTTTCCATAATTTTAAAATAATGAATAGTTTTCAATTAAGAAAAGCTACTAACTAATGGTAAGTTGCAGAGAAAAAGACTTTCAAAAGGAAGACCCTAGGGGAGGCTTTGCTTAAATAAAAAAAGAAAACAAGGTAGAAGGCTGGATTTTGCTTCACAGAGGTTATCTTAGTCTTCCTCAAAAGAAGAGGAAATTAGCCATTCAGAAGATATAGAAGCAATAATTGGACTAGGGCATCCAAGACTTTGTACCTTTCACAGAGTGAAAACATAAAAGAGAAATCACCACTAGGACTTTTGATTGTTTAAAAACACCTAATAATAGCACACTGGTTATATAAAATGGTTACGTAAACATTGCTCTATGCTTTCCTGTATTACTTATGTTTCTTATGTGAACCCATATATTTCTACATTGTGAATAAAGTAATTATATGTATATATACAGGTGTAATAATTGCCTAGGAACTGACCACTTATTCTCATAATTCTCTAGATGACAAAACTGTGGTGGAGGGAGACATAGCTCAAGACAGACTGTGGTAATATTATAATTTTAAAATCAATTAATGAATATTTGTTCTAAAGACATAGGGTAGCTGAATGGATAAGAAAACAAGACCCAAATATATGCTGTCTACAAGAGATTCACCTCAGAACAAAAGACTCACAGAGGCTGGAAAACAAAACAAAACAAAACAAACTTCTGGAGGACTTTAAAGGAGAGATCGACAGCAATACAGTCATAGTAGGGGACTTTAACACCCCACTGATCAGATGGATTTAATTGTCATTTACAGAACATTCCACTCCAAAGCTGCAGAATAGGCATTCTCCTCAAGTGCACATGGGACATTCTCAAAGACAGACCACATGCTAGGACACAAAACAAGTCTCTACAAGTTCAAGAAGATTGAAATCATATCAAGGATCTTCTCAGACATTTACACCATGGGATACTATGCAGCTGTAAAAATGAAGGATCCCTTCATTTTTGTCCCTTTGAGACAACATGGTGGGACCTGGAGAGTATTATGCTAAGTGAAATAAGCCAGTAAGAGAAAGACAAGTGTCACATTATCTTAGTCATATATGGAATCTAATGAACAAAATAAATTGATGAACAAAACAGATCCAGAGACATAGACACGTGGAACAGACTGAAGAATCTCAGAGAGAAGGCAGGGGTGGGGGTGGGGGAGATTAACATAAGAATTTATATGCATATATGCATAACCCATGGACACACACAATACTGTGGTGAAGGCCTGTGGGGAGGGGTAAAGGGGGTAGGGGCCCAATGGGGGGAAAATGTACATTTGTAGTACTTTCAGCAATAAAGATAAATTAAAAAAAAAAAAAACACAAAAAAACTCTAATTTAGCAAAAATAAGATCAGTTAATATATATTTTTTGATATTTAAAACTGAAATTATATATAGCTTCTAAAGTTCTTGAAAATATACATTATTGGCTTAACATAACATGGCTTGAACCATGCATGTCTGCTTACTAGCTCTGTGACCTTCAGCAAGTCCCTCAACCTCTCTATGCTCCGGTGTCCTCATCTGCAAAATGGGGGCAATAATAGTCCTGCTTCATAAGGCTAAATCAGCTAATATGTATAACATGCTTAGTAGTACCTGGAATATAGGAAGTGCCATTTGTGTCAGCTACACAGTCCTATATTTTAGTATTATTTAATGTATTAGTCATCATTATTAGAAAACAGTATTCTTGCATGTTATTATCCAATAATAATATTAATTTAATTCAAGTATATACTAATAAACTTATATCTGGGTATAAGTAGAAATCTTAAAACATAACAATTTTCATAAGTCATTTGAATAATTTTTATGGCTAGTAATACTGACATTTAGATAAGCTGTTTTTTAACAGTTCTGTTAAAATATCTCCTAAAATGGATTCATGATGTTAATGTGAAGCAAATTTCTATTATCTAAAACACTAATATTATTTTAGTTCAGGCACTTCTTTGTTTAGAGCTATTTTTACTATCTAACATTTATTGAATTTCATGCTATTCAGAATGGTAATTGTTTGCATGCATTATCTCAAATAATCTTGAATAGTCTTATGAGGAAGATACTATCATTTCCATTCTACCAATGAAGAAACTAAAGTTTATTTTGATTAAGTAACACCTACTCAGTGTTTCAACTAGAACTAACATCTATGTGTGCCTTCAAAGTTTGGCTATTAAGTAGTGTTAGGCTGGTACAACTAGAGGGGAGGTGAGAATCTTGCCACACGGGATAAGGCAAATAATAAATAACTTGTAAACAAAAGTTTAAACTGTTCCTTAAGAAACAACTCAA
This sequence comes from Miniopterus natalensis, assembly GCF_054644295.1. Classification (NCBI taxonomy): domain Eukaryota; kingdom Metazoa; phylum Chordata; class Mammalia; order Chiroptera; family Miniopteridae; genus Miniopterus; species Miniopterus natalensis. The sequence goes on along the minus strand of NC_142085.1, from coordinate 32,570,451 downwards.
GTGCAAAAGACCTACTCACATCTATTAATAACTATAAACTTAATAATACACAAAATCTGTTTGGATGAGGAATGCCATGGAGTATAGAATTTGTGCAGTAAAATTTTACAGTTATGCTTTATGTTTTTATTTTCTTATGTTGCTATTTATTACTATTGCTAATTAAATTTTGCTTTGTAAAATGCACACACCCTGGAGAACATTTACATTGTTTTGCCTTTCACCTATTTGCCAGCCCATCAGGAGCAGTGGTACAAAATCCACAGCTACACACAATGGTTCTAGTTAGTGTCATTAAGTTTTTCTCACACGAGAACTTATAGACTATTTTATTTTATAGGAATATTTTGTAGTTTTATTAATCAAATATATATTTCTGTGCACTACAAGTAACTTGTTGCTCTGTATCCTTAGAAACAAGATCATAAAACTTGACTTATAAAAAAACTTTTTTTTTACTGATTCTATTATCAGACAATACATGAAGTAACCATTCCCAGATTCCTTTATCATATTAATAACAACATTTACGGTAGAATCCTAAGAAGGCTAAAATAGGACTCAAATGAAGTAGCTATATTCATTCAATTACTAAATCTGTCCAGTGTTCATATCAAATGTTTTAAGAGTAGGATGGAGGATATGGGTGATAGGAATTAAGGTAAAAGATTCAAAAGGCCAGGATTTAAGTTTATGAGGTGAAGTTACTTCAGACTTGGAACTATTAGTCACCAAATAGATGGCTTTGATTTTCAGCTTACCATACAATATCTGACCTGCTTTAGGACACAGGAAATAATACTGAAAAGATCACTCATGGATTCAATGGATTTATACTGAACACCTACTAGGATGAACTACAGTAAATACTGGGTATGTATTCGGAGGGTGGAAAAAGGGTTGTCACAGCAGATCATATTTAAAGAAAGAGGATGAGAGACATAAAATGACTCATATCAGATAAACTATAACGGGTATAAGAGAGGTTCCTATATAATGCTAATATGAATTCAGAGATAACATTAGCGATGTGGGATACAAAAAAGTGGTATCAAAGATGACACTAAGGTGTTTCAGACCAAGTAACTTAGAAGACAGAGTACCATTTAAAAAAGGGTGAAAAGAGGCTGCAAAAGAAGACAGTGTGTTCAGTATTCAACACACTTAGTTTGATATGTAAGTAGAGATGTCCAGCAGGCCAATGAGGATTGGATTTCATTAGTGAAGTCCTAGAGATATAAGATTTGGGATATAAAGGCATATATTAGGCATTCTGAGGGCAGAGGAGCATTAAATCAGATAGAACATCATGAAAAGCTTTTGATAGTAGGTGGTGCTTGAATTTAACTTTAGAAGATGAAGACAATTAGTTCTAAAAAGATGGGTAAACACATCAGGAGGAACGGTAGTAGAAATAAATAGCATGAATGCAAGGAAGCATAAAACATATGTGGTATGACTAAAGCAAAGGATGTGTATGTGGGAAGAGTAGGATATGAAGCAAGTAAAAGAATCAGGGACCAGATTATAAAGGATCTGATGCCCTAAGCCACAGAATCTAAACTTCATCCTAAAAGCTTCATCCTAAAGGTACTGTGAAAGATTTTCAAACAGGAGCAATATAGTCTGATTTAATTATTAGAAAATCATTTCATCTCATGAAGAAGTGAGACTGGAGAGAAGGGAGCATAAAGTTTGGAGGCCATAGCAATAATCTAAGTAGAAGGTGATGAAAGGTGAATTAGCAGAGTGGCAAAGACAAGAGAAGCCTCCATTAGTTACTAAGAAAGCTGAATTGGTTTCAGGGCTTGATAACTCCACAGATGTGAGGGGAGAGTGAGAAAGAGGAGTCTGGAACAACTCCTACATTTCTGGCTGGGTAGACGATGGTGCCACTCCTGTAAATTGTGGAATCCAGATAATTAAATCTGAGTAGAAAGAGGAGGTGTCTGAAAACATCTGAGGCACCCTTGTGACATATAAGTGAATATATTCAGTATGCAGCTAGCTACGTAGGTCTAGAGCACAGCACAGAGGACTGAGGTTTTAGATACATATCTGAGAGGCACCAATAGTGAAGATGGATATGAAATGATGCTATCAATGAAGAATGTACAGAGAGCAGATGATAGAGGCTGCAGACCAAGGAAAATACCCATGTTTAAGGGGAAAGGAAAGAAAAGAAGCCTGTGTAGGAAGCAGAGAACTAAGATGAAAGAAAACCAGGAGAGACTGATGTTATAGAGTTGGAGGGAGCAAAGTATTTCAAGAAGGTGGGTATTTTCATTAATTTATGTATTGTCTATGGCTATTTTTGTGCTACAGTGGTATTGTTGAGTAGCTGCAACAGAGATCAGATGGCCCACAAAGCCAAAATATTCACTATCTGCCCCTTTAGAGAAAAAGGGAGATGGGGGTAGGGTGGGATAATATCTAGGTTTCAGTTATGTCTCTACTTTCAGAAGGAAGAGAAGATAACATTCTTTGAAGATAAAGACGAGGGCAGTCTGCTCCCCTCAAATGGAGATTTCAAAGGACCCAGTGGAAAGAATGGATTGGGAAGACATTAGTGTGAGGATGAGTCAGGGAGATGTGGTAAGGTTAGAGGTAAGGTCATTTATAGAGTGAAAGTATCAAAGCAGCAGTTGTGGACTTCAGGCTGTAAAAGCTTAGAAAATATATACAAGATGGGGAAAGAAAATATTTAATAATCAACCAATAAGAGAGGAATAACAAGACTCGTCAGTGGTGAGAGCGTGAAGAAGGAATAACTATTAATAGTTCGGTTGCTGACATTTTCCAGAAATGTTTGACAGCCTTAGAATAGGAGAGTAGAACAATATGTGACAGTTTATAATCAGGACTGAAGATTGGGGTAGGGGCAGCTAGGAAAGGAGGACCAGGGTATGCAGAGACCTAGTTTAAAAACTGACTAACTTGTAACTGGTATGAATTATAAATACTAAAATTTTAGGATAATTTCAATGTAGCTGTGCAGCTCTTAAAAGATAAATACAATCATGTGAGAAAATTAAACCATGCTATCAATTGCTTAGTTTTAATTGTGAGTCTACTATTTCATTCTTCAACTGACTAATACTTTTTAATCACCAGAAAGACATGTAGATACTTTATTTGCTAAAGGTTTGTTTTACAAAAGATTTGCAAGTGAATGTTTTAAAAACTGTTACTATATACTCACCTGCTTTATTACTAAGCTTGTATAAGAAAGTTTGGCGAGGGTCTGAATGATCTCGACATGTCAATTGCAAAAGAGAACCTGATTTTTTCCATTTCTGCATAAACCATAGACCTAGAGAGTTATAAATGATATGTAAGTATAACTGGAAATATATGGCAACATATGCCAAGGTTGTTAAATTTAATATATATTTCATTTCAAAAAAGACATCCTCCAAATTAGCATTTTGTTGGCTAATAAATATATTTACAAAATATTTCCATTTTGTGGTAACAAATATAAATATATATATATACACACATATACGTTAACTATGGGTTAATGGTGGTTAAAAGATGGCCTGCTATTTCTCATTCAGTAATAAAACAGATAATGGTCTATGAAGAACAAATCTGGGAAAACTGTACCTTTAGATATATTTGTCCAAATTATAAAGAAGCAGAGGGAGATAAAACTTCAAACATAGTATAGATCCAAATGCCTAACACTGAGTCTTTAGACAATAGATAATTATAGTTAAGTTATGGTAGAATGATTATATAAGAACCAACTCTTAGAATGAGGACTTGGTTAATGTTTCCTAGCAATAGCTGAATATAACTTAACTTTCATATTTAATTGTATATCTTATGTCATCAGTTACTCATATTTAAATGCACCTTCCCTTATGTGAAACCCTAATCACTCTGGAACTGGTTTTCAGACTGTGGAATATTCATTTCCACTTTTGGTGCTTCTAATATTATAGAAGAGGAGAAGATAAGAAAAAACCCTTTAATTGATTAAATCTGATCATTGTAAGCCTATTTAGGGGAAAGTTTAATGAAGAAAGAAATTCAGAGCGCTGCATTTTATTCATATTGGGCTCTATTTTTATTTATTTATTTATGGATTTCCTTTTTCTCAAACTGTAAAAATCTAGAACTCGCTGTATTTTGAATACCACCATTTGAAATAAGATACAAAAGAAAATGGTTTGGTTTTTTTGTCAATGAAAGAAGTGAAAGAGAAAATGAAAATAAGAGTTTTAAGGCTCAATGAAAAAGGACAACAAAATGAAATCTAATTCATCTCTCAATGGGAATCAATGGACTAAACTATAAAAACCATTTTTAAAAATCTAAGAGAAAACAAAGCCAAATAAAAGTCAAATCAAGAATGAGATCTTTCTTAGTGAGAATATTTTTTCTAATCCAAATGGGCTCTTAACTTTCATTTTAATTTCTTTAAAAATTTTAGAACTTACTTCCTCATAACATGCTTGTGTTATCAAACCAAATCAGAGTTAACATTCTTTATAAAATATTTTATAACTTTATAATGTATTAAATATAGACATTTATTTATCTGTTCACCTAATGTAAAAACAGAATAGCCTGTTTATAAGGTAAACATTTACTGAAAATATTTATAGTTTAATTTTAAAAATGCTCTAGTGACTTTTTACAAATATCATCTCAATATAATATTCATTTTTCTGAAATGACTTATCAGCTTAATTCATGGGAATGACAGAATAGAAAACAGCTACATCTTTTCTTTCATGAATTTCCAAGTATTTGACAAGTTGGCTCTAAAATAAACACAAGAAAATATTATATTTGACTTAAAATTTTCTCCCCATGCCATATTTTTTATACTGAACAATAAAACTTTTTACCTGTATTAACAAGAGCACTGCTATTGTAGAGTGTACCGAGGTGAGGTCCAGAAAGAGATAGAAAGGTATGAAGTTTGTGGAGGTAATATTTAAACCTTGGCCTTGTAAGCACTGAACGGATTATTAAATTGCCCAATGAATGTCCAATAAAGCTTTAAGAGAAAAAAAAAAGACATTTCTCTTATAGTATTAGTTTTAAAAACAAATATCAAGGTGATATCACTCTCTTATAGTATTAGTTTTAAAAACAAATATCAAGGTGATAGATGTGAAATACTAAGAATTTCAAATTTTCTAGTATGTGTTAAAATTATGGTTTGATACTTTGAAATGAGATAACTTATATCTTAAAGGGAAAAATGTGAATGTAGTAGAAAGTTCCTATTAGATAATTTAAATGTTTACTTCATGGAAGCAAGATATTATATAGAAAATTTTACTTACAGCTTATAATTGCTTAGAAATAAATATATTTTAAAAGTAGTAATACATTGACTAGATGATAATTTGCCTCCTTAGGCACACATATAATTATTTACTTAAGTAACGATTTAATGTAGCAGCACAATTTACAATAGTTAAGATCTGGAAACAGCCCAAGTGCCTATCAGTAGATGAGTGGATAAAAAAGCTGTGGCACATTTATACCACGGAATACTATGCAGTTGTAAAAAAGAAGGGTCTTTTATCCTTTGGCACAGCATGAAGGAAACTAGAAAGTATTATGCTAAATAAAATAAGCCAGTCAGACAAAGACAAGTTCCACATGATCTCACTTACATGTGGAATATAATAAGCAAAATAAACTGATGAACAAAGTGGATCCAGAGACATAGAAGCATAGAACAGACTGAGGGATCTCAGAGGGAAGGCGGGGAAGGGGGAGTGGGTGGGGAGAGATTAATCAAAGAACTTATATGTTTATAAGTATAACCCATGGACACAGACATTGGTACAGGGAAAGCCTGGGGGTGGGATGGAGGCAGGGTGGAGGGGATCAATGGGGATAAAAAGGGGACATTTGTAATATTCTCAACAATAAAGAAAAAGATAAAGAAACTTAAAATAAAAAAATAAAATATAAAACAAAATAATGAATTTGTTCCTATAAAATATGACTAATAAGAAATTATATACCTGTTTCTCTTATTCTCTGGTCCACACTCAAAAGTGGGAAAGTTCTTTGACTACTTTCACAGCATAGGTAAAATGTGCATTTTCCTACTATAAGTCTACGATCATAGGAAAAGAATAACTAATATTTATAAAGCACTTCACCTTTATTAAGGAATAGTTTAAATTAAACTAAAATAGTTTAAATCAAAAGAGCCTTCTTGCTTAGCATTATTTTACAACAGATAATATATGAATCCCTAGGGACAATTAACAATGAAAGAAATGAAAGCTGTCTGAACACTGGTTTACACATATAACTAGTGAGAGTTCAGGACAAACTTCCCTCCCAAACTGACTGTCCTAAAGTTGTAGGGTGAGAGTTATGATGGTAACTAACAGTCCTAAATCAAGCATATCAGGCTTTTGGTTAACGGATTATTTTAACTGACAATCTAATTTGAAAGAGGGAATACTTTTGTAGATGAATGAAAAAATGAAAACATTTCTCATCATAAAATAATGAACAAAAAAATACAAGCTCACTGTAGAAAATTTAGTAAACAAAGAGTATTTAAAAATCTATAAATGAAGAAAATTAGAACAAGAAAATAATTTCTCTTCCCCACAACATACTTGCATCTCTCTCCATATTTTAACAGAAATCTTTCTTTTAAAAAAAAAACAACTTCAAATAAAAATCTGTTTATCTCTTTTCCTAACCCCTACTCTATAATTCAGACTGGAAACAAACTCTACAAAAGCCTACAGTATACAGAGCCAGCTTCTTCCTCTAACCTAGCTGGAATATGAAGGTAATCAGTTTATTCTTTTTGAGGAAGATTAGTTTTGACTTTTTATTTAATTCCTAATGGATTAGAAGAAACAAAAACTTTTCTGTCTCCCATATATATTCACAATATCTGATTAAATAATGAGACATATTGGTCTAATCATAATCTCTTGCTGTGGAAAACTAACTCACAAGGTAGAGTCATAAAACTTCGAAAATATTTGTATTTTTTTACTTATATATATCCATTTCCCTAAAACCTTTATTTTAGGTAACACTTTTTTTTTGAGATATAATTCACATACCATATAATTCATCCATTTATAGTGTACAATTCAATGGTTTTTAGGGTATTCACAGAGTTGTACAGCCATTACTACAAGAAATTGTATAACATTTCACTACCCCAGAAAGAAACCCTGTACCCTTTAGTTATTACCACCCTATCTCCCATGTCTCCCAGCTCTAAGCAATCACTAATCTACTTCTGTCTATAGATTTGCTAATTTTGGACAATTCATATAAACGAAATCATACAATATGTGGTCTTTCTCTAAAATCTTTTAATTTTTTCTTTTCTCTTTCATTCTGACATGTGGTCTGCCATATTCAGAACAGGACATCAAAACTATCACAAATTCTTTTTTGGTTTTCTATAATTCACGGAGATATAAAAATAGTTATGTAGTATTATAGAAGTTACCTTATCTTTGAGACTGTTAAACTATACATCTGAATATACTGCATTATCTCATCCAGAAGGCGATCAGTCATGCAATCAAAATCAGCAAAAGTATCATTCTAAACAAAAGCAAAATAGACACATTATATATACTGAATATGTGTAATCACATGAAAAACTGAAAATAAACTATTTTACATTTAGGTATGAAAATATGGTTTAAGACCAGTGTTTTTTTAGAGATTTGGTGAATGTAATATTCATTGTATTTAAATGAGCAAAAAAGGGTGAAATTTCTAGGGGAAAAAAGGTTCAGTGTTCTTAATAACACTTCATTTAGTTCTTTAATTGTTTAACCCATTACCAGAATTTAATATATTATTTATAATGATTTCATTAATGATATATTTGCAAAGAAATGTGAAATCTAGAAATTTGTACATGTGAAGAGCTCATAAATAGAAATATAAACCATTTTTACTTACTGGGGATATGCATTAATGTTAAATTTTATAGAAATTAGAAAAATTTCTACTACTACAGGCATTTTGTAATAGCAACTATTTAGGTAGAAACTAGTTCAAAATTATTTTCTTCCACTGAAAACACTGTGATATTGTACCTGATTTCTCTCAGACATAAGAAAATCAATTCTTCCCCCAGGCAGTCCAAGTTCAATATAAGTTTTTACTAATCGTAGATCTGCACTGTTACCTAAAAAATAAAGAAAATAAAAATTATGTCTAAAGGATGAGATAAAGTAAAAGGCATAACTATGCCAGCTGTAAATAGACAGTGCACTGGGAAAGAGAGTTCTCAATTTTTATTTCAAAGTTGATTTCCATTAACCAATGTCTTTCAACAGTTCTGTTTCTTAGGTTTGGTCACACTGAGGCTTTCACTTTCTCACCTAAGGATGTATTTAACTGCTAGTGCTCACTGACTGTGACTGATTGCTGACTATAGTAGCTTGAATGACTGACTGAAGTACTCCTAATGACCACTACTCTAGATGATCATTTAACAAACTTTGAATGCACTTTAGATTTAGATTTAATCTGTTGACTTTCCTTTGGTATACCGGTATAGCCTGATAGAAATAAAAATCTATTTAAATAATCTAGGATAGTTTATTTTTACTACTAACTTAAAAGATATCTAGAAATAGAAAATACTTATAATATAGATAATACATAAAAATTATTTTCTTTAAAAATTAGTTTAGTCACGTTTTAGATAATTCCTTTGGTTTACTTAGGAATAACATTTCATTATCAATTGTTGAATTTTTACCATATATGTGTGTGTGTGTGTATATATATGTATTTAAATGTATATGTATATATACATATGTGTATAAATATAGATGTATGTATAATCTTTTACATATCTCATACACTGAGATAACTGTTTTATTCCTAATTTTAAAAGGAACACCTCTAGTGTTGCACTACTAAGGATATGTTTCCCACTGGCTGGAAATACATATGTTTAATCACATTAATGAACTAGGGCTAGTGTTATTTAAGGCTTCAAGTTTGGTGCTTAGTTGTCATAATTAGGAATGAAAACTGAATTTTATCAATAGTTTCTTACTTGATTTTCTGGTATAGTATATTAATAAATTTATATTTACTTATATTTGCATTCTTAGAATTAAATCCTATTTGCTAGAAGGTTTTTGAACACTTTAGAAATGAATTATTTTTCTGTAATATTGCTAGTTTCATTAAATACGTTTATGTCAAATTGCTCTACTATTTTGGGGGGTATGGGTGTGATATCTTTTTCAGATTTGATTACAAGGTTAGGTTAGCTTTAAGATACAAAATAAGCTGCATTTCATCTTTTTTTCTATCATTCTGCAACAATTTGTATAACAAAGGAATAATGTTTTCTTGAAGATTTCAAAGAAGAATTTGCCAGAGATTCTACTGGACCAAGAACTCTTCCTTGAAGGCTAATTCTTTGAAAATTTATTATGGGGGTGAGAAGAGGTTAGTACTGGAAGCATTTTATTTCTGGAGAGTTTGTTTTGGTGGTTGTTTTAAGAATTTACTACCTCAGAACTATTTAGTATTTTTATAATCCATAAAATCTTTTGTCAATTTGTTCTTACAGAATAACATTATAGCAATATCCTGCTAGTGTAGAGATATTTAGCATCTTCTAATATAACTCCTAATAAAGAAAAAAAGTCTGTTATAAAACCATAGCACTGAGGCCAGGTATTTAGAATTTAATTAATCCCTAATTAATTAGTGAATCTCTAATTTTAAGGTATTGACTTTTCTAGTCCTAAGGTATCCATCAAGCTAAAAGGGAACTAGGAAGACTATCAAAGAGAGACAAAATGATTGCCATGAAGTAATGGCTGGGAAAGAAATACACATAGTGAGAGAGAAGACAGAAAATTCCAAAGTTAAAATAAAATGTTGGCACATGGATGTTAGTTCCATGTAAAGTTCACTTAAAAGGAAATCTAATATTATACTTAGCACAATTAAGCATATTCCTGTTTTAGGATGTATTTAAAATTCAATTAACTTAAGCAAATTAAAAATCTTTTTTTCAGTTCAAAGATAAATAAAAGGAAATGAGATCTATTAGGAAAAGAAAACATAATTGAGTTGTTATGGATTATATCAGTAGGCATTTCATACCATCTAAACCATGCACACAGACAATGAGATGCACTCCATCTTCAGAACAGTCATCTTCTTCCATGCTAAAGTAAGGGACTGAGGATGCCAGCAGAGGAGCATCACTGTACATGAACCCAGGGAGTTTAAGTTGCTTCAATTCTTCTTTTGCCTGAAGGAAGCTGAAGCAAGTATTATATTCAGTTTTTAAAACCAGAAAGACAATCTGTTGAACTTAAGGAATTGCTAAAGGGAAATGCAGAAATTATTTAATTTTAAAATAATAAAAATATGTGGGATCACCTAAATGATTTAGAAATCAGAGAGTAATTTTCTTTACTACTTTTAGTACATATTCTCATAAAATACAACAACTATTTTAAACCTGAAAATACCTAAAATACTCCTTTAAACTCAAAATTAACGAAGAAAATAAGAGTGGAGTTAATGCTTTCTACAAAATTTTGTATTGTATGCACAGAAAAGCTGGGAGAAGTACTGGAAAGAGACAATCTAATGCTTATCCTCTAATCAAATCTTGTCCTCTTTGTTCCTTTTTAAATCTTACATTAATAGAAGGGAAGGAGCTGTTGTACAAAGTGTAACAGTGAGAATGGTAGTTATAGCATTTAGTAGATTAAGTTATTGGATTTTTCTCTAAAAATACCAAGAAGAAGCAGAACCAACAGGGGGATGTGACTACATATAATTGGTGAAACATACTCATTTGGAATGAGTGACTATTCAACTCGGGGATTGTAAACATCAAAAATTATTTTAACATTTATATAATTTGAACTGATTAAAGTAAAACTCAAAGAAGCTGATGAACACTAAACATAGTAGGATACACTAGGTGAAGACATATAGACCATTTTTTTCATTAAGGACTCAGGAACAGTTGAGGTACCTAGATGGTGATACAACCTTCAGCTTGCTAGCACACTATAATTCTCTAATAGGCTGTCATCACTTACCTGGTTTCAGCATCAGAAAAGTACACTGATGCTGTACTTTTCAAACATTTGTAGCCTGCCAAAACCACTATGGATTTTAATTATGTGCATAATAATAATAATTTAGGAAGTTAAAAAATCTACTGTAGACATGCCCAGACCTTTCACTCCAGGGTAAAACTCCATCTGCAGTAAGGCAGAATATTTTGAAAACTAGTGCCAGACTAGAAAACCTATGTTGTCCTCAAATATTTCTGGTTTTGTTTTTTTTTAACTCCCCATGAAAACTCAATTCTGGAAATACTCACTTAGCTGAGGCAATCTGGGTCTGGTAGGTTTAGGAAGTTTCTACTTAACCTCTTATTCTTTAGCTAATATTGTCCTTATTTGCTAGATGTACTTATAAAACCTAACTTTTGTCTGGGAGTTAGTGGAGGCAAAATAAGGTACTAATGAAAAAAGGGTTTTAACTGCAATTATTCCATACTTCTAACATAAAACCACCAATGGAAAATTTATATCATACGGGGAACTACAGGTCTGTCAAATTGTATGATGAATTCATTATTCCATTTTAGATAGCTAATAAAAGCACTTTGTTTTCTTTTAGTATTACAGAAACCACAGAACATGAAACATATACATTACCAGATATATATATAATGTAAATATAAAATATAATATAAAGTTATGTCTCTATATATTTATTAGCACGTTTTGTGCTCCATTACTTACGCTTGTATTTGAGGTTTTGGTGAATTTTCATACCAGGAAACTGATGAAGTGAAGCTGTAAGAATTGCTGCTTGGCTGCTTTGTAATGGCATCAAATTTGCTTTTAGAAGAATACTTAACACTACAAGGAGATTCTCGTGGTGCAGATGGGAAGGACAAACAACCAGAAGTACAGACAGTAGGCATATTTATACCATCCCTCAGAAATTCACTGTTTAATTTTTCAGATTTTATAAGCCTTTCTTCTTCTAGTGCATCTCTGTTTGGATAGCGAGCGTTTAGGGTTCCGTCCAAGGCCGAGTCCTCCGTTTCTTCGTAGTACCCATTCTGAACCATCTGCTGGTCCTCCTCCTCCTCGTCCCCTCTGCCCTGTTCCCACTGAGGATCACCAAGTCCTTTTTCAGGAGTTTCCTTCTGAGGGCTACCTGAATTGTTGTGGCTAATGGCACATGTGTCAGAAATATCTGTACTGCTTTGAGAGCCAAAATAATTTTCCACAAGCCCCTGTTTTACCATATCAGGACTGGCTGAAAAAGGGTCACTTGTACCCAGGTAAGTTTCACTTTTAACTGTAGGGGCTTCTGGATTTATTTGTTTGAGATCTAATGTATCACTATTTTTTCTTTTCACAGTTCTATCTTCACTAACTTCTGTATTAGTAGAAATGGAGCTTGAAACAACACAAGGGGAGCCTAAACAAACAGGTTTTGAATTTAATGTAACTGCTGTCCCTGCAGAATTACTGGATTTATCAGGACTCTGGGAGTCTTTACAAATAGGGTCCAAGTCAGGTTTGGAGTTGCAACTACTTTTCACATCACTGGAAGTAGCTTCATCTGAAAACACAGCTTGTAGAGGGTCTTTAGTGCTTGAATTTAAGAAATTTATTGCTATAGCTTCATTGTCCAAATGCCCTGAAAATATGACACTCTGCTGTTGTGAAACAATACTTGTCTTTTTACTAGCATCACATTTTGGCAAATCAATTGTTCCCAGATTTAACACAGTTTTGCTATCACTTAGCTGGCATTCAGGTACAATAGATTTCTTAGAATTTTCATCAGGTGACAGTTCATCATCAGAAGGTAGAGAGTTTATGGATGTCAAAGATGACTGTATTTCACTTAAAGCACTTGTACTCTCAGTACAATGATTTCCTAGTGAAAATTTTATATTATAATCAGGTTTCATCAAAAGCTGAGGAAATAATCTTTCATTATTGTAAGGGCCTTGTCCTTGTACAATTTCGAAAACTACATCAGGGTTTGGATGTGTTGCGAAAGAACTTGGTTCACTTTCAACACCTGAATCTGAAAATCTAGATGAGGCATATGTGGCATTAATATCTGGTAACTTAATTGTATCTCCACTTACGACAACATGATATTCTTTTGTAGAAGAAGCAGGTTGATTACTTCTTAACTTAGCTAATGATTCTCCAACAGAACGACACTTTGCTTCCTGCAAAGCTTCCTTTTCAAGTGTTATGTCTACAGATTTAGGTTTACCATCAGATTCTAAGGACTCAAAGTTAGGTAGTTGTAAACTATCTACAAGTATTTCATCTTGTTGAAGCTCTGTCCAAGGACCTAGTTTAACAGTTTTTTTCTCCCCACTGAAAAGATCTTTATTATAGGGATTTACTTCAATTGTTCTAACTCCTGAAGATGGAATTGCTTGATGATCATGGCAATCGTCTGATGAACTTCTGGTTGCCATACTGAGTTCCACGTGTGAAATTTCACTATCATCCTGGGAGATACCAAGTTTACCTGAAATGGACAAATTTGCACAAAGATTTAGGCTGCCAGAGTTCAAAGGATCAAACAGGTCTGGTTGCATATTTTCAATATCTGGAGACTTTTGTTCAGTTCTATTTGTTGGCAAATAGCTAGCTTCCTTTTGACTTGTCTGTCTGATGTAGGTCTTTAGGTCAATATTATATCCACATACTGTGGGATCCAGACCTTCCTTCTGACTATGTGAAGGGTTGCCTTCAAAGCATGTAAAGAGATCACTTGATGCTGTACTTTTCAAACATTTGTAGCCTACCAAAACCACAGAATCCTTAGAGTTCTGCTTTATTATTTTTTTGGTATTTTCAGGTTTCATTGTTTTCATGAGCTTAGTGACCTTAACCTTGGATTTATGTGATTCTTCATTCTTTCCTTTTAGAGATTTTGTTAGCTGCTTTTCACCTTCTGTATAGGAAAAATTGGAGGCACCAGCAGGTCTGATTTTCACCTCTGGGCTAGAAAGTCCAGCTACAGATCTTTCTTCAGTCTCATATTTATCCATTCTAGTGGACTCTGATCTCTGAAGATTCTGAATTCCCATCCAGGGTGCATCTAAGTCTTTTATCCAAAGAAAAAAAGATTCAGGTTTAAAACAAGGTGTGAGAATTCATATGATTAAGACTATTTTTTCTGGCTATAACTTTCTAATATCCTCAAAAATAAACAAACTAGAGGGGAAAAGAAATGGACCGACATTAGGGAATAGTTTTATGTATATTAGGGAGAATATACTGAAAATGACACAACAGCTTATATATTTTAGATTATACTTACCTTCAATAACTGAATCTAAATACCTATCTTCAAAGATTATAGGTAATGAATTGAGATCTCCATCTAATTCACTACATTCAATAGGTAGGGGTGGAAGAGAACTGCAGAAGGAAGTATTTTTGATAGCGGTGCACATCTGTAGATGACTCTGAACACTGAAAAATATTTCTTAGGTCAGACTGTAATTTTAAAAAATTACACCTAATTCCACTTTACAGATTCTATACCCATTTCCCTTCCCCTCACCATTCCTATGCTCCTTCCTCAAGATGTAACCTCCTCATGAAAGAGCTTCTTGTTCAGAGAGAAAAATTGGTAAAATGAAAATAATAGTTTGTTGACAATAAATTAATAGCTTATAAAACTATGGTTTGTTAAAAACTTATTTAACTTCCATTATATTCTTCTATACTTTTTAATGTTATTTCAAAGTGACTTACCTATGCTTAATGTCTGAACTTCCTAATTTGCTGAGAATAGCACATAGGAGAAAACTCAAATGGCTACTACTGATTTGATGGTAGTGTTGAAAAAAAAAAGTGTTCCACTGTTACTGCTGTACTTAACACATATTGATGAATACAATTAACAACTATTTAAAACAAGGTATATAACTTTCTGGTACAAAAGAGCCTTTCAAAAAATGTTTTCTCATGGAAAATTCCAAACAAATCAAAGTAAAAAGAATACTAAAATAAATCCACTCCGCTTCTACAATTAACATTTTGCCTTTCTTGTTTTAGCTATACTCCTACTCACTACCTATCCCCACACTCTATTATTATTTATAGGTGTGTGTTTTTAGGTAAATTCACATGTACTAAAATACACAAATCTTAGCCATTTGAAAAATGGATACATAATACAGACTATTTCCATCTACCCAGCGATTACCCTTGTTTTTCAAACTCCCAGCCCAAGTCAACAAGACAACCACTGTTCTGACTTTTTTTATCTTAGTTTTGCATGTTCCAGAACTTCACATATATAGTATCATATTGTATCTACTCTTTTATTCCAACTTCTTTCTCTCAATACAATGTCCTCAAAATATTCTTTAAAGCCAAAGAAAACCAATCGAAATATACTCAGTAGCAGACATAACAAAATGCAATGCCAGTTAAGAGAACTTATGAAAATCTGTAATATATAATGATAAATGTAAGAGATTCTGACCTGTGGAAATAAAAATGCAACTAGATGGCCAAATAGAAGGCTGGAGCCAGAGCTGTATGGGACTACCAAGGTTATAGTAGATCTGATTATAGGAAGAGGGGATAAAGTGCAAGATGCTTTTCTATATAAGGTATGGGTCTTTCATAAAGTAAGTCATAAGATTAAACCCAATTTGATTAAACAAGCTCTATCTGAACACCAAATTTTCCTAATTTCCTCATTTTAAATATTGTATATACTGTCACTAAATTCTGAGATACTTAATGTAAAAGGAAATAGAATTATTTTAATTTTGGATTTATGCTACTCACTGAAGTTCCTGGTATGCAATGACAGCTTCTCTTGGATGTTCAAAACAAAAGAATGCCTCAGAAAATCTGCGTACCTGAAAAATTCCAAAAGAGAATATGAATAACATGGCACATTTTAAAAAATCAATCAGGCCCAGCCGGACGTGGCTCAGGGGTTGAGCGTCGACCTGGGATCCAGGCGATCAGGGTTCGATTCCTGGTCAGGGCACATGCCCTGGTTGCGGGCTCGATCAATGACTCTCTCATCATTGATGTTTCTGTCTCTCTCTCTCCCTCTCCTTTCCTCTCTCTGAAATCAATAAAGATATATTTTAAAAAAATAAAAAATTAAAATTAAAAAATAAGAAAATCAATCAGCCATGGGATGGTAGGGAAAGAAACCCCTTCATTAGGCCTTCCATAAGCACCCCTGTGAGAATTAACCTCCCTCCTCAGTGTTGCAAAAGCACTGTATTTTGGTGCTCTATGAAATAAAACAATGGAATGCAGAATGAGAAATTTAGGTTTACAAAGACAGGGATCTGTTTGTCTTATTCACTACTACACCCCCAGTCCCACAAATAGTGCCCAGCACATGGGAAAAATGACAGAATCAGATTGCATTTCCACTACGCCATGTGCCAGGCATAGTATATGCCAGCTAAACTGAATGACTTATTGGCATCTTGACTTCGGGCATTTCACCTTTGAGCCTTGGATGATTTTCAAATTCTGTTTAGTACTTGTTCTATATATAAGGTTATTTTGAAGAATAAATGAGATAAAGACAAACTATTTGATAGCAGTTTTTAATCTGGAAAGTATGTATAAATATATTATTATAATTGCCATTATAAGTATTCACCACATTTTTCCTTAAAATAATTGATATGTGAATTGTCTCCTCTCTAATGTGTAATGTTCTTTAGAGTAGGAACTATATTTTTATGATTTATGTTAGACCCCCAAAAAATATATCTGGGTATGTTACAGAAGTAAGTACTTGGTAAGTACTGGTTGAATCTAATTAAATATTTCTTCCATCATATTTGTATTTTGATCCTTTCATTTCTAATTATACACAGAAAGGCTCTATCAGCTATTGGAGCAATATAAAGCAACAGTAAGGAGATGGAAAAATGTTTTGCTTAGAAGGTACAGGAAGGATAATTATTTTACATCTTGAAATTATATTACATCTAACTTTCTTTTCTAAAGGGAAATACAATTTAGGGTTCTTTGGTTTTAAACATACAATGAACTGGTGATTTATTTTACTTGTTATCAAGATGTGGCTATGTGAATTTCTGACTTATTTAACTTGTCTTCTTAAGCTGATGAGACTGGATCTTCAGAGGAACAAGACAGAACGGTGGGAAGAGGAAGGTATGTAGCATCTATGAGAATGACGCAACTTGTGTCCACTTTCAAATGTCATCCAATTGCCTCTTTATCCCTTCTAACACTAAAGATGAGGAGAGCCAGGTGGCATGGTTCAGCAGCTGAGCATCAACCTATGTATGATCTACGAGATCCCAGTTTGATTCCTGATCAGGGCAGATGCCCTGGTTGCTCAATCTCCAGTAGGGTGTGTGCAGGAGGCAGCAGATCAATGGCTCTCTCATCACTGATGTTTCTCTCTCTCTCTCCCCTTCCCTTCCTCTCTCTGAAATCAATAAAAACATTTAAAAAAAAAAATCTGTCTGCCTGTCTATCTACTACATATGTTTTCCCTGAGGGCTATAAAATATGAAGAAATGCAGCCTGAAGTCATCTGGATTCCTGCAGTTGCAGCTGGGCCTGCAAAACTGACTAGTCGATTTTACTTCTCTCTCTACTTTCCCCAGTTCCTACAATAACTGACATTTCTTGACAGCACTCTACCTACCAGGCTCTGGGCTAAATAAGAACATTATTTCCATTCTTTATTTTTTGTTAATCCTCACCTGAAGATATTTTTTCCATTGATTTTTAGAGAGTGGAAGGGAGGGAGAGCCGGGGAGAAAGAGAGGGAAGAAAGCAGGGAGAGAGGGAGGGGGAAGGAGAGAGGGAGGGGGAAGGAGAGAGAGGGGGGAGCACCAATGTAAGAGACACACATCCATTGGTTGCCTCCTGCATGCCCTCCAATCAGGGCTGGGGATGGAACTTGCAACCCAAGTGGGTGTCCTTGACCAGGAATCAAACCCTCCACCCTTTGGTGAGGGGGATGGCACTCTAACCACTGAGCTACACTGGCCAAGGCTCCATTCTTTCATTTAAACTATTTATAAAAACCCTATGAATGAGGAAATGGGCACAAAGAGACTAAGTACCTGGCCAAGATAACATAGCAAGTGATAAACATGGGATTCAAATAAAAATCTGAGAAATTCTAAACCTTGTGCTCTAAATTGCTTACCTCTTCCCTTCTGTATTAGACTCCCTGTTACCAGAAAGTCTTTTCTCTCCTCTTTGCACCCATATATAGTTTTCCTTCTAAATTTTCTCCTGCCATAATTTTTGTGCTGTGGCAATGTCTAATGAATAACCCCATTAACTGCATTATATGGACATAACTAAGGTATGACTGCTACCTGATGACAGCACAGCTTAATGTGGGGCAAAAGACATACATAGAAACAGTGTTAAATTTACAAATACAAACTTAGAATATGAGTGATATATATCATGACAAGTTAGTGTACTATTAATATAAAGTAGTGATATTCAACCAGTGTGCTACAAGAATTTTTAAAATATGCAATATCTGACTATTTGGTCAGGGTTACTGACCTCTTTTCCCTTAGATTGTCAAAAAAAAATGACAACAGCCAACACAACAATAGCTGTCCGATGTGAATGGATCAAAATTATACTTTTTTTTTTGTCAGATGGGCAAAAAATACTTTTTGGTGTGCCACAGAATTTTAGTATTTAGTGTATGTGTGCCATGAGATGAAAAAGGTTGAAAATCACTGACATAAAGATATATAATAGGTCAATGAAACAGAAAAGGAAAAAAAAACATGTTTGCAAAAAGATTTGTAGAAGAATATTTATTATCATTATTCGTAATAGCCAAAAAATGAAACAAACCAAATTAACAGGAGAAAAGATAAATAGACTCTGGTATATCATACAATAGAATACTACTCAGCAAGAAAAAAGTTACTAACGCACCCAGCAACATGGAGAATCTAAAAAAAATGAAAAGAAGCACAAGATAATTTTCTGAAGTAATGGGAATGTCCTATATATTGACTGGGGTGTTAGTGACATGGATGAACAGATTTGTCAAAATTCATTCAACTGTCCACTTAAAATATGTGCATTTCACTGGATTGAAACTTTACCTCAATAAAATAAAAATAAACCTTCACTACTTGAAGGTTTATTTTCTAACAGCCTATTGGGTATTAGAAAGTATATTCTAACACCCAATAGGTTGGCACAACATCCATGTTCTACTCCTCTCGTGTCCTTGCCCATCTCTTGGCTGTATAGTTTATAAGATCTATTGTGTTTCACTGACACTGAGAAGTGGTCTACTTGCCTGTCTCACTGGGATCAAGTTCAAAAATGAAATGCTAAATTTCCTAGATCATATAATCCTAACTCTGTAGGATCTTATTTCTCAAGATTAAATTCAACTGTGAACCTCATCGTCACTTAGTCCAAGTGTTTTGAGATACAGATACTTTTGAATCCATGTATAACGCTTTCTCAGATTTCACCCCAAGTCATTTGTGTGACACTAGGTTTTTTTTCATTAGTTTGGTATGGGTATATTTGTGATCAGCATAACATAACTTATTGTTTTGGTTTTCAGAGAATCTTTACAAAATTTGTTTACACTTATATTCAACACTTGGCAGTATAAAGTGCAATTCCCATGGATAAAGACTAAATCTGTGTACATATCTTTGACTTTTTATACTGATTTTGTCAGGTACCTCAAAAAGCATCTAAAACACTATCACAGACAGATATTTCAAGCTAACATGCCTTCTGTAAGTATTTTTCAAACAGTGATTAAAACTTTAGTGATTCCATTCCCTGAACATTTTGTTTTGTATGCTCTTTAAAGTTATTTAAGCAGACAGTTTCTTTCATTTGCTACCGTTTCACATTACCCTAATCTTGGACTTTATTTCTTGTTATCTTGAAGACAACAGAGTTTTGCTTTTGTGTTCAAAATCAAGCTGAGAGAGCTCTCAATAACTTAAACAGGACATAATTTCCTTTTTTTTGCAAGGTAATTTTTTCTGTGGTATTTCACTTAGCATATTCTCCAGGTCCATTCATGCTGTCGAAAAAGGTAAGATCCCCTACTCTCCCCCCCACTTTTTTACAGCCGAGTAGTATTCTATTGGGTAAATGTACCACTGCTTTTTTATCCACTCATCTATTGATGGGCATCTGGGCTGCTTCCATATGTTGGCAATTGAAAAGAATGCTGCAATGAACATAGGGGTGCATATATTCTTTCAAATTAGTGTTTTTGGATATATCCCCAAAATGGAATTAATACTGTTGTAATTAGCTAGTTTATTAATAGAAAAGGAGCAAAGAGAAGGTCAGACATTATAGGCATGATCAGTTGGGCAGCTTCAACAGGAAGCTGCAATTTCACTCTCCAGGGAACCACCAGCCCATTCCCTGAATATCGCCAGGGGAAAGGGTCCAACAAAGGGGAGATACATGCATGCCCAATGAGGTTGGGGTGACACAGGGAAGGTACTTGCCTGTCAGTCAAACCTTGGGACTGAGATCATTGACCAGAGGAGGGTGGAGCCAATACAAGCCAACAAAACTTTGGGAATACATAATTCCCTAAACAAAGGAATTCTCTCTTGGCTCTTGGATCTCTTGCATTCACCCATGTTTTGCACTATAGACATGTGGCCGTGTGGACCCCACATGCAATGGACTAATGGGCTGGAACTGGGAACACAAACTAAGCTAGCATGATGCTGGATTAGACTATCCCCTAACATGGAGAGTTTGAAACCTCTGACACTGGCTTTGATTCTAGCCCTATTGAAGCCACAGCTACACTTCTTCCCTGGTGGGGCAAAGGGAAATGGGACCTTAGAAACTCAGAGTTGTAATTCCACAGAAATAAAGCTTTCTACAATATTTCACCCTCCTGTGAGTTTCAGGAAATTCTTTTCCTTGGAATATCGCACAAAGCCCACTCCTACGAGCAACAGGTGGGGAAAAGGACCTCTCCCCACTGCTAACAGAATTGCTGGGTCATAAGGCAGTTCCAGTTTTAATTTTTTGAGGTAACTCCATACTGCTTTCCACACTGGCTGCATCAACCTGCATTCCCACCAACAGTGCACGAGGATTCCCTTTTCTCCACATCCTCACCAACACTTGTTTGTTGATTTACTGATGATAGCCACTCTGACCAGTGTGAGGTAATATCTCATTGCAATTTTTATTTGCATTTTTCTGATGATTAGTGACATTGAGCATCTTTTCATGTGTCTGTAGGCCACCTGTATGTCCTCTTTGGAAAAGTGTCTATTCAGGTCCTCTGCCCATTTTTAAATCGGGTTGTTTTGGTGTTGAGTTGAAATTATTTATAAATTTTAGAAATTAACCCCTTATCAGGTGTATTATTGGTGAATATGTTCTCCCATTCAGCGGGTTGTCTTTTCATTTTGTTGATGGTTTCCTTTGCTGTGCAAAAGCTTTTGTTTAATGTAGTCCCGTTTGTTTATTTCTTCTTTTGTTTCCCTTGCCTGAGGCGCTATATCAGAAAAAATATTGCTATGCGAAATGTCTGAGATTTTACTGCCTATATTTTCTTCTAGGATTTTTATGGTTTTGCAACTTTCATTTACGTCTTTAATCCATTTTAAGTTTATTTTTGTGTATGGTGTAAAAAAAGTGGTCCAGTTTCATTTTTTTGCATGTATCTGTCCACTTTCCTAACATCATTTATTGAAGATACTGTCTTTACTCATTTTATGTTCTTGATTTCTTTTTCAATGTTGACCACAAAGGTGTGGGTTTATTTCTGGGCTATTCTGTTCCATTGATCTATATGCCTGTTTTTATGCCAGTATCATGTTGTTTTGATTACTATGGCCTTGTAGTATTGTTTGATATCAGATAGTGTGACACTTCCAACTTTGCTCTTCTTTCTCAAGATTGCTGAGGCTATTTGGGGTCTTCTGTGATCCCATATAAATTTTTGGAGTATTTGTTCTAGTTCTGTGAGATATGCCATTGTTATTTTAATAGAAATTGTGTTGAATCTATAGATTGCTTTAAGTAGTATGGTACATAATTTAATTAAAGTAGATTGCTTTAATTAAATTATGTTAATTCTTCCTATCACTGAATACAGAATATGCTTCCATTTATTTGTATCTTCCTCAATTTTCTTCAGTATTCCGTAATTTTCCAAGTACAATTTATTCCTAGGTACCTTATTTATTTTTAGCAAATGTAAATGGGACTGTTTTCTTAGTTTCTCTTTATGATAGTTCATTATTGGTCTATAAAAATGCCATCGATTTCTAAATATTAATTGTGTATCCTGGTACCTTCCTGAATTCATTTATCAGTTCTAGTAGTTTTTTAGTGAAGTGTTTAGGGTTTTCTACATACAGTATCATGTCATCTGCAAATAATTACAGTTTTACTTCCTCCTTTCCAATTTGGATGCTTTTTATTTCTTCTTCTGATCTGATTGCTGCGGCTAGGACTTCCAGTATTATGTTGAATAAGTGTGGTAAAAGTGGACATCCCTGTCTTGTTCCTGATCTTAAGGGAAACATTTTGAGATTTTGCTCACTGCGTATGATGTTGGTTGTGGGTTCATCATATATGGCCTCTTTTACATTGATAAATGTTCTGTCTATTCCCACTTTGCTGAGAGTTTCAATCATAATTGGGTCCTGAATTTTGTCAAAATGCCTTTTCTGCATCTACTGATATGATCATGTGATCTTTATTCTTCGTTTTGTTTATGTGATGTATCATGTTTACTGATTTGCAAATATTGTACCAACCCTGCATCCCCAGAATAAATCCCACTTGATCATGGTGTATGATCTTTTTAATTTATTACTGAATCCAGTTTGCTAATATTTTGTTGAGGATTTTAGCAGCAGGGTAATTTTTCAAGGGGGAATAAAACCTCAACTTACATAAGTATATGTTCCAATATTGATTCAAGATACCAATATTTATTCCTTTTCATTTTTTTTCACTAGTTAATTTGTTAAAGAGAAAAAGCAGATATTAGATTTTATGCCTGGTTTTGAAAATATGGTACCAATTATAATTCAAGAAGCTTGTATTGGAGTTTATAACATCTAGATCTCTTGAATGCAAAGTTTCTGTGCTAAGCCTCTGAGGACTATGAATTTTTAAAAAATCAACTATATACTAGGATTCTACTGAAACAAAGACATATACATCAAGTAAACTTAGATTTAAAAAATCTTTTCTCCCCCTTGCCATGTGGATTTTTCTCAAACATGTAAAAAATTAATGATTTCAAGAAAACTATCAGTAGCAGTCATAAACACAATACTTTCTCTCAATTAAAAAAGTTATGTTCTATCATTTAAAAATTTTACCAAAAAGTAACTGTTGAATATATATGTCTTAATTTATAAGACCCTTTTACTGGAAAAAAATTAGTTTAAGACTTTTCTTCTTGTCCTCATGTCCTTTGTCTCAAAGGACACTATGAAGAGATATTGAGAACTGAAGGATAAAAAAATACAACATATCACAACTTGTGGAATGCAGCTAAAGCAATACTTATAAACTTACAAACTTAAATGCATAAAATAAAAAAGAAATGCTACATTAATAAGCTAAGCATCTACTTATAGAAATTTATAAAGTTGGCAAAATAAACCTAAAGAAAGTAAGAGGAAATACTAAAGTAAAAACAAAACTAATGAAACAGAAAACAAAACAAGAGAGAGAACTGAAAGCTTGGTTCTTTGAAAAAACTAATAAAATGACAAACTTTTGGTAGGACTGATAAAGAAAAAAAGAGTGAAGACACAAATAACTAATATCAGGAATGAAACCAAGGAAAATACTACTGATACTGAAGGTGTTAAAAAGAAAATTGAAGGATACTATGAATATTTGATGTCAATAAATGAATAAATTTAGAAAGAACTTCTGGAATAATATAACTTACTAAAACTGATTGAAAAATAAACAAAATACAGTATTCTCACTAATACTGTACCACCTGAATTTAATCACAAGAAAACATAAGCTGAAGAATGGACTACAAAACTATTGGCTAATACTCTTCAAAAAAATCAAAGTCATGAGACAAAAAAAATATAAGAAACTTCCAGATTAAATGAGTCTAAAAAGAAATTAAAGGAATAAGACAACTGAATGAATTATGTGGTCCTGAATTTGATGCTGAAAAGGAGAAAAAGGTTATCACACAGAACATTAGACAATTAATAAAATTTAAAAATGAATTATACATGAGATAGCAGTACTGTATCAATATTAGTGTTGGTTATTGTAGTTTGGTTAAGTAAGAGGCTATCTTTGTTCTTAGTCAGTATACCCTGAAGTATTTAGGGATAAAAGAGCACAATGTTTATAACTTTCAAATGGTCCAGATATATGCACCTATCTACAAAAAGAAATGATAAAGCAAATGTGCCAAAATTATAATCTGTGCTTCTGATGAAGAGTTATTGTATACTCTTTCTGTGAATTCCCTATTATATTTTAGAAGTCTGATAAATTTGCCTTTCATATTTGTCTTCAATTCATCTGAAATTCAATTTCATATATTTTCTTCCACATGGATATACAATTGTCCCAGTCATTTATTGAAAATCTCACCTTTTCATTGTCCACCTGCATTTATTATGTCGAAATACGGATATGACTATGTCTGGCCTTTCTCTTCTGTTCCATCTACACTAAAATTAAGACCTCTAGTTCACCAAAAAACAGCATAAAGACAGTGAAAAATCAAACCATCATATGAGGTTTATTTATAAAACATAACACAGGAACAGTATTTAAAATACATAGAAAACTATTATGAATCAAGAAAAAAGGTAATCCTATAGAAAAATGGGCAAACTATTTGAACAGGATATAGAATATAGATAGTCTATATTAGTTTGAGATGGCTCTCTAGTTCCTGATTTCTGTTCCTAACAAGACCTGGATATGTATGTATGTATGTATGTATGTATGTATGAATATAATCCTGTTCTTGGGTTCCCAGGAAAATCTATATCATACATTTTTCTATTTTCTTTACATCTAGGTGATTTTTCTTACTAGCAGGGGTTAACTAAGTTAGGTCACGTGCTCCACTGTATTGTTCTATTATTATCTTTAGAAATCAAACAATAACACAGTAATAAATGTCTCTTTTCAGATTTATCAACACATGAAGTTAAAAAATCAGGCTTTTCACTCATAAGAAATTTAAGATAAATAATAATACTCATGAAAATGCTCTAACAACAGTTTTCTTTAACTTACCCTCAAAGTATGGTTCTCTTGTGCTAATAACAGCCTTAGTTCTTCATGTAGTGTTATAACTTCCAGAAATTGTCCCCATAAAGCCATCAGAAGTGAGCAAAGTTGTGCAAGATTCATATTTATAAGTTCTGCCAGTTCATCAGGGTTTTCTATTTTCTGAAATGACAAGAAAGGCTCTCTGAGACTTACTATAATACATCTAAATATACATAATTGAGAATATCAATACAAAGGCATATTTTTAGTTTTAAAAAATGTGTGCCTAGCCAGCTTGGCTCACTAGTTAGAGTGCTGGCCTGGGGATTGAAGGGTCCTGGGTTTGATTCTGACCAAGGGCATGTACCTTGGTTGCAGGCTCGATCCCCAGCCCCAGTCGGGGCGAGTAGGGGGGGCAACCACTCCGAAGTCTCTCTCATATCGATGCTTCTCTCTCTCTCTCTGCGCCCTCCCTCCCTCCCCCCCTTCCACTCTCTCTGAAAAGCAATGGAAAAAATACCCTCAGGTGAGGATTAAAAACAAAAGAAGTATGTGTGTGTATGTCTGTAGAAAGAGAACTGACCAATGGTTTTTTTCTATTTGATAGTTACTATATAGCAATTTTCAATGACTTAACTAATATTTCAATATCTGAGATAACTTGTAACTGCAATGTCAAATACAGTACAAAATTATGAAATGGAATTCTATAGAGCATGATCAACTTCAAACACTAAAATATTGAGAATTTTAAACACAATGTACAAATCATATTGAAAGTTATAAAATTTTTGAAAGATAATGATATCTTAGAATAAGAGTTTTTCTCCAATCAGCAATGTAAAGTATTTAAAAGATCTGTAATTCCTCATAAAGGGCTGAGGGACTTTCTAAAGTACTGCTTTTCTGTCACTTCTAGGTTTCCTATGTTCTGTTTTGCTTGTGATAATTCTTGTCAAACACGTCTTTCTCTTTCTAATATTCACCCACTGTTTATTGAGCACATTTTACATGCTAGAGCCTACCATTCTACAGATACAAAGATTAATATGAGAAGTTCACAGTCGAGGTGAGGAAAGTAAGGTAGGTAAACAATTTTAATATTATGAATGTTCTTATAGTGATATTAAATTATTCCATTTATTTAAATCTTCACCTAAGCTGATGATAAAAGTTAAAGAGTACTAGATTATACTACGAAACTAGATTATATATAATCTTTTAAAAGGCATTTGGTTTTCTTGAATGATAAAATATGGATTTCTGAACAAAGAACAACAAAAGACTATAAACACAGACTGAATGCTTCTCTTTTGGACACGTATTTTTATTATGAGGACAGGTTTTTCTTTAATTCACTGAGGCAGCAGCCAGTTTTCAGGCAGATTTCTTCCTGCAAACATCTGTCTTCAACTACTAGTAATAACAGGACATCTACTCCAAATATATAGAAAGATGTTGATTTCATTTCCTTCCTAAAGAAGGTAGACATAGTCTATTGGGGTTAAAGTTGAAAGTCGCTCCCATAGTTTTAATTACCACCTATATACCACAGATGGCTAAATTTATATCTCTGGATCACAGCTCTCTTGACCTCTAGACCTATTACCTACTGGATGACTGTATTTGGACATGAAAAGAAAGTTGCTCAAGTTCAACTTGTGCCAAATTACAATTATATCTCTACTCTCTCTTTCTTAAAAAAAACAACACAAGCCCACCAAAATACAAAACAAAAAATAAACCTCCCATCCTCCCCAAATGTTGCTTATCACATATTAAACTCTTAATTTCAGTTTATTTTTACTTCTTTTTAAAGTCTGCAATTCAGCAAGCTTTTCTTCATCCACCCAAACCAAGCTTCTGTTTATCTACCTTAACTCAGAGAACACATAAGACAAAAATTCAGCAAAATTAGTAATAAGGGAAGAGAGAGTCTTTTAGTCTCTTTTGTGACTTTGGTTATTGGTACATAGTAGTCACTCAAATATTTACTGAATGAATAAGAAATTATAGGCTTCAGATAAGGAAAAAGCTACCAGAATTTATGGATAAACTTAGAAAATGTTGACTAATTCCAGAATTCTGAAATGGAAGCTAATAGAACATATAATAAATATTGATTCAACAACATACAATAAATCTACAGATGTGTTTTTCCTCAGGGGATGATTTATAAATGTTCAGATTTTAGAGAGGGGTAGGGGGAGGAGAGGGGTAGAGGGGAGGGGAGGGGAGGGGAGGGGAGGGAGAAATCGATAAAAGAGAGAAACATCGATTGGTTGCCTTCCGTATGCACCCCGACCAATGATCGAACCTACAACCTAGGTATGTGCCCTGATGGGGAATCCAACCTGCAACCTTTTTGGTGCACAGGATGATGCTCCAACCAACTGAGCCACCTGGCTGGGGTGAAGCTAACAAGTTTTTAACGTCTCTCTTAAGAACATACAGAAGATGACAATGTAATCTAAAATAAGCTGAAACCTGCAGTATTGTTCCAACAATAGTTTAAACAAAGGTTAGAAAAAGACTTAGATAAGCATTTGACAGTAAATAGCATGGTGTAAGGCAAGCAACACTGTACCTAATATAACCTACAAACAAGTAGAAATAATTCTCCTGGCCCTACCATAGGCTGAATAAAGTACACAACTTTTTTTCCCCTTTCCTGAGAGCAGGGCTATCTAGATACCTTGCAATTATTAATTTTATTCCTCAGGGATCATGGCACCACAGTTCTGAGAGAAGACTTCAGTATATTCATTACTGGGAAAGCATCCCTTAAAGTATAAACAAATTACTTTTCTGGTTTACATAAATCTTTACAGTAAGTCTTAAAATATAAATAATAAAATTATTTTATGTTGAAAAGAAAATTGGAATTACGTTTGACAAGATCTTTTATATGTATAAATGTAGGAATAAGATCTTACATTTGTATTGTATTTTTTCAAATACCATTCACTATCTTGTCTTACATGGAATATATACTTTTCATAGCATTAAATGATCTTGTTTGATTACAAACAAGATTTTGTTTTATGCCATTTTCACTATATATCACAGTATGAACATTTTCCCACATCATCAAACACTTCTTCAAAGCATCATTTTAAAGGTTGTGAAAAAATTTGACTTGCTGAAATAAAACAAATGTTCATTTCTAAGTAATATAATTTTATAAAAATATGCAAGTTTAAGTGATGCTTTAAAAATTGTCCAGAAATTCTATGAGTAAACTAATTGAAGAGAAAACACACTTTTGATCAGCTGTCTTTGCTATTTCAATTATATGCAGAACAACATACTTTTTAAAGATAATTTAAATTCAAGTTCAAGTCAAATGTCTTTTGATCAACTAAGCTGTGGTTCTACCATGATCAACAATTTTATCTTTGCATTTTAGGAAGGATAACTAATTATTAGGTTTTCTTAGACACAATTTTTAGAATAGGAAACAATCCACTAAAATAACTTGATAAAAAGTCCAAGTACCTTAACTTCTTCACATAGTTCAGTAAGCCGAGCTTCTACATCCATATCCTCTGAAAGGATTAAAGAGCAATTAGAGAAAGTATTTCAATGTTAGATCTGAAATCTATTTTTGAAATTATATCAATTAAATTACCTTTTAAAAACCAGGTTAAGAAATATCTTGACTCTAATGAATTAAATGTCAATATAATGTATATTCATAAATATATTAATCATGTAGATAATGTGATAATCCTTATATTCTATGCTCTATTAAACAGTGTTTCAGTTCCCAAAAGAGGCTAACACGGTCAAGGAAATATTGACTATATACCTAAAGTAACTTGCACAACTGCATCACAGAAAAGACAAAACAATATAATTAAGTTTTCTTGCATTTCACATGCTGTAAATTCCACTAAAGCTTAGTATTTTGTCTTATATGTATACATTCCTTGCTTTTTACAAAAGCTATTGCTAAAAAATTCAAGTCAAATTAATCTTTATAACCAAAAAGTATGTAAAACATACCTGGAGTACAGGCTATTTAATAAAAAGGAATGACAAAATCCTCTTCAATAAAAAGTAAGTTTCGCCCAGCCAGGCGTGGCTCAGGCGGTTGAGCATCGACCTAGGATCCAGGAGATCAGGGTTCGATTCCTAGTCAGGGCACATGCCCGGGTTGCGGGCACGATCCCCAGTTGGGGGAATGCAGGAGGCAGCCGATCAATGACTCTCTCATCATTGATGTTTCTATCTCTCTCTCTCTCTCTCCCTTCCTCTCTCTGGAATCAATAAAGATATGTTTTAAAAAAAAAAAAAAAAAAAGGTAAGTTTCTAGTTTAGTTTAATATTCAGTTTTCGCCTGGCTGGGTGTGGTTCAGCAGCTGAGCATCGACCTAGGATCCAGGAGATCACAGTTCAACTCCTGGTCAGGCCATATGCCTGGGTTGTGGGCTCAATCCCCAGTCGGGAGTGTGCAGGAGGCAGCCAATCAATGACAACTCCTCATCACTGATGTTTCAGCTCTCTCTCTTTCTCCCTTCCTCTCTCTGAAATCAAAATATATTAAAAAAAATTAAAATTCAGTTTTCTATAAGTCTAACAGTGAGGCAAAATTTTTCCATACAATTCTGGTTTATTTAATGTATGCTACAACCATCTATTAAAAAGTTGTACACATTAATTTGCAATTAAAATGGTAACATTTACAAGGGAATATAGAAACTAACAGAACAGAAAGATTTATTAGTTGCTTTCCCTAAGTTCTGAAATACCATATTTAGATATATTTCATTTTTAATCAGAAATCAAACCAAAATGAGATCTCCTAAAGAACTATAATAGCATAGTTATAATCACACAAAATTCCATAATCTTGTTGCTCAAAGAGAGTTTAATTGATCATTCTCACACAAAGGCAAGAAAACTTTCTATGACATCCCTGAATTCACTCAACTGACTATCTTATAAGGCAGACTGAATGTTTACTACTTGATAAAAATAATGATAAACATTTAAATTTGATAAAATAAGCAGTTACAATTAAGTGGTAAATACAACCAAACTATGATGTGAACAGATATTCTACTGGTAACTAAAACCAGTAGAACACATATGTTTTGTAATTGACAAAATAAATGTATAAATAATATTGTATTTAGTTATTAAAATATACCAGGAAACAGATCACAAATTTGGTCAGCCCATTGATAACTAAAGAAATCTGCTAAGATTTCAAAAATCATTTCATTGTCAGATAAATCAGTGGCTTCTACTATTGGTTGCCAAAATTTAAAAAAAACCAGCAGCAGACCCTGTATTAAAATTGTAACTTTCATATGCCAATATCTGCTTTCACATTACTCATGATCTTTTCCAGTGATAGAAGAAAATGTTAGTTTTAGTAGTTATATATTCTGCCTAAGTATTTTTTTAAAATATAAAGCTTTTTAAAGTTTTGATACATTTTTTAAATCTTTACATACAAGATCTAAATGCATAAACTGGTACATTAGCATTATGGCTAGTGAAAGCTACTTCAGTGTAAACAACATCTTGAATGTTTAAAAGCAAAACTTAACCTCAAAATCTTTGAGTTCAAGTGATTTCAAAATCATTTAGGAGTGTTACCTGAATTAAAATTCTATTTTAATTAAGTTTTCGTCTTAACATGACATATATCTAACAACTTTATAGAAATGTAGAAATGTGATTATCTTATATAAAATCATTTACTTTCGCTCCTCCTGCTACTCTGAGATTACAGTCTAGAACATATCCTTCCATATTTTTCAAATATTCATATGTATACATAAATGAGTTTTGGAGTCCTTGTTTTACAAAAATGGGATTGTATTTTACACCCTTTCTGCAATTTGCCTTTTTCTCTCAGCACTACTCCATGGAACTCTGGTATACAGCCCTAAAGCATTTTTTTAAATGGCTGCATAATATTCCTTGGTGTGAGTACCTTATAATTTCTTCTATATTCCACTCTTCGCCAAATGATGGTCATTCATCTTTGTTTTCAGTGTTTTAACACTATGAACAATATTGCAATAAACATGCTTGTACATATATTTTTAGATATTAGTACTCTTATTTTATGATATAGGTTAACAAAAGTGGGGTTGCTAGGTCAAAGGGTAAAATGTATCTTATTTTCTAAATCCATCCATTTATTCATTCAACAGATATTAATAACATAGTTCAGAAAATGCCAATACAATGCTAGCTATTAAGAACCAAAAATACCTTGATAAATTACTTAATAAAAGTATTGATAAAAGTATAATTTAATTCATTACACTTTAGTTTTAAATCAAGTCTTTTCCCACCCAACTAAAAACTGGGCTCTTCTTTATATAGAGCTTATTACATAAATAGCATTCCATAGAATTATTTAGAATGTAAATCGATAGACTTACAATAGTTTAAATGAGAAGTATATATATATTTTCCAGTTCAACCACTTACTCTGTGTTTTTTTTTAGATTAAAAAAAAAATTACTGGGGAAGAAGTATATTTTTATTGCTAAAAAGAACACTAACATATGTCACAAATGACCACAATCAAATTCTTTAATTTTAGTTACTTTACATGAGAATATAAAATTATATTACAAAATAGTGATCATAATAAATCTTCAACCTTTGTTTTTTCTTCCTGATAAGAAATTCAGTTCCACTCTTAAGTTTTAGTGAAAATTGACGCAGCTTAAATATTTCTGAGCTAGTTTTCATCTGAGAAGTGTTAAGAAAGATTTTTGGCTCCTTAATTTACTTTTGTTCATACTCCTAAAAATGAAGAAACACTGTGATTTTATTTTTTATTTCTATAGCCTTTTATAACTTTTAAAAAATGTAATTGTGATGGTCTACCCAATGTAAAGCAAAAACTTTCAATATACTTATCAAAAAATAGTGAATTAAACTCTATTGCTAGTCAATAACAAGTCTAAAATATATAGGGATAGGGAAATACATCAACAAAATAATGAAATTAAAATATTTCCTTTACAATATGTAACATATCTGGATAGTGGTGACTGATACTACTTGCTTTTTAAATTTAGAATAAAAAATAAATGCAAATTGACACAAAAAACAAAACCAGATAATGAAGATGTTTCTCTTCTTTATTTCTGTAATGCATGAAATCAGCTTCAGTTTTTAAACCACATTTTATTATCACTAGCCCTAACCAAAGATAAATTGAAGGCAGTATCATTAAACCAACAAATCCTGGCAATAAACATGGCTTCCAAAAGTGCTGTTTGTGGGAACTCTAAAAGATATGGAAAGAGCCAAAGAAATCTCTGCATTTACCATTTCCAGTTTTAAATAAAAACTTCAATATTACAAATTAAGAAATTAACTAAAGCTTATTTACAAACCAAATTCTAAAAGTTCTTAAATAAGGGTGGTAGAAACATATTATATTAATAAATACATATTTATAAAATTTGACACTAATTTAAAGCAAAATTTCATACTAATTTAAAGGGATTATTTACTTAACCTATTTGTTAACATACCTAGACAGGTGTCTTTCTGGGTTCGTGGCTGTTTTCTTCTGAGAAGGCGTTCATAAAGGACCTGCATGTTGGCCTTGGCTAGTTATAAGGATTGCACACAGCACTAGTTACTATACTCCTTTTACAACAAAATTTATTAGAATTTCCGAAGTTGTTATTAATAGGCTTAGCATTGACCTGATAGTGCAGTTAGAACTCTAAAGCAGAATCTTTGCGTTAGTTAATTAGCTTATTAGAATCACAAATGATGTACATTCAAGTTTATATTACTTTGTTTTCTATTTAAATGTATGCATCACTCAATATTTCATAATCCATATTTTTATGTTTTAATTTCTTAGACTCAAAATTTTAGAGTTGGCAGTGATCTGAGAGATCAGCTAAGTCAAACCCTTGCTTTTACAAGTGTAGATACTGGGGCCCAGAAAGGTTACCACATTTGCCAAAGCCTAGATTCCAGAACTTGTGACTCTCATTTTCAGTTAGAGCTGCTTGCACCAAACCAATATTTAACTCTATGTCATCAAAAAAATGTACATCATTCATCTAGGAGAAAAATAAGGCAAAAGCAGAAAGGAATTCAAGGCATATATTAAAAGATGGAGTAGAGTTTAGATACATTCAAAGTATGGTGGAGTTTAAGACTTTTAAATATATATTTATTTGAATACTCAAGAAAAATGCTAAGTAGTAGAAGGAAATAAAATACATCCTTTAATCAAGAACTACTTTAAGTCCACTTATTAAAACTGATGAATATGATGATGTTTAGTCAGCAGTGTTGTATGGATGTATTATTTAGTGCCTACAATTTAATTTTGCTAGAATAAAAGTAAACAACGTTAATATCAATAGCTAAGAATATGCAGTAGTTTTACTGAAGTGTTGATAGTATTTTTAGAGGTTCTTCTAGAAGATGCATTCAAGAATAAACTAATAAACTGTCAAAATAAATAGAAAATATAAATAGTAATGAAAAGTTTAAGAATAACACAAAGTATTATCAATAAATATTTATTGAAGATGAGTCTTGATTTTAAAAATCCCTAGGAAACTGCTATAAACTATGTGTTGATGCTTATATACTTCTCAAGTAGCAACAAAAACTGCATTGTGCTGTTTTATTCATTCATTCACTCATTCAACAAATATATTTTGAATAAATACTATGAATAAGGTAGTAATAATTTTATTCTATCACTATTATTTACTTGTTAAAGTCTAGGTTTGCTTTAGAATTTTATTTTTTGATAAAATATATTAACCATATAATTTGGAATAAAGTTGATATCCATTTAGTAAATAATCTCCTGAAATTAAATATAAGGGCTCTTTTAATTATGAAATTTTCTACGTTACATCTAGAAGCCCAAACAGATGACAAAAAAAACAATCCTTATCTGAGAGAAAATCAAAAGCCTTATAAAATGATCACACTGAAGTTAAAGTAATAAATTAGCAATAAAGTGCTAATACCGTCTAAGCTTTTTGAAATAAGTCTTTGCCTTTGAAAAGAGATGCTCGTTTTCTTTAAACATTACTTTCTTTTAGAGAGAAATATTTAAGTTAAAATAGGTTTTATGTGTTTTTTCATTTGCAAATATAAATCTACTTGAAAATTAAATGCTGATAAACATCTTCCTTCCTTATACAAGCATATATAGGCCCATCTCATATATGACTCCACATTAAAAATCACAAGAAGCCCAGTCTTGTGGGTGAGTTTCTCTCGTTCATTCCTATGCTGAACTGATTACTTATTAAGGGAAGGGAGAAGTCAAAGCTTTTTAAAGAGTGAGAACCTATTCTTTCCTCAGTACCTGTATCTCAGTACCTGACATAAAAAGCCCAAGGGAATTATATCATTAAAAAGTTTTACAGCGAGAGCTGCTTTACACCTTGTCTTTTGGATGTCCTCATCTTTCCTGCCAGACTCATGCACCAACGTGGTTCCCTTTAATCTCCCTATCTTTCAAATGGAATCTACTTTGCATATACAGTCTCAAACCTAATAAGTGACAGAAATGGCTCCAAACATGCACTTTTAAGCACTATGAGCTAATGCCTCCATGAATTCTACTACAGCATTCAACGTCAAAACTACTAACAAATTTTTTTGTAGAAATGTTATTACACACGCTTCTAAGTTTCACACCACTACTTTTTATAACACTACTTTTCAGGCACCTGGTACTGTCCTTCATTAATATTGTGGTTTAATAATTTTGTGGTCTGGTCATTAAATCTAAATTAATCAAAAAATTTTATATAATTCTTCTAAGAAAATGTGTCTGAGTTTCAAGGAGCCAAGCTGAAAAATACATGGACCATAATTTTTCCATTAATTGAGGATAACTGATAGTCTAAATTAGTCTATTCTACAAACAATTCTTTCATTTTAAAAAGTTTACATTTTAGGCAGTTGTCCCCTACAGGATTTTCCTAAGGGAAATAGAAGGATTCTAAGTACATGAAATAATAGCAAGGAAAAAGAAAATTTCAGAGGACAGTAATCAAAAGGCTTCCACACTTCCATTTTTATCTTTAGGAAGAACACATGAGCAAAAAAGAACAAACACACTTTCCTATTGGTAGTGTATGTATGCATACATTGGGATTTTTGCATCAAACATTCTAAACAGTCAATCTGTATCTGTTTCTCCTTAAGTCAAAAAAGTGTGAACTGTCTAACGAAATTAATCAAACCCTCTGGAGTAGTTGCTGACAGGGAATGGGACAATAACCAGAATTTTCTCACAACTGAATTTAAGTAAGGTACAAATTATTTCACTTTCTTACAATTCTTTTGTATCTCAAAATAGGCAATTATAGGCTAGTCTCAAACCCAATAATTATTTTCAATAATGATGACTATTTTTGAGTGCATCAATGTTGTTAAAAGACTGAGATTCTTGAACAAAGAAACAAACAAAGAACACTGAATAATTTAAGTAAAATTTTAAAAGTAACTCGTGATTTATTCAAATATCTAATAAGAATAATTTATTCTGAAGAGATCATTAAAATGTGCTTTTATGGTAAGCTATTACCTGATATTTTAAAATAAAAGCTTATAAGTAACTTATTAAAAGTCTAAATAAAATATATTTTTGTTAATCCCAATAATTTGTCTTTTGTGAAATTATATATGTAAGAAAATTTTGCAAACTACCAATGACATACAAAATTAAGGCAATATGATTTTTTTTCTCATGTACTGTAACATATATGCAGATATTACTGTTGGATTAAAACTAAAGTTTAATTTTTAAAATTATTTAAATAATTTTTAAAATGTTAAAACTGAGTAATGTTATTCTTTTCTTAAGTGAAATGAAAGAAATAAGATCTGAGATCACTTAAAACCAAATGTATATAAAAATGTCCAAAGTATCTACACTCTTCTTAAATTGTTAAATATTGGAAGTATGGATTTAACTGATCTTCCTATGATTCTACAGATAATAACATTCGCTTTCCAGTATGCTTTCTGGTTATAGTCGAAGAGGAGTAGTATGTGGATATATGCTTTTATAAAAAAATCTATCAAAAGACTCATTTCAAACTTAGCACCAAGGAGTTAGTTCTCAATATAAAAAAGTATTTAATTGCAGAAAGTAGCTACCAAAGATGGAAAAAGATGGAACTGAGAGAGAAGAAAAAGTGAAGCACATAAACACTGTAGTATAGAAAAACTATGTCAAAGCTGATAACTAGCAATATGGGAATGAAGAGAATTACTTGAACTATAGGATAAGTCTGACTACTTTCAACATACCTAGTTCTACTTTCTGACAAGAGGGAATCTCTTCTGTTACCGTAATGAAGTAGCTGTGCAATCCCTTGAAGGCTAGCAGCAATGTGGCACAAAGGGTATAATGAAAATGATAAGCATGATGTAGGAAGGAGTCTGCAATAATGAAGCTGCAACCCTAAACAAAGAATAGATTTAGGATATTGAGTATTAGTAACCAAAACTCTAAAAATATTACACTTGAAACTTAGAGAAATAAAATAAAAACCTTAAGCATTTACTAATTACAGTTATTTTAAAACATAAGAAATTCACCAATATTTTAGGGAGTTGCTCTTTTCGATGCAAGTAATTTAAACATGAAATGCAACTCTAGTAATTTCAGTTATAGTGGATTTTTAAAACAAGATTATGATTTTTAAAAATTTGAGGTCCAAATTACATTTGGACTGAGGGAAAGACACTCTGCCTTTATAGTATAATTCCCTTCTCCTTTTAGAGGAGTAATGGCTATACTTGTACTACTGCAAGTTGGGTCTGACTTTGCCAATTGTTCTTTACAGGCACCTCTAGAATGATTCTACCAGTTCTGTTAAGAGAGCAACAGATGCCAGTAACAAGTTTAAAAAAGCAGTGACTCTCAAAAATCTCGATTAAATTGGTAAAATCTTGAAGTCATTGTTTTTTTCAGAATAAACAACTGAAAACAACCAATTTTCTTAAGATCATATTTAATTAGGTCTGTAAGTTGTTGAGCTCAAAACATTAATAAAAGAAATATCACATCCACAGATAAAACATTAAAGAAATATCTCATTTGAAATAAAAAGGAAGAAAGGGTTTATAAATATATCAGTTCTTACATCTGGTGACAGCTGTTTTGTGTAGTTAATACCAAAGACCACACTTTCAAGAGTCGGAATCACAGAATCTCTGTTTTGTGCTGGTGCATTTCTATTTAACCAAGTAGTCTTCACAGGGCGAGGAAAGCTGAAGGAATAAGTATTACATTATTATGGTCACAATAGTCAATTTGAATGTTAAGTTAAATGTTTACAAAAGAAAGTCTAGGAATAGAATAAAGAGCAAGGGTTTTGCACGGCGATGATGTAAAGTATTCCAAGGTAATTTTTCCTTTAATAATTTGAATTATTAAAGACACAATGAAAAAATATATATATATAACCAAGACTAGATTCTTGAGATTATTTCTTTATAATTGGACTTCAGGGAGCCTCAAAGGATCCTAAAGATAAAACAGGGTGGGACCCAGAGTAGCTAAATGACAAGTGAGTGTCAAGCTTTAATTTGGAAATATTGATCTGTCAGAACTGTAGTTATCAACTTTTCAAAGTTAACACTTAATCAAATATGAATTCTACATAGAGAAGAGCTCCCACTTACTTTTACATAACTGATTTAATGGCTATAGTTGGATTGAACATAGAAATTGTTTTAAAGAGAATGATAATATTATAAATTAAAATTTTTTCACTTTGTTTAAAGGATAAAAAAGTTCACTTATAATAACACTTCAGGAAAAACTTGTCGAAGCATAAATAATAAGGAATGTTACCCTTAACATGATCCCTCTACCAGCACGCCACCAGCAAAAAGCTTTCCTTTACCCTTTCCTTGCTTCCCTTCTCCAACCTCTCATTTACAGGCAAAGAAAGGTAGGGAAAGATGTTCCTTCTTTCAGGGTAAAATTCTAGCAGCAAAAGAGAGGATATCAGGGCCCATGGCTGCTAGGTAAAGAACAGAACCTCAGATGTTGCAGGCACCTCATTTTCTTTTTCAGTCACTAACCAAAGCCAACACTTAATCCTCTTGGCTTCTGATTCTGAGCCAAAAATGTCCTCTCCTTCCAGCAAACAGTCTCTAGGAGATGGCTGTCCCTTTCTCCTACTATTCTGTGGCAAAAACTGCTGTATTACAAGAGGAAGCACACATTTAACTCACTATGATTAGTATGAATATCACTACTCTATTCAGGGTCTTAAAAAGCAACATTAATAATCTGACCTAACCTCTATGAACTGTACATTTTTCAGAAGAGAAAGTAAGCCAGTGCTATAAAGAAAAAGGAATGATAGATTTAGTTTAGTTAGGGATTCTTATTGAAAATACAAAAATAAGAGATTCAGAAAACTAGAGCGTATTT
Source organism: Miniopterus natalensis (assembly GCF_054644295.1). NCBI lineage: Eukaryota > Metazoa > Chordata > Mammalia > Chiroptera > Miniopteridae > Miniopterus > Miniopterus natalensis. Next base: position 32,531,727 of record NC_142085.1, on the reverse strand, counting down.
TATAAACAAACTTCTATCATTAAAACTTAACATGTAATTCACACAAAAATATTATATACTACTTATTTCAAAGTTATATTTCTTGTCAGAAAAGTTTCATTCCGTTATCATGTTATTATATATTAATTTATTCAATCAGAATCTGAAAATTTTTGACGAAGTTTATGATCAAGTGCTATTTACAGAAGTTACAGCAATCCAGAACATTCTCAAAAGCCTAAGAGGTAAGACCAAGATGGCAAAACACTAGTTACTTATTAGAGAACGAGATCTTCCTAGAGAATAAGGAAGGCAAAGCAAGTCATGAAATAGATTTCTTCCTGGCCCTGTGCCCTAAAAGAGATAATGGGAAAACATAACAGAAAAGGTTCTCACAGTTTTTAAAACAATGTAAAGGTATGCCACAGGAGGCTCTTACTTGTGGGCTATATGTTAAATTGTGTGGGTCTTCTACAAATTCTGAGGATAATTCTACAAAATTACCTAGTTTTCTGATAAATTCGTTTAATATCATAACATTTAAGCATTATCCCTAATATCAGTTGTCGGAATAAGACTTATGCCAGGAATTATACAGTAGTTCAAAAATCAAATCAATCTGGAGTCTTTTCATGTAAGTTTCTGATTTGAATAGTGTCCATGAATTGCCCATACCATAAGGATGTTGTTTTATTGTAAAAACTAGAGCTTGAATTGTATTCTTACATTAATAAAAGAAAATCCATCTCCCCAGGGAAGTGGGCAGAGAAAATAATTATCCCAATGCGTTTATTATGATCCAGAATTTTATGCACTTTTAAGCTAAAATGATATACATAAAATAATTTTAAAAGGTTTAGAAAAGATGTATAAATTTGGTTAATGACTTAGAAAACAAGAATTACTGTATAGTATATATAGATTTAAAAAGATAAAATAAGTTCATCCAGCGAAGAGACAAATAAAAAAAAAAACTACGAAAAAATGAATATACTTTTCCAGAGAGTGAATAATTACAGCATAGCATCACACAAAAACATAGATTCAGACTAAACAATGCTGTATGATTCTTTCCAGACTGCATTATTTTTCTTAGTATATTTGACAATGATTACTCCATATATCTGTGATAATAAAGTTATCAATCTAATGTTTGCATGCTCTTCAATTTTAAATCAATATTTTAGTATAAAATGAATTTATTAAATAACTATGAATTAGAAATTCCTTACTAATGAAGTTATCTTTATCAAAGTATATGTTTTCACTATAAAAATAAAAGACATTACATTAATAAAGACCAGAGTATTGGTTAAAATTACCTTATCAGTGGCTGGTGTAGTGCAACTAAAGATGCATGGACTGTAACAGACACAACAGAAAGGTGGAAATAATCAAACATAACATTAACATGATGATGAAGGCCTCTATGGACGTTAAAGTGCAGCTTCAAGGTTCGGCTACTTATTAGTTGCAAGGCATTCAGATCATCTGCCCTATAAAAAGCAACATATTTTTATATAAGTATAGACTATTTCATAAAGGCCAATACTTCGTAAAGCTGTTTAAACATTCAGTTATTTAACTACTTTTTAAAAACTGTTAATGAGAATCATTTTTAAAGCAGCAAGTTTGCATTAGACAGCAAATAAAGTCTAACAATAAGATCCTACCTATAGATGTCTATCAATCTATGATATGGATTTTCTTCACTAATGTCTCTATAAAGTGAGTCTTTCTTGATATGTTAGAAATTAGTCTCATCTTATATTAAATTTTTTCCATAGAAATATTGTTTATTATAAGGTTGCGGTATCAATAGGTAAAATCTGATTAAAATAAATCCTAAAAGATATTTAAAATTATTTTTATTGTACAAAATTTTGTTATTAAATGCTTCCTAAAGATAAGCTAACCATGGGTAGATATTTAGTCTGTCTTTAGATATACACATACAAGATATCTGAAACAATTCCATGAAAATGATATCCAAAATATATGTACACACATATATATTTTAACCCATACATACACACATTATAATTATCTACAGCTAATAAACTACTTACTCATTTCAGCTTACTCCACCTAAAGAATTATTTCTTGGTTTAAAAAATCTCTTAAGGAATTATTTGTAATAAATAAGTATTACAGAGGAGCAATAGCTACCACGTAAAAAATTCTTATTCCTCTAGGATAGCAAAGAGGACATCTCATGTAGTCCTTTCAGTAATGTGACTGCTTAATCACTTATCCTACATGCAAGAAATATTTCTACAAGTACATTTCAAATTAAAAAAACACACAAATCTTCAAAAATTGTTAAATGGATTTCCGATTCTTGTTTTAAATGAATACAAGCATAGTTTGTCCCTAAAATCTATGACGGTATTGTACGTTCAGATGTGTGGGCAAGTTCAGGGTAGCTAGTCCTAAAATTTCCTCAAGGGGAGCTAGAAACAATTGCTAAGTTTAAGAGTCATCGGTCTTGATAACTCTGAATATCAATTAAAAAGTCCCACCTAAAGAAATCATCATTCATGCCACTAAAAATATTAGCCAGTGATAAAATGGAAAAGAGCTCAGTTATATTTAAATGCCTGACGGCAGTGCTATTATATCAACAGAGCTATTTCTAGAGCCTAGAAAATTATTTCATATTTCTTCAACTTGATTTCACTATCTGACGCTCATGGAATCAGCACGGGCACAAAAGAGTAGGCCTAACCATTGGAAAAAGGTTGAATTCTAAGAAGTAAATGACTATTTAACAGGTAATAGTCATGAGTAACTATGGATTTTTAATTGTTTGGTTAGCCTACTTACGAATAATCTCCATCTGTAAAGTGTAGGTCCAAGGATAACAGAAAACCAATTTCCTCAAGAGTTTCTTCAATCTGAAAAGAAATTATAATAAGAGATACTTTTAAAATATTTATAGAAAGTTAGAAATACTACTTGAGCCTTTAAAAAAATACTTATCTAAATATATGTGAAGAGATGTTTACCTTTTTTTCATCCAACAGCATTTTAACTTTGAAGATCATAACATCATTTAAAACCACCTCTTCATTTTTATATAGAATTTGAAATGTTTTACTGCAAATCAGAGAATCATGAACTGAAGCTGGAAAGGCTAAAGTCATACCTAAAACAAATAAGATATATAATTGACAGGTAAAGGGTAAAACATAATACAAGTAAATTAAAATCTTTACACTATAAGCTTGATTATATTATTCCAATGCCAATAACAGTATTAGAACATTTCTGAAAATTTATTCATTTCTATGATTTAAAAAAATGAATAGGTAAGTCATTATAACCATTATTAAGTTGCTGTGTACAACTTATCTTAATTTGAGAAAGTAAAAAGGAAATCTCAAAGTAGGTATTTTAAAAGTAAAAAATGAATATGGATACCACAGAAGAAACCAATTTAGTTTTCCACAGCTTGCATAGTAAAGATTTTGGTTGGCCTTTGTTCTGGTTACTGGGAAGTAACCTCTAAACCCTCCAAATAAAGAATCTGGCTGGCTGTTGTCCCTGATTCCTGGAAGGTGATCTAGAAATCCTTGGAATTTCCCAGGGACAGAAGTGTCTCTATTATTCATGGAGGGCCCTGACAGTTTATGTTAATGAAGTGACTCAAGGTGGTCCCCTAGAGAGTTTATGCCAAGGAGATTCAGGATGGGAGTTGGCCATGCCAGTAAGACCAACCATGTGATTAGAAAGCTGGGGCTTTGAGCCACATGAAGAGAAGAGAAAAGAGAGGAGAGAGGAGAGAGGGGAGAGGAGAGTGGGAAGAGGAGAGGGGAAGGGAGAGGAAGGGAGAGGAGGGGAGGGGGAAGGGGAGAGAGGAGAGGGGAGAGGAGAAGGGAAGGGAAGAGAAGGGAAGGGAAGGGAAGAAGAGAGGGGGGAGGGGAGGGGAGGGGAGGGGAGGGGAGGGGAGGGGAGGGGAGGGGAGGGGAGGGGAGGGGAGGGGAGGGGAGGGGAGGGAAGGGGAGGGAAGGGAAGGGAAGGGAAGGGAAGGGAAGGGAAGGGAAGGGAAGGGAAGGGAAGGGAAGGGAAGGGAAGGGAAGGGAAGGGAAGGGAAGGGAAGGGAAGGGAAGGGAAGGGAAGGGAAGGGAAGGGAAGGGAAGGGAAGGGAAGGGAAGGGAAGGGAGCTGGAGATTGAACCATGTGTGTGATGATTCAATCGTGCCTGAGTAATAAAACACAAATAAAAACTCTGGACATTAAAGCTTGGGTGAGCTTCCCTGGTTGGCAATACTCTATATTTTGTTACATATCAATTTTCTGGGAGGGTAATGCATCCTGACTCCATGGGGAGAAAATAACAGAAGCCACACAAATCTGTGATCCTCCCATACCTTGCCCTATGCATTTCTTTAGGCTGGCTATAATTTTATAGCTATATAATAAAACTGTAAGATAAGTGAGTGTTTTCCTGAGTTTTGTGACTTATTCTAGTGAATTATCAAACTGGCAGGGGTAAGAGGAACCAAAATTTGTAGTCAGTGGTCCAAAGTGAGGGTAGTTTGTGAACCCCTGAACTTGCAGCTGGTGTCTGAAGTGAGAGTAATCTCACAGAAGGCCACATCCTTAACCTATCAAGTTTGGTCTGTGAGTTGTTGGTGTCAGGTCACTCCAGCCCACCGGCCGTCTTCTCTATTCTCTAGAAGTAACATGGTAGGAGAAACAGTCAAATGAACTGGAGACGTTTAAGCCAGAGATAAAGCCAGGTGGGCATCTTGTGGGTCAGAAAGCCCAGAGTGGGATACCAGGGTCGAACTAAAAAAGGAGAGTGGTCTGTTCACACAGAGTGGTGGTCTGATGTCTGAGCCTGTGCCTGGTGAGAGGCAGGCTGAAGTGAAGTGTTAGAACCTGAGTAGGGTGAGGAGGGCAATCTAGGTGAAGGAGTGACTTAGAGGGAGGTACTGGGAGCCCAAACAAAATGAGGAGGGCAACTGCATGGGAGCTCAAAGGCTGGAGATTTGGAGCTCAAATTAGCCTAGGAGGGTGTCCTTGCAGAAGAGCATCATGGTGTAGGAATCCAAGAGAGATGAGAAAAACTTCCATATGGGAAAGAGGGTGAGTGTGGGCAGCCTGACACACACCAACTGAGCCCAAGTAAGGTAAGGAGGGTGTCCACATAGGGGAGTCACCTGACATGAGGTGCTGAAGCCCAAGTAGCCCATGAGGGAGAGGGAATAGTGACAAGGGACTGGCACATATAAGGGATAGATTAAATAAGAAAATATATTAAGGATAATGATAGTCAGGTTCCTTATTGTTCGAGAAAGAATGCATGCATATGGAAAGAAGATACAAATATAGAATGAATCCTATGGTACTGGATTGAAATTAGAAATCCTGACATAAACTCATGGTTTTCACTATATATTTAGATAAAGGAAGATAGGTGTAAATTTGTATATAAATATACATGTTTGTACACACGTGCACTCGCTAGCTCTGTCACCTAAAAGGGACTGGGAACAGGACAGTCCCAAATGTTGATTTTAGATACCACTATCCACTAAAAGGAATCAAGGCTTTCGGAGAAATGGCTGACTCCAGAGCTGGGGCACAGATAGGACGAGAAAAGTCTGGGCCATCTTTTCATACCAGAAAGTAAGGAAGTGCTAAAAGAATAAGGGGACACATAAAAAATACACAAAAACTAGCTTGAAGAAGCTACCCCTAGTCATATCTGGGATGAACTGAGGATCAAAATAAATTATGATAGTAATGTATTAACATACATTCAATAATACAGAAATCCAGAAGTCCATAATGATATAAATACGTGAACAAACAAGTCAGGCGTTTGATAAAGAACAGGATGCTTATTAAGTCAAGTCTGACTTAATCAAATGATCTAAGTTAACATCAGTAATGGGACATACAGAAATCATGTGCCTCCTAACAGAATATAATAAGAACATAGCATCACTTCTGAGATATTCCTGCCAAAGGTGCATAACCTGAATCTAGTCATGAAGAAATCTCAGACCAATGCAAACTGAAGGACATTCTACAAATTAATAGGATTATAGTCTTCAAAAGGGTTAGAGTCAAGAAAGTTAAGGAAAGACGGAGGAACTGTTCCAGAATAAAGGAGACTAGAGAGACATAACTAATTACAATGCATGATTCTATACTGTGTCCTTTTGCTATGACGGACTTTATTGGGACAACTAGCAAAACTTGAATGAGTCTGAGGATAAGATGGCAATAATGTATGTGTTAATTTATTGATTTTGATGATTTTATTAGGGTTATTAGGAGAATATTCTTGTTTGGAGGAAATATATACTGAAGCATTTGCGGGTGATGATGCATCATGTTAGCAAATTATCCTTAAATAGTTACTCTTAAGTGGTTCAGGAAAAAACAGTATTTGTCCTATAACTATAACTTTTCTATAAGTTTGACAGATTTATATATGTACATTACAAGGGAAACCAAACAGATGAGAAACTCAAGTGTATATATCAGAGAAGAGCTAAGAGGAAAAATTTTCCTCAATGAAAAGTAGACTTTTGTAAAGCACCCAGATAATGTAAAATTTGAATTCACTGCTTCAAAAAGTGAGTTTCCCTGTTGCTCTTCCACTCTTTTACATTGCTGCTACTACTGGGACTGAAGCTTCTCTGTTCCTTACTGATGTTTATCTACTTGCAGATACACCTGGACAAATTCCCTATTCCTCTGCTCCCCTTTCTAGCAAACTCCTCAAGAGTCTTTGGTATTTAATGTCTCAAATTTGCCTCCCATTCTCTCTCTGGCCCGTTCTGTGATAGCTACTTTCAAGGATGGTCCCCAGTGATTCTCACTTCCTGGTATTTACATCCTTATATAAGACCTCCCACAAAGTCCCTGGGTTGATCTGTGTAAATACAGCACAATTAAAGGTATGATTTGTGTAAGACAGCAGAATAGACTGCAGTGTCTTAAGAGACCTTGAGCCCAAGGAAAGCAGCTAAACAACTTCTGAATTCTAGACCCAAAGAAACTCTGAGACGTTTGTTGTTTTAAACTAAGTTTGCATGCAAATACACAAGAATAATTAAGTCACACTTTAACTAGGCTTTAGAGCATGTAACTGCTCTTATCAAGACCACTAATAACTTCTGCTTTGATAAATGCAATAGTGAATTCTCAGACCCCATCTTAGTTGATGTGTATCAGCATCTGACAGTTACATATTCTCTCATTCTTGAAAGAATTTGGCTTCCTGGACATCACATTTTTCTGGTTTTACTTCTACCTCATGGGCCACCCCTTTTTAGTCATTTTTGGCTTGTTTTTTCTTGTCCAAGAAGAAGCACAGCATAGTGGTTAAGAACAGACTCTAGAGCCAGACTTGCTGGGTTTAAATACTGTCACTTATTAGCCCTGTGATCTTTATTAATTTTTCTTTCTTCCATGCCCCACATCCAATTCTTCAGCAAACCCCATTGGCTCCACCAACAAAATATATCTAAGATTTATTGAGTAAAAGTGCTAGAAATGCTCAAAAAGAACACAACTGTTAGGAATGCCCTAGAAGGGATTCTAGCACAGGATAAGAAACTATATAAAAAAATTATTCTAAATTGCTTTGTAATGACAATAATTAACTGTCTGTGAAAGTTACCTATATTCTCAATTAACATCAATACTTAAAGCTTTAAAAAAGATGTACCAATGACATACAGATAACAAACTTCTCTTTAATTTTATTCTCAAATCAGGAGCAATGGGCAAAAGATGTGCAAATTCCTTCTAGTTATTCATTCACTCATCTAATCAACAAATATTTATTGAAAACCTTTTAGAAGGCAGGCACTATTGGGGATAAACAGTCAAATAAGAGAGATAAAAATCTCTGACCTAATGGAGCTTACATCCCAATGGGAAGGGCAATAGAGAATTAAAATAAGTAAATAAAAATAAGCACTATAGAAAAAAAATAAAGAGGAAAGATGAGAAAGGCAGCAATTTTAAACAGAAAAGTCAGGCAATGCTTAATTGAGAAGGTAACCTATCAGCAAAGATTAGAACAGACTCCTAGGTACTCTCCCTACTACCTGCCATTAGGCTGCTGCCCCTCCTTCACCCGAGTAGAAGTCTGAAGGTTTATTCCCTGGAGAGGATAACAGAGGCCCTCTGAAGTGGAATTCACCTGGAAAAACTGAGCGCCTGTGTATACAAGCACATGCACACTGAACAGGGAAGCAGAGACTCATAGAGCTCATCTACTACTGGACTCCGAGCACGCTGGCACTCTGGAGCGTTAACACCCCATAGCAATATGGAGAAAAGCCCTGAGATTTTTGTCCTAAGGTAAATACTAACCTTCCTGGCATTCTGCATTTGGGGCTGGGGGCCCAACTATATCAAAGCTGGCCCAATTACAAACCTTAATTTATCCCTGTTTTCAGTCCCACCTCTTGCATCCCCTCATCGGCTGTACCTGCCTAAAATTCCTGGGAGGTGTTCCAGAAGGTAGTTTAGCTCCCACTTGTGTTTTCTGTCCTTCAAAAATTTATTGAAATAGTTGTCTGTTATTTCTTTTTGTGATTTTATATTACTATTACCAAGGAGTATTGGAATACAAAAGACCTGAACATAAGCATATACTCAGTTTATTGTCTTGAGTCTGAAACCCTCTCTGCTTTTTAATATTTACTAGTTGATAACCTCTAACTATGAGTTTAAGAACCACATATATCTTTTTCATTGCTTTAATTTAGGAGTGAGCACTATGTCTTATACATAATAGGTACTCGGCAATTATTTACTGAATAAATGAACTTTCATCTAAATTTAGTGCTCTATTTCCTTGTTGAAATGAGACTATTTTCACTCTGCTAACCAAAACATCAGATCTGCACCTTTAGTGATTTGTGATATAGACCTATAAATAATTACATTTAGTCATAATTTATATTTTATTCTTCTATCTTTCAGCATTTTGTTTGGTTAAACAGCTAGCATTGGTATCTCTTATTTATTTTGTAAACAAGTGAGCATTCATTCAGTCATATTTTATTAAGCCTCTAAAATACTGGAGCTATGAGATATGAACATAAAAAGAACACTGTATTTCTTTTCAGAGTTCCTAATCTGGTTTGAATAGAAACATACAAGCAAATAATTGCAGTATAATGTGCTAATCTCTTAACTCCCTCTTTCAGGAGGCCAAAGCAAATGGCAATGTAATTATCATTATCTCTTAAGCCAGGTAAATAGATAACTAATGGCAGTGACAGAAGGAAGCTGTTGACCATAGAACCCACAGGGAGAACGGTGGGAAATAAAATTAGACATGCAGTATAGGATAAAATCATGAAAAATCTTAACAAGTCAGCAAAACTACCACAACATTTCACTGACTCTCAAAGAAAGGCCCCAAAAAGCTGGTTGCTGGACAAAGCTTGAGGAGACAACTAATAGGGGAGAAAGAGATGGTTCTTCTAGTAGCACTTCAAAATATTTAAAGCTTTATTACAAGTGGCCAATGAATCATTGCAAAGGCAAAGCAATTGAACCAATCCTTTCTTACTTTGATAACTAGTCCTTATTTTCAACCTTACTTTTTTCATGATATTAATTTTTGTAACTGCTAATACCTATATAAGAGCACTAGGTAGTGGTAGGTAGGAAGAAAAATGTAAAACATATATACACAAAGAATTTTATCCAGAACAAATGGCCTTAAAAAACCCTGGTCAAATACAAATAACTGGGAATTTCTGTTTTGTTCAACAAGGGTTGATTTATTAGTACAAATACTTATCTAACTGTGAAGCTTCTAAAAAGTGGAGAATATATGTGTATGTGTATATATGTATGTGTGTGTGTGTGTGTGTGTGTGTGTGTGTGTGTATATATATATATATATATATATAGAGTGATAAGACTTTTCTCACACATTGTTTGAATTTTTGTGACATTTCCCTGACTTTCTCCTCATAAATAAGTCTTGCATCAGAACAAAACAGACATTTTTCCAAAGGCATCAAAATGGTCAACAGACACACAAAAAGATGCTCAACATCAGTAATCATCAGGAAAATGCAAATCAAAACCACAATGAGGTATCATCTCACACCTGTGAGAATGGCTATCATCAATAAGAGACAACAGATGATGGATGTATTGATGATGATGTGGTGAAAAGGGACCCCTTTATACACTGTTGGTGAGAATGTAAATTGGTCTAACCTCTATGGAAAAAAATATGGAGGCTCCTCAAAAAATTAAAAATAGATCTACTATATAATCCAGCAGTTCCACTTTTGGATATATAAGCAAAGGAAATGAAAAGAGGGTTCTGCATAGATATATGCACTCTCATGTTTATTGCAGTATTATTCACTACAGACAAGATATGAAAACAACCCAAAGCCCCTCAACAAATGAATGTATAAAAAAGGTGTGATATGTATTTACAATGGAATATTACTCAGCCATGAGTAATAACATGGATGACTCCTGAATACATTATGCTAAGTGAGAAAAGTCAGACAGAGAAAGACAAATACTATATGATATCACTTATATGTAGAATCTAAAAAACTCAAACTCATAAAAAACAGAGTAAAATGGTAATTACCAAGGTATGGGAGGGGGGGTATAAGATTGATGTTGTTTAAGGGTACAAACCTGCATCAAGTAGTAAATAAGTCATAGATATCTAATGCACAATGCAATGTATATAGACAACAATGTTTTACTATAATTATGTAATGTGATAAATATTACAAAGGCACATTACAATATATAAATGAATCAAAGTAACATGTTGTACACCTTAAATTTATACATAGCTAGTGAGTGGCAGAACAAGGCTTGAAACTAGTTATGTACAAATTCAAACACTTTCTACAGATTAAGCCAGTTTTATAAGCACAGAAATGCAATCCCAGGTATCTAGGTTTCCTTGATTAGCTATAAATTCAGGGATCTTTTACAGGTCTCTTCCTCCCTTCAGTTTCCTCTTTTTGCCCTTAGTCATACTTGTTCATGCTTCTTATACCAAAATGGTTTTAATGATTTAAAAAAATTTTTAATTTACTTATTGACATGAGATATTATCCTATGTACTTAATCACTATGCTACATAATTAAAATTATATAATAGGAAAACATAAAATTAACTTCATTGTAAGTGTCAGCTCTTTACAACAGTAAATGGTTCACAAATCATAGAAAATGAGCCAAAATTTCACTGCTTCCAGTCTTTCTTACATCACCAAAAGAGAAATAATAATACTTTACATGTATACAACCCTTTACAGTTTGCTAAGAACTTTTACTTATTTCACACACGACAACCTTGTAAAGCAGGTAACACATTTCACAGACCAAAAACTGAAGCTTACAGAGGTTTTCCAAGGTAACATAAAAAGAAGCTGGTATCCTGATCCCAAGTCATTATTCTATTAACCACAACAGAGCCTTATATTTGAATCTACAACTTCTAAAATACCAAAGATATATCTATAGCTGTATCTCTATATCACAGGTGACCCAGATCAATATCAAAATGGTAACTAGATTTGCCTTGTCTTGCCAGAACCTTATGATGCTTTCTTCATGTCATTTCTATTTTATAAACCCTTTTTCTTTTGTGTTATTATAAAAATGCAAATGTTGTTTAACTGTTTACAACATCTGGAACCAACCCATAGACAAAGCACATAAGATTTAACTACAAAACAATATGAACGTTAGCAACCTTGATAATATAAAACAAAATATATCTAACAGGTTGGGGGGTGGAGAAAAAGAGAAAACTTGAATAAAAAGACAAGACTGTATATCTTCTTATTTTATACAATAAGGGGTCTGTCATATTTGCTGAAATAGGGTACGAAGCTTTAAATATATTATTTAAGCTATAGTAATGGTCAAAGAAAGATAAGGGAATCATGGTGTATCTCTTTTTAAAAGTAGGGAAGAGGGCCTGGCTAGGTGTGGTTCAGCAGTTGAGCATTGACCTAAGATCCAGGAGATTGAGGTTAGATTCCTGGTCAGGGCACATGCCCAGGTTGCCGGCTCAATCCCCTGTAGGGGGCATGCAGAAGGCAGCCAATCAGTGATGACTCTCATTATTGATGTTTCTATCTCTCTCTCCCCCTCTTCCTTCCTCTCTCTGAACTCAATATATATTTATTTTTAAAAAGGTACTTTGAGTATTTTTGAAACACTATTTGTCATGTCAAAATAACATAGCTTTGTAAATAATGTTAATTATATGTAATATTTCTGCCATACTAATGACCTAGAAAGATCTCAAACAACCCAACCCTAACATGTGACTGAATCATGAAGAAACAGAAAATCTAAACAGACCAATAATGAGTAAGGAGACTAAATCAGTTATAAAAAAATCATCCACCAAATAGAAGTCCAGAAGCAGATGACTTCACTGGTGAATGCTACCAAACACTTAAAGAAGAATTAATACTAATCCTTCTTGAACTCTTCCAAAAATTCATTAAAAGAAATAGTTGAAAACACAACAAGAAAAGAAAATTACATGCCAATAGCCCTAATGAACAGATGAAAAATCCAACAAAATACTAGCAAACCAAATGCAAGAGCACATTAAAAGGATCATACACTGTGATCGAGTGGGATTTATCCCTGAGATGCAAGGATGGTTTGACACATGCAAATCAATAAACATGATAAAGCCTTGGTGGGTGTGGCTCAGTTGGATGGGTGTTGTCCAATATACCTAAGGGTTGCCAGTTCAATTCTCAGTTAGTGCACCGGCACGGGTTATGGGCTCTGTCCCTGGTTGGGGAATGCAGGAGGCAGCCAATCCATGTGTTTTTAATTGATTTTACAGAGAGAGGAAAGGAGAGAAAGACAAACATTAATGTGAGAGAGAAACATCTATAATCTGCCTCCTGTATGCCCCCCCACTGGGGAACGAGCCCAGAACCAGGGCATGTGTCCAGACTAGGAATCGAACTGGAGACCCTCCGGTGCATGGGATGACACTCAACCAACTCAGCAACACCAGCTTGGGCTCAAGTGTGGCTCAACATACTTTGATGATAAAAACTCTCACTAAATTAGGTGTAGAAGAAATATACTTCAACATAATAAAGGCCATATATGACAGGACCACAGCTAACATCATGCTCAACAGTGAAAAGTTGAAAGTGTTCCTCTAAAGTTAGGAACAAGACAGGACTACCCACTTTCACCACTTATATGCAACTTCCTAGCCACAGCAAATTGGCAATAAAAAGAAATTAGAGGAATCCAATAGGAAAGAAATAAAACTGTCACTATCTGCAGATGACATGATCTTATATATTAAGACTCCACCAAAAAACTGTTAGACCTAATTGACAAATTCAGTAAAACTGCAGGATGCTAAATCAACATACAAAAATCAGCTATATTTCTATACACTAACATGAACTAATCGAAAGAGAAATTAAGAAAGCAATCCCATTTACAACAGATTCAAAAACAATAAAACATTAGAAATAAATCTAATCAAGGGGATGGAAGACTTTTATACTGAAAACCATAAGATACTGATGAAAGAAACTGCATAAGACACAAATAAATGGAAAGATATCCCATGTTTCTGGATTGAAAGAATTAATACTGTTAAAATGTCCAGATTACTCCAAGTGACCTATGGAGTCAATACAATCTCTATCAAAATCCCAATGGCATTTTTCAAAGAAATAGAAAAAAACTACCCTAAAATTCAGGAGACCACAATTGATCCTGAAAAGCCAGAGCAATCTTAAGAAAAAAATAAACATGGCTGGAGGTATCACACTTCCTTATTTTAAAACTACAAGACTACAGTAATCAAAACAGTAAAAATAGGCACACAGACCAATGAAACAAAGTAAGAGTCCAGAAAAAAACCCACGCCATATGGTCAACAAATCTTTGACAAAGCACCAAGAACATACAATGGGTACTGGGAAAAATTGATACCCTCATGCAAAAGAATGAAACTAGATTCCTTTATACCACTAACAAAAATTAACTCAAAATGGATTAAAGACTCAAATTTAAGACCTGAAACCATAACACTCTTGGATGATAATACAGGGTGGCCCTGGCCTGGTAGTTCAGTTGGTTAGATCATCCTCATAGGCCATGGTTTCAGGTTTGATCTCCGGTCAGGGCACATACAACAATCAATGATGAGCCCTAGCAGGTTTTGCTCAGTGGTTAGAGCGTTGGCCCTTGAACTGAAGGGTCTTGGGTATAATTCTGGTTAAGGGCACGTTCCTTGGTGGCAGGCTTGATCCCCGGCCCTGGTCAGGGTATGTGAGGGAGACAATCAATCAACATGTGTCTCTCTACATAGATGTTTCTCTCTCTCTCGGCACCCCCTTCCACTCTCTCTGAAAAGCAATGGAAAATATCCTCAGGTGAGGATTAAAATATAAAATTAAATTTAAAAAGAATCAATAATGAATGCATAAATAAGTGGAACAACAAATTGGTGTTTCTCTCTCTCTTTCTCAAATAAATAAATTACACACACATACACAAGGAAAAAAGCTCCTTGACATTGATCTTGACACTGATCTCAGCAATGATTATTTGGATTGGACACCAAAGCACAGGCAAAACTAAACAAATAGGACTACATCAAACTAAAAAGCTTCTACACAGCAAAGGATAATAACATCAACAAAATTAAAAGGCAACCTACCTTATGGGAGAAAATACTTGCGACTCAAGTATTTGAGAAAGGGTTAATATCCAAAATATATAAAGAACTCATACAACTCAAGAGGAAAAAACATACCACACCAAACAATCTTATTAAAAAATGGGCAGAGGAATTAAATAGATATGTTTGCAAAGACATACAAATGGCCAACATGTACATGAAAAAGATGCTGAGCATCACTACTCATCAGGAAATGTAAATCAAAACCACAAGGAAATATCACCTCACACCTGTAAGAATGGCTATTATCAATAAGTCAAGAGATAGCAAGTGTTGGTAAGGATGTGAAGAAAGGGATCCCTTGTGCACTACTGGTGGGAATGCAGACCGGTGCAGCCACAATGGAAATAGCATGGAGATTTCTCAAAAAATTAAAAATAGAACTATCATATGATTTAGCAAGCCCACTCTTGGGTATATATTCAAAAGACACAAAATCAGTATCCCAAAGAGAAATCTGCACTCCCATGTTCATTGCAGCATTATTCACAAGAACCAAGACAGGAAAATAACCTAAGTGTCTGGCAGTGGATGAACAGAAAAAGAAAATGTGGTATATATACAGGTGGAATATTATTCAGCCATAAAAAGGTGGAAATCCTGCCATTTGCGACAATATGCAAGAAACTGGAGGGCATTCTTCTAAGTGAAATAAGTCAAAGACAAATACTATATGGTATGACTTACATGTGGAAACAAAACAAAAAAGTTGATTTTCTTGAAACTGCGTAGAATGGTGGCTTCCAGGAGTTGGGGTGGGGAGAAATGGGGAGATGTAGATCAAAAGGTACAAACTTTCAGTTATAAGATAAATAAGTTATGAGGATCTAATGCATAGTATGGTTACAACAGTAAATAAAGTGTTGCATATTTGAAATTTGTTAAGAGTAAATCTTAAGCATCCTCACCATACATGCACAAAAAGTTAAGTATGCAAGATGATGGATGTGCTAATAATCTTGATTGCGGTGATTATTTCACAATGTATATCAAATCACATAGCATACTTTAAATATATACTATAATTATATTTGTCAATTATTCCTCAATAAAGCTGGAAAAATACATATACAGGGAGTCCAGAAAAAAAGTCTTTCTAGTTTTTTCAAATGGCAACTTTAGGAGATACAATTAGAGCAAGACATTTAGTTTACTAGGAAGTTGAAAGAGGGAGTACCAGATCTGTCTTGCAATATTAGTTGTTTTAACCTCTGTGTTTCCTACTACATAGACTTACAAAAGACTTATTGATAAAAAATATATATTTTAATGTGTACACCAGGCCAAGAAGAAATTTTTTTCATTTTAAAAGAATGTATTTTTGGTTATAGGCAATATAGGTGTCCCTGAGTATTTTGATAGTCTTCAGGAATATAGAGTAAACTCTTCACTATATACAATTCATTAAAATTTAACATTAATGAGCATTTTATTATCCATAGTATGCTAAAAAGATAATGTTAAACATTTCAAATTCCCAGACTATGCTTTTAAATTTTAAAAAGTAACTTAATTATGCCTAGCACAGCTTCAATATTAGGTGTATTTTATTATTTTACAATGCTTTAACAACTGGCAATTCCTATTATATAGATAACTTTGTAAAATGTTTCATTAACTATTTGATTTTTTAACTGCATAGAATAAAATAGTATACTGTAGCCTTTGCTCGTTTAGTTCAGTGGTTAGAGTGTACGCCTGCGGACCAAAAGGTCTCGGTTTCGGTTCCTGGTCAAGGCCAGTACCTGGGTTGCAGGTTCGATCCCTGGCCCTGGTTGAGGCAGGTATAGGAGGCAACTAATTGATGTGTCTCTCTCACATCAATGTTTCTCTCTCCCTGCCATCCCTCCCTCCCACTCTCTCTAAAAAAAGAAAAAATAATAATAGTATACTGTATCAGGAAAGCTGAAAAAAATGCCCAGTGATTATGTCAGGGCCACCAGTTTTGGCTCAGACACATAAAAGCTGGTGTTTCTCCTTAGAATATAAGTAAATAATAGAGCTGCTATAACATCTATTTTATAACATTCTTACATTGTCTTCTGGCTCTTTGCTTTCTTATTAGTTAACCAGGTAAAAAAATGTGGTTAAAAAAATATTCTCAAGCAACTTTATCATAAAACACCTCTGATAATCATGTCAAATTAGGCATCTACATTCACTGTATAAATATCTATCTATCTATAGATAGATAGATCTACACAGTATCCTAAAAATGTATAAACACTTTGCATGATTATAAAGTCAGTATTTATTAACATAAGGCTCATTTTCAAAATTTAAAAGAATCTATAGAAATGAATAATTTTTTTATCAATGTCTGTTTTCAAACTGATGACCATTCTGGTCCAGGCACTGCTGGTAACTTGAAGCAATGGAATTGCAAACATCAAGGATCATTTCATTCGGTATTTGTATGCCCTCCATTTGCTGACTGTTGCCGGTTTTGTACTGTAAACTTTACCTTTTATGTAACCCCATAAGAAAAGTCTAGTGGCACTTTAGGATAAATTTTCTTTGTTCAAAGCTTAGTCTGGCTTCACCCATTATTTCAAATCAGTTAAACCTGAAAAGGAGTGAAAGTTGAGTTATCAGCTGTCAAAGTGTGTAAACATTGTTTGGGACACCCTATACTTTGTTGCTGTATTTTGTTAATCTTCACCCCAGGACATTTTTTCCATTGATTTTTAGAGAAAGCGGAAGAGAGGGATGAAAGGACGGAGGGAGGGACGAAGGGAGGGAGGGATAAAGGGAGGGAGGGATGAAGGGAGGGAGAGACAGAGACAGACAGAAACATCAATGTGAGAGAGACACACCAATTGGCTGCCTCCTGCATGAGCCCCAACAGGGGCCTGGGATCAAACATGCAACCCAGTCACGTGACCTTGACCGGGAATCGAACCCACGACCCTTCGGTGGGTGGGCTGATGCTCTAACCACTGAGACTGAGCCACACTAGCCAGGACGCATTGTTCATTTTTCAAATTACATCCCAGTACTTAAGTTTTCCCCCCCCTGGAAATTTCACATACATTTTTTTTCCTCATTCATATTAAGAAAAGCTAAGAGGGAGACAAGGAACCTATAAGCAAGCCTGTTTTACCGAAGGTCTCAAATATATTTCTTATAAGAGGTATTATTATAATGATGCTCTTTGGTATCTTGTATTTGTAATTTTAAAAATAAAAATAATTATGAAAAGTTATTATTGGTCAGTATAATGTTGCTTCAGCTTTTTTTTTAAGTTGAAAATATTCTTGGCTTACCTGTTGCATGAAACAAACTAGCTTCTACTCTGTGGGGAACTCTTGGTGGAATTTTCATAGATGCACGAATCTGGTAAAAACTAAAGCAAAAGAGACAAAGAAGCCATTTTAAAAAACATATTTAAAATATGCAATGCCCCAATTACTATATATCTATACATACTAAAGTAATAAAGTTTGTCTGCTAATATCAGTCTCCCATAGTATTATTGGTGGAAAGTATAAGATCCACAGATCAAATATTAGAGTGGGATAAAACCCAAAGGGAAACCAGTATAATTAAAGATAAATGGGAAAAAAAAACAGAAGAAAGATATATGGTATTTCTTACTTCAAATGAGATAATGTCATAGCAACCAGAGGAATTAATAAGGCATCTAAGAGTTTCACTTTCACTGCCTAATTTGATTTGTTTTTTCTTTTAAAAGGTAAGGATAAATTATTCCTAGGCATAATGTTGAAAAAAGAGAATTACAAATGTTTTTTAAAAATTGATTTCATACTATAAAAACCTATGCACTCAAGAAAATAAATCTACTCAGATATAACATTTTCTCTCTCTTCTCTACCTGCCTAAAGTTTTGGTACTGCTTAATCAGTTCTTTATCATGTAACAACAATGGTGGCAAATTTAACACTAAAAATAAGAGCAGGAAAAGAACCATCACAAAACATGCACAAGAAATGTTTCCTCACATTCCTTTTCCATCTAATCCTTACTGGCTCTAATTCCAATGTTATTTGGTACGATATTTATTGATGTTATTTTAAAAATATCACAACAAAATATTACATAGGAATTACTTGAAAGTTTAAGTTTCTCATCTCAGTATCCTAAGTAATCATTTGATATATCAAAAAATAAACTACTAAAGACATTTTTATTTCCTAATATAAATATAAATTTAGGTAATTTATGTATGTTTATCTATCAGAGCTGACAGTTATTTAACATAACAGCCAAACGCAAGCTCTAAGTTAACTAGAGTAAATGGCAGAAGTGGCGAGGACTCAAAAAGTAGCATAAAGGAAAGATGTAAAAGATGAAAAAGATAAATTGGAATAAAAAAAAGAGTAAAGTATATTCTTGAGAATATTCTTACAAACAAACAAGAATATATCAAAAAACAATAAGTCTCTAATCATTAGGTTTTTGAAAGATCAGTAACAATATTCTTCAAAAGTCCTCAACGGATAAAGAAACCAGATTGTAGAATACCAGCAAACTAATAAAAGCAGCATTTATACATGCTATATTTATAATGGTTGACAATAAAAGAGAGTAATAATTTACTTAATCCTTATACCAAGGGTGGGGAACCTTTTTCTGCTAAGGGCCATTTGGATATTTATAACATCATTCGGAAGTCATACAAAATTATCAACTTAAAAGTTAGCTATGAAAAAAGCTCCTAGATTTATTGAATTTTGAATCCCACCTGTGGTTGCATTGGCAGGGCCAGACCAAATTATTTCGTGCGCCATTGAGGCTGGACGGTTCCCGCCCCAGCCTTATACCCAGTTCCAAACCCCCAATTATTTATAAACTACCTCTACTAGGATATGTTAAGGAGAATACCACAGGCCCAAAACTGAGTTACTTATGCTAAAGCCCATCACAAGTAACCTAGACTTAATACCTCACCAAATTGCAGTTTCAACCTTTTCTAGGAATGTTATCATTAATTGGTCAGTCTGGAATCTTCTGGTCACTACCAATGAGGTAATCTGTCCAGCAGGCCCTCTCCATTCACC
The DNA here is from genome assembly GCF_054644295.1 of Miniopterus natalensis. NCBI lineage: Eukaryota > Metazoa > Chordata > Mammalia > Chiroptera > Miniopteridae > Miniopterus > Miniopterus natalensis. The sequence continues at coordinate 32,512,002 of NC_142085.1, read as the reverse complement.
AAAGGAAGCTAAGGCAATCTGCCTGATAAGATCCCTTCTTTCCCCTAAGTAAGGTAACCTTGCTTGAAACAATCCTTTTTCTTTTCTAATAACTTTCTTGTCCCACCCAGTTCCTGCCTAAAAATGTGTTCTATATATTATACAGCTTCTGGGGCTCCTCTCTACTTGATAGATGGAATACTGCATGATTCATAAATTGCTCAATAAAGCCAACTATATCTTTAAATTTTCTCAATTGAATTTTTATTCATTACAAAAAATTTTAAAAATATTTTTATTGATTTCAGTGAGAGGAAGGGAGAGGGAGAGAGAGAGAAACATCAATGATAAGTGACTGATCGGCTGCCTCCTGAATGCCCCCTACTGGGGATCAAGCCCAAAACCAGGGCATGTGCCCTGACTGGGAATCAAACAGTGACCTCCTGGTTCAATAGGTTGACTCTCAACCACTGAGACATACCAGCCAGGCTGAATTTTTATTCTTTAACTGATATCTCACTTCAAACCCAGCATAACAAAATGAACTAATCTTGAGTCCCACACCAGAAATCCTCTTCAACTTCATTACTTATCTCAGTATTTCTAATACTGTCCAAGTAAAAGTGACTTAAAACTTCAGCATTATCTTTTAAATCCCACACTACAAATTCTAAATCTGCAAAATGTACAGCAATGAACTGCCTATTTCCAATTAAAAATATTTTGCCATGAGTCATCAGTACTATTTTCCTTTGTTGAGCTATTTCAAAGTAATCCTAGACATCATGCAAATCCATGCTTCTTCATGTATATTATTAAATGTTTTTTCTGTCTCAACATCATCCTCCACATTGAATCAGCTGTTAAATCCTATTATTTATTCTCCAAAATGCCTCATAAAAATTAATTTTAAAAACACACACATTAAAGTGTGTGATAGATTGACTTTATAAATGTTTCCAATTTTTCCCCCATCCCTCCCCATCTGTATACACACCTCTTACAATGTTAACTTCCATGAAAAAGTGGAGTGTAGTTCACCACCCCTTAAATCTGGACTGGCTTTATGACTTGTTTGGGGGAATACAATGTGGGAGAGATGACAGTGTGCCAGTTCGAAGCCTAGGTCTTAAAAGGTCTTCTTAAATAGTTTCTTTCACTTTGGAAACCTGCCTCCTCTGTGAGAATAAGCTGGAATATGAGAGGTCATAAACACAGCTAAGTCCATCAAGGTAAGGCCATTCTGTATCAGCCAGCACCCAGCCAACCTACCAGTTGACTGTGAATTCATGAGTGAGCCCAGTAAAGATCAGTCAAGCCAGCCCAGATCAGCAGAACCACTCAGCTGATCTATAGACTTGAGGCAAAAATAAATGTTTATTGTTGTGATGCCACTGAGGCTTTATGTTTGTTGTTAGCTGCATTACTGTGGCAATATATAACTAATACAGAAATTGGTACCTAACAAAAACTTAAAATATGTGGCATTGACTTGGGGGCCAAAGTAACAGTAATAGTTACAGAGGCAAGAAAAGTAATGAAAGTATAGGAGATTTAAAAAATGGTAACCCATGTTATGTAGTGATGAAACTTAAGTAAATGTGCTGACAGCAATAACTTCGGAGAATTCAGACAATGTACCGAAGGAACTTTCGTACGTGAGCAAGTTAATTTCTAGGCAGAATGCTAAAAATGTCACTGGCTGCTCTTAGTTAAGTATAATAAGATTTTGCAAGAAAGAGATAAGCTAAAGAAACAACTGGTCATTTTACAAGCAGAATATAGAGGGAAGAGAGAGAGACTAGGCTTTCTGGGTTGAAATATAAAACTGTTTATCTCACTTCCCTAAAGATTTTCAAAATAAAATGCAGTGATGGACATAGATCAAATCATGGGTGTGGCTATAAGTCCCTTTCCTAAGATCTCTAAATGAATTAAGGCAGTGTCTAAGTACACATTCTGTTTGACAAAAGGGTTATTAGGAAGTTTAAGGGCATGATCCCCCAAGAGTAGTGATTACATCTAGAGAGCAGTCATGCCATAAAAAACAATTGTGGGTGTAGGTTTCATGGAATGGATTATATAAAAATATAGAAACCCATAAAGTTTTAAAGTTTATTGGCCCAAAAGCCACTAGCCTAGACACCTTGTTTGGCCTTATAACTTGCTTAGCCAACAAAATGCAGTGGAAGTAACAAGTAGGCCAATTCAAGGGGCCTGGGCATCCTTTGCTCTTTCTTGGGCTCCTGCCTCTGCCATGAGAAGCCTAGGCTGTTCTGCTGAGGGATGAGAGACCATGTGGAGCAGAGCAGAGCACAGTTGTTTTATATTTTCAACAAGAGAGCAGAGCCGAGCCAAGCAAAAAACAAACAAAAACAATGGAAGATTTCTCATTCTACTCCCATTCTTAGTACATACCTTCAGGTATCTAACTTGAGTTACTGCAAGCACCTCTAAACTATACCTTATGCTTCTATTTCCTATATACAACCAATCAACCATCAATCTAATATATAACAATCTTCATCAAGTTAGTAAGTGCTTATTGTAATGCGATAGTTTCATCCTTACTTGAAAACCATCAATAGCTACCCTAATCCCTAGTGTAAACTCTTCTACAGACATTAAAAGCCTTTCACAACATAACTTGTCCTTTCTTTACTATCTTTTCTTCTGCAGTTCTTCTAGAGAATATCCAATCTCCTAAATATTCTTTAAAAGAACATGTTCATTCCCAGTTCCAAGACTTGATTCGTGCTGCTCTTTCCTACTAAAAGGGTCATTCACTTTATCCTTTGCTTACTCAAGTCTTATTCATACTTTGATCCTATCCTTCCATAACGCCTTTCCTAACATAATAACCTAGATATTTTTCTATTTTTTCCTAGAGCACTTCCTACATATACTTATTGAATATTCGCCGTTTTGTGTTCCTTCTTAGGTGCTTCATGTATATATCTGATTTTCCCCATTCACTATAAGCTTTTAAAAAGGAGAAATGAGACTTCATTAAAGTTCTCTCAATGATTGGTATACATTTATAAACACATGTTAAATATATCCCTTATTATCATTATATCCATGTAGATAATTCTCAAATATGTATTTAAAAATAAATTCCAGCCCAGCCAGGCGTAGCTCAGCAGTTGAGTGTCGACCTAGGATCCAGGGGATCGGGGTTCGATTCCTGGTCAGGGCACATGCCCGGGTTGCGGGCTCACAGCCGATCAATGACTCTCTCATCGTTGATGTTTCTATCTCTCTCTCTCCCTCTCCCTCTCTCTGAAATCAATAAAGATATATTTAAAAAAAATAAAAAATAAAAATAAATTCCTCTGAGAAAATAATTACTTAAATATACCTCACTGTTTTCCTTATAATATACTGGAACAAAAGTAATTAATTAATTATAAATGAAAACTGTACATATTATCTTATGCAAAATACATAGTTTTCACATTAAAATACACACCCTCTCTGAAATAAATCCACATTGTAGAACTTGTTTAGCTCCACAGAGAATTCTACCATTGCTTGAACTTCAGTCATTTTTAATTTATATTCAGAAGACAAATCTGGTAACAGCACCTTGGAGGAAAAAAATCATGAGAAGCTCAACAACAAAAATGCCAACTTACAAAACCACTAACATTTAAACATATTTGAGTATCATATATAGGCAGGAAAGAAAAATGAAGCAATTTAGTTAAGTGTACCTAACTTAGAATAACCCAACGACATAGCACCAGAATATACACTTACTAAGTATACTTACTAATAATATATTTACTAAAATAGCACTGTATAATTTAAGATATATCCTGTTAGAATGCTTTTTCTAAGATTTGTTCCCCATTGTGGCATGTGATAATAAATAATACACCAAACTGCTAAAAGAAACTCTTGACTTTATCTATCATAAATAAAATAGTAACTTGTTAAGAAAAAATTAAGCTAATTATTCTCTTCTAGTTCTATATTGCACATAAAGGCAGTTCCAGAGTCAAAAGTGAAATAACATTTTTTAACCGCTACTTATATTCATGAAGGTTTTTCTCTGTTAGGTGAAGTTATTAAATGACTACTCATCTTTAAATTTCAAAAAGAAATCCCCCTCATTACAAAAGCCTGAAGTATTCATCTTCAAATGGGTTAAAATAATACAGACAAGCAAAAAAGAAAACATTCACAATTCTACTCACTGAAATACATACTTTGGTATATATTCTTCATGTGTGTACATTTGTACAATTTCTATAAAGGAGAGATCAAACCACATGTACATTCTATAACCCATTTATTTCACTTAATTTTTTTTTTAATCCTCACCAGAGGATATGTTTTCATTGATGTCAATGAGAAAGGGAGAGGGGATGGAGAGAAAGAGAGAAATATCAAAGTGAGAGAGAAACGTTGATGGGTTGCCTCCTGTATACATTCCAACTGAGGACTGAATCTGCCATCTGGGTATGTGCCCTGACCAGGAGGAAATGAAATCTGTGACCTTTCGGTGTACAGGACAATGCTCCAAGAAACTGAGCCACACCAGCCAGGGTTCACTTAATCTTTCTGATGAACATCTATGTCAATAAATGTAGTTTTATAACATTATTTTTAATTGTTAACTATTATGCTGTGAATGTTATAATTTAAACAATCTCCTAATGGGTATTTTAGTGGTTTCCATCTTTTCACTACTTCAAAAAAGCACTGCAACAATCATCTTTATCGATATTATTTGCTTTAAAAAGCAATTCCGAGTAGGAAGTATTGAAAGACAATTCTCCAGCCTTGTGTTTCTGTATGTCTTGCAAGCAGAGACAATGACTGCCTTTGTTCCAGACTATTTTTCAAGGATGTGGTTAGCGAAGCCTTAGGAAATCAGAGATAGATTTTATACTGGATCAAAGGGCAGATACGTTTACTGTCCCAAGTAATAGAGATTAGAGTGTCCCCCTGAGGCCTAAGTCAGGTAGGCTTATTGTCCAAAATGAAAGATTTGGGTACCCCTAGGTCAGGGTTCCTCTCCTAAGACACAACCCACTCATATGCAGGTATAGCCTGGTACTCTAGCTACTGCTCTTGCTATGAGTATAAACTATCCTTTTTGTTGATCCAGGAGTCTCATGTCTTCTAACCACATCTACGGCACTTGTGGCACACTAAATGTTAACTTGAAAGTGGGATAAAATCTTAGACCCTTCGCAGTTCTTGAAATAGTTCTTCATAGAAATTTGACAAAGAATCTAATCTATTATGAATTGAATGCAAAAAAATAAATAAAGGCATAGTCTTACCTCTGCTGATCAAAGCTTCATTTTAACATTATTAAATAACAAATCTTGTGCTTCCAGTTACTAATTCTTGTTAAAAATATATTGTTCCTCCTATGAGAAAGGAAAAGCAACATCTCAAACAAAACAGTAAACATAAAAAAGTCCACTTTAAGGAAACCTATGCTTTGTTAGCTACTTAACATTCTCAATATACCTAAAAGATCTATATCCTCTATAAGGCTTAGGAATAAGTTTAAGAGATTTTGTTTTCATTCACAGTTTCACTGATATCAGTATTAACTATCGTATCATTGTCAAGGATCCACTTGTGCATACTTTAAAGCACAATAATAAATAGAAGACTATTTTCTTAGTTCAGTGGTTCAGAAACAAACTTCATGAATACACAAAACATTATAAACCTATTAATTTTTAAGATGCAGAACTCATAATTTTTAAATAACTCCCTGGGTAGAGCAAATTCAAATGATTTCTGAATGAAATGTGTGTATGCTATGAGCTACCTAAAATATTTTGACAAAAAAGTTGCCTGGATATGCTATGGATAGTTTTTTCCAAACTCCAAATATTTATCGCTTAGATTTAAAAAGATATTTTGCCCTTGACATAATTATTTTAGGTACTAAAAATGTTAGAATAATGACCACGTTCACTCTTTTTCACAGATATTTTCTTCTCTCCATCATAAATATGTAGACTGTACCACCTGCCATAATTGTTATTTTGAACCTTAATAATCATCAAAAAGAGTAAGTTACATACAGTTATAAATTGAGAACAATCAGCTAATGACATGTGGATTAGTCTTGTATCTATAACCCTGTTATCTGGTGTAATTCTGGCCACATAAGTTGGTTAAATCTGCATTGGTTGGTTCAGTCTAAATATCTGAGCTATGGTCCTATTTCTTGATTCAGTTTCCTTTTTGATTGGCTAAGGCCTTGACACCCTGCCTAGTCTGGTAAACTCCCTCTTGCAGAGGTTAAACATGCTAAGTCACTGGATTATATCCTGGTCTAAAACGGCCAAGCCACCTGTTACTTGTCTGACTCTGAAAATCACCACTACTCAGACGGCTTTAACCTTCTTTTTGTCTTCATAATTATTCACAAGCACAACACACTTTCATCAGTGACATTTCATTTTAAAAAGTGATTCACAGTGAGGATGAGTTTATCAGAATCATTAAAGTAGAGGAGACATGTAAAGTAGAAAAAAAAATCACTGGTTTAGAAACTTTTGCTCCCACTCCTTAGTCATCCAAATGAACTCCTGAGGGCCAGTCATATGCTATACTGCAGAAATTATAGAAATACTTAAGAATAAAGTACTAAATTCTTCTCTTCTGGGGAGAGGAGAAGAGGGAGATCTTCAAAGGAAAGACAATGGGAATAGCTTGATTGACAAACTTTTTTAAAAGCTGTTTCCCTCTTGATACCAAATACAGATCAAATAACAGTATCAAATAGAAACCAGACACTCAGAACTTTTTGGAGCACCTACTCTTACACCAGTAACTTTAACTATGTTATTGTATTTAATTATCATAAAAATCTGGAAGAACTATTATTACTCCATTTTACAGGTGACCAAACTAAGGATCAAAATGTTTATATAATTTATCCAAGGTCACAGTAAGGAAATAATATAAAAGGACAAAAACCTCAAATGTATAAAACTCTACAATTTATATTTACACTTGCACATTTCTAAAGCCTACACCTGAATTGTTATACCAAACAAATTCAATGATCATCAAGCCATAAGGTAAATATACCCATAATAAAACAAAAACTAAAATCAGAATGCAACAATGAAAAAAACTGCACTTGATAAATTACTATAGTTAATTTTCCATTTAATTAACATTATTCCCTAACTGAAATCTTCTATTTCTCAAATCCCACACCAACAAACACCATATCTGAAGAGGCAACCAAATGATGCTTCTCTCTCTCTCCCCTGCTCTCTAAAAATCAACAAACATGTCCTCCAGTGAAGAGTAAAAAATAAATAAGTAAAATAAAGGCATTGTTCTTTCCTAATTTCTTTAAAAATCTGGGTTTAAACAGTTGTTGTCTAATAAAAGAGAAACATATTACTAGTAATGTTAGAACTAACATTTAGATTAAGAGGTAAGCACTCTCAAAACAGAACACTATTAATTTTGGATAACTGTGTTAATATAATAGAAAATCCATAGAAAAAATTATTTTTAAACATAATGTAGAAAAAAAATTTAGGAACTTCTGAGAGCATTTCCATGGTTTACTCAGTACATAAGAATGAAGTAAAGGAACAAAAAAAAACTTTTATGAGACACTTAATGAAAACTACCTCTGACATTATATGGAAAACAGGATCTAATTTATCAAAAGCAGTTCATATACATTTTTCAGGGATACATCTATGCCATAAAACAAACCTGCCAGTAACATAATACAGAGTGCCTTTGAATATATCATGTTATTATATACCTTAAAAAAAACCAGGATAGCCCAAAGTAACAAAAACTAGTTACTCCTTTTACTCCATCTACTACCTAGTTCCGGGATCTGCACAGCATTCGTTAAAATACTTGGTCTTATTAGTTATCTCAACAAAGAAAAAAGCTCAGAACAAGAACAAAAAGAGTTACATTCCTCTCTCTGAAAAATATTCTAAGAAACAATTTCTTAATTGCCTATGCTTTCTTTAGTCTACAATTAACTTTGGTATCAGACAGACTTAGATTCTAATTCAGACTCTCTAAGCCTAAATTTTCTCAAAAAGAAATAATATTTGTAATTGCTAGGTCAAAAGGTAAGGCTTAAAACGATTATATATATACAAATTTATACAAAGCATTAAGAATGGCAGTTGGTGCTCAATAAATTGTTGATATGTTTTACTTTACCTCAAATTATATATAAAAATGCCCACTTGAGGCTTCACACCCTCAAATTTTAAATTAATTTCATTCAAGAAAATGTCTATTCAAAATGATGCAACTCAACTAAACAGGCTATTATTATAAGTTTCAATTGCATGGCTTGAAAATATTTTCATTTATAGGCCATAGGACTTTAAGGGGAGAAGAGCAGGCCTCTAATTAAGATGTTGGAAAAAAACAGAAAACAAAACAATACAAAAAAAACAAGACAGTGAATATTTCAACTCTCCAATTTGAACAATTTTCTGATTTCATTCCTCATTGACATTTCTCTAGCTCCCCCTGCCTGAAGGACTATTTCAGAACTCCTTTACCAAACTGGGGCCCTTGGCAAGCATTACATTATATAATTATCATACTTTGACATAAAATAGTTATAAGATTACAGAAGAGGACTGGTGACAACCTACAGTCTAATCTTATCTGCCTGAGGAAAGTAACTAATTTTCAGTCTTAAAGTAGGAGTGAGTAAGAATGAGAGTGGTTTTAAAATCTGGGTTTTTCAATTCCAAAAGACAAAAGTAATGGCAAAGGCTTCCATTTAAGGTATTAAATTGTGACTACCAAAAAGCCCTTACTTTGCTGCTTTGACATTTACAGTTAACAGTAAGTATTTCCAATTGAAGCCAATAACTTACTGGCAACTTGGAGACATCAAAGAGCAGGTGTCAGAGATAGCACTGCTCTAAAAACAATCATGAATGAGGCAGCTGCATCCTATATGGCAACTTCAAGGGGATTTCAATAAGGAATACTTCTAGTTCAGAATATATTAAGAACTGTAGCAAAAGGACATTTAATAAAACTTAACAACATAATACTATCAATAGCGGAACTCTATATAAGAACATAATTTAGAAAAACTTTCTATATTATAGATGGTTGAAGAGACCTAATCTCATAAAAGGCAATATGCTATATTTTTCTCAGAATACTCTCTTGGCTGAGATAGTTCATAAAAATTGTTTCATCAAAACAAGAACCACCTAAGGGGTTATTCAAGTAGGAGACATCTCTTAATGGTGTATGCCTGACACCTTTATATTCTCATTAAGAAAAAAAGGGCTAATTTTTATTAAATTTAGCACATCATAGGTAACCAAGTATGTACCTGTTAAAAAACAGAAATCTTTAAAAATAAAATAGTAAAAACCCCTGCAGAATTGTTTCACTCTATTCCTTCTGAAAATTCTAGACCTGACTAACAACTTGTGCTTCATAACTTTTCTGAGAAACCACTGGGCCCATTATGAATGCTTTCTTCTTTAACACCATTCTGCTTATTTTTATTCATTTCTAAACCTACTTCCTGACAAACAACTCAAGAGGAAAAAAAAAAACCACTACTCACTTTAGATCTGTATACTCCCATCTCCATCCATTTCTTTAAATATACATGTACATATCACAACACTACCTTTTAAGCAGTTTTTCCTCAATACCTAGAATCAAAGCAAAGGAAATCCTTGTCTTCTCTATCCTCTAAACAATCCCCATTCTCAAGGATCTATTAACTACAGTAAACAAAGCTAAAATATAAGACAGGATAAACTTTGTAGGTAACCAAAGGTATAATTTTTACATTTTCAGTGTCAAATCCTGATGCACAAAGGGCAATAGTTGTTCCATATACTGAATGCTGTAGCATCTATTTCACTGTATATGAACATTAATCTAATCTAGTCCACAGTTCACAGCATTCTACTAGGCTTTTCACAGAAATCTGAAATTTAAAAAAAAAAATCTAAATTCCAGTGATTTGGGATTTAAGCATTAAATTACACACTACTACACTGTCTAAAAGAGATAAAATTAAATACTTACATAGCAATTTTTGTCTGTGGTGGCCCTAAGCATGTTTAAATGATTAAGGCTTAGTCTACTACTGAGAGATTACTGGGTGGCCACTTTTTTTATCCACATATTACAGGTAGAGAGACCAAGTCATAGAAGTTAAGTGGCTTTTACAAGCTAATGTCATGAGTCATCATAAGAGCTTAGATCTTCTGACTTCTAGTCCTGTACCTGCTATCAAACATGAATCCTTATTTTAATTTCTATAAGCACAGAATCAACTCATTCAAAAATACCAACAAGAATTTGTAAGCATTTACTTTTTTAATGAATAGGTTCCTAAAAATAAAAGACTTGCCTTTGAAAGGCAGGAAAGCTTCCTTCAGAAGCAGCAGTTATCTATTTGCATTGAAAAAATCATTTTTAAAAATCTTAAAAGCTGAGTTCATAACCTTGTACCACACACACAATAAGTGCTGGTTCTTCCAAAAGAGGTGTGGCTTAATGACATCAGATCCAAAACTGTATCTCCCTCTATCTTTACCTCTATTATCACTTCAAATAAGGAACTACACTTTGTAGCCCTGATGTTCCCCTTTGTATAACAGAAACCAAAAAATTTAATTCCTACCTGATACAGACAACATAGGGAAGAATTTACTGTTTGTGGACAGCCTTGAGATTCCGGAAATACATACTCCAGTTGATCTTCAACTCCAGAATAAAGGCAAACTTAACTGAAAGCAACTGCTTCAGCAGATGCCCTCAAAATAAGACACCATATCATGATTTACATAGTGACAAGTTTTACGGAAGCCAAATCTCAATGACAAGGAGATGGGGAACAACTTCCAAAACTGTTTAAAAAGTTCTTTTGCCCAATTAAAAATTTTAATACTTGCGTTCTCACATTTCTCTTTCAGTAAGCACACTAATTCTATTCCTGTTAGTAGAAATTGTATGCATTCATTAAAGGGAACAGAGAACATCAGGAAAATGATGCAATCAATTGCAATAGCAAATGTATAAAAATTAACACCTAATTTTATAAAATAAACTTTGTTAAATTTCATTTAAGATTAGTTCTTCAACAACTGTATTTCCTGGAGGACCACAAAATTTCAAAATTTAAACCTTATGTTTGTAGCTCACCCTTTAACAAATCTTAATCCTTTATACTTTCATCAAGTCTGTACTCAAGTTGTTTCTCCTGGAATGCCAGGTACACATAACTCTTAAAAATCAAAGCTTCAATCAGTAAGCGTAACAGGTTATTGCTACTGTCACTCTTTCGGTGGTATTTCCAGTCATTGAAGAAAGAAGGTGAAGAGATTTTATTAAATTGGAAGCTGAACTTAAAAATACTGAGTGGATACCTTGCTTAAGTAGAAAGCAGAAGAGACTGAATGGTTTCGAGATTTAATACAAGTTAAACGGATTGAAGTTAGGAGGCTCGACCTATGCAAACAGAAGACAACAGTTTGGGGGGGGGGGATCAAGACTAGGGACTAGAAATGGGATCGAGATGGAAAAAGACGTCAGGACAGGGGGTCATTCCACGGCAAGCGATGAAACTGGGTACCAAGAGAGCTAAGGATTAAGGCAGTGAGGGCTCCGAAGGTATGGTGGGGCGCAGAATGAACTCGAGCGATGCCAAAGCAAAACGCACAGTCAGAAACTAACAAAAGACAGACGAAGTACCGAAAGACGGTTTATGAGAATAAAAAGGCAGCCAAGGAAGAAAGTACAGAGGCAACAGCGAGAAACCTGGTCAGTGGGGGTAAAGAACGTCCGTCCTATAAGAGCCGGACTGAGGGATGCGCAGCGAGAAGAAACCCCGGGGAGTACGAGGATACACAGCCTCCCCCAAACCGAGCGACCGACCCCCGAGACAAACAGGCACGTGGGAGGCGGGGATGGGAGGAGAGAACCAAGAAAGGAGGGTAAAGACAAGACGGAGCAGCGAGGATGGAGCGGAGGGCGAAGGGCAAGCGAAGTCTGCGAAACCGCAGAAGTGAGGTTCAGGAAAAGCTGTCCGGGGGACGCCTCAGTCCGGGGCGGCCGGGGGGACCGGGCGAGCGGCGCGCCGCGGCCCCTCCGCACCCCGAGCGCACTCTGCACCGCCGTCCCCACCGACCTTCAGCGGGCCTGGGACCCGGCTCCGACCGGGAGCGGCCGGGTGAGGGGCCGGAGCGGGCGAGGGGGGCGGCGAGAAGGAGGCCGCTTCCTGCCGGGCCCGTGGGAAACAGGGACAGAGGGAGGGGTCGTGGGGGTCCGGAGCCAGGGGAGACGGAGAAGACAGTGAGGGGCTTACCTCTGGCCCGCCTCGGCCACCTCCACCGCCTGTCGGACGGAGGAGCTCGTCGTCTTAATGGAAGAATACGGCCCTCCGCGGGTAAGCACCATCCCGCCTTGGGCCCCCTCACGTCGCCATCGCAGCAACCGCAACCACCGCAGCGGAGGAGCCGGTTCGTCACCGCCGCTCGGCTACTGGCCCAGCGCGGCCCGCGAGCATGCGCACTCGTCCCAGTCTCGAGGGAGCCCGGGCGAGTCGGCTCTACCTGGGATCAACAGGTCCCCGGCCCCGCGGCCCCGCCCCCGGCCTTCTCTCGCCTCCCCCTCCAGCCTGTTCCCTCCCCTCTCTCAGCCTAGGCCCCGCCCCTTCCAAGCCTGGCGCCCCGCCCCTCCTCCTCCTTCCAAGCCCCTCAGCCGCAGCGGGAGCCTGGGAGCCGAGATTTCGACAGATTTGTCCGCCCTATGCGGCTCCCGCTCCCAAGTTCCCGCGAGAATGGGAGGCTTGCGTCAATAAAAAGCGCGAGCCCCAGCGGACCGGCGGCGCGGCGGGTTTCAGGGAACAAGTGTAGAGGGTAAGTGGCTGACGTTGAAGAATAGGGAACCGGAGGAAGGCGAGAGGGGGAGAACTGACGCTTCAGCGGTGCTCCGCAGGTGGTTCTTTATTCTTCTCTTCTCCACCTGCTCCCTGGAGTCCCGGATAGAGAGCCTGGCCCCTGCCCCACGCGCTCTGCGGAGTTGGAAAGGAAGCTGCGGGAGGTCCGGCCTCGCTCTGGGCGGCTGGCTACCTTTTGGGGACTCGGTTGTCGCCGTTTTTTGGAGAGATGTGGGGGCTGCTATGGTTACTTATCAGTTATTGATGTTCAAGAGGGTGGGAGGGGTGCGGTGAAGTGGGTCTTTGCCTGTTAAATTCCGTGAACCAGAAGCATATGATTTGGATAGCGTGTGAAGGGTAATGCTTCAGTGATTTTCCTCACCCACCCGTTTCTGAGAGGGATCCAGCAGAAAGTTTTGAGGCGCATAAAGCTCAGGATGTTACTAAAGCAAAGTTAATGAAAAGAAGGAAATTGCGGCTGCAGCGTGTGTGAAAAGTAAATTAAGGGGATGGATAGTGGTGATGGTTGTACAACAGTATGTACTTAATGGCACTGAACTGCACTTTTTTAAATGGTTAAATGGAAAAATTTTATGTGTATTTTACCACAATAAAAATGATTGGAAAGAAAAAGCTTTGTGTACTGGTTTGGGGAAAATTGTGATGCTTTGTAGTCTAGGCCATTTGGGGGGCAGGTTTGGACTATCACTTAACCTCTGGGGTTTTTTTTCATCTTAATATGTATTTGTAACATAACTGTAAGTGCCCTGTTGTCCCATGATAACCAGTCAATGTCTTGCTTTCCTGGTTCCTAATCTTTTTGTCTTTCCATTAATAGCCAAATCCCATTTTACTATCCTTTCTCCTAAGGGCCTTTGTTGTTTGTTTTGTGATTTGAATGTAGCCTCAAAATTGGAATCCTTTTCTATTTTTTAAGTTCTGTCTCAGGAAAATATACCAAATCTTCATTTATTTGCTTTTTTACAGCCATGCCTTCACTAAAATACTCCCCCTGCCAAGATTACTTCCCTATTACCTGTCCTTTTTATTTAAATCGCGTATTAAAGTCATCTGCATGCCAGACAGTGTACTCATCTTGGAGGATATCACCATGAATAAAACAACTTGGGTGGAGTGTCTGCATAATTCCCTTATGATGTGACGGTGTAGTGGAGGGATGTGTGCGCAGGGAACTAGCGACTGGTTCTCGGGGTTCCCAGGAGAAGCATTAATCCAATTGAGGTGGGAGAGGCCATGAGTCAGGAAATACTTCCAGGAGAAGATGATTCCAGAGAGTTAATGAAGTCAGATGTGTCAGGGATGGAGGAGAGGAGAGAGGCTGAAAGAAGAAAGGGATTGCTTAAAGGAAACCATGCAATGAGAAACCTATCTTTACAGAGAGCTAAAACTAAGCAATTTGATGCCATAAGTCTAGGATGTGAGGCTAGAGAAGTAGGCAAGGTCAGGTCATGGTGAGCCTTTGAGGGATTTCATGGATAGATCTATTTAAATAGTATTTTTGATAAGTGAATAGTATGTGCCAAGCATAGGGTACAAGGAGGATTAAGAGTAAATTCCAACTCTCAGGGAGTTTACAAACCAGTATGGATAAGACAAGCACGTCAAATGTCAGTAAGTTGTACTAAAGAGTTAAAATTGGGGTGGATACAGGTTGATTGGAAACCCAGTAGAGGAGCACCTAATGTAGAGATTTAGACAAGAATTCCTGGAAATTATTGATCAATAGAAAAATATAAAATACTCTTAATGAAAATCAGAAAAATTATATTTCCTAACATGCAGATTTACTAGAGTGCAGAATGCATTGATCTAGTCAGATTACCTGGGCTCAAGTTCTGCATTCTGCAGTATACTGTGTAAAATGAGAGTCTCTTAAGTCTCAATCTCTCTCATAATAAGAGAATCATATAGTATCTAAGGTCCTTTAGAAACTTCATGATTCTAAATTTACTTCCCATTTATCTTTCCATATTTTGAGTCTGCTTTTAAGACACTAATTATGTACATTAAGCTAAGACTTATATGTGTCATTTTCTACCCAACTCATGAGTACTCAAAGAATGCAAGGCCTGGTATCTTTTGTGTTCTGTAGTTGGTTTACGTAATTTAACTTTGGCATTAAATGCTTTTGAATCTTTACTAATCTCTTTTAATTGGAGTATTCTCTTAAACTGAAGATCAGGTTATTTCTTCCTTACACAGTTGCTCAATGTTGGCTCAGCTGAAGATTGACATAAATTTGGAAATGACCTTGTGGGAAAATGTCTGTATTTGTTGCTAGACATTAATTCACTAAGCAAATAAGCTTGCTTTTTCCTTCCTGGGACTTATGATTTTGAAAATATTCCCGTTGCTTAAAGAAGATCACTATCAACTTTACAATGTTAAATTAAAAATAAGATACAGTCAAATTATTCCACACTTTTTTGCAGGAATATGATTCTTTTTGGCATTTTTACTGAGAATTCTGAATTCCCTTTTTAATTTCTTAGTAAGAATTGGAGTATTCTCTAATGAGTAGAGAATACTCCAATTTATAATATTAATAAAACACTAACCTCCCCTTTTGGGCAGTCACTCTTGTCTCTGTGTGAAGCGTTGATTTAATCATATGTGGACTCTGGGGTGATCACCCTCAGTACTCAAGGGTAAGTTTTTTTAAAGTTATATAATCTTAACAACAAATATGAGATGGAACAAAACAGTTTCATTATAGGTCTTCCTTCATGGGTTAGTAACAGCTACAAACCACAAGGGAAAATATATTACTCCATAACGTAATGTTGTAACGTTATTTTATGACTTAATAGCGATGTGTATCTGGAGGAACCACCATATAAAGCTACTCAATTACCAAGTTTTTCTTCCTTGTAATGTAATTGCAAACCTTAAAAAAACCCCAACGTTTTCCTTCTTTTTTAACTGATAATGTTGGTTGCTTATGAGAGGGAAACTTGGAGGCTGGGGTGCTTGGTGGGGGAGGCAAAGAACTTCTTTATTGTATATTCTTCTGGGTATGAATCTAGTGAATGTATTAAAGAAAAAAAATATTTGAATCTATGTAAAATGAATACAGTTTTAAAAATGCATATACCATAGCCTTTAATAATGATATTGTGGAAAAAACCTAATAGCTACATAATTGATTAAACTGCAAACAAGGTTTTTCTATATAGTGTGAAAGGGGCGGTAAAGCAGTGACTTCTTGGTTGCAACTCAGATTATCTGGATTTCCCAAAGATAAGTGTCTGCTCGGATCATTTGGAGAGAATCTGTCAGACAGAAGATATTCCTCCCACCACCATTCCACTGAATCACTCCTGTGAAGGGTCATTATCTAGCATCAAATGACAGTAATGAAATGTTTTCTGAATTATTCTCTTCCTCATAGGCTTGAAGCTTACCATGGTTGTTTTTTTTAAAAATAATATGTATACTAGTTACCATTTGATCTGTGATAACAAACATGTTAGGGCAATTATTTCACTCTTCTAAAGGCTCACACATTCTTATCTTGAATCCTAATCTTTAAGCCAGCTCCAGGCACATAGTTTCTGCTTCATATCAGACCTTGTCACTTAGTTTAACTGTTGACTCCTCTTACTCAATCTGTCCCAAATGAAATTGCCCATTCCCCATTACACACAACTCCATCTCCCTCCCAACCTTCTAGTTTCTGTTAATGAACCCCCATTTACCTAAACCCAGAAACAGCCATATTAGTAACTTCATGAACAGATCACATAATCAAAAGTTCAATATATCTTTTTGTATCTATGATCCTATACATTTGTGTAACTTTCTTTTCTAGCTTCCTGATCTATAATATGAATATTATGATAAGCTGCTTCATCAGGATGTTGTGAAATTATTACAAAGATCTTTGCAAAATAAAGGTAATTATTACTGATTATTCCTGTAACTGGCAGAATTAGTGAGAAGTAACAATAGATTAATAGATCAATTGAACTTATAGTAAAAGGCATCTATAATTAGCCCTTAAGTCCCTCTTCACTAACAAGATACACAACTCTAAATTCCTACATCAATCTACAGGCTTTCATAGGGAATGCAAAATTAAACTCATGTTTTAAAATTTCTCCAGTAGAAAAACTTCTTTAGTTGCTGCATTGGGAATATTGGTGGGAATGCAGTAGAAAGGAATAAAAAAAACTACAATAAAGTCATTTTTTTATACTATAATGATCATTAAGCTTTATTTCTTTCATGGTGAACTATCAAATCTATTTATGCTTAGATATATTTGAAATGTGTAAGAGTTGCCAAATTTATCTTGGGTACAGAAAAAGAAAAATTCTCTGTATTAGGAAATTGGAATTTCATTTACCATTTCCATTATGTCTTTAAAAGCTACGTAAACCATTTTTTTCAATTTATTCAGCAAAAAAAGCAATTTAAAGTAATCTTGAAAGTGAGTAAATAGCTTTTGGATGATTCGATTTGTAGGAACTCCTTGAAGAGAATATATGCCTGTGTGCTTGCTTTTACAAGTTAAGGAAAAACGTTGCTGATAGTTGCTTTTCTTTTTTCTTTTTTGTTACTCCATCACCATGGAGAATGTAAGAATTAGGAGTTGACAGGAGATTTTAAGTTACTCCTTTAAAAGTATCTACTAAATTTTATCTTGGTTTAAAATGATCATATGAATACTATATTGTCAAGATTAAAATTTGCAGATAAAAATTTTACAATGCTTTAAGAAAAACTTCATTAGATTTTAAAATAATTTATTGAGAGACAATGAACATAAACTACACTTATTTAACATGTACAATTTGATACATTGATTCTTGTAAAATCATCGCCATAATAAAGATAAGGAACATATCCATGACCATGGAAAGTTTCCTTGTGCTTCTTTGTAATCTCTATATCCTGCCCCCTTCCCTACCAATGCCCATCTCTAGGCAAGCACTGATTTATTTCATTATAGGTTAGATTGAATTTTCTACAATTTATATGAATGGAATCATACAGTACATACTTTTTGTCTGACTTCTTTCACTTAGTGCAATTATTTTGAGATACATCTATGTTGTTGCACATACCAATAGCTGGCTCCTCTTTAATGTTGGATAGTAGTCCATTGTATTAGTCAGCAAGGGCTGCCGTGACAAAACACCACAGACTGGGTGGCTTAAACAACAGAAGTTCATTTCTCACAGTTTCAGAGGCTGGAAGTCCAAGATCAAGGTGCTGGCTTATTCAGTTCCTGGTGAGAGTTTTGTTCCTGGCTCTTGGACAGCTGCCGTCTTGCTGTGAATTCACATGATAGACAGAGAGGGGATATCTCTTTCTTCCTCTTCTTATAAGGCCACCAATCCTATTGGATTAGGGTCCCACCCTTATGACCTAATTTAACCTTAATTACCTCCTAATTACCTATCTCCAAATACAGTCGTGTTGAGGGTTAGGGCTTCAACATACGAATTCGGTTCATGGAGGTTGAGGGCGTCCAGAATTCAGTCCATAGCACCCATTATGTAGATTACCGAACTTCTTTATCCATTCACCTGATTATGGTTCTTTGGGTTGTTTCCAGTTTTGGACTATTACAAATAAAGCTGCTATGAACACTTTAATATGTATTTATATCGACATATGCCTTCATTTCTCTTGGATAAATACTGCCATAGCTATATGCTCCAAATGTGGATATGCTTGTGTAATTTTCGTTCTGTTCAAAATACCTTCTAATTTCCTGTTTCATTCCATCTTTGCCCCATGGGATACTTAAAAAAGTATGACATTTAGTTTCAAAATATTTGAGGCTATTTTAGAGATATTTCTCTAATTGATTTATAATTTTATTCTATTGTGGTTAGAGAATATATTTTGTATGTATAAATCCTTTTAAATTTAGTGTCACTTTTTAAATGGCCCCCATTATGAACTATTTTTATAAATATTCTGTGTGCACTTGAAAAGAATGTGTATTCTGCTATTATTGGGTGAAGTATTCTAGACATGTCATTTTTGTCAATTTGATTGATAGTGTACTGTTCAAATATTCTACATCCTTACTGGTTTTTTGTCTGTTTCTATAAATTATTGAGAACTGGTTGTTGAAATTTCTAATTATAATTGTGGATTTGCTATTTCTGCCTATGGTTATATCAGCTTTTGCTTCATGTATTTCGAAACCCTTTTATTAAATGTATATGTATTTGGGATTATTAGGTTTTCTACATGAGTTTATTGCTTTATCATTGTGAAGTGGCCCTCCATTGTCCCTGGTGGTATTTTTTTTCCTCTCTGAAATCTACTTTGTCTCATTAATATAACCATTCCAACTTTCTTTTAATTCACGTTATCATGGTATATCATTTTTTTATCCATTAACTTTTAACCTATTTGTGTCCTTATATTTAAAGTAGGTTTCTTGTAAGTACCACATAGATATGTATAGCTTTCTTTTATGCAAACTGACACTCTCCCTTTTAATTGGAGTGTTTAGACCATTTGTACATAGTGTAATTATTGACATAAATCTGTCATCGTTCTGTTTATTTTCTATTTGTGCCACCTGTTCTTTGTCCATGACTTTTTTGTACAATCCCTGAGCTAGAAACAGTTTTCACATTTTGAAAGCTTTCTTTTTTTCTTTTAAAGAATATGTGATGGAAATTTTATGTGGCCTGTAAAGCCGAAAACATTTACTATCTGGCCCTTCATAGAAAAAGTTTGTTGACCCTGCTCTAGAATTTTGCTCATGTTCTTTGATACATTGCCCATATTTCTATTTAACATGTTCAATATTTCCTCTAGTTTTTTGAATATATGAATACAGTTATAGCTCTTTTTTTTTTTTAAATAATCCTCATCCAAGGATATGCTTACTGATTTTAGAGAGAGAGAAAGAGAGAGGGAGAGAGAGAGAGGGAGGGAGGAATATCTATCAGTTGCCTCCCCAAAGTGCCCTGACCTGGGATTGAACCCATAACCTTTTGGTATTAAGTTTGTACTAAATTTGTAAAATAAGTTTGGAAGTTTTTTTCTTTTTAGTTATATGAGATTTAAAAAAAATTTATTGTTAAAATTATCTGGCCTTTTAATATCCCTCTGCCCCTCAAAATTGCTCAAGATAGGCTTTTACCTCATATCTATTTACCTATATATATGTATATATATATATAATTTTTGTCTATGCCTTTGAGCTCAGAGCATATGGTTACCTAGGGCATAATCGAGGTAAGGATAATGGCCAGAAGTTCTGTATAGGTAAT
This sequence comes from Miniopterus natalensis, assembly GCF_054644295.1. Lineage (NCBI taxonomy): Eukaryota > Metazoa > Chordata > Mammalia > Chiroptera > Miniopteridae > Miniopterus > Miniopterus natalensis. The sequence goes on along the minus strand of NC_142085.1, from coordinate 32,491,845 downwards.
TATTTGTTTTGGTTTTTTTGACATATTTTTATGTAAAATATTTCAAACATACATGAAAATATGGATAGGAAGTATAAAGAACACCTGAGCCTTCACAATTCATCTTGTCAAATCTGAACACTTTGTCTTTTTTTTTTCCTTTGTGACTTTCAGTGAGATCACTGCTTTTGAAACGGAATCTTATTGTTGCCTGTATTAGGAATTTTAGGCATGTTTTGATAGGGTTATTCTAATTGTCGTAGAATGTTTACTTTGAAAGTTTCATTGCCTTGTGCTTTTTTAATGGTAAAATTTTTATATCAAAACAAGTTATATATAAAACACAAACTAATTATAAGCTGAGATATGTAAGTTACATGCTAGTCACATTAGTTTTATTTAATTAGTTGCTATATAGGTAATATACTTGTCAATAGTTCTGGCTCTTAAAAATAAACAAACAAAACTTTGATTTAAATTTTGGCTCAGCTGCGGAACTTGGGGCAAGTTACTGTCCTAAGCTGCTTCACCTGTAAAATGGTAAAATAATGGCAATTTTATGAAGTTGTGAGCAAAAGCATGTAAGGTGCTTGGCTCAGCACCTACTGCATGGAAAGTTTTCAATACAAAATTGACCCTAATTTGATTTCAGGAGAATTTTTTTTCCTAAAGAAGATTAAATTTCCTGTATGTCCTTACATTTAGGAAATTAAATTCTGTTTATGGTGGTTTATGAATTAAGAGTGTCCTCAGCTCCCAAGTAGATGGGAACTGATGTTATTTGCTCCTATGAAAAAGGGGAGGTGCCCATCTTATTGTGTCTCTTCAAATCCCTCCTCCTCTCCAAGCTCTCTTTTGAATCAAGTGTATGTGGGGCTGGAAGGGAGAGGTGTCACAGAAGTCGTATGATTTGGCATTGTTTCTCTCTGTGCAGAGAAGGGAATATGCTTCCAGGGCTATTTCTCTTCCAGGTGGAAAAGGAACTGTTGAGTTTTCAATCCCATTTAATCATCATAGGCTCCCCCTTTCGTTTTCCATTTAGACAGTGCCTAGGTTGGGTTGCTGCTCCGTGCTGTATGTAACAGCTCGCAGCCTCATCAAAGTTGAAATGAACAAATATTTGTTGACCTTTTATAACACAAGGCAATGCCGTTTAAAAGAACAAAAAATGGTTCTGCTGACAATGCATCTTTTCATTTGTTAGCCTCGGTGCTTGTGTAGAAATGGAAATGTGGTGGTAAACTTTCCAGGGCCTTCAGCCTTCAATAGCAGTACTTAGGGCAGATGAGTAGTTTGCTGAAATATGATTATAAAGACACCTGACTCAACAAATTACTTCCTAGAATAGTTAGCTGGGTGGAGGCTCACCAAGTTAATAACTAAACCCAACCCTCAAGTCTATTGGCAAAGGGTATATTTCAGCTTAATGACTCTGTATCCACCCAGAAAGATAAAGTTGACTAGGAGGAGGAACATGACTCATTAGGCGCCTGGGACGCTGCATGAGTGGCCTGCATTGGAAATATTTTGAAAGGTGAGTTGAAGTATGGAACCAGTCTTTCTGAAACTGCACCAGATCAAGCCTGAGGCAGATCATGATTCAAGAAATAAGACTTATACTTTCAACAATAAAGATAAATTAAAAAAATTAATAAGACTTATAAAAGAGAGAAAATCTTGTGCAAGAAAGACACAGGGCAGAACAAATAACCTTTGCATTATGAACACTTGAGTCAAGAGTTAGAAAAAGAAAAACTAAATACCCCCATAAGTTTAGAACATTTTCTATCTATATTATTAAATAACCTAAGGTATGTAAAGCATCTAGTCCAGTGTCTGGCTGGCATTTAGTGTCACTTAATATATGTTTCTTCCCTTCATCTCTGATCTTTGCATTTTGTTTTATTTTTTTAAGAGAAAGAACTCTTTAAGTTATCTCTATATAGTTTCATGCAAGTTCATACTTCTAAGGTATTAGTGTCTAAAGTCTAACTCTCTGTTAGTTTAACTATTAACAATAACCAAACATGATAGCATATATAGTCATCTGTATCAAATTTTTGTCATATGGTTGAGAAACTATTTTGGGGAACATTTTGGAATGAAGAACGTTAGTTCACTTTGGTATACTTGCTATGATTTTGCCCCCCACATTACCCATGGCCAGAACATGAATTTTTAAATATCCTTGGTAGCTCCATGCATTCATTTTTGAATGCTCAACTACTAGTGTTGACATTTTAAATTTGGAACCAATCTTTCTAGTTCTTTCCCTGAGAAAATAAAAGATGCTTTGAAATAGTAACAAAAGAGTGCCCTTTCAGCTCTTCTCTAATAAATTATTCCACAGGCTAGAAAAAAAATGATTCCACAAGTACTATTAAAAGGTCTTGCATCCTGGCCCTGGCAGATGGCTGAGTTGGCTCCAGCATTATCCCGTACACCAAAAGATGGCAGGTTTGATTCCTGGTCATGGCATATACCTGGGTTGTGGGTTCAATCCCTGGTGGAGGCAAGAGATTAATGTTTCTCTCTATTCCTTCTTCTCTTTCTAAAATCAATTTTAAAAACAACAACAACATAGCCTTACATTCTGAATCAGGGTGGCAAACACTCTCATACATAAAACCAAATGTATATAAGGAATGGACAATCTAAAGTATTTGACTGCCTCTTTTCCAACTCTACTCAGTTACTATTTCATTTTTACTTAATGTGTACAGGTAATGATTCTATATATCTAGAACCTTATTAAACTTAAGTGTGTAAAATAACCTCAAGATAATTTTTGTCAACATTTAATCATATATCTCTCAACGATGTCTGACTGAAGTTTTTCTTTCTAGAAAATGCTAATATTGCTCTCTTCTAGAGCAAACAGCAATAAAAAAATAAAATCATGAAGTTTTATTGACTGAGTATATATCGGCTGGATTGTAACTCTCTTGAAATCCACTCTCCTATTTCAATTTCCCCTTTCCCCCAAGTCCCTCTGATTCAGCACACACCCTTTTGGGCAAGTTTCACCTCAACAGATACAACCGTGTTGTTGGGCCAGTCTGTCTACGGACAGGATGTAACTTGTAGGAAGAAGAAACAATGGTGTGCCAGGAGGATTGAGGACGCCGGCTGAGGGCGAGCCTGTCTTTTCTCTTTATTTTGCTGCCCAGTGTCTGGGCTCCTGTAGAACTAGGCCACTGTAACTCAGGAACATGAGGCGCTGTGACCGATAACAGGCTCTTTGTAAGGAAGAGGGGAGAACGCAGGATGCAAGATGCAGGATCACTGAAGGGCAAGAGTTGCTTCCAAAAGGAAGAGAAAAGAGCCAGAAAGGGTGGTCTGAAGACTTCAAAGATTCGGCAACTTCTTACCTAAGGCCAGTGTGTGCGCGCGCGTGTGTAGGTGCGTGTGTGAATGCGTATACAGGAAGGAACTAGCATTGTGAAATATCCCCAAGCACCATTGATCAGCCTGCCTCTCTTTGAAAAACAACAATAAAAAACAAACTACTGTGAATAATTTCATAACAGGAAATAACACACTGGAAACTGGAGAATTGTAATGTGGAAAAATCTAAGAACTTAGAACAATAGAAGCTAAATAATTTATTAAAATGCCATAGAAAATTGAGGTTGAGAATAAATAGAAAGGGAGTGTTAGGCACCCAGTTCAGTTTGCTAGCCATGAAATAAGGTAATGAAAGCAACTAAGAGTCAACCATGTGCCAGGCTTTCAAGTGTATTAATAGATTTTTAATATCTCCCCTTTAAATATATTTTAACCTATGTTCCTTTTGCATTACTGCTGTCTTAAATTCAAATAATAGCAGTAAAGAATTGACAAAGGAATTTATGAAAACTAAAGTGTTGGTAATTAGAAAAATCTAACTGGTAAACATGAATGTGTTGTTATAGAATAAAAAAAGGCATATTTCACATTTCGCTCTAGTCAAAATAGAGCAAGTTTCTCTTACAATTATGAGAAGAGATGCCATATGTGGGTAGTTATTACACAGCCATTGGTTTCTGTGACATGACATCTACTAAGAACACAATTCTGGAAATCATTTATACCCACATCTGACCTAGATGACTATGGGAAGAGAATACTGGAAATAATAATATACACACAAGCAATACCATGATGAAAACTGTTATGAGATCAGGTTCTTTCCCAATCAATTCTAACTCGTTTATTATGTTCACAGTCTGTCTCATTTTAAGACCTGTATTTTCCTTTTCTTCTTCTAGACACAGAACACCTCTGTTGTCTTATCATGAACTCCTTCTATGTGGCCCTTAACTTCTTTTCATTGACCTACTTTGTCCTGAGACAGAATGTCAAAGAAGGGAGGAAGTGGGGAGAAGGGACTTGAAGATGTGCTTCTGGTGAAAACAGGTTTATCTATTTTCCAGTTCTATTAGTGGGAAGCCTCCTAATTATTCGTACTACCCTTCCAAAGTTAGTGGACATGCATGAGAAACTAAAGTTCAGCGGCAGTACTATAGTTCATACTTTTCATTCTATGTTTGCTGGGTCCTCGCGTGTTTTTGTTTGTTTGTTTGTTTTTTGTTTGTTTTTGAGAAGTCACATCTCTGGCTACCCTCCTATCATTAACTGTCCTAACCCTCACTGTTGCACTGACTGCCCATGTTTGGCCGCAGGTGGTCTTGCTCTTACTTCACAGACAAAACTGAAGCACCGGTCGGGAACCTTTTCAGCTTTACTACCATCTACACTTACGTGGTTCCACCCACACCCTCACAGTTTCCTTTCTCTGTCAGTGGAAGGGGTGTCCTCCTTTTGATGAAAGCTAACCATTCACCTATGCTCCTGATCACAGGCTCTCTGAAGCCCTCATGCCTTTGCTCCATTATTTATCTTCTCCCCCTTCTTTATTTTTTACTGGTCCCTTGTCATAGCCCAGCCCACCAATGAGGATGTCCCACAGGTTCAGTTCTCACCCCTTTTTTCTCTCATGTGTACATCACAAAGGAAATTTATTCACATCCATGGCTTCAGGCTCACATGAAAGGATCTACATCTACAGCCGGCCCCACTGCTCTGCTAAGCTCTAGGTGCCTGCAGGACATCTCTATCTGCCCAAAGATGCTGCAATCTTCAAATGTACAAAAGGAATCCTTTACAACTGGAAAGCTTTTATAATCTCCTCTTCTGTACTCACCTTGTTACTGAGTGGTACTATGGTGGTCTAATTTTGAAACCTAGAAATCATTTTTGTCTCTTCCCTTTCTCTGATTTTTTAACATTCAGAGAATTACCAAGCTCTGTTGAATTTAATAATAATTAATACTGCTTAATATGGGCCAGGTGTTTTTCTAAGAGGATTACATGTGCCATCTCATTTCATCTTCAGTCACCATATCATGTGGATGGCTATTATTATCTCCATTTTAGAGGTAAGAAAACTAGGTACAGAGGGGCAAAATAATTTGCCCAGGTCACAGGGTAGTAAAGGGTGGAGCTAGGATCTAAATTGAGGCAGATTAACGACAGAGATGCCTTTTAATAACCACACAATGCTGCCTTCCAACATGTCAGGATCCTAAATATCTCTTAAATTCATTTCCTCCTATTCTTTCTCATTTTGGCTGACTTGATTCATGGGCTTCCTTAGTTCTTGACGGTGTAACTTCCTACAACTTCCTGCCCAAAATCCATTTTCTAGGATATGTCTTATTAATCAGTCTTAATCTAAATTTCTGGGGTGTTGGCTAAGCTATTTCTTTTATTTATTTTTATTTGTATTTTATTTATTTTTTTAAATTTTTGTTTAAAATATTACAGATGTCCCTTTTTCTCCCCAATCACCCATTCCACCCCGTCCCATCCCCCTCCCCAGTCCCTCTCCCCACCGTTGTCCATGTCCTTGGGTTGTGCATATATGCATATAAATTCTTTGGTTACTCTCTCCCCCTCCACCCACTTGCCCTCCTCCATCCCTCTGACATTCGTCAGTCTGATCTATGCTTCCATGTCATTGAATCTATTCTGTTCATCATTTTATTAGCTATTTCTTTTTAATCCATAGTTTTGAATCTTTATTTCAGGAATATTTTTATTCAATTATATATTGGATCCCCCCCATTCCATATATTTTCTTCCAGAACAGTGATTATTTGTATGTAGTCCATATGTACCATCTTTTTAGGATTTTACCTCTTTGTTCTGCTCTATTTCATTTTGTTATTTCCTCAGGCCTGTTGGCATTGCCTCTGATTATATTTTTATCCATATATATTTTACCTTTTGTTGATTCTAATGAGAAGCTCACCTCTGGAATAGTTTCGTTTTATTATTCTATTCCTTCATGAGCTCCATAGACACACTTTTCATCTCCTATTTCCTTTTCATCTCTCTCTCTTTTTTTTTTATCTCTCATGAGTCTTTCAGGCTCATTATTTTAGGAAGGTCAACTTGTTTTAGTTTCTTTGAATCTTAGGGGAACTATTTGTTTAAAATTGACCCATTTTTCTAGGAAAGGTCTTGAAATTCTGTGTTTTTTATTTAACTTTTGTTTGTCTCTTTCCTCTCCGTTTTTCTTCAGTATCTATGTTTCCATCAGCAAAATGGATCTTTTAGAAAGGATAAAATATAAAGACAAAAAATAGCTCATGAAATTAAAAAATAAGAGTATATAACAAGGATTAAGATTCCTTAATCTTTCCCTTTTAACACCATGGACTGAAGCTAGACAACCTAACACATAGATTTTTCATGTAATATAGAAAGAATATACCTTTAGAAAATGGTTGTGAAAATTTTCATAACATATAAGCAAGAAACTTGCTTTCTGAGAATAGAATTAAGATATGATATAGAGAAAGTCAAAGAATGATGCCTGTTTTCAGGCATCAAAAGGAAGAGAGAGAGAATGAAGGATGGGAAGAGATTTCGGAAACACATGTCCTAATTTTATATAAAAAATGGTGTAAAAATATCAATAACTTAAGATAAGCAGATGACACCGTCTCACTGGCAGAAAATAGCAATGATTTGACATGATTTCTGATGAAAGTAAAAGAAGAAAGTGCCACGGCAGGACTGCATGTGAACATTAAGAAGACAAAAATTGTGACTACAGAAGAAATACGCAACTAAACAGAGACAATAAAGACATCAAAATTGTCAAAGATTTTTCTTACTTTGGTTCAGTCATCAATTCAAATGGCAATTGCAGCCTAGAAATTGCGAGACGGCTGAGACTCAGAAGGGCAGCGATGGAAGAACTAGGAAAGATCAAGAGCAAAGATGTGTCATTAGAGACCAAGGAGAAGATCATCCACACCTTCCTACTCCCAATTACTATGTACAGATGCAAAAAGTTGGACAGTGAAGAAGGCTAATAGGAAAAAAAATAGATTCATTTGTAACATGGTGCTGGTCCAGTGGATACCCTGGGCCACCAGAAAGAATAACAGGTAAGTCCTAGAGCAAATTTGACCTGAAACATTGTGGGAGGTGGAAATGACAAAACTGAAGCTGTCCTACTTTGGGCACATCATAAGAAGGCAAGGTTCTTTGGAAAAGACTATAATGCTGGGAAAAATAGAAGGCAGCAGGAAAACAGGAAGACCCCACATGAGATGGATTAACTCTACAAAAGAAGCTATTGGCATAAGTCTACAGGAGCTGAGCAGAGCTTCTGGGGACAGGACATTGTGGACATCACTCATTCATAGGGTCTCCAGGAGTGGGAGCTGACTTAACAGCAGGTAACGTATATCTCAGGTTATTCCACACCAAAGGTAAAGGTGGATATTTATCTACTATCTCCCAGACAGTCATTGGTTGAAGGCTGCTCCCATAGGTCATTAATTCCTTGGCATTTTCAGCCTGTAGTGTGTCTAGACTGAGTAGAGACTGGTGGCCAGAGGAAGCCCTCCGGCAAAAAAGTCAAGGCTTTGGCAGATGGAAGTCAGGATGGTGTACATGGAAATGGTAAGTGTGAGGGAATATCAGGCATACCTGGCTTTTGATTTCCTAGGTGGCAAGGATGCTGACTCCACATGACTTTTGATTGTGTGAGCCAATCATTTTCTCTGGTGGTAAGGCTCTGTGACACTAAAGTGGAGGCAGAGATGCAGAGGACTGCAGCCAGGAGGGGTTGAAAAGAGGTTGTGTCAGCAATGCTTAAGCCAGAAGAAAGAAACAGAAATTTAAAAGTCGTATAGTGTTACACCACAGCTCAGCTACGCTGAACATATGTAACTTATTCATTTCTGTCTATAACAAATCTGGTCTTTTTCAAAGCTTCTAGCCTCTGATTAGTAGAAAAATATTAACATTTTAAGCCTATGGCATTTAAAATTTGCTCTAGCATTATAACCTAAACAGTCCTTATAGATAAAGTTCAGTCTCATGGAAGATACACTCAAGCTCTTAAGTACCTTCCATTTCCACATCTCCTACCTGTGACTCCTCCACGGGTCCTGTCTAGGTACCTGGAGAAAGAGGTGTGCTTTATTTGACCTCTTAATCGTGAAAGTGTCAGGGTCCTCAGGTGTGATATTCCCTTGGTCCTCTGGTTCCAGAGTGTTTTCCTTTATATCCATGTAAGGTTTAACTAAGAGACATATTTTATTTAGCCACAAGCCACAGTTGGATATAATTCTCTGCTGGTTTTGCACACACTAGTGCATATTTGTTATGTGCTAATTATCTTCCCGGGCAACAAAGTCCCTAATTCTCTGGCCACATAAGTAGTATGGGACCTAATCAGCATGTCTCACCTGCTAATCATAGTGATTATTAATCTAAGGGATGGTCTTGTACACACACTGGCTCAATCAGAGTTCTTGTTGGGATTTGTCAATCTGGAGCTGAGAAGAAATTGGAAGGAAGTGAATCTGAAACTACAGACAACAATGATCCTTCCCTGACCGAGAGCTGCTCTGAGAGAATGAGACCGGCATTCGTCCAGAAGCAGAAATGAGCACTAGAGGAAAAAGTCCTGATGAAATTCAGATTTTTGCTTGAAGGCCAACTCTACCTTTACCCTTTCTACAGTTTGGCTATAGGAACGAATTATTTTCTCTTTTTAAAATTTGCTTCTAATACTTGTAACCACAACAATCAACAAGGGAAAGTTAATATTGTTGCTTTATTTGTAACTGTGTGGGAATGAAAAGAGAATTTAGGCACTCAAGAATGTAAACTTGTATAACTACAAGTTGGAAAAACAATTTAGAAAAACAATTTGTCATTATCTGCTAACGTTAAAATATGCATACCTATGATATAAGAATTTCACACTTAGATATCCACTCCTAAGAAATGTTTGCACAGGGGCACCAACAGACATGTCTAAAGATAAAGAAAAGAAAAGAAATCCAATTTCAAAAGATGAAAAAAAGAGAATGTTTATGGCATATTTTTTCTAATAATAATAATAATAATAACTCTCAAACTGGAAACAACCCAAGTGTCTTCTGTATGTATGGGTACTTTATGGTATATATTAATACAATTGAATGGATATTGAAAATGAATGAATTAGAGATATGTTTATCAACATGGCAAATAAAAAATATAATGAAAAAAGAAAATTTATTGAAGAATACTATTACATGATTTCAATTACATAATTCTTAAAAACATGTAAGACTAAATAATATGCATAATTATATGTACTGCATACATGTGGTAAAACTGCAAAAAAACCATGGTGTGAGATTCACGAAATTCAGCATAGTGTTTGCCTCTTAAGAGGGAGAAAGGGAACGAAGATTTTGGTTATGTGCGTTTTCTTAAGTTGTGTTGTATGTACATGAGTGTTATTTTATTATTCTTTAAATTGTACATATAAATTATACTCTTGTTTGTATGATATATTATATTAAAGAAAATCCAATTAATTAATTTTGAAGTAGTGTATTAAAAAGTTGGGTCCATTTTCTGTCTTCTGGTAATAAATCACAGGAAATTAGAAACGTTTTAAGAATTCAACAGAAAGAGTTGTCACCAACTCTGATACCAAATTGTTTTTAAGTTTCTAATTATTCTATAACAAAATGAATGCTACAATACACATGGATATATTATTCAAAGTAGTCTTATCTAAATGTCAAAATAGTGCTAGTTAATTAAAACAATGAAATGATATACCATAGCTATTTGACTATTGACTATATTTTCATCCTCTTATGCCTTGGTTAAAGTTTTAGTTTAGTCTCTGGCTAAACATATGTAAAGCAAAATAAATGCAGGGATATCTTCAAAGTGGCAACATGACAACATTTGCCCTTGTAAAACTCGGAAAATGATTCATCTTCCCTTTTAGGACATATTATTTCTTCATATGTGGTCGGGAACCATAGAAACTATGGCTGCAAACACTGTTGGAACAAGCAAACACGGCTATTTTTAAGACTATGATGATTTTGAATATAATCAGCACTGAACTAATAAGTCATATGGAATTAGATTGGTTATACATTTAGTGTTGAGTGGATCCTGGCAACCTCTGGTCAAATGCCTTGCATTTAAACATCACAGTATCTCCAGGTGTGAGTCCTCTGGGTCAGTACACAGATAAATATTTACATAAACCTGCTGCACAGCGCTCGCTATTATCCTCAAACATCTATAATAGGAATGTTTATTGCCTCCTTTGGGTTTTATCTACTAAATTTATCTTTTAAAAAACATTTTGAAATATACATACACAGAAATGCATAAAACAAAAACAGACTTAAGTATTTTAAAGGGAAGAGCAGTGTAACCACCATCCAGGTCAAGAAATAGAAATTGGCCAGCAGGAATCTCCCATGTGCCCTTCCTAATGGCAAACCCCCAGTACCCTTTAGAGGGAACCACTATCCTCATGTTTTTGTCAATCTCTTGTTTTGCTTTCTAATTTGGTTTCCTAATTATGCATGCCCAAAGCACATAGTTTAGCTGTGCCTGTTCTTAATCTTTACAAGTAGAATCATAGTGTTTATGTTACTGTGTCTAACTTCTTTTGCTCAACACTATGTTCCATTGACTCCATCTATGTTATTACATATAGGTGCTCTCGTAAAACTCCTTAATCTTTCTTATATCCTCTGCCATGCTTTGTAATTTCTATAGCACTCTAGTGATGGGAGGTACCAATAATTCTACTTTGGTATGTATGTAATTATAATCTGCTTGACTCTCCCAGCATACATCTTTTTAATTATAACATTTATTCACCATATGCTATGACTGCATAAAACACTGTTCATATAATATTACTACACTCAAGATAATTCTGTGTAGTATGTAGGTTTAGCATACTGTTTTTAGATAAGAAACTGATATTCAGAAAGATAAAGTAAGTTCCGGGTGTAGCCTTTCTGATATAGTTATCGGCAGCACAAATCTTTTTTTTATTATTGCACTTTTTTTACAATTTTAGTGACGTTAAGTGAGTAAATGAATAAACTTGCCATTTCGTAGCAGTCTTTGTCTATCTCACCAAGCTCTTGGCATTTTGCACTAATGTTCCATTGGTGCTTGCTTTGTTTGTACTCCCTTTAAGGTAACAGGTCTTTTTCTACTATTCACACAGTGGTCAGTTCTTTCTGATCTGTGGCACCTACAGAATACTGTCTGTGAACTTCTCTTTATGGGAGTGACCTAGATAGGTGACTGCCCTCTTGTAGGAATCCAGTAGGTGGTCAGCCTAAATAGGCAGGGCCTCAGGGTGGGAAGAGCACAGAGCTGAGAGGCTACATCAGTTCTACACAGGATTGTCATTATCCAGCTATGTCACCTTGGGTAAGTCATTTAGCCTCTATGGGGCTCAGTTTTACAATATGTGAGCAGGTTGGTCAGTAACTTTCAAACTGGAGTTCAAGGACTATCCTGAATTCTGGTTTTAAATGCAGATTTTTGGACCTCATAAAAACCCTCCAGTGTGGGAATCTGTATGTATAACAAGCCCCCAAATGATTCTGATGCTCACAGAGAGTGAAAGCCGATGTAGCAAGAGATGTCTGTCCCAAGTCTCCTTTGACTTTAAAATTCTGAGAAAGAATTTGAATGTTTGGTGCCTTAGTATTTTTCATCAGAGCTAGGTGCCTACTTATTTCAAAAAGTTCTGTTTGCTTTTGTTAACAAAAATATTTACAAAGCCATTAAAATTAAAGATGCTAAACAAATACTGGCTATCATTGCTATGAGTGAACAACAATAACAACACAGGTCTAAGGTATTAGTCATCCAAAGAGCTTGGGACTGTTTGGTATTCATAAACTGTAAAAAAAAAAAAAAAAAGACTGCTCTAATGGAATTATATCATTAAGAACTATTAATACAGTGTAGCAGGAAAAAGCAGTATCACCTATCTAAAGGACACAGCAAAGTCAATGTAATTGACAACAAATAATATATAGAGTGCTATGTAGTCATTAAAAAAACTAGGTAGTCATTTAGACTCTCAAAACAACTCTAAAAGTCAGCTTACTTAATTGTGAAATATGCTAAATATATCACCCAGCAGATTGGAGACAGTCTGTTGGCTGATTTATTTTTACTTTGATATTACATTCCTTACATGTTTTTCAAATTCCTTTGTGACTATTTAGGGAGGGAGGAAATCTCCTTATACTATTTGATACTTTCCTGGGGCTATTCTTTATATTCTGAGGAACTGGAGTCACCCAATTAATTGCTTTCATTTTTTGTGTTGTTCCCCACCCCCACCAGTGGGAATAACTAACCTGAAAGTTCTGCCTTTTCCCACCCAACATGGTCTGCAGTAATTCTCAAGCCCACACCTGAGCCAAGTGGTACACCCATCAGTGAGAGGACTCACAAACCAGGGATTCTCAGCTAGGGGGTGTAGCCTCTGAGGGAGGCTATAGTGGAATCCCCAGGAATGTGTGTAATTTCGAAAGGCTCCCCAGGTATTTTTCCCTAGTGCTTGAATTCCAAAGCTGGGTCCATAACCTGTCACATAGCAATTGTTCATATATTCAGTAGAAGTCTAGAACCTTTAACACAGGAGTTGCTATGCTACTGTAAAAACAAGACATTGCTATTAATATTCAATATCAAAAGTATATAAAATGCATGGACAGGAATAGCACGTTTCAAAATTGTATGGTAATTGATCTCTACATTAATGCAGACATTGTTATTTACTTTCTTAACCACTTTCCCTTTTCTTCTCCCACTTCCCCCCTTCTTCCTAGCCCGCCAGAAAGGCAAAACAGACAAAAATGTTCAGTAATTGTTCCTACTCCCCACTCCTCCTTTTTCATAGAAAACTTATAAATTAATTTGGCCTTGAAGGACGGGTGGGGTTGGTTACCTGAGAAAATGCTGATGGTGTATCAGCGAGCAGGAAGAGCATGCTCGATGACTTGCGATTTAAGAACAGTGAGAGCCCACCTTGGCTGAAGCGGAGTAGGGTGTGGTTAAGGTTGTATACGGAGGCCAAATCGTGGCCGAATGTCAAATGCCAGGCTGAGGCGCGTATAAGGGAGAGTGAGGAACTGTTGACGTTTTCTTTTTATTAAGTGCAAAGGTAAATTTTTATTTTTCATTAATTTTTTAAATTGAGATATAACTGATGTTTAACACTTCATTAGTTCCAGGTGTACAACATAATGATTTAATATACACTGTGAAATAATCACTACGGTAAGTCTAGTTGATATTCATCACCACGCTTAGTTACAATTTTGTGTGTGTGATGAGAACTTTTAAGATCTACTTTTAAGATCGCCTGCTGAAGTTTACTGAGTGGAGACCCACACGAGGTAACTGGCGCTCTAGATGGTTCCCCTGGCAGCGCGGCGGAACGGGGCTCGGGGAGAAGAGCCAACAGGCAGGGGGGCAGTTGGGAGGACTGAAAGCAGGTCAGGGACAAAGAAGCCTTGACAAGCGACTGCGGAAAGGGGGAAGCGTCAGTCTTGAACAGAATTTGAATGAAACACCAACAGGACATGTTTGTTTACGAGACTGAGAGAAAAGGGAGAAGAAACAGACGCGAGGCCTTCAGCCTGGGGGCTTCCTTGTCGTCCTGCTTCCTTCATAGTTGCCATTTTATTTCTTTTCTTAACTGTCAAACTGCTTGAAAGAGTTATGCGCAAATGCCGCCTTTGCAACCTTACTTCTGCCCCGACCATTCCACTGAAACGGCTCTGGCAAAGGATCACCAAGGACTTGGCTGCTAAATGGAGCGGCCTCTTTTCAGCTTTTATTCTCGCAGCCCACTCTGCAGCACTCAGTAATGCTGACTTGTTTCTAGATTCTAAAATGTTCATTTCCATAGGCTTTTATAACATTGTATCTGACTCCCCACACCTTCGATTATTTTTCAAAGCAGTTTAATGGCCCCTCTTACTCTGTCAATGCCTTATATATTCTGGGTCCCCAGAATTTCACTCTTAATCTTGTCGCCGTATGCCCTGAACCACCTACACTGCTGCCAAATTCTAACTTACCCACTCCTGTAATTTTGCGTGTCATCTAGAGCAAATCCCAAAGTTGTAGCTTATGCCCATATGGCTCTCCTGAACTACAGGATTGTGTTCCCACTGCCTTCCGGATATCTCCACGTGGATGAAGCATGGACATTTCAAAATCAATATGTTCAGAACCGAACTCAATATATTCCCCTCCAAAAGCTGTTTCTTCTTCCCCATTCTCCTTCTCAGTTAGTGACCATGCTCTCCAGTTATGTGGCCAAGCTAAATGAAAGCTTCTCCGTTAATATTCACGTGGTTTGTTTCGTGTTGTGTTGTTCATTCTCCATCCTTCCTGCCATCCCTCTGCCTCCGTCCAGGTTCATAAAGTTTCCCACGGAGACTCTTCCTAACTCGCCCCAGATCATCCAGCCTCTGTCCACTCTAGTCCGCGCTCCACGACATCGCCAGACCTATTTGTCTAACGCACATCTTCTGTGTACAAATAGCTCCCACTCTCCCTGGCCTTAGGATCGAGTCCAAATTTTTCATGATGGTGTTCAGGGGATGAGCTGACTGCAAACAACTTTCCCAAACTTAGCTCCCAACACGGCTCAAATGCTCAGTTTCTGCTTCATTTATATTAGAAGACTGTGAACAAAACACTTCATTGCCTGCCTCTGTGGCTTTCATGTTTTATTATTCCAGTTTTCCTCCTGAATTCTTCACCTAGTAAACTTCTATTCTCTTGTCAGAGTCCAACTCAAATCACCTCAGAAACTGGTCTGTTAATTATGCTGGACTCATTGTCATGGGTTCAGAGCCTGCTTCTCTGTTTAACAAGACAGAATTCTGAAATTTTCTGAGTGTTCAGATGCAAGAGGATTGATTCATATCAGAATCATGGAATTCACACAAATACAACTTTGAACAAATTTATTAATTTACAGTGAAAAGCATAACTACCAAGCAAATTTGAAAGTTCATGATCACTAGTGTGGAACTCACTTCTTTAGGAAAATCTCCATAGGAAGCTACATTATAATCAGGTTGCTAGTTGAGCATGAAATCAGTGCAAGAAGGCTAAGGTGGGTGATCCTAATGGCTGTTGACGCCCAGTGAGACACGGTCTGATGCATCTGTCTGTGTTACGGGGATATATGTGCAGACAGACTGAATGTGAAAACATAGCAGGCATTTTGCCTATCTGGGATAACGTTAGGGACAGATTAGAAAGGCCATTGCTCCCTTTTCTCAGACTTCTTTTTTGTCCTACATCTTTTCTCTATAGCCATGAAACTTGAACATCTCAGGCTTTTTAAAGCTGCGATGATAAATGTAGTCACTGTGATTGCAAAGTCTCTGATAGATCCCCTTGTCTGTCTCCCTCAGGGACTTCTAAGAATGCTTACTTGTATTCATGCGTAAGCCTTGGTCATCCCTCTATGGCATGATTACTGTAGCCTTCAGACCTTGATATTTCCAAAGAGTAGCATCTCTAATTTAGAATTCGGCTGCTTATGTATTAATAAAATTGCATATCTACCACCTAATCACTACGGTCACCATCATTTCTTGCCTGAGGTATAGCATCTTAAAGGTCTCCTTTAGCCCACGCTTGCTCTCCTATAATCTGTTCTCCATATGGCAGCCAGAGTACAGGCATGCCTCAGACATGTTACAGGACTGATTGCAGACCACCTCAATAAAGCAAATGTTTCAATAAAGTAAATAAAAATATTTTTCACTTCCCAATGCATATAGAAGTTGTGTTTATGCTACACTATAGTCTATTAAGTATACAATAACATTATGTCTAAAAAAATTTACATACCTTAATTAAAAATGACTATATTGCTCAAAATGCTGTCCATGATCTGAGCCTTCAGCAAGTTGTAATCTTTTTGCTGGTGGAGGGCCTTGCCTTGATGATGATGGCTGCTGACTGATCAGGGTGGTGATTACTGAAGGCTGGGGTAGTTGTGGCAATTTCTTAAACTAAGACAGCAATGATATTTACCATATCAATTGACTCTTACTTTCACGAACAATTTCTCCATAGCATTCAATGCTGTTTGATAGCATCTTGCCCACAGAACTTCTTTCAAGATTGGAGTTAATCCTCTCAAACGCAGCTGCTGCTTTATTACCTAAGTTTATGCAGTATACTAAAACCTTTGTTGTCATTTCAACAATCTTCCCAGCATCTTTACCCGGAGTAGATTCCATCTACATCAGCACTTCCTGCTTCACCTTGCACTTTTATGTTATGGAAATGGCTTCCTCTACTTTCAGTGCTCATCCACAAAAAGCAACTACTCATCTGTTAAAGTGTTATCATGAGATTGCAACAATTCAGTTACACCTTCAGGCTCCACTTCTAATTCTGGTTCTCTTGCTATTTCCACCACATCTGCAGTAACTTCCTCCACTAAAGACTTGAACCCCTCAAATTCATCCGTGAGAGTTGGAATCAACTTCTTCCTAACTCCTGTTAACGTTGATATTTTACCTCTTCCTATGGTTCATGAATGCTCTTAATGGCATCTAGAATGCTGAATCCCTTCCAGAAGGTTTTCAATTCACTTTGCCCAGATCCATCAGAGGAATTACTATTTATGGCAGCTACCACCTTACAAAATGTATTTCTTAAATAATAAGACTTGAAATTAGAAAGTACCCCTTGATCCATGGGCTGGGCTGTAGTATGGATATTTTATAAGCAGGCATTAAAAACATTAATCTCATTGTACGTCTCCATCAGAGCTCTTGGGCAGTAATATTTTGAAAGGAATCTCTTCTCCCCCCCCTCCCCCCCTCCAAGCAGTAGGTTTCAACAACGGGCTTAAAATATTCAACAAACCATGTTGTAAACAGATGTGCTGTCATCCAGGCTTTGTTGTTCCACTTATAGAGCACAGGCAGAGTAGAGTTACCATCATTCTAAAGGGCCCTAGGATTTTCAAAATGGTAAAGAGCATTGGCTTCCACTTAAAGTCGCCAGCTGCATTAGCCCTTAATAAGAGTCAGCCTGTCTTTTGAAGCTTGAGGCCAAACTGACTTCTCCTCTCCAGCTGTGGAAGTCCTAAATGGCATCTTCTTCCAATATAAGTTTGGTTCATCTACATTGAAAATCTGACGGTTAGTGTAGCCACCATCATTAGTTATCTTCTCCAGATCTTCTGGATAACTTGCTGCAGCTTCTACATCAGCATTTACCACTTCACTTTGCACTTTTATGTTATGGGCCTGCTTCTTTCCTTAAACCTCATGAACTAACCTCTGCTAGCTTCAGATGTTTCTTCTGCAGCTTCTCACCTCTCTCAGCCTTCATAGAATTGAAGAAAATTAGGGCCTTGAATCTGGATTAGGCTTTGGCTTAAGGGAACATTGTGGTTGGTTTGATCTCCTATCCAGACCACTAAAACTTCCTCCATATCAGCAATAGAGCTGTTTCACTTTCTTATCATTCATGCATAGCACTTTTAATTTCCTTCAAGAACTTTTCCTTTGCATTCACAACTTGGCTGGTACAAGAGGTCTAACTTTCCACCTTATCTTAGTTTTCCACATGCCTTCCTCACTAAGCTTAATTATTTCTAGCTTTTGATTTAAAGGGAGAGATATGTGACTCTCCCTTTCACTTAAACACTTAAAGGTCATTTTAAGGTTATTAATTGGCTTAATTTCAATACCGTTGTCTCAGGGAATAGGGAGGCCCCAGGAAAGGGAGAGAGATAGGAAAATGACAGGTCGGTGGAGCAGTCTGAACACACATTTATTAAGTCACCATCTTATAAGAGCATGGTTTGTGGTGCCCTGAAACAGTCACAATGGTAACATCAAAGCGTGCTGACCACAGATCACCATGACAAATATAATAATAATGAGAAAATTTGAAATATTGTGAGAATTACCAAAATGTGACACAGAGACACAAGGTGAGCAAATGCTGTTGTAAAAATGGCACCAATAGGCTTGCTCATTACAGGGCTGCCACAAACCTCCAATTTATAAAAAACACAGTATCTGCAAAGCACAACAGAGTGAAGCACAATAAAACAAGAGATGGGTGTAATTGTTCCAAATCATGTCAGCTCATGTTGCTCCTCTGCTCAGAACCTAATGGCTTTCACCTCCCTCAGGGAAAGGTTTTGTCTCCTTTCCTTCTCGGCCTGGATAACTTGCTCCAGCCGCACTGGCCTCCTGCTGTTCTGTGAGCACACGGGGCACACCCTCACCTTGGGCCTTTGCACTTGCTGCCCTTGGCCTGATATTCTGTTCCCTTGATATTCTCTTGGCCTTCCCTCCCCACTAGATTTATCTGCCTTTTCTTCATAGCACTTACCCCATTTAATCCACTGTATATTTGTTTGTCTATTACCTGTGTCTCACCACTGGATGATAAACTCCAAGTGGTCTGAGGTTTTATCTCATTTGTTCTCTGCTACATTCCCCTTGAGAATTGGGACAGTGCAGGGTCTGCCATGTGGCATGTGCTCCGTACGCACCTGCTGCATAAGGGCATCCAAAGTCTGCCTTCACTCCTTTCATGGAGATACAGGTATGTAAAAGTAGCATAGGACAAGTATTTCTCTTTATGTCTTTTTTTTTTTTTAGGAAAAAAAAAATCTAAAGTAAGAGAGGAAGTTTTTTGTTATTGTTCTGTTTTGTTTTTATTCCTGTATTAGTCAGGGTTCTCCAGAGAAACCGAACCAATAGGATGGGGATGCATATAAAAATATCTATATCTCTATCATCTATCTATATCTATCATCTATCTATATCTATCATCTATATCTATCTATCATCTATCATCTATCTACATCTATCTATCTATCTATCTATCTATCTATCTATCTATCTATCTATCTATCATCTATCATCTATTTATCATCTATCTCTATCTATCTATCTATCTATCTATCTATCTATCTATCTATCTATCTATCATCTATCTAATCTGTCATCTATCTATCATCTATCTATCTATCTATCTATCTATCTATCTATCTATCTATCATCTATCTATCTATCATCTATCTATCTATCTATCTATCTATCTATCTATCTATCATCTATCTATCTATCATCTATCTATCTATCTATCTATCTATCTATCTATCTATCTATCTATCTATCTATCTATCTATCTATCTATCATCTATCTATATAGAGAGTGATTTGAAGGAATTTGCTCATGTGACTGTGGGGGCTGACAACTCCAAATCTGAAAGGTAGGGCAGCAGGCTAAGGTAAGAGTTGATTACAGCTTGAGACCAAAGGCACACTGCAGACAGAATCACCTCTTTCTCTGGGGAGCCTCAGTTGTTTTCTCTTCAGGCCTTCAGCTGATTGGATGAGGCCAATCTACCTTATGGAGGCTAATATGCTTTACTCTAAGTCTACTGGTTTAAATGTTAATGCCCTTTAAAAAATACCTTCACAGCAATATCCAGACTGGCCCTTGACCACTGTCTGGGTGCTCTGGCATAGCCAAGTGAGTGAAATTAACCATCCAGTTTCTCATTCCTGGCTCTTTATTCACCTGGAATCTATTGACAGAGAGCCACTGTGTATGCCCCTGAGTATTTCTGGCAGTTTTTGTTGAACCTTGTGGTTCTTTTATTTTTCTGTATTAGCAGAAAACTTACTAATTTACTACCTTACTAGTTTATTAATTATTACTTTCTCCTACCTTAGTTTACCCAATCTTTTCTCATCAATAGCTTATTATAGTTCCTGTAGCAATGAATTCTCAACTCACAGTCTTCTTAACTGTTTTTAATACAGATCATTTTTTGAAAGAATAGACTTTTAAAATACATATAAACAAAACTTTAGGTTTAAAAAATACATTCAAAATTATTTCATTAAAAGCAATTTGAGGTTTAAAAACAAGAAAAGTATTTTGGACATGATTTGAAAGAAAGAATTTATTTTATACTATATTTTCTATATGTCTTCAAAAATATACTTTTATTTCCTGAACTATGGTTCATCTCATCATTATTCTTAAAAAATGCTTTTATCTGAGCAGTTAATGTTTGACTATCAACTCTTCTGATTATAGCCTAGCAGATGCCAGGGTCGTGGGTTCAATTCTTACACAGCCCAGTTAGCCAACTCGCTTTGGGGTCTGCAGCACCACTCCTATGCTTCCTCTAGACATTGAGCAAATGCATGTTTTTGGTGCATGGGGATCTGTCTAAAAGAATGGATTGATGTTTGCAAAGCTGTAGTTACCCATGGAAAATCAATTGGAAGTCCATCACCCTATTAACATGACTCAGTAGTGTACACAAAAGCACTTTGGCAAAAAGGGTGCTTTTTCAAATGTCTTCAATTATTTATTTGTGATTTCCTCCTCAATAACAGAAGAAAAGAATTCCAAGGAATAGTTCCTTAAATTCCTTCTCCCAGACATTCTGAAGATCTTTATAGCATTTCATGTATTTTTTTCAGAGTCACTTTTGATGTTTGTGTGAAAATCACGATCTCTCAGACTGTCCTGAACATCTTCCGTGAGGTAGGAAGGATGTCTGTAAGGAATGTGGAAATAAACACGATTTTATCTTGTGCTTCTAGAACATTTTCAGATTAGATCATGCATTTGGAAAGCTTTGAGATATCTGGCACACAAGTAAGTAAATTTCTCACTTTTTTTTCTTTTTTAAAAATAATGTTTTGAAATGGTGACTTGCAATCTGATAGATAGTTGGGGAAAAATTTAGTTGGATGTTACAAATTTTAGTTATGTGTTAAATAACTTAAGGTGGTTTGAAAGGGGTGATTAAGAAATGAGAAAATGGATAATTATTTGATATTTGAACTTTAGGATGTGCTCTTGACAGGAATTTTTAGAACAGATCATGTGTCATTCACTGTGCCCGTTTGTCCATTGCTAACTTAGTACAGGAGAAGCACCTCTGACTTTAACGGTTTGAAGTGAGGCTACTTCATTATTACTACCACTTCAGCTAATCCCTTCCCAACTTTCTGATAAAGACCCTTTTTCAGATTTTATGAAGGTCAGGTGGGAAAGAGCTCAGAAGAGTTCATTTTTTTGCTGAGAACTAAAACTCCAGTGGAATCTAGGATGGTCCAATTTAATGTAGCTTTCCCACTTAGCAGTACTTATATCTTATCCTTTCCCACTTCAGTGAAACAACTGACTTGTAGGGACTTGCAAATATTTTGTGTCAGAATTTGGTAGCATGGATTTGTAGGCCTTGAGCCATGGCTTCCACAGCTTCACAGGCTGACAAACTGGGCAACATTATACCCTGGTCTTTTGCAACTATTTTCGCATTAGCACAGTTTATTATGATGTAGTTTTTTTTTCTTTTTTAATTTCCAAGCCTTTCTTCATATTTTCCTCAAATAATTAAAAAATATGTTTAATTATGGCTCTAGCTGGCTTGGCTCAATGGTCAGAGCGTTGGCCCTTGGACTGAAGGGTCCTGGGTTTAATTCCAGCCAAGGGCACGTACTTTGCTTGCAGGCTTGATTCAGGGTGTGTGCAGGAGGCAACCAATCCCTTTGTCTCTCTCACATTGATGTTTCTCTCTCTCTCTCCCTTTCAATCTTTGAAAAGCAATAGAAAAAAATATTATTTTGTGAGGATTAAAAAATATATATATATGTGTGTTTAATTATGAATTCATGAATATACTCTTGTAAAACAACAAATTCCAACACTATAGCTAAAGCCCAACGACCTCTCCTGCTCCCTGATGGCTTCTCTAGAGGCAATCCCTGCCCCCTTATTTATGGGTTTATATACATCATGTATGTATAGGATATACATACTTAGGAATGTAGTATGTGTGGAAACATGCAGTTAAAAAAATGTGTCATATTATCCTTGTTTCTATTTTAGATTTGTTGCCCAGAATATTCATTATCTAAGCTTTTGCTACACTTGGTTAAATTTATCAGTAGACTTTGTCACATTCCAGACTTCCTTTTCCTTATCAGGTTCCCACACATTTTTAGTGGTAACCCTTTTCATTTTTTTAAAATTTTGGCCCCATGATATAACACAATGTGATAACACACTTGTAACGTTCGTATACCGCATCTTATCACCAAACATATTTTAATCTCAGCGAGCAAATTAAGGCTGGATCCAATAACACTGGCCAGGGAAAAATGCCTTTTCTTGTTTTTCACTCTTAGTTTGATGGTCATCATGGAGGTTTTGGAGTGTCATGGATATCGGTTAGTGGGTTTTGGAAAAAGGAGTTGTAATTTTTAACCTTCTTACCTTTCCTGTAATCACCAAGGGTTTTATGACTTTGGCAGTCCAAAGCCATCTAGAAAGACTCATACTCTGAGATAGGATCATTGTTTCATTGAAATGGAAAAGACAGCTCAGTTGGTCAACAATATCCACCAGTGGTCACCCTACAGAAAGGCCTTACAATAGATTTGTTCCCAATAAAAGTTAAGGCCCAGTATTTGTAATTTGCATCATATTTTAAATGGAGTAGGAGAGTGTTTCATCCAGGGATTCTTGTTGCAAAATACCCCCCCTAAGCGTTAGATTCTTGAATTCTGAGTCTGCACACTCCCTTGTTTCTGCTTTTTGGTCCGCCACTTTCTCCTGTCTTCATACAGCCTGGCCTCTCTCCCCCGCCCCAGTCTGCTACGCGCAGCTTCTGTCCCCCCATAGCTAGAGCATGCGCTCGGCTTGGTTTTGCTGTACTACGGATTCAGGCTCTTTCTCCACAACTTTTTGGTTCCAGATCAAACAGAAGTGGGCTTGCTTGTCTTCGTTCTATCAATCCCATGATCTGCCAGTAAGTTAGCCAGCCGTGGGCAATCTCGGCCCTTTTATGTGTGTCTTGGGGTAAGGAATGAAATTACACACCACAAACAAGGATATGGGGACCAGTTCCTTGGGCGGGGTTGTAGGTGAACACACTTTGCAGAGACAGAGGCTGTGGATGGGGCAGGCAGGGCTGCCACTAGGAGCACCTGCAGTTATAGAAATGAAAAGCCCTTTGTTGGTTCTTTTCTTTTATCTTGGAACAATGTTCCGTACGTAGTGCCTTGGTACAACAAACTATGTATCCTTACCAGCAGAGGCACGTGTGATTAAAGCTGTTGGAATACACAAAGTGGTGACCGTAAAATTCACCACAGGAGGAAAAAGAAAAACAGTTTCTTTTATTTCCAGTCCCTTTAGGCAATGTACATTTTCTCTTCTGTTTTACAAAAATACAAGTATAAATTTTATTTTACAATGTAAGGCCTTATTTCATGAAATTAACTTTTCATTCTGTTACCTGTGATATCTGGCACTCCAGCAAGAACTTCTGATTCTATTCTAAAATATATCCTGAATCTGGCCACTTCTAATATATCCACTGGCCATTGTTATTTCTTTGCTTAAAATCATCTAATGTCTACTCACTAAAGTTAAATTAACACCCAAACTTTTAATCATGTTTGACAGGAGCCTACATATTCCCACCTCAGCCTATTTCCCAGACGTCATTTCCTATCCCTCTTGCCGCCTCGACTCTGCTCCATCCCTTGTAACCATCTACCTGTTCCTCCAACAGCCAAATTTATTCTCATTTCTGCGCATTTTCACTTGCTTTGTGTGTTCCTGTTGTCTGGACTCTCTTTCCCTAGATCTTGACATAGTTTGCTCCTGCTCATCTGTTTTGGCGTTAAGTGCTCATGTCACCTTCACATACAGACTTTTTCTGACTCTCTGAGCCAAGGTAAGCTCCCCAGCCATAACTCTTTATTTCATCATTTTGAATTTTCTTCATAGCTTTTTTTTTTTTTTTTTGTACCATCAAAAAGGAGTTGATTTTATTTTATTTTTAGGTATCTGTATTTCTTATCTGTATCTATTCACTACCAGGCAGGTCCACGAGTGTAAGAATTTTGTAATTTTTACTGATATATCTTCAGTGTCTAGGATAATGTCTAGTATACAACCATCGCTAGCCAAATATTTGCCGAATGAATGAACAGGAGGAAGAGGAAATGAATGAATACCGTTGTGTTTCACATTCTGTTATGTCTCTTATCTGTATTAACATATTGTTTGGGGCAAACATTGTGAAACAAGCAGTCTTATTTGTCCCTGGGCCTCCTTCATGCTGTAATTATAAACCTACATTCTATCTATACGTCTGTAGACACATGTATTAAGCGTTCACTGGAAATTTTCATAAATCACACCTTTCTCCAGAGGACACAATAAGGAAGCCAGCAAATTGCTCTTAGAGTCAAACAGATCTGGGTTTGAATCCAAGGTTAGCAGCTTCCTAACTTGGCCACCTTAGGCCAGCGGTATAACTGATGCAAAATGCTGGTACAGTGCTCAGTGTGGGCGGTCATTGTTCTCATTACATTGGACATCACTTTTATTAAGTAAGTTTATGAGGCATTTTGTGTGTCATCTGCTGTTGCTGTTGGCAGATTGGGGTCACGTTTGAGAAACAGCACTCATGAAAAATAAAATAAAAATTGTGTGCAAACTTGACCATTTGGTCAGATGCTGTTGCAGCATAAGTAGTCTTCCAATGAAGTTTCTTTATAGTAATAAATTTTATCACAAGGAAAAATAAGTATATATAAATAAAAATTTAATATACTTTACAGTGTTCGTATCTTTTAAAATTTAAGAATTTTATGATGCATAAGTAAAATGTACAACACGAGAATGAAGTTAGAGATACATAAACGGGTTTTTGAAAACAAAACATATCAAGGAGGTTTTTTTTCTTATTCATTAATTTATTAAACCTTTTTGAGTGCCTGTTGAAGCTGGGCATAGAGTGCTGTATCAGAATCACAAACCCATTTGAAATGTATAAATGATTAGCCTTTGCCTAATCGACTTTCAGTAGAGCGTCTGGAGCAACACTTCTTAATTTTACTTTCAAACACATGCAAATGATATTAAAATATAATATGCTACTTGGGTCAAGATAATGCAACAATTGGTCAATAATAGCATTTTGGACAAATGCTGCGGGGACAACTGAATATCCATATGCAAAAGAGTGAAATTGGACTCCTACTTCACACATAAAAGTTCATTCAAAAGGGATCATTGACCTAATAAAGAGCTACAACTATCAAACTCTTAGAAGAAAACATAGGAGTAAATCTTTGTGACCTTGAGTTAGACAATGGCTTTTTAAATAGAACACAAAAAGCAAAAGTGACAAAAGAAAAAATAGAAAATTAAACATTTAAAAACACACACTTTTGCCCAGCCGGGCGTGGCTCAGCGGTTGAGCATCGACCTAAGATCCAGGAGATCGGGGTTCGATTCCCGGTCAGGGCACATGCCTGGGCTGCAGGCTGCAGCCGATCAATGACTCTCTAATCATTGATGTTTCTATCTCTCTCTCTCCCTCTCCCTTTCTCTCTCTGAAATCAATAAAGATATATTTAAATAATAATAATAAAATAAAAACACACTTTTGTGCTATAGAGGATGCAATTGAGAAAATGAAAAGATAACCTTCAGTATGGGAAAAATATTTGCAAATCATACATCAGAGAAGAAATTTATATCCAAAATGTATAAAGACTTCATAGAACTCGATAATAAAAAGACACATAACCCAATTACAAATGGGCAAAGAATTTGAATAGACATTTCCTCAAAGAAAATATACAAATGGCCAATAACCACATGAAAAGATGCTTAACATCACTAGGCATTATTAGGGAAATGCACACGAAAGCCAAAACAAAATACCACTTCACATACTCAAGGATGGCTATAAAAAACAAACAAACAACCTCCAGAAAATAGCACTTGGAACATTTGTGTATTGCTAATGGGAATGTAAAATGGTGTACCACTGTGGAAAAGTTTGGCAGTTCTTCAAAATGTTAAACAAAGAATTATATGACTCAGCAATTACATTGCTAGGTACATATCCCAAAATTTGAAAATAGAAATTCAAACAGATTCTTGTATGGCAATGATTATTATTTCAAGTATGCCAAGTAGCATTATTCGTAATAGCCAAAAGGTGGAAACATGTCCATAAACTGATGAAGAGACACAGAAAATGTGACATGTATTAATGGTATATGATAATACCAATGTAGTATATAAAATATTATATATTTTCAGCTATAAAAAGGGATAAAGTTACCACTGAGGAAACTGGGCATAGGGTACATGGGGTCTCTTAGTGTTATTTCTTATAACTGCCTGGAAATCTTCAATTACTTTAAATAAAAAGTTTAAATAAAAGGAATGAAGTTCTGATACATGCTATAACATAAAAGAACCTTGAAAAATATTATGCTAAGTGTGTGAAACCAGTCACAAAAGACTACATATTGTGCAATTCCATTTATATGAAATATCCAGAATTACCCAAATCCATAGAAACACAAAGGAGACTGGCGCTTGCTCAGGGGAGTGGTTCTTTTAGGCCAAGACAGAGTCTCCAAGTTTCTGCCATCTAGTGGCAATATTGAAGAAATACAGGTTTTCTGCACAGTTTAAATGCACAAATCTTGGTGGATGTCCAAGAAATGTTAAGGACCAGCAACAAATTAATGACTAATCTTTATGGCTGCTCTTTAATTCAAAACACTGAACTATGTATTTACATAAAATTTTATGACTTTATCAGCCTTTTATTTTTTTGATGTTGACTGCCTGAAATATAAAACCTAGGAATTTAAGACATACTAATTTATTACTAGTTTCTAACCACTTCTTCTTATTTTTAAATTTCTCTTTATTGTTTAAAGTATTACAAATGTTCCCCTTTTTTCCCTAGTGGCCCCCCTTTCCCCCTCTAGGCCTTCACTGCACTTTTGTCTGTGATGAACAAAACAGATCCAGAGACATGGAAGCATGGAGCAGACGGACAAATCTCAAAGGGAAGGGGGTGGGGGGAGGTAAGAGGTTAACAAAGAACTTATATGCATATATGCATAACCCATGGACTTTAACCACTTATTATTGAAACAAACTGGATTTTACAAAAACATTTCTGTTTGCAGTATAAACAGAAAATAATTGAAAAAATTGTTAATTTTTGTCAATATTACCTACATTCAATTTTAAATTCTGATATACACACACATTAAATGTCAGTTATAGTCCCTGTTTTAAATTAACGTTTAATTGATTGAATATATTTCCCCACATGTGCATAGGGATACATCTCTACATCATGAGTGATTTATGTGATGAATAATATTATATTTGTTATGTTAAAAGTCAAGAATAGGATGTCTCATTCCTTAGAAATATGTATAATCCAGTGTTGGTAATGGCTTTATCTACTGGCAACATAATGAAGCTATTTTAAAGATGTTTTATAATAAGTATATTAAATTCTCACAATAAGTTACTTTACTTCAGAGTGATCAACTTTTATAAAACCCGCAACATAAAATTTGATTTAGATCAGCTAATTTTATTCAATGACAGAAAAATACTTCTTTATTAAAAGTGGAAAATGCCCATGGTTAGTTTAAAAAGTAAAAGTACAATTATTTAAAATAGAAATGAGGTGGTTTGTTTATACTGTGGACTCATTTTAGCTCACTTCTGAATAAGTGTTAATTT
The DNA here is from genome assembly GCF_054644295.1 of Miniopterus natalensis. NCBI lineage: Eukaryota > Metazoa > Chordata > Mammalia > Chiroptera > Miniopteridae > Miniopterus > Miniopterus natalensis. Next base: position 32,463,882 of record NC_142085.1, on the reverse strand, counting down.
ACTTTTAGAAAAGTCATGTCAGACATGTGGGCAACCTATTCAGTAATAACTTGGGTAGGGATTTTAATAAATCTTCCTTCCAGTTACTCAGCTGTAGCATTTATATTCAAATGAACCAAAATCTTATTATTATGGATGAATTTAGAGAGAATAAGCTTAGAACTTAATCCTCAATAGATCATGCAGTTTGGAACTGACCCCAGCAGACTGTGAATCTTTCCATCTCTTTAGAAAATAGAATAATTAGCATGTGTGTGTGTTCGTAAAGTATAAAGTTATTCATTCTTAACAGGGTTGCACAGGGGAGGGGGTGCAGGGGTTGGTGAAAACAACATAGCTAGTGCACTCTCTTTTTGCTTGAATGCATTGAGTAAGTGCTGCCATGTTCTATCATAACTAATATTTTTCACAACCCTAAAATTATGAACTGCTAGAATTTTAGGACTGGAAGGGAACTTAAACAATACCACAATATTTCTGGGCTCAGCAGCATTCTGGGAGGTAAGACTATCTTTTTCTGTTGACACACCCAGGCTCATGGCTACATGAACTAGGATGGTAGCCGCCATAGCAAACCCTTTGCCAATGCCCATGCAGAGACAATATTCTTACCTTCCATATCATCTTGGTTTGTGTACATACTTGCCTGCTTTTGGGGTGTGATTAACCATCATTTTCTCAATTTTGATGAATTTCCAGCAGAAGTTTGCTGGGCATACACATGGGAAGCAATGTTTTAATTTTTCAGAAAGATTATACAATTTGCCCCTTAGAGGCCTGGATCTTATACTGTAGTCATTTGAATGCCAGGGTCAGACTGTCAGCTAAACTCTTAACTCCAGCCCAGAAATCTGTATAAATTAGGGCTGTAAAATGGAAAAAAGTGAATAATGTGGAAGTGTAGGAAAAAAGTGAAATGTTAGGTCTTGTAAAGGAAACCTATAGCTTTCATTGAGGCTGCTTGAAAATTTTCCCTTAGGAGCGAATCTGTGGGGGAAAAGCAGCTGCCCTTGTGGGAAAAGAAGCAGATTTTCTCTTTGAATATGTCCATTATTAATAAGAAAGAAGAGGAAATTCAGTAAAGGACTCAACAAGTGCCAACAGAGAAGTTATGAAAGAATGCAGAAGAGATAGTTGTCTTGAAGCCAGACCAGAGTACAAAGCAGGAAGAGTTGTCAACAGTTCACAGAAACATGCCCAAGCCAGAAGGAAAAGAACAGACCATAAGTGATTTTTTTTTTATTATTGTTCCAAATATTACAGATGTCTCTTTTTCTCCCTATTGACCTATTCCACCCAGCCCCAGCCCCCGCCCCAGTCCCTCACCACATTATTGCCTGAGCACAGTGATTTTGAGCAAGATATGACTCCTGGTGACTTTGGATTCCTGCCCAAAGGATGGGGCTGCTAGGGTCATTACCACTACTTGATGACAGAAGGGGGCAGCAGAGAGCTGCCAAGGTGACCTGGTTGAATTAAAGTCAATTCAGGAAATGAGAAATGCAAGGCAGAAGCTGGAAGGAGAGACAGAAAGCCTTCCACTGATTGTTATAGAAGTGCCGGCTAGGTGATTAGGTGGTTAAGGCCTGCAGAGGAAAATACTAGCATGATTCTCTAGCCCTAGAATGCCTTTTCTTAAAGGCCATTCAAATTCCCACTTTAGCATGGCTGGGCAATGAATGGCTGAGGTCCTAAAAGAGATACCAGACAGTGCTTTATCCAGAGGCTATAATTCACATTTAGCCACACTAAGGGTACAATGCCAGTAGTGATATTAAAGAGTGGTGAATGAGCCTCTGCTTCCCTATCAGTTGCTGGTGAATGTCACCAGGCTTCCATATAGGTTCCTCTTATTACTCAGTATTCTCTCTAGGTGTCACACATGACATTGATTTCTGTGTTACTGCTGCTGAACTTCCATCTGCCTGATCTCAACATAATTTCAGAAGCAAGGCTGGACAATTCGAGTACTTCAAAAGGAATCTCTCCATTGGTTCTGGCCAATGCTTTTGTTACACTTGTTCCTGGAAGTGTAATGGGCAATATCACTGTTAGGACCAAGGTCAAGTTTAAGCTAGTGAGCCAGGGTAGGGAGGAGCAGGCTAGTGCTAAGAAGGCACAATAGTTTAGTCTATGTATTTTTTTTATAAAGTGCAGCACTTGCTAGGGAGATACATTAATGATTTCATTTTGTCTGCCACAAATAGGAAGCCCTGGCTCAACCATTGACTGAAGCCAGAAGGAGGTTGAAGACCCCATAGACTGTGGTTGGTTGGTTGTTGATGAATTCATTAGGTGTTTATTGAGGACTAATGAAGTGGTGTGTTTCAATCAGCTTGTACTGAGTCCTGAGAGCCAATTCGTTAGTATCTCAATGATATCACATTGATAGCTTGAAATTGGTCATGAAGGGAATGTTTACACCACAGCAATAGGAGCCTCCCTCACCCTGCCCTGAATACTGGGTGTTGGATGTTTACCAGGACACCACTGACTAGACACCAGGCACAGTGTTAGGTCCTAATTCTGGTATGGCCAGAAATGATAGGATTACCTCACCCTTTTCATGTCTTCTTCATTTTTTTTTCTTATTAGAATCTCCAAAGCTGCTTGGTATTATAAACTACTACAGTAAAAAATGACCATTTTCCCACCTACCCTCTCACTTTGTAGCCATGGATGTCCCCCTGTTCCGCCCCCCCCCCCCGCCAGAATGTCCCAGTTCTGGTATGAGGCCAAATGGTTTGGATCAGGTCAGGGGTCTGGCTGTGTGGCAGAGGAGCAACATGAAACAATACTTAGACTAGCAGACGCAAGAAAAGCAGTGTTCCCTTTGCTGTTCATTAACTTGGATGAGACAAATATTCTCCCAAACTCAAGTTTTTTGGTCTGTAAAATAAAGTGGCTAGGTCTAGTTATTTCTGCTCTGCCCTTCTGAATTACAAACTTAATTTTCTTTTAAATGTCACATATCTATGTACTTAGAGAGGGTTATCCATCATCATCTCTAAATAATTTGTTCAGAGTCTCTATTTGTACTAAACCATCTTTCTGTTCCCCAAAACATGCTGTGCCAAGTCTCTCTGGGTCCTTGTATTTAATATTACCTTTTATGAAATGCCCCACCTTCTCCTCCGTCCATCTGACAAAATCCATCTGAATGGTCAGCTTGTGTGACCATCACTGCAAAGCATTCCGGGACTCGCTCAGCACACTTTCATGCCCCATTTTGCTGTTTCTCAGAGTCGGGGCAGCACTCTCCTAGGCACAGCTGAAGGCTCTCTACTCAGCAGTCTGGCTATACCTCTGGGTCCTCCTGAGTCTCTCTGCTGTCTCTCTGTCCTATTTATCCTCTTGAGTTCATTTGCTCCATCTGGCTTGGCTGCGCTTTGGATTCCATTACTGCTTGATTTTCACTTCTCTGCCCATCACTCCCCTTTGGACTTGCTGTGTTAGAGGGTCCCTTTGATATTACTTCCATTCTCCTTCTGTTCCTGTCCCCTATTTTTCTTACCCCACTCCTATGCCTTATTCTAATTTCTGAAATACTAAGCCTGGCCACAGACCTAATTCCCTTCCTGCCTGAGAAAGGAGTTCTGATAAATTCCCAGTGGGGCAACTTAGTTTGGGCAAGACCAGCCCTGAGCTGTGGTCAGAAAGGACAGAAAGGATATGGGAAGCAATCCTCCACCCCTAGAAGAAGGGGCCAGATGAGAATGCAGATCTTACGATGTCACAGCAGCTCTCAACCCCTTTACTATTGCTGGGTGAGCCAGGTGCAGGCAGAGGGAAGTGGAGCAGAGAGAACAGGGTGGGGCTTCACAGTTCAGATATCGGTGAACTCTTTGGTGTTTTGGTGGCAACTAGCCCAGCTCCATCCTTGACACTGGGGGCAGCATGTCATCAGGTTTGGAAGCCCCCACATCCTCTCACTTCCCATCTGCCCAGTAACTGCCATGCCCCTGCCCTCTCTGAGGTGGCTCACAGCCCCAGAGAGCCCAGCGCCTTGACATGGGTTTGGCTTTTCCTGTGTGTCCTTGTGTCAGCGGTGATGACAGTGAATGGCCAGGAGCAGGCAGCCCTGAGGTTCAGGAGGGGAGGCGTAGGCAGGGGACCACCCCTCAGTAATCCAGGGTTGGCTAGGACACAGGGGTGTGATCATGTGCCTCCAGGCGGCTGTGCAGGTGGGGGGTAGGCGTGTGTAGCATGCATATGCATATGGTGCTCAGTTCAAACAAAATCCCTTCCTGTAAAACCTGTGCATCATGCTGTTATACTTCTGCTGCATTCAGGTTGGTAAAGTCTCTCATACCTCAGCAATTGCCAATTTTAATTCATGATATCGCTTGTGTGCATGGAGCATAAGTAACTCTGCCTAGAAATGCATTAAAAGCATGTAAGATTTGGAAGATATCAGGCTTAGCACAAATTAAGGCTAGGTATTAAGTGTGGTCTGTGGGGATAAAGCTGAATAAATTTAAGTGTGTGAAAAAAGATTAATACCAGCTCAGTCATTTGGAAATTCCTTTGATTACGCCTCTGTCAGAGGATGGGCAAAGGTGGCCCGTTTTGCTATTACTAAGTTTTCTACAGCTTTTAATAATTTCCCCTCTCATTTCTTTGCTTCTCTCATTTTACTTTCCTTTGCTCTTGTCTGTGGGCAAACACTCCTTCTGAGATACTTATTTCTTTGTGGCTTTAATTTCAGTCTTCCATTTCTCACAATGAAAACGGATCCATCTATTATGTCCTTTCTTCTGTACCCTGCCAGTTTCTTCATTACCTCCTCGCCTGTGCGCAAACAAGCTTGAGTGGGCTCAGATAGGCTCACTATCATTTTATGTAACCATCTTCTCTTTCTCCTTCCTTTCTTTGGTCAGATCCTGTGTAGCCTACTCTTTTTTGCCTCACCTTCCAGTATATTTTTGCATTAATTAAGATGCATGGCCTGGCTGGTATGGCTCAGTGGTTGAGCATCCATCTACGTACCAAGAGTTCACCAGTTATATTCCCGGTCAGGGCACATGTTTGGGTTTCAGGCTTGATCCCCAGTAGGGGGCATGCAAGAGGCAGCTGATTGATGTTTCTCTCTCATTGATGTTTCTATCTCTCTCCCTTCCTCTCTCTGTAAAAAAAAAAAAAAAATCAATAAAAATATATTTTAAAAAAAGATGCATGGTAGGTTGTGCTATGATAACAAATAAATGCTGAACTCTCAGAGGCTGAGCAAAGCAGAGACATGTATCCCTTTACATCACAGTCTGACCCAGGCTGTGTGGGCTGCTTCTCTCTCAGTGGCAACCCAGAGGCCTAGCCTACATCCAGCTCAACACTGCCCGGATCCAGCCACACAGCCAAGGGAGAGGGTGTGCAGGTCCATGATACACTTGATTATAACTGCCCAGACTAGAAGAGATACCTCATTTCCCCTTATGTTCCATTGGTGAGAAATAGTCCTATTACCCCACTCTGGCATGTGAGGGCTGGAAAATGTCGAGAAACACATGGATTTTTGAAAAACAGTCATGGTCTTGTTCCTATTCCCATTTCTCTCATCTCTTTGAAGGAGCAAAAGAGCAGATCACGGCTTGATTATACCCCGTGTCCTTCAGGCTGCACCGGGGTGGACTCTGTGTCTTTCAGGCCACATCTGGGTACACCCCATGTCCTTCAGGCTGCACCGGGGTGGACTCTGTGTCTTTCAGGCCGCATCTGGGTACACTCCGTGTCCTTCAGGCTGCACCTGGCCATTGCTTTGGAAGGCGAGGTTATGAAAACTAAACTAAATAAAAAACTTTGACATTTTAAACTGGCCTGGCCTGGATTTTTTAAATATTCAAACTGACCAGAAAGCTATGGGATCTGCCTGAAATGCTGTTAGGAGTCAGAAAAGGGAGATTTGACAAAGCCTATTTGAAAGCAGTGGCTGGGAAAAAATAAAATTGTTTAATGTTTGCACCTTATTGGGTTTAAGATTCATATAAGACTTGTGTTTAAAGAATAATATAATTATAAATAAAACTATGCAGCATTTTATTGTTAAGTGTAAGCTACATGAAACAAAAATTTAATAAAGTCATTCTTTGCCTTCGAATAAGTTAAACAATGATTTTACTTCAGTTTAGATAACAAAAATGGAAACTTAATCACATTTTAAATTAAATTCAAAGATAGATCTTCTAAAAATAATTGAAGTTTGGTGAATGCCTTTCTGCTAAGAGTGCTGTGAAACTCTCATAATTAGATTAATGTGTTTAATTCCCCCTGAGCATTGCAGTGAGTGAGAATCAGCCCTAATCATAAAGTACATCCCTTCTAAGCAAAGTAAATGCTCTTTAATGTCCTCACAATGACCTCTTGAGTGGAGTTTTCAAATTCTAATAAATTCTCACACACGTTTTTAACTTCTAGGGACTTTAGCGTGAATTATAATTTAAAGATAGAGTTTGATTAATAATGTATGTCCATGGATAATTAAAAAGAACTCTTCTGTTATGGAAAAAAATGCTTTAGGTATAAAGCAAATGAGTCAGATAATATTCAGAGGGCTGGAATATGCCTGATATGTTATCTCAACCTTCTTTCTTAAGCCATCCCACCACAATCGGCTTTGTTTTTAAGGACCTCCAGAGAAAAGGATTTCAACATCACACAGCTCAGCCATCCTTCTGGCCACTGAACTAAATCTGTATATTATTGATTACACTGGATATTCTTTATTATATATTTCTTAAAGCAAAGCCTATCATGTACTTATAATTTTTCTTACTTATTACTTATTTGTATCAATTCTTTGCACATAAATACTTTCAAGTCCCCTTTCCCTCCTGGAAGACAAGGCACTTATTTGTTATGATATAGCAAATTGTTGGGATCTAAACTAATGTTGAGATTGAAAAGATATTTGTCACTTGATTTTAAAATTGGAAGGATCCCACCAGAACATCTATGGCACATATGGACATCTATCTAATTTTGCAGAAGCTAAAGAACTCTGCAAGTTCATTTGATTAGTGGCAGAGCTGGGATTCAACTGATTTTTATGCTGGTGCTTTGTGCCTTATATAATAATTTCTCCATTGTATGTACCTCTTTATGTACATAGAGTGGATGGAAAGTTGATTTGGGTTTTATGCAAGCACGATTAATATTAATAACTAAAAAGCACTATGGACAGGTTGCTTAGAAGGTATAGACAAAATAAAATCAAAATTGTTTGTAATTACACACTAATTTGTTTGATTAATTATTATCGGTCTGACCCACTAAATTGTAAGTTCCAAGACAGCAGTAATTACATTTTAAATTATATTTTGAGGACAGGCATATGGTCGCATTTCTTAAAGAGATATTTACTTTGGCAATTTATAATTTTTCTCTAAGTATTTTCTTTAATATTATATTAGCAGTTCCACAGCTGATTTCCAAGGTCTGAAATTTGTGAATTTTACGATCTCTTTTTCACAAAATCATCCTTTAAAGTAATTGCTAAACATATGCATATATATATTTCTAAATGTCATCAGAAAAGCCACATTTTAGCACTCTCTTGGAATTTTTGATATCGTTCTAAAGATCTTTCTACTGCAATACTTGTTAATTGCATCACTTTAAAGTAGACAAGGGAATCAATGAGACATCTTACAAATTGAGAGTATTGACAAAACTATCCATTGATGTCTTTCATTGATGGCTCATTCAACCTGCAGTTGGTCCAATTCTGAAGTTTAGGAGATGACTGAAGCTGTCCCTACAAATGACTTATAGGTCTTTTTCTCCCCTTGATTTGACTTTATTTTAAATTGTCAAAGAATACATAAATATAGTCTCTACAAAGGTTAAATAAAATAGCAGTTACAGAACAAAACCTAAAATTATTCCTTAATAATTTTATTAGTATTTTCAGGCTGCCATAACAACAAAATACCATCGACTGGGTGGCTTAAACAACAGAAATTTATTTTCTCACAGTTCTGGGGCCTGGAAGTCTGAGATTATGGTGACAGCATGGCCAGGTTCAGATGAGAGCTTTCTTCCTGGCTTGTAGATGGCTGTCTTCTCACTGTGTCCTCACATGGTGGCCAGAGAGAGCAAGCTCTTTGGTGTCTCTTCTTTTAAGGCCACTAATCCCTCGAAGAGGGTACCACAGTCATGGCCTCATTTAAGCCCAATTGCTTGTCAAAGGCCTCACCTAGAAATACTATCACATTGGGAGGTAGGGTTTCAACATATAAATTTAGGAGGGATACAAGTTGGTCCATAGCAATAATATTGATGAACATTTGTGTGGTGTTTGCTAATTTATATAATGTGTATTATGTGCCAGGAGCTGCCCTGAGCAGTACTTGCATGCATATATACATTTTACAGATGAGGAAACAGGGATCTAGAGAAAACACACAGCTAATAAGTGGCAGAGCCAGGACTCAAATGAGGAAGTTTGACCATAAAGTCCATGCCTTAAACACTACTCCACAAGATTCTATCAGAGCTAGGACTAGAATTCATGCCTCTTGGTTTAGCTGAGCTCTCTTTCAGCCCACCACTTTTGATTTTCCAGAACCCAAACTCACCACTATGACCCAAGGGAGAAATTCATGAGTACTATGGTCTTGTGCTTTGCCTTATTTTGAAGAGGTTCACTTTAGATGTTAAATCTATAAGCTGATTTTTTTTAAAGCAAAACAAGATAATAGAGACCACTCTAGATTTCAGCACAAGGCACAAAATAAAATTTGAAATTAGTTTTGTGAAAGACAAAGTGATTTAAAAAGATTTTTTGATGATAAGTTACATGAAGGTATGGAGGCAGTATTACTACACTATTAGAAAAACAGAGAGGAGTAAAGCCTAACTGTGTAAGTGAATATATATTAGTTACCTATTGTTACCAGCAAATTATCACAAACTCAGCAGCTTAAAACAACACATTCATTATTTTACAATTGCGTAGGTAGGAAGCCTGATAGGCTTCGCTGGTCTCTTTGCTATGGGTGTCCCAAGGCTGAAATCAAGGTTTCGGCCAGCCTGGAGGCTCTGAGGGAGAATTCACTGCCAGGCTCACTCAGGCTCTTGGCAGAATTCAGTTCCATGTAGTTACAGTCCTGGGTGCATTTCCTTGCTGGTTCTTGCTAAGGGTTGTCCTCTGCTTCTAGAGCCCGTCAGCATTCCCTGCTCGTGAGCTTCTTTCTCCATCTTTAAACCCAGCAAGAGTAGGTCCAGTCCTCTCATACTTACCTCTTTGACTTCTTCCTTTTGCCTCACCTTTCCTGCCTTCTTCTCTGCTGTAACTCTCTGATTAACTCTTCCATTTTCTGCTCCTACTTTTAAGCACCTTGCTCAATGATATATTGGGCCCAATTGAATACTCCAGGATAACATCACTGTTTTAATGCCCATAACCATAATCACACCGATGTCTTGCCATATAAAGTACCATTGTTCTGGGAATTAGGATGTGGATGTCTTTGGAAGCTCACTATTCTCCTTGCCACAGTCTATCTTCTGGCACCGAAAGATTCACGACCATCCCACATAACAAAATACATTCATCTCATCCCAAGATCCCCGAAGATCTCATCCCATTACAACATCAACTTAAATTCAAAATCTCATCAAAATTTCATCACCTCTAAAGCCCCAGATCTAATCACCTAATTTATCTAAATCAGTATTAGTGAAACTCTGGATATAATCCTTTTTAAAGCACAATTCCCCTCCTCCAGGCCTGTGAAACTAAAGAAACAAGTTATTTGCTCCAAACATATGATGTGACAGGCATTGGATAATAGTTATAGACGGTCTGGTTTAGAAGGAAGAAAATGAAAAGATGAAAGGAGTCACTGGTGCCAAATAATTTTGAAATCCAGCCATGCAAATTCCATTAGAGTTCAAGGTTCAGGGTGGGGGAAAAACCTGCTGTGGTTCTCAGCTACATCCTCTGGGCTCCCGTTTCCTTCCTCAGAGTCACACTTCCTTTTTCATGGAAAGTAGCACGGGTTTGCAACTGAATAGTTTTATCAGCCTGTTTTCTGCAGGTGGAGTTGTGGGGGTCTGACATCCTCCTTTTACTTTGTACTCTCCCTGCCTCTTTCAGTCCTCGCCAGCCGTGTTTCTGCTCTCATAATATTCTCAAGAACTTGGTGAGTCTCCTGCGTATGTCATGGGGGTTCACCTTGCACACAGATCTTTCTTGGATAACTTTATCTTTATTTATGGCTTCTGCTGATATGACTGAAGGCATTTATGAGTCACACCTTTAGTCTCTTCAAATAGTCCCAGTGCAACGGAATATTCTGAACTTTTGAACTTTCTAAGGCATTAGCAGAAGGCTTTACAGGCAAACGTGGCCTCTTTCTCTATACCATTCTCTTCCAACAAGAGAATCTCTTCAAAGCCAGCAATGGCTGGCCAAGCCCTTCTCCAATTTTGAACCTCTCTGGCTTCTTCTGCCTCAGCTCTTCTCTGCCTCTTTTGTCTTCTTTATACCTTTCTGACTGAATCCAGCCATAGAAATTTCTCTACTTTTATGTGCTCACATCTTCACAATTCAAGATAATCTCCCTATTTTGGGGTCCATAACCTTAATCACATTTCAAAGTCTGTTTTGTCATGTAATATAACACTCACAGGTTCTGTGGATTAGCGTGCGGCAATCATTGGTGGGCCATTTTTTGCTACCTGCCACACAATAGAATTCCACAGGTCTATGAAGTCATGGGTAGGAACAAGAGAGAGGAGGTGGGGACTCAAAAGAAAATAGCTCCTGAGAGCCAAAGAAAATTGGAAAACATTCAGTGCCTTAGGGACCTCAGGTTTTAGAGTAGCTACATAGGTTGGTGGCTGAGAGTACTGAGCAACTAACTGCTCAGTAGCCTGACAAACCCAGAAAAAGCCTTTCTGGTTTGAGCAGGAAGGTAACCTAGGCAGCAAGGAAGCCCAAACAGAAAAAAAATTGCCTTTGTCTTTAGTCTTCATGAACAAGTCTGACTGTGAGTTTGACAGTGTGAGAGGAGAGAGAGATGGGATCTTCAGAGACCAACACTGAACTATGCTATTTTTTGTTACCTGTTCTAACTTAGCTCTGTGGTAAGAGTCCTAGCATGCTTGTCTCATGTTGCAGACATTCTCATGAGTAAGAGAGTCTGGGTGGATAACAAACCAATAACATCCAGTTCCCTGAAACCCTCTACTTGGAGTTGCCCTGTTAGAACACAGAGGCGTAATGGCTTCTATCACTTCTCAGAGGAACAGTATGGTAATTGTGTATTTATTTTTTCCTGCAGTAGAATTATTGGATCACACGAGTCATACTCCCTCTAACCAGCTCAATAGGAGTAGCAGATATTCACCAGTAAATCATATTAAGATAGGCTATGGTACTTAACTAAGAGATGTCTAAATCCTGGAAGAGTGTTCAGGAATCTATTTAAGGAGTCTGCCATTTCCATCTGCTGCAATTTAAATTACATTGCCAGTGTGATGTTTAAACTGTCGTGTACTAGAAAATTAATCAGAGAGCCTCATTCATTTCAGTTTGCTTTTCTGCTGTGTTGGCTCACAAGTACAGATATATGATGAGATACCATACTTAGCTTAGCACTTAAATCAAGGTTACAAGTATATACAGTGACTTTAGTGTGTTAATATTCCTTTCCCCGCTCTGATGGCTTGCTTTCTAAATGGGATACTTTCCAAATCCTTTCCATGGGGGAAATAAAAGCAATTCCGAATTTGAATCAAGCCAGTATCTAGAAGTTTACACAATATGTTTAATACAGAAGTTAAATCTTAAATTAAAATTTTATTACAATAATCAAGAATTTGGACTTAGGCCACAGTAATAACTGAAAGGTTTTCCTTCCTTCCTTCCTTCCTTCCTTCCTTCCTTCCTTCCTTCCTTCCTTCCTTCCTTCCTTCCTTCCTTCCTTCCTTCCTCCCTCCCTCCCTCTCTCTCTCTTCCTCTCTTTCTCTCTCTCTTTCCTTTTTCTTTGGTGGTGAAATAAAGACTGTGATCAGGTAGTAACATTGTGTGTGTGTGTGTTTATTGTATATCTCATTTATATCTTTCTCAAAGACATAGTACTTAATGCGTGTGTATGCTGGTACTTAAACCTTGGAATACTGTAGTTGAACTCCATCCCAGAACACCATTTAGTCTTATGTGGAAGAGACTTTTCTTCATATGACATAACCACGTGGGACAGCATAGAACGGGGCAGGTGAATGGGTGTGAATTTGTCTTTTTGCTTACCTAAATTTATTTTTGTTTCATATTCATTCCCACAGGGTGGTGTACCTGAGTTTCCTATCCTTTGCCACAAAAAATCTGGGCCCAAAGTCCAGTTTTACTCCAAGGTGAAGGAACTTAAGGTATAGGCCTTGGAGATTTAAGAATCACGATCAACGTTTAGAAGTTTGTTGGTGTCAAAAAGTCTCGCCTGGTTACCCTTGCCATCTGCTTCTCAGCCTGTCCCCCAGTCCCCTTGGGCTCACAGACCAGGTCAACTGATGGCAGGAGCCAGAGATGACTTGAAAGAACAAGAAGGTAACGATAGATTTTTAAAGTTATTTGTGGGATTATGTGGAAGGTGACTGACCTTTTCTCATGCACCCAACCCCCCCACCCCTGCCACTGAAACCTTCAGTCAATTCTACTAACCACATGAAAGGTTTGCTTCTCCGTCCAAAGAGATGCCTAGTGAAGTAGAGACACATTGTGGGTGCAGAAACCCAAGAGCAGAGGAGGTCTTGAGAATTTAATTACCTGAAATTCAGAAAAGTCCTAGGAAGGGCTTTGGACTTACACAGACCAGGGCAATGCCATTTAGAACTCAAGGAGTGGGGAAGATCCCAGTTGCCATTTGTATTATGAGTGTTAACACAATAATGTGTTTAAATGTCACTATCAAAACTTTTATCATCAGATGCTGGTGCTGGTTGAAAGTTCAGATCAATAGAAGCATTATTCCTTGCAAAATGACACAGCACAGTGTGATCTTTGCCCTCCTGACAGACAGTTGCAGATATTATAATTCAATCTGGGAGGACTTGAAAAAGTCAGATTTGGGTCATCTTCTTACCTTCTCTATCAATCTAATTCCAACCCTCATATCATTTATTTCCTGCCTACTCTTACTCTAATCTTACTTGAAAATTACAAAAAGCATATTACCTTGTCTCCCAGAGGTGTACCATTAATTACAACTAACTGCTCATTAAGGGGAGGATGCTGGTTGGGCAGTCACAGTGAAGTATACGTATACTTTGCTGTGTCTTTGATATCGAATTTGCAATTTTGCAAACATGTTTTTTTCATGTGATCAACAAAGCCCAAAATATTTCAGGAAATCAGCAAGTCCAACGCTGAAGGTTTGTTGTCTCTTCAGGATCTGTGAGCACACGTCCGGGAGCAATGGGCCTGCTACTAGTTTGCTTTCAGGCAACTGTACAGTGAAAGTAGTTTTAAATATAAAGGGAGTTCTGAGTTTTTAATTTCTCACTGAAAGAAAGCTTTTTTGCTTCTTACCCTGACCTACTTAGATTTTACCAAGGAGACATTGCTGGACGAACAAGAACTTTCCTTGTCTGCTGTTGAGATGCCAGAAAAATGATGAGAAGAGCACACCAGGTCCATTTATAAAATGAAACTGCTTCAAGCCACAACTAGCAGCATTCCTATTCTGATTTTCCACACTGCCTGCATTTCTGTAACAGTTGAAGAAACATTTTTCTAACATGTTAAAAATTTCTCTAAAGTCTTAACTTTTAGATGTTTTATCATGTGGTATTGCATTCGAGATAGAAATAAAGAGGGAGTTATTTTGTGTGTGGGAGTTACTGGTTTATTTGAATATCACATTAAGAAATCTTTTGAGATGTGTAAAGCTGTGGCTATAAATATGTTGTTTTTGGAGCTGGGTATGTCATTGATGGGCTCTGCACATTTGGAAATAATTTGAAGCAGGATTTCCTGCAGTGATATCTTTGTTCTACCTAACTTTCCTGTGCTACCAAATAAGGAAGGCGTAATACCATACCAAGAAAGACAAGATGAATACATAGTCAACTTTTAAAAATATGTTTTTATTGATTTGAGAGAGAGAGAGAGGAAGAGAGGGGGATAGAAAGATAAAAACATCGATGAGAGAGACTCAATTGGCTGCCTCCTGCAAGCCCACTACCGGGGATCTAGTCCCCGACCTGGGCATGTGCCCTGCCTGGGAATCGAACTGGGGGCCTCTTGGGTCATGGATCAATGCTCAACCACTGAGCCATGCCAGCTGGGCTCTAGACTAATGTTTTCCTGATGAAATTTTATGAAATAATGTGGACTCCTGGAAGAGATTTGGGAAACATTTTAAGTTTTATTGCCAACACATGAACTAATCATCATTTGGAGTGAACTAATTTTACTAATATCTCATCAAATTTTATTTTTATTCTTTTTATCATAAAGTCCATGGGAGAAAAATTTCTAATCTTGTCCCTAAATTCTAGACATTTTGGATCTGTGACTCACTTTTTATGGGCTACATAACTTCTAATGACTCCATTTGGGAATATAAAGTGTTTGAAATATTTTCAAGGAGACAAGAGGTGCAAGAGAGTATGAAAAATCCACTCCAACTATTGGAGTTCTTCCAATAAATAAATTTACAGGTTTACTTGCTAAGAAAAACAATGCTACTTAAAGAACCCCCCCACCCCCCGCCCCGTGCATTCTCTGTTTAGTCATTTCCACCTCACTGCACCTCATTGCATTCTGTTCAGGCATATGAAACATACCTTGTCTTTTTTGAATGGTGTACTTTGCTCTATTTTAATGATGTTTCAGTAATAAAATAATTGAGAAGAAATGTTTTTACTTTAAATATCTTTATATTTATATATATATATCTAATTTGGGCTCCTCTCTTTTATTTATTTTAAATAAAACAAGAAAATACAGCTTACTGCCTAAATATTGACATTCTGGGTACCTGTTGGATACATTCCAATTTATAAAGGTGTTCTGAATGATAATTTCAGAATTGATTGGATGCATTTCAGATGGAGACCTGTTTCTATGACAACATATTGGGTTTACAGACTAAAAGACTATTCCAAATAGCACTAAGTACAATTGCATATGCACAGGATGAGTCCCCTCCTTCTCTAGAAAACTCACTAAAAGAAAAAAAGAAAAAAAAAGCTAGAACAGGTCAAACACAATTATCCAGTCACCTATAGGTTGTCCTACTCAGCCTTAGAAATAGTTAATTGTAGAGCCAATATGTGCTTTCTGAGGGGAGAGGGTTCCTTATCAGGGCAGTATTAAAGTGCTAGTACTAGCAAGGAAATGGTTACTGGTAGGTTACTTGTGGGGGCATTTTGCCAGGGGACGTGAGCTAGGCACATGCGTCAAAGGTGACTCTAAGATCTGAGGCTGGAAGTGAGCAGTTCAGGCACCAGAGCCAAAGCAAGACTGAAGCAAAGTATTAGACACAATATGGAGAAATCACTGGAGAGAAAAAGGGAAAAAATGGGGCAATTTGAGAGTGGGGTAGTGAATGTAGAGTTTCTGAGGAGGGCAGTGCTGTGCTGCCCCAAACAGCAACTGGAAATCTTTAAAGAAAGAACTGTGAGCTGTATCTCAGCATGAAGTTTTAGCACCCGGTCAGCGTTGAGAGAGAATTCTCCATGGGTCTCTTCAGTTTCTGCACACCTCATAAGCAGAGACAATTACTGTGTTTATTCCAGATTTTCTTTTTAAGGACTTTCGTATGGCAAACAGCCTTGGGAGACAGGGAGAGTGTCTCTATCCGGAGCAAAGTCAAGTTTGTTTTCTCACCAGTATAGTAAATATGTCTCTCCCAAGGGCAAGGCCTGACAGGCTTACTCCCCATTATATCATATTGGGGCTTCCCAAGCACTCCTGCAAAGGGTCCCACTCTGTATACAGGGGCCACCTGGCCTTCTTCACATCACCCTGTGGGGACCGGGGCTCAGGGAACACGCACAAATGCTGACACTGTTTACAACTATGAGTAGTACGCTGCCCTTTGGCTCTGACCCAGGAATCTCATGTACTTTACCAGCATCTGTGAATCTCTGCTAACCTACTGTGTTAGCTAGCAATCAGGGTAAATTTTTAGATCCTTCACAGTTCTCAACAGTCGGTATGGTTTGGAAATGATCTTCATCTTCCTCAGCTTGAGCCCTGAAGCAATTTAAAACATACTAGTATCGCCTAAGGCACTAACGAGCATTGGGCTTCAGCTTCCTCATGTTCTCACTGCAGGGGAAGGGCTGGGGTGAGCAGAGCCCTTGACCCTTTGGCTGTGTTTCTGGCATCTCTTGCTGCCCTGTTTCCCAGGGTCTCTAATATATAGGTTGGGGAAGTGTAATCTGTAGTCACACGTATGTGTTGGCTTGCACTGGATTTTGTCCTTAGTAACAGGGCCTAGTTTCAACCTTATTTGTCATGTTTGAATACTTATGCAAAATCACTGAATAATCATTTTGGATTTTTGTTTAGATTGCTTACTTTTTAATCATCAGTGTCCTCGACTATCTCACATGGATACTGACATGTACTTTGAATTGTGTTTTCACTCTTCCTTAGACCTGGCTGCTGTGAACTGCCGTCCGATAGATATTATATGGCTTGCCTGGGCGTGACACTGTGCTTGATGAGCCCCTCCTAGGAGACTGTTGTGACACAGCTAATATTCAGGCTATGGAGAAAATATTTATGTGACAATTGAGAAAGATTAGAATTTTAATTATAAAGCCCAAACTCTCTTAGTAACAGGAGAGAACCATTATTAGATTCTAAAATTATTTCCTGTTTGGTACTCCTGCAGAGGATCAATAAAATACATGTAGCCACACTTTGGTGCTAGCGGATACAAGATGCTTTTGAGAACTTTCAACCTGGTTTTGACTTCTTTTGCCATCGGTGAGAATTCCAGAACACTTAATCCAGGATTCTCCCAGATTCTCCCCTCCCCTACTCTATGCCATTACAGTTTCACACAATGTCTAAGTTTCTGGAGGGGGAAAAAAAAAAGGATTTCTGTAAAAGTTTCTACAAAATGGAGACAACAAAACCCAACTTTGCCATTCAACAGCAGCTTGAGAGCTATTTTGGTTCTCGCCACATTCAATTTCCTGGGTAACAATGTGACCTTTTAGAAAAATACACAAATTAGTTGTTTTAATTTCATTCGCACTACAGAACTTTGGGAATTCTAATGGCACTGGCAATTAACTTGTCCATTTGTGCCCAGTCTTGTCTTGCTCATGTATAATGATTGGTGTAAAGCAGGGCACAGGTAAATAGGAAACATGACCTGTCATTTATAATTACGCATGACTTGCATTGAGTTTGTATTTAGAAACAGGGCTGAGCTTTTAACCCTTTGAATTAAGGTTTTGGGCAAAAGCGTTAATTATTTTAGAGGCTTTTACGTCTCAGTTTGTACCACTATTAAGAATGTCCATCTGTTCTTCATGAGTTTTGGGAATTAAGTGAAGCTTACATATTTAGAGAAGCAGAATATAACCAAAGAAGGAAGGCATCTGCATGCTTATTAGCCAAATAAAAAAAATACAGTACAGCCACTAAGATTTTCAAGAATTTACAGGTATTACAATGATAAAATTTGGTTTGCTTTTATTTCAAGTTATTCTTTTTCATTTTTCTCTGGCAGGGCAGATGAAGCAGTTATGAGAATTTAAAAAAACCTGGCAATACTATTAGATTACACTAAATCCATATAGTACCTGCCCTAAAGTAAAAGGAACTAAACCTTTCTCTCTCGCTCCTGATTCTTTGATATCCCTCATCAGCGGGCTGAAGGGTTCCCAGCCCTGTCTCTTCATGGGCTTGAGAGAGCCTGTCTCAGTCAGCTGGGCTACTGTTACAAATGACCACAGGCAGGGTGGCTTACACACAGCAGAACTTTGTTACAGTTCTGGGTGCTGGGAAGTCCATGATCGAGGTGCCGGCAGGTTCGGTGTCTGATGAGAACCTAACTCCTGGTTATAGGTGATCATCTTCTCCATGTGTCCTCACAGGGTGGAAGAGGCAGGAGAGCTCTCTGGGTCTGTTTTGTAAGGGCACTAATCCCATCCATAAAGGCTCCACTCTCATGACTTAGTCACCTCCCAAAGGCCCCACCTCCTAATATTACCCCACTGGGGATTAGAATTTCAAGATAGGAATTTGGGGTAGAGGCACAAAAATTCAGTCCATAGCGGAGTCCATTTAACTTACACATAAAGTTCAAAGGAAGTCATCCTTGCTACCAGAGACTACTGCACACCTCCTAGAGGATGTCTAATTCAGAATGAGGCTAAATTACATCTATTACAATGTATCATGGCCAGTTGGTAAAAGCTGCCAAGGAATACTGGAGTTTATTTTTGACGGAGATTAACAACATTTCAGCGATCTCTCATTTCCATGCTAACATAAAGGCTATACAGGTTTTCCTCAGTAAAAGATCTTTATATTAAACTCTGAAATGTGCTATGTCCTGAATGTCTTTGATATCTAAAGATATCTAAGAGATGAAAGGAAATGATATCCTAAAGACATTTTATTAAATGTTTCCAGATGTCAGCAGTGTTTAGTAAACCACAATATTAGAGACTTTGAAAATAATTGAAACCTTAACAATTTTAGGGCTTGTTGCTGATTCTGCCACTTGTAAATGTGGTTGTCTGACCACATTTAAGAGCATTTAAATTTTTTTAAAGTTGCTGAACAACGCTAAGATGGTGTGATGTAAAAGCACACATTAAAAAAAATCAATTGAAGGTCAGCACTGAAATACTACCTCTGCCATGCTATTGAGAGATTCACATTGGACCCTGCTCTTGGTTGTCACACATTGTCAAGACTCACTCTCATTAACACTGCTAGATGCCAATTCCTTTTCTCCATTTGTAGCTAATAGAAGGAAATCTCCTTTGGTATGCACTTTCTCAAAGATTCAGTGTCAGGGGGCAGATAATAGGATTGACATGCAGGAAAAAAACAGGAGTATACAAGACTGTCAAATAAAAAAACAGAAGACAAGAATTGCTTTAGAACTATCCTTGCAATTATGTTGGTCCAAACCTTTGTGCCGATTTAACTCAGATTTGTATATATGCTGAGAACAAACTCTCATAGTTAAGATTTAAATTATAAATCAATAGTTTCTTGTCCTTTTAAGGCAGTTCTTAAATAGCAGCTTTATGATTCTATTTTTCTTTGTAAGCATGTAGGATAAATCAAAATACAAAACTTTAAGCAACAAATCATATTTGCACTAGACATGATTATTCACACTGAGGAGAAATAATTAGGAACAAAATATTTTATAAACATGAATAGAAATATTTTTTTTGCCTAAAGCCATAGTATTTTATTTGAATACTTGAAAGGATGTTATAAAGAATCTTATGCATTTGACTTTGGGCAATTTGTAATCCATCAGCTAGCTGCTGGTTGTCATATTTATGCCCTATATTTGATTGAATTCATATAGATTGCTCTATTTTGTTTGTTTCCATTCTTCTTCTATATTTTATTACTTGATTTTGCTTTAGCTCTTATAAAATCTCCCCTATGTAGGTCTTCTTAAAATGTATAATGGTTGGTAGACTTCAGAATGCAAGAGGCAGAGAGTGAAATAGACTGAGCACAAGCTTTGAAGTCAGAAGAACAAGGCCTGAATCTCAGCTCTAACCACGTAAAACGAGTGTGGTCCTAGGCAGATCACTTACTTTATCAGAGCCTCAGTTTCTTTATGTTATAATATTGGGACAATGACAATCATCTTCCACAATGGCCGGGAGGATTCCAGGCAATACACATAGAGCACGGTGGTGGTTCTCCTGTGGTGGCTGGTGGTATCAATCCAGCCGTCTTCACATTGTTACTCTTACCAGGAAAGAGCATCTGGCCCGCAAGATAGTCCAACAGCTCAAAGTGCACTCCAGACTGGGTTCTGACTCTGGGGGTAACCAACCATCTTAATTGTCTGGGATTGAGGTGAGGGGGGTTCCCAGGACACCAGGCTTCCAGTGCTAAAACTGGGGCAGTCCTGGGCAAACTGGGATGAGTGGGTAGCCCCAGATATTTTGTTTATGTGTTACTGGAGATGAAACTTGAATTCTTTGCAAAGACAGTGTGTGTGTGACATGAACCTAAGCCTAGAGGTTCTATAAGACAAAGAGCCATTCAAACTGAGTGCCATGATAATTGTGTCTCACTGCATATTGTATATTGCAGGGAAAAAGTTCTAGCACTTTAAGGAAAGGGTCTCAATCTAGCTGCCTAACCTGAAAATAAAACCAACCAGGAATGAAAGGCAACTGCAAACAAGGCCCAGCGATGGAGTAGAGGCCATTGGAGCGGTCAGCTCATTATTAAACTTAGAAGCATGATTTATTGTAGTTTATGCCCTCTAAATTGGGGTGTGATTCTTCAGTTTTCACTAGTAATTAAAGGGCAAAAGGTTTTGCTGTGTTACATATACACATACTGTATTTGGAATGCCTGAACATTGATTTATTTATATACTTGGAAACTAGGGATTGAAGCAAGGAGTAGCTTCCATGTTTCAAAGCTCTCCATATAGCCTGTAGTTCAAGGCCAGAGGTATACAATCTCTTCAACTAGATGATTTCTCTTTTTTCTTTTATGTTTCTATGTCTTGTCCTAATTACTTACAACAGTCTATGCTTCTTTGTTTTCTTGGCTCAGAGTATTATTAGCATGTAAAGATAATTTTCCCTTCTGAAAGAGTTTGCTGCCTCATTAGCAAGTTTAGGGATGTCACACACAGCTGATATATGGATAACTAAGTTAGATTGCTTGGTTAGTCCCTTGAACAGTTCTGGGAGTACTGTTTTCACTTAATATTTGTGTGCATGTTTGCAGGGGAAAAAGAGATAATTTGAAGAACTGATCAGATTCTATTTTAACCTCAGATACAATCTTTATCTTAAGTAAAAAGAAACTAGATCAAGAATATATTTTAAGATCCAATGAGGATACATATACGTTTAACCATCTCTAAAGTTTTCAGTTTTTGGACTGGCTCTATACCAGTGGTTCTCAACCTGGCTACACTTTAGAATCACTGGGGAGGAGGGTGGAGGCTGGGAGGGTGGGGTGGGGGACTTAAGAAATACAGAAGTTTCCCAGCTTATAGTGGTTGGAGTTAGGATTTTTTTTTTACTTTACAATGGTGCAAAAGTGATACATAATCAGTAGAAGCTGTACTTCAATTTTGAATTTTGATCTTTTCCCAGGCTAGTGATATATGGAAAGACAATTAGAAGCAGACCCTAAAAGAACTTGGGATAGTTAGTATACAGAAAGCTAAATTTGGGGCATTATTATCAAAATCTGGGTTTGGTTTAATTTTGTTCCCTGTAAACACACACAAGCATGCATGTGCACATGTGCATGCACACACACACACACACACACACACACCGGGTGCTAGATGATGGAGGGAACAGAGAAATATGGCACCATTCCTACTCTCTGGGAGCCAATCTCTTGTTGGAAACCTTATTTTTTTATTATTATTTTTTTAAAATATATTTTTATTGATTTCACAGAGAGAAGAAGAGAGAGGGAGAGAGAGGCAAAAACATCAATGATGAGAGAGTCATCACTGATCGGCTGCCTCCTGCACACCCCCTGCTGGGGATGGAGCCCGCAACCCGGGCATGTGCCCTGACCGGGAATCAAACCGTGATCTCCTGGGTCCCAGGTTGATGCTCAACCGCTGAGCCACGCCCAGCTCAGCTGGAAAGCTTATTTTTCTATAGAAGAGATAAAGAATAATTTAAAGACAGAATATAAATCACTCAAGTGATGGCCTGTTTTTATATTAATTAGTTTTTGACTATATAGGTGATAATGCCTATTGCAGAGAAGTTAGGAGTTAAAGAAAACTGTAGAAAGAAAAATAATGATCCCCCCGATCCCTGAGCACTTCCTCTTCTGAGCTCCAACAGCCTCTGCCTCCAGTTCCTCTGCCCTGGCTCCGGCTTCTCAGCCACACGGCGGCCAGCGCGGCCGTCTCGGTTCCTCATGGCTGCGGTGGGATCACTGCACCTACCACTTACCACTGCAGGGCTATGAAATGGGTTACTAAGACAGGCAAAATTCTTAGAACAGTGGCATGTAGCAAACACCATACAATTTTTATTTTAAAACAAATACAAAGAAAAGAACCCTCTTGCTGGATCCTGCCCTCCTGTAACTGCTGTCTCGGCTTTCGCCCTCCCGAGCTCCCCGACCTCTGTTGACACGGCCTCTCCCCACTGGAATCAGGAGCCTGCGGAGGCCTTGCAGAAATTGCTAACTTGATCATCAGCCTCTTGCTAGGGGGCTTACGCAGCTCAGCTGAATCTCCACGGCCACCTCCACTTCCTCCCAGCGGCCGTCTGCCTTACAGTGCGGGTCGATCCAAAGCCAGATGTGGTCCTTTTTACCTTTTTCTGGAAATAAAAACCCAATCTTTGAAAACAGATTCAACCCTGCCGGCGTGGCTTAGCGGCTGAGCGTCAACCTGTGATCCAGGGGATAGAAGATCGATTCCCAGTCAGGGCACATGCCCGGGTTGCGGGCTCCATCCCCAGCAGGGGGCGTGCAGGAGGCAGCCGATCAATGACTCTCATCATGGATGTTTCTATCTCTCTCTCCCTCTCCATTCCTCTCTCTGAAATCAATAAAATTTATTTTTTTTAAAAAAGGTTCTAAGCTCTGACATTTGTCAAATGCATCCTTGAGCATCTAGTCCTAAGCCTTCCCATGTGTCTATCTACACAGGCCCAATTCATTCTCAGCAAGCACGTTCTTCACTGTGTTTACCATCATCTGCCTTGTATTGACATTGCTGTTGTGTGTCCGTCCTTCCTGCCCGACAGGTGACAGTGACATACCATGTTTACCTTTTTGTCTCAAAAGCCTGTTTTATGGATGTTTGTCAAATTGAGTTGAAGTCCTGGGGGGTATCGCTTAAGGCACTTACTGTTTACTCTCCTGTGTTCTAAGTACTAAGGTCCACGCCTGCACTTCCCCACTATATTTAAAGTCCTTGAGAGTTGAGAATTTGCCTTGTTCAACTGCAATTACTATGCAGTGTTCAAAACTGTGTCCTGCATATAATAGGTACTCTAAACATTTCTGAAACAGCAATTACCTTTGTAGAGTACTTTACACTTTACAAAGTTTTCCCACATGGAATAGCTCATTGAGTCTCACAGTGAGCCTCTAAGGAAGGTCCCCATCTGGCAGAAAAGCAAACAGGTTCAGTGGTGTTATAAGACTAATGAATGAAAGGACACACGTTTATGGAACAAGGAGAGTCTCAAGGCGAAGTCTTCTCACTTGAGATGCCCTGCTTTCTCTACTGTGCTCTCCTGCCTGTGAAACTAAATGTGACATCGTTTCCTGTAAGTAGCTTTTCCTATGAGTGATCAGAGTGGAGAACATCTGGCTGGAGGCACAGGGGAGCTTTGTGGAAGAGGTGGGGCTTGGTTCCGAAGGGCTTGGAAGTCTGCCTTGAAAGGGCATGCAGTATGCTGAACAGAGAGGAGGAATGATGTTTCGGAAGATATGGTACATGAAGAGAAAGTCCTCTATTTAAATTACCTTCACTCTGCCTCATTTGAGAATATAGCAGTATTTAGCTTTGGCAGAAAGCTTTTGTTTTTAAAGGAAACGCATGACTTACAACTATACCAATTACAGTTGAATTTGTCACCAGTGTAACTGGACACAGAGCAACAGGAATGAATATGGTGGGCTCTGTAGGCAGCACAGCAAACCCCGGAGGCTTTTTTATAAGCTTTCAATTTCTTAACTAAGTCTCTTTATGGTTATTTATAATCCAATGAGGGTCAACTAACTTGGTGTGGTTTTTTTTCTTTCTAAATAGCTGCTCACAGTAATGCTCCAAGGGTCTGTCATTTAGCCTCTGGATATAACATCAAAGTTATTTATTTCTTGCCTTCGGTGTTTATAGTGCATATTTATGGGCAACGCTATTATGGTACAAATCTGCAGCCAAATGACATTTCTCAGTATTGTACCAAGAGACAGATTTCTACTGGTTACTCCCGTGATTCTTGTAATAACATTTTATACATTATTCTAGCTTCCTAACAGTGTCCTGTCAGATAACAAAGCTTAAAAGAACATCTACAGTGATGAAAGCCTTGTGGGGCTTCAATTTCTCTACATCTACTTCTGAAACCAACCCTATGTAGCAAGTTATGCTTGGTGAGGCCAATAATTCTAGGTCATTTATTCTTTTATTGCTTCTTTACTATTTTGTTCTACTTGACTGAATAGGTCTTAGGAAATACACCATGGGCATGCTGATTTCCATTTGAGTTGCTACAGCTACACTCTGCATTTTTCTCTGTCTCCCTTTTGAGCTCCACGTGAGAGCTCATTTCACCGTTCGGAGCAACTTCAATTTCAAATCTTTTTTTTCCTGCACATAACACATCTCCCATTCTTGGCTCTGTGCCTTCATTCTTGCAGTCTGAAATGATCGCTTAGTGTGTAACCAGAATTCTCTTGTACCTTTATTTTTGGAAGTAATGTTATCTTTCTTTACTGATCAGCTTTCCCTCAAGGACATGAAAGCATTGCTAACTGCTTATGCAACACTGACCCTTCCTAGCACCCAACTTTAGGCAAGCTTAGCAGCCTATTAATAGTATTGGTGGAAAAAATGAATTGCAGTTTAAGTGGTA
Source organism: Miniopterus natalensis (assembly GCF_054644295.1). NCBI lineage: Eukaryota > Metazoa > Chordata > Mammalia > Chiroptera > Miniopteridae > Miniopterus > Miniopterus natalensis. The sequence goes on along the minus strand of NC_142085.1, from coordinate 32,439,117 downwards.
GCAAATAACTTGTTATGTCCTAGAGAAGACATCTTGCTTCTTTTACCCTTGATGCTGCCAACAGGGCCACCTGGTCTTTCTTATGTTTTGATGGAATTCCCAAACTGAGAATCCTTTGCAGACAACAAAAAGGTTCTCCCAGGGAATCTTTTTTCTGCCAAGGGCCATTTGGGTATTTATAACATCATCCACGGGCCATACAAAATTATCAACTTAAAAATTAACTACGAAAAAAGCTCCTAGATTTGTTGAATTTCACGTCCCACCTGCGGTTGTCTTGGCAGGGCCAGATAAAATAATTTCGAGGGCCCTATACGGCCCGTGGGCTGGACGGTCCTCACCCCTGTCTAGAACTTGCCTCTTTATCACTGAAACTCCTATTTACATTTTCCACTATAGCAAATGGATTGCTGATTTATTTTTCAGTGGCAAAATATTAATGTGATGGGCAGCCTAATAAAAGATAGTCATAAACATTGTTGGACCCATTGTTTATTTATTTACTAAATGCACCTTAATGACACTATTTTTCTCAACCCCTGAGTGAACAATGACATACAAATAATATTTTCAAAAAGTCGTCATGCCTTTAACATAATTAAATACGTTCCGCATATTATCATGCCCCTCAGGTTTTGTTGTTATTACCCCAACTGCCATGTGACCCTTTCTGCCCTTCTCTGCCTGTAAAATATGATTCATTCCTCAAGGTCAAGTTAAAATGTCACTTTCTCTGTGAAATGCTTTTGAATCTGTCTGGACAGTATCAATTACTTTTAGTTTTTCTGTCTCTAGAACAATTGGTTTATGGTTCTACTTATTTTCTTTGGGGGTTCCTTTTAGGCCAAAGTGTGCCTCATGGTTTTAGTGCATGCGTGTCCTAATTTCTTGAGGAAAAATAAAGCATTATTTGACTCTGCAAATTTTCTTAGTACCCAGCACTGTGCTTTAAATACAGTGTTGGTTGAGCATTTGACTCCCAAAGAATATAGAAAATAATGAATGCAGTAGGTAATAAAGGAGAGGTAATGAATAATTGATGTCCCTAACTGGTGGGAATTTAGAATCTAAGATGCATTTTGATATACACAGAACCACAGGAAAATATAGAAATAACTTTGCCTACTGCCTTTACCTATAGAAAGTGCCAATAAAGTAAATCTTTGGACACAGCTTGTTCAGTGAGGGCACCAAGTTGATGACCAGTACAATGGGCAAAACTAATCAGCTCTTGCAGGACCTCATCAGCTTGGCGGTTTATGCAAAAAAAAAAAAAATAATAAATCATGTGGAGGATTAGGCGCACAGTGACATGGACAGTGGACTTAAGCACACTGCATTTGTGTGTGTGTGTACTCAGGGAAAACAAATTAGAGGAAGGACATTGGCTTTAGTGTCAGATAAACTCAAGTGCAGCTTTGGCCTGTCGTCTGAGATTCCCTTAGCAAGTTATCTAACATCCTTAAGCCTCACTGACCTCACCTGTAAAATGGCAATAATAGTAAGTTGTGTACATTAAAGGGAATAACTTTTTTTTTTTAAGTACGAAGCACAGTTCCTGGCATAGGAGAGATATCCCTTCTTCCGCTTCTTCCTTGTATCGCACTTCTAGAGAAAGTCCTGGAAGCCCTGGTTGAAGCCCTTGGCCAAGACAGACTAGGACGGTAGAATCAGCCTGACCCTGAGCCTCTGTCCCCATCCTGGTCCTTCCTGTCCACCCTTCCTTCCCTGCTGGTGCAGCCTGGGCTGGCCACTGCCTGGAATCATGCCTGTGCTGGCGCTAGAGCCCTTTCGGCTTGTAGGCTCTAAGTTCAGTCTTTAAGAACAAAGGCTCTTTATCACCTGCCCCCGGGTCAGTTGCTCTTGCTAATTCTGGCATAATCATGGTTTCCGGGGCCTTGGAAATGCAGGACTGGCAGGAGGCGGCACCCCCTGTGGTTGCCCTTGGGTGCCTCTGCCATGCCTACTCAGGCCTCTGCTGCTTTGTGGTCAGTCGTGAGTTTTGAGTTTACAGTCCCACATGGATTGGGTGACATAAAGAATGTCTTGTGAAAACCAGGAGCGGCTGGAAGAATCTCCCCCAGTTACTCAAACGTTCCTCTAGAGTGGTTTTCTCTTTCAAGGTTACAGCAGTTATAATTAACACCCGTCATCTTGACTTCAAGGCAAAGTTCTTACACCTGGGCTTTGGTATCTACTTTGGATGCGCTACATGAGTGCGTTTAAATTGTGTGAAAGAAAATGCATAAGTGCTTTAAGTGATGAGCATTTATGGACGTTGTAACACTAGGCAGTGTATGACCACAACTGTGCATCGAAAGAGCACTAGCAGAAAACAGTCTAAAATGATAATGGTCTGTTGTCTTGCTGAGTGATCTTTTTTCTATATCCTTATTTTCTATTTTTCTATAATTTCACATATCACAACTAAAATAAAGAAAATAATTATCTATATGTATCTATCTTTGTAAACAGCCGTTTCACTGTTTCTACAGTGATTAGGAGAGTTGCCTTTTCTTTGTATCAGTGCAAGAATCAGTCAGTAGACTGGGGCACCTTTTTTGTCACCAAGTAACCATGGACTTATACAGTTCTCTTCCCTTTCCACCTAAGTATCTTCACCAGGAAAACAGAATGGTCACAACTATCTTGTTGGGTTGCTGTGAGGTACAAAGGAGATGATGATGGTAAACATTCTTGAAAAAAATCACAGCATATTATGAAAGAGAAGTTCTCATAGATGCTGAGGTGAACGTAAAGGGTTTATGAGGGGAGTCTGTAGGAGGAAGAACAGAAAGTGAAGCAAATAATTAACGATGTGAGTATTAAAGGGAGGAGGGGGCTTTGGGTTGACTGACTTTGATAGCTGTAGGCGAGCAGTCTTATACTGTCTAAGAGTTTTGAGCTTCTAGCACCACCACATTCTTTTTTACTAAGAAATAAATTAACCACCATTTACTGCAGCAGAGTGGGGTTGAGTGGGAGAATTAAGCAGAGCAGAGAGAGTTATAGTAACGAGAACATTTGTAACTAGAATTTATTGCATTCTAGGCACCATTTTAAGCTCTAGTTTAATTCTTATTATATACCTATAACATGGGTGCCTTTATTATTCATATTTACAGGTGAGGAAACTGAGTCACGGGGAGGTTTATTATCTCTCCAGGGTCTCCTAGCTAGAAAGTGGTGGTGCTGAGATGTGAACCTAAGCAGTCTGGCTCCAGAGCCCACACCATTAACCGTAAGGCTCAAATTGGTGGTGGTGAGAGAGGAGAGAGAGGATGGCTCACACACACACACACACACACACACACACACACACACACACACACACACACACGGAAAACAGCCATATATTTGCATACGAATCAAAGTTATGTACCTAAAGACTAGAAATCAAATTCTAGTCTGACCTCTTTGCTTATGTTTCAAATACCAGGATTACACTGCCACCTAGTGCAAACAAAACATTTCGCAGAGTGTGAAAGCTAGTGAATGTGCATTGAATTTCATAGGATGGAACATAAAACAGCATTTAAGGTTTCTTTCATAAAAGACAAAGAGTGACTTCAGAATCGAGGATCTCTCTGTTTTACTGATAAATGGTAACATGGAATTCAGGAACACACTTTATATTCTTTGGTTGATAAATGATAATAGTGCAGAAGGGAATCCTTGGGTTTCTGTACTTAATTCTGCCAAGTAAATTTCTTAATACATGTCCAGTAAAAATATTAGTACAATCTTTTTTATGAGCACAAAAGTTCCCAGCAGTTCTTATGGGTTCAACTGATAATTATTTTAAAAGTTTAAACAAAAAGCAACAAATGAGCAAACAAAACAAACAAACTCATAGGAACAGACCAGAGAATGGTGGTTACTAGAGGAGAAGGAGGGTGGGGGGAGAATACAGAAGGTAAGGGGGCCAAACTTTGGGTGGTGAGTACATAAGAGTATACAAGTGTCATATAATAAAGTTGTACACCTGAAATTTATATAACATTATTAATTAATGTTACCCCAATAAACGTAATAAAAAGTTTATTCAGCAAATACTTAAACACTCACAGTCTGCAGGTCACTGTCAGTTGTAACAAAGGAGCAGTAGCTTAACGGAGTTGAAAAGGTGACCATATGAGCAGGGCCAGCACCAACACCGCTAGGGAGCTTGTTGGAAATGTAAATTCTCAGACCCACTTTCAATCACCTGAATCAGAAACTCCTGGGGTGGAGCCGATGCTATGTTTTTAACAAGCCATTCAGGTGATCCTGATGTAGCTTTGGGAAGCCCTGTTAGAAAGGAAGGCTTTCCGCTGTGCAGAGAAACACGCTGATGGACCAGCCTACGAGGTTTATTAGAAGACAAAGAGGCTTAGGACATGCATCAGCTGCCGCAGGCTGAAGACCTGCAAAGCCGCAAATACAGCAAAGCATGTGTGCCATGGAGGGAATTGACTTCTCTCTTCCTTGGGGAAAATGGAAATGCTCATATTTTAGAGAAAGCACAAGTAATACACTGAAAAGCTTGGGGGTGGGGGTGGTTTGTGTTAAATAACACATTCTGTTTATATTTCAGAGAGAGAGGAAGAGAGAGGGAGAGAGAGATAGAAACATCAATGATGAGAGAGTCATTGATCGGCTGCCTCCTGCACGTCCCCCATGGGGATCGAGCCCACAACCCGGGCATGTGCCCTGACCGGGAATCAAACCCCAATCTCCTGGATCCTAGGTCGTTGCTCAACCTCTGAGCCATGCCGGCCGGGCCATTCTGGTTTTAATGGTCCATGGCAAGAACTCATTTATTTGCGAGTGATTTCAGAGGGGAATGGCTGTCATCATGGGACTCTATTTGCTTGCTATGTATGATTAGACTACAATTACAAGGAAAGAACCAAAATAAGCAGTTTAAAAATAGAGCTTTGATTGTGGTGAAATTTCTTTACAGTAAAACTGAACCCAATCCAAAACTGTGGGAGTCCTAGTTTTAGCAGCTCTGATTGTTAATCAGCTTCTCAGCCGGAGATTTCTACGATAAATTTCAGGCTCTAGCTGTGGCTAATTTGCAGCATCCTCACACAACTGATGTGTGCCACCAGCCATTTTGGGTCTTTTATTTAAAAAAAACACCAAAAAACAAGCTAGATAGAAGAAAGCTTAAAACTAGATACTATTAGGAAGCTAGTTTTAAAAGTACCTGTTTGTTTTAATCTATAAAGTAAGTCAATATGGAAGTCATGGCATCTTTAATTAATGTTATAAGCTTATGGCAACTTCACTCAAAAGAATACTTTCAAAATAATATAGTCGTGTTAAAGCTAAGGAACTGGTCCTACTACTCTATGAGTTTTATGAGGCACCTCAACTGTTGTGCCCATACCGGGAAACAAGAGAAGATATATCTCCTGGCATTTCTAGTGCCAGCTATATTCTAATTCAAAGGTTTTAAAACCATGGCTTTAGTACCATTAGCTGATACTGAAATCAATTTATTAAGTTGGTCACCTACACTAAAAAATGAAATAGAATAAAACAGGAAGTCGAGTGCACCACATTTGCATGGGTAAGTGTTGTCCTCTGAAACTTTTGTTTCAGTTGTGTGTATGTACACATATTGATCAACTTAATTCAGTCCATCCTTCAAGCAGCACCATAATCATCTTTCTGAAGACACATCTAAAGAAGTAATTCTTGGCCTCAAACTCTTCTCCCAGTTTCCATAACAGCCAGAATAAAGTCCAAACTCTTTCAAAGGTTTGCAAGATCCCCTACTCATTTCCTTCCCATGGCCCTCCTAATTGTTATTTCAGAAAATGGCATCACCACCTACTCCATTGCTCAGGCTTGAAACCAGGTACATTTGCCCGTCACCTGTTCCATCTCCAGTTTATCCAATCAGTCTTACCTCTTCATCTGCACACATCTAGTCTGAGTCAAAGTCTACCATCTCAAAGGACCCTTCCCTGACCCCTCAATCTAGGTCAACCTCTACTTCTACCCCTGTCTTTCTCTGGAATGCATTACCCTTTTTTGTATTTTTTTTAAAAATAAGAGTTTCAGCTGAAATTATCTTATTAATTCTTATAAATGTATTTAACATCTGTCTCCCCACCTGCATGTAAGCTCCACGGGGGCAGGGATCTGGTCTTTCTCTGACATATCTCTGTGCTGAGATCTGTTCAGTGCTTATGGTAGAAGAGTCACCAATAAATATTTAGCAAATGATAGAGTTCCTGAACCAAACTTGCAGTTCCTGAAATACTCTCTTCTACCTTTTTTGTCATGGCACCTGCTGTTTCCTTTATCCCAAATGTACCATATCCACTTATTCTCTTGGTAGGCTTCAATTCATCTCTTAAGATTTCGCCTTCTTTATAAAAAATTTCCCAACGCCCTTGGACTGAGTTCATACTTCTCAATCATGCTACAGCCTTTTGCATTCACCATGTTGCAGCCCTTTTCACATTGGGCCTCCCACTGGGCCATGAGCTTCTCCGGGGCAAGGCTGTGTCTATTCATGCTTTTTCTCTCCTCAACTCCTAGCACTTACTTGGTACATACAGTTATTCGATACGTGCTTGTTGAATGAGCCAACAAATCAAAGAAAATTGATAATCAAGGACAATGATTGTTTGTGACAACGTTCCCTGATATAAACTGTAAGCAAATAAAATTCTGGATTTATAGGAAGGAAACGATTAGTGTGTATAGAGCAGTGTGTGTGTGTGTGTGTGTGTGTGTGTGTGTGTGTGTGTAGGGAGTAAAGATGAGTGAGAGCATAGTTATTCTGTATAAAATACTTCTGTTTACAACATGAATCATTTTAAATATCGAGCTGTCTTAGTGCATTTACAATCTGATATGATTGACCAGGTTTCATTTCCACATGGTTTTCAAGAAGAGAACTGTTAGGTACAGTGTTAATCATGAAAAAGCTTCCTTGCCTATGATTTTAGGGCACAACCAGGCCCAGAGCAGGACAGTGTGGGGTTTGTGCTGTTCTCTGTGAGACTCCAATGTTGTGTTAGGAAATAGGATTCATAGAAAATGTAGGTGGAAGGAGGAGAAAAAATCATCCTAAATACATATATGAATAAAGTTTATGTATATAAATACATGTGTATGATATAAATATATCTTGTTTTCTCTGAATTTACATTCTTTCTTAATGGTGCTATTGTTTGCTCTTCACCATCTTAAGTAAAACTCGCAAGCTGGAATGAAGCCCAGCCATTTACAAGCAAACCCATTTTCTTTTCTATTATTTTATTTTTTATTAAAAGGACCCCTCCCACACACACTTGCCTTCAGGTTCGAGTTACAGAGGATTCTTTAAAGTGGGAGGAGGTGAAACCAGAGGTGAGATCTCTAACACACTTAGCAAAAGGGTTTCTCAGACACTTAATTATACAGGGAAATCTGCTTCTCTTCTCCTCCCCCCCCCCCAAGTAAATAATGTTAGAGGATCTGCACCGTAAATAAAGAGCTTCAGTAGAGAGGGTCCCTTTGGAAAACACCCTTTTTCCTTTGGATCGAGGGCTGGTGTATCTTGTGTGATATTAGGATGTCAGGAAGGAGCCAGCTGCACAGTTTCTCCTCTGAAGACCTACCATTAGAGATTCAGTTCTTTGGGTTAATAAACCATTTCATTTAAACAAGCCCTGGTGGACTTAGAAGAATAAGTGAGGTTATGACCGTTAAAATTCTGTGACTCAGCCAAAATGGCTTTCTGAGGGAATGATCATTCTGACAGATGGAAGGAGAATGGCAGGGCCTGTAGAAAACCCCCAGTGATGTGAGCAGCTGGATGTCCCTCTGCCAGGTGGAGAGAGGGCTCCAACAGGGAGTTCATGGCTAGGAGAGGAATGTGAACAAAGGGTATGGATGTTCAAGGTTGCCCAGTTCACAGCTCATCAGGGCGAAGTCTCCAGCGAGCTGAGGAAGGCAGAGAGGAAATAAAAATGACAAAAAGAGACATATAAAAAAATAAGAAACAATACTATTTATTTTTCAATTAAATAAAAATTAAATTAATTTAAAAATTAAAGAAATTTCAAGGAAACAAAACTACTTTTCTGTAGACACTGCAACTTATTAAGACAACTGGATCTTCTGGCCCTAAATGTCCCTGTTTTAGGACAGGACTCTCCTGTCCCCTAAAATGGAGCCAGACGTAGGCCATCCTGAGTGGGTGGGGGTGGTCTCTCTCTCTCTCTCTCTCTGCTCAGGGAGTGGGTATACGTGACATGACCCTGGCAGAATCTCTCTATACAGGTCTGTGCTCCTGTAACTTGCTCTCAACTAGTTTATAGAGGATAATAAATGTACTGCTTATTTCCAAAGATATACCGCTCAGCTCTGGTGATTGACAGAGTTTAAGCATAAAAACTAGGGGCTTGACATCACATTTATCAAAATTTCCAACCATGAGGAAGAGGGAGCTAATGTGTATCGAGTAATTAGCTGTGCAACTTTGGACAAGTTGCAAGTTACTTCATTTCTGTGCCCAAGTTTTCTCATCGATAGATTAGGAAACGTTTTAGTCTTGCGTTATAGTGTTGTGAGAATTGTATGTCATTCGCTTTAGGCATTTTCGGCAGAGGGGCGGGAAGTGAAGTGTTAGCCTTAATGAGGATAATGTGAGGAATGATGTTCTCCTGAGGCAAGCGTTAGATTCTCCGCTGTGCTATCTTGCTTAATTCTCCAAACAATTGCTTTAGGTAACTACTTTCAAACCGTTTTTCACTTAAGGCAATAGTGTGACGGACAGAATAACTGACTTGTCCAAGGATATATAACTAGGAAGCTTCCGAACAAACAGGGATTCAAACTTAGGTTGGGTGGGCACCAAGGCTCCCACGAGTTCCCACATCCCTGCCTCCGTGTGAGCCCCTCTTCAGCCCAGTCCTCTAAAAGGGTCACTGTGTTCACCAGCAGCTCTAAAAGCTTCCACTGTGTTCCTACAGCTGCTTGCCTGGGGTTTTCTAGTGAATTTCTCCACATCCTGATTTTTTTTTTTCTTTTCAGCAAACTTTCCCTTGCTAATCCTTCCTTCAGTGTAACCTTTTTAGCTTTGGGGACACACCCCTGGCTAAGCCTGGGCTTACAGGGCCGCCTTTCCCCACCCCTTCCTTCTGCTGCGGTTTAAAGCATCACCAGATGCCTCTGGTTCACTCTCTTTGCTTTTAGCCCTCACAGGGGCAGGAGGAGCCAAGGCCGGGCCCAGAACTCATCAGTCCTGGGTGACAGTGAAGGGGTCTTGGGGGGAGCACTGACTCCCCTACAACCCCTTCCTCATTGGGACTATTGGCAACAACAGAAAATCAACTGAGAAAATGAAGACCTTCTGGTAAGAGCCTGACGCTGGAAAGAGTGGTGGGGAGACGCCTGGGGCCTGTGTTTTTGCAGCGGTGATAAGATGAGAGGAGGTGAGGGGAGCGGTGAGGGGAGAGAGACAGGGACAGAGACAGAGAGAGACAGATGAGACAGTGAGACCCAAAAAAGCAAGCATGAGAGACAGAGAAAGAGGGAGAGACAGCCACCAAAATGGGGAGGCAGAAAAACCAAGATGAAAGAAACTAGAGACAATGAAATAGGTACAGAAACAGTGAGATAGGTACAAAACGTGAGATAGAAAAAACAACATAATGATTGTTTTAGAGTACGAGCTGAAACTGTGAGACGTCATTAAATTTCTCAATAAGACTCTAAAGTCAAAATGAAAAATATAAACTATACTGAGATGGGATCCCCTACATTAATTAGGTTGTTTTTTTTGTTTTGTTTTGTTTTTTACCACATTTAAAACTACTAGAGTGGTCCCCAGCTGGAGGGACTCCTGTTTGAGTCACTTTCTTCTCTCCTTTTCAGGAACATTTCTGTTTTCTTCTTTGTATGCAGTTTCCTAGGACCCTGGGCATCTGCGACCGTCGTCAAGCGTCGCCCAAGTAAGGGCCACAGCTTCTAGGTTTTGAAATATCGCTTGTTTCCAGAAGGGAGCAGGCAGGGCTGTGGCTGAGTGAGGGCCGAGGGAGGCACCCACGGTCCTTCATACCCTCCCTCTGCTCCTGCTTTGGCCGTCGCGGGTACTCTCTGGCCGGTTTTCTGTGGTCAATGCTGGGTGTAAAGAAGAAGTTCTGGCTGTGATCAAAGTTGGCAGGAAAGCCAGTCTGTGTGCTCCAGTGCCTACCTGGTTGAGATGGTGATTGCCAATGTTGGATGCATGGATGGATGGATAGATACATAGATGTATAGAAGCCATTAGTCTAGGGTCAAGGGGGGATTTGTTTGATGTACTGGGATATCTGGGCCAAAGCTTTGTAGCTGTAAAATGCTTTTTCTGAAGTCTAGGAAGTCTCTGCTGTCAGCTGAGCAGCAGGGCACAAGGGTTGTGTGGTTACAAGATACCTCTGTGGTGGCGAAAAAGACTCCGCTACAATCGTCCATTTGTGTAAGGAGCACCCAGTTTCGTTCTAGGATTCCTCATCAAATTGAGCATTTAACCCTTTCACTTTCTTCTTACTACTCTTCCCCACTTTAGGATACTAGCAATAGTCTAGTAGGACCCTTATTTGATCTCTTAGAATGAATTTTTGAAATTAAATTATATTTTATTTAGGATAAGTGAGTCTGAAACTCCACCAAATCCCTCCTCTGTTTGACAAAGATTCCTAAGAACTCTCCTCTCCAGAAGTTTCGTTGAACTGCCTCAAGGCTGACTCTGGATTCTCGTAGGAATTCTAAAATTTGTGGTGTCCAGGGAATATTTTCTAGCCCAAACCACCAAAAGTTTTCCAAACAGGCTCCTGACACTGTGCCATTCAGAAGGTTGCGCAGCTCCATTTCCAAAAGGAACAAATTCCTAACTTCCCCAAAAGGAACATTTTCCCAGCACAAATTATTAAAGCACCTTTGTGCCTTGCCTCCCTTCCAGGATGAGTCCAAATGAATGAGTTATAATCATAGAGTCATAGCGTTAAAGCCAAACACACTACTTATAAGCAAGCTGTTTGGTATAATATAGTGCTTTAAGTACTTGTTCAGCTCTTATTATTGACACGTTCCCCATGATCCCTGTAAGAGAGGAGGTAAGATGACATGTGATCTCTTTTGCAGGGTTTCCTATCAATTCAATTCCTAATGGTGAAAATGAGCTCTGTCCAAAACTCAGGATTGGCCAAGATGATTTACCAGGCAAGTAGCAGTATATTATATTGAAGATGCATACTTTCTATAACCCTATCTCAAATATCCTTTTATTTGGGTAGGTTGTGGAAAGAAATAAAACCAATCTCAATGTGGACTATTGATTTTGTGTTCCCTTTCTGCAGGGTTTGACTTGATTTCTCAGTTCCAGGTGGATAAAGCGGCATCTAGAAGAGCTATCCAAAGGATAGTGGGATCAACTCCATTGCAAGTGGCTTACAAACTGGGAAATAATGTAGACTTCAGGATTCCAACCAGGTAATATAAAATTGTTAAATCGAATTATCTGCCTCAAATGCATTTTTTAAAAATAAAAAGCTATTCAGTGTTAGAGAATCTTCTGATGCGCAGTGTTTCTTGAATTATGATTTTATTTAAAGATGAAGGAATTTATTTACCTACCTATCTTTGGTGTCTGAATATGTGAATGCCCTTCATGTTTTCGGTATGTAATTTACTTCCCATTCTGGGGACAGGGGTTGAGGGGGGTGGGTCACCAAGACTGTTGTACATTGATTCAGGACAAGTTCTTATTACTCTACTCTCTGTTTTTCTATAATTTGTCTGGTTTTGACTGAAAGAAGCCTCTGTGAAAAGTGCCAGAGGTTAAGCATAAATTTAGCTAGGAGCCGCCGAGTGGCTAGAGGACTCACAATGGTGCTGTTCAAACGTCCAGGTGCTGAAATGGAACCACACATCCAGTGCTTGGCTCCTGGCAGGAACGAAACGAAAGCAAAACTAAAGCCCTGGAGGAGATTAGTTGGTTAGAGCATTGTTCCTATACACCAAGGTTGTGGGTTCAATCCCTGGTCAGGGCACATAGAAGAATCGATCAATGAATGAATAAATAAGTGGAACAACAAAATTGATATTTCTCTCCCCCTCTCTCTCTGCCTCTCTCTCTCAAAATCAATAAAAAAATAGCAAAACTAAAGCAACGATAACAGAAACAAAGGTAGTTATAATAACAATAATGATAAAAAACCCACTTCATTTACCTCTTTCTCTGGAACTCTTTTCCTTAAATCATTCATTACCGAGGTGCTTATGTGTATGTGTATGTGTATGTGTATGTGTATGTGTATGTGTATGTGTATGTGTATGTGTATGTGTATGTGTATGTGTTGAGTCACCCCACTGTTGTAAGTGAGCTTCAGGACTTTCAGTTCTATGTCACCTAATACCTTATATGTGACTACTATGATCATGTCTTAGTGCACTGCAAAAAAAAATTAAGACTCCTTTGGTAGATGAACAAGAAATTTTTGACTTTGATAGAAATTAAGGTGTAAAGGTAAACAATGATTAATTAGAATAGTAAAGGATATTATAGAAATTCTAAATGTTTATAATAATGATGAATTTTGGTCAAATTAGAATATTTCGATATAGTGCCAGATTGCAGATAGAAATTTACCTCTTGAACATGCTATGTTCTATAAAACAACAGTAGTGCACTGTATAAATTCTTTTGATAAATTTACCAATTAACATTAAATATAGTCTTCATCACAACCCTGTGGTGAGAACACTATCCATATTTTTATGGAAGAGGAAACTGAAGTTAGAAAGTTTAAATTACCGTCATAAGGTCACAGGGTTGGGAGGTGCTGGGAGGACTGAAACTCAGGCAGAATGGCTTCTGAGGCTGGGCTTCTAACCATGATTTGAAATTGACCCTGGAAAACATTCACATTTGGAAAGATTAAAGGCATAATAACAGCTATTATGTTTTTTTGCTTATATTTCCTTTCATGCACAGACGTTAGTTGTGTTCATAAATAAAATTTTTAAAACATTCAGGTTTTCTTCCTTTAATAAAATAATTAAACATGACAAAAAAGCCCCAATGCTGACTTAATTTTCTCTTCTATGATTTAAGGTACAACCTGAATGTCACTGACATTAAATTCAGAGATTGGGGGCCCCCACCTCCTGCTCATCTTTTTTGTTGTTGCTCTCTAAGTGCCCAGAGTTATCACTAAATACTTTTTAATGGGCTATAGTCAATGCCCCATATTCTCCATCCCCTTGACTCTGTCCCCCACAAATATTAGAAACTCTTATTTTAGTGGCAACTCTTATTAAAAGATGAAAAAAAGAGAAAAGAAATAGAAGAAGGAAGTAAGAGAAAGAAATACAAAGAGGAGGAGAGCCAACGGCCTGAGACAGATGAAGTCCCAAATAGGTAATAAAGTCCATTCTTGGGGAAGTTACTTAAAGAAACTTTGCTTCATTTCCCTCAGTATAAAATTTAGGAGTAACAATAACTGTGTCAAGAATTGCCATGAGGAACAAATGTAAGTCAATGGACAGGGCTTGAAAGAGCCTGCTACACAGTGGTATTAGTTTGCCATAAGTAGTGGAGAGCCTAGAAGGAGAGGGTGTGTAGGCAGGTGGAAGTCTTTTCTCTTGAGCGAATTCTTTCTTTTCAAGCTGCCCTCCAAGTCCTACTCATTCAAAAACCAGATGGCAAGACAGGCAGAGACTGAAATTGTTCTCAGATCGTGCAGGGAGTAGACTGCTTTGGTGTACAGGGAATTGCCATGCTTGAGAATATAGGCTTCGAGTGAACAAAATAGAAACTTATTGGCAGGATGTTCGTGGGAGGGAAAGGACAGTATGGCATCTGGAACTGATGTGATAGAGTCACAAATTATCCTTACTTTTCTTTCAATTTTTTTGAAAGATTATGAGGCATAATTTTTTGCCATTTGTATTCTTTATTTTAGGCATTATAGTTTCACATTCTCAGCTCATACATACCAATGTATTGTGTTTGCTTGCCTTAACAAATGCAACCCTTACCTTTTATTTGAGTTAAGGTCATAAACAAATGTTTCAAGGTCTAAAGACTTCTTGTTGTTGTTTTTTTCAAATCTTTATGGCTCTCCTTTTAAGATACTCTGTGCAGATTGTAACATAAAAGAATAAATGATTTATAGACCCAGTTTCTTTTAAATTATGTATGCTGTCAAGTTTACTTATCCATGTGCATAGCGGATTTGCAAGAACAGAATCTCAGAAAAGACAATAGGACTGACTGTTCTATAAATTAGACTTATGAGGACTTTTAAATGGTCTTTGCTATATACAAATACATATATATTTTATTAATTTGAAACTGAAAGGAATTTTCTTCTCTTATATTGACATACTATATTAGCCTAGTTTAAAATATTAATAACATGATAATCTTGATTATATTTGTATATGTACACACAAGCACACACACCTTTGGTTTAACAGTATGTCTATGAATGAATTGCTCTTCTGGCAACCTCAATCACAACTCCATTTTTAAAAAGTTTTTGGCATTACATAACCAAGTCAGAAGTAAATGGTGATTTTATGTTCTATGCTACCTTCAACATAATTTCTTTGCTCACTTAGCAGGAAAGATTGGGTGAAGCACAAGTTGGGAAGGATCCCTTAGGCTTATGATGTCTTTGTAAAAGAGTCATTTAAGCAAGTTACCGTGACCTTTAAAATCAAATAGAATACATTTGTGTGTGTTTTCTGGGACTCATGAAATGCTACAGCTTTGTTCAGTGCATGTGTAAACAAATAAATAGCTAACATAGATTTTTTAAAAGCCTATAAGAAGACTGCTTTCAGGAAGAGAAGAGAACAGAGCATTAGGACTTACCTTCCTTCTATAAAAACCTTAGACTTCAACAGTAACGATCCTGGACAAAAATGAAAAACAAATTCTTTAAGCATCTAGTTAAAATCCAGATTATTAAGTTAAAATAATATTAAAATAACCTATTTGTAATTGAAATGTATACTTGTCAAATTTTACCATTGAATAAAACTTTGAAAATTTATCTCTCAGCTCCAAATTGAGGTCAGTTAAATGAAAAGTAAAAACTTCTATAAGGTTTTATAATTATACAGTAGGCAATATATTATGTTGTCATTAATGAGTCTTAGAAGTTATTCTGGAATATGTATATTCTGAAAAATCTAAAGTCCAAGGGAAATAATGACAATCAATATTTTTAAAAATATCAAAATAACCCTAGCAATTTTTCTCAGTGATTAGAGCTTCAGCCCATGGGCTGAAGGGTCCTGGCTTTGATTCTGGCCAAGGGCATGTACCTTGGCTGCAGGCTCAATCCCCGGTGCTGGTCAGGGCACGTGTGGGAGGCAACCATTAGGTGTGTCTTTCTCATATCAATGTTTCTCTCTCTCTCTCTCTCTGAAATGCAATGGAGAAAATATCCTTGGGTGAGGATTAATATATGTATATCAAAATAGATGTGGTGAACATCTCCATTCTGGGGAAATAGTTCTTGTATACAGGTTTCTTCCTAAGCTCCAAAAGGAATCTTTTAAAAATATACATGTTAAAACCCCCTCTACACTTGACAGATATAAAAGACATGTAGTGATTTGAAAGCTTTGAAATAAATGGAGTACACATCACCAGTAATCATTTCAGAATGTGCACTGACAAAGGCATTAACCCAGTATTATAAATAAAAACCAGTCATTTTAGAAAATAATACCTAAAGGAACTACTTGGGTGATAAAAGAGTACTCAGATGAAAAGTTTCCTATTTTTATTATTTTTATAAAACTAACAAAGCAATGAAATTTGTTGACATAGCTGACCCTTTTTATTGACGGCTTTCAAAAAGGTTTGCAGCAAAGTTACCTACTTGTTTATGCTGTTATTATAAGGGATGGCAAAGTTTTATAGTTAAAGTAAAAGTAAAGATAGAAAATCTTAGCAAGTTAAGTAATCTTAGCAAGTTTACTTATTGCTAAACATTCTTAGAACTGAGGAGTTTTTTGGTTTAGCAATTCTTGACCCCAACAATATGTTTTAATGTAACTGGCAACAACACATAGGTCAATTCAATAAATGTATATGTTATTCATTTTAGTTTGCAACACATTAGATCAGCATCCGCTCTGATATTTATTCTTGCCTTTTTCTTCTTTACTCTTCACAGCAAGGGGGCTATGTAACAGGGGGTTTGACCTGAAGAAAGGTTATGTGGGACTTTGGGTCCTGGTCCATAACTGTTCTGAGAAATGTCAAATTTTATTTAGGAAGCAAAATTAATTGGCATCTAGTTTTCCTAGCATTTCTCCCTTACTTAGGAATTTTTCTATACTGAGAAGGAGGAAGGTAGAAGAATAAAATCCTCAAGCCCTTGAAAGATGAAGTTTACATTTAATATGTCTTGATTTTTTTTTAAAAAAAATTTTGGCCCTCAGGCATTAGCAGTTTGGTTCAACAGAAGAAGATCCAGGTAGTTGTTGCAGCTGCAGGTCAGTTTCCACACAGACTGGAGATGCCTTAGGGGCACTGATGGTCTTATGCTGCCATTTAAAGCAATAAAGTAGCAAGGATACAGACTCAGTTGTCAGATGAAGGAACAAGTAGGTTGGAGCAGAAAATTAAGAACTGGTCACCTTTTCCTTGCCACACATCTAGTGACAAACAACAGCTGCTAAATTAGCATCACACTTTGAACTCCCCGGCAAAGAAAAACATGCTCAGAGTGAAAGAACTTCTCAAGTCTGCACAGTGACAGATTCTCAAAATGCTTATATGGGTCTATGTGGAGGGGACTACCCAAGCAATTATGGAAATAACAAATAATCCTAACATGGTATAGTAAAATAAAAAATTTAAAAGCTGCTTTAATTAAGTGGTCTCATAAACTAGCAGAGTTGGTTTGGATTCCGAATGATCTCTTCTTTCATTTGTAGAAGAAATGGTGCCAAGAATTTTGAAAGAATGTGTTTCTTGGCTGAGATGAAATTGCTGAACAGTAGCTCTTTAGGCAGCATAAATAGTAATATTGTTGGGATTGTGTGGCATTGGGGACTCTCTTTAGCTTTGAGGGAGGGTGTTTTTAACATGTGTGTTTTAAGATGGATCATGAATGTACATGAATAATTGAACTTCTGTGAAGGTCTTTACGGACAGTTGTGAAAGAACAAATGGTGCATAGTTTTCACACTGTAGCTTTTCTGTAGACCTAGAATCTAAAATAGCGTAAGAGAATATGGTAATATGCATGGATTCAGAAAACAAGATTTATATTTACTGTTTTAAAATTTTACTCAGGCATTTATATCCCAGTGGACTGCCTGAAGAATACTCCTTTTTAACTACTTTTCGGATGACTGGAAGCACACTTGAAAAGCACTGGAGCATTTGGCAGATTCAGGATTCCTCAGGGAAGGAGCAAGTGGGCGTGAAGATTAATGGCCAAACAAAATCTGTTGCATTTTCATACAAGGGACTGGATGGAAGTCTCCAGTCGGCAGCCTTTTCAAATTTGCCCTCCTTGTTTGACTCCCAGTGGCATAAGATCATGATTGGTGTGGAAAGGAGCAGCGCTACTCTTTTTGTTGACTGTAAGAGGATTGAATCCTTACCTATAAAGCCAAGAGGCCAAATCAATGTCGATGGCTTTGCTGTGCTAGGAAAACTCGTAGATAATCCTCAAGTTTCTGTTCCGGTGAGTATGAAATCATACACTATGGTGGATTAAATCAAAACCAGGTTGCTAAAAATGAACACTTTTGGTAATCATTTGAATGTCTTAATCAATGAACAGTTATTCATCTTTTTTATTCATTCAAGCACTTAATTCGAACAGCCCTCAGTGCCTGTTTTGAGTAGAGCATGTACCAGGCAGAATGGGGATTCAGAGGAAGGCAAGGAGATGGCTACTGGTTTTAGGAGCTTAAGGTCTACTTGGAAGTTTCTACCTGTCTACCTGGGGCACCCAGAATCCTTCTGAGGAGACTTAAAAGAATCAGATACTGGTGTGCTACATACTGTGTGTAAATAATTAATGAAAAGATTCAAAGTAATATTAAGATGAATGATGGATTCAGTTAGTCAAGATTTCCATGCTTCTTGGGAGGATTTGAATTGGCCAAAGGAGAGGAGAACCTGCATTCTAGCCGAGGGAAAGAGCATTCAAGGAAAAAGAAGCAGAGAATAAGTGGGCCACATTCGAAGATCTAAAGCCTGGCCGGCTTGGATGCAATGCCCACGTGAAAATGTGTGTGTGTGTGTGTGAGGGGGGTGGTGAGGGATACTAACTGCATAGTGTGGGAAATGAGGTTAGGAAGCGGTTTGATGTCTGATAAGTAAGAATGAAAATTGTATAGAGAGCAAAATAATTGTTTATTCAGAAGTAGGTCTTGCACGGAGTATTATAAAAGTAAAGGATTTTAGAGCTGCGTTCATGATTTTACTATAGCGATCCACGGATAGAAAGGCAAGAAGTTATATAATGACACGTAATTGTGTCAACAAGTACCATCTAATTCTATCATTTTGACTTGTTAAACTTTCACGAAAAACTCTTTAAAAAGATATTTTATAGTATCATGACATGAATTTAAAATATATATATATTAGAAGACAAGTGTTCTTTGGGGGGAAACTAAAGAATTTACAGTTCAAATAAACTACTGATGCCATTCTCTCTCTCTATCTCTCTATCTCTAGCTATCTCTATCTCTCTATCTCTATCTATCTCTATCTCTATCTCATCTCTATCTCTCTCAGTCTCATCTCTATCATCTATCTCTATCTCACTCTCTGAGCTATTAAATTCCAGCTACCGAACTCATATCACGGAGTGTAGCAATGGTGATACAATGATTTTGAATTGTTTTTGTGCCCTTCTCCAAAGGGGGGAAAAAGGTAATGGGATAGTTCAAATAACTTATTTCCAAGGGAGGAATTGTGATTAGTGTGAAGGGTAGTGTGAAATTTCTATATTATGTGATGGACAGGAAACAATTTGTAACTGCCACATTGCTGCTCTGGCTTGTAGACACTTGAGAAAATATTTCTTCAACTAATGAGTTATCACACCTCAAGTGGCTGGATCAGAAAGCCAATGGGACCACTGTTTTGCCATTTTGAATTTTATGCAATAAAATCTTTGCAGTGGTACTCGAGTGGTTTTCAGACAACACTGAACTTCTACAATATCAGTGTCATTTCTGAACCATGGATGAGGGGGGAAAGATCCAACAGTATATTAATCAAGTACTTATAAAATTGATTTATTGGCCTTAAAATCATAACAAGTCATTTAGTTCTGAATCTTTGATGCTAGCATGCTATTAAATTGTCTGATTGTCAGAGCAGTAAACAACATTATTTCATTATATTACAGTATAGCCAATAATGTTACAGCTGATTGCAGGTTTTCTGACAAGTCTTGTCTCACATCACAGTGGAGACCAGTTATCTCCTATTTTATTCTTCCAAGTGCAGGAATGCAACAAAGACCCTGGAAGCTGGTATAATATTTTGCTGCTGGTCCACCAAGGAGTTGTTCAGTCAGTCCAGTGTAGCCAATGTTAAAAGTACTTACAATAAAAGTACTTATTTTTGTACTGAATTCTGACTCCCCCACAAGGGAATACAAGAGACTTAGAACATTAAGGGTATTAAAAAATTCCATATTTTATGATATGGTGGTGGTGATGATAGTGATAATAATTAAAACAGATCAAGGATATAGGCCAAAAAATTTTTACTTATATCCAAGGACTCACAGTGACAATGTCAAACTCAAACTTGTCACCAAGGTGTATTTCTCAAATTTCACCATGTTTAAGATAGAAAACTGTATGTAAGAAAAGTCCATTATGCTTTTAGAAAAACATACCCTTACTATACCAATTTAATGTTTTCAAAATTCCTTCATTCCCATTTACTTATTTGATCCTTGCACTACTTATATTAGTTAACAAGCACAGACAGGATCATCTCCAATTCTCATTTGAATAAGTAATTCAAGCAGGTTTCTTGGCTTGTCAGAAACTGGGGTAGGCATAAAATTTCTAATCTACCTTATTTTCTGCTATGCCAACTAACTTTTCTCTGATAATAAATAGCAATACGTGCAACCACATATCTTTCTTTATAAAATATCATTTTTATTTTGGAAGACATTTGTGATTTGCGTAGAATTTTCAGAATTTACTTTGCAGGACAATTAATACTTTTTTTTAAAAGAAGGAAGATTGCATAAAACATGTCCTCAGCCATTAATCCTACTTGTTTACTTAGTGAATATCATTGTGTGCTTATATACTGTGTATACAAAGTTAATAGCAGCTCTTATATTCTTCAGCATTTAGAGGGTGAGGGGCTGAGATGGTAAACAATGACAGTATAACATGATAAGGACCATGATAGTGAATGGAAGCACATGGAAATAACTCCTCACACAGGGAGAGTGGAGCTCAAAGATGTTTCCTAAAGGAGATGATGTCTAAGAGGAACCCTGGGGATGAGTAAGAGTTATCCAGGAGAAGATAAGGTCCAGTATCCTAGGCAAAGGGGCTCTCAATTGGGAATTCTTGTGTTTACCAATTCTTCCCTTTCTAAACTTTATTAGCTTTCCCACACTGCTCCTCACCTTTCTAGTCTAAAAATAGTCCAGTACCCATACAAGTCCCCAGACAAAGCCCAGGTGCCCACAAGTTGTCCTTATGCCGTTTTTATTTTATGTCCTATGATCTCACCAATCTGGCTGAAATAGAAGTTCCTGACAATTACTGAAGATTAAGTGACTACATGTTCCTTAGAAGATGCAGAGAGCAGTTGAGTAGTGGTATCCATATAATCTGGGAGGCAGAAGGACACTGATAGGACACTGTCCCCTCCATAGGGAGACAGAAAACATTCAATATTACTATGCGAGAAATTTTAAATTAAAATGAAATATGCCAATAGCATGAAAACAATAAGGAACAGTGTATTTTTCAATTTTCCTTCATGAAATTGGATTCATTCTAATCTTTGACACTCTGCATTAATCGAGTACTTTTTTTCAGGATCAGCAGTTGCTTTTGTTTAGTAAGTAAACCAAAAACAAACATCCCTTCTAAAGGCAATTACAGATGACAAGAGGTAGCCCTAGGAACTGCTTAATAAAAAAGGCAATTGAAAACAACATTTGATGGAGTGTCAATGCTAACAGACTCATTTATATTGTACTTGTTTGTGAGTTTCCCCTATCTACTCTATCTTTTTTCTCTTTCCCTTTTCTAAATTGGAAAAGGAAACCAATTTCAGGAGGTTTTCCTAAGGCTTGCAGTATAGCTGCTCACGTGGTCTACAACTCAAACAGCTTCGCATCGTTCATGGTTATTTAGTGGCCTCAGAGCATTTTATATTTTGTCCCAATGTACTGCTGTAATACATTGTTAGTTTGATTTTAAAGCAATAAATCCCTATTCTCCTATTCGCCTTTGTGCCCATATTTTAGGATGGTGCCATTTATCCCACTGCAAAGCTTGGTTTCCCGGCAGCATTTCATAAAAAAACATGTTACTTGATGACAGGTTCTTTATTGTGTGTTGTCAGCACGATTGCCTAGGAGAGTTATTTGGTACAGCTCTATTAGAAAACAAAGTTAGCCTTTCTCCCTTTTCAGGGATGTACACCAGGGCTTTGGGCTTGTTTGAGGGAGGGTGGACGTTTATGCGGCATTACAAATATATGCTTCAAACCTTTTTTTCTTTTTCCCTATGCGTATTCCAAATAAAACAATGTGGATCAGGATTAATCAGAAAACTGTTTTTAAAAGTATATTTCAAATGTGTCACTCTACGCTACTTTTGTTAAATTCAGAGAAAATATGAGAGTAAATAGAAAGAACAACAACAACAAACTATTGATGGAGGAGCTGTCATTTTCTCTACTCCATAGAATTAAATCATAATTGTGAAAATAGATGATAATGTGGGAAAATCAGTTATGAGGTTGTGGTTAATATTGTTTCTGGTATTTAAGAAATATTGTAGGAAAGTTATGTTTTTAGTGATTTAAGAAATGCATAATATCTACTATGCGTAGTATCTAAACTAAGTTGGCTTATGAAATTGTTTTTGACAAGTATACCTTTGACAAATGCTCTTTCACTTGGAAGTAATAAATAAATACAAAAGAAATGGTAATGTTATCTGAACATATTCATAGAAAATACTTTTTAAAACACTTTGGTGTGACTTGATTGGAATATTTTTGAAAGCTGACTGTCGAAACAATTTTTTTGGAGATAAATCCTAGCCTGCTGCATTGTAGACCTTATTAACAACAGCAGCTGGATTTTCCACTAGGTGGCAATGAAAGAAGAACACACAGAAAAAGAGATGCCAACATAGGAGAAGCCATTATTGGGGGAAGGGATTACAGATAACTAGAAAAAAAATAAAATGGTGGTCAAATTTGTTTTTAACGGAAAATTGAAAACAGTAAAAATTTTTATGGGCCTCAGCAGTGCCCATAGTGTTGCAAATTTTAAAAAATCAGTGCTATTATAGTTTTTCTATTTCTATTAAAATGTGTATGCCCTAAGAGCTTAAAGGCAGCTTTGTTATGCAGATTGGGTGGCTAGAAGGCCAGAGGTTAAATCAGTGGCAGCTTTCCATCTCATCATGTTGATTTCTGTACGGTTAGTGGTTTTGGTTACAATGTGGAGTCAATAGAATAGGCTTTCAAAGTTGGAGGAAACTGAGTGCTTCTAGTCCAAACCTCTCAGTTTACAGGTGAAGAAACTGAAACCCAAGTAGGGGAGGGGGCTTGCCACAACTCGTATTCAAACCAGAGGAAAAACAATATTAATTCTATTTTCACTATATTTCTTACCCACCTCTCTGCATTCATTTATTAACATTAAACTGCTATTTATTAAATACCTGCTAAATTATAGACAGAAGTTAAAGCTCAAATGGAGCTTACATTCATTTTGGGGAGAGGACAGGGACACGAGTAAATAAATGAGTAAATGTATAGTATGCCAGGTGGTCATAAATGCTATGAAGAAAAACGAAGCAGGAAATTGTTGTGCCTGGAGAGAGGAATACATTGAGAAAACAATTTTTTAGCAGAAACCTGAAAGAGTTAAGGGAATTAACATGTGGATATCTGGGAAAGGAGGATTCAAGAAAGAGAAAACATGGAGTGAAAAGAGAGTGGTGTTGGAGTTTTCTGCTATGTTTGAGGACAGCATGGAGACCAGTGTGGCTGGAATGAGGCTGAGAGAAGTAGGCAACGAGGTAACATGATAGAGTGAGGATGGGAACATTGTGTTAGATTTTGGATGCCCTGTGTAAGATGGAAAGCTATCAGATGGTTTTGGATAGATAATCCACATGTCCTCATTTATAAAAAGCATCTTTTTTGTTGCTGTTTGACAATATACTATAGGAGGAGAGAAGTACAGAGCATTTGGGGGAATCTTAAGAGGAGACCTTAAGAGGCTACTGCAGCAATTCAGACAACACTGGTCTTGATTTGGAAGAAGGTGGTCATGGTGGGCGTGGTGCACAGTGGTCAGATGATGATATATTTTGAGGGTAAAGAAAATGGGATTTGACGTGTAGGAGAGAAAGCAGAATCAAGGATGACACCAATATATTTGGCATGACTCATTACAAATACAGAGTTGTCATTTACTGAGATGGGAAAGGCTGCGGTGACAGTGGGTACC
Organism: Miniopterus natalensis; assembly: GCF_054644295.1. Classification (NCBI taxonomy): domain Eukaryota; kingdom Metazoa; phylum Chordata; class Mammalia; order Chiroptera; family Miniopteridae; genus Miniopterus; species Miniopterus natalensis. The sequence continues at coordinate 32,415,412 of NC_142085.1, read as the reverse complement.
TGTGAAAATATTGAGTTAGTTAGTCAGGAAGATTCAGGCAAAGAGACTAAGAAAAGCAGTCTGTGATGTAGAAAAGAGCTAGCATACTGTGATATCCTGAAAATCAAGGGAAAAAAAGTATTTCAAGAATGGAATGGTCAACCTGCTCAAATGCTGTAGATGGATCAAATAAGATGAAGACTAAGAGTTGACCATTGGATTTAGAAACCAATGAGGGTGAACTTGAGAAAAGACCCTGTGGAGTATTGGGAGGAAAAGCTGAGTTGGAGAGTCCAAGAGAGAATGGAAGGGAAAGGAATTGGAGTCAATGGATATAGACAACTCTTCTGAGTTTTGTATGAAGGACAGCAGAGAACAGATGGCAGTTGAAAGGGCATGTGGCATGAGGGGAGGGTCTTCTTCTTTAAGCAGGAAGATAACTCAGGATGCCTCACCTCAGTTCAGAGGATAACACTTCTTGATGCCCTACTACAATACTTCCTTCTGCCTCAAAGGCTCAGGCCTTTATTACCACATGAATCTCTTTGAAATGCCCTTTTAAATTAGGCCACTTTTCCCCATCCCTATCTCTGTTGCAGACAAATCTTTGATAGCCATCCAATAGTTAGCTACCCAATAATATTAACATTCCTTAGCCTAAAATTCAAGGGGGAAAAATCTGTCTACTTTTTGCGACAGCATATCTAGTCTCTTTACTACATCACTTTCCATCCTTGTGCCTTGTTAGTTTCACCTCTCTTCAAAACTCGGTTACCTTCCTCATCTCTGCTTATGAAAATCTCAATTGCTTCAGGGCCCTACTCACATATGACATGTTATATGATCCCCTTGTTGATGATCTTAGCCCTATCACATGTCAAAGGCAATAGTATTTATTGTCAAAAGCATTTTTTTACTTAGACACTTCCCTGCATATTAAAATTTTTGTGTCTTCCATAGTATTGATATCAAAGCACACAAATGTGTGATATAAAGATAAGTTGAATAAAAAAAAAGAATAAATTACTGCTTGCTAGATCTGCTACTTTCAGGTCTGCTGTTCTCTCTCTTTTCATCATTCTGTCTCTGCCTTTGGTATGATTCAGATGATTGTTACCTACTCATATTTAACTACAATTCCTAGCACTGTGTTTGGAACTGCATGGCCTGGTCTACATAGAGTTGGAAAAATTTCTCATTTCGAGGCAGCTGAGAGCCTCCCACACAGCAACCAGGAAGCTTCACTTGAAGGAGGTCCCTTATGATGATAGAAAACAACATTTTGTCATAAGCTGAAAAAGATGAGATCTAAGAATTCAAGTATTTCTTTAAATATTTGTTGCCACTGAGTAGACAGAGGCTTAATGAAACATCTCTCTAGTTTTAAAAAGAAATTTATCTTTGAAGAGCTAGTTTTTAGGTGTTTTATACTTCTAAAATTTAATCATAATTCAGTTTGCAAAAAACCAAGCTTTGTGTCATTCTCATTAATATTGAGCAAAGTTCCACAGTTTTTCGATAGAATTCTCTCTCAGGAGGAAAAGATAGTTGTCTGCTATTAGTTTTTGTTTAATTCTTATGAAGGGCTTAAATACCATACTAATTTTTCTCAACAACCTAGCAAAATAAGTAGAAATCACTAGTCCTATTAAAAGAGTAGAGAGTTTGGGCCAAAATTATTAGTTTTAATGAGTTGTCAGCTGGACATTACTTTAGCTTGGGGGCTGGAATTATACCTTAGTTTCCTAAAGAAAATAATTGGATAGTGCCAGGTTGGGCATATGTAAGGCGCCTTACAATCACACAACTCAGTTTTCTCTGAGACAATGAGGAAATATTTTAAGTTGAGGATAGACTGTGCAAGGGCATTTTCTGTTCTAGTGAACAGATTAAAAACAAGAAAACCTTTTTATTTCTTTGCTTAGATTTTTCTCCAGTCTTACAAAGTGTAAACTCCTTGGGGGGTGGTGGTGAGAATATCTCTGGTTTCCCTAGAATGTTTTCTGTGTGCCTGCCTTATATTGGGGCTTAAAAGATATTGTCTGAGGACTAAATTAAAATATTTGTCAGATATATTTTGTCAGTTTGCATTCAAAGAGAAGAATGATTTCAGGTATGAAAATGAGAAACGTGTGGAAATCAGCATTTCAGATGTATAATGAAAGTGACTTTTACCAAGGAACTCTGCCAATCTTCCTTCAAAATAATTAGCATGCAAATTGGAATTCATATTGCATGCCAAAAAATGGTGTTGTATAGATGATTATTAGTGCGTAGGTGGTGTTTATGTGGATGCACAGATGTGTTCAGAAACTTCTGATCTATGTCACCCTCTGAACAACCCAGCCTGTATTCACAGATGAATTACATTTCATTCCCCCATTATCCTGTGCCACAATTGCATCTCACATATTTAAACAGGCGTGCCAATTTATCCAGAGAGAATTACATTTTTGAGAAAACAGCTTAATGAATCAGTTTGCATTTGCAATAAGTATAATTAAAGTTTCTCAAGGTGATTAAGGTATAAATTATTTTCAAGAATTAAAATATTATACACACACACAATCTATTCTTAGTCTGAGTTACCAATTCACAAAGGACTTAGTGAATACAATTATATCTCATCTCTCTTATTTTGAGAGTTAGGGAGTGGAAAGATATCTTTTCTTATTCTGGTAATATTTTTACCTGGTCATTGAGAAAAAATTATAATTTTTTCCTATATCATATTTTATTATACACATTAATATGTAACTGCATATAGAAATGTCAGTTTTTGGATGAAACTAGAAATTTTGCTCCTGGATATATTTCTGTAAAAAGCATGCAAATAAGGAAAGGTTTGAGTTCTAATGGAAGTGTCTTAGTCTAGTTCTGAAGTTTTCTAGCAGATGTTGGAAACTAGCTTACACAGTTTTAATTTCTAGATAATTATTCTTTTCATCTTTAATGCAAATATTCAACTACCATATGCCTCCTTACAAAATTATAACTCATCCTGTATTATTTGGGGAGGCTGAGTAGGGTAGTAGAGAAAGCTCTTATTTTAGATGTGGGCACATTTGGAAGGCTAGCTCTGCCTTTTCCTAGCTGTGTGACCTGTAGCGAATGATTTAACCTCTCTGCTCCACTTTACCCATGAGTGATCTGCTTCAAAGAGTTATTTGAGGCACTGCCAGGCATTTAGTATTCATTAAGGAAAAGGTTGTTCCGTTCTTTCTCTTATCTTCCTTTTCAAATTTCCACTGTAATTTAGAACAAAACCAAAACAAAATCTCTCCCAAACAAACAAAAAGTACCCCAATAAAAATAGTGTTTGATTAAAGTAATGTCCTTACCTGAAGGATGTGTGGTTTGGAAAGCAGTTTTTTTGAAGGATGTCAGTATAATATTGTTAAATAATAATATTGTTAAATTATCTGTGTCATGGAGACACAGATAATTTTCATACAATTCACAGATAAATTTCCATCTTAAGATATGTTTTGATTTATCGGCTCACTTTCTTTTCATTCTGCTTAACTCATTTTTCCAGATGTCCACATTTTCTGGAGGAAAGGCACAGTAAGGTTGAGAGAAACAAGGCTAATGGAGAAAGAGAACTCTAGGACAGTTAGAATCATGGGAGAAGAGGCACCAATGCAGGACTGTGAAAGCTGAATGTCTTATTCTCACCTTTTATAAGATGGAAAACTTTGTTTTGTTTAACTTTCTCTTCATTGTGGGTAGAAGGGAAAGAAGTCATCCTTCATCCCCTCTAATTTTGATCTTCCATCCAGTGGCTTCAAGTCTGAATGTTTCTGTAACAATGAAAAAAATGTATCTAACTTAATTCTAGATCCAGCAGCTCTAGAGTCTGTTTGGCAGGTGGGATGGAGTGCAATTCACAATGGGATGAAAAATAGAGATAATGTTTAGATTTGGGACCTGGATACTTAACTAGACATTTGCATAATGCTAGAAGAATCAACCGATCAAGAGCTATGGATCTGACTTGAAATGCTTAGCAAGGAACGTCCTCAGTTTGAGAGGGACCAGCAAGGCACATGGTGGCTGGCTTCTTGTGGGATACACCTTTTTTTTTTTTTTTTTTTTTAAACCTTGCCTCCTGAGGTTTTCAGATTCAGATCTGGCCACTCTTCTTTTCTCTTGTTTCTTTTCTGTTCCACTCTTCTTTCTCCCTTAGCACCTGCTAAAATGTAAGAAGTTGTCAGGACACATTTGGATTTCAGGTGTTTTTACATCTCTGCAGCCAATGAATAAAATTATATCATATTTAAATGTTTTTTATTATCTTGTTTTTCCTCCTGAGTCCTAGATTTCCCTTTCATTCCCACCATTTCTGGGCTTCCTATTTCCATGTTAAGCTGTGACCACTCCATGGAGAATGTCTTCTCTAGCATGCATATTTCTTCCAGGACCAGATCTTCTTTCCTCTATTTTATTCCTGGGAGCCACCTCTTTGGCTGCCTGTCCTTAATCTTCTTCCATGTGAACTCTTAGCATATATGTTCTCTGTGGAGTTCAGTAGGCCTGGGTTCCAACTGAGACTCTGACGCTTATTGGCTGTGACTAGGACAGTTCTTTGCTCTCTCTGGCCTGTTTGAATACAATTTACCTTTTGTGGTGGTGGTGAGGACAGAAATAGAAAATCAGTGCCAGCAATCTGTTCCCTGACTAGGCTATGCTTGAGTAACACAGAGCTAAAGACTTTGGCACCCAATGATCAGAGAAACTTGGGCCTCCAGTCCATTTCCAGTGGACATTTATCTTCGAGGAACAATGGAAGTGCTGGTCCCCTGAGATCAACCAGCTCAAGTTGTTCTCCAGTCACTTAGCAAGTGGGCCACACTTACCAACTCATCTCTCTCTGAAATGACCTGATTCTGTCCTACAAAAGAATTTGAACTGACTTTCTATTGTTTTTGTCCAGTTTGAACTTCAGTGGATGCTGATCCATTGTGACCCACTTCGACCCAGCAGAGAAACTTGCCATGAGCTGCCAGCCAGGATAACGGTGAGTCCCCTTGACCTCCTGCAAGGGCCACTTGCACCCAGCAGACTCCTCTCATCCTGCCTCCCCGATCTCTTTCTCCAAAAGGTCTGGGATCAGATAGATATTAAGGAAGCCCGGGTCCCACCCACAGCCTGGACAGGAGAAACCACCTAGGGGTGTCTGATTCTACCTTTGTTCGCTTACTGCCTTCCAAAACATTCCTCCAAGAAAGCTGACGGACTGCTCGCCGCGCTCAGAGGCGCACGGGCCACCGCAGGAGGCTCGCAGGACAGCCTGGGGCTGCGGTGGGGCGGCGGCCGAGGCGAGCCAGGCTCTCTGGCCATCCTGTGCGGTGCGGGAAAGGGTTAAGGGGGCCTGTTGTCATCTTACCCGTCCCCCCTGCCCGCAAGCGCTCGTCCAATCCCCAGCACCCTCTCCAGGGCCATTCATAAACAGGAGCGACGTACTCCTTTCCCTGCCCGGGCACCTTGGCCACCACTCCTCCCGGGGGCGCTTTTTGCGGGGGAAGAAGGAGCACTTTGCGCGCGTGGCGGGCCCGGAAGCCTAGCGGGACGGCGGGAGGCCGAGCCCGGCTCGGGGACTAGTGGAGGGCGGTGGGCGATGGCCTGGACGGCGCGGGACCTGGGGTTCCTGGGGCTGCGACTGCTGCTGTCAGGGATCTGCTTGTGCGCGGCTCAAGTAAGTTGTCCGCGAGTTTGGGGCGGGGTGGGGGCGCCTTCTCACTCCCCCCCCTCCCCATCTTTTTCTTCACCAGTGCAGCCAGACTCCCGACCAGGTGAGCTGGGGGCTAGAACTGTTTGCATTTTTCCAGCGCACACAGGGAAAGTTAGGGGCGCAGCCGTCGGGGGAGCGGTGGGGAAGGCTCGGAGCATCCCCCCCGGCTCTGGGGCGGCTCCCTACTTCCAGCCCAGAGCACCTGCTGAGCGGACCGTGGGACCCCAAGTGACCTATGGGTCCGGGAAAGGACACCTCCTCCCACTTGGGACCTAACGTTGGGGGCGCGGACGCCGAAGGCCGCGGGTGTCTGAGGCCGGGTTTGCGCTTTACTCGGTTTCCTCTCGCCGCCCCTCCCCCTCTCCGGGTCGCGTTCGCGAGCTGGCGGCAGAAGGCGGGAATCCAGGCCGCGGCCCCAACGCCCCTCTCCCGCGCCCGCGGCGCCCCCAGCCCGCGGGGCTGCACGGAGCCACGCGCCCTGCCCGCGGCGCCCGCGGCGCGGGGACTGGCCCCGGCAGCCCTGGCTCCCCGCTGCGTTTCAGCAGCGTCCTAAGGCCCCGGCGTCACCTCCCCCCGAGCGCGCGGGAGCGGGCGCGGCGGGGGCGGGGAGCCCAGCCGAGGTTTGAAGTTTCACTGACAAAGACCCCATTGTAACCTGTCTGGTCATTGGAGTTTAGAAAAACAAAGTTTTCCTTGATGAAAGCAGCTTTTTTTCTCTCTCTTTTTTAAATTTAGAAGGGGCAAACATCCCCCCACATTCCCTAAGCAACGTGCTCACCCGATTTCGGACGCCGCCAGCCCCGGGCGGTCACTCGGGGCCCCCCTGGGCGGGTCTGGAACCGGGTGTCGTTCCGAGGGGGGGCAGGGGCCTCCCGCGAGAGCACCCCGAAGGTGACTGGGGTGAGGCCGGGCTCGCTGGCTTCCAGGGACCTGCCCCCCTGCGCCTCCCCAGTCTTCTCCTCAAGACCCGGCCCCTCAGGTTTCCACAGGACGGAGAGACTTACAAAGGACAGGGCAGGCGACCCGATACGGAGCACCGCCAGCCTCGGCTGGTACATGGTAGCAATTACTGATTCGATGGAGGGATCCAACGACCGCCATTTTCATTTCTGAATCCTTTAAAAAAAACAAAAAACACACAAAACAGCACAGAGGCGTGAGGCGCTGCGTTGCTCACGACCCCCTCTGGTTTGGCGCGCTCCGTAGAGGGGAGGCCTGTGCCCGTCTCCCCACCTGGGGCCTAGGTGCCGCCCTGCCCGCTGGGCAGCCTCGCCCGGAGCGCCGCCCTGCGCCGCGGGAAGCTGGACGCGCTTCCGTGATACCCGGCTTCCACCCCAGGCCCCCGGCCGCTGTCCTTGCGGCGGAGGTGGGCACCTCAGGACATCGCGCCCAATTTCTCCGTGTTGCCCAATGCACCCCACTAACGCGTGTGTGCTGTTTTTGTCAGAGAGGTCCCCCAGGCGAGCAGGGTCCCCCCGGGCCTCCGGGCCCCCCTGGAGTTCCCGGCATCGATGGCATCGACGTAAGTGTCTGGTTCCGCCCTTCTGTTCCTCCAGCCCTGCCCTTCCCTACCCTTTCTTCAGCGGCTCCGAGGGTGGCTTGGTTGGTTTGGTTTGGTTTGTTTTTGGCTTTTGTTTGTTTTTTTGAGAGGGCAAGTTGCCCCCCACCCTAAGGCGGGATTGGACATGGGTGAATCTTAGGAGCCTGGGGACTGTCCCTGTCCCCATCTGTGTGGCGAACACGCGTGGGACTCTCCCAGCGCGGTCCCCATCGCCTCACGGACTGCTCTTCCTCCCCTCCCATCTCTCCAGGGTGACCGAGGTCCAAAGGGTCCCCCAGGCCCCCCGGTAAGTTGATCAGCACGTCCGCACCCCACTTGTTTTCTTTAGACGTGGTGTGCGGCCACGTGCGGCCCAAGGGTCTAAACTTTGCACCTTTTTCTCCCCCCTCCCCCTCTCAGGGTCCTGCTGGAGAACCGGGAAAGCCCGGAGCTTCGGGCAAGCCCGGCACGCCCGGGGCTGACGTAAGTAGGCGTGTGTGCGTGTGCGGGCATGTGCGTGTGCATGTGTGCGTGCGTGTGCATGTGCGTGTGCGGGCATGCGCGTGCGTGTGCATGTGTGCGTGCGTGTGCATGTGTGTGTGCGTGTGTTTGTGCGTGCGTGTGTATTTTTGTGTGCGTGCGTGTGTTTGTGTGTGCGTGCGTGTGTTTGTGTGCGTGTGTTTGTGTTTGTGTACGTGTGTTTGTGCGTGCGTGTGTTTGTGTGTGCGTGCGCGTGTGCAGGGGAGGAAGGAGGAGGAAGGGAGGAAGGGGGAGGCTCAGTGCGGGGGAGGGCGGTGGACCCGGTTGCCACGGGCCTGTGGCCCCGCATGTGCCTGGCACGGAGGCGGCAGCTGCCCGCCGAGGGGCCTGCGGGGTGGAGGTGCCTCAGACCTCCAGGCTCTGGGGCCTGCTCAGCGCTGGCATTCCCTCCCTTCAGAAAACAGCAGTGGGCACCCGGCTCCTGCCTCCGACGGCGCCGTCTCTGCTCACCTCCTGAACTCTGCCCCGCTTTGGGGCACAGGGGGTTCTGGGGGAGACGGACGCCTGCTGGTCTCTGCTGGGGCTTCGCAGCAGTTGCCTTTGCTCTTGTCCTTTTACTGCTCTTCCCTAGATTAATTCAGAAAAAGAACCCCAGGCAGGGAAAGGGGCAGAAAAGCAAGCCGTGGTTGAGGGGAGGGCCGAAGTGGGTGGGATGTCTGGCGGTGGGCAGCGGCAGGGAGATGGGCAGCACACAGGGAACAGGAGGTTCAAAACTAGTTTCCTCTCTTTCCGTGGAGTTTTCTTAGCTGGCATCGCTGCCACAAATAAGCTGGCTAGGTGACTTGAAGGTTAGGAGCCAGCGACCTTTCCCCAATTTACCCACCTCCATGCCACCCTCCCCCAGCTGCAGGAAGCTCGGGTACTGAGGTGTATGGTGCACTTAACACTAAATAATAGTTCTTCAGAATGAAATGACTTCAGGACCCTCAGCATCTCCTCTCTCTACGCTCACTCAGCTAATATTCGTTGAGTCCCCAGTACAGGCCAGTCCTTGACTTGGTGGTTGATTGAGACACAAAGTGAAGTAAGAAAAGGCATTGCTCTCAGAACACACAGTGGTGTATCCAAGTTATCCTGCAAGTTGCCACTTTATGTCTTTTCCAAAGCCTATGATTGTAGTTTCCAAGAATGTTTGACTAGAGTTTAAGACAGATCCTTCGTTTTGAGAAAAGAAAAATATCAAGATTTCAACAGTTATTAAGATGTACTTTCTTTATCAAGATGATCATAATGAGGGTATTTGTCAATAGCGTTTATGCTTTAGGAGATACGCTTTGTTTTACATTTCAAAGCACTTAGTTTGAACTTTCTATGTATGCAAAGTGACAGTGCCGGAGGCCCCCAAGGACTAATATTTGGATAATACAAATTGAATATCAAATTAATATTTGTTCAGTACCAAAACATGATGAATGATTTGAAACAGTCACATCATAAAATAGTCTGATAAATATGACCACTAAATAAACTAGTAGCCCAATATAGGTTGGATTTATTTCTGCATTTCTTTAAAACTTGGATCTGATTTTTGTTTTGAGTGAAAAGCAATTTTGTGATTGAATTATTGTTATTATCATCAATTTTTGTGGTGGTTGAAGCACCTGAAGTCTTGTCCTACTATTGACAGAGGACCAGACTTATCTGTGCCTTAGTTTTATAGTCTTATGTAGCATGCTCAACAAATTCTTTACTTTTTTCCATGAAGTCATGAAGACAATACCTGGTTTTGGTTTATAATTTCCCCATTTAAATAGAAATTTTGGATAAACAAATGAAAGCGCTTCAAAAATCTTCAGAAGTACAATGTAAATAACAGTTATGAGTAATTTTTTTCTTTGTCTGTAATTGCAGTACTGTAGTGCAGAACAAACTAGATTTCCAAAGTTAAAAAATGGAAGATTTCTTTTCATAGAACTTGATCCTGGAAGATCCTCAGGGAGAAACTGTTGAGGGCATTGAATCAGTCTCCTTGGGACTGAGAAGGGAAGCAAGAGAAAAAGAGAAAAGGAGAGAAACAAAGTAAGAAATCCATGTACGTGCCAGTATTTTAGGCATTTCCTAGAACTAAGCAAAAAATTAACTATGCTAATTTGCATTTGTGTAGAATAACTTTTCTCTCAAGCACCCTTACAAACATTATTTCCTTTAACCTTACAACAAAAATAGGAAGAAAAAGAGTAATAGTGAATTTTTAGTATCTGAATTACTAATCAAGAAAAATGATACAGATAATTCAATGGGTAATAAAAATAATTTATAATTGATATTTCATAATTCTTTATAAATATTTCTATGGTTCATATTCACCAATTTTTGAAATGGAGCCATAGCTGAAAATTCATAGCTGAAAAGTTCTCTTACTCCACCCTTTGGCTCATTTGACATTTTAAACAAATCTTTTACTCTAAATTCAGAATAGACATTGAGAATAAATAGGGAAATATCAGTAACTAGATCAGAGTTTGCTGTCTGTCCCTGGACAATAGAAGTAGAAGAGCTTCAATAATCTTTTCTTGATAGGTGAACCTGAGTGTAGTTGTAGGACCTTAAACTCCAATCTCTTTGTCTTCTGCTCTTTGGTTCACTGCAAAGCTGTATTTTTGGTAATGTTAACATTACCAGATGATGTTTGGAAGAATTTGAAAGGAACATGGTTTAAAGGTAATTATCCTAAGTTAAGTGGATTTTTGATAGAAAAAATAGTCGTCACAGCTATGCTTATAGAATTATGTCTTGAGTTTCCAGACCTGAGTCGTGGAATGCTGGAGGAAATTAGACTGTGGGCTGGTGTTCCCTGTGTTCCCTGACAAACAGCAGTGTGAAAGTTCAGAACATAGTCAGCTTAGCCCGGCAGGGCGTGGCTCAGCAGTTGAGAGTCGACCTAGGATCCAGTCGATTGGGGTTCGATTCTTGGTCGAGGCACATGCCCGGGTTGTGGGCTCGATCAATGACTCTCTCATCATTGATGTTTCTATCTCTCTCTCTCCCTCTTCTGTCCTCTCTCTGAAAAAAAAAAAAAAGAACACAGTCAATTTCAATATCCTATATAGAACTTTATCATCATAAACATTCATATAAAAGCAATTCTTTCTACCTCTAGTAATATTTTCCTCTTTTATTTTTTTGATAAGTAAGAATTATTGCAAATTAAAATTGTGTGTGTGCATGTGTATGTGTGTGTAAATGTAAATAAGGGGGAAATATACATAATCTTTTCTTCCTGCTTTAAGTTCTTTTCCTTTGTATATATGTAAAATTATATATAGGGAAGTCAGAGTTTGGGTATAACCTTGTGCCCAATGGACAACTGTGTTACTATCATCAATAATATCAATAGAGACATTCTTATGGGCACTATTTGCTGTCACGTGCTCAGTGAGCCCTCTAAAACAGTATTTTATTTATTCTTACAGCATCCATCTAAGATAGGAAGAAGAATTAGAATTAATTATAGGAATTATAGTCAAACCATGCCCCCTTTTATAGGAAAGAGGTTACAATATACTCTGGATGTATACAACTGTTATCCCTGGCAGATGTTACATGACTAGTATAGTGAGTTATTAAGAAACTATTCTGAAAGGTCTGTCTGTATAAGTAGAAATAGTAAGGGACCGAAGAAATGTGAAGGGTCTGCAGAGTACAATGCCTGTGGTTAATACCTAGATTTGTTTACTTGCAGAACCCTTTCTGAACGAAGTTGTAAGCTCCCAGAGAACATCTTACACTTCATGTGAACTCTTCACAGCATCTCGAACAGTGCTGACTATATAATAATGATAATAATAATATGGTATTAGGAATAGCTAACATTTATTTGGGGACCACTCTGCCAGGCACTATTGTAAGCACTTTGTGTGTAATATCCCATTTAATCTTCAAAGTTGCCATATGAAGTAGATATTATTATTATTACAGCTATTTTACAAATTAGGAAACTGAGGCACTATACATTTATGTAACTTGTGAATGTTTTTGTGAATGTTGCAAAGCTAGTAAGTGGCAGAGCTAGGATTTGAACCAAAAAGAAAGATAATGTGGAGGGACAAGTGTAATATCCCTCCACCGAACAAGTATAATATCCTTCCACCTAAATTAATTTCATTCCATAGTCAGGTATTAAGTGTATATTAGATACTAGGAGTAATGTGCTAGGAATGAATGGACATATAGCCTTTGGCCTCAAGGAGGTTTTTAAAAAAATTTTTTAAAAATTTCAATTACAGCTTATTATGCTTTCCTACATAGCTATTTCATAAGAGAGTTCACTGTAGTATCTGACACCAGAATTTCAATTTAATTCAAAGAACTTCCTAAGGATAGACATCTTTATCATGTCCTATGGAAGATGCTAAATAAGAAGTGACCTGGAAGCAGCCTCCAGGTTATCCAACTCTTTACTTGGCTCTACTTTATTATTGTGCAGCTGGGATTCTACCATAAATAGGAGCCTCTGTCCTCTAATCTTGTCAGTGATTTAAGTCACAGATTGAAGATGGTTAGTGGGCTGAATGTGGGAATTTTCCTGAATTGGTATTGGAGGACACATACATAGAGTGGGAACTAGAGGGTCTATTAGTCCAACATGCCCTGAGGTTTAAAAAATCTAATCACCATGTATGCTTCCAGAGAGTGTTCCTGGATGTGTGGTTTGTTTGCTGAAACACAAAAGCCAACCTTTCACTACCATAGGTGCTCAGCAGCTAAGATGTTGGGGCTTATTCCTAAATTATAGTGTTATCTATAGATAACTTAGGCTAGGGCGATTGAACATTAGAGACAGGCTGTCAAAAATTATTTTGCATGGTTTTCGTAATTTTCTTCATTGACAGACTCCCAGTGATTAACATTTTCAACTCATTTTTTCTACTTCCTTTTATTCACTCTATGGAGTTATGAGGGAAATTAATTGATGTAGAGAAATGTAAAAATAGTGACCAGTGAACTAGTTTTCTATATAAGTTATATGAAAGCATTTTATTGATAATTATGCAGATTATGACAGATTAAATATGGATTTTGATGATCCATTTTCAAGTAGTGTTTTCATAATTTCAAGAAATCCTTCCCTCAATTAATATTATTTGAGTTTTTTTCAAAACCTTAATAATAGATAGGTTTTATAAGATATTTATGTAATCATGCAGATTGTATATATACATATATATGCATATATATAGTTACACATACACATTTATCTTTAGCAAGGTATAATTTCCAGATTACATTACAAATGGCATCTAAAAGTGTCAAAGAGTAAATAGAAAATTAAAAATATAAAAATGTATCTTCACCAAATATGGTAATTCAGTGTACACACAGTATTATTATGCTTTAATATCTATTTTATATTGAGAATGATAATAAAATAAGTACTGGCAAAAAATGAGAATGCTTTAGAGACATGCTTTACTAACTGTTTTAGTAGTAAATATGAGAGTTATAAATGTGTTTTATAGTAACTGGCTTAAATTCTATATACAGAGTGGCACACATGAAAATATATACTTAATTATAGCTATATTTATTGAGGAAAATAATGTAGAAACATGCATGCTCTCAAATGTTTCAATGTTAAAAATTGATGTTCTTCAATAAACAATTATTGCTAGAAGATGGCTAGAGGGCTTTATTTAGGTGGCTGTAAGGTTATAATGAGATTGATTATTTTAAATTCCCATTGAAGAAACATTTTATTAACTCTCAAGACGTTATTAGAAAGTTATAGAGACATATAGTATTTTTATTTTATAAATGAAGTAAAGAAGGTACAAAAACATGGGTAAGTCATAGAACCAAGACATGTTGCTCCATCAGATTTAGCTATTATTAGAATGCTGTAATTGTTATATTGCATTTTTTCAAAACAATTGCAACAACATTAAGTTATTGAACCCTGTGATAAACAATGCAGTTAGCAGGAAGTTATGAATACAATGACATTTATCAATATAAAGTAAGTAACAGATGATATGTTAAACATTACTTTCAAGTAAGAATATAGAAAGATATTTTTATAAATATTTGTATTATACATAGGTAACCATTCTTTACATAATTAACAAATAAAGTGAAATTATCCCCTTAATGGTGTGACTAAGAATGCTATAATAGTTCTAATATTATCTTGCTTGGCTAGGGATTAACAGGACCTGATGGATCCCCTGGATCTGTTGGACCAAGAGGACAAAAAGTAAGTTAATCTGATATTAATTGCTGGTATTAATTAAATGCTGAAGTATAATTTTATTGTAATGATCACAAATCAACTAATGAATAAATTGTGAAGCAGCTGAAATATACTGTTCAACTAAAATTGTGTTTTAGCTGAATTAAATTAAATTCAAAACACCCAGGTGGAGTGTTTTAGTAATTTTAATATTTATGCAGTTTGCATATTTACATATTTATACTATGAAAAGCTAAGTATAATGAAGCTATTTTTATTTTTAGGGAGAACCTGGTGTGCCCGGATCTCGCGGATTTCCAGTAAGTGAATGTAAAACAACAGAATTGAAAATCTATCTTTAGGTAAAATTCTGCCATTGTGGAAATTTTAAATGCAGTTTTCTACATAATATACATTACAAAGAAATTTATGACTTACCTGGTATGGTAAGTATTCTGAGTATGAGTAGAAACATTTTAGAGAAACTTGAATGTACAGTAAAATACACATGTCTGTTTGCAGGTGGTATTTCCCAATAGAAAACTCCCTCCTCCACCCTCATTGATAGAAAACATTTCTTGCATAACATGAGCAAATCAAAGCATTTAGTGTTTAGCCCATGGCATCACACCGCTTTCTTCACAGCTGGTTTTCTCTCTCATGAAATACCCGCCATCATATATTATCATCTGCCCAATTTCCTGGCTAGTCTTTTCCTACATTGCACAACCTGGCAGATTTGTATTATTTCTATTTATAAGAGGACTAGGCCTCAGGCTGCTTTTCCTTTCGATTTTGCTCTTCATTTCTTTTTTGTTTTTGTCATTAATTTGTATTTTCCCTCCTTGTTTTTTATTTGCACTGTTTTCTTTGCCGTATTTCACCAAGTGTCAACTCTTCCATTAAGGCCTATTTTCAGAAGTGAATGGCTTGCTGGCCTTCCTCAGCTCAGAGCTCAACATCTTATAGTGATGCCTTTAAAAAATTTAGTGAAATGTATTAATCACCTAGGTTTCTGATAATGAAATAACTTATTGATTACTTTGGTATTTTCAAGCATAACACATTTCCCAAATTGATCCACATATTAAAATGTTCAAGTAGGAGCAATTTTTCAAAGAATGCCTTGAAAAAGTTCTACTTATCATTAAACATACTGCTCATGTGAAATTATTTCTTATTTTGGCTGCCTAAATAATTGGAAATAGTAATGTCATTATCAGAGGGTGTACCTTGATTCCACTGGATGCTTCATATATGAATTTCTTAGAAAAGAAAGTCTTAGAGTGAAAAGCTAACATGACTCTGGTATCAGAGATAGCTGGGAATAAAAGCTGTTCAATCCAGTGTAGGAGAGAAAAGAGCAATGAGGAACCCCAAGGAGTGAGGGGGAAAGTGAACCTGGAAAGCAAAGAGAGAAAATAAGGGATTTTAGGCAGCTGATTTTCAGTTTATCAGCTCAGCAAGCATATAGTTAGGGTTTATTATACACTAAGTCTTGTGCTAGAAATGGAGGCTTGGAGGATGAATATGACGTAGTTTCAGTCCCTAATTGTACACAGTTTGGTGTTGCTAAAGAGATATAAAGTGTAAAGGAGAGGGAGAGGGAATACTAGTTTTAAAATTAAATTCAGCATATTAAATTAGGATCCCATTCTAGGTCATTTCAGGAGTGACACCGTTTTATTTTTAATATCTACTGGATTTGGTGTCTGGAAACAGAGTCCTACCTGTCAAAGAGTGTGTGTTTGGACCCCTTTTTATCCCCTACCTCCCTGAGCTGAATATTTGCCTGGGGGAACATCCAAACATCACGTTATAGATTATGAAACATTATACTGTGTTGCTTTTAATGTAGGTTTCTTATAAAGCACGACAAATGAAAAACTCTTTAAACTGTCAGATTGTGATGTCTCTTTGTGAGTGATGGTAAGTTCTCCTGAGGGCAAACATGGGTAACTTCTTTACTTTGATTTTCTCTAAAAAAAAATGTTTGGAAAAATATATTACTGGTTAGCTTAGACATCAGAGGAATGTTTGAGGAGTTGGCACAAGCTCCTGCTTCCTTTAGAAGCAGAGCCATGTTTGCTTTCCTTTATCCATTGCTTTCTTTAGAATGAGCATCACATATTTATTTAGTAATAAAGTTTATAGCTTATTTTTGAACTGAGTTAGGCCTGTGTCTGTATTTATACTAAATGTAAATCACATATCATCATAATTTTTATTTTAATCTTTTAGGGCCGTGGTATTCCTGGACCCCCTGTGAGTATTGCCTCTTGATTTATTTTTACATAGTCTATAAAAATGGCCTATTTCTCAGAGCTCAACCTTACTCTCCAACTAACATTCCACTAGTGGTGTTTATAGTGTCCCACCTACATGATCTTAGGTGGCTACTAAGACAGCACCCCTATTATGCTAAACAAAATATTTTATTAACTTAAGAAATTTTGGTTTTCCTTTAAGTAATTAAAATTTGGTCAAATGGGTTAC
Source organism: Miniopterus natalensis (assembly GCF_054644295.1). Classification (NCBI taxonomy): domain Eukaryota; kingdom Metazoa; phylum Chordata; class Mammalia; order Chiroptera; family Miniopteridae; genus Miniopterus; species Miniopterus natalensis. Next base: position 32,398,954 of record NC_142085.1, on the reverse strand, counting down.
TGTTTCACTGGAAACCAAAGCTAGCACAGATACATAATGCTAAGTCAGTTGTTTGTCACACTGGATATCATTATGCTAGATTATAAAACATTCACTAATCACCATGTCCCTTTAATTTGTTGACTTCAGGGTCCTCCTGGGGGAGCAGGTCTCCCTGGAGAGCTCGGCCGTGTTGGACCAATTGTGAGTATTACAGCACCTTTTGATAGACATTTGTTGATTTTAAAGACGATGTTACTAGGGAAGGCAAATTACCCATACTGTTTTTTATTCCCTGCACTTCCAAAAAATAACAGATGAATTTCATTTCAGTTGATAATATTAATGGGAACCAAAGATAATAATGCTACCTTGTTTTTGTACAGTGATTTTAAAATTTTCCCAAAGTTTTCAGCTAAAATTTTCCTCCCAATTTCCAGAATTAGTGGTCAAGTCAAGAAGTGTTACCTGTATTTTACAGACTCAGTAGTGGGGCCCAGTGTTTTTCAGTTTTTGTTTTTTTGTATTAGATTCTGCATGAAATGTAGGCTAAAATTATTACCATGTGTATTTATACTAAGGTCATTACATTATAATCAAATTAACAGAATGTAGCTTTAGGCAATAAAGAGCCAGATTTTATAGAAGAAATTGTTGATAATGAGTGCTTGATTTTAATATTCAATGTATATTTCAAAAATGTTGAAGTACTGATGTTATGTGAAGGATAGATCATTGTAAACTCACTGAGAGTAGGAACCACATATTATATACCTTTATGCTTACTGTTTGACAAATTTACTTACTGAACAATTGAATGAATGTGAGATGATTATAAAGTTAAATCTAAGATGTGTTTGACTTCTTATAGTAGAACATTAAGAAGGAAAACATACCAGGAATAAACTTTGGATATTAAGACTAATTAGAATCTATTTTCCCTGAATGGCTTGTTTGAATTTAGCCACATTTGATCTTCTGTCCCAATTACAAAAGAGGGCAGTTACAGACCAAGTGATAGCTCATGGGTCACCAGCACCAGGGAGAGTCTGACACTGCAGAGATTAACCTTCCATTTTACAGCTTCAGGCTGGGTGCAAGACTGCTTTTACTGCCTTTAGATGGATGACACTAGCAGTGTTGTCTGTTCAGTTCCTCTGCAAATCAGCCAGAAAAATATGTAGTATTTCCATAATAGAGAAAGTAATCATTCTATAGAGAATTGGCTTTGCTTTTCCCCCAGGTCTTCCTCTACGTTGTTTTATTACTTTGGTGACATTGGAATTCCTTTATTCTTCTGGTCTTGTGGAGCTGATTGGATTATGGGCCACCCATTGATTTTGGTGACAGGCCTATGCATGGCTGAGCTCTGTAAGGGTTTCTAGTAATGTCATTCTCTCGTGCCTCACTAGTTTTCTGCACTGTGTTTTGCAATATATATAACCACTGTATCACAATTTTCAAATAACTTAGGGTGACCCTGGGAAAAGAGGACCACCTGGCCCACCTGGACCTCCAGGACCCAGTGTAAGTTATCTGCAGCTTAAATTTCTCTGCATTGGAGATTCAGGATTAAAGAAACCTAAGAACCAAAGATGAAAGTACATGTTAATTCAGTCATTGTCCTAATATTTCAAAATACCTACCAACTTTTTTTTACCCATTCAGAACATGGTTCTTTTTAGGACAGAAAAGTAGAGGAATAACAATAATTTTAAAGGTGGTTTTAACAGGGAATGGCTTACTCTTTATATTTGAAGTCCTTTGATGTTTGTGATTCTCAAATGCTCAAAACTTTGAATATGAAAGAACATTTTCAAGTGAACTAGTTTTTACAGAGGATTTACACAGTAAGCAATTAAAAAATAGAAGTTTAAGTAGGAGATAATCCATATTTTAATTTATGATTCCAAGTTCCCCATATTTTCTATTTTGTCTCTCATTCCATCTCCCTTCAATCCTCTGAAAGAAATAATCTACTACAATTTAGGGTTCTCCAAAAGATATACACCCATGAGACGAGTTTTTAGAACATTAGCATATTATTTGCTCTTTGTTCCTTGTATTTTATTGAACAAATATTTAGTATATTTTTGTCCAATGAACTTTCTATTATTAGTAGGTTTGAATTAAATATTTCAGTATATTCTTAACTCTAATGTTTTCTGACTTTAGGGAACTATTGGCTTTCATGATGGAGATCCATTGGTAAGATGTTTTCCTTTGAACAAAATACAGTTTTAAGTCAGAGACCGTGTAATCTTCAGACGAGTTCTCTTTAAACTTATTACAGTGGAATATGTTGTATTTCTGTGTTTTATTTTACTCAGATGGCAGAGCAATCTGTACCTCTAGTGGACTGGTGGCTTGTATACACTCAGACTGTAACCTCTTTTCATTATAGAAATATCTTTGTTTTTCCATAATCTTTTTACTCTATGACTAAGGCATTTTTTTCACTAGAGCACCCCAGTTTTAAAAGATAGAAGTCAAATAACTCCCTTTGAGACTTGTTTTACTTATAGGCTAATTTCAAATGATGTTGGTAAACTGCACTAAATTCAATTTTGCCCCATTTAATGAGGGGATGTGAACCTTAGGAGAAAGCTAGTCCAGTGGAGGGGGGGCACAGGATCCGGTTGTGGTATAACAGGTTATCTGGAAACATTTTATTTTTAAAAATAAATTAAATCTGAAATAAGTATGGCAAAATATTAACATTTATTAAATATGGGTGGTGGATACATGGAGGGAAAAGCTTGCTATATTCTCTGTACTTTTCTAATTAAAAATGAAATATTAGAAAAAGGAAAATGTTGTTCCAAGTTATTTAATGAATATAATTTCATTGGGGTTCTGTGGCTGGAATCCCTAAAAAAATACCCTTTTGTCACAAAGTGGAGGCTCTAGTTTATGCACTTTCTGTCTCTGTCTCTCTGGCAGTGTCCCAATGCCTGTCCGCCAGGTCGCTCAGGATATCCAGGCATACCCGGCATGAGGGTAAGAAAGAGAATAATTTCAGTATTTTATTTTCGAGAGTGAGTGTTATCCATAGAAAAAATAGCGCCTTTCCTTTATGCACTGGCCTTCCTGGTGCAGGACCTCAGTTGATGGATTGGGCAAGTCTGTGTTTGCTTATTCTGTGGCTTAGTCTGGGTCCTTAGTCAGTCCTAGAAATTTCTGCTGGTGCCCCTGCCAGCTCTTCTTACCGAGACACAGATGTTTGATTATACAGAGCTTTTGTTGTTCAGGAAAGAAGTACTAATAAAATATATTGGATTGAGAGACTTCAAAACACCAAATTAAGGTTCAGAAGTTTGCCTTCTATGGAGGGTGGGGGAAATTGTGCACATGATGTATTTGAAACTCTTTTAGTTAAAAAAAAGAAAAACTGTGCAAAATAGGCAAGAAAAGGGACATTCCCAATATGTTTTTCTCTCATTCTGCCATTATAATTACTTCAAATTTTTCATTAAAAAAATACCACATGCTAGGGTTAAGTGGCTTTCTCTCTCTGGTCTATGAGTCTGAGATGATTTTGGAAACTGTCAGACCAGTAGAGTTCTGCTATGATCTGAAATGCCCCAAGGCACTAGTTTTCCAATTATGGTTTTCTCAAAGTTTTGTTTTGGTGGATTCCCACAACTTCTTGGATTGGTGTCTTATTACTCACAAACAAGAAAGGCTCTGAGCGTGAAAGCTCTGATAGACCTAATGTTGGAATGTTCATTTCATATTTGCCTCATGTAACTGCCCAAAGCACATACATGCTTAGAACTGGTGTCCTGACAAGAAAAGATAGGGATCTTTTCTTATGTTATTCAACCCTCACCGACTGCTTTTTAGAGATTTCCTTTTGCATTTAAAATAGTGTACAAGAAGCAGGAAATTGTGCATCTAGGGAGGTCCACTTCCTACACCAACTTTTCTTCTCCTCCAGGAAGGAGATGGGTATGGAGAAAGCAGAAGGGTATTCAGAGCAGCCTCCAGAGAGCAGGGACACCCGCTCAGTTGGGTCAGAGCTGTCACTAATTTACTGGGGAAGACAATGCTCTTAACACAACTGTGAGAAGAAGTTTGGGATGAAGGGATCTAGGGACCTATAGTCAATGAACCATGTTGCTGAACCAGGCAGTGGAGCTTTTTTTACTCTAGAACAGTGTTTTTTTATTAACTAAGACTGATATTTACCATTTGTAGCAGTCATGTAAGACATATGGAATTACTAAGGTCACTTAAGGTAGTCACACAACCTTTTCCTTAGCAGCATGTTGACACAGATTTGGGGAAGCAAGGTCACTTTATGGGCCTTCTTACCACTCTCTGTGCCAAATATTCTTTTATTGGTTTATTTGTCTTTCTATTTATTTATTTATTTTTGCATTTGTTAGGGTCATAAAGGGGCTAAAGGAGAAATTGGTGAACCTGGAAGACAAGGTCACAAGGTAAGGAAAATGAGTATTTCATGGGTAAATTGTGATTAGGAGGTTTAGGAGGTAGTGATCATTTTATTATAAGAAATTATAAGGAATGATAAAACATGATATTTACCTTTTCTTTTCAAATGATAATTGACAAGTTCTCGGTGGATGCATCAATAATCTGGCTAAACATAATATTCTAATGTTCAGTTACAAAAAATAAAGCACCATACTTTTAATTCTTTCCTGTATTGCTACCCCTTGTTTTCTTGTTCAAATCAATCACACTCAGCTTTTTTTCTTGATGTTTTTAATAGTCAAACGTTATTCAGCTAGTTTTTGCACTCCACTAAACAACATTTTATGACAAGTGTAAAATTTTATGATAAGTGTTGCTGAGACTATCAAACGGAGAAGTTGGTAAATGGCTGATAGTCTCTCATCTTAAGTTATCTGCAATAATTTATCTCTCTGTTTTTGACTTTATTTTACTAGAACTCAGATTTTGACTCATGTGAAAGTTAGCAATAGGAATCCACAGCACAACTTGCATTGGGGCTGGCATGCCTTGGAGCAAAACTAAGACTGAGCCTGGCCGGTATGGCTCAGCAGTTGAGCACTGATCTATGATCCGGGAGATCGAGGTTTGATTCCCTGTCAGGGCACATGCCCGGGTTGCAGGCTCAGCCCCTGGTGGGGAATGTGCAGGAGGCAGCCAATCAATGACTCTGTCATTATTGATGTTTCTATCTCTCTCTCTCCCTCTCCTTTCCTCTCTCTGAAATCAATAGAGACATACTTAAAAAACAACAAAAAAAAGCAAAAGAACTCCCAAAAAACCTGAGGCTGAAATTTAAAGCAAAGTGTCTTATTTGCCCTTTTTTATCTACTAGTGTAAATCTCTTTTAAGTGTCAAAGAATTTGACTTCCTCTATAGTAGAATTTTTGTCCCTGTTCTATAATATTTACCAAAGTCAAACTGTTTTTATTAATGCAGGTCCTCTAGACTTTACTGAATATGTCCTTCTATATTTTTATTAAGTAATGGCAGAAGATTTGTTTTTTGGATGTTAAGAGATAGAGAGTCAATTTATTAATATCTTCAGGTATTAATATCCTTGAACTCCTTAGCAAAAAACAGTCTGTTGAACAACCTCAGGTAATCAGGATAAATAGACCAATTTTCAGTACCTTATTACAGTTTGGACACTTATTTTTAAAATTTTTTTATTACTTAGGCTTTGATTAATTAAGGTATTTTATTTACCTAGACTATAACAGCTGTGTTCTTAATGTCTAATTGGAGAAAACAGAAAAAAAAGAGTACTCTGGAAAATTTTTCCTCAATCCTATTTCTCCACTGAATTTTAAAATTCATAATTTAAAAATTTCAACAAATATTTATTAAGTACTTGCTATGTGCCAGGGTTTATTCTAACTGCTAGGGGCACAGAAGTGAAAAAATATGTCCAATCATGAGGACTGGCATATCCACATAATAGAATATTATTTAACCACAAAAAAAATAGGTGTTTAAGAATATTAAATTGTTCCAAAAGATATTCATAAGGTAATACAGTGAAGCAGATATAGACCTCTCTTATTTTGATGCATGCATCTCTTCTTCTTTTGGTGACCCCCTTTTCTATGGGAAAGTTCTAATCCCCAGTCCTATGGGACTTGACAACGGAGCTGTCAATCAGGGTATCTTTCCACTCACCCCACAAAACCAGTATTGTTGATACCTATACAAGTTAGTTATCTGGACTCTCAGATTTGGTTTGGTCTTCAGTGAGGAAACTGCAAATTATTTTGGTGTGAGATAATTAACCAAAATTTTCATTGGAAATTGTTGAAGACTCCTTTAATTTATACATGTTTGTGTCACTTAAAACTTTCAGTTGTCAGTCTTTGAAAATTGACATATGAAAATAGAATGACAATTGCTCATTGAAGAATGAACCTCAAAAAGGTTAATAGATGCACAGAACTGTAAACTGAGAGCAGAATGATGGAGAATTAAGGGACTAGGGGCCTGAAGTTTACATTTAGATTCATGATTCTGCCTTGAATTTACTCAATAAGTTAGTTAAAGATCTTTAAAACTGTTTATGAATATAGGAATGAATAGTCAAAAATCTTTTAGTAAAATGATGTTAAATTTCTACTTCTAAATTTGCCATTAAACTTTGTGTTTATTGATTAGTTATTTATCTGCTGGTGAAATATTTAAATCAACTACACTACTCTGAGGTTTATTAACAGTCTGTGGAAAATATCCCAAACTCTGCTAATGAAAACTTACGAATGGACATATCAATCACTGTAGTTTTTGTAGTTAGTTAGGGAAATACAAGTAGCATTTAATTATACCCATCTGTTGATTATCCACTCCATGAACCAGCTAATTCACTGGCTTTCCCATTGGGACCACTTCTCCCCACTGTCAATCATATGTTCTTATGGAATATAAGCTTAAAACAACAATGAGACTAAAAAGAGTAAAATTATGTATGACTCTCATAATTCATTAAAAAATCAAGTATAAGTGATTTAGGCATATACTAGTTCTTTGCATTATATGTCCAAATTTTCTATGTTAATACTTCCGTTAAATTTTCTGTACTGTATTTCCTTTTGTTTGAGTAGTATGATCTTATTTTTCCAATAATATCCCAACACACACTTGAACATATATGCATACATATTCTCCCTCTCGCTGTCTCTCTCTCTGTCTGTCTCTGTCTCTCTCCCCTGCCCTGTCTGCTTCCCTCCTGTCGCCCTTTCTTTCGAAAAGCATCTAAAATGTTACTGCTATTTATAGGTGGCTTTATTTGTATACTTTTCTGTATTTTCTGAATGTTCTACAGTTAATATGGATTGCTCATGTAAAATACTTTTTAAGGTATATTAGAGTAATTCAGGGGATACCAAATAAATTTAAAATGTGCTGATTTAGATCAAGCCTATTTCTATGTCCATTTGCTAGAATAATAGTAAGTGTGCCCTTCTGTTGCTTTTTAGGGTGAAGAAGGTGACCAGGGAGAACCAGGAGAAGTTGGAGCTCAAGGACCTCCAGTAAAGTATTTTAAAAATATTTTGTGGGTTAGCTTGGGAACCTAATTGCCTTTGATGGCATACATTGGGGAGGAAAAATTATTCCAAGATCTAAAATCACAATGATGTTACATGTAAGGAGGTGGGAATGGCAGTGTATTCTGTATACGAGTTAAAGCTAAGTTATATATGTTACCATAATTCTTTTATGCTAGTGATACTTTTTTTGTCATCAGTAATTGTTCTAACTCCAGGTTTGTTTTTAGTCTTCAGAATTTTAAAAAAGGATTTATCATCAGAAGAATTCTCCTTGGATTTTTCTTTCTAAACTAGAGAAGTTCATCTATATAATGCCACGATTTGTTAATGTTAACCTTAGGTTATGATAACATCCTTCTTCCAAATCAGTTTTTGTGATGAGCTAAATGAGTATGTGCTTGAACAACAATAATTCATTTTTCTGTTTTACATTTCCAGGGCTCTCAAGGATTGAGAGGTATCACCGGCATAGTTGGGGAGAAGGGAGAAAAAGTAAGATGATGATGATATAATATAAAAATATATAAATGTGTAAATTTTTGGCCATTTAAAAGTATCTTCTTATCTTCAGCAACATCATTTTTTATTTTATATCCTGTGCTTTGTAGATGTTTGGTTAGGGTCCCGCATTTCTGTTATAAACATAGCCTGTAGAAATGAGTAGTATGCGTAACACTTGTCATGTATTATATATTTTAAATAGGTAAATAGTAATAAGCAAGGCTGTTATATTTTATCTCTTTATCATCATCAATAGTTAACACTGAGAGCACTGATGCAGTAGCTGGAGAGCAAGGCTAAGACAGGGGAAGGTGGAAAGGGAGAGGTGAGAGAAGGCAGGACACCCTCAAAGACACCAGGGCCATCAGTGGCTGTCCTGCCAAGCTGATTGCTGAGCTCTGCCCTTGGCAGGGCTCATACACTTGTGGCTGGAGTTCACCAACCTGTTCCTGGCCTGGCCTCGGAGTCCCGATTCTCCTGGCATTTTCACCACAAGGTGCTCTGCCAGATGCTGGGGACGTTCAAAGAGGCAAAAGGACACCTGCAAGTTTGTTATTTACTGGGAGAAAACAGCTAATGACAGTGCAGACTAGAGAGGCATCGGCTTGAGGGTAAGTGGTGTGAGGGCCTGTGGACCGAATAGCTAATCTTGATGGGGGAACTGGGAAGGCTCAGGAAGGAGTTGGCATTAGAAAGATGAGCTGTTGCTGCTGGTGGAGGCCAGAGGCCAGGGAATGCTTGGCTGAGTGAATGTCATCAGCAAAAACATCGGGGACCTGAAAGTTCATGATGTGCCCAGAAGTGTTTTTCTTGCTCCATATGTGTGCATGTGTGTGTGTGTGCAGGGGGTGTGTGTCTAGCTTCTTTACCAGACTCTAAGAAAATGGTCACTACTTCTTAGAAAGTATGTTAGGAAACCTAATTTGCAGGCTCCCGAAAAAACACACAAAAGCCCTTCTGCCTACCACCACTTGTGCCTCTCGCTCCATTCTCTTTAGAATGCCTGTGGCTAACGGCTCATTTGTGCCATTCCACTCTGAAGCACACAGCCTTTTATTAGCAGCTAAACAAGAATAATTTACTCAATATATGAAGCTGAATATTTTTTTAAAAAAAGAGATGCACATTTCTTGTGTAGTAAAAGAATGATTTTGTGAATAATTTCTTCAATTTAATTTTTTTCAGCCTTTGTCTCTTCTAGGTGTTCTCACTCTGCCAGCTTTCCTCTTCCAGTTCCTCTTCTCTAAAAACACTGTACTTAAAAAAACAACGTATTTTAGATTTCTATATTCATGTTACCTTAAGTAATATTCTGTGAGTATTTTTTCTGTTATTAAATAATGTCATTTATTTCAAAATTGCTGGTATGCAGGCCTTTGCTTTTTCTGGATTTAAATCATGCCTAATATATGTGATCCCTCACTTTGAAACCCATTACTGATCTTGATATGCTTTTTATTTGAGGTATTTTGCTACTCGGTGTTTTTCAAAATTTCTCATTCCCTCTGATTTCTGTCAAGTTACTATGAATTAAAAAAAAATAAAAAGCTCTTGTCGTGAACTCAAACCCAGGGAGTGGTTACCTAGTAACAGCAGTTTGGGTCTGAGCTCTCGCTGAACAACATGAGAGAGAAAGCTCATCAAAGCCATTTCTATAATGCAAAGGCTGGGTGTCGCTCTCACACGCAGGATGAATGATGAATTCAAGGTCTTTCTCAGGTCTTCCAAACCCCTTCTTCCCTGGTGAATGTAGAATGCCTACCACTCTGTTCTAGTTTTTAGGGATCAAAGAATTTCAAGGCTCTGTGGTGTTTTCTCTGTGGTTTTCTTTCTTTGATTCTACCTGTGTCTGAAACTTCTATCACAGGTTTTCTAATTTTTTATTCTTACTACAGACATTGTCCACCTGGTTTTCTTGGCCTGACATCTATTCAATACTCTTTTGACTGTTTTTCATTTATTTTACCGTCTCCCCATCTCAACCCTGTTCATTAGGAGATGGCCTGTTCATTTCAGTCTCCTTTCTGCCTTCTCATTCACTTAGTGGGAGAGAAAAAGATTGAAAGAAGGGGACTGTGTTTTGTCATGCACCATAGGTAGAGAGCACTTAAACACAGCATATTTTTGTTTTAAAATCACATTTTGATTTTTTAATGAAAATGATGAGATTTTATATTTATATATGTGTGTGTGTATATATATATATATATATATATATATATATATATATATATAATACATAACCAAGTCAGAGGTAATTTCAAGATATTAGAATTTTAAAGCTTTATAGTTCTTATGCCATCCATCACTTGGTAGGATGAGTCTGTTGTTGAGAAAATAGAGCAGTTGCTTTATGCAAACTGAACCTAATGTCTATCCAGGATGGCAGAGGGGCTGCTCAAATCTTTCTTATAATTCATTCCTCTGAATCACATGGCTGGACTTAACGATTCTTCTTTGTTGATGGAAACCCAGAGTCCCAGACATCCCTCCCACAGCTCTAGCAGCAGCAGAGTTCATGGCAGCTATTTTTTTGGGTGGCTCCTTGGTCTTCACCATTAATGAATCCCCACAGGGATCCTGAGAGTCCTGGAGGGAGACTACTAAACATTTTCTAATAGATTTGCCAAGTTATCTAAGTAGGGGCCAGTGTTTTTTATTCAAGTCAGCAATCAAGAATGGGTGCAGTGTTAACTTAAAATAGCCAGAGTGCTATCAAAGTTTTGGTGTAAGTACTTTTGGTGGGATGAGAAGTTATAAGCCAGGACTTTCATATTTCAGTGTCATATTAACTACTTCTTGGGGTTCACTGATGAACAGAGTATATATTACACACAAACTTCCATTTTATGTGGCTATTAAAGTTCTTTAGGAAGACTGATGTGCCCTTTAACATACATGCCTGATCTCATTTTCATTTCTTCATCTTGTTTTCTTGCAGGGTGCTCGGGGCTTTGATGGAGAGCCTGGGCCTCGAGGTATTCCGGGTGCACCAGTAAGTAGTTTTCCTTTTACAAGACTTGATGATGGATTTAAATTTTTTTTTTTTAGCAATGATCAATGATAAATTTTTTGCTTTATGCATGTGTTTCTGCAAGTGTCTTTTACATGTGAATAATTAAAGTGGAAAAATGGGCAGTAGCTTTCATATTTATTTAAAATATTCTTAATTAAGACAAGCATCTCTTTCTTGGGTTGAGATAGGTTTATTTTTCTCATGGGTGAAGTCACATTGTTAAGTTTTTATGTTTGCTGTGCTTTCCGTTTGTATTGGTTGTCAGGATGCTTAGAATTACGGTAACTATCTCATGTCAAGTTCTATCCTTTTATTTAGGATTTCTAATCTCATTATTCCATATTTTGACTTCCATAGATACACGTCATCATTGTAGGCTGCCTCACACCCTTTCTGGAAGCAAATAAAAAGTCCATTCATTAATGATAACCTATACCACATAGAAAGTAGAAACGGGATAAGTAAAATAGAATTTCCAACTATCAAGGTCCTATGGTTCAGTGAGAAAGATGGAGCCTAACTAAACTATACATTGTAAGGTCAAGCACTAGAGCACATGGTAAAAGTAATCCAAGCAAGGTGACCTTAGAGGAACGTTGGCCTGGAAAGCAGCAGAGCACAAGTGAGAAGAATCACTGTTAGTGAACAGGGGTGCTGTCTCAGAGGCTGCCACTGTCTGGAGTGGAAAGTTTCTGTTGGGAAGATGAAATTGAATGGATAAAGCATAACTATTGTGGAGAGTGTTTAATGCCAATCTTAGCAATAGGAACTGATCCAGTAACAATAGGAAGCCATTTGAGTTTCTAGAGTAGGTAAACAATTCTACAAAAGCTGTATTTTAGGAAGGCACATCCTCTCATCTGTTGCCATCTATAAAATATATAACATTAACTTGATAATTTTGAAAGAAATCACTATTATTAACGGGAATTAAATAATACAGAGAAAAGGTTGGTAACTAATCCAAACCTCAGCCCACCATGACAGTCAAGGGGAGTAGCTGATGTACACATAGTTACAAATGTCAAAGTTACTTGCAGTATGGACCTTAATTTTATTATATCTATATCTATACATCCAAAAGCACAGAAGCATATGCATTTAAAATGAAAGTAAAAGACAAGTAAATATCAATGATCCCTATGAAAAATAATTTTTTATGACATAATATTTATAAAAAGATTTCTTGAGCTAGGCATCCATAATAGAGCAAAGCCATTGGGATGAAAGGTAATATGATGGTTTCTTATAATTTCAAAAGTCTACCAATAACCAACTTTTGCTTATAGTAACAACATTTTATTTTCATACAGGGTGATCAAGGACAGCGAGGACCTCCAGGAGAAGCAGGTCCCAAGGGAGACAGAGTGAGTTCAAATTAGTGTTCATCACTGCAGGCATCATGCTTTTCAGTGTCATCTGCTCTTTGCATTTCCTAAGTATTGTGATAATTGAGCACATCTTGTCTATCCTTTCCCTTCTGCCCTGCAGGGGGCTCAAGGTTCTAGAGGAATTCCTGGCCTCCCTGGGCCCAAAGGAGACACGGTATGTCTTCAGCAGTTTTTCAAAGTGATTGTTAACTTGTAACAAAACTTTAGAAAATAATGAAGGAAAGAAGAACGTGACTGTTTCTAAGAGACAGTGTGTTTCTCTGTGTATCTTTAGGGCTTGCCAGGTGTGGATGGCCGCGACGGGATACCTGGAATGCCTGGAACAAAGGTAGCTGTGTGATTTAGTCCAAGAGTGAATGGGGCCATCTCTGCCCTGGCCGACCAAGCATAGCATTTCCATTACTACATTACTGGGAAATTTATTTAGCTGGTTTTGACTTTCTTCCTCCTTTTAATTTTTTAATCAAGTGTTAACTCAAAATGCTTAATAAAATAGTATGCCTGTTTACTTGGTTTCAGGAACTCAGTAAAATTGTCCCATTGGTGAAAGTAGGCTGAAGGAAATTGTGTATTTTGATTGCATTTATGTCCTAAGTCCTATCCCACCTCAACCCCCTCCCTTAACTGGGTCATATTATAAAAGTGCATGTAAGGTCAGCTGTAGGGATAATCCTTTTACTTAGAAGCCCTGTGTCCTTCCTTTTCTTAAAAGAAATACAGCGGTTCATACAGGTTCAAAGATGCGATAAAAACTTTCTTTTTCAGGGTGACCCAGGGAAACCTGGGCCTCCTGGTGATGCAGGATTGCAGGGGTTACCTGTGAGTACTTAATTCTTAATATGCTTATTAGTTTATATACATACATTGATTTATATATGTAGATATGAATTTTGAGGAGAAACATGTTAAGTAATTTGATAAGTCCTGGGGAAAAATTATGCTTTAATTTACATTTTTACATTACAGTTTTGTACTTTTTCTCTGAGTAGCTAGTTATTTCTCTAATAATATACTAAGCTTTCATTTTATATTTAGCATCCCTCTTCTCTCTTTAGTGATTAAACCTATTCTGTTCTGTGTGCATTCTTTTAGGGGGTGCCTGGAATTCCTGGTGCAAAGGGTATTGCTGGTGAAAAGGTAAAAGAATGAGACTTTTAAATTAATACTTTTCTTAATTTCTTTATTATTTTATCAATATATTTAGTTATCATTTTTAATATTTATAAACTGCCTTTTATTTTATATTTGATCCTAAGGAGAAATAAAAAAGGTTTTAAGTCTTCAAATGCTACTCTCTTTCCCAGCTGCAGAAAGAATACTTTGACAGAGTGTTGCTGCTCAGATTTCCTCTTGACAGTTTCATCTTTTACCAGTAAAACAGAAAAAGTTTTAGTGTTTTTAACCACGTAAAGTAAGGAAGATATTATTAAGCCATAGAAATTATGCCAGAGAATATTAAAAAGATGTTAGACATCTTTTCACATACTGATCAACTAATGCTTATATTCATCTATCATTTTTAATAAGTGAAATAAAAAATTAGATAAAATATGAATAATGTAGAAATTGGATAGTATTAGATCACATGCTTACAGCCCTCCAATCACAGTGGTCCACAGCGTCTTGAGCAGAGATGTTCCTTAATAAGTGGATGCTGAGAGGTTGATGGGGAGATGCCTTCCCAGACCTGTGCTTTCCCTGGAGCCTGCTGGGAGGGTTTTCTCCACAGCACATCCTCTTATATTTCCTCATGTTGACATGATTGTTTATTATTTTAATAGTGTCTTTGTCAGGTAAAAGGGCTCAAAGAAGCATATTAGAGGTGAAAATGGTAAATGGAAGATATATAATTAATATTGTAAAGAAAGAAAAATCCTCTCATATTCTTGTCAGCTAACGATCTTTATTTTTTAACATTTGACATTCTTTTTTCTTTTTTTTTTTTACATTTTTGACACCTTTCTTATACTTCTGGGATTAACAAAACATTATTCTGAATCTAAAGAACTGTGATGTATCCACCAAGAAGGAGATTAGACATCCTCACACATTCTCAATGTGAAATTGAGAGAATAATGCTGTTTAAGTGTAAGAAATACCTGGACTGGGTGAGACAGATAGATGATTATGCTCACTTACCATCTAAATTATGCTGCATTTTACCTTTAGGGTAACACAGGTGCTCCAGGGAAGCCTGGCCAATTGGGGAATTCAGGTAAACCGGTAAGATTCCATAAGTTCTTTCCACACATTATAACCTGTTGTATTCACTAAGCAAAAGATTAGGGAATGTTAACTTTTCCTCTACCTGCCTTTTTCATAACAGGGCCAACAGGGGCCAGCAGGAGAGGTGGGACCCCGAGGACCCCGGGGGCTTCCTGTGAGTATTCCTTTCCTTAGGATCTTCCCAAAGTGCCTACTCAGGGCTTTGCTGGGCACTCCCCATTCATTCATTCACCCACGAATGCTTTTGATGTTTGAGCATGTGCTAGCCTATATAGACAATGAGAAAGCTATTTAGATATACAATATGCTTGTTTTTCAGAAAGTGGAAACAAAAATGAACCATTTTAAAAAAGCATGAAGACCTTTTTTGCTTTCATCCCATGTGGAAGGAAATATTTTAGTGTGATAAAAAGCAACTTTATTTAGAGATAATTCATATGCTATATAATTCACCCACTTAAAGTATATAATTAATTGATTTTTAGTGTATTTATAGAATTGTGCAGCCATTGTCACAGTAAATTTGAAGACATTCTCATCACCCCAAAAAGGAAACTCTGTATTCACTTGTAGTCATTTAACTTTACCCCCAATCCCTCAGCCCTAGGCAACTACTAATCTAGTTCCTGGAAATTTCATATAAATGGAATTATACAATATGTGGGTTTTTTAATGATTGGCTTCTCTCATTTGGCATAATGTTTTTAAGCTCATCTATGTTGTACCATGTATCAGTGCTTCATTTTTATTGTTGAATAATATTCAGTTGTATGGATATACCACATTTTATTCATCCATTCGTCCATTGATGGGCATTTGGGTTGTTTCCACTTTTGGGCCATTATGAATAATGCTGCTATGAACATTTTCCTTCACATTTTTGTTTAGACATTTATTTTCATTTATCCTGAGTACATAATGAGGAGTGGAATTGCTGGGTCATGTGGTGACTCTGTGTTTAATCTTTTGAGAAACTGCCAGACTTCTTTTAGTGTGAGTTTGCAAATATCTGTTTTGCAGCAAATGTAGCAATATATATTTTCTCAATAGATACAATTTAGCCCTCAGAGAGAAACTGATTAGGAAATATAACATTATGCACTTAAATTTAACTTTAATGTGTTCTCTGGCCTTCTAAGTTCTCTTTCTCCTTCTCCCTCTTCCCCTTCCTCCTCCTCTTCCTCTTCCTCCTCCCCTTCCCCTTCCTCTTCCTCCTCCCCTTCCTCTTCCTCCCCCTCCTCCTCTTCCTCTTCCTACTCCCCTTCCCCTTCCTCTTCCTCCTCCCCTTCCTCTTCCTCCTCCCCTTCCTCCTCCTCTTCCTCTTCCTCTTCCTCCTCCCCTTCCCCTTCTTCTTCCTCTTCCTCTTCCTCTTCCTCTTCCTCTTCTTCTTCTTCTTCTTCCTCGGAAAGTCTGCTGGGCAAGAAAAAGAACTCCAACTGAGAAAACAGGAACATTTTAAATCATTGTTCCTTACTTCTTTTAAAGCATTTCCTGAGCATGTTGAATTAGGATTTTCATGCTTTAGGAAAGTGAAATATTCCAGGTGAATATTTCATGTGAGTGTTTTCACTTCTCGCAGGTGTCTGTCAGCTGACGTCTACCAGGTGGTTCCCATAAGTTCCTCCGCAGCCACAGAAACTAGCTCCTGCTCCTCATTACGCTCCTTGCTCTCTCACTCCTCATGTATCCTTTTCTGCTCTCTTGCTTGAAGCCTATGAATATCTAATTAAAATACATCTTTAGATGGCAAAGCAATGAAGTTATAGCCAGAGCACACTTCCAAAACGATGAAGGTGCTATATGACTGGAAGAGGGGCACTGGAACTTGGAGAATGTTGACTGTTATGCCTAGTATTCACTTTATAGAGCAGAAAACTGTAGAGAGGAGCACCTGCTATATGCCAGGAGCATGCCCTGAACACACAGGTAGAGAGGGCTTGGCCAATCACCAGTGAAGTGTCATGGGGTGTATAAAACAACAAACCAGAGGAGGACTGCAGAAGCAGACGAGGTGGTGTGTGTGCAATATTCTCATGTGAGGACAGGCAGATCAGAGGAGCTTATGCCTGTGCAAGGTTTGGAGCCTGATTAAAGTTTGATTTTTGAGTTTCTGTAAGAGTCCAAATTGTTCCTGTCCCTGAAGCTCAGAGCTTTGGTGTTCTTCTGCCTTCACATTTCCTGTCTCCAGTAGGACCTTTTGCTTCAATTGCCTCCTTTTCTAGGCTCTCTTGTATTTGACTCTCCCTTTCTAAGCCCACCTTTACCACCTTGGCTTGGATCATTCACTGCTGTTGGGTTTATTGGGGTCACCTCCTGATTTGCCTTAGCAGCTCCAATCTTTCCTTCATCTACCAGTGCCTCCCAAAAGGGTTCTTGGTATTATGGCTGGAATAGTTCTTTGCTCTCCAGGACTCTTGCACACTGCAGGGTGTCTGGCATCTATGACCTCCACCTTAGAATTCCAGTAGTGTCCCCAAAGTCATGGAACAAAAACATCAAACACAACTCCAAAAGCCTGGGGAACGGCAGCGCTCCAAGTCTGCACATGCTGCCCTGCTGGTCTTCCCAAAACACAGCTTCCATCATCACTTCCCTTAAAAATCTTTAATGGATCTCCCCGGAAAGTAACAGAAAGTACAAAATCCTAAACTATCTGTTTATGTCTGGGTTTTACTTCCATTTCTGCCTTGCTCAGAGCCTGTGTTCAAGTCAAGCTGTCAATTGTGTTCAAGTCTAGCTGACAGCTAGCTGTGCTAGTTGTCAAATGGTCTCTGCACTTCCCCAGCCTGCCTGTTTTCTTCTGTTACACCCCACATTTAGATGGTTTCCATCTCCATTGCTCCTACTCAGCTTCCTATGGTTCTTCTTAGGTGTAAGTGAAATGTTAATTCCACAATGCAATTATCTCTGATTATGCCCTATCCCTCAGAGAGAAGTGACCTCTCCCAATTCTGAACCCGGCACCCTTGGTTCCTTTCCACCGCATGGCGTGGAAACTGCAGGGAGGCAGGGACATGTCTGACCCACCTTTTGTTTCTTACATCTCTTTAGTTGGGGTCCGCTATAAAGTAGTGCTCAATAAATATCTCTTGAAAAGAACTGAATTGGAGGTATCATAAATCTGGCTATGCTGCTTATGTTGGTAATAACTGACTTCTCACCTACTATAAATTTTTCTGGAAAGTGTTATGAGAGGTTATAAATATTATAGCTCTGGAGCAAAGTTTCTACAACAAATCTCCTTACTCAAAGATACATTTGTTCTTTCACTTTACATCATTAAATTCAGTTTCATAGATAAGTTCACACATTTTCAACCAGTCCTCACAAGTCTGATCAGTTTTTCTTGCAAATCTCAAACTGGGAAGCTGAGCAGAAGAAATGAAAACCCATTTCTAATGTGTTCTACTAATGGACCAGAGCTCATTAGAACACATCTTTGAAATTCAGTGGCATTCCTCCTGTCCCCACCATTGTTCCATCAGCTTTTGCCAATACCACACCAAAAACTATTGACGTTTTTGGGCATCTCCAGTGATTATATGTGAGCACATACCCTTACCACTTGGACCGTGCTTCTGGCTTTGACCATGACACTTCACTTGGCTTATACCTGTGTCTGGGTGACTCCTGGTTTGGAGCAGGCAGATGGCTGGGGACTCTGAATTGGTCTTACCATGACATGATTCCTGGTCCATTTGTCTGTTCCAGGCTTCCCAGAACTTGCCAGTGCTTTTGCTCAGCGGGTTGGGTTTGCTGTGCTCTCATGATTCTAACTGGGATCAGTGTCATGCTGATCCACCTCCAGTTTCCCGAAGATTATACACTCCTGGGGTACAGAAAGAAGCCTGTCTCATGTCTCTTGAAGTCCTCACCCCACCCTGTCACCAACAGACTCAAGCACAGAGGTCCCCATAGGATGCGCTGTTGAGTGATCTAAGCTGTCTTCGTACCCCACCCAGGTCCTGGAATGTTACCCCTGTCAGTAATTTGTGAAACAGCTGTAATAGTTATAGTTTAGACAGATTTTTATCTACCTCTGTGGGTGAGGGAATATTTAAACCTACACTAGAGAGAAATAGAAACTATATAATTCTGCAAAATTGAACAAATTTAAAAAATATTTTTGTGGCAAACCTAAAAAATATTATTGTAGTAGGAGTAATGTGATCTTCCAAAGTGAATATGAAAATGGGTTTGTAAAAGCAACAATTGATAGAAATTATCATTGATCTTCTGGCTTAATCAGCATTTTTTTGCCAAAGAGAGGCACTTAGTGTATAATACAGACTAAGTATAGTAATTTATATTTCCCGCTTCTAAAATTGGTAAGGTACTAAGGATAATGTTTATTCTTCAGCTAGTTAGCATTTGGGGTAATCAGGCAACTACAACCACCATCATCACTGTCTAGAGCACAATGGAATCAAATTCATTTTTTTTGTAAAATATTTATGACAACGCAAGTATAATGAAATCTTTTCTGTGATATTTTAAAAGTCTAATAGTTCCATTTTTATTTTTTAAATATTTTTTTTTATTGATTTCAGGGAGAGAAGGAGAGGGAGAGTAAAAGGGAGAGGGAGAGAGAGATAGAAGCATCAATGATGAGAGATTCATTAATCGGTTGCCTCCTGCATGCCCCCAACTGGGGACTGAGCCAGCAACCCGGGCATGTGCCCTGACTGGGTATTGAACCACAATCTCCTGGATCCTAGGTCGATGCTCAACTGCTGAGCCAAGCCGGCTGGGCTAATAGTTCTATTTTTAAAGGGAGACTTCCAAGTAGAATTGTTTATATGTATTTATAGAGATGAGTATTACAAAGTAGTTCCCAGTATAACAAGTCTTCAAATAACATCATTTTATTCAACGTCATTTCCTCATGACATTGATGAGATGCTGTAGGAACTTTTGTTTATATCAACTAGCATATGGTAAATGTGCTTTTATCACACATAATTTCACTTAAAGTTGCAGAACCTATTGATGATGTTAAGTGAGGACTTACTGTGCTTGTTTATAAAGAAGGTGCCCTCTCCCTCCCCCCCCCCCTAAAATTCAATGGAAGAATATTCTCAGGTGAGGAGTAATAAACAAACAAAAAACCATTATGAGATAGGTACTGTTTTTAATCCCCACTTTCTAGATGAGGAAACCCAGGCACAGCGAAGTTGAGTTGGGTGCCCAGTTTTAGCCAATGTACTGCGAGCCAGACCTCAGGCCTGGCAATGGGCTCAGTGTCAGCTCCTCACCTCTACGCTCTCATGCCTGGACAGTTCAAGTCAAGGCTCCTCAGTGTGGTTTTTATTTGAAGTTAGCTTGCCAGATTCCAGTGGTACAAGACATAATTTAGCAAATTTCAAATTTTAGTATATAGAACTTTTGTGGTGAGCAGTTAACAAAAGTCTAAGCAAAGCTGGTGAAGACAAAGATCACATAAGCCCAAACAGATTACTAAGTCTTACCCCAAACCTACAAGATCAGAATCTGGGGGAGAAGGGTGGATGGAGAGATGGAGTGGTGGAAGACATCCAGTGAAATACATTTCTAAAAAATCCTCAGGATTCTGACGCACATCCAGAGTCGGGAATCACTTACTGGTAGAGGGTCTGCATTCTTTTTTAAAGCCTTGATTGGCTTCTTAAATAGAGATGAACTGGCTGATGCGTCTGAACATGTTGGAGATATATGTGGAGGCACAGAACATCCAAGAGAAAATTAGAGCCTTTTATTATGGTCATATTTTTAATGGTAGGATTTTGCCTTTTTACTGGTTCCTTTCAATTCTCTTGTTAAAAGTCAGAAGAACTCTTATTGTCATGGGGTTTGTAAATACTACTGGGCAGAATAACCATTTCCCTACCAGCCTCCCTCACCCACATCTGAGAATATGGAAAAAGATTATGCATGTTTTTGGAATACACGGAAATCTTAAGAATGGCCATCAGAAAATCTTGCCCTAACACTGTGTAGCTGTTTGGTCATCATTGTAAAAATAAACATTACCTTCTTTTTGCCCAGTGAGATGATGTATAGAAATAACTAAGTTTAGAATGGCCAAGGATTTATAGGATGGAAGTGAAATAAAAACAAGGAACCACATACTGTCTGTTTGTGCACTGACAGAGGAGTAAATGCCCATAATTTCACGGATCCTTCCCTGCTCCTATGTATGTTGACTGCCATGGGTACACAAGTTCAGCAGAGTAGGCTGTCTCTACTGGGGTTCTGAGCCACGAATAAGTATTAACAAGGGCCTGCCAGTGGTTGAAAAATACTTATAAACTGAATAATAAGAGCTCATGAAAGACAGAGAAAATAAGATTCCAGCACAGAAAATCCTTGTCTTTGACTGGAAGGATAATTAATCTCTCCAAAAATAAGTGAAAGGTTATAGAATCCTTTATTTTAATTTAGCCCTTTCATTGTAGAAGAGAGAAAAAAGTACCGTATTAATCATCTTTATTTTGGATAAGATGGCATAATGGTTCATTTATTTAGAAGTGAATGCTTGAGGTTGTGTCAAGAATTAAATGTTCCCCTTCTGATATGATTAATTATTTTCCCCACTGATGACTATTAATCGTTCTGTGAATGAAAGTCATGTTAGCCCAATGACATTTAGGTTCTCAATCATGATGCAGTTCAGAAATTATTTGAAAATGCCAAAAGAGCAGATATACTGAAGAAAATCTGTCTTAAACTTTGAAGTGCTGGGCCAAATTAATGGGGTGGAACCCAGTCTTTCTATTTGTAAATGGACAGACAAATCTGTCACAGTGGCTGGTTTTCATTTAGACTTACTTCTTTCTAGCATCCATTCTCATAGGCACTGTCTCTGGCTTCCAAGCTGTTCACAGGGTTAAGGACCAATGTATTATCCAAACTCATACACTAGACAGGTTGCTTATATAGAAGTTTCAAGAAGTATTGCCCTCGTCGATTTGGCTCAGTGGTTAGAGCGTTGGCCTGTGGACTGAAGGGTGTTGGGTTAGAATCCAGTCAAAGGCATGTACCTCGGCTGCAGGCTCGATCCCGGCCCCTGGCCCAGGGTGCATGCGGGAGGCAACCAATCAATGTGTCTCTTTCACATCGATGTTTCTCTCTCTCCCCCTTCCACTCTCTCTGAAAAGCAATGGAAAAAATATACTCTGGCGACGATTAAAAAAACAAGTATTAAGACCATTCCGTTTAGATCCCCTGTAAGTCATATGAAATGAATGCCACAAAATTATACCTCATACCCAGAGACCTGTAATTTGGCAAATATTTCTTAATCCTTTAGAGATTTTGAAAATTCAGTAGGTTATGAATCTTGACAACTTGTTCAATTTATAGATGAATGAATGGCATGTGGGTCAGATTAGGATAATCTTATCAGAAGCATTTATAAATATTAAACATTAATATGAAATTATGTCATTTTAAAGAAAAACAAACTCAAAAGCTACTCATTTTTATAACACTGTCCAGGAAATGTGATTATTTATCCAATAACCTCAGTGTTTAGCTTAGTTGAACATGCGTTAGAAAGAAAACAAGCTTTTATCAGGCTGCATAAAACTGAATGAAGCTCTCCGGGAAAGAAATCAAAGAGTTTATGTGTCTCCTCCTCTCAAAGGTCTTAATGTTTCAAATAAAAATAAAAATTGGCGCAGAAAATGAAATTAGAGTGTTGGTTTTGATGCATCTTCATTATAAATTGCCCCTTCCAAAGCCTGTTTAACCTTTTAAGGCATGTTGAAGACAAGAATGTGTAGAACAAAGAATTTTTTTACTTGAGAAACTTCATACATTTCTACTGCCTGTCTTCAAAAATGCTATAGTAATTTAAAGGCAAATTTTCTGTTCTTGTCTCTTTTTCACTCTTTTGAGGTTCAAGATCATTTGCCAGATATTGCTTTAAAATGTACTGTATATCCGAAAGTTTACTCTGAGTTTCAGGCATTATGTGGAATTTGAAAGTAATATGCCTATACTTCAAGAACACGTAGTCTGAATGAGGGGATGAAACATGTACATAGGTAACCACAATGTAAGCTAGATGGCAGTTTAGATGCTGAGAATTACTGACTGCCATTTCATGGAGATGTATCAGTTATTTCTACAAATGGTCTCTAACCACAGTGAACAGCATAGATAACATTTGCTTAAGGGGGAACAATGAGGAGGCTGTAGGCATTTTATATAAAGGCGTCTGCCTTTAGTTGAAGATGGGGAGAATTCTTTGATGACTTATATTTAAACAAAAACCTTGGTAGGATACTGTTTTATTGGCATAGCAATTAAGCATTTGAATGTGGGCAAACTATTGAGCAGACAATCATGTTTGTGTTTTTCCAGGGCAGTAGAGGAGAAGTAGGACCAGTGGGACCCCCAGGCCCGCCAGGTAAACTGGTAAGTAACGTTTCCAAGTCTCCAGCAGTTTATTTGCTTCATACAAAACACAATGCATTTTTAAAAAATAAGCAAGGAGAGGAAAATAATTTACAAAGGGTAATTTAATCATCCTCTCCTGATTTTTTATTGTTATGTGAATACGTGGAAAAGTAAATGCATAATTTCAACTATATTTAAAATACCCTCAAAGAGTATTTTAATCAGTGTGGTTTACAGCATACATTTTAAAATCAGTTGCTACATTTGGCCTCTGGTTGTTCTTGGAATTGGACAGAACTGTGCTGAATGCCGCCTTTTTCTTCTCCAGCTGTGCTTGTTTACACAGCAAGAGGAGCAGTGGCATTGCAGGGGCTGGGCTCAAAGAGCCCTCTGTTGGGAAGGGGTGCAAATTGGGGAATTGAGGAGCTCAGAGGTGGGACAGACAGGGTAGGGGAGCTGGTCTCTCTTCTCCTGAGAATGTGGGAGAGAGGCAAATTTGAGGAACAGAGTTTAACCAACCACATCATATTTATTTTAGACAGAAGTCAACACACCCAAGGTCTGTGTGCTTTCAGTGTTTCAGTAACAGTGAATCTGAGGACTTGGTGTTTGCTTTTCAGGGTTCTCCGGGTAGCCCTGGCCTTCCTGGCTTGCCTGGCCCCCCTGGACTTCCTGGAATGAAAGGTGACAGGGTAAGATATCTAGCTCTCCAGAAAGTCCCTTATATGGAAGGAATTTCTACTGTGCTGAGAAATCAATCTTCCTTTCAGCAAGTTCTAAATTTTCTAGAATTTATCACAATGACCTTTCAAGAAAGGTATTTGAAATTACTGAGAGTTGAGATTAAGAAGCAAAAATTAAATCTATTAATATAATAATTTATCAGGAGGGGAAGAAAACTGAGGAAAGTAAAAATCTTTGTTGTAATCATGCTTTCTATTTAGTTCTAAGTTTACATTCTTACTAGTCAAATTTTACATAAATGTGATCAAAGAATGCCCCAAGCTGCCCAATGCCCTGGATAGGACAATTGTCTGTTTCTCCAGGTCTTACCTGACTCTCTTGTTAGGTGGTGAGGAGAGGGAGATGTTCTCTACTTTCACAATATTCGTATTTGTGCTTATCCAGCAGTCCAATAAAAGGGGTTGGTTCATTTCAAATTATATAGATAAAAACTTTAAAATACTGAAAAGAGTATTATATTTTATTCATTACAGGGTGTAGTCGGTGAACCTGGTCCAAAGGGTGAACAGGTAGGTCCTATTTGAATAGTATAAAATGCAGTGTTTAATGTGCATGAATGTGCTTCCCACCAGCAGGAGGCACCAGCTGGTTTGTGGGTATAATTAAAATGTTGGAGGCTAGTAGTTTTTCTCAGTGTTTTTCACAGTGAGTGAAACCTGGAGTTTAGTTTGGTCTGTAGCCTCATTCACTATTTTAATAAGCTGGAGCTATGATGGCTCTGCCTCCAGGGCTACACTTGTTCCCTTTTGAAAAAAGTGGCCCTGCTTCTCTCCACCCAATTGGTTTACTGTGATGAAGCCTCCCATAGCCACATTATAATGCTTTAAGTTTTTCTCTATCAAGGAATTAGCAAATAGACTATGCATATGAATTAGAAATCAGCCCTTTCTCTGGATTCCTTTTTATACTGTAAGAGCCCTTTTTCAAAGATTACTTAATTATTGAATACAATCAATAATCCTTAACTCTGGCAGAAACTTAGCCTCACCTTCTGGCTTTTCTCTAGGCCATATTCTTTCTTTTTTTTTCCTCATATGGATTTTTAAAAATTTTATTTTTCAGTTACAGTTTACATTCAATATTATTTTGTGTTAGTATTAGGTGTCTAGCATAGGGGTCAGACAATCACAATCATATACTTCACAAAGTGTTCCCCACCCACCCTGATATTTCCAGTACCCACCTGTCTAGGCCATCTTTTATTTGTTTGTTTGTTTGTTTGTTTGTTTGTTTATTTATTTATTTATTTATTTATTTATAATCCTCACCTGAGGACATGCTTAGAGAGAGGTAGAGAGAGAGTGTGCATGAGAGACAGAGAGAGAAAGAGACATCGATGTGAAAGAGAACCATATGACCAACCCACAGCCCAGGTATGTGCCCTGACCTGGAATCGAGCCAGTAACCTTTAGGTGCACAGGACAAAGCTCAACCAACTGAGCCACTCTGGCTGGGCTAGGCGTTTTCGGATTTGGCCTGGCCACTGATGGCTAGACTGGAAAACTGCTGAGAGCATTTTGTACTTCTGCATGACCCCGGAAGCAGTGTGGCCATTTATGGATGCTCATCCATGTTGACTGGTTAAAACTAATCCAGGGGACTAAGAACTTTAAAATGTGACTTTTAACCTTACTTTTTAGGGTCCCTCTGGTGAAGAAGGTGAAGCAGGAGAAAGGGGTGAACTCGTAAGACTTTTTTCTTTTCTGGTTAATGACAGAGACTTACTGTTTTCAAACTGTATTAGAACATATATTTTTTCTTTTCTCTGACCCTGTTATCTTTTTTGCCTTCCTTAAAAGTTAAGATTTTTTTTATATACGATA
Source organism: Miniopterus natalensis (assembly GCF_054644295.1). NCBI lineage: Eukaryota > Metazoa > Chordata > Mammalia > Chiroptera > Miniopteridae > Miniopterus > Miniopterus natalensis. The sequence goes on along the minus strand of NC_142085.1, from coordinate 32,373,375 downwards.
ACAAAGGACTCACCAAGATTACAGCCAAGATCAAGTGAAGCAGAGGGGAAACACCCCCAAGGTGATAGACTTTGGAGATCAAAGTGTTCCCTTAGGCATGGCGAATTCTCCTGTGGCTTTACCTTCAGGGTGATCCTTATGTGACTATAGAGAGTCTGCCTACCAAGGAAACAAAATTAAAGCTTTAGTATAGTTAGAAAACTGGCTCACAAGCTTGACTGTGGGCATTCTCTCTAGTTTAAAAAACCCTCCAAAGAAGTGACCTTCATCTCCATCTTTAGCTAAATCCTCATGATCTACATTCATATCTAGAATTAGTGGTGGAATATTTTTAAGTTTTTTTCTTTTTTTAGCATAAAAGCATGCATATTTGGCTTGATAGACTTTTGGGTTATGTTTTAAAATATTGTTAGAGTTTGAAAAATAAAGTCATCAGGTTTAAATGTCTATTACATTTCATAACAGATTGCTAGTTTAGTATCTTTTGACATTTTAATTCTCAACTAGCATTTTAGATCTGGATGGAGCCTTGGATAGCTCTGATTCAACCCTGTTATTTAAGAGATAAGTTAGCCAAGGCTGGGAGGTTACATGGCTCACACAGGATTACAAAGTTAAGTAGCAAAACTGGGAGTAGAATGCAAGTTTTGAGTCTAATGGTTTTCTGTGGTGTCAGAGTTCATCTGTTCACTGTTTTCTATAGATTTCAGCAGCATAATAACCTGTTAAATGTTTTTAGAAAACTATCATGTGAGTACATTGTTCTAATATAATTTTGTTTTATTGATTTAGGGAGATATAGGATTACTTGGCCCAAAGGGAACTGTAAGTATAATGAACAGTAATCGTATAAAATATAAAAGTACCAATAATACTGTAGAAAATGCAATACTCTGCTTTATGAAATCATTCTGTAAAATCCAATTCTTAATGGACTTACCTTCAAGGAAATGAATGTCTGAGTTTATTCTTTAAGTAGTGGATTAATCCAAAGAAAAAAATAACAGTGTAAATGGATCTGCCTATTGAACTAGCCATTTTAAAGGAAGCCTTTTTCATATTTTAAGTGGCTCAATGAGTATATTACACAGCAATTTCTTCCACAAATGGACCGTTTTTAAAGAACTGACTGTGCTTCATGGTGACGAGAGTATAATTGAGTTTTGTTGGCAGTTGTACAATTTATTGGCAAATATTACAGTAATTTTCTTAATCTCCTGTGTGTTCTATTTGGGGAAGTAAGATAGAGGCATAATGCCTAAGAAAATGTAATAGAGAATTATTAGAGTTAGAAAATGATTATCTCATTTAATTCATCATTTTATAGAAACTAAACTGATGTCCTTAGAGATTAGATGAATTTAGAATTATAAAACCAATTAGTAGCAAACCTGCAATGATTTGCAGTTTGAAAGGAATGCACATCTAATACAATAAGAAATTTAGTATAAGAAGAAAAGATGAAGCTCGGATCTCAATCTCAGATGCCACTGATCACCAGAGCTGTCAGTCTCCAAGTCCTTCCTGTTTCTGGAATCTCCCCTGCTCCTCCCTGTCCCTGTCCAACATATGATCCTCATGGCAGCCATGGTAATTTAGATAAAGAAGATAAAACACACTAGTTATCCCTTCCTTCTCTGCTTAAAATCCTTTAAGAATAACATTTTATGGAGTAAAATCAGATTCTTAGCAAGGTATGCACAGTTTTTGATGAAGTGCTCTCTGACTTGCCAACCTCATCTCATCTCCTTCACATCTGGAATTCATCTGTTTGCAGTTCTTTTTCCCTGGCATGCTGTTTAATGCCTTGTGCTGTTCACCTAGCCTGGTGCATTCTGTTTCTTTCCTTAAAACAGTTACCTCCTCCTTAAGCATTAACCCCCATCTTCAGCCCCGCATTCTCTGGGAAGACTCACCCAGACTTGGTTACAGTGCCCAGCCCTGGGCTCTGCACACACCACCAAGTTGGAAATTATTACTTTGTATTAACTTACCTGTTTACATTCTGCCTCTAAACAACATGTAACAGTCTCAAGCTTCAAGGAGCATCTTTCTGCTTAAGAATCTTTGACAGGCCTGGCCGGGAGTGGCTCAGCGGTTGAGCGTCGACCTAGGATCCAGGCGATTGGGGTTCAATTCCCGGTCAGGGCACATGCCCGGGTTGTGGGCTCAATCAGTGACTCTCTCATCATTGATGTTTCTGTCTCTCTCTCTCCCTCTCCTTTCCTCTCTCTGAAATCAATAAAGATATATTAAAAAAGAAAAAAAAGAATCTTTGACAGAAATGGTTTAGGATTGAGAAAAGTGTAAACGTTAAACCTTGATAGAATTTGGTAATAAAGATGGTATTTCATGATCTAGCAATAATTACTAATGTTCAATGGTAAGCATTCAGCCTATAAAAGAAAAAGTGAATGAATGATGCAGTGGTCACTTCATTTAAATTTGGATATAATACTAGGAATTCGATCTTGATTCATTACCTCCCTTCCTACCACTGTCTTCTCTGACACGACCCAGGTAATGCTGATGAAATTGTAGTGTTCTGTCCCAGAATTAGGGGAAATAGTTACTAGCAGGACGACTTTTGCTGTCCTCAGTGATTTCAGCATAGACAAACTTGATAGTAGGTGAAGTCTGTTTCTACTTTAGTATACCTCTCCTCAACTGAGGAATTTCTCCCCAAAGATTTAGGGTGCTCATGATGTCCTGGCCATGTTGGCCCTTGATCTTTTCACCAAAAATTTCTTGTCCCTTGTTCTAGCAATATTTCAGCACTGCAGGCAAGATAATACACTGATTCAGTCTCCTTTGTTTTCTGCCAGTTCTTCAGTGCATTTCTGAATTCCTTTTGGCTTCTCCTCTGGGCTGCTTTAGAAGCTGTTACAGTTTTGCACTCTAGCCACCTGACAACTCCCAGGCCTTCCATTGTACATCCTTAGTTCTCCCTGTTGACACTGTCTTTCGGGAGGTCTTTTAAGCCGTAATTTCTTCATAGGAGCAATTTTGACAGATTGACTTAGATGAATATCAATTTCCCCCCCATAGAGAGAGATTGGGAAAAGCACACTTGCTGAGCTTTGTTTAGATGTGTTTAGTGAAAGCATTGCTTCATTGCCTTCTTCCCTTCAGTTTGAAATATTTGACTGTTTCAAAAAGCTCTTTCTAGATAAATGTTGCATATGAAAAGGAAGCAGGATTCAGTTGCTTTATGAGCATTCCTATCTTGAACTCTTGCGTCCCTTGCTGCCTCCTGTTCTTTTATCTTTTCATTCTTATTCTATAAACAACAGTACATTGTAACTGCTGTGCCACAAATTCCACCAGAAGTAGTTTAACAAAAAGCGAATTAATTTAGTCTCTTTCGAGCAGTTATTGTACGTGAGGACTCTTTTAAATGCTTTCAGTGGTCTGCTTTCAGAAAAAAAAATTGTAATGTGTATATGCTTTTGTGCTAAAGTAACTGTTTATTTCTAACTTCTTTAATATTTAGAATTTTAACTTTTCAATAGTTAAATTATGGACTTCCTCTTTCAGTATTTTAAATGCATTGATTTTAAACACAGCATTTTAAATGTGGTGTTTTAAATGTATTGATTTAGTTCATGTTAGTGTTTTATAATTCCTGGATTCATCTGGCATTTTCATATTCTCTAAAGAATGTAATAAAAGCTAAATACATTATGTTCTTAGAAATATGATTATTTTATGCTTTCTGTATTGGTGATATACAAACTAACATGTCCTATAAGAACTCTGTGACCTTTTTGTGGCCAGAAAAAGTTAACAAGCCTTATTAAAAGCTAACTTACTCTTAGCAAGTGGCTTAAAGTATAAAGAATGCAGTTTTTAAAATGTATTATTTCAATTAACATTTTGAGATAATAACTATACAAAAAAGAAAGATTATTTAAAAGGTTACTTGAACTGGAATTCTAAGAGATTGGGGTGTTTTTGTGCAGTTACATTGAAGCTTTGTCACCTCTGAACAATACCTCTTAGCAAAGAGAATGTAGTAAACCTCAAAGTTTGTGTGTTAATATTGTAACAATATTAGTCAGACAATGACTTGTGTTTAGTCCTGGTTTCATCGTGTGCCTCTTTGTTCTAGATGGGCAACCCCGGGGAGCCTGGCTTGAGGGGGCCTGAAGGCGGTAGGGGGCTTCCTGGAGTGGAAGGACCGAAAGGACCACCTGGACCACGAGGCGTGCAGGGAGAACAGGGTGCCACCGGCCTGCCTGGGATCCAGGGCCCTCCAGTGAGTGGTGGGCAGTCCTCATGGTTATTTTGTGGAGACTCCATCCCACAGCACAAGGGGTCAGGGCAGCCTGGCTAGGCCAGACATCGCTCCTGAGCAGTGTGGGCAGTTGCCCTGTTGTAAATCCAGCCACTTGTTCCCTGCCGAGTCCGTCAGTTTACCATGTAATAATGTCCTGTTTATGGTTTCGTGTACAAACTGCCTTTTTCTTTTCTGCCCCAGGGTAGAGCACCGACAGATCAGCACATTAAGCAGGTTTGCATGAGAGTCATGCAAGGTAAATAAAGCATAATGGCTTGATTTTTATATGCTTTAAAAGAGGGACATTTTGAGTAATACTAATGTCAATTCCATTTTATCCAATTTGTTGTCATTACAATAGCTTATAGCCTCAAAGAAAAAGAAAAATGTTACCTTTCTGTATTAGTCTGTTTTTTGTTTGTTTTTTGGCCAAGGGTGTTAATTTACCACAAAGTATACACATCACACACACACACACACACACACTTGTTTTTCCTTTGAAACAATTATCAAGTATCTCTCCCTTCTTCAACGCCCTGCCTACCACTCTGTGAGTGCCCAGCACTGACCGAGGGTCTTCCTGTAGATTATATGAGAAGTGACAGACTCCATGCCCCTAAGAAGCATAAGGACATTATGGCTACTCATTTACCACTTTTATTGAAAATCGATAACTGGTATTTACAAAAATGGTGATAAATGTTCACATTTGTTAACCTTCATCTAAATTGATCTGTAGCTATGGCAATTGCGGTTGCCATACCTGTTCAGAATCGGTCTAGTTCTGAAACCACACTGAAAATGGACATGTGCAAATCCTCCTGGGAGGAGATCCCGTAACCCTGGGGCCTTCTAACAAATAACTATCTTACTCTGGTTGAAATCACTCCTGGCAGAAAGACATATTCTTCTTTGTATGCTCGTAAGATCGTCTAATTTGTCTCGTAGACTTGTAGAGTTTTCCATAATGAAACTGTCACCTCTGCATTTGAAAACCAATATAAGTCGCTTCATTGCAGACATTTTCTCTTGAAAGGATACTTCAATTTTAAACATCACACATCTAGAAAATTGTGATTTTATGTTAACTCTTACTTACGTAAGGCACACTTGGAATACTCGGACTGAAACAATTTTAAAATGTTGGTTAGAAATGTGTTTCCAATTCATATTCTCCTTCACACCCTAAAGCTTGAAAATATATTATATTAGAATATTTACCTTAGAGTATCTTAATGGGGAAATTGTCTTGTTCCCTATGGCTTTAGTGGATGATTCTTAATCTATTTAATGGTTCCTGCAAAAGCCCACACAGTTATTAATTTTAAGACAGACTGTGACCATTCCCAGGAAGCAGGCTATTTTTAATATTTATTGTCTATTCCAAGCATGAAAAAAACTTCTGAGGAGGATTCATAAGAAGTCATGAATTCTCAGAGTATTTCAAGTTACTGAGTGTCTTCCAACTAAGCATGTGAGGCCTGGTCTCAAATGGTGTCCTGATACTAATTCTGGACATCGTCCTTGGCTTTTGAAGAGCTCTGGACACCTGCTTCTACCCATGTGAAGAAACCCATTCTCTTCCCATCCTGGGTTCTCTGATAACAAGTCAGGATTCAGATGACATACTCCTCTTAGAACTCCACTCACCTGAAGCCCTGCCGTTTAGTGCTTTTTAGCCCCATCTCCTCGCCCCTGGCCTCACAACAGCAGGGCCAAATATATCCAGGGAGAGCTGAATAAAACAGCCCCAGTGAGGCGTCTTGGCAAAGACCACGGGAAAATGATCCAACTTGATTCTCTTCTCACCACCAATTTAGAAGTTCTGGTGACACATTCTTTAAAAAGGCACTGGAAATACCTCTCTTTTCATTTGTATCACTTTCACGTTTCTGACTTTTCTGCTCTGTTTTGTTTATTATCATTTAGAGCATCTTGCTGAGATGGCTGCGAGTCTCAAGCGTCCAGACTCTGGAGCCTCTGGCCTCCCTGGGAGGCCTGGTCCACCCGGGCCCCCAGGGCCTCCTGGAGAGAACGGCTTCCCAGGCCAGATGGGACTTCGTGGCCTCCCAGGCATTAAAGGCCCCCCTGGTGCTCTTGGTTTGAGGGGGCCTAAAGGTAAGGCTTTCTGCCCAGGTGGAACCAAGGAACTCACCCTGTACTTTTTCAGGTGTGTTCGTAGGTCCTACCAAGCTCCAGGTATTCTGTGAGATACGATGTATTATTGTCTTTTGCAATGTTGATGGTAAAGATTAGAAAACTGTTATATGGTATTCTCTTGACGTTGCTCTACGACAACAGTAGACTAAACCCTAGCATTAAGGTCCCTTGGCTTTCAGCACTGATCTTTTCCAGTTGTACTCTGCCGCAATCATAGTTCAAAATAAACTCCACAGGACTAATAAAGGCTCATTCGCTGTTTATTTTTTTCAGACCTAAAATTATTGTAGAAGTCTTCTAAGATGACAACCAGACTTAGGATATTTGTATCTGATACTTAAACTGACAAAATTTATTAGCGGGACCTAAGAAAAATTACATCATGAGTTGAAGCGGCCACTCCCTTCTTCTAAAAAGTCACATTGGATATTTGGTTTTGATGGATTTTTTTTTCTAGCTCTGAAGTACAATCTCACTGTATTCCTTCTTTAACATGTGAGGGAGTATGAGAGTCTGTTTCTTCCCCTTCTACTTAATGCACTTTAAGCCTTTGCATCCAGTATTTTTCAGAAAAATAGGGTTGTGTGTTAGGTATTAAATAGGACTTGCAGGAGGACTGATTGCCTCAGATGGCATTTGCTAGTTGAGGTAAGTTTGTCAGCCTGGGGTGTGTGTGCCCTGGATCATTCACAGAGAGGACTAGGTAAGGAAAGGAGTCTGTATATCCTGATGAGTGACTGACAGCTCTCTGGGGAACTTCAGCAAAGCGTGGCATCAAAAACAAGAGAGGGACTTTTATTTTTAAAATGGTGGTGCTCCAATTAGGATTAAATATTATGGTGGGAATGGTCAGAGGGCAAGCAAGCTGCCTTTTTAGATCTATAAATGAATTGCTGATGCATCTGGCTAACTATACCCTCAGTGGGGATAATTTTGTTAATTACATTTTTTTTTTTGGCATGTGCATGTTAACAAATGAGCCCTAATTGGGGCCTCTTGTAAGCCTGGCACCATTTCAGAGCTTTCAGAGCCTGGACATAATCAGATGGAGCGAACTCAGAGTTCACCTTAAAGAGAGCTGGAGAAAAATTTCCTCTGAGAAAAGCATGTAGACATTCATCTCTGTCCTGCTTTCAGCTCGTAGTTTAGGAACTCATGCCCTAGGTGCTTTCTCTATCATTAGTTCCAGTTCACTCTGTAAACCATTTCTAAGAAATCCCACTGCTTTGGGTGATTGTTGACTTAGTTGGCTCTGTTGTGCCAAAGCCTATCGTCACTCCTTAGCTCTCGGGAGTTCACTTCAGATGGTGGTTCTGAAAGAGAGGCCCCAGGAGCATCGGCATCACCAGGGACCTTGTTAGGAATGCAGGTTTTCTCCAGCCCACCCCAGACCCACTGTTCAGGAGCTCTGGAGGTGAGGCCCAGCAGGTTGTCCTCTAACATAAGCAGCTAGATGATTCCTATACAGCTAAATGCACTTGTCCCATTTTCCTGCTGAAAAGGGACACCTTGTAGGGACTATAGAAATCACAGCTCTATTGTCCTTGGATAAAAAGAAGTCTCCAGATATGGATAGAGCTTAACTTTGAGTTAGTAACTGAACTCTCCTCAAGTTTCATATGAGTCCTTTAAGAAGTGAAACTGTTGACTTACTGCATTAGGAGAGTCAGCCTAAAGCTGCATTCCTCAGTCTGGACTGCACACCGGGACCCCCTGAGGATCTTTAAGAATGACTCATGTCTGAGTCCCATTCCCAGAGATTCTGATTTAATTGGTCTGGACACTGAGATTTAAAAATACATCCCAGGTGATTTTAATGTGCAACCAGAGCTGAGTACCACTGGAAACAAAGATGAAATGTTCAAGAAACTTTCTGGGAAGCTCTTAACAGCATTGAATTGTGGCTGGGTTGGGCTGGGTTGGTCCTAGGCAGATAAACCTAATTTTGAGGGGGAGAAAGGTATATTTCTATATTTGGAACCTCAAAAATGTCTCTACCACTAAGTCCACTTGTCAAGCATAGCTTGATCATATAAGGGCTTTCCCTTGATTTTCCTTCAGTACTTATGACATAGTCTGTAGTGTAGAAGTGATACAGTTCTTTTCTTTTTTCCAATAGGCTTTCTCTCCCCAGACCCCCCTATCCCTTTCTTGTCATTGGCTTCCTTTAAAGCAGCATATTTTTTTTTTGGTTTTATTTCTTAAAATTTGGGATGTGTGCAGAAAAAAGTAATCAGATTTTCTTTATCAATCAGTGCTGTCACACATTTGGAAATGTATGATTCTAGGCCACTGGACTTGACCCTTCTTTTCCTACCAATAGCATTTAATAGAAAACACATAGTATTTTGCCATCCAAAGGCTACAGATCAAATTTTCCCTGAAAATAAACATTCGCCATTTGAGACATAAATGTTTAGCCCATTAGAGAAGAGATGTATGTCATTGTCACCTGTTGCCTTTTCCCCAGGCCCAATAAAGAAGGGATGGTATGAGAGTTGCTCTGCCATATTGTCATTTTGAGATACTTCTTCTAGAGAAATTGTCACATAACAAAGAAATATGTTTTACTAAAGCTTTGAACAGTTCAGGCTGTGCTTAATTAAATCACTGTTTTCCTCCTGAAAAATTACTCTGAAAAACACAGTGGAACATTTTCAATGGGAGCTAGTAGAAATGGGCCTCAAGTCATACTCAAAGCTCAAGTCATTTATATATATATATAAATATATATATATTTGTTTTGTTTTTCATCCACGTTTTATAGTTTCATACAATCTTAAACATGTTAGGGCTGAGGCCCATGCACTGTATATATTTTATGTGTGCACTCAAGCAAGAGCAAGACAGACATCTAACCCACCTATGTTCACTTTGCTTAGTATTAAGTCATTCTTTCGTGTCATAAATACCATCTTTGAATGCTCACTATGTGGATTAATTTTAAGTCCTTATGAGCAGAGCTGTATATTCGTTCAGATATTTCAGTGTGAGTCAGACATGTCAATATGTGAGCGAAGGCTTGAGAAAGTACAGTCATAATTGTGACTAACACTTTTAAAAATACTAAACTGCTCACATGAAGTCAAGTCATCAGTTATAGCTTTCAGTCCCTGGCCAGGTAGCTCAGTTGGTTAGAGCATCACCCTGAAATGCCAAGGTTGTGGGTTTGATCCCTGGTCAGGACACATGAATGCATGGATAGGTGGAGCAGTGGATCCATACTTCTCTCTCTCTTTCTGTCTCTTTCTCCCTTCCTCTCTCTCTCAAATCAATAAAAAAATTAGCTTTCAAATAAATGAAATAAATAGCAACTATGGAGCGATGAGAATTTATTTCGTTTTAGCCACTCTGTTTATAATGAGCTGCTTTTCTACTTAAATTGAATATTTTCCTTCATCCCTTATATAAAGCTGATTTTATATGTATTTTCTGACATAAGAGGCCAACAGGTGGGCCTTTAGTTCCTTGAGCTGCTTTTTGAACGTCTCTAAAGAAGCACAACCAGGGTTGAAGAAGTAGATTAACCCTGGTGATAAACAGAACCAGGCTGTGGAGCGGCAGTCGGCAGCGTGGCTGTCTTGGAGCCCATCTGAAATTTGTTTTCCTACTGTTAACATATCACTATTACCGATAACCAGAATACAGCATCACAACTAAGGCAGCAGTCTTCCTCCTTGCAAGCAACATTTTCAAGTTGTCATGGCTTCATGCTGAAAGTGTTTAACTTCCACTATCTGTGTGAAAGTTGCATTTTAATTTATAATCTTCATCTCATGTATAAAAAATATGGCACATTTAAAGATACTCTTCTCATTGCCAGTCTCCAGAATTGCAGTGCTCTGACATTTAAATTGCTAAGTTAACAAGAGTGCTTCAGCTGTTAGTTTTAAAAATGCCAATTGTCATATCTTCCTAATACAATAAGGCTAGATTGATGATGAATATGAAAAAAACTAGCTTATGTGAATATGAGTTCATCCTGAGCTCTGTATCCTTACACAGTATTTATATAAATTTAAATTGTTTTGAAAGTGTAGTTGATTCATCATAAAAATATCCACATAAGGGCATTCACAGTTAAAATAAAAAATATAACTATTTAAACATTCCTTCATAATGAGAGACTATTTGACTAATGTATCGATGCTTGTACAGATATGCTTCCTATTTTTGTTGTGTGCATGCCTTTGTTTTTTAAATTATAACAAAGATTCAATATTGAATGAGGTTGGGCTGTTACAGATGTTTGGGGAAAATGATTATGTATAGAATTTGTTACAAAATACCATTGCATTTTCTAAAAGTGTAGAAAATAATATAATACTAGATTAATGAGATAGCAGAATAATGCCTTGTACTGGGAGCAGTAGAAGTCATTTAGGACAGTTGAGCAGGGTATTAGTGCGCTTTGTTAATGAGGCCAAGCTTCTGGGTTTGGTCTCTGCAGGGGCCAGGATAATTAATGCAGCTTTGTTCTGTGACTGCTGATTCCCTAAATTTAATCAATTGTCTTGCAAGTACACATGGTTGGTTTCAATCCAAAGCATATTCCCTGTAAATAATAAGTCCATAGTAAAATGTAGGCACTTTTGACAGCACACCTTAAATTTTGGAAATTCATTAATTTATTTTTGGCAGTACTAAATTTACATTATTCAAGAATTTTAAAATGTATAAAAAGATATTTAGTAAAGAGTTTTTCTGCCACTCCTGTCTCACATTTGCTGAGGGTTTTTTATTCTTCCCATTAGGTCATCGCTGTTGTTAATTTCTTAGACATTCTTACTTACATGATATGTATGGATATATGAATACAGTAAATTTTCCCTAGAGTTTTCAAAAAACAAATCATATTGTCCTGTACTAAGTGATCTGGACCTTGTGTTTTTCATTTATCAATGGCTTGGAGATCATTTCGAAGAGATTCCTGATTCCTCTTCACAGCTGCATAGTATTCCATTCTGTGGAAGTATTATAATGTACCTAACCCTTTAATGGGCACTTAGATTGTTTTCAATCTTCTGCTATTACAGTAAGGTTGCAGTGAGCACCACTGCATAGGTTTCATTTTTGTACAAATATCAACATAAGCTCTATATCTTTAGGATAAATTCCTAGAAGTGGACTTGCTGGGTAAAATGGTACTTCCATTTGTAACTTTGATAGGTATTACCTTCTAAGAGACTGTACCAGTTTACACTCTTATCAGCAATGTGTAATAGTGTATTTTTCCACAGATTTGCTAGCACATGTTTAATTGAACTTTGGAATTTTTGCTGATCATATAGGTAAAATAGCATTCTTGTTATTCTAAGTTTACCTTAATTCTGTTATGAGAGAGGTCAGGGAATTTTAGAATATATTTAAGAGCCATTTTTATTTCCTTTTACTAATTTTCTTGCTCATGTATTCTGCTTATTTTTTTATTGCGTTGTTGGCTCTTTTGTATTGATTTCAGGAACTCTTCATATTAGAGTTAGAACTCTTCATATCATAATAGAAAGGCCACCTTGAATCTGAGGTTGTAAAGTAATTCTCTCTTGTTTTCTTCTGGTTCTTAAATTACATTTAAAATATTTGACACATTTGCAATTTATCCCAGATTGTGGTGTAAGGAATAGATCCAGCATTTTTTATTTCAAGTAGGCTACCCACTTTTGTAACACTATTTATTGAATTGTTCAACTTTTTCCCACTTTAAGATGCCACCTTTTACAAATCAAATTCCTGTGTGTATTTGGGCCTGTTTTTAGACTTTCTATTCTGTTTCACTGGTCTGTCTACTCATGCACCAGCCCCCCAATGTTTTAATGGTTTAATATTTGGTAGGATTAATCCCCCTTGAGTTGCCTTTCTTTTTGGAGCTCTTATGGCTGTTCTGGTTTATGTGTTTTTCTACACAAACTTCAGAATCACCTCTCTGGTTAAAAAAAAAAAAATCTGTATTTTAATTGGGATCATGATGAAAATTCAGCTGAGGGAGAACTGACAGCTTTTTATGATGATGTCGTTCCATATAAGAACATTTTCCCAGTCTTTTTGTGTCCTTTAGAAATGTTAAGGTTTTTTTCCATGTCGGATTTTCATATTTCTGATTAAACTTATTGCTAATATTGATTATTTTAATAGCTATTATAACTGGTATCTTTTTTCACTACTCATGACTGGTTGTTGTTTATATATCTGAAAATTATTGACTTCCATATGTTAATTCTGCATCTTGCTGTTTTACTGAATTAGGTTATTGTTGGAAGTAGATTTTGAGTTCATTTTCTAGGATTTAAGACATATACTCATATCACCTGAAAACAGATGGTTTTAACTCCTCAAACCAAATAATAAATAATAGTGATAAAGTGGCCATCCTTATAATGTTCTCACTTTGGTGGAACAATGTATCATGTTTCCCATTAAGCATCATGCTAGCTTTTGGGGTGAAAGGTACATTTTTTCATGTTTAGGAGGTAACCATTGATCCGTATTTTATTGGCTGTTGCATCAGGCATGTGTGTTCAATTCTTTCAAATGTCTTTTTTAGCATCTATGACTATGATTATTTGATTTCCCCCCTTAGATCTATTATTATAACTAACTTGATATTTGTCTTGCTACAATCTAGTTTGTGGCAACTTTAGGACCTTTTGGTTTCAGAATTTGGGCTTTGCTTAAAGTTTAAAATAACATAACTTTATTTTTATAGGTATATAGAAAAATAACATCATTTCTCTAACTAAATGCACCTAGGTGACTTGGGAGAAAAAGGGGAACGTGGCCCCCCAGGAAGAGGTCCCAAGGGTTTGCCCGGAGCTACAGGTCTCCCAGGTAAGTGTGCTGTACGGAAGGATGAAGTTGAAGTTGGTAGCAAGTGGGTAGGCTGAACTGGATAATATTTTATAGAATTGCTCTTTAATTACTTAAGCATATCTTGTGATACTCAAGAATGACTGGCATCACTTTTTCCAGACCAACTTTAATGAAGAGTTAAATGATCTCTAAATCACATCTGTGTTCTTTGTGAGAAAATATGTCAGGACTTGAAATACTATTTTTTAATAGATGCTTTAAAAAATTGTTGGCCCAGCCACATGCACTTATAAAATTCTGAAGGAATGGGTTCCTCTCCATTTCAAGCTCAGTTGATAGTTTCCTGTTTTTTTAAAAAGTTTTAACTAAAAAGTCAGAGCAACAGGAAAATCCATCCAAGTTTTCAAACTATTCATGTTGCATGTAGAGTAACTAAAATTTTATTTGAAAAGCTCCTGTTTCAAACATCCTGACTCTCCAGAAATCCATATCCAAAAAATAAATAAATACATAAACCTGAACGTTCCTACCCATAGCCACAAAGAGCCACGCACAAGCCACATATCACTGCTGTGTCAACTGAGGGGACAAAGCAGCCTGTGTGTGAGAGGCTGGATTCTCTCACTGGGCATCTGTTCTCTCTTTACACACTGGCTACTCTGTCCCCCGGAGTCCAGGCTGCAACACAGTCATCCACTGGGAAATGACTTACAGGCCCAGCCACGAAAGCAGCATAGCAGGATCGAAGGCCAGTCAGCTTGAGCATGAATGACTGGCTGCCTTACAGCACTCTTTTATTGCTGCTCAGGAAGGTTCCCAAACCCTGGAGCTGAGGAGGGTTGAGGTCAGAAGAGTTGTGCAGAGAAAGGATGGCACATGATTCCACAATGGATTTGCAAAACTTGTTTTAGGGGAAAGTTAGAAGAAGAAATAATCATGTTCTAATTCTGCCACAGGCTTACATATTCAATCATGGCTATAATTGCAGCCCCAAACATCATTGCTTTCTAATTATACATTTCATTGCTCCTGGGGATAGCTTTCTCATTAAAATACGTTTAAAAAATATAAACGCATTTGGAGATAGCTGAAATACTGCTTCTCTAAAACTGTGGGCCTGTCAAGATGTTTTCACAAATTGATATATTTTTTGTGACTGGAAAGGGAAAGAATCTGGGTGGAGCTAAATGGGACCAAGAGTAGAATATTTTAGGTAAGTCTTGATTCATTGATAGATGTTTAGAAGAGAGAAACTAGAAATAGAATTTACTGAGTGCTTTTCTCCTTTATCAATGGTAGCAATATGAGGTTTTAAAGCTGACAAAATACCACCATTACAATTTATTTAATTATCCAAATACATACAGGATAACTTTATAATTTCTCCTCCCATTTTGTTGACAAATCACTTAACAGTTGTTGGAACAGCGACTTGCACTATTGGCAAGATTTTCCTCTAACAAAAATATATTGTCCTGGCTGGTGTGGCTCAGTGACTAGAACATTGGCCAGAGTACGGAAGGGTCACGGGTTCGATTCCTGGTCAAAGGCACATATGCTGGTTGCAGGTTCAATGCCCAGCCCCAGTTGGGGACAGGTGCAGGAGGCAACCAATGTGTCTCTCTCACATCGACGTTTGCCTCTCTCCCTCTCCCTTTCTCTCTCTACCCCCTCCCTCCCTTCCACTCTCTCTAAAAATCAATGGAAAAATGCCCTCAGGTGAGGATTAACAGAAATATAAAGAAAAATATATTATGGTTTCTGGTGACTCTTTCAAAAAGTCTGTTGGAAAAAAACATTTTAAGCTTAAAAATCGGAAGATTGAGGAAGGCTAGCTCAGTATTGCAGTGTCTGGGGCTGCCACCAGGGGCGCACGACCCCCCACGTGCAGTAGCCCACTAGGAGTCTACTGCAAGGGTTTTACAGGGGCTCCTGGACCATTGTTCTACCAAAACAGGGCTTGGCTGATTTGCTTTTTAGCACACGAGACATCAGTGTACAGGCAAAATGGTAAGGTAGGGCAAGCTCACCGTCGGCAGCTCTCCCTGGCTGTCATCTTGTCTCTCTTATGAAAAAAAAATTAATTTGTTACAGTTGGTCTTGGATTTAATACTTAAATTTGATTTGTTAAAAAATGTTATGGGCCCCCTTTCTCGGGACTCCTGAGACCTGCCCTTTTCCTTTCTGCCTTTGCCAGTCCTTGCCCCTCCCTTCCTGGTTCCCCTCTGAAATCCTAGTCTTGCTTTTCCTGTGCTTCTGTTATATTTTCATTGAGAAGATACTTGACATTATTTTTTAAAAATGAAGGCTAACTTTCAAAAGCACACAGACGCAAAGAGGCCATATTTATCACGCTTCAAGGCACAGGCCAGGGCTTTGGATTTTAGGTCAGCTCTCATTCTCTCGTCCGTGCATAAATAAGCACTTTCCCAAATTCATCAAGTTTCTGAACAACAGCTTTTGGGATCATCCCTCCTCTAAAGCTAGTACACTGAAAGTGGGCTGTTGGGAGTGTGGGCTCCACAGTTCAGGCATCCTGGACTCCAGTCTTGAGTCTGCCTCTCACTACTTTTATGACATGGGGCAATTTACTTAATTGCTCTGTGCCTCAATATCCCCATTTATGAGATAGTGACAATAGTATATTTGTGATAGCATAATTCTGAGAACTCTGTCCATGTAAAGTGATTAGGAACATTTCTGGCCGTAGTAAGTGCTCAAGAAATGTTGGTGATTATTACTGTCATCGATATAACAAATCTACCTTTGCTTTCTGAGGTAGATGAAGGAGAGCAGGGGCACAGCGGGACCCTAGGGAAGCCCCTGCAGCTTTTCGCTCCTGCTCTCGGGGGACAGTAATCAGCTACCGTTCTTCTCTTAGCACCACTCCTAACACCTCAGACCTACCCCCCCCCCCAAAAAAAATCTTCTTCAACTTCAATCACAAATGCAAAGCGCTGACTGGCAGTAGATTATTTCACTGATTAATTGTCTGCTGAGAGGCTGGGCCATTTTAAATTTCCCTGGTGGAGCTTGGAATGTGATTAGGAATGTGATTTCCGTCTCTCACAAAGATAATTGTAATAGGACTGTAGGACCCAGAGGAACCTTCAATGTTACTCTGCGCAGAAGCTCTCTGGAACCTTCTAGGTAAATACATATCTTACCTAAAAGAAAGAGCCTGCAGAACAAGATATTCCACAACCTTCTCTGTGGTACCTTCTGTTGGATTTGGGACTCAAATCCTCCTGAGTGGAATAAAGAACATTGGTCATTCTTCATGCTAACATATCTGATATATTTGAAAAAATGTAACCAAGACTTTCATTATCTATCAATTATCAGAATTCCTTTATTCTTTCTGCACAGTTTTAGTTCTGTCTCCCCTTCATGTCTGTCACTTCGTTCAGGGTTAAGAATTACATGGCCCTTTGGGTTGTAATGCTGCGTCCCCCAATGTGGATCACAGTTTACTGTTACAACCATTACATTGACTCCCATTTTGGTGCAGTGCTCTGTTGTTTAAAAATCTCACATATGCCATCTGTTTCTTCTTACAGCCAGTAGTCAGGGCAGATAGGTAAGAAGTCTGGGCTCTGGAACCAGGCTGCCAGGGTGTACGCATCCCTTTGTTTCAGCTACCCTACCTCTTAGTGCTTCAGTTTCTCCTCTGCATAGTGGAAATTATAACCGCACCTACCTATAGAGTTATTTAGGAGGATCCATGTATATGTTACTTCATGTAAAGGCACATAGAATAGTGCCTGGCATATGGCAAACTTTCTGCAAATTTAGCTGTTATTATTATTATTACTCTTTTTATGTTTGAGGAAATAGAACAAAGGTCCAGTGTCCCGACAAAGTTCTCTCAGGTAATTAGTGACAGAGGCAAATATTTATGCTTCCTGCATCCAGGTTCACTTAGACAAAATGACGGCTGGCTGGCTAGTAATATGATCAGTTTGTCCTCAGCACCTCAGCCATTTGGCTTCGGCACGTACCCTAACCACTTAGTGTCACGATTCCCTTTCTGCCTCTTTCACAGAGCTGTGTGGGTCACATTAGAGACCCCTGGGACTCTAGAGCCCCTTAGCAGAGGCCTTTAGCAGTATTACTTGATCAGGGCGTCTCATTAAGCATAACTCTCTCTGCCTGCTGCCATCGAACTGTGCGATGAGATCCTTGGCACTCCGAGTTCAAAGAAAAATATTTAATAATGGGTCCTGACCTCCTTCGTGTTCATTCAAACTCATGAGGGAAAGGAGTTAAATGAGGAATCCTATATATGTGACTTGTGAGCTGAGCTGCTTTTCCCTTCTTGGGTGTGGAGGGTGGAGCTGGCTTTGTGCTGGGCCACACTAGATGAATGGGCCATTCAGGATCCTCATGCAAAAATCTGCACATAGGTGAGCTTTGCTTGTGAATGTTGAGTGGAAAAAACAAAACCAAAGCAAAGGGCGCACTCAGTTTAGCTGTAAGTTTAGCAGTAGTCATTTATCCCATTTCCATTGCTGCAGCCGTTTTATTTGGTTGTGGGCACATAAACATTTTTACGTAACCAGTGGATTAATATCGAATACCCTATTTCATACCTTAAATTATTTTATTTAAAAAATTTTAAAGTCTGCATACATAGTCCCTTTCATTCTGTAGCTTGTATTAGATCCTTCAGAATATTCTGCTGGGCTTGACGCCCATCGACGTGACATGACTACCCTCTAGTGTGTGCACAGAGAATGACATAGACATTCAGTTTTTAAAATCTCGAATGTTTGGCAATGCCATTGTCCTCGGCCCCTGACGTTTCAGGCAGTTGGTGTAGCTAATGCACACAGCAGCCAGGCAAAGAAGAATGAGACCCCTTCAGATCCGTGCTTTCTCTTTTTCTTAAGACTTGAAAAGTAGTTTATAGACATTTGTTCATGCAGCTGCTGAACTTCTTGAATGACTTGAACTGTGACGTGGTTTTACTCCCAAATTAGCTCTCACACAATAACTTTAGAGCACCTTCGAGAGTAAATGCCCAGTGTCAGGTTCACCAGAAACCAGCAGTCTGTTATGTGAAGGCTGATTTATTTTTCCTGTGGCCATTTCTGCAGGGCCAAACCTCAGAAAAATACTATCGTTAGTTTCTTATGAGACATAGAGCTCTAGAAGGATTAATGCTAACTCTTGGCTATTGTGCCTCTTTCTGCTTTCTGGTCACTTGAGGCCCAATGAATTAAACAAAAAACACCACACACAGACACACACACACCCTCAGCAGAGTTAGTAAATCACTAGGTATGGAAATACAGTTTGGTTAGGGTAGTGGATAAGGGCCCTTATTTCTAACTCAAACACTTTCTAGCTATATGATTAAGGACAATTGTTTAACCTTCCTAAGTCTCAGGTACCACATGGGGAAAATGAATAAAAAATGAGCACAATGCATGGGCAGGGCAAAAGGAAAGTATTTTATGTGGTGGTGGTGATGATGATGATGACAATGACAACATCACCCAAAGCTCTAAAGGGTAAATTTCTGTCTTTGCCAGAGGGAAAATTGGGCTAGAAGAGCGTTTGATAAAATAAATCAGGAATCCCTCTTAGTTATGGGTGCCTCGCTAGGGAAACAAAACAACTTTGAACATGACAAAAGGAAGAAATGCCCCAGAGGAACTGAGATTTGGGTGAAGTTACTGTAGGTGTAGCCCCTGTTAAGAATGGCATGGAGCTCTGTAGGGTGCATTGCACAGTTTTCTAAAGATATTAATCAATAATATCCTCATAATTATAGTAATAGTCTCCATTTATCAGATGCTTTCAGGCATAGAATTTAATTATAAGGAAGGCATTATCCCATCAGAAAGTGAGAAATGAGTGGCTTGCTAATGTCACCCTATCCATAAACGGCGGAGCTAGACTTAGAGCCATCTGTGTGTCTCCACAGCGTTCTCACCACTGAGCTGTACTTACCCTGTCTGGGTATTGATCACCTGCTAGAAATAAGGGATGCTGCTACCGGAGTGTTGTGCAAAAGAAATGTACTGGGAGCCGCAAATGCCAGTTGCACCTGAGTGTAATTTTAAGTCTTTGAAATAAGTCAGGTGGAAAAAGTATATGGGATATAAAACTGAAAGCAACAAACAAACAAGACAAACAAAACCTCATAGACACACAACAGTGTGGTGGTTACCAGAGGGAAGGGGGGGGCGGTAAAGGGGGTCAACATATGGTGACAGAAGGAGGTTTGACTTTGGGTGGTAAACACAGTGTGACATACAGATGATGGATTAATTATACACTTGAAACCTATTTAATTTTATTAACCAATGTCACCGAAATAATTTTAATAAAATTAAAAAAAAAAACCAGTTTCGGGATTATGAAAAAAAAATCTTCAAGTAGCCACGTTAAAAAAGTCAAAAGAATCAGGTGTAATTCATTTTAATAATATAGTTTATTTAACCTATGGTGTTCAAAATATCATATGTAATAAATACAACAATTTTTAATGAAATATTTTACATTTTTACATAAGTTTTCATAGACTAGGTGAGTGTTATGCTTATAGTTGGTCTCATTTTGACTTAGCCTCCTTTCAGTGCTCAGTAGCCGTATTGGCTAGAGGCTACCCTAATAGATAGCGCAGCCCTACAGGTGGAAATGTGGGTTAGGGACACGGAGAGCCTCCACTTTTAGAGACCCAAGCCCAGTGAAGGAACTTTGTCATCATCATCATCATCCGTCATTATCCCCCGTCATTTCCAAAAGCTCCTACGTACACACTGCTGGGCCGCAGGTCTAGTGCCTTCTGCCAGTTGGCAGCCTTGAGTGTTCTCCTGTTCATGTTGCATTTTTGTGTGTGTTTCAGGCGATCCAGGTCCTGCCAGCTTTGGGAGGAATGGCCGGGATGGCGAGCGAGGCCCTCCAGGGGTGGCAGGAATTCCTGGCGTGCCTGGCCCCCCGGGCCCCCCTGGCCCTGCTGGTTTCTGCGAGCCAGCCTCCTGCACCGTTCAGGCTGGTCAGCGAGCCTTTAGCAAAGGGCCAACTCAGTGAAAGGCTTAGTGCCACACAGCTGTCCCCATAAACCACCCCTGGCAAAGGAGCTTGGAGGAAAACACCACCCGAAGCTGGGGCAAGAGAAGACAGTGTATTACCTTCAACATTACTACGGAAATCCTACTTGACAATCAGATTTAGAACAATGGTGCTATTCAATAAATTCTCTTTCCTTTCCCTTGGAGGAGAGGCAGCAGAGTCATTGGTAAAAACAAACAAAACCTCCCTTTAAATACATTTATAATCCTGTTCCCAGGATCTTGAACTTTAGTGTGCTATACATACGTGATATATTGTGGGCCGCTGTGCCAATAAACAGAAACAGCTGTTTGGTTTACCTCAGTTGCAGCAGTTATTTTCATTTGTATTTAGCTGTTCTCAGATTATTGTTTGGCTATATGGAGGGTTGCAGACTAGTTGTGAAGAAACCCCACTGCAGTCAATAGAAATGGTGCCTAAAATCCCCGTGAATGTGCTCTCTCTGGAGTGGCAGGAAAGCACCGTGCTACGAGGAAGGATTTCCTCCCAGCATATGTTGGTTTCCACAATCAGCCTGCATTTTTGTGGAACTGTACTGTATCCCAAACCTATTACTATTTTGAGCTCTTTTATGTGAAAGTAAAGAAGGAATTTTAATACTCTGTTGTGCGTAAGATTTATTGATGAGATTATTTATTTTAAAGGTTTGAAGGAACATCTCTGGTTGTACCCAAGAAGAAATAAATATGATTTCTTAATCTCTTGCATGTTTTCTTGTAAATAATCATGTTCAATAAAAAGAAGTCACTGAACTTATTTAGATACATTAAAAATTGTACATTACTGCTATTTCTCTAGGTATTTGCTTATATTAGTGCTTTTTTCCCACAGAGAAATTAAAAAGCCCTTACTGTTCCCTTGAAGGTGCTACCCAGCAACAGAAATCCTGTGTGTGTGTGTGTGTGTGTGTGTGTGTGTGTGTGTGCATGTGGGGTGGGGTGGAGTGGGGCGGAGAGCTTCACAGACCGTTTTGAAATTCTAACAAAAGCTATGGACCCAAACCCTGGAGAAACACACAAATGCATATGCACAAACATGTTTGCGGACTATTTCAGAGACTTGACAGACCCTCTAAATCTAGCCTTGCTAGATTAGAAACCGCTGCCTTCATTTCAATGGTTTGTTCATTCCTCCTCTGCAGAACTTCACTGCTGCAAAATGATTGTTTCACCATTTTTCTTATACATTTTATAAATAGAGCTCAGCTAAAGCACTGGACTCTTATGAATCAGCTAGGCACTGCCTGACCACTCAAGCACTTTATTACTATTTACGTAATCACATTGGCTTCCTGTTTTATCAACATCTATATGAATGATCGATGAGACTCAATACGTTCATTCCATGTCACAGTGCATATGAGTGACATGTCCCCGGGCACAGCACAGTGCACAAAATAGTCAATGTCTTCAGTTAGTTTATGGAACTCAATTCCCTCAAGTCGAGGGGGAGTGAGCCCTAATAAGATTTTTGATACCATTTTTCCCCCTTTGTGTGTACATTTAAAACTTTTAGCCACATTTGTTTGGCCAAATCAATCATGTAATATTTGGAATTCTTTCAAACTGCTTACAGCACCTGGTTCTGTACTTCCAGCATGGACTGTGCTTAAGGAGAGAGATTCCAACTTGGCTCCATAGATCATGCTACTTACAAACTCTTCCTTCGTGCGGAGTAGATAAGTTTGAGAAATAGAGATGATCTGTTTTAACTACTTGAAATGATCTTTATATAAATGGCAAACCTTTTCAGGTACTGTGACATATAATCCAACAAATGCAAAGAAACTGCCTTGTCTCTTCACCGAGGTGGTTTTATTTTAACTGGAGTGACATAATTAAATACAATAAAAGAGAAATTACATAACCAAATAAATATGTTTCTCAGTTCTGTGATATAATCTTCATAAGAAAATTAAAAATAAAATAACATTAGAACAGTCCATTCGAATGTTTTACAAACTCAATGTATAAAAGGCTGCAGAACAAGCCCCCCAGACACCATAAGCAACATTGGAAACAACTACTTACAAATAGGTTATGTGAAATCAGCACATCCCCAATGGTGGGAACAATCCATGTTAAACTTGGTTAAGTGAAATAATTTACAGAAGCAGTAAATATGGACTGAGAAATTGCAAAGAAAAGTGTCCAGCAAAGCCTCTCTGCAAAAGTTGGTAAATATTGCATTAGAACAAACATCTTTCTCTAGCAAAACAGAAATCTCCAAAACCTCTTTGAGATACTTTTTAAAAGCTGGATGAAGTGTCCCCTGGAGCACTTGCTGAGAGAGGAGTGTGTGAATAATTAAAGTTGGTCAGAAACTGGCATGTTTTTGAGGGGGGAGCAAATGATTTCTGATATATTTTTAGTCAGGGCCTTGGCGCATCACAATATGCTTTTCACCCCACATATCTGACAGGTTGGCTACGAACCATGGAAATCACTTCCCGGTCGGACTGAACACAAACTCACTGGCATGGTTTGGGATCACTGACCTCCCTCTAGAAGCGTATGAATGAGTAGGCCTATTGCTATGTGATTGACTTGGTTATTTACAGACACTTTATATTTGAAGCTGACTAAAGAAATACAGATATTCTTAAACGTCATTAGTTAAGTCATTTCTTTGCAACTTGAAATAAGCTTAATGTAAATCCCTACTTCAGAAGATCATCTCTGATTGTATTATTTAATTTTTGGCTATTATGGTGTCTCTGATGTATAATAATCTCACAATAAACCAATATAGGTGGAAGATCACTGGAAATACATAAAATCATACCAAATATCAAGGGAATTGCTTTTAGAGATGTCCTGGTAGCCCTGGTAAAAGGAGTGGAAAGGCAATAATAAGAAAAATAATACTAGTGAACTAGTAATTTTGCTGTTTACAAATGGGCAATGGACATAAATGATTTTAAATATATATATATTTTTAAAATATTTGTGTTCAATAAATATAGATCAAGTCCTTTCTTTTCACAGAGTAAAATAAATAAAATTCAGTTGTGTACTTGGTCCTTTTTAGTGAGCTTGTGATCTAGGATGTGGTAGTATTAAGTCCCTATGCCTTATGCCTCATTAAATATTAAGTCAAAATTGGTGACTGTACAAACATATGACTATAAATACGTGTTCAAATGCTCTTTAAATGATTAAAGAGAGGAAACGCACCACACTTGTTAGATCATCATAAAGTGGATGCTGACTGCTTTCTTTTTTTAGCCGTAATGACGTTATTGTTAATAGTCTTAGTAAGTGGCAATCCAGGCTAACCTTCCGCTGAACATCTCTTTACATTCTGCTCTAGAGCCATGTTTTCCAAGAATAAGCAGAGTGAGAACAAATGAGGAAACTGGCTCCAAGAAAATAACTTTCTTTTTGAGAGTCATTTGGGTTTTTCTTCACCCTCCAGCTTGAAAATCTGTTTGTGAAAAGACTAAAGAATATTCTTGAGAGAGCACCTGGTTGATTTACTACATCAAAGGGGACCTGAAGAGAACAGTTAAGAACTGAATGATTTATAAGTAAATGTATACATCCATTGGCATGTTTCAATGTAATTAACTTCTGTTAAGGAAACATGCTGTGTATTTAACTTCTTATTACCTATTATCATTAACAATGAAGAGCTTATATTTATAAGCAAGTTAATTATGATATTTCTTATCTCACACAGGCCCCTCTGCACCAAGGAGTCCCGAGTGACTTGAGTGAGGAGATCACTTTGTGGGACAGAAGCTGCACAAGGTTGCCTGTTCTCTGACTTTCGCTTCTGCCATGGAGATGAGTTATAAACGTAATTATCGTGAACTAAGCATTGATTCGTGTGACAAAAGTATAATTACCAGCCCCGTGTGAACAAGAGCTCTGCAGCAGACCCGTTTCCAGGGGCTCACGCTCGGGATGTCCTGCCGCAGGCCTAGCAGGACGCAACTCAAGCCTGGCGCTTTGGCCACAAGAGGAGGCGGAGTGGACGTGGTGTTAATAACTGCACCTTGGAATTCCTTGATTTAGGGTCAGATTCTTTATTGCTGAGATAAGCGACACGCTCGTTATGCATCATGAGTATATTTAGGAATCAAGGCCTCAAAGCATTACATCCACGCGAGACCCAGAGTAAAACTAGTGCCAGTCCACTTAACACCAGTGTGTTGAACTGCATCTTAAATAGTTTGATGAGGTATGAGAGAGAACAAACAAAATGGGAAAATGTTACTTTTAGCACAAATAGTTATAAAATAGGCCATGAAACAATCTGAACTTAAATACAGTAATACACTGAAAAGTATTTATCCTTAAAATATACTTTAAATAATACAGCAAGATAAAAAGTAGTAATTACCATCTTTACACCCATAAGCTTATTATAGTCAAGCAACACAACACCCTGTTGACAAACTTAAATCTTATTGAACTACCCCCATAAGTTTAGTGAAATCTCCTACTTTCCTGGTAGTACTCACTTTTGACAAATTCGTGGAGTAGCTAACTCCTTGAGTTGTACCATTTAACACTCACTATTAGACCTGAACACGAAACATTTTTTTCCACTTAGATTTTCTTAGACTTGGCTTGGGTTTTATAAGCCTGCCTTTGGTTTTATCTTTGAGGTAAATTTTTGCTGTTCTGAGTCTGTTTGTCTGAATGAGTTTTCTCTGTGTTTATCTTGTTCTTTACTCAGTTTAACTAAAGTGACCAGTTACTCTGGCTTGATCTCGTTGAGAAAATGTTTGGGTGCACCACCCAATGAAAATGAAGACATCCATCTGTCTTGTTTCCTGAGACTTCTAGTAGTTAAACACATTTAATGTAATTAATGCTACCTTTATCAGTCAACTAATAAATAAATACAATTCAAAAGGCTAAGTCACTTTGAAATACCTAGGCATAAAATATATAAAATCAATTCTTTTCTCCCTCTCCTTCTCTTGGAAGCCTGCGCAGGCTCTAGAGGAAATCGTGTAAAAGGAGGGTGTGCTCCTCAACACTACAGTGTTAAGAGAGAACACTGGCAAACAGGACATAAACACTGTGTCTAAGAGGGTGGACATGAACAAATGTGAAAAATAATTTAAGAACAAAAGCAACGAGCAAATCTGCAAAACTTTTATGAGAATTCATTGAGAAACTTAAGCATATAACTTAACCGAGGGATTCTCAGTCTCAGGATTTTATTACCAATGTTAGGAAAATTAAAATGGTATTTTGAAAAATGCTGTTCCTCATCTTATTTTTGTGAAGAGTGATATAGTCCTAGAAAAACATAAATATTACACAAATCTTCTTGTAAAATGTTAAGTACATTAAACAATATGAAGATTTAGACAGTGTGTAATTTTATAAATGGTCAATGTCTTGTATTAAGCTAAATGCTTTTTACCTGTCTGTCAAAACAGAGTGTGTAACCTGTATAAAAAGTAGGATGATTTCTTAGGTGTTTTCATGTTAATCACTAAAATACGAGGGCAGTGTACAAACAAAAGTTACAAATAGTAAATTTGCAAGTTAACTAGGTCTATAAATCCACTGAAGAAATAAAATTGAAAGAGCTAACAAATCAAAGGTTATTCTGTCTGCTTCAAAGAGATACTTAAAATGAGAAAAAATATAAATTAACAAAACAAATTAATAAAACATAAATTAACAAGAAATTATTTACAAAAGTAAAAAAAAAGTGCAAAGGCAAAGGTCTGATTTAGTGCCGTCCACTAAATGGTTTCTACCCTTGTATTTCTGCAAGTCTGTTCAGTTCTGACACAAATTGCTTTTAAACACCATCTTGTGGACAGAAGGAGGTATATCACAGGTTCTCAACAGAGGAGAGAGACTGCAGAAAGGCTAAGTCTTATTTAACTCCTAAAACATACTCTTAAATATTATTTTATAATCTAAACATCAAGTGACAACTTTTACAGAGAACACATGTTAAGATAATTACTTAAGCTCCATAATATGACTGACTAAAATTTTAAAGCCTCAACAATGTCATGAAATATAGAAATAAGCATATGGGACTAAAATCGTTAACTAAATTACTTTGATCGCAAGATGAAAAATTTCAAAGGTTAAGACTGGCCGTGTTTCTGTTACGTTTAGGAAAAAACGGTTAATGTCTCCAGCAGGAAAGGGCAGTGAACAAACTCATGAATGATTTTTCCTTTTTTCTTTAGATTTCAAAGGCCATAAATATTAGTTGACGTCACACCTGTTTTTTTGCATAGGAAGATTTCTATCTGAAATTTTAATTTATCTCAGTATAAAAGGTTTGACTGGAATTCAAAATATGTATATCGGGCAAACATGATTTTAATCATTAATTGCCCTCATGGCCTGTAATTATTTTGTATTTGAACACTTATATTGTCTGGAGTCCAATCGAGATCAATCAGGAAATTTGATAATTTCTCTTTCCTGCCATGGGCGTTACATCCACGTGAAAGTGAGCAAGGGTCATGGAATGGGATACAATGATACGAGAGCTGGCGACCACCAGTTATTCAGGAGAGAATTTCCCACCCTCCTTCAGGTCCTAAATTACCCACTTTCTTTTTGATTAAGGACAAAATTAGGCAAATGCCGAATCTCCACTTTATGTGGTGTTTATATTACTGGAGCCAGCCTCGCGTATCATGTGCACAGAGACGAGGCAGGAACAAGTGTGGGAAGAAAAGCAGAACAGGGGCGTGAGAAAGGCTCGTCCACGGGGACACGGCCCCATTTCTGTGGTTTTGCCAAAGGTATATCTAGTCACGTGTGTTGGTTATAAAAAATGAGCTCGAATCATTGTGACAGCTCTACTTGGTAACACACATCATACACCATTATTATATTCTCCCCTCCCAGCTTAAGTCATCTGAATAAATCCAAATTCTGGAATAAACCAGCCCAGCATTAATGGAATTTAGAAAAAAAGGGAAAGGTTCCTACATACGCAATTTGTAAGAAAGGATGCATGACATAGTCTGTGGAATTTAAATGAGCAGAAGTTATGAAACAAAGAAATGAATCAAGTCTTTTGATGTAGATGAAAGGGTCAATCCAAAGAAAACAGGAAAATACACTGATCATCATCAGCAAAAAGAGTTTACGAAAACATTAAGATGCCAAAATAAATACTTCTGGATTAGCAAAGAGGCATATGGATAAACAACCTATTGATATGAACAAATAATCTCTGAAAACATAAAATGTTTCACTTTATGACAAATTCAAGTAAATTAATGAGTGGCATCAGATGAGTCGTAAGCCTTCAGAAAAGTCAACACATTTAAAGTTCAACAAATTAAAAGCTCAAGATATACACATAGCACCAGATTTAGATCTCTGTATATATTTTTGGGATAAATTATCATTTTACTAAAAAAATGCATATGTATATTCCAATTGTTTAAGTTTAAAACACAGCACCATTGTCGGTATTGCACAAGAAAGAGAATGAAGAAGAAAATCATTTTAAAGTTTAAAAACACTTGACATAAATAAAATAAGCTCGGAAAATAAAATAAATAAACTTGGAACTGAAATATACAACGTAATTCCATATGAAATAATCAAAAGGTTGTATGCACGCACAGCCATGTAGACGGTACCTGACCAGCAGTTCATTCATCTACAGGGAAAACCCGTTCAGCTCGTGGGCGCGTTTGTACAAAGCCTGTCCTAACGTAGGCACACTCCCTACCAACTCTGTTCACAGCTTTTCCAATTTCAGGGGGTTGCCTTTCTAAACTCATTTTTTAATGAACAGATGAAAGCAGTCATCCTAGCCTGCTTTGGCCACGTTGGAACTGGCACTGTTCCTTGAAGAGGTGTGACCTCCTGGCCTCTGCGACAGGAGGGCCGTCCGCGGCATGCTCCCAGCATCTGTGGGACCCATTCCTGAGATTTCAGCAACCTCCTCATGCCCGGTGTCCTAGAAGATCAGCTGCTTTCAACACACAGTTTCTCAAAATAATGTATAGTCAGGCAGTAAAAGCCCAGTGAGGGATCTGGTCGGTGGGCGCTCCCTTTTCACTGCCTGGCGGCAGGCACGGCCTTCTGCAGCCCCGGTGGTCGCCCCGAAGGCCATGCTGACTCTGGCCTGAGTGCTGGTTGCATCTTCAGGCCCACGGCTTTTCCTCGCTGCCCTGCGCCTCTTGCTGAGCTTCTGGAGAAACGTGCTTCTCCGTAAGGGCTTCTGGGCTTCACGTCCACCTGCATCTGCCCACAGCACACATTCATCTTCCAGGGACGGGCCTTCTCTTCCAGTCGCTACCAATCTCGTCCTCGGTTCCGATGGCTGGGTCTTGTCGTAAAGTCTGAGAGTGATGAGGTCAGAAGGATAATGGATCCAGGGGCCCAAAGGTCTTGCTGATACCAAAGACAGCTTGGTGCCTTCACCACCAAAGACCTCTTAGGGAAAACAGCTTTCTGCTTCCCAGCGGAGAAATTCAGGGAAGGGACCACAGCTGGCTTTTCTTGTGGCACTCGGGCACAGCTGGGCTGCGGTCCTGCCTCGTCACGCTGTACGAGTTCATGCCGGTGATGACTGCTTTGAATCGGGCTCATGACACAGAATTAACAAAATCATTTCAGTAGTAGGCTATGGCAAGTTTTTGGGCTCCCTGATAAAACAGCCTCCTGTTTGTTTTTTTTCCAAAATATAAGTTATAAAGTGAAACTCTTATTGCCTATCTATTTCTCTGCATAAGTAGGATGGATGTAGGATGGTATAAGAATTCTTAAGCTATGAAAAGTAGTCAAAAAATATTCAGCAGGAGCAATGCACTATATCAAAAATGATGAAAATTTTAGCAATAACAGTAAATGTAACCACCAAGAAAACCTCAAGATAAGCTGAAACTTTAAAATTCAGAAGTCAAAGGCCAAATACAAGTTGATGAGACTACAAAACGTACCTCACCATTAGTCTACTAAATCATAAAATGTAATTTTCTCTCAAAGAAGAACTAATGATATGATTTGCTTATGCATTTCATAGAAAACCCTGAATGAAATCAGTAATGGTGAAGCAAACATATGGAATGAATTTGGAAAAAAAGTCTAAAAATGCTGATATCGCAATTACTATAGGAAAGGATTCAAATTGTTGCTTTTAATGTCTGCCTACACCAAAAAAAAAAAAGAGAAAAAAAAGAAGCCACCCACATATCATGAGGGTTTGACAGTATTGAGATAGCTCCAACAGCAAGAAGATATCACCCAAAATCAAGTCTTCCTCAGGTGTGTTTACTTCCCACCTGTCCGCTGACGGGCATGAGATACAGGGTAGAGGCAATCTTCTGGGTTACATCTTCCACTAGGTCCTGGGGGTCCCTGGGGACCTGGGGCACCTGGTGAGCCTGGTAAACCCGGAGCTAACGAAATAAAAGACCCCATCAGAAGGCAGACCACATGTGACTTTCTCCCTCACTCCAACCAACATGGGTTATTCAACTTCTCCTGTGGCAACACATAGGGGCCATAGGGGAAAAGGCATGGTTTCTGACTTTAGAAGCTTGTTTGTGTTGTGAAGATAAATATCACTATTACCTGAAGTCCCAGGAAGACCCGGGCTCCCTGGAAGCCCAATTCCAGGTTCCCCTCTTTCTCCTTTCTGTCCTCGGTAGCCTAAGGGGGAAAGATAGAAAAACAGAGACACAAAAGTAAGAGAATTCTATGGCAACACAGCACAAATAAGAGCCATGTTTCTAGTCTAAGATATTTCTGTAATTTGTCCACTTAACATATAGCTCTAATATACTATTTTAGCTATCTGTTTTGTATTAACCGCATATTAAACTTACACACCTAACAGATTAGATGCAATAGGCAATGAAGATCTTAAAAATATGCAACCACTATAAAAAGAACAATTAGTCAAACATTTGATAGTGAGATTTTGGGCACTGAAAATGCTACCTAAGTAACTCAACTCAATCATTCCAATCTTCTTTCAAATGTGATGACAAGGGGTGTGAGCCATTTTCCATGGGAATTCTATCT
This sequence comes from Miniopterus natalensis, assembly GCF_054644295.1. NCBI lineage: Eukaryota > Metazoa > Chordata > Mammalia > Chiroptera > Miniopteridae > Miniopterus > Miniopterus natalensis. The sequence continues at coordinate 32,343,057 of NC_142085.1, read as the reverse complement.
AGAGGGTAGGTGCAGGCTAAATATAAATATACTGAAAGAGTGCTGCTTACTACGAGGACAAAGTAATGTGACAACAAGAAGCCAGGCCTTAGTCTAAGAATTACAGGGAATGAAAGGAACAAAAGCTCATAATTTATTTTTTTTAAATATATCTTTATTGATTTGAGAGAGAGGAAGGGAGAGGGAGAGAGAGATAGAAACATCAATGATGAGAGAGTCATTGATCAAGCCCGCAACCCAGGCATGTGCCCTGACCAGGAATCGAACCCCAATCTCCTGGATCCTTGGTCGACGCTCAACTGCTGAGCCACGCCCGGCCGGGCCAAAAGCTCATAATTTTAATAAATGCCAGGAAGAGTGTGAATATACAAGGGTGGGCAAAAGTAGGCTTCCAGTTGCATTGTGACATTCTTTCGAGCTAATAAAACTATTGTAATAATCACAACCTGTATGCCTTTTTCCCCGTGAACAACTGTAAACCTCCTCTGCACACCCCCGAATGTGAACGCACCCATCTAGGAGTCAGGAGAGGGCGAGACCGGGACTGTGTTCCGACGGCTGCCTCGAGCACAGGCTCCCCTTCCTGGCGAGGCTCACGCAGCCTCCCCACGCTTAGCACGGCCGCTCCTAACCCCGCGGAGGGCGCTGCCGCAGCTCCCGAGAGCAGGAGACTGAGGGATCCCTCTAAAGTCACTTCGTCAGTTTAAGGTACTTGAACCAAAAGGAATCAGGTCTAAGATTTCTGTGCACTTTAAGATCAAACTCATTCCTATTACTGAGCACGCCTTTTGTCACCTCAGGTAGGAAGGTACAGAGCGATTTGTGTCTCTGGGAGGCCTTAATCCTGCTTTAAAATTAAGGCAGCATAAGGTGTTTTTAATCTGTTTTATATAATGGCAACCATGTAAGACTTTGAAGAAAAGATTCTGTGGCTTTAAGAGTTTCACAGTGATAGTAAATAGAATTTTAATTTCCAACTTTTTCATACTTAAACAACGGCTCTTGGTCGTGGGTGAACGGAGCAGTCATGCAGAATCATGGAGACACACAGCAAGGCTATTAAGTAGGAGAGTATCTCAGTAGGAAACAATAGGCCCTAACTACGTGCCTGTCTATAAAGGTGTGTTATTACAGCTGAACACAATAGGAGAAAAAGTTTTAATTTTCTCTATGATAAGTATATAGGACAAATTATTTCCCATTATTGCTCAGAATTAGACATTAGTTTGGGGGTTACCAGTCTTGACTTGACCATACAGTGTATACATTATTATTCAAATAACATTAGCACTGTAATCACCGCATCATTATTTCTTGGCTTTGGAGGCGTGACCTGACCATAAATGTGAAAATAGAGGAAAAAGAATATATATTCAGGATATATTTTGAGGTGCATGTTAGAAATACATCCAATGGGAGCTCTTCACACTTATAGCTGAAAACTATGTTATAGATGTTCAATACAGTCCTAGATCCTAGAGAGAGCAGTGGCCTGAACTTGTGGCCCAATAACCCTAAGTTGACACATATTCAACTTTAAAATATTCCCAGGATTTCTTGTATGTAAGTGACTTTCATTTAACACATATAAACAACAAGAAAAAAATGTTTGTACTTAGGGTCACTTTAAAAGCACCCTTTCAAATACATTATTTAAACTTTTCTGTAAAAAAATAACATTTCATGCCTCAGGTATATTTGATAGTACAAGCTAGGTTTTACTGTTACAGAAAGATTATAAAGTTTACTTTCAAGTTATCTCAGTAGGTGCTTAAGATCATAGGCTAAGAAAATGACAAAGAAAGAAAAATAACTAAAGATATATGAACTTTTGATTAATAAGAGGATTAACAAGACTATAACACAATTCCAAATGAAGAATATATCTGCTAAAACCTATGTTTTTAAATTCAGTTCTCAGATCTTAATTAAGGCAAAAATATATTATTCCACATGAATTTAAGTGAACACGGTATCAGAAAACAAGAGACAATAATTTGTATACTTGTATAGGAGGTAACATTTACACTTTTCCTGTCAAATGTAATAATTAATTTGCCGAAATCTCTCAGCTCATTAGGTTAATAACAACCTACTATTAGTAGACAAAGCTGTTGAATTGCACAAGGCCCCACACTCATCACGTACGAAGACTGCTGTAAAGTCACAGGATCTTCTTTTATAATTGCCTCACAACAAAACTTCAGATTGGAATACTAATTAAGTCAACAGCATCTTTCCTACTTTCTAGAATTACGCCTTTCACCCAGTTAGGGTGGGCCTCACTTGAGATTTGGAAAAGACTAAAAGGCGGGTCTCTCTGTGCAAATGAACATGCATTTCCATGGCCTCAAAGTGTGGAGGGTGACTGTGATATCACGGTAGCCTATGTAGGAAAACAGAAACCCAAAACAGTGTCCTCATCTAAAGCGTCTAGAGGCACTAGTCAGTGAGGAAACTCGGTGCTGCTGTAGTTTTACAGGTGGGAGTCTTTATTTCCAGTAGGGAGATTTCCATTTCAACTCCAGGGACATTCTTCCAAAGCTATAAATCTGTGCATCTATATGCATACTGGACAAATGAGACCAGTAAAGGAGTGTTACTGGCATTTTTGGAGGGACAATTCTTCATGTGGGGCCTGCCTCAAGCCTCATAAGTTGTTTGGCCTCCCGGGTCTCTTCTACTAATGGACCACAGCGCCCTTCAATCATTTTGACACACACATGCCTCCCATTACCTAAGCCCCTACTGCTGACAGATCTGAAAGGTCAAATCTATATCAATCACATGAACCACCTTATGGGCCACTGGCTTACAAATAACAGCAACTTTCCTTCATTATAAACCAATAACAGCTAAACTTGAAAAGTTGCAAAGTAAGAACAATCATTCCCAATAGTGTCTTTTCAACATGGGTGGAGAGTACATGGAATGGCTGGACCTGTTTTCTCCTGACCCACATCCACGCAGTGGGGTTTTTTCCTGAGTGGATCGGGCTTTCGAGAGTGGCATCTGTTCTTCTGGGTTTTCACAGAAGTGAGAACCAACTGTGGTTTGAAAAACATTTAAATAAAATCCTTTCTCCTAAAACTCGTTCGAGAGGCGAAGGTCTGTTAGGAAAATGCGCCTCTCTTGCTCACACATGGGAAGCCAGCTGGACGGAGGCTCTGTGATCCTAGGGGCACAGTCTCGCTCACCCCAGGCGGGAAGCAATCAGCCCCCATGCTGCAGGCCCGAGGCGGGAATGCCCACCACGGAAAGTGTCCTCAGTGGCAGCGGGAAGCAAGGATCAGAAACGCACGGGACGGTCAAAACATAAAACTGTCTGGAAATGCCTCTGAATTTTACAAAGATGCCAACAATCACTCACTTTGAGAATTTAGGGGAAAAAGCAAACAAGGTGACCCAACTCAAGTCAGAACGATTCACTCTTTTCACTGCGAGATCAGGGTGCGCAAAGAGGGTCCCCCAGTTTTCATGACCACAACCTCGGAGGGAGCAGTAACTCCCTTTTCCAAGTTGGATTGCGTGCTTCTAATACTCTCGCGTTGATTTTCTCCTTGCTCTTTACATGTCTTCTGCTTTTCAAAATAAGCACAGGAAACGAATGAGACAGACCCCTTCACATTTCTGTCCCTCCCTAAACACAGAAATATAATAAAGGACTCGTTCTATAGTACATATTTCAAATCACACCCCTTTACTTCAAGTGAAAATGGATTTCTTTTCTGAAAAACACTGAAAAACGAATTCTTTTAGAAATTTCAGAAGAGCCACCATCAAACAGAATTCACACTCGGGCAGACACACTGCTGCTCAGCGCCCGCACCTCTCCCCTCTGGGCCGCGGTTCTACATACATTTCTTTTGCTCCTTTTCGAGAAAACTTTTATGTCGAGCGGAGCAAAGCTTTGAAGCTACACGTATACTTCATCTTCTGAGCACTTCATATCTATTTATCCCTCAGAGAACAGTGCTTCAGTTCCTTGTGAACTTCTGGGGAGGAACCAAAAAACAAGCGGCAGCCCCTCGGTTTCCTTCTCAGAATGAGATTTCTTTGTGGCCTTAGGGAGGATTATCAGTATAGCATGATACAGGCAAATATGCCTTGAAAAATGCATCCTGTAGTTTGCAGGGTTTATTTTTCTCCTGCATTTCTGGCATTTAACAAATACTGAAAAGGAGATATCAGGCAAACACTGAGGAGCCACCCAGCTGGACGGTAGTCAAGACGTGTCTGTTGTCAGAAACTCTCAGGTGAGACCAAAGTTTTGTCAACCTCACTAATCCTTGGTTTTTAAAAAAGTTGAAAATCATTCAGGGAAGTCTTTCAAATTCAAGAATTGCACCCGAAATCCCTATCAGGAGCAGAAGCAGGCTGTAAGATCTCCTTGGCAGGACAGCAGGTAAAACCCACAGAAACCCCTCACAAAAAAGAAGGGAAGTCATGTGGTGAGTAGGAGTCTGGTTTCCAAAAGCTTGGCTGACACTGTGGACTCAGTTGTCAGGGAGCCTTCCAGGTGGTCCTTCCCTACGCGGGAAGGGGGCCTGGAAACAGGTGTTGTGTGGACAGGTGACTGCAGTTCCAGAACAGTTTTCCTCGATGTCCTGGCTTTCCATTGCCCTTGCCCTCTTAGACTGCCACTGTTCGAAGCATCTGTTCAAGGTTTTTCTCCTACAGTCATTATTCTTCATGCCTTCTGAGGCATCATATGTCTTCAGATGGGCTTTCAAGCTCTTCCTTCCAGTCTCATAAGCTCCGACTTCAGAACAGACCCAACTAACAAAAGATCATGATGAACCACCCTCTGCACCACAGTGCACACAGAAGGCTGCACCTGATTCTACACTTTCCCTCTATCTGCAAACCTCTCTACGATCAAAGGGAAAGACAGAATGTACTGTTTAGGTAACTAGAGTGATTTTACTATTGTTGTTTTACAGTGTGCTCATGAAACCAGAAGCCTTGTCACTCTCGATTATAAGTTGGGCTCCTGTGATTGGGGATAGTTGTTGCTCTTTCCGATGAGAGAGGGCATGTCATTCACCTTGGGCCCTTCCTACAGAAAACAAGGCTCAACGTTACAGAGGAGCAGTAGGAAGGAAAGTGAACCAGTGAAAGGAAAATAATTCTCTGCATATATGGCCCTGTGGACTGTATTCCTATGTAATTTTGTTGTCAACTTTCTCTTTTTTCCTAAACAAGCTTTTGATGATTTCAAGGAGGACTCTTGAGCTCCATGGTAACACATGAAAAGCAGTTTCCCTGGTCTTCTCTCTCACAGTATGTACTCAATGGATTTAATATTTCCTTGTTGGAATTGTGAATCTTCTAAACCAGGGTCCATGTGGCCTCCTCTGCTGATTGCTAACCTCTTTCTAGAAAGTGGCTTTGCCAGATCGGTTTAGTCAAGCTACATCCCAGATTTTATCTGTCAATTTTCCCCCCCAATTTAAATAAAGTCTTACTTTAAAAATTTTAGAAACTCTATGAGAAATTCTTTAAAATTCAAAAGTTACCATCCACAAGCTCTATTAAAGGGAGAGGGTTTTAAATTTTCTCAAAAATATATTTTAGCCCCAAATCACTACTTATAGTAGCTTCTTTTAAGACTTTTTCCTCAGTTTCTTTAAGATATTAAGACGATGATTCTTGTTGTCTATGTACATCAACAGGGCAGCAAAAACAATTCTGAGATTCCCAGATAGTAATGATATATAAGCACCTATTGTTGCTGTTATTATCACAACAAATACTATTAAAATACACTTAGATTAGTGGATAATTATCAGTTAATTTTAAATTTGAAGAAGTAATAGTTAAAAATCTGTTTCTAGAATGTTAAACATTAATGAGATATTCTATATTAAATCATTTTATATATACATGTACATCGCCTTAACAGTGATTAGCATGTTATAAATACTGACCGTTAAAGAACTGGTAAACAGATATTATACTTGAAGACTTACCTTGGGGCCCAGGGTCTCCTGGTGGCCCAGGTAACCCATCCTTCCCTGGTGGGCCAGGCCTCCCATGAGCTTGCGCAGCCAACATTGCTGCTGGTAGCTTGATTTGGGATAGGAACACAGCCATCCTCTCTGTATTGATGAAAGGGAAAATAAAATATCATGTTATGAAAATACTAGGTCAAAATTTTCAAATATTCTTTTACATGAAATTCAACACCACCATCCTCTCCCCCCATTTAGCTATTTAGCTTTCAATTTAAGCACATCTAATTTAGCAACCAGTCTGATTACTGAGAGGTTTTTGTGGGGGTTTTTGTGTGTTCTTTTTTTGTCAGTTAAAATGGATTGCACAAAGTTGTTTGAATATAGATGCAGTCCAGCTGTGCTGATCACAAGATTTGATATTTGTCAGTGCTTCAGAGAGGGAGCCGATCTAGTGGACAGAACAATAAGTCAGAATCTAAGCAACCTCTGGTAATGCTTGTGGAGAGAATTTAGGTTCATATTAAAAAATGGTTTTGAATAAATTTAAGCCACTTTCTAACAATCTTGTTAATGTATGTGTGGTGATTGAAAATATGTTCACAAATTCTTGGACATGCTCTTCCAAATGGAATCAGGTGGAGCCTAGTTCCCCCACTCTCAAGTGTGGCCTGGAACTTACTTTTCATTTCTAATAAATAGGAAAAAGCAGAATTGACAGGGTGTAGCTAGGGAAACTAAGTCATACAAGGCACTGTGACTTCCTGGCTGCTCTCTAGATTTCTCATCTTGGGGGAAGCCATCTGCCATGCAGTGAGGACACTCAAGATATCCCATGGAGAGACCCACATGGGGACAAACTGAAGCCACTTGCAAACAGCCACATAAGTAAACTTGAAAGTGGATCTTCCAGCCCCTGTCAAGCTTTTAGATGACTTCAGCTCTGGCTGACGTCCTGACTGACTTTGTTATAGACCCTGAGCCAGAACCACACAACTAAGCAACCCTTCAAGTCCTTGACCCACGAGATAATACATTTATTTTAAGCCACTAAAGTTTTGTGTTATTTTCTTTTTAAAAATTTTTACCCAATGATATGTTTTATTAATTTTAGAGGAGAGAGGAAAGAAGGGGGGGGGGGAGAGAACATGGATTGGCTGCCTTTTGTATGAGCCCCAACTCGGGTTTGAACCCAAAACCTGGGCATGTGCCCTGACCAGGGGTCAAACCCGAGGTCTCCCAGTGCACTGGGTGACACTCCAACCAACTGAGCCAGCAGGGTTTGAGTTAATTTTTTATGCAGCAATAGGTAATGCATACAGTATTGGGTACTTTATATTTCTGAACAAAACTGCATTATTAATCATGAGGTATAGTTATTGAAAAGATGGTCACTGGCTGCATATTGACTATGATTTGACTGTTTTAATTTCTACACTGGGCAAATATTGTACTTTGCCAACATCTAATTTTTGCTTTTTAAAGAAAATGTCTCATACACCCTCAATATCATTAATTTTTTCTGGTTCGATTCCTAACTAGTCAGTCCTATTATTTAGCCAAGGTTTTAGTAAGTGGGAAGGATGTCTGATGTGTCCAAAGGAAAAAATTCACCATTAGCGTGCAGATCAGCACGTTTCACAGAATTCTGATTGTAGACAGAGTGAAAACAACAAGTTTCCAGACATTTCTGTGAGCCTGAAGAAAACACCGAAACTCAAAACACACACGTTATGGGAAGTGGACAAATTATCCAGAACATTTGCAAATGCCAAAAAAAAACCCACATCTTTTTAAGTGTTGAATGATATGACCTTTAGGAAGCAAACACTTCCTAAATAAGCATCGCTGCCTTCTCAAGGAACATATCATTGTCATTTGCCATTTTGTTCATCTACCAAACTGCCTGGAGCCTCACCCTGCTCATCTGGGTCCTAAAGAAAGAATCCGGAGGAAGAGGGGACTGTGTGAAGGCGCCTCCCCAGGTGAGCTGTCACTGAGAGGATCTTTGTAGGTGGAGCTGGGGGCATGTCACTGTTAATACTTAGAGACTTATCAGTAAGTCACCAATGCTTTGGGATGAAAGTGAGTGTACACTATAGAACATTGGTGTGCTAATAACTCATGAAATTGAAAGGATTTGGAAAATGAGGAGGTTCAAAGAAAATGTGCATATGAAAATATAAATAAAGAACAGTCACTCTAAAATAAATAAAAAAACATATTATTAACTACATTAAACGCTGTCTGTAAGCAGGGCTCGTATTGGGCATTTTATACTTTCTGCACCCAGTGCTCTTACTCAGGAGTCACAGGGAGCACATGAAAGAGGTGACCTTTTCAGTCAGAACTATTACCCATACTTTACAAACCCCGGAGCCTAGAAAGATCATCTGATGATAAGCTTTATTTTAAGATCTGTAATCTGTTGTACAATATGATTGTAAGACATTCCTTCCTAGAATTATTTTTTAAATAATCACTCCAAGATTACACTTATTATTATAGAATTCTTGGTTATTAATCCCATACAGACCACTGTTCAGTTAAATTTTACCTCAAAAGCATATTCAATATTTTACTACTATATGGAATTAATTTGGTAAAATCATTAATGCAAATTCACCAAAAATCAATTATAAATACAATCTGTCATTGGATTGTTTATTCAAACTTGCTTGGTTTGTTTATATTTTGTATATCTCATTTAGCAAATCTAGTATATATATAACTAGATTTAAAACAGGACTAGAGGCAGGCAATATGCTTGCCAGAACAAATACAAATTAACCACATTCTTTTTTTTTCTTTTCACATATTTTCTTCAAAGGCAAATTCAAATGATTTCTGCAAAACTAACTTACACACAATTTTTCAAGGATACATCTAGTGTGTAGTAAGAAATGAACATTTAATGTGAAAAATTCAGCATAGGTTTGATGTAGACAAATCTTCCAGAAAATGCTTATTGATTAAATTAGTGTTCATTTGCAAGTGAGGGCCAAATGACAGAAACATTCTAGAAACTATAGCTACCAGTTAGAGAAAACAAAGGCCAAATCCTACAGACCTTGAAAAGAGTTACTTCGATTTTCTCCAGTCTTTTCATTCATTTTAGTTCATTTAGTTAAAATGTAAAGGCACATTTTTGCTTAAACAAATATGAAGTTTTTACAAATTTTTGATAAAGAGCAAATTACTCCCAAGAAAAACCTACTGTTCAATGGACTTTAAATAAAAAGAACTTGTTTTTAAAAAAACATAGGTCCATGCACATGTTTGTTTAAGAAAGTCAAATAAAAATTTTTTTCAGGTAGAATTATTGAGGGAAAAGCCCCAACAAATGCGGAGTATTAGCTGAAATTATCAAGAGAGTCGTCACCCTACACTCACATTCTCAAATCACAAAGTAAGCAGAATGAAGACATTACAAGGCCCCTAGGACCAGAACCTCTGACTGCTGGTTGAGTGACAGTGATGGGAGACCAATGAGGATCTGAGGAAATGACTGGCCTTTCAGCAAAGCTTTTTATTACCTGACTATCCATGCCTGGGGCAGGTTTGGTTGATGTTAATACACTTGTTTCCGTTAACAGATAAAACACATTCATAATTAATATATAGTCATAACTTTGCAAATCATTATATTGAATGTAGTTATAACTTTATTATATTACATTGTAAACTGGGTGTTTTATAAACACATATGAAATTCAATGCTTATAGCTTGAAACTTTGCACACTATTTGTTGTTTTGAATTTAAAAAATACATATTCAGTACAATTTTTTTAACTTAAGACACATCTCTTTGAATGCCTTCAATGTCTAAATGCAAGTATTCACAGTACTAATTTTTCCTCTTTCATATATGAATTAAGTTTACAAGTAATTTTCTTGGAGCGGTTTTTAATATTTTTAGTAAAGCAGATTTTTAAAAAATAGTTGCTTCTAGCTGTAAATTATCTACCTTTAAGATATGCTCAGAAATAGTTATTTAGCATAAGGGTAATTACTTCTTCTGAACCCTACTCTAATGCTCTATAATTTAAAATAATATGTTTCTGAACCTCTAAATAAATTGCAAAGACCTGTATTTCTTATCGCTTTTCCTCTGTTTTCAGGGATCCTTCATCAATTAAACTGTTTTTGGCTATGCTTTCTAATGAGGCAGGAAATTGAAGAGTTCAGATAGGAGCTTGCATAAACCAAACTCACATATTCCGTCTGCCAGGGCAAACCCACGGCAGTCACTCTAACAAATGAGACCAGTGGCTTGCTTTCCCTGGAGAATGAGCTCAGTAATATAATGCAGACATTAATATTAATGAGAAATTACCTATACAAAGAAGGAAGGGACGTTCAGATGTCATCTAGCCCACATTTACCTTCAATTTCACAGATAGAATTTGTAAATATTTTCAAAGAGAGAAATTCATCTTTTTCTCCTAATGCCCATTCAAATGTTTAATTGCCCATTTTCTTGGTATAGCTTCAACTTATTTTCTTTTGCTACCCCGTAATGGAAACAGGGAGTAGTTAATGAGTATTTCTCTTGGGAAATCAGTCATATGCTTAAAAATATTGTTACCTCTTAGCCTTCAGGTTAAACAACTTTTACTCATAGGCTTGGTCACCTGTTTTGTAAATCACTTTTTGGTTCCCCCTATTCCAGGGTTTTTCCATACATTTCTTAAATGTGGAAACCCAAACTAGATACAATTCTCTCCTAAGGGACAAACATATCAGAAGAGTAATTTCCTTTCATATCTTTTTTTAAAAATGTTTTTCTAAAATTGATTTTTAGAGAGAGAGGAAGGGAGAGGAAGAGGGAGATAGAAACATCAGTGATGAGAGAGAAACATGGATCGGCTGCCTCCTGCACGCTCCCTACTGGGGATCGAGCCTGCAACCTGAGCATGTGCCCTGACCGGGAATCAAACCGTGACCTCCTGGTTCATGGGTCGCTGCTCACCCACTGAGCCACACCCGCTGGGCTCCTTACATATCTTAATAATTACTTTCTGATTTCATTTTAACTGTTAATTCAATAGCATTGTTTGATGAATTCATATTTGTTTTGTGGTTCATCATGGCCCAATGGTTGTTACTGCCACATTTAACTCTGGCCCAGTCCTTTGGCACCTTTGTAAACATGTTGCTTTGAAATGCCATTGTGGGTAAAGATGGTGGATTGAATACATGCTACTCTCTCCTGAATTTCTGAAAGACAAGTAAGGTGTTTTTAAAGGCATAAAACCACAGGAATAGAGAGGCTATGAAAGGAAACAACATAACAAAAATTTGGAAGCTGAGAACCAGATAGTTGTCAAACCACGAAACCTGTACAAGAACTTAGGAATTAGCAGTGCAAGTTACATCTGGAAATGGGGGAAATGGGTGGAACTAAAATGAGGAGAATTGGTTGAAAGCCTGTTTGAGAAATAGCCTTAGCAATTCCTGTCTCTGTTCTATACAGCTGGGTAGTTGCCCCTCCCCAAGCCAAGCAGAGACTGAAGGTTTATTATCTGAAAAGGCTAAAGAGACTGCCTCTGCACTGGGAACCACAGACTCCATTGAGACGTGGGCTTTCCTCCTGAGAACAAGGAGAATAAACGAGCATTTGCATGCTCAGCGCCGAAGCCCCAGCCCTGCTCTCCGACTTTGCTCCCCAAATGCTGGCAGTCAGGAGGAAATGGAAGTGTTTCCTTTAAGGAATCTGACCAGAATAGGAGGAAAGACTCAAAGACACTGAAATCTAAAGATCCTTCAATGAAAAAGCCCGGCTAGACTGCCCCAAAGTGAAGCTCACGACTGGCAAGCCTCCCCAATCATTCGCAGCTTCCAATTTGTTAGAACCCACTCTTATGTAGGAGACAAGCACGGGAATCCTGAGGAAATCCCGTAAGCTGAACCACAGACCCAAACAAAGAAACAGAAAGACAGCAAATTGGATGAAATAGAGATTATGCTATGGAAAATATTTTTAACCGTAACTGTTTTGACATGTGAAAATTAATCTTTGCTTTTACAGAGAAAGCTTTCTGAAGAGGAGAACCATAGCCTTGGAGCTCTATGATTTGTGTATCTCTAATCATGTGTAACTAGCAGATGATGTCTGTATATACAAAACTATTTATATACAAATACATACACAGATTAATATCTTATTTGTAGAGATGCAAGAGAATGTGTTATAACCTTGAAACGAGAGAACAGGAGAATACAGAGTCACATATGTATATAAAACATACGTATTAAAAATGGAGAAAATATAGGTAAAAGTGTTTTATTGGGCACTGGAAATCTGGAGGCAGAAATATTTTGAGGGGCACTTAGCCTTAACCTTCCTTTTCTCCCACAGTTGCAGGTGTGGTCTTGTTGGTTCCAAGTTTGTCTCAAGCATCAAAAGAGCCAGATGTGTGTCCCCATTCCTGCATAGGGTGGTAAACTCTTCTTGCATGATGATGTAAATCTCCAAGTATAATAGGGTGGTATCATAGCAAGAATTATGCTTCTCAGATCTGGAAAGATTCTAATTTTATGTGGGCAGCACCACTGGCAGTTGCAAAGTCCTCATAATATGAAAAGAAACTATGCTGAGACACACAGCATCAGTCCCCTTTGTGTGGTCACCTTGCTTAGAAAAGGATCTGACCTGTTAACCGATCACATCGGGAATTTACCTTTCAGTTGGGTGTACGTTTATATATTATGATCCACCAGAAACCCAGACTTGGGGTTGAAGGAAAAACACCTTCCTCCACCACAGGTTTGGGATGTGGCATCAGGGTGTGGAAGGAGGGCTTGGTGGCCTGGAGAATAGTTCTCAGTGCGAGATCTATGGGGCTGCCAGGGAATTCTCAAAGGGAGTTGGAAAATTCCATGAGGAGAGCCCAGATTTTAGGTCCTGGCCTAGGACTTCACACCTGGGATGATAAAGTGGGGGAGCAGGATCTCCTGAGAACTCCCCGGAGCCCCCTGATAGTCCATGGCTTGCTGAGCAGAGAGAACTGTTCCTCATGCTGTCAATGTGCAGCGGTGAATGGACCAGAGATAAGCATTAGCAGCCACTCACCCGGCTCTCTAGTGAAACTGTTAAAAAGAAAGAGGTAGAAGGATGGTGCTTAACTGTAGCATGTAACTGTAACTGTTGTAACGTGTGAAAATTAATTTTTGCTTTTCTAGAGAAAGCTTTCTGAAAAGGAGAACCGTGACCTTGGAGGTCTGTGATTTGTGAAAATGGAGTTTTTCTTTTTTGTAAACAGTGTTCAGAAGCCATGGGAATAGAGACTTCTAAGTGAAAAGTAAATGGACTGGATTGGAATATGTAATCTTTAGACAAATGAACTCAAGTGCTAAATAACTAAATTCTGGGTTTCAGGTACAATTTTGCTTGGGAGAAGTGTTGTGGGACTGGGGCCAACAGAGAGAAAAGGAGCGGGGTAGCACATGTGGAGTCTAAGAGTCAGATGTCTCAGGGAAAAATTTCCTTGCGGGCCACTTTAGAATATTGTCTTGAGGCCAAGACATCAGCGGGCTTTTGAGGGAGCCCAGACCCAGCCAGGCTGGAGAGGCTGAGAGAGGTGGTAGGAGGGATGGGGTGAAGCCAGGGGACCCCGTGGGAGACTGCACCCCACAGGTTCCAGTAGGCAGAGAGGACCCTGAGAGGAAGGGGGGGCAGGAGTGCAGAGGGGGAGCTGGAAGGCCTAGAGGGGCCGCCAAGGAAGTGCAAGCCGGGTGAGGCTGCCCCAGCAAGCCAAGCGCAGCCAGCTTGCCCTGACCTCCGCCCCAGGAGGCTGGCAGCCTTTCGTGGAGTAGCCACAGAATGGCCTGGGGGTGGGCAGCGCTGACGATCGCCCGGGCAGGAGCAGCCCCGTCTCCTCTGCTCAGTGCACAGGGCAGGCTGGGGGCAGGGGGATGCCTTCATCCACTGTCCGTGGGACTTGAACACCTCTCAGATCTCAACACAAAATAGTTTTCTGATAGCGCTTGGGGATATTTTCTGACCTTCTCAACTAGCTTTTAAAAAGGTGAGACTAATGAACTGCTGTATTTAATATATATATTTTTATTTATGTATTTAATATATGTATTTAATATATATTTTATATATGTATTTAATAATATGTATTTAATATATATTTTTATCTAAAGACTTTTATAAAATTGAAGTTCAATATTAAAGCCGCCTGACATAAAAAATAAAATGCAGATGGGCAAAAGAGAGGGGAATGGGGGACATCTGTAATAGTGTGAACAACAAAATAATTTTTTTTCTGAGACTTCTTTACACCATCTACTTCAATGCGGTTTGTTTGAGTCCATACCTCCATGCCAACCAATAAAACCTTAAGACCCATCACATCGTAAAGGGAATCCGCTATATTCACCATATCGATCTTCCTGCAACGTTGAGACTTTTTTTTCACTGAAGATGGAGGGTATTGTCAACCACCACTGCTATTTCAATAAAATATCTGTGGGCTCACCAGCCCTCATAAGAAAAAAAAAGACAGTTGACACGAGAACCCATGGAAATTAAGAATTTAAGGAGAATTTTAGATTGCAATCCAAAAGCATGTATTTGCTGGCATTTCCCTCTTCTCCTGAAGATGTCGCGCTAAGATCCTAGATGCCCTGTGCCTGGGGCTGGCTTCATGGACATGCACCTGTGAGCCTCGTGGGGCCCCATGCTCAGAAGAGCCCTGCGCTTGCTACAACGTTCTGCTGTTGCTGTCTTATAATTTTTAATGAATTTTGAACAGGGCACCAGGAGATTTCATTTTGCACTGCGCTCTGCCCATGCTCTGTTCTTCAGTGTCCTCGGGAGAGCCCTTCTTCCTCTTTGTTAGGCAGTGATGCTTGAGAAATGCTTGTTGAAGCAGAATGTCTGAATTGCAAAGTTTGGAGCCTAACCCATGATGCTTGATTAAAAGGTCAATAAAGAAAAATAAAAGGAAATTTTAAAATGTAGGGGCAACATAAAAATTAGAAAGAGAAGCCTGGTAGTTTAAAAAAAAAGAGAATGGATGGTTGTATCAATAAACTATCATATCAAAACACTGTACAGATACTTAGTACAGCTCAAGGTAAAGTGAGTTGACAGCATGAATTCATGACCTTTTAAGAAAACATATTTTTCTTCTATTTTGTCACGGAAGTGGCTACAGTCCCTGTGTTACTCTGCTCTATCTCTAGAGCGCATGTGAAATAGGATAATGTACACTCAAGCACTGAGATTTTGGTCTCTCGTACGAATTACTGCTTAAAATAATCAGAGTTTTGTGGAGAGCAGCTAACTCCATGTTTGTGTAGAAAGATTGAGGATGAACTTGGGGCATTGTGTAATTTTATTCCTTGCAAATTCAACCATGTATTTTTAGGTTAGCAAAGGAAAGATACTTTGTGAAAGAAGTAGGAACAGCGAGAGCCAATGTGGATTTACTTTCTAAAGACAGATAACTCCCACTTTATTAAGTTCACAGTGGAGGGGAGTGATCTTGATTTTAGCAAATCCCCTGACAAAATCATGTGATATCCTGTGGGTAGATAAAGAATGCACAGGGGATTTCAGGACAACGACACGCATTCAGACCTCACAAAGACAAGAGACTAACAGATGAGGTACACGTGGGCAGGAGGAATGCAATGGCATTTAGGAAGGCCTAATCCTTGATTCTTTTTTATTTAAAATTTCGATCAATAATTCAAATGATGACATGCTTATAAAATTTAGAGATGACACAAAGTCTCGAGGGTAAGCCAACGTGCACTATGAGACAACATTCCAAAAGGTATCTTCAGGTTGGAACAATGTATGAACAGGAATCACTTGAAATTTAATAAGAAGTAACATAAAATCACACACCTAGATTTTAAATATGGAAACAGTGCATAATGAGAAACACCTAATTTAAAAAAGTTTGTACAAGAAAGACCCAAAGTTGTTAGTTAATTGAAAACTCAAAATGAATCAACAGTGTGATATGGATACTTAAAAAAAAAAAGAAAAAGAAATGTTACCTTAGGCTGTATTATTGAACTATTTGTATCAGGGGTCAGAAAACTTTCTCTGCAAAAGTAAATTCTAAGGCTTTGCAGGCTATACCGTCCCTGTCACGACTCTCATTTCTGCTGCCCTAGCACAAAAGCAGGCAGAGAAAATACAGAAAGGAATGAGTGTGACTGTGTTGCAGTAAAACTTTATTTATGGACACAAATTTGAATTTCAGGTCATTTTCACATGTAATGAAATATTCTTTTGATTTAAAAAAAAAAACACATTTAAAAATGTACACCCCTACATCCCACTCCCCCAAAGTAAAACCCACTCTCCTTTGGGCTGTACTGAAACAGGCGGCAGGTGGATTTGGCTGGTGGGCCATAGTTTGCTGACCTTGGTCTATATCAAAAGACACTGGCCCAGCTGGAGTGGCTCAGTGGTCGAGCATCGACCTATGACTCAGGAGATCAAGGTTTGATTCCCGGTTGGGGCACAAGCCCGGGTTGTGGGTCTGATCCCCAGTCAGGGGCGTGCAGGAGGCAGCCAATCAATGACTCTCTCATCATTGATGTTTCTCTCTCTCTTCCTCTCCCTTTCTCTGAAATCAATAAAGACATATTTTTTTTAAAAAAGGCACTGTACTCTGCCTTGGTCAAAATACTCCTGGGTGAATGAGGGTCACTTAAAAATTAAGTATTTCTCAAGGGTAATGATCCTGGAGGATTTTGACATACTTACTCTATAGAAGGGAAAACTAAGGAGAACCATGGATATTGAAAAATACCTGTGCTCTGGCCTGGTTGTTCACTTTGGTTACAGTGTCATCCCCATAAACCAAGGTTTCAAGTTCAATCTCCAGTCAGGGTACATACAAGAAGCAACTAAGGAATGCATAAATGAGTAGAAAAACAAATTGATCTCTTTCTCTTTCTCTTAAATCAATAAATTAAAAAAAAGAAAGAAAAATAAATGAGGAGCAGTCACATGTGAACAGAGGAAGATACTTAACCTGTGTTGTTCAGCGGACCAAGAATGATGACAGGAAGTTAACCGGGAGGCAACTTAAACTTAGCATAAGAAAAATTTTTCTATCAGAGCGCCCCATCATAAAATGGGTTGCCTCTTAAACTTGTTTAATGGCCATCTTTTGAGAGTGCTGCTGCAGGGATTTTCCACAGTGGATGAGAATTGGTAAAAGATTCAGAAATGTTTATTAAGCAAATCTAACCTTCAAAAATCCTCAGAACCTCTTGATTAATATACTTCTTTATTTCTTCAAATGAAACTGCATCAGCCTAAAGAAGAAGACGAAAAAAAAGGTCTGTTAAAACAGAGCACAGCAGAAATGAATAGAGAATAGAAATATTGGGTTGCTATGCATACTTGAAGCTTCTGTAGAGATACATTTATCAAGCAAAATGCTTTTGGCCACTGACTATATTAAGCAATAAATATCTTTTGTTTTGATCAAATGCTAGAAAGAAGTAGAAGCGCATAATTACTTTAAAAGCTGTGGGCTGAAATCATAACGAGTGATGTGAACATATTTCCTATTAAATGGACAGACGTGGCTTCACATAATCAGGAAAGACATTTCATATTACTTCATTTTCTGAAGTTACAGAACTTGAACAGTGTTATCATGATGTTAATATCCCAGGCACAACTTAACCCCTAACGAATCCCTGAATGACTGGTAAAGTCATTATCTAACTGATACTATGTATCTTTAAAGGAAGCCAACCTGGAAGAGAACTCCAGGCATCTGGATTATTCTTTAAGATGTTTTATGCACGGGATAAAGCTTACTAGGTTTTACCCATTTCACGGTAAAGTTCATTCCGTAATTTATATTTTGCAGCCATATTTGTATTAAGCACAATTTTTAAAAGAGAAAATGCAAGTAGGTAGATGATGTCAGCTGAATTTTTAACTTTACATGACTTGGACAAGGAATCTAACATTTACAAC
This sequence comes from Miniopterus natalensis, assembly GCF_054644295.1. Lineage (NCBI taxonomy): Eukaryota > Metazoa > Chordata > Mammalia > Chiroptera > Miniopteridae > Miniopterus > Miniopterus natalensis. Next base: position 32,325,128 of record NC_142085.1, on the reverse strand, counting down.
AGTAATGTTTTACTGTAGACCTTGATATTTTAAAAGGGAGCTATCATTTTTTCATGATGGTTAGGATTTCAAAGTATTTTATTACTCTTATTTGTATTTGGTGGTTATTATCCAGGGGTGTGGAATTAAAGATGATGTGATGGGCCCAGAAAGTGATGCTTTCTGTTAGGACACAATGGTTGCAAGAATGCCCTATTTCAACATTTTATTTTCACTGTGGATGACACAAATAAACTTGAGTTAATGCATCTAATACCAACTATTAACATAGCGCTGAGAGGCCACTCTACAGGCTTTATTTAAGTAGAGCTTAGGGGGAGTGAGTAAAAATCAAGAAGTATGAAAACTGTGGGAATGCTCAGTTTGGCCCTCTATCTGGTAATGACTGATTATCTGAGGGCAGCATGTCCTTAACTCCCTGACCTCACTCCAAAACTCCCTTTTCTTCTTGACATGGATATTTTCAGATTAATATGGAATGGCCGTCCACCATGCCTCCTGAGGATATGAATAAAAACATGGGCTTCTTTATCCAAACACTCTTGGCCCAACTGGTCTCCACTTCAGAGCACTACTCAGAGCAGATCTGTTGTTCTGATATTCAACCAAATGATGTTTTAATAGGAAATAGACATCGGTATGTATTTTCTGTGTAGTGGAAGGAGACATTGTAGATAGTATTTAAGAGTATGGCTTTGGAATCAGTCAAGCCTGAGTCTGACCCAATAAATAACTGTGACCTTGGACAAGTCAACTCTCAGTTTCTGCATTTGTGAGAGAGAGCTGGAAAGGATATCCATCCTCCTGGGTTCAGTGTGAGGATCCAGCGAGGTCATACATAGTAAGTGCTTAGTAGAGGGTCTGGGACATAACTTGAAAGAAATGACAGCTATTGTACCCTCACAGAGACAACTTTAGGTTCATTTCATTTATTTTGAAAGAATTATTATTGCTTTCACGGGAAAAGGGATATGTGGTCAGTACCAGCCAGGAGCTCTCGAGCTCTCAGTACCACTTACTGGAGTGCCGGGGACGCCTGGATTGCCCGGAGGGCCTTGGTGCCCAGGAGATCCCACAGAGCCCTTGTTTCCTGGTGGCCCCATAGGACCTACGGCTCCCTTCGTGCCTGGAAATCCTGGTTTTCCCTGTTCACCTTGTGGACCTCTGTCTCCTGGAATTCCCTGGTCACCCTGTTAAGGAAAAAAGAGTAAAGAATGATCTCTTCTACAACTGCAACAGCTGTGGTTAAGAGCAAAGGGTCTGGATTGATACTGGCACTTACTTGCTGTGAGACCTTGGGTAAGTGAACTACATTCACTGTGCCCAAGCTTCCTCTCCCGGAAAGTGAGGATAACAATAGCATCCACCAAGCAGGGTGATGCTGAGAAACAAATGAGTTAACTCAAGCGAAGTGCTTCAAACAACGCCTGGCATGTTGAAAGCACTCAGTAAAAAGGTAGTGACAATGTCAGTTGTACTCAGTCTCCAGTCTAAAATAATGACAATTTTGAATGTCAATAGCAGCTGTCACTTCAGGCCTGGGTCTCCTTTGCAATAACAAAGGAAGATCACTAAGTGGATTTCATCACTGAGATTTTTCACTCAGAAAAACTTCAGGACACTCAAAATACCTCCTGAATCATGTACTTTTCTTTTTTCCTGCTTGCTCTTGTACATTTGGTCTATTAGATTCTGTGGGTTGGTTTCTGTACATATGTTTCGTGTGTGTGTGTGTGTTAGAGAGAGAGAGAATGAGAGAGGTAAACAGATAGATCATGGCAGGTGTTTCATTTATAGATATTTCAAATACTCAGCTCCACTTCTCTATGAGGTGATGATCACACCAAATACGATGGAATGGTGCATGGGGGCTGCTCTGTATTTCACTGTATTATTCTTTTACTTGTGGCTTCTCTGCTAAAGTCCAGACTCTATTTCTCTTGATTAAAAAATAATGAAGACAAATGAACAATTACAGAGATCTATTTGATCATGGAATAAAGAAGCGCAGAAGGAAGCCATGTAGAAAGAAGAAAAATAGATGGAGCTAACTTCAGCGTTAGCGTCCTAGTTATAAAAATGTATCTGCACACAAGTATATCAATGTGGATCACAGTTGGAGAAAGAGCTGAGATTATTAATATAGAAAAGAAATACTAGCATACTTTGATTAATACCCTGATCATGTGCAAAATAAACACAATCTTTAACAATTAAAATTATTTTATAATTTAGGGACAAAGATGTTCATTCATTATAGTGATGCTTATAATATGAAAACTGGGAAAAAGCTAAATACCCCCCAAAGGGGGACTAGGTAAGTGAAATAAGATATAGCCCAACAGTGGAACAACATGTAGCCACCAACTGGTAGCTGCAGGTATATTTACTGAGATGGAAAGGTAGTCATTACATATTATTAGGCAAAAAAAGACATTTACCAAAAAATTATGACTCCACTTTTGAAAAACGTATATATTCATTTGTATTGATTCATTAAGTATATGTGTATGTTAAGTAAAAGCTAGTAAACTATACACCGGTTCACAAACACACGCACGCGTGCACACACACATACACTAGCAGCTCTGACTAGAATCCCACTAACAACGCTTGAGGAACCTGTTGCAGGGAATGACTCCAGTTCTCCCAGGAAATGTTCAGGCTCATTAAGAAACATAGTGGGAGGTTGGAATAATGATATTAACAACCAGAACGCTTAAAATAAAAGCATACCACATAGATGGCACACCTAGTAACTACAGAAGTTCAGTGGCCCTTTCCATTTCTCTCCCCCTCACCCCCCCCTTACTCAATTTAGTATCCCACTAGGTCAGGGGACCTCAACTAGGGCAACTTTTTCCCCCGGGAGGCATTTAGTGATGTCTGGAGACCTTTTTGGTTGTCACAATTGGAGAGAGGGTGGTGCTACCTCATCTAGTAGACAGAGGCTAGGGGTTCTGCTGAACATCCTGCAGTGCACAGGACGGCACCCACAACAGAGAATTACTGCCCCAAATGCCAACAGGCTGAGGCTGAGAAGCCCTGCTCCCGTAGAAAGAACACGGGTGATGGTCATGGTAGGGATAAGTGTCTGAGACAGGAGGGCGATAAAGCTTTCCACCCGAGCAGCCAGCTAGGCCTAGCTGTGCAGAAAAGCCAGCCGGGGGGTGTGCCTGCCCAGGGCCTGCTTCTGGGCCCTTGGAACGTCCTGTGCTGCGTCTAGCAGGCATCTAGGATCACATACGCGCCACCCTTTTCACGCTGGGAGATTTGCAGGGCGTCTACATACATCGTTGTGAACTCAAAGGATGGGACAGTTGTAGCAAATGGGCTTAACAATCAAAATAGGGATATACATACACGTTCTCCTTTGGGGCCTCTGTCTCCAGGCTTACCCACGATACCCTGGAAAACACGTCAACACGAAAAGTCACTGCTTGCCAAGACTGTCCCTCAGCCTGCTCCCTGAGGGACTCTGCTGGCAGCTATTCTGCGACTGCGCATCAGAACATTTATTTTAAATGGTGTTTTCCATACCTGAGCACCAGGTAATCCATCTTTTCCATTTATTCCCTGTAAAGACAAAACATGATTCATATTTCCAACCCCGCACCGACAGGCATGGTTAAACACAACAGAAGGACAGCGTCCCAAGGCCTCAGTCTCAGGCCCACGGAGATCTGGCGGTGTGGTGGTGAAATGGGAAGCAAAATCGGTAGGATCGGACGGCCCCGGGCCTAAATTCTCACTCTGCCACCTAAAAGTGCCGTTTACTCAGGCAGTTTACTTAACCTAATAGCATCGGCGTCTTCACTTATAAAATGGGGACAAAATAATGGCCTTAAAACTAAGGATTTGGTGAAATAACAGAAAACGCCTCGCTCATTGTGAACAGGCAACGGGGCGATTTTCCTGACTTACTCTCGTAGGTACATTCTGAGAAATAAGAAGGTGCCCCAAAGGGCTGGGTGTCTGGTGTCTGGCATTTATTGCTACCTCCTAACAATTTTTTCCATCACGAAGAGTCAATCTCAGTAAATGGTCTCGGTTGCTGCTAGGGAAATTTCATAACGTGGCCAGAGCATGATCTTAATAGGAAATAAACTGTCAGCCCGAGAATGATTGTTATTTTTCAGCTGGAAAATATGAAGGGAAAGTAAGGAATCTATAATCACTGTTTCTGAGAGTGTTAAATAGTGGCTTTTTATTACTAAAGTGGAAGTTTCCTGAACTTTATAAGGCAGTTCTGGAGGTGGTAATAAAGCTCGGAGATTTATAAGACGGGGAGAGCTATTGGCTGGGAGATGTGAGAAGGAAAAGCGCTTGGGGGTCAAATGAAATACCTAGAGTCCAAGAGCAGATGTGTTTTTGAGATTTGATTTGAAGAGGGAGATCAAGGGGAGGAAAGTGATTTCCCAGCCAGCAGGCGATTGCATGGACATGCTCCTTTGAAAAGTCGAGGAGACTTTTATTGTGCGCCAGGGAATGGATTCTATGAGGAGCTGCAGACAGCCGCATGTTTTCACTGCTGTAAATTACACTAAAATCTGTCACAGCTGAGAGCCCAACCAAAGTCCCCTGGCCTCTCTGAAAGATCCTGGGAAACGTCTAGAGCACTTTCCCTGGGAACATGTTACCTGAAGTGTATGGTTCACAGAATTTATGACATTCAGAAACACAAGCAACAAAGATAAAGCTGATTAAGGAGAGGATGTGAAAGAAACAACTGTGTCACTTGAATAAAAGAAGATAGATCTAGTGTAAAAATGTAATTCATGTCTTTGGTAATAATATAATAAAGGAAACAACCCCTATAGTCTTTTTTCTTTTGACTCTTATAATTCATCAAAGACTGTGCTGTGTGTTCTCTTTTGCATCTGAAGGTGTTACTAACTCGCTTTCCATAGGGGGTCCTGCTTCCGGAGATGTTTACAATAACCTATGTGGACTGCACCTGCTGTTCTCTGCCCTCATCCCACTTGTCTGGAAGAACCCATTCTGGGTAGAACCAACTTTCTGTCTACTGCACATCTGCATCTGAGCAGCGAACTGCGGCTGAAGAAGACCACACATCCCTGCTCACTTGTCCCAGTCTAGACGCAGGGTGGAGATGGAAGCAGCCCCTCTGCGTCACCGGGTCACCCTCCTGGACTTCCCGATTTGACTCCCTTCCCCTCTCTTCAAAGGTTCGCGTTCACACATTTCCTTATCTCTTCACAAGTCCAGCCTCATCACCCCACTCCTCATGTTCAACTAATGACCCCGATTCTTCTTCCACTGAGGAAATAAACAGGAGAGAACCACTTCCCCCTCCCTCCAACAGATCCACCAGCTACATGCATTTGTATTTCGACTTCTGCCTCCTGTTAAAGAGGAACGAACTGCCCCATTCCTTGTCAAGACCAGTTTCCATTTGTGAGTGGAATACCAGTCTTCTCCTCCTACCCAGAGTTGCTGCGCTCTCTTACATCACCAGAATTTCCCCTTGCAACTGGATCATTCTTATCTAGGAGCTAACATGCTGGAATCTCCCCCACCACAACCTCCACATTGCAAAATCCAGTGGAAAATTATCAGCTCTCATGTCACTGATCTGAGTGTTTACCATTTCTTTCTTTTAGTTTTAAAATAATTTTTAAATTATTTATTGATTGGAAAGAGAGAGAAACATCAACTTGTTGTTTCACTGATTCGTGCATTCATTGGTTGATTCTTGCACGTGCCCTGACCGGGGATCAAACCCTCAACCTTGGTGTATCAGGACGATGTCCTAACTGACTGAGCCACTTGGCCAGGACGACCTCGCCTTTCTTTTAGAACATTTAGTCCCCTTGCCAGGCAGGCCTCATTCACCTGGGTCTCTTCATCTCTCATTGGCTGCACTTTCTCCGTCTGCGAGGTGCTTTCCCCAGCAGCTGAGGCCCTCTCTTCCCTTCCTTGTTGCAGTGACCCCGCTTCATCCAGGCCCAGGTCGAAATACCCAGACCGGTCTTTCTAGTCCCGGACCTTCCATTAATTCCAGATACTTATATCCATGGATTACTTGACATTTCCCCTTGGCTATCTACTAGCACTTCCAGATGAACGTGTCTAAAACAGACAAGTCTTGGTTTTTCTCCCCCAAACCACCCATCTCCAGTCTTCCCCATGTCACCAAACACACCACTCTGACAGGGAGACAGCTTTCACCCGTCTCCCTCACACTCCACGTCTGGTCCTTTCCTCCCCCAACCTCCCTATGGCTTGATTTCCCTCTTTGTGCAAGTTTTGCTCAAATGGCATGCCTTCTTTGACCACCCTATGAAATGCTACTCTAGTACTTCGCCCTGTTTAGATTTCTTCTGCCTGAAATTGCATCTTTAATTGTTCATTGTCTGTGTCCGAATCCTAGAATGTAAGCCCCATGAGTTGCTAGCTCCCCGAACAGTGGCTAGCACGTAGTAGGTGCTCAAGAAATACTTATTGAATCAACAAATTGCTTTTTGCTTATTGCACTGGGAACCCAATGGTAAGCATTCATGAGATGGCATTCAGGGGTTGGAAATGGGAAGTTGGTAAGAGAAAGTGAAGGGGGAGGCAGGGAATGACACTAATGTTTATCAAGCACCTCGCATGGGCAGACACTGGAAATGCTAACCCTAAGTGATGTTACTTACGTGACTCACAATACCCTTTGAGTCATAATTCAAACCCAGACCTTCCTAACGCTACATCGCAGAGGCTTCCCATTCCTTCATGTCGCCTTCTCTGGGGAAGTGGTAGTCAGGGAACATACCGGCCCTGAAGGTTTCACAAAGAAACTCAATTGGCCTCATGAACTCTGTGCTGCTTGTTTATGTTCGGCACTCTCTTCTCCTAATAGCACCCCCTTTCCGCACACACCACAGCAAATAAACTAGCAAAGGAAGCAGTGACCTTCTATAAAGAAAAAAACCTGAGACTGGGGTATGTCTTTTTCTTCTTTATATTCCCTCCCTCAGGGCCCAGCACATCCTTAGCAAACAGCAGGGACTAGATGAATATATGTTGAATTGAATTAGTAGGAATGATTGTTACAATGTCACAGCAGTACTATATATCAGTAGCCAGGAGCTCTTCAGGACACAGGGGGATGATATATTTGGCAGCAGTGATTTACAAAAGTGTAAGAACAAGGCCCATAGACAAAGGAGGGAACCTGAGAAAACAGCTTCTACTTTAGTCTTTAGCTTGACACACAGGTATTATATTGGTGAATCTTCAGTTTCTTTATATTTTAGGATGTGATGGGCCATTTTATATTTTAACTCCAATGAGAACATTAGGCTTAAGAAATAATGAGTCTAATTTCCTGACACTTAAAACGAAAAGAATCTCAGCTTTCTCTCCCTGTGTAAGATATAAAGATACCTCACAGAGAGCCAGGACACTCGGGAGAACCACACCCCAAAATCCATTTGCAGAACCTGCACTTACTTCCTCAGAAACTACATATTTAATTCTGACATTTTCTGAGGAGATAGGTGAAGAGGCAATGCTTAAAACATTTCTCAAACTGGCAAATTTTAAACTGCAGAAGTTCTTACTGGCTTTCCCAAGGGTCCTTCTGGTCCAGGGAAACCGATGTCTCCAACAGGTCCTCTCTCACCCTGCAGACAAGTTCACGAGCATTAATAGCCAAGAAAAGCTTTAAAACTGCATGCAAATATGCATCTAAATTCTTTGGTTAATCTCTTCCCATCCACCCACCCACCCCCGCCTTCTCTCTGAGATCCTTCAGTCTGTTCCATGCTTCTATGTCTCTGAATCTATTTTGTTCATCAGTTTATTTTGTTCATTAGATTCCACATATGAGTGAGATTATGTGATATTTGTTTTTCTCTGACTGGCTTATTTTTCTTAGCATAATACTCTCCAGGTCCCTCATCCATGGACACAGACAATAGTGTGCTGAAGGCCTGGGAAGGGGAGGAGGGTCCAGGGTAGGAGGGGGTATTGGGGAAAAAATGGGACATCTGTAATACTTTCAATAATAAAGAAATTACAAACAACAACAACAACAAACTGCATGGAGCACAGACAAGTACAACTGTTGGTAACTAACTCACCGGTTCCCCTGGAGCTCCTGGAGGCCCCGGGGCTCCAGGTTTCCCCTGGGAATTCAAACCAAGGAGACATGTTAGGAGTCAAATTACTGAATGATGCCACGTGCCTAAGCCCCCACCCCACCCGTGAGTTTAATGCGCTGCCAGGGCTGAGGCTCTCTACACTTAAATGGCACTCCTAGTGGGACAGAGTCCCGGGGACCCGGCCTCAACCCTGCAGGCGCTTAGGTAAGGACCGGGTCCAGTTCTCTGAAAGTGCATGTGTGTGTATGTCGGGCGGGTAGGAGGGAAGGATAAGAGTCTTAAAAATATTAAACAAATGCATCCTCTTTTCTGGAAATCCCTCTAGTGCCTATTGAACTGGTAGTTCTTTACTTTAGGGGGTGGGAGGGCACAGGGGGTCAAGGAAACCTCTGATCTTCACAAGAGCATTTCTAAGTTTATAGTAGGATAGCCCCACAAAGAGCATGCCTGATTCGAAAGCCGTGTTTTGTTGAAAGGGAGAGGACAGGATTGATTTGTTCTGACACACATCAATAGATATGGCCTGGAGCATCGGCAACAGGAAAACCCTGGGGTGGAGAGACCACAGGGTGAGGAAGATGGTCCTGCAGGGTCTGGGGGTGGGAAAGTGCAAAGGTGTCCAGGCTCGGCATGAAGATGATGTCTTCTGTCCCTTGGACCTAATGTGAGGGAATCTAAAAAGGGAGGGCTTTTCCCCTACTTGCTGTTTAGAATTTTGGGAGGAGACCCTCTCCCAGGTGAAGAAATGGCTGAGCAGCGAAGCTCGGCAGACGCCAGGCCTGAGAGAGCAGCCCTGGCCTCCCTTAGCCGGTGGGCAAACAGGAGCTCCTGAGGTTGGGGCTGAGAAGGCCAACCTCCGAAAGGGTCTGGGTGTGGGACAGAGTGCTTGAGCCTTGATATCTGAGACAAACAGATCAGGGACATTGAGAGTGGGCAGCAGCAATCCCAAAGATCTCAGAGAGCAGAGGCGTGGGGGTGGAGGGGTGCGTGCTGACCAGAGGCCCTACCCACTGCCAGCCCTGACAGATGCTTCCTTCTGCGTCCCCACATGCCAGCCTTGCAGGAGGGGGGAGAAAGAAGGCCTGGAGAAACCCCTGGCCTGGCCTGAGTGTACTAGGAAGGGAGAGCCTGGTTTGTTCTGGGAAGTGCAGGATTTGGTTCCCTCGGTACTCAGCAGACTGACCATGATGGGTCTGACCAGGTACGTTTCAACCAGAACAATCACTTTAAAAATTGTTTTCTTACTGTGGTTAAGGTCTACATAACATAAAATCTACAATTTTGAACATTTTCAAGTGTAAAATCCAGGGGTATTAAGGATATTCACACTGTTGTGCAACTATCACCACTATTTCCAGAATCTTTTAACTATTTTATTTTCTAAGCCATCATCAGGCCCAGTTATAAAAAACTGCTGTGTGTTTAATTACACCGCTGTGTATTTTCAGGGAGCAAAATTTTTACCCCTTCTCGATTTTTGTAATTGGCAGTTTATCTTAACTATGAGATAAGAAAACTGTATTTTACCCCTTATTTCAATCATTCTGCAGCCTTCAAAAATCTCTTTAGAATTCTTCATTTGGATTGAGTATGTGGTATCTTTTAAATACCTTCAAAGGTTGTCAATGTTTCTTCTCTGAAGAAAGATTTAATTTAGGGTAAGAGTCAAAAGTGACCTGTAGCACACCTGGGAGACTACAGCGGGGCATTAAGCCTCCTTGTGCCCCGTGGAAACAAAGACGGGGTGTGAATGAACAGTGGAGGTGCAGGTTGTAAGGGGACTCGGGGCAATTCCAGAAACTGAGCTCCAAATCCGTTGCTAGGAATGGTAGTGAGGGGGGAGGGGGAGGAATGAGATAAAGTGTGAGCCAACTTTCAAAAAGAGCACTTTCTTGTATAAAAAATTCCGTAGTGCTCGCTAAAGAAAATATTTCCGTGCTACTTTTCAATCATACTAATATTTTAACTTGAGCTAGAACAGCTCAATAGACATCATCCTTTGTAAAGGATGACTTTCTGTGGACTGTGGACGGGCTTTAATAGTTGTTATTAGATTTAGCAACTAAATAGAGTGAAGTAATGTGGCTACTGGCCTTTTAAGTGGTGGGATGGTGGTGGGGAGGAAAGTGCCTGGAGGCAGGGGCTCTGGGTGGTGCTGGGTAGTGCAGGGTGGTGCAGGGTGGTGCTGGTAGGGCCTCTTTATCTTTCTCATGTTCAAGCACATGGTTTCCATTGACTTTCCTATCCTGCACCTACACGGCAGGGGCGCCGAGCAGGGGGATAAATGGGCTGTTATTCATAAAGCATGACCACAAAATTTTAATTAGAGCATCATGAATGAAGACCAGAATGATCCCGAGGGCTCAGAGAAATGATTTCAACCTTTCCTGGAGCACTTTCTATTCACTTGAAAAGACCTTGATGAGATTAAAACATTTGACATCAGAGAGCAACAAAAATGATTGATATGATTGAAGGGCTAGTTTATGAGGAAACATTAGCAGCAATAAAGCTCAGCTAATAACACTGGGCTGAGGAAAATCTCAGGCAGATTGCCGTTTAATGCAAAGAACTTGAACTGCATGCCTGAGGATGAGAGCTGTGCCTTCAAAGAACCAAGAAACCCTGACACATGTCAAAGGCAGAGAAACAAAACAAACTTCTCAAAGCTGTGCTTGTATGTTAATGTATCCTCACAGGTAAGTGGGCTCCTTCCGCCCCACTTAGTGAGTTGGGAAGAAAAAAAATAAGAAAAAAATAAGAGGTGAAAATGAAGAAAGGAACATTCTTGAGGTGGGAGAAGGGCAGGTGGTTTTATTTTTTAAACTGCAGGTCTCGGGAACTTGGTGTCATAGGAGTTAGTTACCACATGCTCCCTACTTCTTCTCGATCCCCAGCTGTAGGTTTACTGTGGAGACAGAACTGTTCACCTCAGAAAATAACGTGAGATAATTTGGACTCACCAGCATGCCAGCTATTCCTGGGGGACCTGCTGGGCCTCGATCTCCCTGTTGGGGTTTAAAAAAAATTGGTACTTATAATGATATCTATAAAATCTTTACCTATAAATTAGAACTCAAATAATTATCTAAATTTGGTAAAGTTTTTCTTTGGAATTGATAAATATTATCATTATCAGCTGGTGTAAAGCAAGAGGGTAGATGGGAAAATAACAAAATGAGTAGCCAACTGAACCTGTTAGCTTTCTTTTTCTCTCTCCATAAAACTAAAGCAAATAATCTTAATGAAAAGAAATTTACATGACCTGTTTTTAATAGGACTCTATAGATACTTACAGCTAAAAATTAGTCAATATTTTTATTCCACGTATTCGAAAGTAATTCATTACCAGTACTTAAAAGAGTAAGCACATTGAATTCTACTTAAAAGCTTTTCCTACACTTGTCTCGTTGGATGTAGGGTTAGAATAAAATATTTAGAACAGGGATTATGTAGTTCTCATTAGGTCCATCAGAAGATCCCTTGAATTGCTCTGAACAGTAGAGTGACTCAATATTTTTTCCAAAGGCAATGTGGTGTTTTAGATAAAGCTGACAATGCTAAAAATAGTAATGATTATAGATGGGACAATAAAATGGCAATTTTTACTGAGCAGAACCTACATTAAAAAACTTCATTACTTCCTCTAGGGACATAAAAGTAGACTTGATTAAATGGAGAGAGATGTTTTGTTCTTGGAGGGCAAAACAATGTTGTAAAGGTGTCATTGCTACCGAAACTAATTTATAAATTTAATCCAATTCTTATGAAACTGCAACTTGATCAAATAATAGTATAGTTTACTCGGGATAATAAATAAATGAGAGGGTAAAAGATAAAAACTAAATAAAGAATAAGATTAACAATACCAATATTTAAACATATAATAAAGGAATGTCGGCATAAGATTAAGCAGTATATCAGTGCAAAGTAACAGAAACCTCAGAAATAGACCAACATTTATAACAGGATTTTAGTATAGAAAGGGATGTATTATTCAACAAATAATGCTAATAATTGAATAGTTTCTTTGAAAAAAGTTTGATTCCTTTCTTTATACTCCATATAAATTTCATGTAGATTATGTAAGAACGTAAAATAATACGAAGTATAAAATAACTAGAAGAAAATATAAGTGATTGTGGTTGCTCATAAGAATAAAAGTCATTTAGGGCACAAAAGCAAAACAGGAAATCATAAAGGAATATAGTTTTATATTTGACTACATAAGAGTTTAAGTTACATATACAATAAGAGTAAACGTAAAAATGAAAGGCTAAGATGAACTAGATAAAAACTCCAACATATAAGGTAGAAGTAATGACTTTATAAAGCATAGCTAGAGTCAAATAGAAAAAGAATTAATAGAAACCTGGGCAAACAATGAAAACAGGTAATTCTTGTTAGTTTCACTCTGTTCTTTTTAAATTAGGGGATTTTTACCCTTGTCATGAACATACAGGAACTTTTCATTCAATGGAAATATTTGCATATTTGATAAAGATGAACGTTAAAAGAACTCTCTGATTTCTTTGAAATACTCTCCTCTAGTGATCCGGCTTCTTTCTTATTTCCAAAGTTATACCTTGTCAATAGCAATAACTGCATCCCCCTCCATAATCTCAATTTCACGCATTCCAACCTTGGACCACCGTCTCCTATCTTTACAATCTGCTCCCTTGAGTACCTGAACCGCCGCAACATTTGATGCCACCAAGGCCTCTAATCCATTGATGATACAAATTTTTCATTACCCTCACTCCCTGGGTGGCCTCTCTCCTTTATCTAGTTTAAATTCACGGTCACTTGTTATAATCACTCCCTTGTGGATACTGGTAACTCTTTTGACCCACTGCTGCTTCCAGTACTCATTTGTCAAAACTGGAACCTTGTTTAAATACAACTCCCTTCCTATTCTGCACCTTTAACTGGAAGCCTGTACATGGCTGAAAAAGCACACATGATTTTGCTGACCAGTCAGTCTCACTTCAGTTCACGATCGTGAATCTTAAGGGGGCCTCTAGGATTGCCCCGCCATCACACTCTGTGGTCCCTGGGCTCTCACTCTCTCCTAGATCTTCCGCTTAAACCTCCAACCTTTTTTCCCTACTTCACTCTCAGATGATGATGACCTTGCTTCCTCCATCTCAGAAAATTTAAGTAATCAGAAAAGAAGGTCTATAGACTCCAACAGATTCACCTTCCCACATATCAGCAGCTGTACCCCCATGCTTCTGTTTTCCCACCTGTTACCACAGAGGAACTATCCAGACTCCTCTCTGAAGCCAAACCCTCCATCTATGCACTAGGTCCCCACCCCTCTTAGAAAGTTAGGGAAGATGTTCTAGCAGTTCTTCCCTTTCCTCCTATATCCCCACCCCCCTCTACCTTCTACTGGATTATCCCTTTATCATACAAAACATTCTGGTATTTCTAGTGTCTTACAATACATTTTATAAAATCTTGCCCTACTTCCTTCAGCAGCCACTGGCCCATTTCTTTGCTGCAAAACTCCTGGAGCATTGTTTATACTATATTTGCTGTCCCTAATTCTTTTTTCCCCCTCATTCTCTCTTAAACCCATTTAAGTCCAGCAGTTGCTACCAATGGAATGAATCAGTAATAATTACTCTGGTGATACATGGCTTCTATATTGCTAAACACAATGGTCAATATTGACCATCCTACTTGTCCCATCCCCATCACACTTCACCGATTTGCAATATTTGAGAAAGGTGATCACTGCCGTCTCCTGACATCGTCTGCCCTTGGTTTTCAGGACACCAAATTATCTTTCTCCCTCCCTGGTTACTTATCTTAGTCTCCCTCGCTGGTTCCTCGTTTTCTTCCTGATCTCCTCATGTCGGAGGGCTCAGGGCTCAGTCCTCGATCTTCCCTTTTGACAAAGCTTAATCATTCCACACTCCCCTCGCTCCCTCCCCTGGGCTTCTTGAATGGAGCATGGATGCTCATGTCATTTAGACCTGCTGTTCCCTTTTCGACAAATGTATGTATTTAACACGTACAACTTGATGACTTGATATATGTATATACTGTGAAATAATCACCACAATCAAGCTAATCGACATCTCCATCACCTCACATAGCCACCGCTTTGTGTGTGTGTGTGTGTGTGTGTGTGTGTGTGGTGAGAACACTTAGCAAATTTCAAGTATACGGTACAGTATTGTTACCTGTCGTCACCCTGCCACACATCAGATCTCCGGAACTTACTCATCTTGCCTGGGACATTGTTCCTGCAGACTTGAGGAAGACTCGGCTAGCTCCCCCTCACCTCTTTCAAGTCTTTGATCAGCTCGTACCTTTTCAGACCCACCTGTTCAAAAATCCCCTGACTCCCCTGCAGCACTCCTAGTCCCTTAACCTGCTGTTTTTCTCCCCATTGGCACTTACCGACAATATTACTTAGCTATTTGTGTTTATTCATTGTCTGTCTCCTCTAGGGATTTCCGTCTGTTCTGTTCCCTCATGTTTTAGGTTCCCTCAAACCTAAACCAGCTCCTGGTACGGCGCACAGGAAACATGTCTGAGTGCTGAATCAGCGGCTGTATTTCTCACCCTGGTACTGACCTTTATACCTGGGAATCCTTCCAGTCCTGGCAAACCCATGGCACCAGGTTCTCCCTGTTAAACATGAACAGAAGAAGCTCAAGAGCAATGATCAAAAGGATTTTAAGCAGGCAAAATATTTTCAGAGGCAAAAATATTTTTTTTGGCCTAAAAAACTCCCTCAAACATTGATTGGTAATCTAGCAAGGAAATGGCACGCTCTGTCTTCAAGCATTTGTATTCTTGCATCTGGTGTTTGAAAACAGTCTGAGAATAAAATTATTCCCTGGGGAAGTAGGAGTCCATTTTCTGATTGTTTTTATTCTGATTAGGAATCTAATCCCAATGAATCCTATAGTGGCGATAACTCCAGTTACAATAAGAATTAGAAGGAAAGGCTGTGTCTTAAGGAAGTTTGCCAATTTTCGAGGTACCTGGGGCTGCTAGATTACCAGAGAGTGAGACTGAGCCCTTTAAGAGCAGGTGACGTTGGAGCCCTCAAAGCAGAGTTTGTCACCCTCTGGTCTTCTCTGCAGCTGCAGAGGGACATGGATTGTGAGGGGGTGGCCCCAGGGGCAGCATCTCCAATGATTTTAAAAGTTACTGATCAAACTGATGGGTCACTGAGAGGAGATGGGTAAGCATTTCCATTAAAAAAAAATTACACATTCTAGTGTGTGGTCTCAAGCTAACTAGAGACTTTAGGTCCTCAAGGAACACATTTAGAAAAGTTAGAGTGAAGGGAGCCGCTCCCTTTGAACAAATAAATATTAGGACTTTTAAATCAAGAGAGATAAAGTGGGTAGCATGTGAACTTGATAATATTTTTTCTTCAATTTTTTTCAATTAAAAATTATTTTTTAGTTACAGTTGACATTCTATATTATTTTATATTAGTTTCAGGAGTACAGCTTAGCGGTTACATAATTATATGATTTACAAAGTGATTCCCCTGATATTTCAAGTACTCACCTGGCACCACACACAGTTATTACAATATTATTGACCATACTCCCTATGCTGAATTTTACATCCCCATGACTATTTTGTAACTACCGATTTGTACTTCTTGATCCCTACACCTTTTTCACTCATCCACCCAACCCTCCTCCCCTCTGGCAACCATCAAAACAGAAACAGACTCATTGATAATTTTTCTGCTTCAGAAACCTTTTAAAATTTCTATTACTATGTAACCTGTCAATCAGAAAAAAAGATATCCAAATTCTTTCTGCAAAAAGCTCTGTAAAAGAGTCCTGTGGTTATTGACAAAGGAGCTCTTTGATTCTCTTTGTTGACATTCCCAACACTCCCTAAGACAGAAGAAGGTGCTCAGCCAATTGTTATTTGTTTGAAAATAGCTAATAATTAAATATTTAATTGAAAGCCACTTATAAATTGTACATCAAATAAATGAAATGGAACCCTTGAAGATAATTAATTCAATTAAGGGTAATTTTCATCTATAAAGGTTTACAGACAGATTAGAAACAGGTGACCTCGTGCCATGGGATTTGTAGGCTTCTCCAAGAGTAAAGCTACCCCTGCCCACCTCAACCTGACTTTTTCATCTTCTACTTGGTAACCTAAAATTCTACCTTTCCTACCTTATTCCTATGGCATGAAATATTATTTCTTCATACTGGAAAACTGGTGGGAAATGAAGGAAGTTGCATGGTGGTGCTGACAAAGAGTCCAAAAGAGTACTTTCCAAGTTTTATCTAAGATAAATCTGAAGGTTTACACTGGATTTAATTTCATGATTCCAAATTCTGTTTTTGTGCTTCACTCACTTAATTCACCTCTCTAAAAGCAAGGAATGTCCTCTAATCAGTTTTTATTCTTTATCCTTTGTTGCAGCTAAGAAATTTGAAGCTTAATCTCTTCAAATTCTACTCAAATATGTCTGCATTTTTGTTGCCACCCACTTTCCAACCCAAGTGAATTATAATTTATTCTTTATTATAATGCTTTTTAAAAAAGCTCTTCTCACTTTCATCTGCAGTTATTAATGATAAAACTCGAGTGCTGCAGAAAAGCTAGTGAGAAGTCTAGGTACTCCTCGGTGACTCAGAGGGGATGCTGTGTGTGTGTGAGGATGAGAAGGGAGGACCAGGAGGGAATTTTTATCAAGATGAAAGAAAATTAAAATCAGAATTAAGGACAGAGTTGGTGAATGCATAACAAAAGTTACAGATAAAGCCCTGGCCGGTGTGGCTCAGTTGGTTGAGGGCCGACCCATGTTCGATTCCCGGTCAGAGCACATGCCCAAGCTGCCGCTTGGGCTCCAGGAGGTGCATGTAGGAGGCAGCTGATGAATGTTTCTGTCTCTTTTCCCTTCCTCTCTCTCTAAAAAAATCAATAAAAACACATATTTTTTAAAAGTTACAGATAAAGCAAGGGCTGGATGAGTAGCAAAACCAAGGAAACTTCTGGATGATATATTTGGGGTTTGAAAAATGCTACTAACTGGTCAAAATCATACTTTCAGGGGAAAACAAATTGGCTTTTAATAATAGTGCCCAGTAACAAAAATTCACCTCCTCTGAAAATACGTTTAGATGTGATTATCGTAGCTCTGCAGTTGAATTTGAAGTCAGGGAGTTCTTTTTTCTGAGGATGACTTTGGCTATCCAGAGTCTTTTGTGGTTCCATACAAACCTGAAAAGACTACTCTTTTTTGGTTCTTTTGCTCATTTAAAATTCATTCATCTAGTCTTACCAAACTGTACTGTAAGGGAAGGGCTTTACGTTTTTTCACATGACAGTGGAAAGTGGTTGGAAAGTTTACTTCTTCAGTTTCAAGTACATCTGAGCGCAAGTATATACCCTGAAGTTAAAAGGATATACAAATGAAATATAAAAGATGGAACACACGCTTTAAAAGGACATGACAGGAGAAACTGCCCCGGAATGAAGGGAACCTAATTGAATTTGGCGGACCACCCACAGCGGCACTCCCTGGTTGAGAGGATGCTGAGAACAATTATCATTCTTTGGGAGGCTGAGGACATGGTCTCTTTCTGTGCTGAGTGTTAACCTCCTGATACATTCCTCCTAATAAGAGGGTTTATGACAGCACACCAAGCTCCTACAGAATAACTGCCTCACGTTCAAAGCAAATAAACAAGCCTCCTGCTTTTTTTTTTTGCTGGGGAGATGGCAGACATATTAAGGAATTTCTTTCCAATAAGTATTTCTCTTCCACAATCTACTTAACATGGAATCAATCATTGAAATTGTTCTATTAGAAGAAAGTGTCTCATTTATCAGGAGCTTTATATGCGCCTTCTCCATCACAGGGTGATTTTAAAACACACTGATGAAAGAGACAAATGCCAAGGGCAGTGACAACATCAGGATGGATGCATCTTATGAATGGAAAGCATTTGGCTGGCGTTTCTTCCCTGGCCTGTCTGCTACCTCCAGCAGGTTACTGATGACCATCTAAGGAGACAGGGCATCTTTGCCTGGTGCCCTGCTTTCAAACTTAAATAAAGACCTGTTTTCTAAATGACACAAAACATGGGAATATACATACCACTGGGCCAGGATCACCTTTTGGGCCCTATGAGAAAAAAAGGAAAGCCATTTTTAAAAGAATGACTGAAGCAAAATTACAGAAATGTGAAGCATTTTTGTCTGATTTGCTTTAATACACATATAAATATTTGCAAGTTTTGTTTTGCTACAGTTTGGATTTGAAAAATAAGATAAAGAAACATAACTTGATGGAACTGCCGTGACAGCCATTGCTTGGAAATTGATTTAGTTCTTAGGCTTTCAATGCAAAAAGTGACACAGCTATGCATAATGCTATTTCTCATTATTTTGGTTGTATACATTTTCTCGGTTTTATTATAATTGGTTTCATTATTTGCTCCAGCATAAAATTCTGGTTCTATTTGTAACATGTTTTTTTTTTTTTGGTATGAACTTAGGAGTTGTGTTTGTTTTGTTTTGTTTTAATTGTGGTTGCTCAGCTAAAGTATGTTTGGCGATAAACAACTATACTCACAGGGGGGCCGGGGGGCCCTGGATAACTGGGAACAGTCACACCTCCCTTCAAAAAAAAAAGATGACAAGAATTATATTAATCCATAACTGAAAAATTATTTCACACAATTATAAAAGTAAATACCTGGATTTTATATAAACTGCTCATTCCATTTCCTTCGGTGAATGGCACACCCTTAGGAAAGAACCGAGAGACATAGAATTATTCTTTTAAGTTAATAGTTAGCATCTCAATCTTTTATCTTTTTACAAAAAGATATTTTTCCTATTTTATTTTAGAAAGTGAGTTTAATATCATTAGTAAAATAATACAATGTTTCTATTTTTGGCTCTTCAAAAGCAAATACAGAGGAAAAAATGAAAAAGAGCGTAAACTCCACCTGGAGCACACCGACACATCCAGTGGGGGTGTGATTAATGTTCAGGTTTGACTGATGAGACACTAATGCATTCAGAGGAAAATATTATTGGTGCATTAAAATTCAGTTTCTGAATTGCCAGTTTATGCTAACTGTTTACAGCCTGCTGACCTGCAGGCTGTAACACAGTACCGCTGATGAAGATGTGAAGAGGGAACAATTTGGCTACCGGGAAGCAATTTTTCCCCACAGTCTC
Organism: Miniopterus natalensis; assembly: GCF_054644295.1. Classification (NCBI taxonomy): domain Eukaryota; kingdom Metazoa; phylum Chordata; class Mammalia; order Chiroptera; family Miniopteridae; genus Miniopterus; species Miniopterus natalensis. Next base: position 32,305,815 of record NC_142085.1, on the reverse strand, counting down.
TTCATGCTAAATAGAAAATGAAGGTTAAATGGGATGATGTTACTCACAACCCTATGTGGATGTTTCTACAAAAGCATATTCTTTACAACAAAGGGGAACAAGAACTTCCTGAGCAAATTGGCCTGTAAGTGGGAAGTCCCAGAGTAATGAACCCATTTGAGGTCTTCAAAAATTGAATTTTGGCATTTTCACACAAAAATTTTAGTTAGGATCTTTTATCATGTTTAAAGAAGTTTCCACACGATCAAGAATCTACAGCTCCCTTTTTGTGATTTCCACATTCCACGTGCAAGCAAAGTTGAAGAGGCCATCATTTCCCTGGTTTAGGACAACGGTGGTCAGTGGACATGACTTACATCTTCAAAACAGTAGTGATGGAAGGAAAATGCTCCATTCATTTATTCCTTTATCACTTCACTCATTCGTTTGACAACTGCTGAATGTCTACTACATTTTAGTGTGCTAAGTCCTGGAAAGATGAAGGATAATTTTGTCTGAGATTCCCTCCTCCCCCAAAAAGGGGAGAGTTTCCCCCCAAAAAGACAACATTACTCTTCCTTGAAGAATAAATAGTTTTGGAGAATTTGAGGGGAAGAGGAAGATTTCTTAAGCTCACTGTAAAATATAGGTCCCTTTCACAAGTTCTGGTTATATTTTGCTGTTATGTGAGCGGGGGAGGGAGTGCATTTTAGGATTTGAGTCCTGAATGCTTTCTGCCCTGTTTCCTTGGTCAAGGGAGAAGGCAAATAAACAAAATGAAGGCCAGGTTTAGGAAAACAGAGTGGGAATCCCTTCATTTATGTGTGCAAGGCCTGCATCTGCACAGAGACTATGAGCATGTCTTTGAAGTCTTCAGAAAGCCACGGAGGAATTCCGCCCCTTCCCCAGTGAGTCTGGCTTCTTCGAGTGCTCCTGCGGGGCAGGGTGGACAGAAGCTCTGCTGCGATTTGAGCGTGGCCCACATGAGGGCAGACTTGCTACAGAGAGAGGTGCCTCTTCTCTCCGCGGCCTCCCTGACAAGGTGCACATCTGTCTCAATCATGAGCATAAAAACAGCGATGGCTCTTGTACATTTTACTTACTAGGTGCTATATAAATAGAATTTCCTTGCATCTCAGACATCATGGATGGCAATGAACACATATAGCATAATACCAAATATTGCAACTACTCACATTGCTGGGAGGGATCTTTTTTTAAAGCCCATCTATTTTTGTGTGAATGAGGCTCATTGGGGCTTAATGACTTTCCCAGGGTCCCCCAGGCAGAAAGTGGAGCATCTGGCCTCATACCCAGGTCTCCTGAGTCCACAGTAAGGAGGCCTGCAGTATTTAAACCCAAGCACTTCCCATTGGAGCTGAGCTAAAGGGGAAATATCAGGTCTTCCCAAAGCTACATTGGCTAACATTTATATTTATACATAAAACTCAGCTGACTTTTTATCATTGAGAACATCTAAATGTAGTCTGACCTCTGAGATACAGAAGTCTTAAGTAGACACTGTGAATTTAAGTTTTAAACCTGAAATGACTCACAGGTGGTCCAGGTGGTCCAGGTCTCCCAGGAGGTCCCTCACTGCCCTGCAAGGGACATTCAGACCAAAAATCAATAGTTAGACATTTCCACCCCAGGTTTATGAGCCAGATTGTACTTGCTCTGACAGCCCTATTCTGAAATCAATATGGGCTGTCATTTTGTTTCAGCCTTGCGAAGTCTTACTCAGCTTGGCTCTTCTCTTTCACCTTCGAAAATATATTTCTAGACCACGGGAAAGGTAAATGCCTTTTTCTATACCCCGTAAGATTCAAATTCTTCCTGTGGGAGCCCCAGAGATGAAGCTTATTTTTAGATGGAGCCAGCAACCCAGACGATCATGTCCTGGACTGTGAGTGCAGCTTGGGGAACTGTCCCCTATGGGGGTGCAGAGTGGAGCTCCTGCAAGAAGAGACAGGCCATGAGCTATGGCTCTTTGGGTCGGCTCCTCACATTAGCTGCACCTCCACACCTTCATCTTTGGGAAACCAGACGGGTCATTTGCATAATTTGACCGAAGTGATAACCTTTTTAGTGTCTGCAGGAGGAGAAACTTCTTTCACTTCCTAAGTTAATAGTAGACTTTATAACCAAGTCAGGCATGTCCCACTGAACAGGAGTGACTGTGGTTCGACTCTGTCTAAGGAAAATGTTGTATACAATTTAAACAGCCTCAGACATTCTGCTTACAGAAGAAGCAGACTGAAAATGGAATTGGTGAAAAATGAATTCAAGTTGGAACTTGAAAAATAGATTTCATTTTTATTTTTATAAAACATAGGATGCTTACTGGTCCATAATAAGCAGAAGTATCATGATCCCTTTGGTGCCTTTAGTAAGTTTCTCCTGTAACTTTTCTTTTAGAATCTTTTAAGTCCCTCAATATGAGGGATGATGGAAGGAATGGTTCATTAAAAAAGAATTCAGAGAGGGTAAAATTCCTCCTTACCATGCCCCAAAATTTTGAGGGATTTCAGTCCATTTCCATAAATTTAATAAAGGATTTCATTCTAATCTCCCCATTTTTAAAAGGAAGTATCATAAAAAACCTTTGTTTGTATCTTTATCAATAAAAATAAATTGTGAAGTTTTTCTTGCAATGTGCCTGACTGAGATTGAGTCACAGCGAGTATATTGTGTCTTTGCCCAAACTGCTTTGATGGTGGCTATGTTTCCAAGACATGTCATACTCCACTGACTGTGGTCAGTGTCCTTCAGAGAATTATGTCATAGTTCTAGTGAACTGTGAGAAGACAACAAACAAGGAAAAATATGTGCCTACTGAAAAGACTTTTTTTTCTGGCACAATTAAAAGTCGTATTTTCATCCTCGATTGTGCCCCAAAGCTCGTCTCAGTGTGGAATTCCATTAACTTCAAAAGGCAACTCTCTGGCTGAATAATTTCCATAGAGAACAGAGGAAAAAGGCTGTTGGAGTTGGGCAAGCTCCTTGGAATACTATCAGAAAAATATGTGGTGAGACTATCTAGAATAAGCACATTGTTTCATTTCACATTTTTTTGTGATTCCTTTGTTCCTTGATGCCATTTTGGCCCATTTTGGCCATTGCAGGGTAGAAGCCACATGCATGCCTCGTGTGGACCTTTGATTCTTACTTCCCTGATCTGAGTAGCAGTCTTATCTCACTCATCTGCTGGCTCTGTCTGGATTCATACTGTGGGGCCCATTTAGATCCTAAGTCAGGTAAACTTATGAAGCCTGGTGGCCTTCCTGTCTGTCTCCTGTATTGCCGCTCATGTGTCCATCAGCAGCCTCCTTAGGAAGCAAGCTGTCCTGATCCCTTAGTAGCTTTCCTCAAATAACAGAGCTTCCCGGTTTCCCCAGCAAGCTCTGGGTTATTGGGATCCTGGTCCTGATGACCAGCCTGCTCTCTGAAGCCTGGGCCCCTGCGGCTGGACTCCCGACACAGGCACCGTACCTGTAGCCCTTCAGGGGCTGCTCCCGCACCACCCTCCCAAAGGGACACGCCCAGGACCCCAGGTCCAGCTGGGCTTTCCCTATATGGCACCAGTGTTTCTTCATCTTTTCCTCTAGGAGCATGTGTCCTGTATTCATTCCGACCAACTTGGGACCTGTGTGCTTCCAAGCCGGCTATCAGAGTAGCTGTACGTGGCCTCACCCTGGCCCTACCCTAAGCCCCAATTCAGACACGAAGAGAAGCTTTTCCTTTGTACCTTGTCACCCTTTGCTCCCGAGGGACCAGGATGTCCAGCTCTTCCCAGCAAGCCCTGTAAAACACAAAACTAAGTTTGCTACAGAAAACAACAACTAACTGGCCAAAGGGTATTGAAAGTTGGTCTAAAACTGATACATTTTGAAGGTCATTTAATCCTAATTAAATCAGTCCTACAAGCTTACATTTCTTCAGGCTGATACAGCAGCTGTACCCTGCTGATAAGCTCTTGCAAGGGTAAAATTTGTATTCGTGCTTGCTTTTCACCTTGGCCAACCACATTTAATGACCTTAATTGGAACCTTTTGATACATTTAAGAATTTAGCCTTGCTGTTTAAATGGCAATTTACATAACATTATGCCTTCCTAAATGAGCTATAATTTTGGTAGTGATCAACATTTTACATACTTCAAGATGCTGCAGAATTAACAATATGCATATTGAGTTATGTGATCTGCAATTTACCAAAGGAAAAGAAAATTTCATTTTAATTATTTTTTTTGAGAATAGAGTTAGCTATAATTGTCATGGTTCCTTTCACAACTTTTTCTCTTAATTTTTAATTTTAGTCTACAATTTAAAGCCAGGTTTGTTCTACATAACTGTGGTGAAAGCATAAATGATAAAATTTTAATTGTGGCAAATCCATGATTCAAAACATTAAGGAATGTAATTACATTCCTACTTGTGTGGTAAATACCATTTTCATAGGAACTCTAAGATGGGAAGAGTTGGAGAAGTTAAGACTTGAGTAGGGTTGTTGTATTTAGGAAATAAAAACACAAATATTTGGTCCCTGGCCCATGTGGCCCATGCACCGAAAGGTTGCAGTTTGGTCCCCAGACTGGGCACATGCCTGGGTTGCAGGTTTGATCCCCAGTCAAGCTGCATGCCGGAGGCAACTGATTGATTTTTCTCTCTCACATAGATGTCTCTTTCTCTCCCCCTCTCTCTCTCTCTCTCTCTCTCTCTGAAAAAACAATGAAAAAACACATCCTTGGGTGAGGGTTTAAAAACAATACAATACTTGGGACATTCTAAAAATATTGTTCATATGAAATTCAAATTGAACTGCATGTCCTGTATTTTAACTGGAAGCACTAGACTTGAGCTTTACTTTATTTTTTTGAACTTTATTTTAATGAGAGATTGGATTTAGCAGTTGGAAAAGGAAAAGAGAATCTATTTTAGGAAAACTGTATAACCAAAGTCACAAAGGCAGTGATATTGTGTCTGAGAGGCAGTGAAAGAAGGTACTGAATAAAGTGAATGGTATTTTAATTCATAAATAAGAATGAAAATAAATTAGACCTGGTAATCTTTGAGCCATTTTTTCCCTGAAGAAAATAAATTCTCAGTTTATGGTACTTAAGAATGTAAGGGTACAACCATCTAAATATCTCTTCCAAAGGTTAATGCCAAAAAATTACAACTAAAAAATGGAATGTTCTTTTCTATCCAACTTTCATTCAAATAGACTAGCTTAATCACAGGCTGATTTCTGGTCCGGTAGAATTCTGATGACTAATCTCCACAGCTCCGAGCAACCTTAAATAGTACTAAATGAAAATCTGGGATGGTGGAGGCTACTTTTCTATGCAACAGCTGGATAATTCTACGCAGAAGTGCAGAGAACAAAAAACAACAAGAAATATTAGTTCACCTCTCATCATTCCAGCAGATATGGACTGTGAGAAGAACAGTTTTAGCAAATACTTACAGGGGGTCCAGTAGGGCCTGGAGCACCTGGAATGCCTGGAATTCCTTGAAGACCCTAGAAGAGATAGTTCCTACTATAAAATCTATTATATCTTTGGAAATAAGAAAGTTTAGTCAATCAAACACTTTGACTATTGAAAATTAAACATCTATGTTGACTAACACGATATATGCCATATTACAAATACCTGTTCTCAAAGAGTAAGGAGGGTGAGCTTTAATGCATCATAAGAAGAAACACAATTTACTGTGTTTGGTGATTCATAGAGCATTTCTGATCTCACAGAGCCACCCATCAACAATAGCATCACTGAGAATCCAGCACTCTTAAAGCATGGAAATAAGAATTTCAGATTGGCAGGACACCATCAAAAAATATATGATCAAACTAATGTTCTTTTAGCTACTGATAAAATGAAATACATTTCATGATATAATATTTAATTTAGCTGGCCAGTTCATTATAAGGAGAAATTTTGCTCATTGGTGAATTTTAATTTGAAACGCATTTATAGCTTAAGCATAAAAGTAAATGGGTATCCCTTCCCTCACCTCCTCGGACTTGTGGAATAATGTTAATTATACCAGATATAGGTGTTGATGAACTTATATATTCAAGGAAGAACTGGCAAGATTAGCTGGTTACTTGGGTAATTAATTTTGTTCCTTTACCAAGTATGCCAGCAACAGAATATTAGTTAAATAAGTTACATAAAATCCATAATATGAAATATTTTTCAACTCCTAAAATTATATTTAGACAAACTATTGGACAGCGTGGAAAAATAAAAGTTGCAAAATGTTACATAGAATAAGATCCAAGTTATTAAAAAGTTATAAATGCACTTTATAAGAGATGAGAACAATAAAGAGAGGCTCATCATGCCTTCTCTGGAAACTTTAGCGTCAGATGTGTTTCAGAGTTCTCAATTTTCAGATTTTTAAATAAAGGTAACACACTGCTCATACTGGATATTATGGAACACTTCCAATGGTATCCGAGTTGGCATCCTCTAATAAACACACAAATACTTCTGTAGTAAAACATATGGTATTCTCACCGAGTGGGATAAATAGCCCAGCTCCTTGTGAGTTCAGGTCATATTTTGCTGCCAAATGAATTTGCTGCAAACTCGGAAAAAATTTCCAGGGTTTTCATAGGCTTTGAGCTTTGGAATTGTGGAGGAGGAACGGACCATACTGTCACTATTACCAACAGTTCTCCCTGGGCAGTGCAAACAGAAATAACTTCCTTTTATTTTTAGTGCTTCTGTGTATTTCCCAAGTTTTCTATAATAAACTTAGATGACTTCTAAAGTCAGAAAAATGTGCTTTAAAAAAAATACCGTTTTGTTATTTTAGAAAACCATATGATGCATGAAGTTCTAGATTAAATGGTTTCACTATTTCAGGATTTAATTTTCTTTACCAAGTGATCTTTTTGTATTGCCAAACCATTCATTGTTATAAAATTCCTTTACTTTTCATTGTGATGAAATATGTACTTTTTATACACATTGTAAATATTAGGCAAGGTGACATTGGCAAAATTACTGCATATTTATCATGAGAGTTCTTTCTATAGGACCATGATTCTAGAGCACCAAGGTTCTTTGCATCGACGAGCTTAAAGACCTAGCTCTGCCAGGCCCGTCTATTTAATGCCAAATGGGATCATATGTTACTTCAGGTTTTTTTCATGTGGTATGATGTGAAAAAACGCTGGAAAGAATCCCTTTGAAGATGCTGAAATTCCTCATGTAATAAGAGTCTTGGGTAAAATCTTATGTGTGCTTGTGTTAAAGAATGTGGACATATTCTTTCTTCAGGATAATATCATCCTCAGTGGGAATGCTGTGTGTGAGTGTGCGTGTGTGTGTGTGTGCATGCACATGAGCATGTACATGTGTGAATGGTATGCATTAGGATATTGTATTGGCTCTTTTTATCCCCCCATTATTAACTTGTTTACAGGTGTATAAGTGGAAAGAAAACAAATTTCTTTTGGAAACAGCACCTCTAAATATCTAAAGATTATAAATATTATGCCTGTAGTTGCTTTATATCAAAATACATCTTCATAAAATTCTTTCCATATGTACATGTATAAAATATGCATGTACATATGTATTCTATTTTTGCTACTTTTAGTTTCAACACTGAAGTCTAGAGATGCTGAGTGAATCTTTAGGTAGTCTAATTTATAAGCTTGGGGCTCATTAACCTTTGATGACCACATTAAATTTGAAAATAAACCTCAGTCCATAAATTTAAAGAAATCATTCTCAGCAGTCTTTTCCTGAACAAACTGAAATGTTGTAGTAAGGGTAAAAGTTACTATGGATGCATAAAGGGCAATAAGATAATTTTAGAAGACAAGATGGTCATTAAAGAATACAAATACATATTAGAGAGTAGGAGAGTCAATTTAGCACACAGTGCCAAACTAAAATACAAATTAAAATTTATTGCATGATATTCAGGGACCACTAAGTTCTTTCCCTGATCTGATATTTTCATTTGTAAGTCCTAGCTCAGCTGCTACCAAGAAAATTTATTTATTCATTATGATAATTTATGACTGACAATATTTTCATTTCCTACTTATTAATTATAGTAGGAAGGCCTGGGATATTGTAGGAAGGCCTGCATTTCAGGCAAGAATTTACTCTGACTGTAAGAGGTGTGTTCTATTAGCAGTTTACACATTGCTACCTTGAGTTGTGGACCAGCATCTGCAAGAAATTGATAATGTCACTTTTCTAAGAGCAATAAAGAAACAGGCAATTCCTCTGTCTAAATTCCCAGATGGATTAAATTGAAGACGCAATAATTAGAAGAGAAGGGGCGTCCCTCTTTATCTTTTTTACTAAGAGTAGAACAGATATTTGAGATTTGGTAGGATTAGATATTATGTACATATTAAAATAGTACAGTGTATTAGCCAGTTGGAAATGCATATAGTCTTGGCCAGTTTCATTTACTTAAGTCAACAAATTTTAATTTCAGGTAGTATATGAGTCCAAGTAGAAGACAAAATGGTATTTACTATTTCCCATATGTCTGAGAGGCAAATGCTGCATTGTTGCATCCCACCCCGCCCCCCTCTCCTCCTGCAAATGGTCCAACTGAGTTAGTACAATACTTCAGGTTGATTCATAGTATTCGTGTGATGTGAAAAAACAACTGAAAAGAATCTCCTTCTCAGCCTGCTGGAACGCCCTATGTAATGTCTTGTGTACAGTGTTGTGTACTCTTAAATAATCCATAAGGTGTCCTTAGGAAAGAACTCACTAAAATAGCAGAGGAATGATAACAATGATTTCAGTTCACCAAGAGAGCCAAATATCCTGTTAAATCAATAAAAATTAACTTCTAATAAATTTAACTTAGAATCACTTCGAAAAAATGGAATTCCAGTTATTTCCTGATCTTTTTGTTGTTAGCTTCTCAATTGCCCCTGAAGCCTTCCCCTTGAATCCAGGCAGTTAAAAGCTGTTAGATTATTTATAAAATCAGATATTGTGCTTGTACTTCAGTGAAGCTTTCTATGGAACATGAAGAAGCAAAAGCTCAATAGCTCTTACTTATTTTGAAAATAAAATGCCTTTACAGTTTTATTTATGAATGAAAATAAATATTATATTTCTTTGTTCTTCAATTTTTAACTTGGAAAAGAACCAAGAGCCAATCCTCAGTTTTCTAGAATAGAAACAATATTAATGAAAAACAATAACATGTGATGATCATTTATAATGTGAAATATAACTGCAACTCAAAAATAGATCTACTTCATACTGTTGTGATTTTCTGCACCAACATCAAGGTTAATATATGCCAGATGGCTTACTTACTTTCATTAAGAATTATTAGTATCAAAATGGTTTAAACTAACAACAATTCATCATCCTAATTGGTTTTTCTAAGAGTTAATGTGAATTATGCAGGAAAAGAATGATATCTTGAGCATCACCATGGCTCAGAGTCAGGAAATTATACCAGCGTCTCAAAAGCACATTTGACTTTGAACCGCAATCCGGGGGTGGGCAGCTGATTTAAGCTAGTCCAACCAGATTCTTCTCTCCCAAGAGTCTGAAAGTTGAGCAGAAACACTGACAAGCCAAGGTCACTGAAGTTGAGTCATATTAGAGCAGGGTTCCAGAGAAGTCTTGCTGAGTCCTGGGGCTGTTCTTATCTCTAGGCTGGTTGTCAACTGTTCTCTCCGATTCTACAAGCTACCTTGGGATATTTGTCCCTGGAGCTCCCCTTCCCCAGACCCTTGCTTTCATTTTGAGAGAGTTGGGATTATCATCCGCTACATGAAAATAGAAACACGGCAAGTGATACGTTAACTTTAGGCTTCAATTTCTCTATTTCAAAAACTGGACCATCGATAATAAACCTAACCATGTTAATATTTAAAATGTGCTAACAGCCCCTGCCGGGCGTGGCTCAGCGGTTGAGCATCGACCTAGGATCCAGGCAATTGGGGTTCGATTCCTGGTCAGGGCACATGCCCGGGTTGTGGGCTCGATCAATGACTCTCTCATCGTTGATGTTTCTATCTCTCTCTCTCCCTCTCCTTTCCTCTCTCTGAAATCAATAAAGATATATTTTTAAAAAAATAATAAAATAAAATGTGCTAACATTTTAAAATACCTACCTAAGTCTTTGATTTTATTTGTTGCAGCATTAAACACGAGCTCTAGGAGAAAACGATGTCTTTCTTTTGTTGAGTTACATAAAGAGAATCAGTAGGACAGTCAGAGAATAAGATTATGAGAGAACAAGCTTTTACCTTGTCGCCTTTCTCCCCAGGCATCCCAGGGTAGCCCCGCTCTCCTTTGCTTCCCTAAAAAGACAACACACTCAGCTAGGACACTCAATCCTCTTGCCATCTTTTAAAACAATGACAATATCTCTTCCCAGGACACTTGGGCCATGTCATTTGGCAGAGTTAAGGAATAAATAAATGACATTTGCAAATGGCTTTACACCAGTTTTCCAAAATAGTTTTGCAAAAAGAAGTGTATTTGAAAATGGGTTTTCTTTTTTCACACAGAGCTGGAGGTCACACAAAGGAGAGTGAAGAAGATGCTCCCTTACCTTTGGTCCCTCTCTGCCTGGAATTCCTGGAGGACCCCGTGGCCCTAAGTCACCCTAGAGGACAGGGCAGTAACAGATCTGAGAAGAGGCACTATGCGTTGCCTAGGAGGCCCACAGACACCCCGCCTGCCTTCTTACCTTCCGGGCTACAGAATCATACTTTCCGGGCTCACCAGCGCCCCCTTCTTCTCCGTTGTGGCTTTTCAGCCCAGGGACACTGGTTTGGCAGTTGCCACAAAAGTTCTAATGAATATAAAGATAAGGCGACTGAGAAATTCACCAAAGTCATTTACACAAGTGAGGTTTGATCCAATTTGAAGTTCTGTTTGAACTTTTTTGCCAGAGACAAGTGGTACAGCTATCGCTATGCCACTACTTTCAGAAACTTAATTTATCCACTTTGAAAAGACTACTTTTTGTGACATAAAAACTACTTATGACCCTCGTCAGTGATGCCCGCTCATGATTCTGGTGAGCTTCTATTTAAGTAAACATGTCTATGATGATATTTAAATGGAAAATTTTAAATAAATAAGGAAACGTCATGTCAGTCAAGAACACAGACAGCTTCAATGGCTTAGAAGCATGTTTTTAAAGAGGTGGAAAAAAATTAAGAATAAAAAGAGAAGTGTTATTAAAGTTTGAAATAACAGCAAGATCACAGAGTTCCTACAACCAATAGCATAAGTACTTAAAAGAGAAAGAAAGGGAAAGCTGTGAAGAAGAAAGGATTTTTTTCCTTTTGAGAGCAAAATTAGTTGGAGAACTCTACACAGTTTACCAACATTTTATTTGTCAGTGGAAGCACTCATGTGAGAAATAATTACTTGAGTGACTTGGAGCTGACTTCTATGTCAAACCCGAGTACAGATAGGAAATCTAAGCTGAATTACCTTTCCATTGCCTTCTCTGTAACCTTTAGCCGATCTGAAAAGGCTTGAATTTAAGTGTCTGAGCTCACAAGATAAACTCCTTATGTAGCTAAAGAAAAAGCATTGCGAAAAGCCCCAGAAAAGCTTACTTTTAAATAAATTGTTAAATAAAAATATGATTGGAAAAGGCATAGAATAGGGACCATTGAATGGGGGAGAAAGTTTAGTTTTAACGGTTGACAGAAGGCAGGACAATAGAAGCTTCTACCCTTTCATCCCTTCTCATCAAAGGGAAGCATCTTCAAACACAAAAAGGGAACTAAAGCTTGCTGTTGCTGGAGTTAGCAGAAACTTTGTCCATGGCTATTCAAGTTCAACAATTTTGACCCAGCGAATATCAGCGTAAGCCTGATTTCCAAAAAAATTGCTTCTTGGAAGACTAATTATTATAGTGAAAAGATTCTAAGGCAATTTGTCTTATAAAAATGCTGGGCTAAAGAGTTCTCTTCATGGTGGTTCTTCTTAGAGCTGGGATATATAAAAGGAGCTAAAGTGTTCAATGCTTCCCAAACTAATTTTGCCACCAGGATCTTTTCACAGAGCCAATGTGTTGGTAGAGGAATTTTAAAAATAAATATATAATTATAGACTACCACTTACAATATCTGAAAAACTATGGTGATCGAGAGAGAGAGATGCCTAAGGACTTAAGAGAACCAAAAAGTCTTTCATATTTAAAAATGCCTGAAGAAGATGAATTATTGTATCTGTAGACATATGTGTAAGTGTGATGTATCAATACAGAGCAAATCTCTGGCGTATCAATATACAACAACATTTTAGGATGGACTCTTCAATTGGTTATTTTAACAAAATATAAAAAATGGTAATCATTATGAGTCAATAGAATTTTCTGAGTCATTTCAAGCTGACCTTGCTTTCTTTAGTTTAGGGTGACCAGGATGGTAAATTAAGGGAAACTAGGTTTCATTAAGCTTCTTGAAAAAAAGTCTTAAGATTTTCTTATGAAGAGAAAAAGGGTGCACCAATTATTGGCCAATAAACAATCATATCAGAAGAGGGAATGATACACCAATTAGCCTACAGGATGGTCTTAGATGGGGTGTTCTTTGGGTCTGGAATTATTTCAGTTCTTTTCAATTCTTTAATCAAAGTGTTTTTGAAAACTGAAAGCAGGATGATAAAGTTTGCTAAAGACTCTTGACAGAGGAGAGTTAATGAGCCGGGTAACAGGATCAGGATTTAAAATGTCATTATTAAGTTGGCCTAATAGATCCAATCCCCAATATAAATTCCTGTATTGGATTTTGCTTTGGGGAACTACATGCTTCCTTATTCTACTGAATACAGTTTGTTGGGACTATCAGTCAAGATGTCCTGCCCACCTCTCCCCAATCAGCTCTCCTGAGTCTCAGAGCCTCAGCTGAGATGTTGGGACTGGAACAACGGCAGAGAGCATTTATTAGAGGAGGCTGCCCTGATGAAACTGTCTGCTTCCAAGAGCCTTGCAGTTCCGGACCCTCACATTGTCAGAGCCTATTCAGTCTTTCTGTCTATTCTGTGACCCATCCCATATTCCATTGGGATATTCATTTCTGCTTAAGTGTATAAACTTCTGATCCTTAAAGAACCCTACCTATTTAGGAATGGTATAACACAATTATGTCATTTACAATAGTACTGCTCTTGTAAAGAATCTGAGACAATGTCTGAAGACCTATGTTATGTTACACCAACATACACTAAGTATGTTACACTTACAAGCTGTGTGACTCAGCAACATACTCAACTGCTTGGAACTTCAGTCTCTCATCGACAGAATGGGGATACTACCGCGGCCTAAACCCATAGGATCGTTATGAGATGATATAAGTAAAGCAGCACACACTTCCTAGCATGCAGTTGTAACTTGATAAATACAAGATCTTCCTGAAACACTCATAAATATTCTTTTCTAACTTATAAGAAAATGTTGGCTTTTGAAGGTCTTAAAAATGTCTATACTATATTTTTATATATATTCATATTTACATCTATATAACTATTCTCAAAACTTTAATTGCCTAATAAATACATACCTACCAAATTCCTGAGTGTATTGAATTCAACAAATATTTCTGCCTGCCTACTTTTATGTAAGTCATTGTATAAAACATTGGGCAATTGCCAGAAATATAAAATAAACCACATATACACACACCCATAGCTCAAGTGTATATGTGTGTATACACATATATGCTGTCCATTCTATACACTGACAGATAAAACAATATTTGAGTATAATGTAAAGAGACCTATTTTCATGTGGGTTCACTCCATCTTGGCATACCATGAAGAAACATGCAAATACATAGCGTTACAGGTGTCCCATTACCATTCTTCCCCCATCTATTTTACAAAAATATGAGAGAAAAAATGGTAGCAAGATTTATTCCCTATGAGATGGAAATCGGTAGACATACTTTGTATTTAATAGAGAGTAACAGGTGTTAGGGTAATTGTTGGTTTTGGAACTTTAGAGTTCATTTTGTCAAATGTCATGATATCAAACCCCAGCTTTGCAAGCTAGCTGTTTATTGAGTAGCACTGGTTTTCATCCTGGGTATGGCCGGGCAGATCCAGGGAGAAGGGTTGGGTTTCTCAGTTGGGTGAGCCAGGCTGAGTAAATACCCGCTAAGAGAGGAGAGAATGATCTACTCTGAGGTGTCAGTGACAGGATTCCTTCCCTGTAGCTCACCTCAGAACAACCATCTCTCCCCTCCCCGCCCTTCTACAGCAGTGAGAGGGTGGTGATGAAGAGGGTAGAGGGATTAGTATAAAGGGTGCAAGGTACATAAGAATATGTGCTCCTTTTTCTCCCTTATAGATGTTCTGCCACTTAAAAATTGAATTTTAGTTCAGGCTGAGCAATTAACTCAATTTCTGGTAAAGATTTCCTTTCTGACTTTTCCTGGAAATGCACACGTGATGTCTTCCATAGCAACAAAGTACCTTGAGCAAAACGCCGATGTCTCCCAAGAGAGGAAGTGCAATCTGTGGTTGAGAAAGAAGGAAATACATGTATTTGTACATACAAGGCACACAATATAGTACAAACATACAACACAATGTAGACATTTTTGAGAAATACTCATTATTCCTCTACTGTGAACACCCAAACACTGGAATATTACTGCTTTGATTTTGCGTCTCTATTTTATATTTTCATGACCATGGCAGCCTTTATGCCGACCCTAACATATAATTGGTTTTACACTTGATCTTAGCCAAAAGGCTGAGAAGCAATTTATTGTTAGTTTTAAATAACACATAAAGGTAAATCATCTTCTGCCAGGCAAATTATCAAGCTGTTGAAAATATGAAAATTAAAGTTGCCTTAAAGTTCTTTCTCACTAAAGTTCAAAAGAGGCTTAAGTGATAGGCAAGACAGATACCGTGTACCTGGGGAATTCAGGCAGTGTTTTCACTTGATGTCTAAAATTGTCATTTCAAAGAGACCCAAGTAAAGTGTAAACCCAAGTAACACTTTCCAGGACTCCCAGATGATGCATCATGATTCACTCAGTGGTAGAGTTCAAGTATGGCCGAAATGGGACTCTGAAAGTAGCTTATAGAAGCACATAGGGCCCAAACAGTGTGGGAAGTAGAAGGACTTGTGAGGCTTAGAACTGAGAGGCCAGATTTGGATTTTATTATATAAAACTCTTAATACAATGTCATGTACCATATGGCCTCTCAAATTATAGCTGCTGATTCTGAGGCTATTTAAAGATTTTACTGTCGCTCCAAGCAAGGTTTAACCTAAAATGAAACTTTGGAACACATAATTAGTGCCTAAACTGATTTTGTAAGAGCCTACTCAAGCCACTTTTTGTAATTTAATCATTTCAGCATTTTAAAGCCACAGAATCAATGGATATGTACCATATTGTAAGTAACTTACCTGCAAACTTCCATTTAGAGAAATGAAATTCATTTGGTCACTAGCATTAGAAAGAATAGAAATTGTGGCTATATATTTTAACTCAATTTTCCACAGGATTGAGACATTATATGCCAAGGCTCAGCCTGGGGCAAAATTGTACAGTTGAATTGTACCCTTAGGAAATAAGTATTCATCACACACACAAAAATGCTGACACAGCTTGAATTTTTTCCCCCTCTACAAAATAATGGGGACAAACAAAATCACCAAGCAGTCACTGAGCATTCTAATTAGTTTGGACAGCAAAACTTGCTTGGTAGGCTGTTTGGCTTCTGGGTGTATTAAAGATACATAAATCAGGCAGTCTGTCAACATACCGGGTCACCTGGGGGGCCTGGCAAACCTGGCTTTCCATCCCTCCCTGGAGCTCCCTGAAAACAGAAACATGTTCCAATCTTAGCACAGTGGCACAGGTGCAGGTTAAAATGGGTGGCGGAGGGGTGAGGGGTAGGTCAGGCTCAAGGAGTAGGTCCTTACATCATTCCCTGGAGTTCCTGGCAATCCAGGGAGACCTCTAGGACCCTGGAAAAGGGGGGAAATAGTTATGTATGAAGACAGTGTTTCAGTAATTTCCCCCAAGTAAGCAAGCTGGATTTGCTGTGCCTACTAACTTGGTTAAGTTACTTACCTGAATACCTGGCTCTCCAGTTGGTCCTTGGGAGCCCTATGTAGGATGAGACCCAATGATCAGAATTCTGCCAGGAAGGTCCATAAATTATCCAAGTAGCTACATATTGTAATTTTCTTAGTGGAACAACAGGGCTTGCCACCATGCACTCTCTGAAAACTCTCTGCAAAGTCAGCCAAGACTTTTGGGTGACAGGTAAACAGTTCACTAGAGGCCTATTTCTGGAAACATCCAGGTAGTTTTGCTCCAGTGCCTGGGATCTCTGCCAGCACCATCATCTGTCCCTGTACCTTCATGAATGCACAAATGGTACATCCAAATCCTATCTATTCAGAAACTGACTGCCCACTGGGTAACCAGATCAGGGCCTCCTTCCCCTTCTGCTTCTACTTCGTGTCATTTCTCTGTTTGAAGAAAACTCCAGAAACACTGTTCAGTGACAGAAGTAGGAAGTAAATCATTAATCAACTGTCTGTTTCTACTTCAGCAAATTGGACTTTGGGGTAACTAAAATGAGGCTGGGTGATCAGTGGCCCTAATGATGATAGCTCTAAGCCTAGTGTATAACCGTGGACCATTGAATGAGGAATTGACAGCTAAGTAAGTACAGAGCTGGTTTCTCTACAGCTGGCCTCTGTAACTGTGCACAGACATTTCCTTCATTATTTTTTAAAATAGATATTCACATCACTGTTATTATTGTCAAAGCTACTTTTGCTCCCTTTCTATTTATACTGTGTTCTTAAGTTATTATTTTTTGCTTCACCTTCCTCCATTCCCTTAATAATTTTCTGATCTACTTTTTTTTTTTTACTTTGTTTAATCTCCCATCTCCAATGGTCTTTCGAGTCCTGGAAAATCAAACACCAGTCACACACAACATAGCCATTCACTAGTGACACTTTCTTTTAGCTTTCATGATAACTTCATTACAAGACCACTTTCCCAAATGAATGTCATTAAAATAAGCACGTATTTCCACTTTTCTTGTCCCAGAATCTTTATGGGTGGTTTTTTTTTTTTTTAATAGCAAATATAGAGCTTTATTGCTTATTACCACTTAGTCAACAAGTATGCCTACAGTGGTCATTATTTAATATCAGACACTATCCTTATAGCTAAAGCATGTAGAAAAACTGCCTATTTTTTGTCTTAACAATGAAAACCAACTTCTAGTCTCTCTTCTTCTTCTCTGTAAATCTCTAGGACAATACTTAGAGATTTTTTTATATATTTCTATTCATATGTACTCCACTTGAAATATTAACTTTTTATTTTATTCTAGTTAAAAACAAACTGTAATATATAAAAACCTAATATTAGCTATTCTTATAATCATACAAACATTCACTCATATGTTTTAATACACAGAATAGAGGAAGTGTAAGGTTAAATAACTGTTTCCATTCCAAAATCAGTATGTGTGATCAGCCTCTGTAGGTCAGTACCCAGTGAGTGGCCTCTCTGTGCTTAGTGACGTGACCTCAATGCCCTTTCATTCTCACCCTCTGACTGGTGTTTATTGTTGTTTCCTCTTTGGACTATTCTGTTATTTTCTCCTTTTCAAATTTGCCACTGGATTTTATTTCACAATATTCACATCAACAGGGTTTTAAAAACTCAACTGAATATCACTTACTGTTCGGCCAGGAATTCCTACCCCTGGTGGGCCTATGTCACCTGGGGAGCCATGGACACCTGGCAGTCCCCTTTCACCCTGGAAAATGAGATGTTCGGTTAAGGCAACGCTCAAGGGATGTGAATTTTCTGGCTATAGTTTATTAATGATTAATTCTTTAAAAATTATCTACGATATTTTTATACCTTTGGCCCACGGGGGCCAAGTGCTCCAGGTTTTCCATCTAACCCCTAA
Organism: Miniopterus natalensis; assembly: GCF_054644295.1. Taxonomy (NCBI): domain Eukaryota; kingdom Metazoa; phylum Chordata; class Mammalia; order Chiroptera; family Miniopteridae; genus Miniopterus; species Miniopterus natalensis. The sequence continues at coordinate 32,287,883 of NC_142085.1, read as the reverse complement.
AATAAAAAAATAAAAAGAGGGTTGGATACATTTCTTTTTCTAAAAAGGTTAATAACATTTTAGAAATCATAGCTCAAAAATGTTTTATTGCTCTTCATCTTTCTTGAATAAAGCTTTTTCTATAAAAGAATAATAAACATGGAATACAAATTTTACTAGGTTATGGGTTTTGTATCATTACATTAAAATAGTTTTTCATCTTTAAAATTAGACACCTGATACTGAGATCTATTTATCATTATTTTTAAAATTAATATAAATGGTCAAAGGGGATGAGAAAAATGCATATAAACAGGTATAACGGTTAGATTTTTCTAGCTAACCAGTTTTCTATGTCCTGGAAATGGCCTGGACCAGCAGGACATTTTCTTCAAATGACCACCTGTGGCCACACCTGCAGAGGCCCTGGCAAGGAAATCTCAAGCAGTCCTTCTGTTTTAACATAGTGCCCTAGGAAGGTTTATGGTTTAAAACTGGTGTTTTACTGGGCTCCATATATCCCTGAATAATCTATGTCTTCTGCAGAGGGGCCCATGAAGCTTCCAAAGCTGGCTGTAAGATGGTACCTGTGTGTGCATTTTCTTCAGAAGAGAGGCCTTTGCTGCATCAAACTTCCAAAGAGATTAGGTCTCTCAGCTGAAGAGTAAGGTGAATGTGTATTTTTTTGCACATCTAAGCATGCTGCTGGACTTGTGGTCTGACACTGGGGCACACAGAAGATAATTAACAATCTTTCAAGGGAGATATTAGCAAAAGGGCTGGTACTTACTGGTTCTCCTGGCAGGCTTTTCCCTGGAGGACCAGCCTCTCCTTTTGGACCTGGAAGCCCAGGAGGGCCTATAATCCCACCTGGATCTCCCTGAAGAAAATACGGTAATATTCTTATTTCATTGCTCAGGATCGTGGTGGGAGGCACGGAGGCAGTAGCGTCCATTGATTTAAGTTGTCATTATAGCCAGTCAAACTTCATTCTCTCATTCATTCACTCATTCGACAATATTTACTAAGTGCCTAATTCATGCCAGGCACTGTTCTAGTTATCTTAGGTGCATTTAGATCTTGTAGTGAGTTATGTTACCAATACATTTAGCAGTTTCATGGCATATGCATGTGCATAAATATATGCACAATAAAGGCATTTATTCATAAAGTTCTTCAGCTGATCTTTGTCTTTTCTTTAAGTTATTCCCCAATAATTGTTCAACATTAATGCACTATTTCCATGTAGACATCAAGAAACAGGTCCTGAAAGATGGAGGCTTCTTTGGTCCATACCAGAGTCGGTAGCTGAGCCTGAAGCAGACTTTCTGAGTCCTGAGGTCTTCCTGTCTAAGTTAGTTCATTTCATCGTACTGTGTTTTTATGCCAGAACCAGGACTGCCACAAATGCACTTCAGGCGGCATGATTCACAACACAGTTTAGGTGACTGTCCCTCCCCTACCCAATCCTGGCAGCTGGTCCTGGTCCTGTTCACTCACTCCCCCAATGCCCTTTGACCCCTGGCTTCCTCCTCAGCTCTAGCTACTTAATACACAAAATAAGTAAAATGGGAGTAATACCTTTTCTCCTTTAATGCCTTGTTTTCCTGGGATGCCGTGTTCTCCTGGCAATCCCTAGACAATTCAGAATTAGAGGGAAAGAGCAATTAGAACATTTATTAAAACAACACTTGTATCTGTGAGTCTCTGTCAGAACAGAATCTTAACATACAAAGTGTGTGGGGATGGGTTGGTTTTGGTCTGCTAGAGAGGGAAAAACTTTAGTGAGAATATGTGGCCTGTTATTTCAAGGGAAGTAACTGGGATGTAATGGGAAAGAAACGAAATAAGGGAGAATTGCACCAAATGCCCCCTCCATAATATTGCCAAGGAGGAGTGGGATGGTAATGGTTGATGGCATCACATGATTAAGAAGGACAGTGGGGTAAATAGGAAAATACGCTTTGACTCTATTTGAGCAACAGGGGCTCTTTCCCCTTTGATTTTGTTCTTTCCTAGCTCCAGCCACTGTCACTTCACTTCACTTTGTGGGCACCTTGTGGCTCCATCTGTGCCACCAGCATTTTCTCTTTTCATAAGATCTCTTCACTAGGTACACCTGCAATGGTTCATTAACTGGCATGGGGAAGCAATCGAAAACTTAGCTCTATGAACCAAATGTTCAAAGGACCAAGCAGAACAAAATGCACTGAAAGGTAGAGCTCTGGAACACAGAGAATAGAGCAAGAGGTCATGGGGCTGTCTCCAAGGCGACGGAGACATTCTAATACTTGACTAGAGGTACTGGAATTGTGGCCAGAGATCAGTTTCCAAGAAGACATGGTCAAGCATTTTTTGTTTTGTTTTGCTTAAGTGAGGGCTGACGATGTGTCTCAGCTCCCAAGGTGTCAGAAGGCTAGGGAGGTTGTCCAAGGGACCAAAGGCTTACCTGGAGAGATGGATAGAAAAGTGCATTTAAAGGGTGTGTGCGTGTGTGTGTGAGAGAGAGAGAGAGAAAGAGAGAGAGAGACTGAGAAATTGAGAGACAGAATGAGTCCACTAGAGCTAGGTTATAGCAACCTGAGGATGTCTCTCCAATTGCATTATAGAAATATTTTCAGCCAAAAGACTTGCTTTTTGGAGGCTCTCACAAGAAAACAGAAGCTTTGGAAGTGTCTTTCTCTTGGGTGGAGAACTGAACCAAAGCCATGCATAATGGAAATGCTTGCTTTCTCTCTTCATTTGTTTGCCTTATTTCTTTTGATGTTTCCCATCTCCTTTGGTACACCACTGACAAGCATGTCCAAATGATAATTTAGTTAACTTGTTCCCAAAAAACAATTTATGAGGTTACTGATATTCAAAAGAACCTCACATGAATATATGAAGGTATTAGCCTTCCCAATAGACATTAGGTGTGATCACTATTAGTGGTAGAGATGACCTATGTCTTTGCCAAATGTATGTCTCAGTCACACGAACAGATGTTCACATTCTTTAAAACATGCGTTAGCCTCAATTTAATTTTCAAACATCAAAGACACTTGTATCTACTATACATACAATATCTCCTGGTGGTCCTCTGGGTCCCACAGAGCCTGCAGGTCCTTGCTGACCCTAAAATACAAGGTGATATGTACTTTTAACTTGGCTAAAAAATTTGTACCTGAATATATATAAAATATAATGTGACCTGTATGTGTAGAAAGACTGACTTTCACCATCCTACCTTCTCTGTATAATACTGAAATGTGCTTTGGTCTTACAAATATAGCTTCAAGATGTTCTCATTTAAATGGGTCTGTCATCAACAGGTGAGGCCTGGATAACCTGCCTTACCTGTTGGTGGGAGCACCTCACATTAATTTCTCCTGCACCTCCCAACAGTGTCTTCCTTGGGACACTCTCCCAATATTCCAGATGGGGAACTCGAGAATCTCAGGGATGCACAATTTTGGTTTAGAAATTAAACCCTGAATACTGTTTAATAATATAGTTCAGGGTCATAGATTTAGCTCACATTGTTTAGTTTTGAAGATTTTAGGGATGCTGTTGTGAATATGTTCTGAAAAAGAGTTTAAAATCTTATTGTGAATCAAAAGGCGAAGTTACTGTGCGTATAATAAATGCAACCAATGGGGGGGGGATCACCATGGAAACATGATAATGCCTTTGGGAACATCTGTGAAGAAAGTGAGTGGCACTAGAGCATCTTGTTTCACATAGAAATGGCCATAACTCAAAAATTATTTCATTTATTTCACTTATTGCTTATATACCTTTAGTCCTGGGCTTCCTATTAAACCAGGGGGACCAGGATCTCCAGGTTCACCCTAAACATATGGGTGGGAAGGAAAGTCAAACCGGTTACTTTGATTTTCACTTTACAATTAGGTTGTAGGTGCAACTGAAGAGTGTCAGGGGATTACCTTTATTCCCTGTGATCCTATTATCCCAGCTTCTCCCTGTAAACAAAATAATCACTACATATGTAATGCTTAGATTCAGATGTAGATGAGCATCTCTAATAATGAATTCATTTGCATTTCCACTAATTAACATACAATAAAGGGGGAAATTATGGGAGACATGAGGAAGTCAAGGAGGGTTCATTCTAAAACATGGTTTGAAATACTTATCGCTAATAAGTAATTTATTTTCTTTTTTCTTTCCAAGTTTTTCCCTCAGTGTTGCATTTGACATTGTAATCACGAAGTTCCATTAGCAATCACTGCCTTCTCCACTCAGCTGACCCTGCTACAATTTGCCACCAGCTAATCTTGTATCTCAGAGAATGAAAAGTCCAGATGAGGAGGTAAAGAGAGTAGAATTTAAGCTGCTATGTCATGGTGATTCTACTATCAAGTATATGTACTTCATAAAAAACCCAAAAAACAGAAAAAAATAAAGGTTGAACAAAGACAATGGTATTGGCTATACTGAGTTTGCTTTTATATTTTCCATGACTTATTATTGATTCTTTTGATAAAATTATCCTGATTGATAAATCAAATTTGTATCATTAAGATAATTTTTGAAAAAACAGTATCTTGTATTTTAATTGTGTATTTTGGATGGCCTAAGCGGGTATATTCCAAAACACTCTGTCTTATCACAAATAGTAATGGGTTAAAAAAATATCCTCTACCCAAGCAGACCTTAAAGTGTCATCAGAGGATAAAACTTAACAAGGTTTAAAATTTCTCATTTATCAAAATAAAAGAGTCAAAATACACAGAGGAAAAAATAAAATGCTCAGGGACCTTATTTTATCAAATCTATTAGACTCCAAAGTAAACATACCAGGAATCAGAGAGAAAGAAATCAATGAAGTAGAAAACCCAAGATAGCGATAAAACATCTACTTACTTTATCTCCCTTTTCACCTTTTGTAAAAGGTTCCCCCTAGGAAAATGGGTAGAAACAGAATCAATTATAAACACTTCTAGAAATAAACTCTCCAGAACTGAAGTGATATCCTGCAGACCAGCCCAGGCCTCTGCAATGATCCAGAATGTCACACGGTGGCCTGTGCAGCTTAAAGGGAGCATGAGAATTAGTTTTAAAAAACACCTTCCATATTCCAAAATGAACAGTAAGTTAATAATTCTAGTACTATTTTGAGAATCCTGAGTGGCTGACAAATTGAAATACTGCCCAAGGCCAGTGCTTCCTTTTGCATCACATAGAAGGTGATATCTCCTTCCCTCCCTCCCTCCCTCCCTCCCTCCCTCCCTCCCTCCCTCCCTCCCTCCCTCCTTCTCTCTCTCTCTCTCTCTCTCACACACACACACACACACTTTCCCTTATTAGCTTCTGTTCCTGGAGTTCCATGTACATGCTCTCATTTACTTTTACATCAATGCTGTGGGGAAGATATTGTCTCATTTCAAGCATGAAGAAAGAAACTCAGAAAGTTATTTCCCCTAAAATAGCATTCACTCACTTTATGTTTCCTTATTTATCCTGCCTATAAACTCTAAAAATATACAGATATAATTCATCTTGACTATCATAGTATACCTGGTGTACACTGTTGGTACCCAATAAAAGTTTAGTAAATTAGAGAATTTAAAGTTATGCAGCTATTACAATAATAGCAGGCATTTGTTAAATTCTTATAATGTATCACACACTGTTCTAATCACATTATATATTGACATAGTTAATCTTCATGTGTCAGTGGAGTAGGTACTAATAGTATACTCATTAACAGGTGAGGAAACTGAGGCACAGAGAAGGTGGGTAATTTCCCCAAGGTCACAGAGCCATAGGAAGGTCATTTAGGATTTAAACCCAGGCAGCCTGACTTCAATCCTAGGCTTTGGTGGTCTGTTTGATTTGATTTATTTATTATTTGAATTAGGTGAATTGACAATAAGGGTAAAGTTTGAAAACATTTTTAAAAACATTTCTTTTGCAAGAGAATGTGTGAGAACCATCATGGACTACTCTCGAAGGTCCTCTTAGGGATTACTATTCTCGTAAACAAAGCACTAATGAGACGTAAGTGGTTACTGAATGAGCCTCTGTGATTTTCACCTCATGTCCTATGAGAAGGTGGCTACGGGGCTCACCTTCCCTCCCATGTTTGCTAACTCCCTTGTGGCGGTTAGTTTTGGCAATGAAATGTGAACAGCAGTGGCATGCGGTACTTGCACTTGAAGGCTGAGGCAGTGAAAGCCCATTCATGATCCTCCAGTCCCAGTTTTCCTGCAGTGGTGATCAGATGGCTTAGCTACATGGAGGTAATGGGCCTGGTAACTGAGTGTGCGTGGAGTAGAATATCTATTCCTCCCAACGGAACCACGCTGGCACGCAGCAGGAGCAAGAGATAACCTTTCTTGAGTTAAGCCACAAATATTTCAGGGTTAATTTGTTACTTACTGTAACCTTGCCTACACTGACTAATACGCCCATATCTAGCCAACATGATTAAATCTCTTATTATTGGTTATTTTCTCACATTAGATCAGGGCTTTATTTATATTCTTACCTTTCAGTTTTAATTCTTAAAAATCTATTTGATTTTTACGATAGCATTTGATATTCATTAGATATAAGCAATGGGCCACATTGCTTATATAACAGCTCGTTCCTGCTTATATCACACTGCTTACATCATTGCTCATTTAGAGACACTATCAAGACACATCGACTAAAGTAACTGGTTTTAGAAAACACAAAAACTATAGCCTGCTTGTCTAGAAACTCGATGTTTAGGTCCAGCTTCAACGGCTACTATCTGGGTCAAGTCAATTACCTTTTGGAACATCTCTTTATCTACAAAATCATGGGATTCAATTACATGATCTCTTATGTATATTTTAGCTCTGACATGTTTCACATTTAGTCAAATTCTAAATGTCTAATAGTGGGGGAGAAAGTGCCATTCAGGACAGGTAGTTCAGAATTCAATTTGACTAAATTTTTTGGATGAATCGTGTGAGCCTTTTGGTTATTATGCGAAGTCAAGTCCAGATCCTGTTCCAGAATAGAAATGTTGAGGCTACAGACAGCTAAACTTCTCTGCATAATAATGTAACAAATAAAAAGTATTTTTTATGGGGCTGGGCAGGGAGGGAGGCAGGCAAAGTTGTCTGAAGAGGTGGGATAATTAAGGGATTGAAAGGGAACTGGCAAGGAGATCAGTGAAAAGAAAAGAAGGCTGTTGACCTGGGTAAGCCAGACAGGTGGGCTGCCTCTAAATGTTGGTGGTAGGAGGAAAAGCCAGAGGAAATATCTGAGGAACTATAAAATCCTCCAATCTTTGCTACTCAAAGTGTGATCCATGGACCCAAGAGCAGGAGCACCACCTGGGAGCTTGTGAGTAATGCATCTTCCCAGGCTCGACCCCAGACCTAATGAATTAGAACCAGCATTTCAAAGGGAGCCCCAGGTGATTCAGGTGCACCTTTGAGAAGGACTGTTCCAACCCATAAAGTTTCTCCTTCCTGCCCTACAAGTCCCTGCTTTTCCAGTAGAATTTTAGTAAATCTTATTGCCAGGCCTGCCATATGTCACATGGAAATGAAGATTGTCAGTGTTCCAGCTTGGAGGGGAGACAGTGGAGACCTGAAGAAACAGCTAGGAGTTGGTAAGAGGTGCCAACAGGCGTAGAGCATCAGGAATGAATCAGCAGATGGAAGGGGCAGCAACCACAAGACTGGATTTGTGGGACATGTGAGTTTCCCAGACATTCATGGAAACACCCAGTTGAGGAACCCTGTTAAAAACTGTTTCTTCTTGCAGAGTGTGAAGGCTTGGACTGGATACTAAGGGCTGGCATGGCCTCTGAAAGTAGGAGAACTTAGGCTGCATGAGTAACAGCTCTCATTCTAAAGCTACCTGAATGTTTACTGTCATTGCCAAGACGACCAATTTTTAAAGCTAAGGCTTTGCAATATTAAATACTTTTAAATATTGTTCCTGTTTGGCATGCAGGCATTTTAGTGCCTCTTCTCATTATCCCTGGTGAACCAATCTCCTTTGTTCATCTTGGCAAGGAAAAAGGTAAAAGTGATATTTAAGTAGTATTTATTTATTTATTTACTTACTTACTTTTTAACAAAGATGAAACATTTCTTAAGCCTGATTCTTGCTGACTCATTTGAAGACTGCCATAGGTTGTCTTTTTTGTTTGTTTTAACAGCATTCAAAAAAGAGTTATTTTTGCAACTAAGATTCATATAATCTCTATATATGGTCCTATTTGAATATAAAGGAAACTGTAGGGTTCCCCCCCCCCCCACCTCCCACCAAAAGAGCTAAGTTTTTAAAGAAACTGACCTCAGTAATATTGAAAAGTGAATTGAGAAGCCACTTTGATTTTACAAAAACCAAGAAGGGAAAATAACTTCAGAAAGTATATTGAGAGCAGTTGTTGTTTTGATAAATTAGGTCTAGTCTTTAGATATATTGATTTTATTGTTTATTTTAGCTATAATGTTTAGTTACAGCAGAGCAGCTTAATGATTTTCACACCCCGGGTTTAGAATCAGCCTATTTAAGTGAGTCATGGCTCTAATGCTTACTAGCTGTGCAACCTTGGGCAAGTTAGTTATCCTCTCTGTGCCTCGGCTTCCTCATCTGAACAGTGGAGGCGATGAGTCTACCTCAAGTGGTATTTTTTAATGGATTAAATTACTACATGTAAAAGACTTAATGCCTCTACAGAGCACTTGCTCAAATATCTGATCTATCATTCTTCGCCATGGTGGGGCAACCAAGGTATATAGAAGTGAGGCTAATCAGAAGAATATTTTTAATTCTATTTTTGGGGTATTCTTTCTCTGCCCTAAAAGCTAAAATACTTACAGATTCTCCTTTTTGACCTTTAGGGCCAACAGGTCCTGGAAATCCTGGTTGTCCAGTTTCACCCTTTCAAGAAAACAGAAGAGAGATTTTGCGTGAGGCCAGACGCGTACTGTTGTGACTATCACAGTCAGAGTAATTGCTTGAGCTCCTTTCTAATCATGGAATTTATCTATTATCCTCCAAGAGACAATGACAAGTTCTGAATGGAGTTAGGCTATTTGCATAGTAATGTGTTTGTCAGCACTTCACAATGCCTTAGGTCTTTTAGCAATCTATAATATTCACTATATTTAAAATTAACCTGAAACAAAAGTTAATTATTTTTCAAGGAAAGAACATGTATAGGAGATAAAATTATAATTTTGCTCTGCTGTACAAAAAAATTGTGATTTTAAAGACATCAGATTGTTTAACTGACATAATAATCCAGACTCATTTTATTTCAGATACTTCTTTCTTTTTTTCTTTTTTTTTAGGTAGGGGGAGGTAGAGGAGTCTAGAGACATGAAGACAATGAGCCTCTCAGCTGTTTCCAGCATTTACATTCTGCTTAAATGATTGGCTGTGGACAAAGAAGGCATTCTTGTCAATGTGGTGACAGCAGCGGCTTAGAAATGTCTAAGATGTCTTAGATCTTGAGGAGGGATTTGTATGCGACATATAAAGAGTATTGTGAAAAAATACAATTTTAGAAATAATACTTGTGGAAAGGAAATATATCACTAATCAGACTTCAGAGGAGTCTCAGCACTGTGCTACTTTTTAGTGTTTACCAAAATCCTTGACTATTGCATACTTGTGTATAACATAAACATAGCCACTTGAAGTTATATAATGTTTTTTTCCCAACTTCAAGAGCATTCCTGCCAAATGATGTTTCTGGGCATATACCTGTTTTATTTATTTTCTATTTAAAAAACAAATACAAAAAACATAAAGTTGAATTATGTCAAATTTTCATGTACCAGGCACTGAAGTTAAAAAAATAAAAAAAAATTTACGAAGAGGAAATCTCCTATATTTCTCTATTATAAACAAGGCTTCAACAAACATCTCTATACATGCCTCTTGTGTGGATGTGTTTATCTGTTTATTTTGAAGCCTCAAGCAATAGTCTACCCAAAGTACTTCAAGTACAAATTTATTACAATCCTATAAATGTTGGCTTATTTTTATATTTCTATCCAAATCAGTGTCTTGTGATTTTAGATTACAAGAAGAGGGAGACTGTCTGGATAGACAGGATCATGTCTTATTAAGGAGTTTTCTAGATTTGTGGAATATATTTTGTAAATTTAATCTTGATTTTATTAATATAATTACTTTTCCATCTAGTGTCTAAATATCTAGTATACCAACAATCTTATACTTACCACATGTGAGGAGAAGGTGTTTTTCTCCCCCCTAGAGATAATAAATTCTATCCAAAGTAAAAAGAGGGAGAAATTGGTGGATACATTTAAGGGACCAATTGCTGTTGGTTTAAAAGAGGAAATGAACAGTTGGCCTTGTATGAGCATTAGGGTACACAGAGTGACTAGCCTGTTACCTATGTGGTAGGTGCTAAATCCCCAGTGCACAGGAGTGAAGGAAAAATATGCATAGCAGTTAGACTGACCTGCAAAAAATAAAAGTAGAATTCAGGAAAGGGGCCTAGAGATGACTATAAAAATCACATCTGCCCAATACCAAAGTGGAAGTGGGTGATGTCCACAGCTCATATTCATTGAACTGATGTAAGTAGGTCTCCATTGGAATGTAGATAAAGGACCCAACAGGGGCTTTGATCCATCGCTGTGTGGTACAGTGGTGTGGTTGGGTTTAGAGGAAATTGTAGAAACCAATTCCCTCATATAAAATTCTGAAAACAAGAGCATTTCATACCTAAAATCTTAGATACATGTGGAGTTGTTTTCGTGTTTAAAATGGCTCTTCAGTGATTTATCACGGAGGATCTGAGTTGAAAGACGAGTGATGATACTTAGCTTCAGGAAAGGCTGTCCCTTAATTTGACATTTTTGATGCTATTTTAAAAACTTGGTGCTTTTGTGGCTTTATCTTTTCTCCCTGACAGTTGGCCCCAAAAGACCCCTGCTAATTTCTCAGGAGTCCTTAAACGTTCTGCTACCTTTTTCCTCTGTTTCTATAAAGAAGCAGTTCTTCTCACCCACCTTACAAACACATTATTCCTTCACCTCACTTAGTCAGGCTCAGGCAAGCTCCAGAGCAACGATCACCATTTCAATACTGGTAGATGTGTCACATGAACGCCATGGTCTCTATTGCCATTTACCGTTAATGGCTACTGGTGTGCCTTAGGGTTTCTCCCTGTGTCTTAGGGCACTTGACACAGTACGTGGCTGCTAAACCAGGAGTGATCTGTGTGTTAATCCCACCGTTGTTTGTGTCTGTTTTGGTGCATCATTGTAATGTTGGGTTCCAAATGGGAGACTGGTTTTGTGATTCTGTTTTGCCCATCAGCTTATGGAGAAGTGATAAGTCATTTATGCGCTGAAATTGTACTTCTGGTTAAATCTTTTATTCTGCAACATAAATTCAGTCCCTTCTCTGTCAATATGATGGTGGGAGATGAAAAGGTGAGCAAGACCAGGTGTTAAGGATAGTAACTACTGTTAACACCAAAAAGAAATATATGAGACCTTGGGAGAAGAAATAAAGCTTGGGGTAGACGAACAGAAGGGAATGAATCTTCAGTGGGGGATTAATATACATCAGGCGTTGTGCTTTCAGGTAAATTCGTGCACTCTCATTTGAGTTTAATCCTACCATCAACTTTGTGTGGATATGATTATGCCCATTTTACAAATGAGGAAGCTGATACTCTGATTCATAAAGTGATTTTCCCAAGGAGATACAGCCGTTAATGGCACAACCAACTTTTGCCCCCAAAGACCACGTTCTTCCCACCACTCAATGGTTCTCAGCACTAGCTGCCTGTCAGAATCACGTGCAGCATCCTTAAATGATAGCGGTATGGACCCCGCCCCAGATCAACCAGAGGCGCGCCCCAAATCAGAGCCTCTCAGGTTGGGGCCTGAATAACGGCATTTTCTGAAAACCCTCCAGGTGATTCCGTGTGCAGCCAAGGTTCAGAAGCACTGGGGTCCTCTCCGGGTGCAAGCCAATCTGTGCGAGCAGACTGAAGGAGCTGTAAGTGCTCACTACAATGACCCTTGAACAGCATTATAATTTTAAAAACCAATGTGTTGATTCAGAGCAGTGGATGTGTACAAGGCAGAGGTGATTCCACTCTTCCAGCAAGTGCTATGCTTAATGATTTTCAGTTCATTTTATGTGTTGTTTATTGGCAGAGTCCTGCTCCTGTTAATTAGAGTTCTTACAAACCATTTCACGTGCACATTCACATCCGGTATTGCATCATGTTCCCTGCGGACTCCTCGAGGTTATTTCTTTGGGTGGGAGGAGGGGACAGATATGCCACTGCCTTTTCTAATCCCACTTAAGATTCTGAAGCAATTAGAAATGATTTTGAGCAATAGAAAAAGTCCTTAGAGTTTGAAATACACCTGTTTCACAGAATCAAATTTCTCATCATTGAAGTCTTAAGAATGTCTAAGTAACATATGTTTCCTAATGAACATAGCAAAACAGAAGCCAGCTGTTTTGTTTCAAGAAATGAATCATCATTTAAATACTTTAAAAGTGCCACAGCTCCCTTCTTTGCTCAGCTGTCCTATGTGACAAGCTCTGTGGCTTTCTTTTACTTCTACTCCCCCGCCTTAGCTTGCAGGTGTCCAATAGTAATTGCTTAGAATGTAATGTATTCTTCATGCTGGTGGAGGAATTCTCTAAGCTATTTGGTTACAGGAAATAGTGCTAATGTGCTAGCAGTACAATCCAAGAAGCACAAATGACTTGTTATTGCTGTATAACAAATATTTTTGGCTGTCGTTTTAAGAATGTCAAGGTTTTATTATTTATTTTTTTCGCAGAAAATTTCATTTTCAATGGTCAGTCTCTAGGAAGCTCAGACTCTCTGTGGGGACTATCTTTTAGCAGTATTTTTCGGTGATGGATGTATGATCTTGTGAATAGATTGGCTGCACTGATTTATAAGGCACAGAAGTCATATTTCCTTGGATTCATGTCGAAATACCCTGCCCTCAATCAAGAGAATTTTTACTGAGTGAATGAATGAAGGTAGCACTCACAGGCCACATTCCCTCAGAGTGTTTTCAAACCTACTCATCTCTGTCTGTAGATTTTATGTGTATTGTTTTTCTCCCGACAATGGCACATTCACACTGAATCCAAGGTCATCACAATTTCTGAATCGAATGGGAGTGAAACAGCTTTCTGAGTGGGCAAAAGAACCTGTCATCTTCACAGCTAATACAATTAAACCTGTGCATGAGGAGAATGCATTGGAAGTCCATCAGCATTTTAATTTTAAAGCTGTTTGGAAATAATTATTTGGTTAAACTATGACTATACATTATAAAACCCCACCAAAAAATGTTCCTATGGCAGGTTATGTTTGGACACTTAAGAAGACACAAAAAGAGTGGGCCTGAGCCTGAGGCATTTGTCAGAGGGGTCTACAGATTGCTTTTGCCACCTACACGGACATATGAAGCATCTAATTACACACTGAGGCTTGTGCCCTAATTACATTTACCTTGTTACAGCTATTTCCCCTTAATGTGTTCCCTTCCTTGTAGCAACTGCCCCTGAGCAGTCTTCACCCAGAGCAGATTCCAATCCTGCTGCCCGGGTAGGAGGTGGGGGAGGCTGCCCCGGTGGGCTGTCCGGACTGTGCCATGTGCAGCGGCACCTCCCCGACATGCGAATGTGTGACGTGGTCCAAAACCATAGATGTTTTTATTTGAAAATCGGATTACCTTCTCTCCTTTTGGGCCACCAGCTCCATGTTCACCAAAGTTTCCCTAGGTAAACATAAAACAGGAGATCCACAAAATATTCATTTGTTTTTAATACATTCAATCTCTACATTAAAAAAATATAGATAGATAGATAATAGATAGATAGATGATAGATAGATAGATAATAGATAGATAGATAGATAATAGTACTGTAACAGTGTCCTAAAGACACCATTTTAATCACTTTTGCCTCTCTCGCCTTCCATGAACTATTCCTGAAAAACTCCACCTGTGGGTCCCGTATCTATCGTCTCTGTGATTTTCCCCTGGGAGATGATTCTGGATAAATATCACATCTCCATGGCTTAAGTACCTACAGTACAGAGACAGACAACTTTACAAACCTAGCGTACATCTCTCTGAGCTTTGACTCATACACATAATTTTCTATTCGATGTCTTTACTTGTAAATTCTAGAAGGAATTCATACTCGGCAGCTTCAAAACTGAATTTAAAAATACAACAAACACACACATACATATATGGGAGAGAAAGATGTAAGAATTACATCACACTGTTAACATTTGCTAGTCCAGAAGTGAGAAAATGATTAACTTCTTCTTAGTGTAAGTCTGCAGTTTGACTCGTTAAAATGAGTGGTAATTTCATTTTATAATTGAAAAAAATCAAAGAGAGGGAGAAAACCTGAATTCGCCCTCTGCCTTCCACAGGGCGCCTCCTTCTCCAGGGTGTCCTTCTGACACCACCCTCCTGCTCTTCCTGGGCAGCGGGTGTCACTGCCCGTCTCCAAACCTCTCCCCACGCCACCGGCCCTCACTCGGGGAAGGCCACCGCCACGTCCTGCCAGGGCCACTGCAGGAGCTCTCCCGTTCACCCTCACGATCCACTCTTGCTCCCCCCATTCTCTACATAACGTCAGAGTGAGATCTTTAAAAGACATTTTAACTTCATTCCTTCGCAACCTTAACAAAGCCATCCAAAACGGCCATGAACTGGGCTCATTCCCCTCTCCAGCACCGTCTTGGCCACTCTTCCCTCAGGAGTGCCAGCTATAATGGTCTTCTCTCCACTTCTCAAGCGGACCAAGATCCTTCCCATTTCACCCTCTAGATCCCCACTCTGTCCTCGCCTCTGTGCCTGGCTAGCAGCCACTCATCCCTCGGGTCTCAGCTATTATAAAATGCCATTCACGGAGGCCTCCTGTGGGTCTCCCAGACAGGCTCCTCTTTCAATACCTTCTCACTGGACACTGGATTTTTCCCTCATGATACTAACACTTTTATTTTTGTATTTGTTTAAAAAACTGTGTCTCTTGCACTATAAGCTTCATGCCTAGGGAAGTACCTAACATAGAGGAAGCATTCGATAAATATTTGTTGAATAAATAAGCCAATAATTCCAATTTATGTGTTTTTCCAAGTAAAACATTTTTTTATTATTAAAAATACATGTGTTGTTAGAATAAATTAAAAGTACAGAAATGTTTAAACAACAAAAACACACAAGGTACCCATTCATCAGTGTTGCTATAGTTTAACATCTTAAATGTGCCTTCCAAGCTACTCCAATTAAAAATAGGTAGTTTATAACTAACTGCTGTTATTATTGGTCTCGTGGCAGATATTTTTCCTACTAAACTCTGATCTGAGATGTCTAAATTGAAAATAAAAATTATATTCTCAAAATCCTGAGCTACAAACTACTGCAAGGAAAATGGGGTATGAAACTCTGACACATCCATGCATAAATCATCAGCCCTTATGAAATGTGAGGTTGTTTGGATGCAACCTGCACAGAGACCCACACATTTTAGGCATTTCCTGAAAATACTAGCCACGTGGAGATGGTGCTAATCCGTGTGCACAACCCATCAGCATATCTCCCTGGCTGTGCTTATGCTAGGACATTTTTGGGGAAGCTGGAACATGCCTTGATCTAAGATGTGAGTTGTCCAGAGATGGTATTTGAATTGGGAGGCCCCATACTCTTGGCTTGCAGAGCAGAAGAGTACTCAGAGTACATCTGTGAATATATATCACAGGGTAGCACCTTCATTTAGATCCCCCTCCCCAACAACTTAGAGGGTGTCAGAGATGCTGTGGTTGGAATGAAGAAATGCCTCTTCAGCACTAAGTCATATTGTCTTACCCATATACTCTATTATTCTAAAATTTTGATTTCCTGGTGGCTTTCAAACCCAGAAAAACAATAGGGCCAATTGCTGCCTAGCAGAGTACCATATGTCTGCTTCACTCAATAGCTAAGCCAGGAAATCTATCTAATTAAGGACCCTCATGGCCTCTCCAAGTGTTTTCCACTCTTGGGCTAACAACACTCAAGGCAGATTCGAACTTGAACTTCAGTAGCATTTATTCATTGACATGTGAGAATCTCCTTTCTACTTTCTCCAAACTAACTGCACCAGACAATTACTTGGCTCTACAGAAATAATAAAACATGTTATTATTATTGTGAAATAATCAAACATTATTATTGTGTTTCTAGAACCTGTAATTCTGCCTCAGATGCTATTCTAATTTGACTAGGTCATTTTGTACCCTGGTGCTATGTTATTTGAATGCGTTCTTATAAGCCTTTTGAATAAATATAATAGCTGAAGGGTTTTGAATGTGTTTATTTAAAAGTTTCTGGTTAAGTGGTGAGGGCTGTAGTTTGGGGAGTGCTAATTGGCCTGCCCATTTCAAGAATTCTGGGATGTTAGAACATGTCCTTTGTTCTCTTGTGGGTAACGGTGAATGGAACTTTGAAACCTATACTCAGGCAAGTGGGAAGACTTTCAAGCTATTCCAATTGCCCTGGAGAGAAGGGAATATACCTGGACGTATATGGGTTCAACCATAAGAGATGGCCATTTTTATAGGCTCTAGAGTCAAATATCAGCAATTTCCTATGGCTCAATATAATTAAAGGATATGAAACCACTCCCAAGACATGGAGACTTTAAAAATCTCCACAGTTTAGCCCTTGGGGAACTTGCTGTAAAATCCTAAGCATGAGGGAACATAACATTAAAAAAACCCACACATGGATGATCTATTGTGGATTGAATTATCCCTCCCCACAATTCATATGTTGAAGTCTTAACCCCCAGTACTTCACAATGTGACCTTATTTAGAAATAGGTTCTTTGCATATGTATTTAATTAGGATGAAGTCATACTAGAGTAGGGTAGAGCCCTAACAATATGATTGTGTCCTTATACGAAGAACAAACTTTGAACTAGAGACATGCTCACAGGTAGGAAGCAATGTGAAAATGGGAGTTGTGCCACCACAGGCCAAGTTGTGGAACCACCAGAAGCCAGGAGGGGAGCCTGGAAGACACCCCTCCCTACACCTTCTGAGAGAGCATGACCATATTGACGTCTTTTCTTGCACTTCCAGCCTCCGGAACTGTGAGACAATGCATTTCTGATGTTTAAGCCACTCAGTTTGTGATATTTTGTTACAGTAGCTCTAGCAAGTTGAAGTATAATATGTGGCCTAAGAGGACTGGGCTCTCTTGAAAATGAGACCTAAAGCTGACTCCAAGCTCAACCTCTCAGTTACTTGCAGGAAATCACTTCACCAGCTCCAAGTGTGGTAGACCACAGAGGGGATGGGTGAATCCAGGAGATGTTCAGAGTTCTTTGTAATAAAACTAAGATCCCAAACTAAGATGCATCCTGATGTTCCCCAAAGCTAGTGGACCCTGGATTATAGGGGGAGAGAGGACTTAAATTTTATTTCTCAATCTTCTGGGTCCACAGGGTTGCTTCTGATGTCTCCAAAGAAGTCTTCATTGTGCCATCATTGGGTTCAAAAGACCTTGAATATTTGATTTTAGAGAAAGGTTTTCCATCCTTTCTAGTCTATGAATATTAAAATGAACTTATGATTTGATACTTGAAAGGAAAAGTGGATTGTTTCGCTACCAAATTGGTGGATTTTTTTTTTTTTTTTTGGATCAACAATTTGGAGAAGTGAACACTGGAATTGGTTGCTGGGAGGCACAGCATCAATCTCCAACATCTGAGACTGATTCTCCACAAATTTCACTGAGTGTGGTGATGTAAGATAACACAAATGTGCATTTTCTATGTGGATGTATAAAAACAGTATGAAATGTAAAATATGCCAGTCCTTGGCCTCCGCAGATAACACTTTATCCCCCATCTACAGTGCTGTAAGGGGCTCTGGATCTGATGGCTTTAGCAGTTGACAGAGCCTATCAAATTCTTACAAGAATCCCCAGAGCTGGAGACAATGAAGAGCAGTGTGCTGGTTAGTGAGCAGATTTTCCTTGTGGGGAAGAATATGTTCGGCATTGCTGCTTCTTTGCAAACAATCTTGCAGAATGGGAGCAGCTGTTTTGCAAATTATTTTTGTGATGAAGAGGGAACTCTGCTGCCTTTTGTTCTTTGCATCCTCAAGTGGGCATGCAAAAATACATATAAACACACTTGGATAATCTTCTCAACCTTTGTTTCTCTCTCTATTCCTCACTTCCTTTTTTTCTTCTCTATTTGCTTTTTGATTTGTGTGGCAGGGGAGAAGGTCTTTTAGGCCTGACCTTCTCCCTCTGATGACATAAGAAAAATTGTAGGGGGGAAAAAAATCAGCTCTTGTACAGGGCCCAAAGGTGTGTCTGAGTAGCTGCTGCTCATCCGCTGGAGCTGCTTTAAAGCTGAGGAGCTGAGGTTCAGGACTCCAGTGCAGACATTACATAAATCAATGCCAATTTAAAAGGGAAGATTATTTTAACCTTGGAATGTCACTTTTTATATCTCAATACATGGTCCATTATTTAATCTCTGGGAAAGTTTCACTCTGACCACCCCCACTCCCTCTGTGCTCATTTGCTACAGCCAGACCATGGGGCATGCAATGAACTGCAAAATGTAACAGCCTCAGTATTCAAAAATAGGTAGGTGCATGGGGGAGGGGACATTGTCAAGTGAAAATATGCATCTCACTCATCGTGGCACATTTGGTCCTTTCCGCTGTGAAGCTGAAGGTGAGGAGAGGGTGGCTACCATTCAGAGACACTGGTCAGTGCAGGTACTGAGATGTTGAACCTTGCCTCCTCTATCCATCCTGGTGGGACCTCAGTGTAACAGCTCTAACTCTTTGCAGAAGGAACAGAGTGAAGTATTTGGGAAGTGACCTTACATTAATTCCCAGATGGGTCTAAAACCTTCTGATTCTTATAATGCATCATTTGGGGAAGAAAAGCTATGGTCTCCCTTTTTTATCCACTTATGCTCCAGCTCTACAGCCACATTTTGAGCACATGTGAACCAAATATCTGTGAGCCTTTAACCTGTAATGTCAATAAAGATGGCTGTTCTTTTCGGTGAGTTAACTAGCTAAGTTCAAAGTATTGGCTTGCTCTTGGCCTTGGCCGGGTAGCTCAGGGTTTGAGCATCACCCTGATACACCAAAGTTGTGGGTTTGATCCCCGGTCAGTGCACATAGAAGAATCAGCCAATGAATGCATAAATAAGTGGAACAACAAATCGATGTTTCTCTCTCCGCCTGCTTCTCTTTCTAAAAATCAATCAATAAAAATTTTAAATGTTTTTATTGATTTTTTTAGAGAGGGAGGAAGGGAAAGAGAGAGAGAGAAACATCGATGTGAAAGAGAAACACCCACCGGTTGCCACCCATATGTCACTGCAACCTGGGCATGTGCCCTGACTGGGAATTGAATGGGTAACCTTTTGGTCCACATTATGACACTCAATCAGCTGAGCCACACTGGCCAGAGCAATAAATAAAAAATTTGTTTGAAAAAAAGTACTGGTTTTCTATCAACAAGACTCTCCACCTAGCTGTTCTGGTCAGGCCCCATTTTTTTGAAATTAACCTTAAAGTTTAAAAATTTACATTCTCAACTTTAGACTAAAATATAAATGCTCCACATATCTTCATTTAAGGGAAAACTGACTCATCGGCAAGATAAACTATATATACAAGCAGTGTTAGGAGACTTGTAAAGATACAAGCTTTAAAAGTTTTGCAAGGGACAGCAAATATTTAAGTAGCTGAGTTGCAACTTGGTAAATTTTATACCAAGAATGGAAGTAATACAGTGTGTTCTTTAAGTTTTTCTAGCTGACACCGTGACATTAGTGCCAACTCGTTCTCATTACTTTGAAGCCTTTATGATAAATCCTATTTTGTAATAGATATCATTACAAAAAAGTATTGTATTTTATTGATTAATTTTAGACATGCTTCACATATTTTTTTTCACTTGTGCCAAGCCCTAATGTTTTGAAAAAGCTAGATTAGATCTACTCAGAAAATGTTTAATTATACACCAAACATTATTCCTAATATAATTCTCCCTGGAAAACCTAAGTAAATGAGAAAATTTAAGATAGGATTACTTAGGAAGTGTAACAAACTTTCTATACTCTTGACTTTAAATTCATCAACTACAAATGATCTAAGTCTTTATGTTAAACTTAATCTGATGAAAAAAGAATTGAGATTTAAAAACAAAAGTTTTTATTGATTTTAGAGAGAGAGGGGAGGGAGCTAGAGATAGAAACATCAATTGACTGCCTCCTCCTGCCACCTCTACCTCCAGCACGATCCCTACCAGGGACTGAGCCTGCAACCTGGGCATGTGCTCTGACCAGGAATTGCACCAGGGGCCTAGTGGTGCACAGGATGGTGTGCAACCACTGAGCAACACTGGCTGGGCAAGAACTGGGATTTAAAAAAGGAATTAGCTTGTCATTTAATAAACACTTTTCTGAGCACCTGCTATCTTTAAGGCCTCTGCTCACACATCGTGTCTCTTTGGGATTTCTAAACAAAAAAGGAAGAGCAGTGGTCAGGAATTTACAGGAAGGGAAAGCAGAGGAGTGCCTCCGAATTTGGTTCTGTGTCATGGCACCAGGACTCAGCAGCATCAAATCAATGATAAGCTACTATGTATTAAAGGACCTATGTATATAAATGCCTCACACCAAGTGATCAGGCTCCAAATATTTGTAATTGAATGATGCTGAGCCAATCAGTGGTCTCACACAGGCCCCTGGGTCTTACTTCATAGCCAACACCCACCCTCTGTCATGCTTCCTTGGAGAGTAGGAAACAACTCTGCCTTGCCCTCTGCCTCTCACACGCCTCCATGTCAGAATCCCATCCGTCCTAATTGGAACTTTAAAACCTTGGGCAGGTTAAAAGTGGCTCCTCTCTGGAAGGTGCGGGATCCTCAGTTTTGACCTATGGGATGTAAATATTTGCTTGAGATTTTAGTGTAGCACCTATTGATTTTGATAAGAAATCCATCAGCCATTTTGCTACCCAGAGCTTCAAGGTAGCAAATACTCTCTGTCCTCAGAGAAACTAAATATATGACATTATCAATGGTGAAATATCATTTTTGCATTAATTGCTTGCATGAAATTTTGCAAATTTGAAGTACATTTTTTATTTATTTATAAAAGATAATATCCTGGCTTTGAAAAAAGACACTGAGAAAAATACATTTTTGGAAACATTTTCAAAATGGAAAGCTGTTAAGAATATGTGGTCATATTTCAAAGTCTGAGCAATTAGGAATTAATAAGGTTGTTTGTTGTTTTTTTTTCCAAAAATATGATCCCATAAAATCTCTGTGTATATAATATGTGAAAAAAAAGGCCATACCTTGTTATAATATCCACCAAGAGTCTGTTGTATTCCTTGTGTTCCAGGAGGTCCCTGTATTAGAAACAAATAAAAAATAGAAACCTAAACATTTACCAAAAAATGTGAATTTATATAATATATCTAAGAACCCTTGAAATCTTACAGTTAAGAAGAAGAAAAATATCTGCTTGGTCAAATATTCCAAGTAATAGAGAATTACAGGGGTATTAACACATCAGGTTCCTCAAGGTATTTCTGGGTTAAATTCTGCATGAATCCAGAGAGGCCCTTAATGGGAACATGTAACATTTTACCAGAAGGTCAGCCATAAGCATATTCTTTATTAAAAGGAATTGCACCCATAAAACTCCTCGAGGGAAGAGGTTAGCTTCAGTTTATTTTTGACACTTCTCATAGAGCTTTGATCAATGTACAGTATTATAAAAATGTGGGGCCATGTGTTAACTTAGAAAATGTGGACAAAATATGTTTTCTATTGCTTTACTCTTTTGAATTAGGTGAATATGAGTTGCACATGACTTTCAGGACAGAAAAAGACATCTGCTCTAAGACCTCAGACTCAAGATACTTAAATACCTATACTTTTCAGTTTACAGGGAAATATTCATGAAGCACTATCCTGAGCTTTGGGGAGACAGGAAAGATGTAACGGCATTTTCCCTCCTAAAACTTCCAAAAAGAGAGAAAGAGAAGAGTTTTTTGAGTTTTTCAGGGATTACACTTTGGGGAGAGGGCCATAAGACAATAAAAAGCTTAACAGTATTTTAAATCAAGCCAAGAGAGACCCAGCTATTTAAAATAAAATAAAAAGACTGCATATTTCATCTAGATCTTGAAAGAGCCTAGGAGAAGATATTATAGAGGCAAAATTCTTTACATTTTAACTCAGAAGATAAGACAAGGAAAGATTATGATTGAGCAAATAAAACATTACTTTTGCACAAAGATTATTTTTTAAAAAGGTAATGAAAGCTTTAAAAAGTGAAGAAACATGTTAAGGAACCACTGCCAGCTGCACTCACTGGCCTAGGTAGCCCCTTAGGTATATTGAAATGTTTAACATTTATGACTGGTATTTCTTCTGAACGACTTGTGACTAAAGATCTCTTCTAATGTGAAACCTTTGCATTGCGCCACTAAGTGTAGAGGACACGGAGATGTAGTGATGGATGTCTGGAAGCAGGTTGGTATAACTCTTAAGAAAATAATAGGCCTCCTGAGTAATGGGGCTGCCTGTGATTGGAAAGACAAATGGTGCTGTTACCTTGCTGAAGTAAAAACAAAGCTAATGTCAGAAAAGAACTCTCATCGCATTACATACTGTTTATGTTTTTTTCCTGCCAGCAGCTCTGGTAGAGTATCCTAGGTCAGTTAGATGAAGTAATGAGGAGAGCAATCAGAGCTGGAGGTTGTTGCACAAAGTTTCCAGCAAAGAAGATGCAAGTTAGAAACTCATTCTTGGAGCTCATGAGACATAACATTCCATATACATTGATCCGTTTGCAATTATATAATGAGGTAAGGAGTTTTAGATACCACATGCAGTATCATTAACAGGTAGCTTAGGAATATATGCATAGTAGGTGCTTGGAAAGTGGTGAATGTGTATTAATAATGCCAATTAGATAAAAGAATAGTGATGTGGTAAGTAAATTTAGTTTTATACACATTCATTCTAGTTAAAATGGGACTCTTATAATTAGGGATCCCAAATATGACAGAACAATTAACAATACAGTCTCTCAAATAGAGCAGAAAAATTAATCAAATAACAATAGCAAATATATAGTGCTTATTGTATGCCAGGTATTATACCAGGGGCTTTATAAGGATTAATTCATTCAATCCCCACAACGACACCATGAGGTACATACCATCATTATTTCCAATTCAGCAATACAGAAAATTAGGCTTAGAAATTGTTAACAGGCCCAAGATCACACCACTGGTAAATGGGAGGGGCTCATATTTAATGTAGGCAGTGTGGGCCCAAACTCAGTTCTCATCTACTCTCCTCTACCATCTTAACATAAAAGCAGATGCTCAGCACTAAAATAATTTTTGTAGTATTTTTTTGTCATGCTGACCATGCCCTTGGGAATACTGGGTGATTACTCTTCCATGTTCTACGCCCCATACTGAGACTGAAAAAAAAAAAATCAACAAAACTTGTACTCAGCACTTCTCAGGAGCCAGCACTGTGCTTGAAGCAGGAGGGGAGGAAACCAGCACATTGCCTTTAGATGTAGTCCTACTGGAGAGCTGACAGAGTCCCCTCTCTCTGTTCCTCGAATCCCCCACCTATCTGCATACAAGCTCTCAAGACATGATAGGAAGATTATGTCTGGGTATTGCAAAAACTTCCTCTAAATCCACAACTGTACTAAAAATGCATCCTATCTTTGTTTGCAGAGGTTGGGAGAGCAGGTAGTCAAAGAATGTAAGAAACAGGAGCCTTCAAAGGGGCTGTGGAAGGGAGTAAAAGAGTCAGAACAGCAAACAGGGTGATGGGGGTTGCCTGGCACAGAACAGGTAACAGTATGGATGAAAACAGTAAAAATAATAGGATGGTGGGAATTTTTTAAAAAATGGGGTGAGAATTAGGTCTGATCTTTTTTTGTTTTGTTTTGTTAATACTCACCTGAAGATATTTTTTCCATTGATTTTTAGATAGTGGGAGGGAGAGAGGGAAGGAGAGAAAGAGAGACAGAGAGACAGAGAGAGAGAGGGAGAGAGAAACATCGGTGTGAGAAAGACACATTGATTGGTTTGCCTCCTGCATGCGCCCGGACTGGGCCAAGGATGGAACCTGCAACCCAGGTACGTGCCCTTGACCCACGACACTTTGGGGCATGGGCCAATGCTCTAACCACTTAGCCACACCGGCCAGGGCTGGGTCTGACGTTTTACAGACTGGTTATCTGCCTACGACATAGAGGTGTATTCCATAAACACAGAATATATTCCTCATCTGGAATCCTGATCTGGCTGTCAAGTTCACCATTGGGGGTAGGGCAGGAGAGCTCAGTGCAGCTCCTATCTCTAAAAACAATAGCAAGAGCATAGCTCACTGAAGAGAGCCACTGGCCAAGAGAAAAGTTTGAACAATATTATTCAGATACCCACTAGATTAATAAACCCTCTCAAAGTTACTGCCACATTTTCATATATTCTGTTCTTGCCATAAAATGTCATATCCACAAAGCAGTGCTCCAAATGGGGTCAATCTGAAATTTTAGGCTCTACTGCTTAATCGACTGATGAGCATTTATGATGACATTTTCTCCCTTGTTCTTTGAGTCACCGGGATACTTTGGGTACCACAAATTTCAAGTTTAAGGTAACAGATTTATAGCTAACAGTCTACCCTGCAGGCAATACTTTACACACACTCTCCCAGAGGGCTGAAGAAACCCTGCAGCGACTGAAAGACGACACCAGAACAGAGTCCTCGGGCTGTCTACCTGTACACTGACTGCGGTCAGTACAGCAGTGACTCACTGGGTTGTCCTCAAACTGTCAGAAACAAACAACCTCAATCAATGCAGAGATAGTCACCACAGAGAAACACTATGCACATAAATGCCAAGAGCAACTCTGTTTACTGTTAGAAAAACAATATAGACCCTGGGGTCTTGGAATTGGTGGCTGCCCTATTAGCCACATTCCCCAAGAGACGTGCTATTGTGTTATTTTCTATTCTGGGACAAATGCATAGTTGGAGAAGATCCAAGGAGTCATTTGTTTGCTAGTTTAGCAAGGGCTGTCAGTCTTGTAAACTATCAATCAACTCTGAGGAAGGAGAAGCTAAAGACTGGTGATAAGTGACAGGCCTCTCGGCATCACGCAGTTTTAGGAGATGCTCCAGGGCATTTGGGAGGTCACTTTCTCTGAGGTTTGCAATTATAAGGACTTGTCAAAAAGATGCATCGATGACCCAGGCCGAGTGGAGAAGAGAGGCCAGCGACGGAGGGCACATCAGGCTTTGACTAATGCTTGCAGGAGCTCTACTAGGAAAGCCATTTGAAGGTGTATAGAAAGGAAAAATGCCCCAAATCTGACTCATGATAGCGACTTGCAACATAGCAGCAATGCAGAAATCTTGGCTATGGAGTGCCTATGTTTTATACAGTTCTGCTTCACTCTGTTTGCATTGGGTTGGGAGACATGAGCCATCAGGGTTAATGTGATGCGTACACAATTGTAGAGCAGCTTTAAAATGCTCATGAGCTCCAGGGAGACCCAGCTGTTCAGAACCCAGCTGCACCTAGGGATGATTCTCTGAGAGGCCTATACACCTGGTGGCTAGAGACCCTGGTGCTGTTTCCTACTGCAAAGAACCATATCTAGCTGAAGAAGCGAATTAAAGCTACGTTCAGTTTGGGAGTGTATATGCTCAGCAATAGTTTAAGGAGGTTTTTTTTTTTCCTCCTTTTTTCTAAAATCTTGCTAGATAAAGGTGGAAAATGGAGAAATATGATGTCTGCCACCAGCGTCTTCAGATGGGTAGTGTGAAAATGGGGAGTTGTTTGCATTTTCACCCCAAAGGGACTTTGTAGATTTCAGTCTGGGCTACATATTCCTTACATTTAAAAGATCAAAGCATCCTCAGTTAAAAACCATACTTCCTCAGTCCTGGTCCTGGCTGCATTTTCATTTCCTGCCCGTTGACGTAGCACACTTAGCTCGAAGAACTCGACTTTGGCCTTTTTTTCCTTCTCTGGTCTTTGCTCTAAACTCTCTGTGCAAGTCAAGGCTCGGGTCCTCGGATTCAGCTTTAGCACACCCTAGGTCTTCTGAACCAAGACCTCCTTGGCTCCTCGGTCAGCTACTCCGCTCCCTCTCCGAGCCTCCTTCTGGAACTATTTTCCTTCCTCCCTTCTCTCTAGACGCACCCTTTAGTCCTTCACGCTGCTGTGTAGCCTCCTTGAGCCATCCGGTGCCACTCTCTGCAGGCACCACAGCTCTTCAATCCCTTACCAGGAACTCCTTTCAGGATTCACAAATGCACATTTTTAGGTTACACATAACCGCCTTCTGGCCACATGGGTTTCCAATTAACTTCAGTAACAACCTTTGAAATACCAAAAACCTCTGTGAAGAAAGTTGTACTAATCAACTCTCTTCAAAGCATGATAAAAAATAGCTTTGTAAATAAGAATGAATAGAAAGTTTGCTATTGGAAAGTCATTCGGGCTAATTTTCAAGAAATGTTTCCAATTTTCTAATAGCTAGTAAAAAAAAAAAAAAAGGCAGAGATCAGTAATTTCTTTTCCTTTGGTTCTAAAAAAATATATCATCATGAAGCCTAAACTCATTCATAGGAATGGGAAGATGAGGCATCTTTCAATATACAGTAGCTTGGAAAAGCTAATGTCAGTTTTTCTCTCATATAAATTTCTACTAATAACATATAGAACTTGTACTCTGATTATAGTGGCTTATGAGCGTGCCTGTTTTCCCAGTTGGAATGAAAATTCCTTGGTGGCAAGGAGTTTTATAATTTTTTTTATCCTATCATGACACAGGATGTGGCATATAGTGGTATAATTGAAAACTAAGCTGTAGCGAGCTCCAGTTAAGTAGAAAAGAGCTTATGAATGGATTTTGGATGAGAATTACAATGTAGAAAGTTGTATTCTAACTCTGAGAGAAAAATCAATAATACTCTTTAGGTAGAAAATATTTGGGAAATCAATTCCTTTTTCTTTTAAACACAGATCCTTTTATTTATCTTCAATATCTGCTCTAAATGAATCTTTCAGTGTCTCTTGGGACTTAATTATGTAGGTTAAACAATTGTAATTTTATAATGGGTTATTTTCCCTAGAATGCTCTGCTACAATTTTTTATGATCATGGAGATGCCAATACTCCCTTCCCCTAACCCCTAAAATTGCTAAAAATGCTCCAACTGCAAAATATGATTTCTGAAGTCTGGAGAAAGTTCATTGATGTTTATATTATGTTTACATTTCAATACAGAGACCTAAAGCTCTCCTTTGGGGATTACAATCAGAATGTAGCACAGAGCTACTATGTACCACACATGTATTAGGTGAAATTTTAGGTTCCTGAGAAGGATCTCTTGTTCCTCAAAGTATCTCACCCACTTTCTGGTTTATACCAAAAACTCTATAAAGGTAGGTTGAATTATTTGGCATTGGGTTTTATCACCAGCTCAAATGCAAGTCTCCTGGGAGATGTAAAACTAATCCTTAATAATTATACAGCTCAGGATAAATTCTAAACTTGTTTCCACTTATATTTTCTTGGATGGCAGGGTGATGTGATTGCAAACCACATTCTCTTATTTGATGTTCTTAATAACTAAGTGAGGTGGATATTTTTTATTCTCCATCTGACATGTAAAAAAATGAGAGATCCCTCCCCCCAATTACACAATAAACAAATGGTAGAACCAAGCCTAAGAACTGTTCCACTCTAATATATTCTTACGAATCATTTATTAAATATTTCCTGAGAGCAAGCTGGATGTGGCAGAACAAGAGACAAGTAAAGACATGCTACTGGGAAGTAGGGACAGGGGAAGATAGTACTGAGGGAGGAAAGGGGAGGGTGGAGATCCTGAAGACTGCTTCTTTGCCCATACCAGTGTCAGGCCCAGGGCTCTCACTTTCGGCATGAAGGTCTGAGAAACAGAGCTACTGCTTTTGAATCAAGCATTGAGGTTAACTTTGGTTGTAAAAGGTAGGAACTCAGAAATAAGCTTAGGGAGAACTTATATTTCAAGCTAATCAGAAGGGCATATTTCATTCAGTCAGTCAATACACAAAGACACAATCACAAAATTGGAAGTGCCCTCATCCTTAAAAAGATGTTTTCAAGCGTTTTTTTATGCATTGAAAACAGAATCTAATGAGTTTTTCTGGATGATGAGTATGTCAATGAACATATTTAGGTCAATATTCTTAGACAGATGAAGTTTCTCTATAAAGACTTGAATGGAAGTAAACAGAAAAGAGGGGAGTAAAGCAGGCAGAAGAAAAGTTACATGAGGATGATAAGGGTAGATTTGGGGGAAGTATCAATACTTCTGCTTTAGAAATGGTAGGCCTGGACTAGTCCTGGGAAACAAACAATGAGCAGATGGCAGAGAATGATGAAATGGGATAATGATAGAGTAACCAAAGAATTTATATGCACATATGCACAACTGAAGGACACGGACAATGGTGGGGAGAGGGACTGAAGAGAGGGGTGGGACAGGGTGGAATGGTTCCTTGCGAAGAAAAAGGGACATCTGTAATATTTTAAACAAACAAACAAAAAATAATAATAATACTAATATTAATAAATAACGATAGTTTCCCTTTGAAAGTAATAACTGTGTGGCAGGTACATATATTATTGCAATACAATGAGGTAGGCGTTATTAGCTTACATGTAACAGAAGGTTAATCATCTTATTTAAGGTCATACAACCAGTAGACAAAAGCTAGGTTTCAACCCAAGTCAGCTCGACCTCACAGCTTTGATCTTTTAATTCTTTCCTTTATCTGCCTCACAGTAAGTGGAGTGACAGACAAAAAATAAAATATCAATTATCTTAAAGATGTCCTAAGACATCATGGAGGACTTTCTACAGAATCCCTTAATGAGGTATAGAATCAATAAGGGGCAAGCAAAGATAGCCCTGGGACATGGTATAGATACATATTTTCAAAGGTTTAGATGGCAGAAAGAGATCAAGAGAAAGTGACCAGCATGGCAAGAGGGTAAGGAAAAGAGAGAAGACAGGCAGACCCAGAGAACTGTTAAAATCATGGGGGGCTTAGATTAGAGAGAGAAAAGGAAGAGGTTTCTGAGAGGAGAAAAGCAAAGAAAGCTGGGAACCTTAATGGACATCTTAAATAACTTTTGAAATTCAGACAACAAATAGAAAGTAAAAATTCATAGCATTTATGAGGTGATAGAAAAAAATAACAAATAACAATGGTGATAGTTGGTAGAAAAAAGACTAGCTAACCCAGAGAGTAAGTTGCCAGGGGATGACTTTGATAGGCTGAAATTCCTATGAGCATGAAACTGCAGTGAAGAACAGTTGTGGAAAAGTTGTCGCACTTAGAGTAAATGAAATACCCTTCAAATAAGACCACAGTAGAACGACTGTATTTGCTGTGGAGGAGAGATCTGTGTATTAGCATTCTGGGAATCTGAAGGATTTCAGTCATACAACAATACACTGGTTTAAGCATTCGTCAAGGACATCTTTTGGGGACTTCCTCTAAAGAAAGTAACAGCAGCTTTGCTAGAAGCCAGCAGCCGCACACTCATTCTTGGTTAATCTCTGGAAGTCCCGAGCAGCACTGTTACCCATGATCCTCTCTCATCTCAGTCAGTTTCCCCCTGACAGCGGCATCTACCTGCACCATACTTTGCAAGATCGATAGCTCCTAAGCGTCTCCGTCTAAGATATTGCCAGCATCCTTGGTTCAGGAGTTCAGGAGCAGTGCGATGAACAGGTGAGGAATTGCAGCAAAGGCAGTTTCTGAATTTTGAATGAGAATTTTTCACATCTGCCACTTTGGACATTTTTCAAACGATTCCCCTGTGTGTTCCAGGCAGCGCTCACTGGAGCTGGGTTTGTCTCTTCTGGCCTGAATACTGAGCTGTGTAATTGAGGGAACTCAAGCACAGGCAGTTTATGGTTGTATGAATAAGCAAAATACTCAATATGTGACCTGATTGTTTTCCAGAATTGCACAGTCCCTGGTTTTACTTGTCATTTTGGAACAGGAGTGGGAGGATGAGACTGTGACAGTAATGCATTCAATAGGGATAATTAACCCATTTCCTGAAAGCAGATTTTCTAAATTATGCTATGAAGCTCATAAATTTTTAACACTTTATTTTCCACAGGGGGGTGGGGGATTTTTTGAAGGTGTTCATTTTCTCTGATTTCATGAAACAAATCAATCAAATTGACATAAAGCCGTTGCATTACTGATAGAGTGAGACATTTTTGACTGATTTCCGTGGCATGATGGTTTTGAAAAAAATGATTCTTCCTTCAGTGCTGCCATTATGCTTATCCACCCATAAAATGGTTCATGCTCATCTCTCCCCAGCATGTCCCGCAAAAGGAAACATGTTATTTGTCAGCTTCCTGCAATATGAGCAGCGGCAGGAATTGTGAATGTTCCTTGTCACCCCACAGAAGCAACACCATTGACCCAGCACAAGGTGACAAAAACCACAGGAGCATGAAAACTAGTAAGGATGGAGATGTGTGAAACAAATTATTTGTATCCAGTGGTGCCCCCTAAAGCTCACTACCAACAAAACCCACACCTGGGGAACAATTGTGCCTCCACCCCCTTGTCTGACCTCAGGAATCTCTCAATATACCACCCAAATCAGGAGGGAAGTTGGCTCACACAGCTGCACCCATCAATACCTTGAGTTTCCATTTACTGTAATTAAGTGATAACATTCACTCTCTGCAAAAGTGTTGGTAGATTGACAATGCTTCCTGTGCAGGGAAAATACAATTTCCAAGGCAGACTGCTGGCACTTGAGATATCCAGGCTGATGGCCCTGGCTCATCCACTGCCAAATTACACAGAAGCCAAGAGCACGGGCAAAATTTGAATAGTTGGGGACATTCTGAACAGCTCTGGAAAAGAAGCAAAATGAACACCTTGTAGGTTTTATTTTGGGGGGTGGGTTGTAGTCTCCACTTTCAACTTGAGTGGGTAACATCAAGGTTTCTCTCTGATCTGTCAGTTATAGTAATGATAAATCTGCAAAGGACAGCTCTTGGCTCAAGTGAACACCATGGTTATAGAGGGTGTACTCAGCGAAGTCCATCAATTATCAAAAATACTTGATGATTTCATCTTTAAAACATCTAGGCCTATCCCACAAAAGAATTTAGGTGAAGGAGAAGATACTGACATTCTAGGCCAGTGAAGAAGTAATTAGTGATATTAACCTTTGCCAATCCCATGAGATGATTCTTCTATTTCTTAAAATAAATTCAGAATATTTCAAGCATTCTGAAAAGTATAGAAAATTATACAATAAATATCTATAAATCCACAATGTAATGTTGTCAGATCCAAACCATCTGCCATATTTGCTTCAGATCTTTTTACTTTTTAACAAAAATACAGATATAGCTAAAGCCCCTTCTAATGTTATTTTCTACCAAAGTTACTTCCATGTTTCAGATCCCCCAGTTAATGCTGAAAACTTGTTGCTTCTCTAGTCACATACTTTCTTTCAGTATTTCCTTTGATCAAAACAGTTTCCTACCATGTTGTAGTTGTGCAGAGAAAATGGACTGTATGAATTTAGTGAAGCTCCTTACTTTCCAAGGCCCAGAGTTTTCTTACTGTTAAAATGGACATAATCTGTTCTTGCCTAACTCACAGAACCATACAGAGTAAAACTAAATACTGTATGGAGACATTTTTAGAAACTCTATCAATCAAATACAAACTATATTGTTACTGAGGAAATGTCTCCCATTCTGAATATCTTCTCAAAGGCCAATCATATTTATTAAAACCTTAATTTAAAGTTTGCTCACCACAGAGAAGTGGTACTTAATCCACGCACCGGCCCAACTAATAATAAGTTTGGTGACCATATCAAGGATTTCAAATATCCTGTTCCATCACTGCCATACAGAATACATGTCAGTTCAGATGTCTGAGCAGTTGGTTTCAATAACATATTCCAAGATGAAAAAAGTAGGCAGTGGCTGTCTACTTTTCCTGCAGAGTGTAGCTATAATTAGTAAAAAACTCAGCAAGTCAGAAAGTGGCTGCTAATGTCCCACTGTTGCTGTTCATGGGGAGAGAAAAAGAGTAATTAGGGAATCGAACCCAAGCGCTAGTTTTCAAATCCACAACCTGATATCCTCAGCTGCCTCACTTGCATGTCTACATATTCTGTGGTAACACAAGGTGACGCTGGAATTTCAGCAACGTTGGCAACAGCTGTCTTGTCTGGGACCATGACCCGAGTGGGGGACAAGTGGCAATAAAATGATTAACTGGCCATGTCTCCATCTTATAGGTCTTATGTATCATTATTTTTAAATCTGAGGAAGTCATCTTATTTTTATTAAGAAATAAAATCACTATTCTGATTGACTCAAATAAATGGTTTGGTTTCTTTTCTGTGAAGATATTATCATTGCAGTACAAGCCCTTTGGTTATTTAATAGACCCAGGAGACTAAGATTCTTTGCTGAAAGGAAAACTGAGAAATACAACAAAACCCTGATCAGTCCACGGCTTCTGGAAGGGATGTTAAGAATATGAATTAGATTCCCACTGAGACATCCTGAGCCTCAAAATGCATACAGTCACAGACCAGGTGTTTTCACAAGAAATCAAGTGTTTTAATCAGACATTTTCTTGGTCCCACCTTTTTCAGCGGTCCAAAACGCGACTGGGTTACTAATTTGTTTTGGAGGTGGGCCTTGCTATTGTGCTGAAAACAGTAACTTTGCACCTTGAGTTCTCAGCACATAATAAAGTTGGAGATGGAAGACAAAAGCTAGGGCAGTGGTGGATCAGGGGGCACGGGCGCAGTGAGGCCTTGTTCGGTGGTGTTTTGAGGGCATTGCTATGGCTGTTCATCTCATCCAGCCCATAGCTTACCGGAAAGGAAGCGTCAGGTCTAGCTGTGGACAAAACAGGCTGACTTATATGTGATGAGAGCCTCCATCTTTAATGAAAACATGTGGCATCCACTGGATTTAGGCAAGACTGAAATTAAATGGGTTGCTATCAAAGCTCTGTCAGTTTTCTAGTTTTCTCTCAGCAAACAAGTCTACTCCCTGTGTATGTAAAGACTAAAAATAATATGTTAAAATGATGTAGCCTTTAGAATTATCAGTAGAAATAGTGATTTCATCACATCAAAATAAAAATCTAACCATCTCAGATACAAACACATATACTAAGACTTACAGAGGGAGATGTGACAGGTTGACTGTTTTCCTTGCCACTTATTTCCACCCTCCCTCCAACCCTACTCCCACTTCCGCTCTAATTAGGTCCTAAATGATAACAGTCACTCAGCTCTAAAACCTTTTCTGGCACTATTCTTCTCCCAGCTCCTTTGTTTATTAAATACAGTCAGCTCTTTCCCGCCTCAGGCCTTTTGCATGCCCTGATCTTTCTGGGTGGGAAGTTCCTGCTAGGGCCCTCACAGGGCCAGCTCCTTCTCACATAATGTAATGTAGAAGACGCTCAGAGAAGCCACCTGGGCCACTTTATCTAGAGTAACAACTCTTCCTTCCAGATCATTCTCACATTATCCACTCTGTTCCCATATAGCACCTCCTACTAAACTGAAATTGTTTTGTCTACCTATTGAATTGTTTATTAACCATTGCTCCCCCTCCCACACAATAGAGTGTAAGTTATTGAAGGAAGAGGCCTTGTCTGTAGTTTGTGTGTTGCTATGCACAAACTCAGTGCTTATAATAGTGATTAACACACACTAAATGAATCACTAAGAATGTGTTGAATAAATTAATTTCATTTCACACCCTAAATTTACTTTTAACTGTGTACACTGTGGTATAACCATGACCTTCAGGACTGTGCAATGACTCACACTTTAAAGATGAAAGTTCTTCTATACTGAAATTAAAGCCAAATAGAAATAACAAGGTTGTATATATTTTAAACAAGGTTGTATATATATTGTTGTTTTAGAAAAGAGGCATAACTTCCATTGGAGTCAGCTCCCACAAAATTAACACTGTAGAGTTTTGTCAGCATTTTACAATAGATGGGCATTAAAGATCCACGAGCTAAGGGTTTTCACTTCAAGAGAGCATTACGTTGACATTGAAATGACTGTAGATGAAACAGCATTTGCATTTAAAGTACAAGATAAGCAGAAAATGCAACAAAACCCTAAAAATAAATTTTGAAAATCATGCAAAATTACAATTAAGCATCAAATACTGGAAAATTTCCATACCTTGGACATCCTCTGAAGGGCTGTGAAGTGTCATTCTTTGCTCAGAGCTATTTCAGTGAAAACAGTAGAGGGAGCTGCTGCCCCATGCTACAAATTTCTTAAATTTTTGTTTTCAACATAAATTGCTAAGCACTGAAATGTGACACATTTGAGCCCACTGCTCAATTCTCACACTGCAATAATGAAACAATGTGCAAAAACAGTGCCAGAAAAAAAAGGAAAAAAGAAATCAAGAGCCCTGCCTGGAACAGAAAGAAGTAATAACACATTTTTAAATTAATGTGGTTTTTAATAAACACTTTTTACAGTGATGATGAATGAGAAGTGAAGTTAATGTCGAATGGGTGGGCTAACACATACTTCCTTTAATGGCTCATTAGTTAAAGTCTCCTGCCTGCCTCCCCTCCCACTCTGCCTCATTTCCAGCTGCTCCCCTCTCTTTTTTGAAGCAATGAAAAACCAGAATATTTTCAAATAAACTAAGGCATTTCAAGTCTGGAGACTTCCCAAGTCTCATTATGATAACATAAGGCCACTATTTTCCGTTGCTTAGGCTACTCAGATAACTGGAAGGCTTTAAAGATAAAGGGAAATTTTTACTAGAGTGTGAGGGATAGTAGTTGAGACTTAGAGAAGATCAAAACTAATAAAATGCAACAGCTCAGATGATGGATAAACCAGCCCCACAAGCAAGGAAGAGGCTGTAAATTCTAGGAGAAAGAAAATCACTGAGTACTTAGACCCTGTTATTACTGCCTGACTGTGAGTGGCTTTTATGTATCTCTTCACGAGTAGACTTAAGTATCTAGAATAAATATTCCATTGGTAGAGCATGTGGTCTTTCATTTTAGCAATTCATTGAAAGACATTCAAGTTTTTAATTGAATTTTGAGAAATTCATAAGAGGAAAAAATGTGTTCGTTCAGTTACAGATTCAAGACAATCTCTTCTATCTATAATACTCTATGAGTGAATGGATGTTCAGAAAGAGTAACAGATGTAAGTATATTTAGATAGAGCCTTACATTTACAAGAAAGTTCTTTCACACACTCGGCACTGCGCAAAGTAGATGAGGCAGGTACCATCATTTCAAATTTACAGAAAAGGAAAGTGAGACATGGAAATGCCAAGTGAATTGTCCAAGGACACACTAGTGAGGGGAAGGATTAGGTTCCTCACTGTTTTCTTACACTGTCCCGCTGTCCTGTGGCCCTGCAGTGCCATGAATTACTGTGGAAAAATCAAACCATGTTCCATGTGTGGTGTTTAAAGTAAAGCTGATCTAGTCAGATTGTAAACTGGAAGCTTGTCTTTCATACCTGTGATCTAGTAGAACAAAGGTGGGCTTGTCTTCAATGACAAGCATTCTGATTAAGAATAATGTTATTATATTTATTAAAATTTATTTCATATATTTTTTATATGAAATATAAAATTTTTATATAATCTGTGTGTAAATTTCAACTAAGTCTTCCCCAAAGAGAGGAAAAATTGCTATTAAATGTGGGGAGATGGGGAACAAAAATGCAGGAATATGTGTGACTTTGATGAAACACCAATTCCTCAAGATAATTTAATAACATTAGTTCATAGATGTACTTTTAGTAAATATTTCATATTATAATATTTTCCCCTAGGAAATATACTCTCTCAGGGGGAAAGAGGTTGTCCTCCCAGAAATATATATAAATATATATGCTAAGTGGAAAGTTGTGGCAAATTATTCTTTGTAAACAACATATCTTTTTGGTACTAATATTTCTTTAAATAGTGAGAAAATACAAATTTGGCATCAGAACAAAGAATCACAAGTAGTAAAATTGGTTAAAAATGTGTTTTAATTATGGGGGTTGCCTCAGGACATTAGAGATTTCTTTTAGTTCTATTTTTAAAAATTTTCCTTGACGCTCCCTAACTAACAACACTGTCTTTGACTGAGGGAACCTCTATAAATTGCCACAGGGAAGAACATTTTCTTGAAGAAATCTAACAAAATCTGCTGTTATCAAAGGGTCCATGCCTCCTAATAATCCTTATTCTTCCTCAGTTCTTTTCAGATAATTACACTGAAGTTTCCCCCCACCCCCCAACTTTTCTAAAGGCTAATTGCTCAACATACATGCTCAAATTATATACTATTCACTCACTTGAGGGCTATTACATATGATTTGATTGCTATTTGGTAAGAGAGATAAAATGCCTTAACTTTTAGGTTCAAATTGTCTTAAGAAATTCTAACGAGTGCTTTAGGAATCTCACACGCAAGCCACTAGGGTGAGTCATACACCATCACCCAGTCTCGACCAGAAATATTTTCGCTCCGACCAACCTGTCCCTCTTTCTCTTATTACCTTCCTTCCTGTTATGAAGTAGGGCTCATGGCACATAGGGTCCAATGTTGAAAAAAGCAAACAAACGAAACATAATATTTTGACTTAAAAATGTTCACAAGTAAAAGGTGGGTTGTCTCTTACGCTACACATAAATTGTAAAAAAAATACAAATAGTTCCATGGGACATCTTAGCACAGATAAAAGAATATCCTGCTAAGACTTTAAAAATAGTAAATAATATAATAGCTGCAATGAACAGTGCTCATTCTCTCAATGATCCAACTCCATTGTGCCACTAGAGTGACCTGTCAGTGAAATCTGGCCCTGGGACTGTCCACTTAGGACTCTTCACGGTTTTATACCACTGCATGACTTGGGCTTGACATGAAGTTTGCCAGATCCTGCCGGGCTTGACTTGTCAGTGCTGTGTCTCAGAGCCGCCTGGGCTGCCTGCCTGTCGCCAGTCCCCAGAAATGCAGGGCTTCATGCTTTTGTTCAGGTTGTTTTCCTCTGCTAGCATTACTTAGCTTGCTTTCTCCTTCCCCTCTATTTACTTTGCTGGGAAAACCTTCTCAACTTTGTAAAAATAGCTTTGTTGAGGTATAATTGATA
The DNA here is from genome assembly GCF_054644295.1 of Miniopterus natalensis. Taxonomy (NCBI): domain Eukaryota; kingdom Metazoa; phylum Chordata; class Mammalia; order Chiroptera; family Miniopteridae; genus Miniopterus; species Miniopterus natalensis. Next base: position 32,250,610 of record NC_142085.1, on the reverse strand, counting down.
TAGAAAGAGCTGTACATATTTACTGCATACAATTTGATGAGTTTGGACAACTGCAAACACCCATGATACGATCACACAGTTAAGCTGACATATTCAGCACCTCCCAGAGTTTTTTAGTTTCCTTGGTTTTTCTATTTGTCTTTGTGGTAAGAACACCTAACATGAGATCTACCCTCTTAACAGATTCTGGAGTGAATATCACATTGTTAACAACAGGCACTATGTTGAGCAGTAGGACTCTAGAATTTATTAATCTTGCATTACTAAAACTTTATACCCATTGAATGACAACTCTCCATTTCTCCTTCCCCCAGCCTCTGGCAACCAATTTTGTACTCCCTGCTTCTATGAGTTTGACTATTTTAGAAATCTTACATAAGTGGGATCATGCTGTCTTTGTCCTTCTGTGGCTGGATTATTTCTCTAAGGATAATGTCCTCCAGGTTCATCCACGTTGTAGTAACTGGCAGAAATTTCCTCTTTTTTTTTTTTTTTAAGGCTTTATGCTTCAATTTTCAATTCCTGAAGGAAACCACCCCAACCATTATCTTTTCTAAATTGTCTGTTCACATTTCTGTGAACTAACCTTGAATCCCTAGAGTACAAGGACAATATCTTACTCATTTTTTGCAAGCCCAGCTCCTAACAGAGTGTTAAGCACATAGCAGGCCTTAAAGAAATACTTGGGAAACTATTAAACAATGTGAATTAGGAACAGTTTGATTGCTTTTATGAGCTCATTTTCTTAAAATATTAGTTAATACGATCTTGAAAGGACTGATTTCAAAGAACTGTGTTCATTTCTAACATTTGGGAAACAAATGTGCTTCAGAGGAGTTTCTGCAACCTGCTGGTATGAACGTCATCAATTCAACCAAATATGCAAACAACTCCAGAAAAATCTAAAAGCTGATGTAAACTGTTTCCCAAGAGACATTTTTTGTAATACATGTATTAGAGAAAAGATATTTTAGCCAACTAGAGAAGTTATTCCAGAATAAAAAAGACAAGGAATTTCCATAAACCATAATTCTTAAGCAGGAAATGAGGTGATGGTATAGTCAAATACTTTTTCTTTTAAGCAAAAGCTGACCTATAATAAAAACCTTCTCTTTTTTGCTTAGATTTTTTTCCTTATTTTTGTAGTCTAAAAAATTGGTATCTTATTATATTACAAAAAATAATAAACCATTTTTTTCTTTTAAATATTGTGGACTTGGGATTTAATGACCACTATGTATCAGACCCATAGCTGAGTTTAAATTCTAAATATAATACTTGTACTTGAAATTAAATACCTCCCTCCTCCAAACATTCTTGCAATAAACAAACCTGTGGAATTGAATATTGTAAATATTTTCATATAGCTGCATATTTCTTAATCTTCTAAATTATCCAGTCAACTCTTTTGATCTATAGTTGAGAACTCATTCCAGGATTCCGTGTAATCCTTTTCTCCCCTAGACATTTGGCAAACTTGTCATAAAGGCCTTCATCATTCAAATTCTTCCTCAGAGACAATTATCCTGTCTTGAATGCAGCATCATACATTTAGAAAACTACGTGAAGGAATAATCTTGCCTGTTAGTGTTCACCAGCTTTTTCTCTTTGCAGCAGAAGACAGCTATTGAAAGTCCTACAATGTGTTCTCTGTTTTGCCAGAAACCTTGGAATCAAAATCAATAAAGCTGATTCCTTTAAAGGCTGGATTCCAGGATTCCCAATTTATGCCTCTCCCCCCTCCCCCCCCCCCGCTTGCTTTTATAATCAATATCAATTGACACCAGTAAATTGCTGATAGAACAATTCCCTTGAATGGCTAAAGTTGATGAAATGAAATCCATGACAGAACAGCAATCATTTTTGGCACATGACCACACCCTAAGATTCCTAAGGTTCTAGGTCTGGTCTGGAGCCCTCTCATGGTGGTTCAGGCCTTTAAAAAGCTCCTTATTGTGGTCTTCATTTTCTCATCTACAAAATATATTCACTTGTTTACTTATTCATTAAATAATTAATAGTCACATACTACATGCCAGAAACTGTGCTAAGCAATGGTGATAAAATAGAGGTTTAAAAAAATTCACAGTGCAATGGGCAGACAAGGAAAATGACAGTTATATCTATAGGAGATATAATATTATAGGATCATGGAAGATGACACCGCACATACTGAGAGCCCTGGCAAAGGTATGTAGGAGAACTGATGGCCTGAATCATGAAGAAAGAGGGATGCTCTTCTAGGTCTCTGGGAGAACATTTACAAAGCACGGCATTTTTGAGATAGTAAAGGGAGATTACACTATAAGCTGCAAAAGACAGGAGGGCACAGAGAAGGAGAGGCAAAGATAGGTATAGGGCACACTATGAAGGGTCTAGAATGGCATGCAGAAAGTGTCATTGAAGGAAAGAGAAGCTATTAAACAGCTTTAAACCAAAGACTGACATGGTTACAGTTATGATTTAGGAATATTACTCTGCTTGTGGAAGGTAGAGTCAATGAGACCAGCTCTGACATGGCTACAGAAATACAAATTCAAATTGACAAGGGCCTACGCTAAGGCAGTGGCAATGAGGAAAGAGAGGAGGAGACAGGTTCATGGGCTACTGGGCTGCAGAAATGACAAAATTTAGGAGCTGTCTGGATGTGGAGGTTGAGGGAGGGGAAAACATTCTAGGATTATTACTATTAGAGTTCAGTTTGGGTCCTGCTACTTTTGCAGTAGGTAGGGGACCTCCATGTAGAGATGCTGCGCAAGCAGTGAGATGCACAAGTCTGGAACTCAGGAGGGATGTCTGGGTTGAAATAAAAGACTGGGAATCTTTAATCCAGGCAACATATAGATAGGGGAAGAGGGAGTGTTGTTAATGAAGTAGACTAAAAGAATGGTCCCAGAGGTAGGAGGGAAAAAATCGATGTCATTAAACCAAGAGAACAGAGAGTTTCGAGGAGGGAGCTGTCAACAGTGTCAGTTCCTGTACAGCAGTGAAATAAGATGAAGCCTGAAAAGGAATCTCACACTTCAGAGGGACAGTGACTGCAGACAGCGCCGCATCATTGGAGCAGCTTGGGCACGAACCGGACTCTGGTGGGTTAAAAAGTTGGCAGAACCACAAGAAATGGAATACTTTTTCCAGAAGTGTGAGGTAAAGGAAAAGAACAGCTAATTGGCTAGAAGATCTTTAGAGCTCTCTTTAGCAACAGCATTCTATGAAATTCTACTAACAAAATAGTGTCTCAAGAAAGATGCACACACTTCCCCAGAGATCTAACTCATGACCAGCCTGGCTGTTAAGAAACTGAGGAGATGGAGTCAGGTGGGTTTGGAACAGGATTCATTTCTGTGGAGTCTTGGCTTAGGAAGTGTAGTTGTTTCTGTTGTGCAATGAAGATATGGGTGAGGTGTGCTGACAGCTACCAGCCTCCCTATCTCTCGGCTTTTGTGGTGGTGGGAGATATAGTCTGTACAACCATTTTTAAACAGTAGAAAGATGGGAATTATTATCTACAAGGGAGTAAAACAGCCCTTAGATAAACACACAGAAATAAAGAGGGATTCTCTGCAAAAACAGTCATTCTGTTGTTTACTCACAGGTGGTCCTGGGGGTCCTGGCTTTCCTGGAGGGCCTGTTTTTCCCCTTCTTCCCTTGAAATCAAAGAGATACAGGCAATAAATGATGTGATCCCATTTTATTTTTAAGATGAGACGATATTAAATGGCAATGTTAAAGGCAGTAAAAATTAACTAAAAGTTAAAAAACAATTCCAAGTCCACATGACATTTAAAACATCAATGAAGTCTAAAAGTTATGGGCCAAATCTTAACAACCAAGATGACAAAAATAGCGCCTGGAATGAATAAATCTTAACTGTTATTAGCAACCCTTGATAATCTAGTACAGTGATCTAAAGTACCCGAAAGATGGTCTAAGATTGACATTTTATCTGAAGATTCTGTGGTTTCAGATGCAATAGTACATGCATTTGTCATCTTAAATTGGTTTTTCTCAAAGAGTGGTCTGAATTCTAATTTTATAGGAGTTACCTGAGGGTGACATTGGATGCTAAAAATGCATATTCCTGGGCTCCATCTGAGACTTACTGGTTTAGAACCTCTGGGGAAGGGAGTGATGAATCTGCATTTTAAAAACCACGTCGGGTAATTCTTATGCTCACTAAAGTTTGAAATGCACTTCCCTAAACTACATCATAATTATATATGCTGTATAAAGCACATTAACTAACTCTTTTCTTCCCTTTGGATTGTTAAGCTGCTTTATAAGTGAATTAAAATATATACTTGCTTATTAACTTTCATTATTGTGACTGAATGTTAATTCTCCCAAGTTCACAACCAGCTAAATTCCAATTCCAAGAGTTAGAAAATTAAGATCGTGCTAACATCTCTAAGTAACTGTGTACTTAATATCAGTTAAAGAGCAGTTATTTATTATGAATTTATTTTCTTAAATTTGTTCCCCTTTCTAATAGAAGGAAGTAAGCTTAGGTGTTGAAAGCATACATTCTGAATGTGAAACATTTCTGAGCATTTTTTTCTAAATATGGCCATGTTTTTTCATTGTTACTAATAACTTTTTAATTACCATATTGGTGGTAGCATATCAATACATACTAAGGCTTGTTTCTATTGGAAAAAAGTAAAAGCACGGGGTTGATCTTTTAAGGACTTCTTGGGAGAATTATAAGCATAAACACAGAGAGGCCCATTTCATTCACTAATTTTCTTGCACTGAAAGAGTCAGACAAAGTTTGATTTCCTCGGTTTTCATCTAGGCCTGGCATGAAGTAGCAAGTCCAATGCCAGCTGAACGAGCAGAGTCAGCTTTGGGAGTTAAGTAATCACATACTACACTGTGATTGGGTGGGAAATACTTCCATGGTGGCTGAAGGCAAGTTAAGTTTATACCACCAAGGACTATAAAAACAGAAGCTGTTTCATAGATAATCCTAGCTAACATCTACAAAACAGATTTTAAAACATTTTATTAAAGCTAAAAATACAATTAGGGTGTTTTCATCTACTTTCTGTTTTAGAGATCTGAACCTTGGAGTTCCTTTGGGAGATTATAAGATTGGAGTAAGTATATAACTTAATATTCTGTATCCATAAAAAGTGTTATATACATGCACACCATTTTCTAGTCTTGTAGTTTAACATTCTGAAAATCAATTTATTGGGTCTTTCAGTAAATGTAAGTCAATTAGCCCCTGAGGACTAATCAATGATAAAAAGTTTACTTAGAAAGAGGAAGCACTGTAATCTAATTCACAAGAGAACAGAGGAACAAAATCAATGGCATTCAAGTAGGTGATGGGTTTTTTTTAGGTTGAGGTAAGCTAAAACCATAGGATCAACCTTTGTGTGCATTCCCCTTTCTTTAAAGGAGACACGTTTATTGATCTGGGCAGGAAGTGGGGGAAACGAGGCTGCCTATTGATCAACTTTTATCACAGAGTTCATGTTTAAGACAAACCAAGTGTCAGATGTGGTGACATAACATTGGCATGTCTTAAGGTGAGGAGTGAAAAACACAATTCAGTGTGGTTGGGCAAACAAACATCCACATCCTGGCCTATCCCTGCTGATTTACAGGATCATTTAAGTCAGCCTCGCATTGCAGGGGCATAGGGAATGCTGATTGGGTTTATGCATCCTTGCTAAGAGTGTGTGTGCACGTAAAATATTCTCCAGGTTGTTAAATTATTGGAACATATTGTGAGTAGGTAATTTACACCAGCACATAATTTCAGTTTAAACATGGCTTCTAGTCTTGAGTTTCTAGGAACACCTGAGGCAGATATGAATAGCTTTTTTTAAAGATGTGCTTTACAAAGCAACACGGTCACCATTTTCTTAGCCATTCCACCAAATATATTTTAGGAACGGGGTTTACCTTAAGCCCTAAGTCTCAGTAACCTGTAGAAGGGGCTCTGACCAGACAGAGCAGAGGGGTGAATGGATGAAAAACGTGGGTGGAAACTCCAGAATGCAAGGGAAAGATGGGGGCCACAATTTCTATCAATATAATAGTTCAGGCCCCCTCTCAGACATCATCCTACTCTCCAGGAGCCCCAGCAATGAACTCCTTTGTCTTCTTCTGCCCATTCAAGGCCCCAGCTGCACTGAAGAGAGTCTCATAGACTCCCATTCCTCCAAAAGATCTCTCTTTTCACTTAAAAGCATCAAGGAAAGCCAAAGCCCTACTTAAGAGATAACAGTAGATTTTTGGTAGGGGAAATTTTATGATTTAAGCCAAGGTAATTCGGAGAGTATTTTGTTATTAACAATTGTGCTAAGTCAATAGGCATAAACCACAACTTTCACCCTAGGGCTAAAATCAGACTCATCCATTTTTCTGAGGAAAGTGTAATCTGTGGATCCCTGTTCTTTTCCTCACAGGGCTCTGAGGAATTAGGTGAGGACACCTGGGGCCAGGGGCTGAGGCTGGGGCTGACGGTGAGAGTGCAAGGGAGCACCCTCCTGATACTGATGGGAGGAGCACTTATGGAGTGTTTGTTCCCACTCCGTATACTGATGGGAGGGCTGGTTATTGTGTGTTTGTTCCCACTCTGTCTCCTTTTAGTTCAGTCCCTTCATTACAGGGTTCACTCTAGACCTATTCATTGTAGTATGAAACAAAAAGTAGGGAGCTGGCTGTGGGTGGGGTTGAAAATCCTGGCAGATAGCAGACAAATGCTGAGCTGTGTGTGGCCTTCCTGGTTAGGATTTCTGTTCCCAGGTCACCATTTGTTCATAAGCAAATTGGGGTTTGGCTGAATCTCCAAATGGATACAGACCTACTGTTCCAGCATAATTACAATTGGGTTAATCCAACACTTTTCTAAAAACTGGAATATACAGCACAAAACACAGATTTACTATATCAGGTTGCCCTGGAAACCTCAGTGCTCAACATGTCAGTTTCTTGCTTGGCAACAATGTAAAGGTTATTAGCAGTATTTTAGATATTTCTGGAATGATTTAAGCCCAGTGGTGCTCAAACCTGATGGTGCATTGTCAGGAGGACTAGTTAAAACAGACTGCTGTCCCCACTTGCAGAGTTTCTGATTCAGTAGGTCTGGGGTGAGACCTGAGAATTTGCATTTCTAACAATTTCCCAGTAATGCTGATACTACTGGCCTGGAGGCTGCACTTTGAGAAACCCTGCTCTTAATCTCAAGCTCTTATTCCATATTTAAAGTCAGACAATCTCGTGGAGCCCCTAATACCTTGTAACTCTTGTAGCTCAGAACTCAAGAGCTCAACTGATTTCGTGATTATGTAGAACTTTGAGAATAAAAAGCCCATTGTCAAGTTCAAGAGCACCAGGACTAACATCCAGCTTTTCACTTATGAAAACTTTTAATGTCAAAATTTCATTCCTGTAAAATTGGCACTTATACCGTGCAACAAGTTTGCTAAGGATTAAAAAAGAGATCATATAGAAAATTCCTATCACGTATTCATTAGGATGGCTACTTTTAAAAAACAGAAAATAAGTCTTGGGGAGGATGTGGAAGAATTCGAACACTTGTGCGCTGTTGGTGAGACTGTAACATGGTGCAACTGCTGTGGAAGACACTAAACAGGTTCTTAAAAATTAAAAGTCAAACTACCATATGATCCAGAAATCTCACTTCTGGGTATATATCCAAGATAATTCAAAGGAGGGTCTTGAAGACATATTTGCACACCCATGTTCATACCAGCACTATTCAGAATAGCAAAGAGGTGGGACCAGGCTAAATGTCCACTAACAGGTAAATGTATAAACAAAATGTAGCATATACATACAGTGGAATATTATTCAGCCTTAAAAAGGAGAGAAACACTGTTACATGCTACGACATGGATGAATCTTGATAACATGCTAACTGAAATAAGCACAATGAAATAAGTCACTAAAGACAAATACTATACGGTTTCACTTATACAAGATACTTAGAGTAGCTAAATCTATAGAAACAGAAAGTGAATAGTGGTTACCAGGGGCTGGGGGGGGGGGGAGGATTTATTTTTTAGTTTTATAAGCTGAAATTTCTGGAGATCTGTTTCACAACAATGTCAATATATTTAATACTTCTGAACTGTATACTTGAAAATGGTTAAGGTTGTAAATTTTATTTTATGTGGTTTTTATTTTTAAACACAATTAAAAAAATAAAGCACTCCTAATGCACTGTCTGATACATTGTGGTAATAATAAATGTTAGTTCCTTTCCTCCATGCTCTTCTACCATCATCTATCTAATTTTACATTTTTTTAATTTAAAAATGTTTGATAACAGACCAAGAAAACCTTCTAAAATATGCATTGTGAATCAGTTAAAAAAATGTAACTAACTCTTAACGATGCATATGGATTTTTTTCATCTAAAATAACAATCAAGATGCCCATTAAGGATGAGAAGAGATTAACCAAGAGATTATGTACATATATGCATAGCTGGTGGACACAGCAGTGTGGAGAAGGCCTGGGGTGGAGCAGGGGCTGGGTGGAGGGGAGCAAAGGGAAGGAAATGGGGGACATCTGTAATATTGTAAACTATATATATATATATACACATATATATATATATCTTTTTTTTTTAATTAATTTATTTTTTTAAAGATGCCCATTGAGAGTAGAAATAGAAAAAATAAATTGTGCGTTATTCATATAATGAAATACTATATAGCAATTAAAATGAAGAAAAGGAATGGAATATAACTACCTGCAGTAGTATGGATAAATCTTTCAAACATAATGTCATATTAGGAATTAAAACAGGTAAAATGAATCTATTCTGTTACAATAGGTTACTGATGTAGGAGTGGGAGTGACTGAAAGAGCATGCCCCGGGGTTATGGGGTTGGTGATGTTGATATTCTGTTTCTTGAAGTGTGTGCTGGTTACAGGGGTGTGTTCACTTTATGAAAAATCATCAATTTGCATTCTTATGATACACATATTTTTCTGAATATATGTTATCCTTCAACACAAATTTTAAAAACTGAAACCAGATTACCACAACAAAATGATTTTATTGGAATTATCTAATGATATTTCCCATCCGCATTTACTGTGTGCAAGGCCACGGAGAGTCACTATTGTCAGGAAGAAAAAACAACAAGCCAACACTTTTGAAATAAGTGACATCTACAGATTTGCAGCAGTAAAAATAACCTGATGCTTCCAGGATGACTTGCAGTAGGAGAGCACGTGCATCTTAAATTAGCCCCTTGATTTATAAACATTTGGCCCTCCAGGAGCATTAAGAAGGGAAGAATGCTAATAATGGATGACTGGTACTTATCTGACAGATGGTTTTTGTTGCTGATGAGAATGATAAGAACCAGGCTACAGCCATAATCGGACTTAAATACAGGATGGTATGCGGACCCCAAGCCCACAGAGGAGACGCGTGTAAGCAGTCTCGCTGAATTGCCAGGTCTGGCTAACACAGCTGGCTCCTCTCAAATAGTTCTGCTCCCATGTGTGTATTTAGCACACTCTTAGGCATCAGCTCAGTCTGAACAAGGTATCAAGAAAATGTCAAGGAAGAGGAGACGGGGCCTTGACTGGCATCCACAACTGTGAACGAGGTGTTAATTACACAGGAAAACATTACACACTATCTGGGAAGTTTCATTTTCTTTTTTTACATTGTGAACGGAAGTAAGATTGATGACAGATGTCGTAAAAAGTTACATTTTGAAATCAATGATATGTGAAAAAATGGGAATGGAATACTTATGTGAGCAGTGAATAATATCCTAAGTGCATTTTATTTCTTAACAGATATTTAAAAATACATCTATGACAGCAACAACGCTAGTCACAAAGGTCTCATTATTTCAGGGATCAGACAAGTGGCTCTTGTAAGGACATGGGAAGGAGATGTAATTCAGCATGGACAAATGATTTGAAACAGGTTTAGAGCTAAGGGAAATGAATCCACACTGGGATGCTATTCTCAATATTGCCTTCCTCATTCAGGTTGGGGTCTCAAAACTTCTAAATCATTCCACAATTTCCCCATCTCTTTGTCCCTTTCCTTCCTTTCCCTTGGATGGACTCTACCAGTAACTAATGTGGCTTTTCAAAACAAGTTAGACATTGTGACATTATTTAAGCCCTCTCAGTGACAACTGAATCAATGATAATCTGAATAAATGATAACATTCCATCGAAACACTGGGCTGGGCTAAGTGGTCTGGTCTGTGGTCAGTAATGTCTATAGTCACTGTTTAGGATTTCTATTAAGTTATCATGTTGATACCAATTTGGTCATAAAAATAAGTACAGCCAAGGTCTGACCTCTTAACCCCTTCTGACTGTAGGTACCCAACAATCAACTTTCCTCTTGTGCCCTAAGCCGTCCGAGTTATGTTAGGAAATACAAGAAAGGCCTATGATTAAAGACTATAGAATGGTTACCTTTGATCAAGTGCTTGCCATGGTTCAGGTGTGGTAAACCCCAGTTTATAGGATTTCATTTAATCCTTTCAGAATTACTGTGGGTAGGTGGTATCGTCACCACTGTAGAGAGCAAGAAAGTTTAAATATCTAGCTCCAAATCACTCTCCTCTTCATTGGTGGGGCCAACATTTAAACCTAAGTGCATCTGATCCTAAAACCCATAGTCCTCTGGTTTAAGGTGTCCTTGCTGGGCATCCCGATCACTCACAATTTAGGTCACTTCGCTGCTCTAATTGTTGAGGTTTTCTTGTTTTTTCACAACCAACCAAATTCTTAAATGTCCCACTTGCTCAATACTTTGCCCTTTGGAATCTGGGTCTTGTTAGTTCTCACTTGCTCATCTGATTCCTGCTCACCCGCCCCTCAGAATCATTCCTGACCGCTGTGGGCCTGCCAACGTGCCAACCACTACCTTCCATTTAGATTTGCCTGGACTCCCGATTGCCTTGCCAAACCACCCACTCTCTCAGTCCTGATTTCTCGCTCTGTTTGCTGTGCCCGCCGTTGCCAATCTCTGCCAAGGCACTCGATTCGTCTCGGTACCATGGGTGGGGCAGCAGCAGGGTGTGGCTATGCAACTTACTGAACGTGCTGTGATATATTTTAACATCTTTGTGCCACACTAAGAGGGTGGATGCTGGAAGTGAGCCGTGAAGTGTCCTTTCCTCCAGATTTGGAAGTTTCCAGCAGGCACGCTCCCAGCTCCCAGGCTGGCGGAGGGGAACTGGGCCTTTCACACTGCCTTCCTTGTCTGAGAATGATGCCACCAGGCTGCCCCAGCGCCAAGCACTTTCATCACGCCTCATGAAGGCAGAACTTTCTCTTCCACTTTTATTAAGGGGAGATAAAAGCAACACGTAGAGGAACAGAGAATGCACATAAACTGACAGCGTCTTGTTTAACAGATATGTTAAAAGGGAAACAATGCGGTGAGCTTCTTCAACAAACCACGCAGGTCAGAGCCTGAGCTGGCGAGACAGGAATAAACCCAGCCTCACTCAGCATTGGAACAAACAAATCATGAATGACATCTTCCATTTTGATTTCAGTTAAAGTTCTAAAGGGTATATTTTCAGCATTTTTTTTTGAGTTGCCTTCTTTAAAAGATAAAATGTATTCTCAAGGGGTGTAATTTTATAATTTCATTTTCAAGACAAAGGATCAAATTGACTAGCACCAAATAAATTCACAGGGATGCATTTCGCAGCTACTCAATAACTGCTTGGTAAATGAAGAGAATTCCAGAGCATTCACAAGATGAAACTATAAAGGTCACCCAGTTTTGAAACAGAAGAGTTTTCTGTGCATAATTCTCCATTCATTTGAATGTAATGGGTTAAACTGCATTTGGGTTTTTAAATACTGACTTCGGGCTCAAACCCTATAAAAAAAGATGACGCTAATGAACAAAATATACTAACAAACCAAGTAAAAATGGGCTCATAGATACAGAGAACAGAATGACAGCTGTCGGAGGGGAGGGGTCTGGGGGTCTGGGTGAGAAAGGTGAAGGGATTAAGCAAAGAAGAAACACACTCAGAGACAACGGTGTGGTTACTCCCGGAGGGAAGGGGGGCGGTAGGAGAGGGTAAAGGGGGGTAAATGGTGACGGAAGGAGGCTCGACTTGGGGCGGTGAGCACTCACTACAATATACAGATGATGTATTATAGAATTGTACACCTGAAACCTATATAATTTGATTAACCAATGCCACCCCAATAAAATCAATTAAACAAAAGGATGCGTAAATTTATTCCGCAACAATTTACTGTCTGTGTTTTCCATAAAGGAAAGCACTTTAAAATGGCCAAGCCTGGATCTTGCTTTCAAGGTGGAAGAGGGGGGGCAGTTGTGCTCAACAGCCATTGAATAGACTTGTTCACTTGGTTATAGGTAAGCTCAGGAGCTGGGGATGGGGAGCAAGGGTTAAGTTCCTTCCCAAACTGACCATGCTCTGCGTTTCCACCACGCTCTCCAACCTTCCCTTTGGGAGGGGAGGGGCCAGTGGGGACGTCGGATGGGAGGGAAATGCTGGCGGAGGAAGCTGTCTGCGCACCCTCAGCAACTAGGCGGGGCACTAAACCCTGAGAATCCCCGCAGGCAGGGACAGCCCTCCCCGGGGGCCTCGGCGCTGACACAGGCGTACGTGTCCACCGTGGTTCTTCTCTCCTCTGAGACTTATCACCAGCCTTTCCATCAAGTGTGTTCAGCAGGCATTTCCCAGCGTGCCGCTCCTTCCTCTTGCATGATTGATATAAGTACTGAGAAAATGTATTAATGACCTTCAAAAACTGAACACTTGGGGACATGTCATTAGACAATTACTGGCTATATTTTTTCTTGATTTGAATATTCTTCATTTCCTTTAACTTAACAGTCAATGTCGCTTAAAACTGTCACTGGGTAAAAGCAATTTGGAGACGCCTTCATCAATCTGTGTCCCCACAGTCTTTTCCTCCTTCAGCTCCAACCTTTTCTTGGCATAAGGTTAGGGTTTTCTAGGGAAGCTGGGGCCCCCGTTGGTCCTACAGCCCCCTCAGTGGGTCATTTGCCGAATTACCTTACTGTTCTCCTTTGATCTTTCCATCCCTTGCCGTGAACTATCCTACAGGCAAAAATCCCAGTTATATCTTGTTCTCTGCATCTTGCTACATGTAGTACACACATACATACATACACACAAACACACAAACGCATACATGCTCAGCTCTCTCAACTACAAAAAATTTCCATCACAACTTTTAAACTCCGTTTGTTCACCTCCACCTTGTCACTGTGTCTTTGTAGTACATTTTCCCTACTCTCAGCTGGCACACGCCCAGATTCTTCATTAATTCATTCAACAAACATTTATTGAGTCTACACTGTGGCCAGACCCTTTTCTATGCTCTGGAAAGACCTTGACCCTTGTCTATGTACAGCTTATATTCCATTGGGCATAACCATAGTGATAGATGATGCATGGTCCTGACTCACTGCCAGACACCACTCCAAGCAGCTTATATCTGTTTATTCATTAAGTCTGCAAAATATCTTTGTGGTATCTCTGTTTTTCAGAGGGGGAAACTGAATGACAAAGCAACTTGCCTAAGGTCATATGACTGATAAGTAGCAGAGTTGGGATTTGATTCCAACTTGGCCGTATCATCTCTGATCATTACCATTAGGCTGTACTTTGGGTGTAGCTGATAACTATTGGACAGCAGTAAGAATCATTAAAAAAAAAAAAGTAGGCGAGCACTGCTGGGTGTGGCTCAGCTGTTGAGCGCCGACCTGGGATCCAGGCGACTGGGGTTCGATTCCCGGTCAGGGCACATGCCCGGGTTGCCGGCTCAATCAATGACTCTCTCATCATTGATGTTTCTATCTCTCTCTCCCTCTCCTTTCCTCTCTCTGAAATCAATAAAGACATATTAAAAATTTTTTTAAAAAAATAAATAAAGTAGGGGAAAGGGTAGAGAGTTATACAGGGAGGGGTGCAGTTTGAGAAAGAAAAATCAGGGGCAGATACCTGAACCGAGTGCCTGTGGGTCGTGCAAAGTCTGAGAAAGAGCATCCCTCAAGGGAACATCAAAAACAAACTGAGTACGGCTTGTTCAAGGAACAGCAAGAAACAGGTGGCTAAAGAGGAGCAAGCCAGTGGGTGGGCGACAGGCAGGCCAGATTATGCTGGGCCTTGTGGACAGGTGAGGGCTCTAAGTTTTATTATTTTCATTGTGATGAGAAGCAATTGGAAGTTTTGTCTTAAAAAGGTCATATAATAGAGGCTGATCTAAGTACCTGTCTAGGTAGATAATAGTCACAGAGGTAAAACTGTAAACTCATCATTTAATACTAAGGCTCAATAGGCTCATTTTAGGTTATCTGACTTAGATTGCTTATGACAATATTTTCTTACATTTGTGCAGATAATCAGGAATTGATTATCTGATAGCATCTTGTGATGGTTCATTTTACGTGTCAACTTGGCTGGGCCATAATGCCCATATATTTGGTCAAATGTTAATTCTGGCTGGCCTAACTCAAGTGGAAGACCTTGTAGGAAACAAAAGAGAGGATATTTAAACCAATACACAGAAATATGCAAAATGAAGCTTATAATCTCTTTTATATTATTATCACCCAAAAGCTTAGAATCCTTACTGGGAAATAATACCATAGTTTGGGGCATCTTTTAAGATATAGAATCAAAGCTACAAAGATCCCTAAAGTAAAAGATGACCAAAGGTCCCAGTGACTTTACAGATGAGAATTCTGAGAGGCTAAAGAAAGGAAGCCGTCAATGTTGGATTTTGGCTGAGAAACCAAGGACTAGGAAAAAATTATAAATTTAAGTAGTTATGTCACTCTTTCCCTTACACATAATAAAGTGTTTTTACTTGATGATTTTTTGGAGAAAATCATGTTGCATAAACAAGATTTAAGTCCATTCAAAGAAGAGAACACATTTGATATTAAAATCTCTAGAGGGAAAGAGAAAAATCCGATCACTTGTATATGTGATTCTAAACATAAAATTATTTGGTAACATTCACATGTTTACTTGGACGTATGGACTCCTATAGACAGAACATGAATTTAAATCCTTCAGAAACATCAATAACAAAAACTACAAGAGCTAATGTTGGAAACAGTCAAGATCACAGATTTGTTTGCTACCTTAATGAGAAAGCAACTACCAGGTAGAACACAAACAAGTGGGAAATAAGTAAACAGGTAGTCTTCCAGCAACGAAGCATTTGTGCTTTTATTAAGTGCTTACAACGTGCTGAATACTGGGGATTGAAGAGACAATTAGACACAGACCTTACCCTTGAGGGATTTATAGTCTAGTATTAGAATATTTTTCTTTTCTTCCCTGTGTAACTCCCCCCCCCCACACACACACAAATTAAAGCTCCTTAAAGATCCAAGAAAAGAGAATAGTAGTTCATCACTATTTTCAAGAGTCCTAAGTTGTATTAAACTTGGCCATAAGTGGCTTTGCATGATTAGAGTGCCAGCATTTCTATTTTGGCATAATTTAAATATGTGGTGCACTTGTCCACGGTTATGTTTTTATATTATACAAAAATATTATTCAGTTGAGGTGAATATAGATTCTAAATCTTATATTTATGACAAGAATAATTGATCATTGGCTTAACAATGAAAATAGAATGGAAAAGAGTATGCTTTGTATTGAGAAACCACAGACCTGGTCACTATTACCTTCTCTTTTACTTATCAGCTTAGCTAAGCAAACCTGGCCAGTCACGTAATCTCTCAGCCTTAGGTGTTTCCTCCTTAAGGGAAAAAAAAAAAAGAATATAAAGATACCTGCTGAAAAACAGTGGTCTGGATATATAAACATCTGAGAAGTATTCCAGATAAATATCTAAGTTTGGAAAGAGCTCTCTGTAATATTTTCCCCATTATTGGACAGTAACTCCTTGAAGGCGGGGACAGTGCCTGGCTTTGAGTGAGTTCTCCATAAATGCTCAGCCGTTCTTCTAAACAGAGGGTCAACGCTCTTCCAGAGAGGTTAAACTACACGGGGAGATGGAGAAGGTAGTAGAACACATTCAGATGTAGAGCTAGGGGGTCAGTTACATTGGTGGCAAATACCAGGGAAAAATACATCTCAAATACTCCTTTTGAAATTTAGTATTATTGAGGCTAATGTGCTGGCCTAAAATAAAGCTTTATATGCTGCCTGACACTAGCACGTCAACATGCTGAGTTAGAGGTAAGATATGTCCACAGAAATGCTTTTCAGACAATGGTAATATGCAGTCAACAGCAACTTAGTTGTCTTCTCCTCTGAACATTGGTAAGAGTGGCTGGCAGGTTAGAACCAAAGTTTTCTCATGTAAACAGCCTTTTTCCTAAGGAGGTGGTATCCATAACTTTGGCCCCAGTCTCCAATTGAAATAATATTCTAGATTTTACAAAGGACAAATTGGGCCCTTACTCAGAGTAAAAGCCGAATTCCTTAAACACACATATACACACACAACACATACATATACGTATATATGTGAATAAATAAGTAGTTTTGAGTATTTTGAAATTTGTAAAAATTACTTTTTTGTAGGTATCCTTTAACAAATTTTTTGGTACTTAATATTACATTTTTAAGATCTATCTTTGTTGGGATGGGGTGGGGAGTGGGAGAGAAAGACAGAGAGAGAGGATAACATATCCAAATGAAAATATTTACAAAGTAGCAAAATACAGAAGTACAAGAAGTGAAAGGCTATTTATCATATTATAAGGCTCAATTGTTTTTTTCAGGTTTTCTATACTGGGATCTAGTGTTGCTGAAGCCTTTCACCCAAGAAAAGACCTAACAACCCATGGAATCCAGAAATTTAGCACCATTCTATTTTCTCTGCTAGAAAACCTTTATCCTGTAAAGTGTCAATTCAATTATTAACATGTGGTAAGTGTTGTAATAGCATAACTCACTTCTAATATTTCAATTTATTCAGCTAAATGTTAAAACACCTAAATGGAAATCATAAGCAACCTCCAGTTTCATGAAACAGTGGTCTCTTTAACAGCACAATAATGGCAAATATTTATAAATGGCATTTAAAATGTAAACTGAGCAAGCTGAAATTAAATCTGGGTCTCCTGATCCAAAGTATCGGTTTCTTAGAGCTTTGAAATAGAGTATCCATTTACAATAAACTAGATATATGGTGACCTTAAAAAGGCCTTCTGTCATATTTCATAACATCAAGGAGTGGAAGGCGAAAGAATGAACCCTTATGAAACATTTGCAGTCCATAAAACATTTCAAAAACTACTTGTCAACCTAGGTTATAAATAGTTTACTCCTGATGTGCTGCTGGGCTTTAGAGGCATCTCTACAATGACAAAGAGAAGAACCTCTCCAAACTGTTCGAGAATGTCATTAGAAGTACAAATATGTTGAGAGATGGGGAACCAATTACAGTAAAAGTTTATTCATCTAGCACTTTATTAAATGGAGAAGTTCAACAAATGACACTTCTAAGCTCTTGTAGGATAATGTTAACTGACTCTGATGACCCAGGAGATGGAGACATCAGTGAGCTGAGAAGTTTCTTTTGTACTAATGAGAAAAAGACACTCTGGCCCTGGCTGGGTAGCTCAGTTGGTGAGAGCATACCAAGGTTGCAGGTTTGATCCCCAGTCAGGGCATATACAAGAAGCAACCAATGAATACATAAATAAATGGACAATAAATTGATGTTTCTCTCCCTTCTCCTCTCTCGCTCTTTAAAAATCAATCAATCAATAAAATTTTTTTTAAAGAAAAAGACACCCTTCTTCCTGGTGGCTGAAACCCTACACTGGGGCTCACAAGCTGGTTTGTGGGGCACAGGCTGGATTTCAGTCCCCAAACACCTGTTGACTGGTTGTACTTCTTCAGGGCAACTGTGCTAAATGACGAAACCACAAAAATCTCTAGGATTCTCTCCAGGACCTGGAAGAGTATTATGCTTAAGTGAAATAAGCCAGTCAGAGCAAGACAAGTATCGCATGACCTCATTTATATGTGGAATCTAATGAACAAAATAAACATGAACGAAAAGATCCAGAGACATTGAAGCATGCAACACACTGACATATTTCAGAGGGAAGAAGAGGGGGGCAAGGAGAGATTAACCAATGAACTTATATGCGTACATGCATAGCCCACAGACAGCAGTGTGGGGAAGGTCTGGGGAGGGGAGGGTAGAGGGGGTCAATGGGGGGGAGGGGACATTTGTAATACTTTCAACAATAAAGATAAATTTAAAAAATTTTAAAAAAAATCTCTGGGATTCTAAAAGAACCATTAAATCTTTTCCATGGTTTTAGTGCTATCAAATTTAATTCTGCTCAAGTACTTGGAAATGAATATTATAAGCATGATATCATATTAGCAGTTATTGAGCATCTGCTTTGTGACAGGACCTGTATTGGTTCCCTTATATATATATTTTTTTCTTTTCTTTTTTAAATGTTTTTTTAACATATATATTTTTCTAATCATCATTTTGGGACAGGCATCCTTAGTATTATTTCTATTTTATAACTGGAGAAACTGAGGTTCAGAAAGTCTGGGTAGCATTCCCTGGGCCACAGAGCCAGAGCTCACCCAGGAGTCTACACAACTCCAGAACCCATGACCTTTGAGGTGTATGTTGCTGAAGTGATGCAGAGGTTAACATTTTATTAATAAAAGGGTCAAGGCAAGATCTCACACAAGGCACGAACCCATCAAGTGATGAATGGCCATCCTCCCATTGGCAAGGTTTGCAGATTGCTCTCGCTACCACTGCTGAGGCGATTCTACAGGAAGGAATAGCATCTCCACCCACCAGCTGGCATTCGTGTGCAAAGTTGCAGGTCAGGGGAGAGAAGACAAGTTGGAGGGGTTAGTAGGAAAATTAATCAAGGCAGCTCCAGGCAGACAGGGGACTGGGCAGAGAAAAATAGTCTGATTGTGACCCATTAAGTTGATTTCTGACATGCTAATAGATCATGACACATGGTTTGAAAAAAATATGGCTCCTGCAGAACCAGAACTTGGCAATGGACTTGGGTTAGAATCTGACTCTACCAATTTCTTGTTCTGTGACCCTGAACAAGTCCCTTTAAGTTCTTTAAGCCTCAGTGCCATGTCCTTGTCTGAAAAGTGGAGATGATAATCCTTAACAGAGAGGGATGTTGTAAGTAACCAGGTTAATATAGGATTACCATCCATATTATTTT
The DNA here is from genome assembly GCF_054644295.1 of Miniopterus natalensis. Classification (NCBI taxonomy): domain Eukaryota; kingdom Metazoa; phylum Chordata; class Mammalia; order Chiroptera; family Miniopteridae; genus Miniopterus; species Miniopterus natalensis. The sequence continues at coordinate 32,231,394 of NC_142085.1, read as the reverse complement.
ATTGCTGTAATATTGCATATATTAATATTATTGCTATAACATAGCACCCACAACTGATGAGATGGCCCCAATTTTTGCAGTATTGTGATCAAGGCTGTTCTAGCCATGCTGAATTTAAGCATGTTCATCTTACCTAAAGAAAGCTAGTCAGCATGAGCCTAAGCTCAGCCATCAAGTTAGTTATTTTCACAGACCCTTATCTGGATACCTTCAATTGTGTCTTGTTTGCCTGTCTATATACCTCAATCCAGCACATAATTGTCCTTTTCTCTGAGCTCTAGGCTGTTAAATCCTTTGTATAAAATGGATCCTCAGATCTTAAAATGGCAAGTCAGACTATTGTCAACACTTTACCTGTTAATTTCCATTTTATATTCTTCCCAAGGAGAAAACTGAGAGAGGGGAAAGGGATTTTTCCTCTTAGAATACTTTTTCAGAGATTCCACTTACAAAATCACTTCTAGCCCCACAGGTTGTCTTGACCTGCATATAGATTGCAGAAGAACTAATTTAGGTAGCCAGAAATAAAGCAAACCAGACAAACAAGTTACCTTTATTTGATATAGAATTTGACTGCCTGTATTTTAAGTCCTGGCATCACATACCGCATAGCCAAGAACTCCTTTTAATAGTTAATTCTTAGAGTTGACATGGCTAAGTGCACATTTCTCTTAATTATGACAAACTTAAACTATTTTTAAAAGCTTAATTAGTAATACTTATTTAACTATTTAAGAGGAATTTTTCTGCTAGTGATAAAGTTTTTGTGTTACAGTTTTAGACTAGAGTCAATGTAATTCACTTAGTGCTTTCTTACTCTATGGTGGATGATTGGTTTTTAAAATTTCCAATTTGCTATGGGCTGGTACGTTTATAAAATATAATAAAACCAACTTACTAGAAAAAAATGAAATAAGGGCATACACATTAAAAGTCCCAATGTTTATTACTGAATTCAACAAACATAAAAGTACACTTGAATAAATACAATCAAGGAAACCACCTATTTAGAATTCCTGAAAAAATTATTTGCAGATAAACTGAAGTCAATCAGTGTTGGATCACAATAAAGAACTTAAACATGGAGTTATGTTATAAAATAATTAACTAGTGGTAAACACACTAAAAAGGATTGATTCTAAAAAAAATATTGTTAATATCATTATAAAGTGACCCAAATGAAAAATGTAATTCTCAAAAGAGAAGACACGTAATATTAGACATACACTAGTCATCATTGTGCGCCTGAAATACTGGAAAGTAAAATGGGGTGAGGAAAAGAACAGGACGTAAAAGCGCGCTACAGTTGTCAACTTTCATTCTTGATACTTATAATTAGAGCAAATAAGCACACCTTTTCTTTAAAAAATTAAATTAACCACTAAATAAATATATAGAAATATAATATATAATAAATATACCATGTGCGACAGCATGGAGGGACCTGGAGAGTATTATGCTAAGTGAAATAAGCCAGTCAGAGAAAGGCAAATATCATATGATCTCACTTATATGTGGAATCTAATGAACAGAATAAACTGATGAACAAAACGGAGCCAGAAGCATGAATACATGAGACAGACTGGTGGTGCCCAAGGGGAGGGAGAAGGGGTGACTGGGCACAGAAGGTGGAGGAAATAGCTAAAGAACATACATGCATACCTCATGGACACGGACAATAATCTGGTAAAGGCCAAGGAAGGGGGGAGGCAGGGGAAGGTGGAGGTGGGCAAAGTGGGGGGACTCCTGCAATAATGTCAACATTACCAAAATGTTTAATTTAAAAAAATCCTGTGAAGCTTGTTTTGCAATTAGTTAGAGTTAAAGACAGACAAAGAAACAAACAAATTTTACTTCCCTAACTTGATTAAAATAAAAATATAATAATTTATAAAAATACATGATTGCATTTCCTCAGATATTCATGTATTACAGTTGACGAGCTAACCTCAAAATGTGAAATGTGATGTGGCCCTACTACTCATGACTGGTAGACAGCAAGCACTCCTGTGGCTCTCCATGCGAGATGAACAACAGACCGCCTCATTTAGAGTATGTTCTACTGGGTGAGTCCAATAAGCACATGGTTAGATTACACAGCAATATTAAATAACTTTAAAAGTTTCTAAACATGTATTTTAAATGTCTGTACTTATTATGGTTTGGTGACACTTTGAGCACCACACCTGAATAGTATTGTGTTGTCCAGAGCCCATGATTTATTAATTCCTATCTGTTTTATGGGAAAAGTCCTCTCAGTTCTTCCACTTTTAAATCCTTTTAACTAGGTGGACAGTAGTCTAAGCTTTAAAAGAAAACAAACACAGGGTTAATTGTAAGGAAAATGCAGATGAAGCAGGGTCATTTTCTTTGACCGTGTCCCCCCTTTCCTCTTTCTCTACCACATAGTTCTCCCAGGGATGTTGCAGGCACATTATCCACAATGGCCTTGTTTCATTGGTCGACTCTTCCCCACTTAATTAATCACCTATCTTAGGGTTGGTTTAGCTCATTTCAATGTCTCTAGAAAATGATACTGTTGACATTTTTGTAACAGGATCAAATTAAGTAAAAACAATTCTAAGACATAGAATATTATCCAAGAGTGTCCTAATTTGATTTTTCAAGGGAAATCTATAAGGCTTATAAAATCTGAACATGAACAGTAATAAGATCTGAGAAAATTTCATAAATTTGTTCATGTTTGGAACTGTGTTATTGCTAGAAAATGTGTCTAACTGTTGGAAATAATATGGCAGAAAAAGAAAGGCAATAAATTGTTTGTTTTTAAGAAAAGCCATTATATGTAATTAGATTTGAAATTGAATAGCAAGATATAAAGAAGGAATATAGAGGTGAGCATGAGGGTGATAATTAGGAATGTTGATCTCTCAAGAATAAAAGATTAGAAACGAAAGCCTCATTGCACTAAATGCTGTGGGGAATTTACCTATTTAATTTTTGCTTTGGTTTTTCTTATATTTGAAATTATCTAATAAAAGTATATTAGACACACTCAAGTCACGCAATTTTGACAAAATATAAAAGAAAGGGAATAATGCACCATTTTAAATATTAAATTAGAAGCATAGCTTCTTTTGAATTGGTAATTTTTGTGCCATCCTATTTTAAAAGGTTTTATCTCTATGGTAACCATGCCAAGAAATACACCATATTCATTTCCATCAGCTCCCAGTGAAAAGTAAGTTAGCAGTATACCAGACAGAAATTTATAACTATAACCACAAGCATTTATTAACAAAATACACAGACAGGACCACTTATCTGGTAAACTAGTCTCTTGACATTTCCTAGCTTGGGAATTATACTTAATTAGCATGCTTCAGAAATTTTATATCATTTGAGGACAAACAAATGACAGTTCACAGAACGTGTACAGAGATATAAAAAGTGAAAATTGCCAAAAGCAATAACGATAAGAACAATTTAATTTTGGCAATATTTTACTCTGACATTATTTAGATTATACCAATAAAACTACATTTTCCAAGAAGCTAGAACTGTATTCTAGCAAAATGGATTTATAAAACAAAGTAAATGAGTTCAGACAAACAGCTGATAACAGAAATGTTCTAAAGATACCACTGGTAATTTACAAAAAAATAAAAATAAAGAGGAATAGAAAGAGGAGCTAAAACAGAGGTGCCTACATTTTCCCCAGCTGCTTTAAGGATCTAGGAACAGTCTGAAATGACAACAGACCTTTTCTTCTCCAAATGCCCCGCCCTCTGCACCAGTTTCAGATGTGTCTCCCTCTACCTCTCATTCCCTCCGCTTTTACTTGACTCACTGGGGCTTGCTGTTCATGAGGAAAGCAGTAGCCATCCGAAAACTATGAACAATCTTGAAACCAATGCCTCTGATGAACAGCAAACGTTTTATTCAGTTGTAACTACACTGAAAAGCTCTTTCTGTTGAGATGAGCATGCATGGTGCCTTGATTCCTACTTCACCCCCAAGTGAGTGCCCTCACCGCTCTCCTCCTCCGTGTGTCCTCAAGGGAGGGGCGCTGACCCACACATGCACATGAGCCTTTCTAACCTCCTCCGGCACGTCTGGATTATCACTGTTCCTGCTGCTTGCAGCTTCAGTTTCTCCCTAGTCATTGTCTTCTTTGCCTCACTTTCAGTTTACGAATGTACCCGATTACCAAAAACGTCTTTTCCTTGACCTCTCCAACTGTGACCTAATGCCATCTCTCTCTATACACCAGCTTCTGAAAAGAATAGTCCCTAGTCCCCTGACTTTCTCAATACTTACTACAACTCCCAACACCCAACCAGTAAAATGTCATATCCACCCCTGCACGGAACAGCGACTCATAGAAACCAGTTTCATTCAAGATCATGGATGGCTTTGCCTCAGAACCCATCCGCCCTGATGCCTCTGAAGCATCTCCAAGCAGTTGGCCGCCTCCCCACTTTCAAAACTTCGGTTTCTCCATACTTTTCACACTCTCATTTACCTCCCAACCCCACTACTTTCAAGGTTCGGCCCTCAGTTGTTTTCTTTCTGTAGTCTCTTCCTTGGCCATCCTACCCACTCCTGTGGCTTCAATGATCACCATAAATTGATGACTTCCTAATAGTAGACTGTCCTTTTCCTTATGATCTTAACCCAAGTTTTAAAGGGCTGGCACACTTCCATTTGCAGATCCTTTCAGCAGATCTAGTGCTATAGGCTTGAAATTGACTCATCTGTCCTCCAGTGTTTTCTACTTTGGTTAAAGGCACTATCGCCTTTTCAGATTTTATGTGTCAGTAATCGCTTTTTAAAAAATCCTCACTGGAGGATATTTTTTCCATTGATTTTTTAGAGAGAGTGGAAGGGACACAGAGAAGGAGAGAGGGAGAGAGAGAGAGAGAGATATCCATGTAAGAGAGACACATCAACTGGCTGCCTCCAGCACATGCCCCAACTGGGGCCAGGGATCGAACCTGCAACCTAGGTATGTGCCCTTGACTGGGAATTGACCAGGGTGACCCTTCAGTGCCAGGGCGGACAGTCTAACCATTGAGCCACACCAGCCAGGGCTCAGTAATCACTTTTGATACAGAAGTCCATGGCCTTATCTCTGCTCATTCTTTCTCCTTAATGTCTGTCCCATCTGGTCATTTCACTTTATGCTTATAAATGTGAGCTGAGTTTAGCCTTTTATTACTTACTGATTAGACTAAAAGAACAATTCTGTCATCTGCTCCAATATAAAACACACACAAACAGCCTCCCCCCCCCCCCCCACTGTCTCTCTCACTCTCACTCTCTCTCTTTCGGTGATGTTAATATTATCAAAGTTTTCACTATGTCTTCACTTCCACTTAAAAGCCATTGTGGATGCTGTTTTGGTAATATTAAGGGTGGTGTTTTATTCTACCTCTGGTGCAGCTGCCAGGCTTGGTTGGTATCCAGCTACCATGGGTGTTGGCTGCTAATGACTCCTGCCTCACCCCTCCCCAGAAGCCTGCCTTAGTCTACAGGAGCTGGAGACCTGAGAAGGTACTTCCCCTATCCCCACCCAGTGTGTTGTTGGGTACCAAAGCCTAGCCCCTTACCCCAAGGTTGGATAAAATCTGTGATGTTCCCAACTGCCTTGTGGGATCAGGCTGAGACTAGACTTCTGAAACCACATTTTTGCCTGCATTGTTCCTTTTCCTTCTTTCCTCACTTTCTTTCAGGCTTCTTCTATAAATCATGCACGCAAGAATTCCATCTTAGATTATGCTTTTAGGAAAACCCAACCTAAGCCACTTCCATGGTACCTCACACAAAACAGGCATTAAAATTTATTTTGCAAAATAAATTACATTGATTTTCAACGGCCCTACTCTCCCCTGAGAATTGAAATATAACATATTTAAAAAACTAAAGTGATATCAAATTAAACTTGCTTTGTGAATTCTGTGCTATCACCTAAAGTAACTCAAAATACTATGGAATTTTACAAAGTTAAAGTTCTTATGCTATTTATTAGACACAGAATTTGCTGGCTTTCAAAGTCATTCGGTCATAAAAATGTTTCATGTTCTAAATGTTTTGCATTTCTGAAAACTTATATGTTAATATTTCCCAAATTGATTAATAACATGAGATTATTGGTTTTGGCAGCCACCCATCTATATATTCACTGTGTCCCAAATGGATAAATAACTTAGTACTCGACATTTCCAATGGTAAGTGCAGCAAACAGCTACCAACATGCTCAGTGTGATGTACTGAATAAAAATACAGATGCAGGAGTATTAGCCTATCGCCACTGTAGCAGAAAGCGTGGTTCTCCTTTTCCATTCTCTTTAAGTGTTTCTGTGGCTACGAAGGTAATATTTATAAGACTCTTTCATAGAACACCCTCTTTCATAGGGTGCTTACAAAGAGCTTGTGGCTTAATCCCATTACATACCTGAGGGCTGAATTGGGATGAAACATAAATTTAGATGAGAATCTTGAGTGATTTGCCTGAGTCACAAATTAACCCAAGCCTACAGCTGCTAAAGAGCAGCTCCGACTCCCACCCTGCTCCCCACCGACCAGGCCATGCTGGTTCCCGACTGTTGGTGTGGGATAAGCAGACCACAGGGACAGAATGTGCACTCTTTACAATATGTGGAGACTGCAACGGGGCCAATGGGATCTATGCACATTTGTTCCTTATAATGTGTGGCTTTAATTAGAAAATAAAGTTGCTTTGGTTAAATTCTCAATATTCTCCATTTTAAAAATATGCAAATATAGATTTTGGTATGTGGCCACAGAACAGGCAGTGGGTACTATTTCTTAGGTAGAATAATGAAAGGCCTGAATAGCCCTGACTGCATCTGGACTTCAGTTTCCTTATTTGGTGGATTGGAGTGACACTACAGCTCCCTTTCAGCTCTAAAATGTAAAAAAGTTGATGTCTCTGATATGGGCCTTCCTCAGGCCCTTCCCTCTGAAGCGGCTCCCAGCCTCTCCACGCCTCAGGGCCTGGGTGTCTCCAGTCTGAAGGATTTCCCAAGAGATGGGGGTTCTACTTCCACAGCAGAGACCAACTCTTAAGTCTATTCACATAAATAAGCCGTTCAGTGTCAGCACCCTATTCGAAAAGCATGAAACATTTCCTTTTTACTAATCCAAATAACAGGGATATAAAGCTATTCTGTTCACAAATAGTGTTACTTGACCCTTCATTTAAATAAATAAGAACCCTAGCTCCTTGAGGTTTAACAGCCTATATATGTATTATTGAAACAAACACATTGGTTGCCATCTTTTTTTGTTACAGGCTTCCCAGGGCCCTTTGTCTCTTCTGTTTCAAGAGCGCTGCGGAGACTCACTAATTAGAGTGAAGTTTACCACGATGGCCCACAGGCACACTGTCACTGACTGGCTGTGATATTTAATGTGATCTAAGGGATGGCCTATTCTCACAAAGTATGGGGCGGCTTCTCCCACTGTGTCTCTTTCTTACCCGATTCTAATTAGACTGAGCTAGAAGTTGTCTCCCAACGCCTTATTCCTTTCATTTATCGTTCCCACCAGTCACAGAGTGTGAGGCAAAAGTGGAGGATTCTTGCCCTTGCTCCACAGCTACTCCCTTGTGGACATTTGTTTGGCATTAACATATGTTAGCTTCTTTCCCTTCTTCCCGCCTTACTCCATTACTTCAGAAGCTATATTTGATGCAGCTCTGGGGACACCAAGCTGAAATGAGTAGGAGTATCTGGGTGGCAGGACACTAGGAGAAAATTGCTAAGGACAAATTTTCAGATAAAGCAGACCAATGTTATTCCTTGCAATTTTTCAATGTTTTCTGAAATTCCGATTCTATATCTTGAGGGGCATCTAACTGACAAGAACCCTGAAATTGCTATTAAGAAATCTCACAAGTATTAAATCACACCTAAATATGTGGAACCACTGTGGGTGGTGAAGTCACATGCTCATAATACATCACATGCTATTTGGGACCTCATCAGTTAGGACTAGCGCAGGAAGTTAATTTGTAAATGATATGTTTTTGCTCTGAGAAATGTATCATATGACAAAGGAAGAAGGCAATTATGCAGTTCTTATATTCTATACTTATTTCTCACTTAATCACTGAAATGGGGAATAAAATAACGGCAGCCTATAAGATGACTTTATATTTATACACGAATGCAACATATAGCACCCAAAGCACATAAAAAAAGGACTGAATAAAGTCAGATTACAAATGTACATAATCCGTATATTTACATATGATATATAATGACACAGATACTTATAAGGTTTGAATGCCTTACGTTCCTAGTAGAAATGGTACTTCATACAAAGAAAATATAAATGCAAAAAACCCATCATATGATTTAAGATACGGTAGAATTTATACTACAGTACATTTTTTCTCCCCAGGTGCCTAATTTAACTGAATAGGAGTTTTCTTGATTATATAATATCACCTTTTCATAAGTATTAATTTTGATAGTCTCTTAGGGAACCTGGAGAGTTTCTAGAAAGATAGCAAGGCAACGCCAGCAATGCTAGCCCCTAAAACAACTGTGAAGGTTCCCCAAAGTGGGCTTTGAAGCTCTGTGAAGAGAAATGCAGGGATAAATGTAGATTTGACCATTTTTATCTTCTGATTCTCATTAGTTTTGTAAGTGCTGGTAAGGTGTTGGGGGAAAACTGCATAGCTCTTAGGACCTGAACAGGGTACGCAATTTTCCAGTTACCCATCAGAAATGTCAGATAGGATATAAGTTGATATCTCTTGTAAACTCTCAAGGGTTCCTTTAGGAGACATCCTTAGGAAATTTCATAGGAAGTAAAGTGGAAGTTTAAAACATGTGCAATAAATATGAACTACTAGGTTGTAGAATGCAGAACCTCTAAAATGCTATTTAAAATGTGTATATTCACACATTTATATATGGATGCAAGCAAAAAAGATGCTTATATCCTCCCCCCTATATTTATGTTCTACCTAGGATCAGAATAGAATTACTATTTAAAATAATTTCCTGCTAGCAATACAAATTCTTGGTACAAGGACACCACTCATCATAGCTTTAGTGAGTGAGCAGAATTTTTGTATATGCTCACTGCGCATTTTACAGGTCAGTGTCAGTTTTAATACATAAAGATAAGAAGACAATCTTCTATTTCCGTCTAATCTTAATGTGCAACTAACCAAATTACTTTGTGAGCTGAAAATTCATCACTATTCATTCTTTTCTTCGTAAGGCTCCTCCCCAAAGTTCAGGCCCTTGTGAAATAATTTAATTGCAACTACAGACCATTGTTAGCGGTTCTACCAGGCCCTGAACTTGTTCCATTGAAACTCTGAGGTCATTTTATGTCTGTGAAGTTGGCACTGTGGAGTAAGCGATCCTGAAGAGAGAAGAAGTGTTTCTTACTATATGGGAGGCAGCTCTGACCTGCTCTGCCAGCTTGCTGTGTTCTCTGAAGCTTTCACTGAATACGGTTAGGTTGTCAGGGTAAAATTTCACTTGAAAAATGTATCAAGTCCCATAAAAGCATATCAGCTTAAGAAAAATTCTGCTTAGATGAGTCCTATGGTATGAGTGGATTTCACAGAAGCAGTGGTTTTGTTGTCCTTTTTACTAATGAGATTGATATAACTCAGGAGTTATTAGAACATTATTTATGTTGCTTGTGTCTTCCTAGATAAAGGACACAAATCAGTTCAGAAACAAATAAGCCAAAAGAAGAACATGGTGTTTTCCCATGAGCACTTGGTGAATCTTGGTGAATTTATGCATGATCAGAACAATTTATGCACTAATCAAACATTAAGGCCTCAGCTACTCCACAGTGAGGACACCAATCCTCATCTCTGCTCCTTTAAATTAAAAAATTTTAGATACTTAATTTTATTATAAAGCTAGATCAACACTGGGCCTCAAGAAGCTTCTGGGATCTTAGCACATGAGTATGGACATACAGAGAAAGTAAGAATTCAGTTAAGAATTAAATAAAATGGGTTCAATGGAGTGGTAGTGAAACAGTCATTTTACCTTAAATGATTTTCCTTGGCCCATTAGGCATTTTCTTTAATCAAGCCCTAACACTCTGCAGTTATATACTTCCTTTCCTTCTGCAAACAGCTTCAGATCATCAGTCTGGGGATGAGAAGCATGACAATAGCTAACTCCCACATAGCATGCTCCTCCTAACAACTCGGGGCGAGGGGTGATTATTAGAATCTCCACTTTCTAAATGAGGAAACTGAGACACAGAGAGGCAGAGAAACTTCCCTAAGGTCACATAACTAATGAGTGGTAAAGCTGGGACTTAAATTCAGTCTGTCTGGCCCTAGAGCCTAGGGGGCAACCTCCATGTTATACCCCATATGTTGCTGTACCCTAGGAAGCCAGCAGACCTCCCCTACTTTTGCAGGATTGACCTGCAGATTCCCACCTTGTCCAGAAAATATGACCCAGTTCTTCCGCCATCAAGCCTGGGCTGGTGTTAAGGGACACATCCTGATAAGGGTGAGGGCTATGTTCAGGTTCTCTGTTCTGTATAGAATGCAGGGAATCCTGACCCCAGACACCGGCTTCAAAGCTGGCTTGGAGCAAGCACTTCAAAGGAAAGTAAAATCTGCACAGAAATGTTGGAAGGAGGGTTAGTTGCCTGGAGGTGCAAAAAAAGTTGATGGGAATGGTTGTTGCCTGGATGCCTGGAGAGAGAAAAAATGCACAGGCATAGAAGCTAAACTGAGAGTGCGGTAGAAGGAATTTAAAACATAAAAGTTCTGTTTAGGATCCAGCAACGGAATGCAAGAGTGAGGTGTCATTTTGGTTCAACCAAATAAATTTCTATTTGGGGGAGTAACTAGAGCTGATTCACCAAATGTTTTCGTCAGAGACCTAGAGCAATTTCTTAAGGCCATGGTAGTTTTACACCAACCTTGAGATTATTAAGACATGTACTTCATGTACCTATAAAGGAGAAATCCAATAATTATTTTTTTATATTTTTGGAGATTCTATTAGGAACATTAGAAAATCCTATGAGGAATCTGTATCTTAGAGGGAATATTTACAAATGCCAGTTCTTTTGAGATGCTAATGTAAACTTCAACGAGCATGCTCAGCTGTCTGAAATACTCCACTTTTCACTAAGATACTTTTCTGGGCTCCCACCCGGTTCCTGTCCTGGTCCCTCCACCAGACTGCCCACTGCTGTCTCTCCTTCTTCACAACCCACCCATTACTTCTCACACACTTTGTCTCACAATTTCTGTTTCCAATGCTCTCCCAACTATCCAACTAAAACCTCTCTCAGCTGGCACCAACTCCAACCACCTTTTTTCTTATCTATCATCTCTTCCCTGACTTAGTCCCAAATTTAAATCCTATCAAACCCTCCTTGCATGTTGAAACTCTCTTCTGTTCACTTGGCCCTGCAGTGTCCTGGTCGTCTCTCTTCATCGTGGGCTGACCTCCTCTTGGCCTCCAGGTAGGGGATGGCTCATGGTCTTCTCCTTCACTGCTCTCAGATACATTCTCATCTGAGCTCAGGGTCAATATTCAATATTAGATGAATTTTAAAAATTGGGCTGGTAGGAAGGGACACATCCTGATAAGGATGTTAATTTATAAAGGGTGAGACACTAAAAAAATGTGCCAGCCATATGTTTTACTTGTAGGACCTCAAAAAGATAATAAAGTGAAAATAATTTAATGGCATATAAAAGATTCAAAGAAGAAAATCAGGAGGTTGAGAAGAAAAAAAAAGCCTGCAAATCTCAGACAAACACCACCACCAAATGTTGCTGAAGTTAAGAGCAGCTTTTAAGTATAAGAAACTTACTACAGCTATATTTTATTTATTTTATATTTTTATCCTAACCTGAGGATATTTTTATTGATTTTAGAGAGAGAGGAAGGCAAAGAGGGAGAAGGGGGAGAGGGGAGAGGGAGAGGGAGAGGGAGAGGGAGAGGGAGAGAGGGGAGGGGGAGGGGGAGGGGAGGGGGAGGGAGAGGGAGAGGGAGAGGGAGAGGGAGAGGGAGAGGGAGAGGGAGAGGGAGAGGGAGAGGGAGAGGGAGAGGGAGAGGGAGAGGGAGAGGGAGAGATCGATGTGAGAGCAACACGGATCGGTTACCTCCCACACACACCTCGACAGGAAATTGAGCCCACAGCCTCGGTATATACACTGACTGGTAATAAAACCCACACCCTTTTGGTGTATGAGGTGATGTTCCAGCCAACTGAGCCACCTGGCCAAGGACTACTATATTTTATTAAATGAACACTTTATAATCTAAGAATGTCCAGTGTAAAAGACAATGCAAAGAATAAAATCAACTAATGAAAATTTCAAACAGAATCATCGTGTGCTGCTTATAAAAACATAATATTCTTATTGTGCTTACAGAACACTATAAACAAAGGGTTAAGTAGAATAAAAAGAACTTATTAATCAGAATTCATATGCCTTAATAAAATATTAGTAGTAATATTAACAAGTTTCCGTAATATTTGGTAATTTAAAAATTACATTTACAGGTGATACCCATGTTTGAAACTCACCATAATTGTGAGATACTGTTAGAGTAGAAGCTACTATCTACTTAATCATTGAAGAAAACTAACAAGTAAATAATTTGTCTAAAATTAAATGTTCTGCTTTCCTTAAAGATATTATGCCTAGAGGTGAGGTACATAAGACTTGTGACTTAGTTTATATTTCATTACAATAAACTTAATAATAGTCAATTCCTTCCTGGTCAAATAACTGTAATCAAAATGTGAGAGTTTCTTGACAATGGGTCAATGAAAATAATTTTAAATATAGATTTTTCTGTTTTTTCCTATTGCAAACTTCAGTAAAATGGAAAAATTACTGGCCTCATCTTTAAGTATGTGTGCATGTATGTATATGTGTGTATATATACGCACACACACAAATATATCTATATGTCTAAATGAGCTGAGTTCTACCTAACTCTTGCACAGGGAAGAAATTTATATGGACCTAAATATAAATTCATAAGAATGCTCGTTTCTTAAATTAATTTGCTTCTTTTCAAGTAGCTTATAAAGCAGAATAAATCACTGAGTATATTTGAAAATAACCATTTGTAAATGTGGATGATGTCAATAAAGCTCCTCTGGCTACATTTCCTTGATAAATACAATTGTAAAAGACCAGTAATTATGATAAACCATGTCTAACGGCATCTTTAAAATTCTATTCTTTAGTTTTCAACACTATGTCACTCTTGATAGAAAATAAAATAAAAGTAATATAAAATGATCTGAACTCTACATATTTATAAATGGAATAAGTCTGCATGAAACAGTGCTTGAACTTTGTAATTTGAATACATTCCTCCACAATTATCATGAAGAATATGTAAGTTTAGTTTATTCTTTAACCCACCTTCTGAAATGTAAGCTTTGCTAGGGTACAATTTGAATTTGAATATTATTATTTTTAAAAAGCCCTATTCGAATATCAATAGTAGACAGAATGGCAGCCTTTGCTGGTGTTACATAGGGTTGGTTGTCAGGTCCTATTCTATTCAGGATTCATTAATGATTTGAATGACTATGTAGAGGGAGGCTTATAAAAATGTAAGGTATGTAAAGCTGGGAGCTATTTCACTGGGGAAAAAGGCACCAAAAAGTTCAACCAATAGGATGGTATTATGAACTAAAATCCAGAAGATGAAATTTAACAATGACATGGATCAATTCATCCTCTGTGATTCAAAAGGGCAACTGTACACCAACAGGACAGGTGAAAGTCTGGCTTTGGCAGGAGTTTTCATTAAGACAAAAGAGGGGGAGCATTGAATTGAACACATGTCAGTACAAGTCAAAAGTTGAATACTACTGTACCCTTAAATGTTCTTCACTCACGCGCGTGCGCGCACACACACACACACACACACACACACACACACAGAGGCATGTGCATGCACACACAGAATCTCTGCCATCTCAACCACCTAGGGAGTATACTTTTTTTTGAGTTTTAACTGAATATCTGTTTATTATTATCTTCTACTTTATTGAGTAATACTTGACAAATCAAAAATTTACATATTTAAGGTGTACATCTTGATGATCTGATATATACTTGCACATTGTGAAACAGTCACCACAATCAAGCTAATTTAACCCATCCATCATTTCACAGTTACCTTCTTTGGGTGTGGTGATAACTCTTAAGATCCACCCTTCTGGCAAATTTCAAGTATATAATACAGTATTGTTAACCTATGTATGCTAGACATTAGATCTTCATAACTTATTTATCTTGTATAACTAAAACTTTATACCCTTTTACCAACATCTCTCCATATCTCCTTCCCCCAACACCTTCTACTCTTTGTTTCTCTTAATTAGGCATTTTTAGATTCCACATATAAGTGAAAATATGCAATATTTGTCTTTCTGTATCTGGCTTATTTCACTTAGAATAATGTCTTCCAGGCTCATCCATGTTGTCACAAATGGCAGGATTTCCTTCTTTTTAAGGGCTGAATAATATTCCATTGTGTGTATGGAAATATATACATATATATGTATATTTCTTTCTTTCTTTATCCATTCATCTGTTGACGGACATTTAGGTTGCTTCCCTATCATGGCTACTGTGAATGATGCTGGGAGGAACATGAAAGTATACATATCCCTACACTATCTATAGAAATTGTTATAGTTTGTCTTTCTAATAATAGCCATTCTAACAGGTATGACATCTCACTGTGGTTGTGATTTGCATTTCCCTGTTGAACAGCAATGTTAAGCAACTTTTCATATACCTGTTAGCCATTTGTATGTCTTCCTTTGAGAAATGTCTATTCAGGTCCTTTGCCCATTTTTAAATTGAGTTATTGATTTCTATGCTATTGAGTTGCATGAGTTCCTTATATATCTTAAATAAGACCTAGAAAGTATACGTTATCACTCAGTTTCCAGGAAGGGGTAGTTACTAAAAGGAAAATGTCCCCTGGATGCTGAAGACAGCAATTAATTCAGAAACATGACCTCAGTAAAATCTTGGCTATCCCTGTGAGAAGACAGAATAAGGAACTTAGAAATTAAATTCATAAGGTCATTTCATCTAGTTCTCTGCCCCCAATGGGTTAAATGCTTAAGACAGCCTCGAAGCACAGATCTAAGAAAGTAATTTTTAATTTTTTTCACTGACACTATTTAAAACTCTGATTCAGGTAGATTAATGAACCCTTAAATGAAGAGGGGCTGGAGAGCTAAAGGGGAAATTGGAGACATATGTGCTGAGAGTAGAACCCAAATATGACTCCTTTGTAAATAATTTTTAAAAAAAACATAGTTCCATCTACTAGCAATGTACCCTGTCCAAATTGCTTAAAAATTTCAGTTTTTCCATAGAGATTATAGTAGAACTACCTCATAGGGTTGTTGTGAGGAATAAATGACAATAATTATGAAGCATTTAACACATTACGGGTAGCCCATAAATGTTAGCCACTATTCACAAAATTTTTGTTTTCTTAGCCATCAAAACTTATTAACCCCTTTTGTGTTAACCAAACTAGCCATTGGGGATAAAAACTGGACATAGAATTATTTAAATTAAATAGACATGGATATCATTCAGTCTATTTTTTTCCAAATAAAAAATTAATTGTAACATAAAAGACAATAATTAAATATAGAACTGCTTTAATGGAAGGAGCTAGTTAAAAAAAAAGAAAGTACAATACCATACACAGAAGCTTTGGCTCTATGTTAGGCTGCAATGGAAGTATACTGCATATGGTACAGGGCAAACTTGCCACATTTTACTATGTTCTAAATAGGACCACACATGTTCAGTCCCATTTCTGACACCCCCAGAAGGTCCATGAGTGTTTTCTAGGAGAGACTATCAGAACGTTAGTGCATAAGGAATTCACATGATAAAAGAAAGAGTTAAGAGAATTGGAATTTTATTAACCTGATAGGAGGAAAACCTTGGTAAAATACACCACTGGTCCTCAAATATTTGAAGGACTCTGATATATTTGAGGCAACAGACTTATTTGCCAGAGGACAGAACTGGGAATATAAAGAAAAATTACTAAAAGACTGATTTGGGGTTAATATACAGGGACAGTAAAAGAGAGCAGGAAGAGTCAGAAGCCCCAAATTAAAGAACTGGTTCTACTTTTTATTAGCTCTTCGATTTTAAGCAAGCCACCTAAACACTCTGAATCACAGAATCCTCACCTGTAAGGTCACAGAAGTTAATAATAATCATATGAGAAAGCATACATAAAACATTTTGAGACTGAAAAATCATCTGAAAATAGTAATAATAGCATAAGCCACAAGAATGGGGTGCCCCATTGCTAAAAGTGTTCAAGTGAAGCTGACTGATCATCACCGTAGGGTTTTCTTTGACAGGGGATGATGGGACTACCTGGACTAGAGAAAGAAGGTGACTGCTATGCTCTCAACTGCAAGTACAGTTTTCCCCCTTCCTACACAGTTTATCTCAAAGGCAGAAAATAGTAAAGATAGGAGAGTTACAAAGAGTCACTAATGTCAGTAATTTAATTTGGCTAAAGAAGGTAGTTAATATCCACAATCTTTACAGAATTCACAAGCAGGCTGGAATTCCACAAAGACACTCATCAACATAACTGTGCAAAAATCAGCTTAACTCAAAACCCAAAATATGAGCAAATATGCTCTCGATCAAATTATAGTCAAGTCATTCTATACAAACTATATCTCTACATTTGTGCTGCCAATCCTGGAAATATATAGAATTTTCCAAACTTTCTCTGTAAAAATCTCAAATTTCAGCTCAGATCTCAGATTTCAGCCTTCAGGTAGTTGATACTCCCCTCATGTCTCTCTGCTTGCTATATTTTGGTTTTATTTCTATTAGTGTTCAGAAATCAGTAACCCCTGAGTTAGTAATGCCTGCTAGTTGTTCCAAGTTTACTTACCCTCTGACCCTCCTTTCCAGGTGGACCTTGGGGGCCTTGAATCCCCAGGGAACCCTATGAGGGAAAAAGGACACGTGTTAATAGACTTTCATGTACACCTGCCTCACAAAGAATGTTGTGAAAATTAATGCCCACTTTACTGTTTAAATAAAACTTTTTAAGTGATTTGAGTTCTTTCAAGGTTAGACTATGTAATATATTAATAATGATGAATTGTCCTTCTCTGACTGGTTTATCTTTACAGTTAAAAAAAAAGGTGACTCTAAACCAAGTGTGAGGCCCAATGTTCAATCCCAGTGAAGACTCCCACGTGATCACAACCACGTTTCACCAAACTAATGTTTGCAGGCAGAAAAATATGCCTCTTTCTATCTTTAAACTGTATAAATACAATTACATTTTTGATTGAGAATAGCTCTATAAGTATTGCTAAGAAAACACATGGTTATGCCAAAGGATTCAACATGTCTATTCATAACATTTAATTTTTAGTATCATAGACATTATTTAATACTTTCTCATTGTCAAGTGATACAGAAAATAAACACTTGTTCAGATCATAAAAAAGGCCCAGGAAATCCCTGGTGTTGTTAATGCAAAAGTCAAATTTCCTGATTCTTACAGATAGTTACTATTATGCAAGAATTTCTATTCACGATGACGCTCAAAATGATGATACGGCTGGTTTTATAAAATCTTCAGCAGTTATTGCTAAGCTGTGACCTCTCCGAAAGCTCTTTTGTAATCTCTCCTGATCTTCCTCCTTCCCTATTCAACCTGTAAATGTGGGAGATTTAGGCTCATTTTCCTCTCAGTCCACATTCTCTTGATGGTGGGCTTTGAATTCTCTAGGCCGATAATTCTAAGGTTTATAACCCCAGTTTATTTTATGAGCTGAAGGTTCACATATCCAACTGCCTGCTTGACCATACCCACTCCTCTCTCTCATGGGCATTCGAAATTTAGCCTGTCAAGCTCTCTCCGAATGAGATCTTCTTCCAGCATTCCTCAGCTCAATAAATCCACACAGCATCCTCTTGGTGCTCATGCCAGAAATCTAGAACTCACCCTCCACACCTCCCTGTCTCAAATTTCTTTTTCACATCTAGCGTTTCAGTCCTTTCAATGCATCCAAAGTATATTTGGGTCCATCTATTTCTATTCCTAATGCTCCCACTACGGCTTCTCACTTGCTCATCTGTAAGAGCTTCCTGGTTGACACTAGACACAGACCCCACCATTCTCCACATCACAGCTAAACCGACCTTAAGCAGCAGCCTGACCTTCCCTGACTTTCCACATGAAGAGATGGGTGCCTGTTTCACAGTCTCATAGCGCCTTATGCTTGCCCTTTAAAGTACTGATCACAAGTTCATTGAAATGATTATTCATGTAACAATCAGTTTCTCTCACAAGGCTCTAAGGACAATGGTAGAATCTGTGTATTATTCATCACGGCATGTGCCTAGTAATGTCTGAGTAAAAAAAATCATATAAGGAAATCGATGAACTCTAATAAAAGTTTTTGAGCAAAGGAATGAAAAAAGTGATCAGTTTTGTTTGTTGCTATGAAAACACCTGCCAGATATTATGCAACCAAGGAAAGTTGGCTAATTAGGCCTACTTAAGGTTGGTGAGTTCCTAATGCATATAAGAAAACAAATATTGAAAACCAAATATACTAAGTATTAATTACAATGTAATTACAGGGAGTTGTGTCATTACTTACAAGACTGACACAATCTTGGCTCTAGATTAAATGCTTCCTTCTTACCCTTAGGAAACTATTTTCATTTCATGAATACAAACTTATATATAACATTTTTGACATCCATCCAAATGCTGAGAGCTCTTTCAGTCTTCTTAAACATGAGCTTCTAAAACATATACACGCCAAACACTCAAGGGAGTACAATTAATTCTGAGCTACAAATAATAAAAATTCCACCTCCTTTACTTTTTGGAGAAGTTATATAACAAAAGCCTACATAATGCAAAACTATCAAAATTGATTCAAAATGTATTCAATGGACTAAAAATATTTACTCGGAACCCCTCCCGCAATTCATTCTTACTCTGATCTTGCAAATGCCATTATGCATGTATTTTACTTATTCTCTTAATTAACTATGAGTTCTAGAGGCCAGAGGAGTATTTATTCACTTATTTTTAAATTAAATCTATTGCAGTGCAATTGGTTAATAAAATCATATAGGTTTCAGGTAAAAATTCTACACTACATCATCTGCATATTGTATTGTGTGTTTACCTCCCCAAGTCGACTCTCCTTCCGTCACCATTTATTCCCCCCTTTACCCCTTTCTACCGCCCCGCCTTCCCAGAGGACAGAGGATTATTTTTTTCTATCTTCCACCACACACAGAAGGTACTCAATAAACACTTAGTAAACTGAATTATAAGAAAGAAAACACTGAGATAGAATAATACTGGTGGTGGTGGTAGGAAACAGGTTTCTGCTGCACATATAATCATACTTATTTTCAAAACTTGGACCTAAGCACCACAGTGGAGAGCCTCCAGTCTTGCCTTCATTCCTCATATAGGGTGATCATTCCGTTCTCTGATGACTAAGAGTAAAACTGCCTTACAGTTCATTTAAAAATGATCATTTCCCACCTACGCCATTATCTCTGTCGTGGGACTTATTTAAAGCTTTGACCAGTACTTGAGATTTAATAGATTTATATATTTTTTCTAGTTAGAGAATCATATTTTAAGTAACTCTGTGCACATGGCATATTTGCATAATCTGGACATTATTTTCTTCTTTGATTTAATTGTCCGAAGAATAATGCCTATCCATTTTTTCTACTTTTTTCATATATTTAGTCCACTATGAAAATAACTGTAAATTGGGTTATTCCTAACATTCCACAAACATAAAAATGTATTGCTTTTTGGAAAGAGAAACTTGAAAATGTATTTTGGAGAGTCATGATGTAAACATCTACATATGTCTATCAGGCTTTTTTTTTTTTAAGTGGGATTCTGGACAATAAAAATGCTGACCAATAACGGAATTCATGAGGCTATTACCTGTTTGGGCTAGGATAAAAATATGCAAGAACAGTCCAATCCCATTAAGCCTTTGGAAGTTGCAGTGGAGAGCTATTCCAGAGTGTTCCATTTCACAGTGCTCTCTGGACAATCTGCTGATTATCTAAGACAGGCTAGAGCTTATCATCAGAGAAGCTCCTGTAAATATTTAACTGAGAAATTACTTAGAATTAACTGGTTCAGAACATAATTTTGAAGTGTTTAACAAATACAGCAGATGTGTAGTAGAGTTAATAGGGTAGATTAATTGCATTTGAACAATTTTCATTTGTGAAAAGAGAGAAGATACATTCATAACCTCTCAAAGAAAGGAGCTGAAGTGAGAAGGGAAAGTTTCATTTTAATGTATTATTTGCACTCCCTTGCCAGGAATGTTGAGGAACACATGATACCTAAAACTGACTTCGACAAAAATGTTATGCAAGTGAGTGTATCTTAAGTGTTATGATTATTGCTTTAGAATATGCTTCATAGACTTGAAACATAAGATTAAGCAAAAACTGAATAAATTCTTAAAATTCCACTAGGGCATTTTCTGTGTTTCAAACAGAGTGTATAAAATTAAAATTGAAAACAGAGTTTTTCTGTTTTTATAGAAAGTTTCATGCTTTAATACAAGAACAATGGGAACAAATCAAGTTGAAAACATCAGAACAAACGCCAAAAAGCAAATAAGTGAAAATATAACAGGCACATAGGCCAGTCATGGGAAGAGATTTTCATATTAGTTCTGAGAAGTGACACTTAAGACTGTTTATGCTCATATATTAAAGAAGCTACCAGTTTTATGTTATTTCACGGAATTATAATGACACAAGAAAGGATTTCCCTTAGGGTGTATAAGTATTCAAAAAGAGAAGTTCTGTGTTATATCTCAGAAGCCTATCATTTTATCATAAGCATTTGTCAGTGCATGTTAGGAAATAAATGTCTTTGAAATAAAGAACAATAGAATCTCTTCCATATACTTAAAAAAAAAATCCCTACAAGTCTGTCTAGTAACACTGACAAGAGAAGAAGAGCTGTCAATAGAAAGAGTACTCTATGAAATATTTGTGTGGAAAGGAATGTTCCAATCCTTATCATTTACAGTAAACAGGTTCCATAACTGGATGGACAATTTTACCCTACCTTCGACAATTTAAAAAATAGAGGTCATTTGTAGTGCTTTCAAAACTTAATTTCATTCTAAAGCCCTGGCAGCATTTTAGACATGAGACATAAATGAATTATGATCCCATGTGGTTGCAGGGATAAATTTTAACAATAATATTTTTCCATGTTTTCTGATCTCCGAAATCACATTTCTTCTTGTGATATAGATTCTGAAGTAACATGTGCTCAGTCACTACTGATTCAGCTAATAAAACTAAAAGTATTATAAATTAAATAATAAGATATATAGTTTGTAAATTGGGAATGCTGTGGGGCATCTGTCTACTTCCCACAAACTTCCCTTTAACAATGATTTTTTGCCCTCATTTTAGACATTCCACTTCATAAATTGCATATGTCCTCAGTTTCTTCCCACTTTGCATATTATCTGGCATAATAGATTGCATTTAGTAGGTGTTAAATGGGTGAATGACTGCTAAGATTCTGATTCTTTACACTTCTCTAGATACTTCTGCTGTAGTGAGAACATTAATTGTCATAGCTACAGAAATTTCAATTTAGAAACTTACATTATTCATAACAATCTCACTTGATATAAAAATAATTCAAGTTATTTTTACTTCTTATACTTCTGTGTGGAGGAGTTTGCCCTTCATTAGAGGAAGAAATACAACCTGAATTCTTTAATTTATCTCACAGTGATGAAGATTAAGTACTTAGTTTTTGAAAAAAACAACATGAACTGAAGAGATTAAAGTATCTAATCAAATCATTTATTAATAAGAAATAGAACCAATCAAGTTACTTAAAATGTTTTCATTTAGAAGAATGTAGTCTCATATTTGGCAATTATTCTTGATTCACTTCTATTTATTTGTCATAAGTAATTTCATATTTTGGTCATTTCATATTTATAATTATCCTTGACTATGAAAAACCATGCAGATTTGCTTTATTTTGGCCCTAACCTAATAAATGAAGTAGCTGGATTTCTGTTAACCCAAGGCTCTGTTGACAAGTAAAAAAATTGATAGGCCATGGTCTGTCAAATCCATTTGTCTCATGTCTTAATGATTTATAAGGCACAATATGATGGATTCAGTTTTAATGATTAGTCTGATCAAATAACAGTCTGTATTATGGGACAGGATTTTCCATAGGTCAGTAGCCACATGGAGACATGGTTGCACTGTACAAAGGGAATAATCTATACAGAGATTGCTTTTAAATGTATTCTAATGTTTTCTGAGGAATGATAGAAATGTAACACCAAATTTAATATCATCAATAACTTTTGCATTTGGGTTATGCAACACAAATGACTAGACTGAAGGAAACTCAATCTAGTAATTTCAGAGTTAAAATATAAATCAATACAGAGATACTGACACACCACATGGAAGACCTAGGTGTTTAGTGCAAATAACTGTAAAGATGGTTCATACAATATCAAGCTAAGTAAGCTGCAATTGAGTTAAGCTGGCAAAAACCAAACCTTTAATAGGGGAAAATGATCCATACTGTAATAAAGAAAAATTTTAAAATATTAAAAATATATGTTTAAATATTTTCTCTTTTTAACGTCTTTCTGCTGGACAATCTCCTTTCTGCCCAAAGCATCCATTTTCCCCAGGGGGATTAAGATCATAGTGCCATAAGTGTAAAGACAATGGAAAAATCAATGTTCAACTCTTGATATCCAAGAAAGGATTGTTGAGTTCACACAAGACATAGCTAGAAGCTAGGCTCTCCTAATATGAGTGTTTCTAAACATGAAGTATACCTTATCCCCACATATCAAGGGATGTTCTCATAGATCATAAAGTTTAACCATGTATCACAGGGCACAGTGGAAGAAACAGATTTAAGGGTACTTTAACCAAACCAGAAAGAAACCCTACTGTTACCTTGAATAAAGGTTTTTGGGAGAAGAATGGTGAATTAGACACCAGTATTTTTGCTTTCCCCCTTTTTTGGGAAAGCCTGAGTAACAAGAATTCATAAGGCATTAAATTTATCAGTAGCCATGCAGATGCTAAAAGACAATAAAGCAAAACCTTTATAATTATGATGAAAGTAACTTTTCAACCTAGAATTCTATACCAAGACAAACAACCAATCATGTGTGAGAGTAGAATAGAAACAGTTTTAAACATATAACAATCTCATAAAATTTACCTTTCACATTTTCTTAATAATTTGCTTGAAAATGTGTCCACGCAAACAAAAGAGTAAAATCAAGAAAGGAGATGACAATGAAAATAAGAAGCATTGGAATCAACCCAGAGAAAATAAAGGGAGGTATAATATGAGACTTTTGTAGTTGGCCTAAAAAGCTATTGGCCAAGGATGGAATAAAAGGTCTGAATAGAACTCCCTCCAAATAAGAGACTCAATGAGAGAATTTGAAAAATATGGAAGATGATTACAGGGAAAACAGAAAGACAACTGGAAACACCAGAAAAAACAAAACTAAAACTATTCAGGAAAGGAAAAGTACTACTTCACTCCGTGAACACCAATATTTACATAATCATAAAAATGTGAATATTTCATATATTTTTAAAATATTATACTCTAACTATTAATCATTCACCTGCACATCTAGATAGTTTCCATTCTTTTACTATTTCAAACAATGCTGAAATAAGTAGCCTTGTGTGTACATGATTTCATAAATGAGAGAGACTATCTGTAGCTATATTTTCTGGCTCAATGCAAATTTGAAATTTAGACAGCATCAAATTGTCCTCCCTAGAAGACTGTACCATATATACTTCTTTCAGAATGCATGAGTGCTTCTCCACATTTTCTCACATAAAGTACTATCAAACTTTTTGACCTTTGCCAATCTATTATGTTAAGGATACTAAACATGAGGTCTATTCTCTTAATACATTTGTAAATGCACAATAGAGTGCTGTTAACTATAGGAACAAAGTTGGACAGCAGATTTCTAGAACTTATCAATCTTGTAGAACTGAAACTTTATACCTGTTGAATAGCAGATCCCTAATTTGTTCTCCCCACCCCTAGCTCCTGGAAACTACCATTTTACTCTCTGTTTCTATGAGTTTTACTATTTTAGACATCATATGTAGGTGGAATCATACAGTATTTGGCCTTCTGTGGCTGGCTTATTTCACTTAGCTAATGTCTTTTAGGCTCGTTCATGTTGTTGCATAGGGCAAGGTTTCCTTCTTTTTAAAGGCTGAATAATATTTCATTGTACATATACACCCCATTTATCCACCAATGAACATTTCAGTTGTGTCTATATTTTGGCTATTTCATCACAGGCATATGAAAAAATGCTCAACATCACTAATCATCAATGAAATGCAAGTCAAAATCACAATGAAATATCACTTCACACATGTTAGGATGACTACTATAAAGAAAAGTGTTGGCAAGGATGTGGGAAAATTGGAACACTTGTACATCATTGGTGGAATGTAAAATGAAACAGCTGCTATGAAAAACAGTATGGAGGTTCCTGGAAAAAAATAGAACTAGTATGACTTGTCTAGTATAACTTATTGGTGGCAGAACCAAGGAGATGGCCTTTATAGATTGAGTAAGTCTTGTTAATTCTGCAGAATACTTGAAAAAGTGCAAGAATGGCTGTTTAAATATTGAATGTTTAATTCTTAATTAACAAAACCAGTGAGAACTCCCTATGAATTAAGACTTGACTATACAATGCATTTTGGTAATTCATGTGCTAGCTAATGGGTAAAGTAGGTGCATTGTCTATCAGCTTTTTGTGGCTGTTAAATGAGAAAATGTGTCCTAGCAGTTTTTATTACTGACAAAAAAGACTAACTCTTGAAAATGTTAGAATTCTAAGACTTAGTTAAATACTAAGTCTGGGGGATAACTTCATTTCTTATTTTTTAATCCTCACTTGAGGACATGTTTACTGATTTGAGGGGGGTGGAGAGAGAGAGAGAAACATAGATGGTTGCCCCAAACGGGGATTGAATCCACAACCTAGGTGTGTGCCCTGACCAGAATAGAACCCATAAGCTTTTGACATTCAGGACGACACTCCAACTTACTGAGCCATACCAGCCAGGGCTGGTAACTGCACTTTTGTGTAATGTATATTGCAAGCCAATGGACAAATCAGTCTATATACATATTTCTTTAAATGCAACCATTTAGAAATGGAGTAAAATATTTAACCTCCAGAATCACATCGACTTAATGGACTGAATAACTTAAGGTGGTGTCGGTGTGACTCCAATTCAGTGCCAGTGGCATTAATGAGATTAGTCATGATGTGTCATATAGACCCCCCATGATGTTGTTCCCATGTCACTTCTCAATCTGCAGGGCTGACAACATGATGTGTTTTCCAAGTAAGCAGAGTTGATTTATCAAAGCCAGAAACAAGCCACTTAATTTTCAAGCTACCAATCAAACACTAGAAAGTTGGCATGAAGGTAAATTGCAATTAATGTTTTATTAATATTTCAATAAAACGGAGGAATCAAAGTTATTTTCAAGCTTCTGAAAAAGAATAACGTGTATCAAGTGAACAAAATCTAGATAATATGAGAGTCAATGTACTAATATGCATTTATATCACAAGCATACAAACAGGAGTGTGTAAAAAGACAATGCAAACAACATATAAAAAGACTCATATTTGCACAGAGCCAAAAGGTAGACGTCTTAGTGCCACATTTCATCATTTCAACAAATACTTCGACAACCTCCACACACTGACAATACTATATTAGGAAGAAAACAGAGAATTGGCACTGAGTACCTGCTATTGCCAGAAATTCCACTAGTCATTTTACATAAGTGATTTTATTTAATTCTAACAACTCCAAGAAAGAGAATTTCCCTTTTATAGATGAGAGTGGTTTAGTACACTGCTCAATCAGCACCCTTATGGTAGCCCACTTGACTAAAGCTGGGGGCAGAACGGGTCTCTGTAAGTTTTATAAAAATGCCCATGTCCTTGTTGATGAACCTGGATTGATGCCTCAAGTCAAGGGGAAAGGTCAATTTGGAAACTTAAGGAGAAAATTTTCTGGCTTTCTAATGTAAACTTGGATAATTTATAGGATTTGTTCTGCTGGTTGGGTCTGGGATCCTGGGAATATTGTTGGGATCAGTGCTATAGGTCGGCCTCATCTACTTGCTTGGAGTCCTGCTAATGGTAGCCCTCATTAAGTGCCATGTGAGAAAAAACTGTTTTGGCCCCAGCCTCTGTTTGTACGGTTAACCAGCATGGTTGATGGAGTAGCATACTCAAAGGAAAATTTGCCAGAATCCAAGACAGTAACATAGAAAAGAGGGATGAATATTGTTGGGAGGCAATGAATCTTTCCAGGGTCTTTCATGTTCCTGCATGTCTTGTTAGGGAGGTACTAACTGTCTTTGGTTCTGAACTACCTTTTTAAGACTGTTTATATAGAAAAACAAAGGAGGGCAGATTTCCTTACTGCTCAAAATATTAAAGATAATATTCCCTTGTGGGGCAAGTTTCCTTGTAGTCCATTATAAAAGGTTTGGGTTTCTTGAGATTGGAGTTCCTCAGTTGTGACACAAACCTATTGCATGTTCAGCATCTACCTGGATTATTTCTGATGCCTGGCAGCAGGGCAAACAAGGCGAACAGGAAGCTCAGGCTCCATCTGCCCTGAGTAATGCCTCTTCTGTCTCCGACTCAGTCCATAAACCTGTGGCAGGCTAAACTGCAAGTAGGGCAAAATTACATACCTTTCACAGTTCTTGACACTGGCAAGTAAACCTTTCTCTATATTGGGAATATATCTCATTTAATTAAACTATTCTTCATGTTTAATCTATAACTTTAAAATAATGGGATGAAATAGAATTCAAAGAACAAATATTCAGAAGTACTAATTGGCAGTTACAAAAGAGTCACAGGGATGTGAAGTGCAGCATAGGGAATATAGTCAGTAATATTGCGATAACGATGTATGGTGCAGATGGGTACTGAAAATATCTGGGGGAGCACTTTGCAAAGTAATCTAACCACTGTGCTGTGCACCTGAAACCGATACAAAATAATACTGAAAGTAAAATGTAATGGAAAAATTTAAAAAATTAAAATATTATTAAGGGTTATCTATTAGATTGTAGGTAACCTAAACAAACTAAATTTCCTTAGGAAATGTAAAAAAAGAAATAATAGAATTTTAGAGTTGGAAATGAGCTTTAAAACCTTTTTTTTTTTTACCTCTAAATATTAGTAGGTGACATGCCCAAGGTGAATAAATAAACAAAAAAATAGCTGCATATTTCAGGGTAGATTCTGGGTTTCTTACAGCCATTGTTTCTTTAACTATTTCTCAAAAGAAGACTTTAATAATAGATTAAATTATATAAAGCTTCTGGTTCTGACTGCAGCATATGGAACAGAAGGTAGGATTTTTCAGGTAAGGAGATAATTTCAGTTGCCTGCAAATGGCATGACTCTCAAACTGATTTAAAAAAAAAAAAAAATCAGGGGTAGAAAGTGAGGTCAGGCTTGCCATTGCTGAAAGTTTTTAATATGGGAGAAGGTGACAACCTACCTTAAACTAATTAGCTTTGTAGCTGGAGAGAGGGAATCCGCTCTTTATTATGCTGTTCAAGTCAATACTCATATTTTCCTCCAGATATTTTCACTGTAGGATTTGGTGATATTTTACTTTAATAATATGTTCATCAGTGAAAAATATCTGTTTCCCCTACCTATGAAGAAGAAATTCATTGAGTACCTACACAGTACCAACTACTTTTAATCTCTGGGGTATAGTTGGACATAAGGTAGACAAGGTTGCTGTCCTCCTGGAGGTTATACTAGAGGTAAGAGACAAAATGCTTCAAATTAGTTTACATTTAATAGTTTACTTCAGATGAAGGAATTCTAGCCATAAAGACACTGCAAATATATATAAGTTCACTTTGAACATTTCTCAGCAATTACTTCATGAAAATCTCTAGGTTCATTTCTATTGATATATTTACCACTGAATATTAAGCATAATAGCAGTAAGAACACTAGTTAAAAGTTAAATAGTACTTACTAGTCTATTTAAATAGCACAGTTCAAAAAACCGTACCTATACTGATTAACTTAATCATCACCACAACACTATGCAGTAGGAAATATTATGATCCTATTTTATGGATAATGAAACTGGGACACAGACAGGTCAAGTAACATAAGGTTAAAACCCAAGCAGTCTGAGTCCAGGGTCTGCATAACTCCTAAGCTACACTGCATACATTTTTGGTTTGTTAAAACCAATCAAATAGTTAATTGGAATGAATGTAATTCTAATCCTTTTAGAAAGCAATCATTATAAAATTCCATTTTATAGATCAAAGTAAGGTGTCTACCAAATATTTTTTAAACTCTTAGAGTGGAATTGAATTAAAGTAATTTCTGTATTGATTTATGACTTAAACACATATTTTATGCAAATAACGTTTTAAAATCTTATTCATTTTCTAATTCTCTAATGGCACTTGAAATATATTTTAATGTATTTTTCCAAATTGCTGGGTATCTAAACATGAAATAAAATAGTTCTTTCATAAAAATACCAAAATGTCAATGTAGAGCACTTTTAGGATAGAAAATTTTACTGTTAAGTTTTAAAATGCTTAATTTAGAATTCTGATGAAAACAATTTAAAATGTCTTTTGAAACAGAAGCAAACTATAAACAGAAGGGCAGAAGGAGCTATTCTCGAACCATTCATCTAATGAAAAATATATAAATCACCTCCCTGTCAAATGAGCTGATGGTAGGTTTTCTACAACATAAATCTTCTCTCAGGCTAAACATAAATCTTTCTAGGGCCTTAAGCATCAACTCCACTATATTTCTGCACAGAGTCAATAAAAATAGCTTAATAGTATAGAAATGCTGTCTATTTTAGTCAACAAATTCACTTATATAAGTCTTTTGCCCACAAATTTTAAAGAAGGATTGATTTTTTAAAAAAAATTTCAACTGCCTTCCTTCTACTGGCCCACTTGTACCCTAAATATCCCAATATTGAGCTGGATCACTAGTTTAAGAAAGTTAATAATGAATTAAATGTGAATTATGAAAAAATTTTAGACTAATAATATTAATTCAAATTCAGGCAATTCATAGAAAGACCATATAAATAACTCAGATTTTAATATGTGAGAAATTTAAAATAATGTTAAATTGACTTTCTGGTTAATTACTATGCTATAGCACATATATTTACGTGTATATATAAATATATATAGTACCTATATGCTATAAATATATATTTATCCAAGTCAGAACAGAAAGAAATTATGCTTCATAGGCATTTAACAAGAACTTGAACATTTCACTCACTTAAAGAGATGGTTATAGTTCTTTAGAATTTTCAGCAAAACAATTATTTAGTAGTTGAGTTTGTGATTTAAATGTATTTAAAGTAAACAAGTAAATTACAGCATAAAAATTCTGGTAAGAATTATATTCTCAGAAATAACTAAATGTTTTTATGTAAACCAGTATAACTACAGTTGCACAAATACTTGCAGGCTATTTATAGACTAATTGCAAATGATTGGTTTAAAAATGATCGTTAACCAACTGGTTGCTTTTTATTTTGTTCTTTTTATTTATTTTCTAATATTTATTTATTTTTAAGTATATCTTTATTGTTGAAAGTATTACAGATGTCCCTCTTTCCCCATCCAAATAGGTTCTGAGAAGGCAACTACATGAGTGCTGTTTGTATTTCGAGTACCTAGCACAGTCTCCAACACATAGAAATCAAGTAACTGGGTAGGTTGAAAGGAGGGAGGGATGGAAGGAACCATGACATCTACTGAACTGATTATTTTTATATCTTGTATATACAAATTTAGAGAAAAAAAAACATATACTGCAAGGCTGCCCTTATATGAATACTGTATGATCTCTTGTGCATTGGGGCCATCTGCTAATTTGTGTGTCATTTGATTTATAAATAAGCAGCTGAGATTGTGTCTCAGTTGCTCATGGTATTTAGGTAGCTTTCATAGGGCGAAATCCGTCCTCCATCTCTGTGCCTAATTTTCACTTAAAGCTGGATTTATCTGGCCCCAAGGAACTGGCATTTAAAGTCTCATTTAGTAAGCATGTCTAAGACACTTCTGCTGTTGACTGACTAAACCTTTGGCTTCTGTGTAAACATTTGGTGCCATCTGGATGAGTATTTAATAACTCCCCAAAGAGAAAGGGTGGGAGCAGCACAGTCATATTCCTGGGAACTAAAATTAGTGGATAAATCATGTGAAGTAGCACTGTTCTACCTTCCTCCACCTGTCTCTTCTGACATGACATGCAAAGGCCGAAAGAGAAAAGAGGGAAAGAAGCATTAACCAGTTGCCTCATTTTAAAACAGCCTTGCTTCTGGAGCTTCACTTAGGGGTTTTAGCAAAACTCTACTATAAAAACAGCAGTATGTTTATTTCAGGAGAAGCTGGTGATAGTGAGTAATAGTAAGGATATAAACATACACTCAGTTTTAAGAAGCTATATGTAAAGACACACTACATTTATATAAAATTAAGATTTTAAAAACAAATGACAAAGAACCTGTACTTGTTATAGCTCCATATTTAAATGTAAGGATTTATAGCTATATTTTAATGTTCAGAAAAAGGCTAATGTAAAAATGCCATCATTCAAAAATACATATAAACCATAAAATATTTACCTTTCATAGAGAACTTTTATGTGCAAATCTTTATGATTTCAGAATAATTTATCAGCATATACCTTTAACATAAATTTGCATGATAATCTTAGATACACTGTATTTTAATCAAACAAATCAAACAAATGTGGGTTATTATACGTCTTCCTTATTCAGTATTGGTTTTAGCTCACATATATGCAGTCAAATGCTGCATGGTGACATTTCGGTCAATGACAGACCACATATACAACACTGGTCCCAGTAGGTTACAATGGAACTGAAAAATTCCTATTGGCTAATGACGTCATATCCATCGTAATGTGTAGCGCAACACATTACTCACCTGTTTGTGCTGATGCTAGTGTAAACAAGCCTACTGTGCTGCGAGTTGTATAGAAGTGTAGCACATGCAATAATATATGGTACATAATGCTTGATAATGATAATAAATGACTATGTTACTGATTTATGTACATATATAAAATATATACATACATTTATTGCTGACGGTATTGTGGATGTCCCCCATTCCACCCCCCTTTGACCCTCTCCACCCAGCCCCTGCCCCACCCAGGCCCTCATCACATTATTATTGTGTTCATAGATTTTTATGGTTATTTTAGAGTGTAGCCTCTCTACTCATAAAAAGAAAGTTTGCTGTATAACAGTGTGCCTGGTTACGTAGGCAGCAGTCTCATATGTCTCATACTTAGTCTCTTAATTGCATCATTTTCTCTTGTACTTGATTTAATCTTATGTTGTTTTCTACAGTAACATGACATACAGCTTGTAACCTAGGAGCAATACGCTGTATCATATAGCCCCGGTGTGTTGTGGGCTATCCCACCTAGGTTTGTGGAAGTACAGCCTATGATCTTCACACGATGACAAAATTGCCTAATGACCCATTTCTCAGAATGTATTCCCATTAGCAGCACATGACTGTAAATATCTTCTTTGTAAATTATAAATAGCAACAGAAGAGACAGTTTAAATTCATCGGTAACTCACTTTTCCCCAGCTTTATTAGGATAAAACTGACATATAGTATTGTGTAAGGTTAAGGTACAGCCTGATGATTTTATACATGTATATATAGTGAAATGATTACTACAATAAGGTTAGTTAACACCTCCATCACCTCACATAAATACTTTTTTGTGTGTGCATGGTGATATCATTTAAGTCCAGTCTCTTAGCAACTTTCAAATATATAATACAGCAGTGTCAACTGTAGTCACCATGCTATACATTAGATCCCCAGAACTTACTCATCTTATAACTAGAAGTTTGTACCTTTGACCAATATCTTCCAATTTCCTTTACTGTCCACCCCAGCAGTCACCATTCTACTATCTGTTTCTATGAATTTGGCTACTTTTTGGTTCTGCATAAAGGTAAGAACACTTACTATTTGTATTTCTGACTTATTTCATTTAGTATAAGGTTCTCAAGGTCCATCCATGTTGTCACAAGTGGCAGGATTTCCTTCTTTTTATGGCTGAATAATTGTGTGTGTGTGTATATATATACATATATATATATATGACATACTCTTTATCCATTCATCTGTCGATAGACACTTAGGTTGTTTCAATAATGCTGAAATGAACATGGAAATGCAGATTATCTCTTTAAAATACTGATTGCATTTCTTTTAGATATGTACTCAGAAGTGGGATAGCTAGATCATGTGGTAGTTTTATTTCGAATTTTTTGAGTAACCGCCATACTGTTTTTCACAGGCGCTGCACCAATTTGCAGCGACCAGTATGCACAAGGGCTCCCTGTTTCTCCACATCTGGGTGGCCTTCCATATGGACTCTGCAAGATGGTTAGTAGGATCCATGTTTTTTGCTGCCCTCTGAGAGCCCTGGCTGCTATTCTCCCAGCTACTCCCAGCAGCCGTTAATTAACATTATTGTGGCAATCATTTTACAATCTATACATGTATAAATTCACTACATTGTAAACATTAAACTTATACCGTGTTAAATGTCAACTATATAAAGCTGAAAAAATGAAATAGCAAGAGAATACTTCTTTAAATAAAATTATACGCTTGTCTCAAAAAAAAAAAGCTTAGGTTTCAGAGTCAAGCAGGTATCTGAATATATAAGTTCTGTCACTTACCACCTCTGGAACCCTGGGCAAGTGAACATAGTTAACTTGTAGTTTTCTAGTCCTCAGTTCCCTCACCTGTTATGTGGTAATAATCATTTTCTATCTCACAAGGTGGTATAAGGAATGATTTGGATAACACAGAGTAAGCATTCAATAAATGTTTGCCATTTATTATTGTCATTATTATTATTACTTAGGATATATCAAGATTTTTTAAAGAACAGTTATCAGTTCAATATACAAGAAAGGATGAAGAAAGAATGATCCATTGGTTAGTTTAAATCAGTTTTAAAAATCTCATATTTATTTCTTCAGAACATTAATACTGTACTTGTTGTAAGCTATCATAATAGCTTACGGTGTTTAAACAATAGTAAATTTAGAAGTAAACTAATTAGTGAATCTGTTATCCAAAAAAGGCTGGAAATACATCAAAGTGATTTGATTAATTTTTTTATTTTCAACCAGCTGTGCTTGTTGAAAATATGCCTAGCAAGAGATCCTCAGCCCTTCACCTTAATCTCTTGTTTTCTTGTCTCTGAGCTACAGATTACAGTGACTCTCTCCCTCCTCCCCTCTGTCCTCCTTCTGTCCTCCCTCTATGCTCCCTCTGTCCTCCCTTCCTCCCTTCCTTCCTTTCTTCCTTCCTCAGTTTTTTTTTTTTGCAGTCACATTGGAGTTCTCTTCATATTATCTATGAATATGAATCTATAGAAGGATTCAAATGCTGTCAAATGGATCCCATTGTGGAATCTTAAACGGGATCTCATTTCTTCAAATAATAAGGGAGTTTGGCGCGCACTGCATTTGCAAAGGACAGCGCCGTTTGGTTGGTTTTCTCAGTGAGAGGTTTCCCGTCATTGGAGAGTGGAGTAAGGTGGTGCTGGTGGCTGGCAGAGAGACTGCAAGGTGGTGGGAACGGGGAAGGTGAAATAAAGGGTAAGAGCTGTTGCAGGTAAATTCAATTAATGAAACTCTTTCTAGGCCTCTGGTCTATGTTTTATACCATTCCCTCACCTTCGCCTCTCACTCCTTCTACACTTGGCCTCTCTTACTCCTTTATCCATTTACTCCACTGAGACCCAATTATATAGAACCGGTTCTAAGAAACAGTAGAAATAAGAAACAGGGCAGCATTTAATTAAAATAGAGGAATAGTTTTATAGATTGAATTTCTGAAATAAAATGGTTCTACATGATTTTTAAAATTTAAAATAATAGCCAAAGCACGGTAATCCTCAGGGACATGGACGTACCAGTGATAAACACAATCCACAAAAATGTTCTGTATCAAATAGGATTGCCCTGCATCAGAAAACTCAGAGTTTCAGTGTGCTCAGCTACTATGCCTCTCAACTTCTTATTAAGCAAAATATGAATTAAAGTAAAATAAATATAGTGTGCGTGTTTTAGAGGGGAAAGAAGCGTTCGACTTTTTTCCCTTATTTATTCAGGGCAGTTCAGGTCTGTATGCCTAGTCCCTGGAATTCTATGCGCTGGGCCTGACAATGCTGGGTCCTGCTCGAGACGGGGCTGCTGAGGGACGTGCAGGTGTGTTGTAAATGTGGAGATGGAAGGCCATCCTCTATAATCAGGACCCAGGAACTAAATCACAGGTATTCACAGAGTCTGCATGTCCTGGAAGCACTTCCGAAAGTAATCAAATCAGGTTGGGTGTTTTTGATAAAAATACTGAGATAATGAGTAGTCTTAACATGTTTGCTCAAACTCTGAAAGAGGAAGCTGTGGAGAAAAGTATTCGACACGCCTTCCAAGCAGTAGTTCTCATGCTTGGCTGCACATTGGAAGTGCTGGGGGAAAATTTAAACAGACCAGAGATTCTGACTTTTCTGGCATGGGGTGCAGCCTGGGAATTGGAGTTTTTAAAGCACCTTAGGCGATTCTAATGTGCGGTCCAGGTGGAGAGGCACTGATCTGTGGAATGAAGCAGAGAGTCTGCAGCACAGCTGGGGATTGGGTGTTAAACACTTGTGACTCCAAGTGTGGTCTAAGGACCAGCAGCATCTGCATCTTCCTGTCACAAATGTTAGAATCTCAGGCCCACACCTCAGACTTATGGAATAAAATATGCGTTTGAACAAGACCCTGAAGGTTCCTATGCACATTAAGTTTTGAGATGTATTAAGGCACCTGAGCCCACAGGAGTCCTTGAATGGCTAAGTTAAGGCTATAATTAAAGGTACTTTCCTAGCCCTAATCTCCTCCACTTAACCACGCAGGCTTCAATCTTAAT
Organism: Miniopterus natalensis; assembly: GCF_054644295.1. NCBI lineage: Eukaryota > Metazoa > Chordata > Mammalia > Chiroptera > Miniopteridae > Miniopterus > Miniopterus natalensis. The sequence continues at coordinate 32,196,193 of NC_142085.1, read as the reverse complement.
TTAGTTTTACTACTATGCCTCCAGAATGGAATGAGATATTTCTTTATCACCATACATAAGTTGAATTTAAGATGAAAGCCAGACTCCTTCAAAAGTCTAAAGGAATTTTCCAAGTAGGAAAAAAGCTTGTTCCAATCTAGTGCCCACAAACAGTGGCTTTCAACTCCCTCTGCATATATAGCTACCAGGAGAGCTTTTTAAGTGTACTGGTTCCACATCATATCTATTGAATTATAATTTCTGGGAGTGGAGACACACATTGGTATGTTTTAAAACTCTCCAGCGGAGTTCAGTGTGCAACTAGCTATGAGAACCACTGTGGATGAACTCGAAGTTTATTGACTCCTATATATCAGTGCATTTCATTCAAATATAGTGGAGTCAGTCATTTTAGCTTCCTTGAAGACTGTTATCAATCACTTCATTAAAATGTATCAATATGTGTGATATGGTAAATTAAATATTTAGTGCATGGTAATTTGGCATTCATTTAAGTTCATCCCTATTTCATAGTTAACAGCTGATTATCTACATTAATAAAGTAATGACAAGTATATAGATAGTCATAACCAAATAATGCTAATATTTTACTTTATGAAATAAAACATTTCATTTCATTGTCTTATTGCTTTGACATATCTTTAGATAAGTATAACAATTAGCTTATACTCCCTTCGGTATCTGTCAGCTGAATCGTGCAGAGACATCTGTAGGGTGCTACTTGGCAGGAAAACATTAGCCTCCACTAAAACTCCACAAAACAGATGCAGCCCAATACAATTTTCTGATTGCAGGGTCAAAACTTCGTATCAGGTGAAATGATACCCATAAATTGCATTTCGTCTTCAAACACAAATTGAAAACAACGAGGACATCTGATAACTAAATGAAGTGATTGAGCAAATAGCTTAATTAAAGAAAAATAAGCATGTGACTTAAGTAAAATGAGCAGGCTTAACCCTGAATCACTGCCAAATAATTTTTAAAATAAACTCTGCATGGTATAAAAATAGAATAATATGCTGATTAAACTTCCTCTAAATAAAGTTTTTATTTCCATCTTGAAAACAGAAGTTTCAAGCACAGAATTCCATTTTCAGTTGAATTTCGTTCTTCCTAAGTTAGTCATCTGTTTGGTTGCTTAGATTTTCCATTTATAAATAAGTATTTGTCCTTTAAGTAAGCACTGCAAGGACTATTTGTGTAAGATGTTTCGAAGGTATTCTCCAGAATGACATTTTCAAGTAAAAAGAGACATGTAAATGTTATCAAAGCCATACAGCCTTTGAGATCCCTGTGCTGCTCTGTTGGAAAAAGCTCCCTCCAGATGCCAGAAGACTTCTTTAAACATGACCTTCTATAATCAGGACAGGTCTTTGAAAATGGATGACTTAAATTCTTAACTTATGTCATTAGGTAATACCAGCATTAAATTTGAGAGACCTTGGGCTACAAATAATCTTATTTTAAAAACTTTCTTCTTTTCTATTAGGTTTAGAGTCATTCTTATATCAAATCTTTAAGTTAAATGAGAATCCTTAACGGCCTATGAACAAAATCTATGACAGTAAATTGTATCTAATATAAGATGATTACATATTGATGATTAAATTCTTAATAAATGATGAAGCACTTAAATGAGAATAATCCCATTATGTGCACATTGTAAACTTTTCTCAAATCTGTTACTGAAGTATTACCATTTTACCACTTGCAAATCTTAAGACACAAATCATATAGAAAAAAACAATGGTCTTGGGCAGGTTTGGAGGAATGTAACTTAAATAGGTAGCTGTTTTTATCACTGGGTGATTATGGTTTATTTTGTTCTTTTAGTCTTCAGAGTAATTCGAACTGTCTCTGCTTCCATTAACTTTAAATGTCATGTCAAGAATGTCTAATCAAACATTTAAGTGGTAAAATTATGAACCATATGGAAGGTAGAGAAAATTGCTCAGGACAGGTACTGCTTCCAGACTTTTCTAGTAACACCTATATAACCTCAGGTTAAGTACTTCACTATTGTGAGTAGATGCCCCATCTTTAGCATTTGGAGGTTTGGCTAGATCCACCTTGATGTCACTATCAATTCTCAGAATACCCTATGGCTTAAATTCTGGTTTAGTCATGATGTAGTGTAAACAATAAATAGGATAACATATTTCAATTTTGCTTTTTGATTTTAAGAATACTTACGGTTAAGGCTGGTGGTCCTGGAGGTCCTGTATCTCCCTAAAATAAATTTTAAAAGGTTGTAATTAACCAACAGTCTCTTTTTACACATGATGTTTATAAACTTTCTGAAATGGATAGCAGCAATATCTAGATAAACTCTGAAGTGAAAAAAAAATAGAAGTTTATCTGCACACTGAGCAATGTGTCATAGGCTTTTAGCTCTCATGATATAAATACCACCTGGTGCACCCCCATGCTTTTTGGAGAACTTGTTTTGAAAAGTTAAGGTAATCTAATTTCTATTCTTTTTTCTACTAATCCAAAATTAGAAAGAATATCTCTTCAAATATGATTCCTTGCCAATGGAGCAGCTGAGAAGTGTCACATCAATAGACAATTTTTTCTGACAAAGTTAGTATGAGGATCAGCAGAAATAATAAATGGATGTCCTCACTTCAAGCCTCCCAGCTGCAAGAAGTGGTCCCACTGCCTCTTCTAACGCTCTGCTGAATTGGCATTGCACTTGCCATCAATTGTAAGAGGCTTTGCCTATATTTATGTATTTTTAAATACTAAAATTGCTTTGGTGATGTATATGAATACAAATTACCAGGTGGATGTATTGACAAACTAGTCAAAACCTTCAAAAAATGGTTCATCTGAAAGTTCACTATTTTCTGATTTATAAATGTCACCTATATGCCTTATTGTATCAGCAGCCCTGTTTAATTCATAAGAACTCAAAGTCATTAAGACCAAGCATCACAGCTACGATCGGTGTTTAAGTGGACACTATCGAGGCCATATGCTGTGTGGCATGGGGCGCTGGGACCTTGTATTCTCACTTTGAGAGTATCTCTATGACTTTCTCTTTTCTCATCTAATAGAGTCATCTCAAAAGTTAAGACTTAGCATTGTGTAATCATTATTTGGGGGAACAACTGAATATAAATAACCAGTCATTGTTAAGAAACATTGATGCAGCTTAAATCACTCACTGGGGACCGATTTACAGGACCAGCTTTAATGCAGAGGTAAATATTGAAGACAGACAAGGGTTTCTAAATGTGCTGATGGTGAAGGAAAAAAATACAGCGTAAAACACCTACACGTACAACTCTCATCAAATTGGGATCATCCAATGACCTTGTGCCAAACGACTCTTGCTTTTACTATTTCTTAATTCCCTTTTCAAGGTCAATTGCCAATATGCCATTATAAAATGGAATATAAGGAAAGGTGGCAGGAAATGGAGCATTTAGACTAAGACTGAGATACAAAATTAGCCTCCTTCCCCAAAGGCCACCTGCCTCAGCATTAGGGTAGCAGCTCAGTGCTGCTGGCAAAGTTCCCTGGTACAGGACACGGTTGCTAATTTGGTGATGGAATACCTAACGCTGTTAAGCAAGGGAGAGAAAAGGGAAATCTTATACACACAAATTAATGTCGACTAGCAATTGTGCATTTAGTCTCTTCAAACTAATTAAATGAACCGAAAAGGCTTTTCTTGTTCAGATGCTTTTAACATAACAGCCTTTGGTGAATTTTAACAAAATTAACTTCTGGCAGTTAAAAGGCATCAATGAAAAGTCACTGCATAAGTTCTTAGGGGTTTTCTTAAGAAACGGTTGGCACTTTTCTCAGTGAATATAATACCTTTTCTCCTTTTGGGCCGGGTGGACCACGAGGACCCAAGTCACCTTTCAAACCCTGTACAAAAAAATAAAAAAATAAAACCAATGTGATTTCTATACAGTGCACAGAAAGCTTCAATTTCTAACAAGTCATTAGTCACAAAATAAATCATAATTTACTGAACTCCCAATTCCCATTCTTCAGTGTGTAGTATGGAGAGAAATAGAGACAACTGGTGGTGAAATGACAAGCAACATCTGCGCTGTGGTGGGTACAGATACGTTAAATCAGTGTGAGTCCTGCATACTGCATATTTGTGCAACTTTGCTTCCTGCTAAAATTACATTAATTCACCATCTGGGAGAACATCATTTAGATCTATATGAGCTTTTAAGTATCCACTTTGGATTAAATTTGTAGATGTTGTAAATACCTCTGATTTAGCATTGATTTGGCCTTTAGAAAGCTTGTCCCCCAAATTTAAGATTTAAATCGAAAACATTTTTATGTCTCCATCAAGAAATCTAATTGTGGGGGGGGAAAGAAATGAAAGATGTATTCTTTTCCTATCATTCACAAAGCTGGAACTAAAATGTAATCTCTTTTCTGTTTTAAAGTATCTTTTAGTTCTCTAATTCCTCTCTCTTTTTTTTTTAAACCTGGATTTATAAAGCTATCAAAGTGAAACTATATAAGACATAGCACATCAGGTACATATATTCATGAGACTTGTAGACTCTTAGATTTTTTAGTGGGTATTTAGTTGACCTGACTCAGAAATGACAGCTTTCAGAAAATCACAACAGATTTCACCAGAGGAGATCAGTTCTACAGCCGAAAGTACTCATAGTATAAAGAGAAAGCAAGCTAGATAGACACACCCTGACTGTGCGGTAAATAGGAAAAAACATCTTTCTTGTACTTGAGTTAGGGAAGAACAATAATGGAAAAAAGAAACGTTCTGAAGCCACACAATGCACAGTAAATCTAGGCGTCTTACTGTTCCTGAAGGACCCAGCTATCACTGCTCTGGCGGTCGGCAATAAATAAACAATGCCAAATGCCATCACCTGGAGCGTACTCAATACAGAAGCCAATTATAAATTTAAAGGGGCAAAAGAAAACTGGAACTTAAAATCTTGTTCCAAAGAGTATGTGAAAACTGTAGTCTTAACACTTTAAGAAAAAAAAATTGATGGATGAAAATAGCATCTAATTGGAAAAAAACCTTTGTAGTTGCATAAACACCTTTGTGGATGAAATTTATAGCTGTTTCCTCCATCATTACCTTGGAGTAGTTATAGAACACGGATGAGTGAAAAATTAAATCACATTTGAGATGTGATACGCTCTTATTATTTGAGATATCCATTCCGTCCCAAATCAAGCAGCACAAGCTCTAAATTTACCCATGCCTCTGGAGTAAAAGTTGGCGCCTGCATATTCTGAACACTTGCAGGAGGAAAACGCACAGTTCTGTGAATAGATTTTATTCTCAGTTCACTCATTCACTCACCCATTTAGTCAATAAACACTTATTGTATGCCTGTGTGCAGTCGCTCTCCCAGCCTTCAGACCTGCACTGCCCAGTACAGTAGCCAGGAGCCGTGTGTGCCCTTCGAGTCCTTGAAACGTGGCTAGTCGGAATTGAGATGTACTGTGAGCGGAAATACTACTGGCTTTTTAATATTTGGTACAAAAACTACTTATTAATAATAATAAATTACCTATTAATACTTTTTATGTTGCTTATATATTGAAATGATAAATAATATTTTGGATAAGGGATTAAATAAAATATGTTATTAAAATTCGTTTCACCTGTTTCTTTTTACTTTTCCTAATGTGGCTACTAGAAATGTTATATATTTATATGTGTCTTGAATTTGTAACATTATATTTTAAAATAATATTATATACATAATATATAATATACAACATAACGTATTACTATCAGATAGTGTTATATAGGGATAAAAAAAAAAAAAAGAAGTTCACAAAGACTCTCTCCTTGACCAAATTTAGTCAGGCTCCTCTGAGCCTTCTACTTGATTAGGCCTCAACCTTGTCCCCATCTTGTTCCCCACCCCTGATATTAGATCAGGCTCCTCATCCCCCACCCGTGACATCTTTGGCCTGCCATTAGCAAGAGTCCCCCTACCCTTGATCTCTGCTCTTAGCAATTCTCCATTTGCTGACCCGTCACTCTGTGGGTTGGCTATAAATCCCACTTGTTCTGTTGTATTCAGGGTTGAGCTCAATCTCTCTTTCCTACTGTAATACCCCTATAGCAATAGTCTTGAATAAAAAAATCTCTCTTACCATTTTAATAATCTTTCCTTAACAAAATCAAGACCCCTGCCCTTATAGAACTTATGTTCAAAGAGAAGAGTGGCTGACAACAAACAGGTCAACATGCTAAATGTGATAAACTTGAAGGAAGAGAGAACTGCTCCTTCAGTCGGGGTGGTTGGAAACAGCCTCTGTGTGGGAGTGAAACTTGTTTCACAAGACCCAGCCATGCAATGATCCTGGGGAAAAGCGTTGGGGGTAGAGGAAAGGGCTAGCTAGCCCAAAGCCCCCAGGGTGAAAGGAGTCTCATGAGCAAGCAGGTAAGGAGCCGGAGGTTAAGTCAAGGTTAGCCAGGGGTCATGGCACATAGAGAATTGCAGGCCATGGTAAGAAGGACAGGTTTTATTCAAGGACAGTGGGAAGTCACTTATTGTTTTAAGTATGGAAATGACATGATATGACTGTGTTAAAAAATAAATCACTTTGGCTACAACATGAAAAAAGACTGAAGGCAGCAAGAGTGGAAGCAGAAGAGGGGCTATCACAGCTTTCCAGGCAAGAGAGCAGGGCGGCCTAGACTGGGTGGTGGTGGGAGAGAGGAGAGAAGTGGTTGGATGGGCACACACTGGAAGGCAGGACTTGCAGATGCACTGGAAGTGAAGACAGAGAAAAGGAGGCATCAGGGCTGATTTGCACTTGGCTTAAATAACTGGCTAGGAGGTTGTGCCATTTACCGAACTGAGAAATTTACTAAAAAGAGGTTTTCTCTCTTCTTACTGGTGTAACACTATCCATGAAGAAAGAGATGGCCAAGAAAGACACCAAAGATCCATTCCTGCAAGACTAAGCCCTCTTATCCTATGAACTTATGAATATGAAAACATTATTTTTAAAAATAGAAGGAAACATTAAACATCACATATAGGAAGACAGTTAACTCTGGGGTGGGGTGTGTGATTACACTGAGTTCTGGGTACGTCGTTTTCCAGTAATTAGTATGATTCACAATCATCATGTTACATGTTACAAAGATATTTTTAGGCATAAAATAATTTTTCCCCCTGGTATTTCTGCCTGACAAACTAACCCTAACTACAACTTCTGAGAAGGAACTTACTGACCGCTGATTGTAGCTAACTATCCCTAGTTCAAACAGCTCTGGTCAGGAAGGGGGCAGGGAATGATGTAGCCAGTTACAAGTTGATACGAATACTGAGTGCTGCTATAGAAGCAGAGAGCAGGCACGAAGAGCAGTTCCCAGGGATGCCTAAGTCTACTGCAGGTGGAGTTCAGAAGAGTCAGGAAAGGAATCAAATTATTATTATTATTGTTATTAATATTAATCTTCACCCAAGGATATTTTGATTGATTTTAAAGACAAAGGAGAGGAGGAGGAGGGGAGAGAGAAAATAGAAGGAAACAGAGACATTGTTGTGAGAGAGAAACATGCATCAGTTGCCTCCTGTATGTGCCCCAACCAGGGATTAGACCCGAAGCCTAGTTATGTGACCTGACTGGGAGTCGCACCTGCAACCTCTTTGGCACCTGGGATGATGATGATGCTAAACCAACTGAGCTACCCAGACAGGCAGGAGTTGAATTTTATGCATAATCCTGAGTAAGTTATTTAAGCTTCCCTGTAAAACACACATAAATAATAGTTATCTTGAAAGGCCGTTCTGAGAATCATATATTGTAAAAACACTTAGCACATGGTAGGTACTTAATAAATGCTATTTTTACTTTTGAAGTCCAAGTTGAATGGATAATTAATACTTCAGTTTTGCACTCACTTTGATGGATATGTACAATTGTGCTTTAACTCACATAAGGGATAAAATGCAATTGAGAAGCAGTGCATTTGTCAAGCTTCTGCCTTTATGGCCATTGAAGTGGGCCCATGTAACTCATGTCTTCCTGTGACAAAGTACAATGTTTTTAAGGCCCTGGCATCATAGCAGGCTCTGAGAAGCAGATCTGTAATGCGTTCCTCAAGTGCAATTTCTATCCTCATGTCACACTGGTGCTGCTATCAATGGGGAGACAAAGATATAGCACTTACCATAAAGCATAAAGAATCGAATGGAACAGACTCTGAATTCAATATTGAATAAGGCAGGCATCTATTATCAAGGTTCTCAATAAAATTCATGTATATAAAAGTTCTCGAAAGCACAGTAGTTGACTCTGTATGCTGTGCAGAGACAGGGCCTCATCTAAAGGCAAGCAGAAAGCTGAAGGGCGATGATAACCACATTTATAAAAGCAGGTAGATGATGAAACTAATTTTTATTGGAAGAGCTACTCATAATATGTGCATCTTTGAACATCAAAAGATGATACAAAATAATGTTATTTGTTAAAATTTTTAACCCATCCATTAATTCTTTACCTGTCTTCCACTGACTGCATCACCTTCCCCTAGCAATGGCGCCAGCTGTTGCCGGCTGGTAGCTTTGTGATTTCAGTATTTTTGTAGTCAGTATTATAGATTGGATTGGTATAAGGAGATTAACATGATTATTTTAGGAACATCAGATGCTGCAATTCTGATAAGGGATGTTTGAAAGACAATAATAAAGATGCAGAGGAAGAGACTAAATTCAGCGATTGAAATCTACTATTTCTAAGATTATATAGCCACACAAAAACAAATAAATAAAAAGTTATTTCTATTAGAGATAAATGTGTTTTATTTTACACAGTTTCTAAAAATAACAAATATTTATATAGCTCTTACTGTATGTGAGGTACTGTACTACATACTACATGCTTTACATATGATAAGCCCTGTAATCCTCAAACAAAAGCCTATGAGTTAAGTGCCATTAATATTAAGACCCCATTGTGTAAATGAAGACACTGAGTCACAGTGAGCATAAGCAATGTACCAAGTAGTATGGAAGCCAGGCAGTGGCCAAGCTGGGACCTGAGTCCAGGTAGTCTGGCTTCAAAGGTTACACTAATAACTTTGCAAGGCTCCCTCTCAAGTCTGTTCTAAGATGCCATTGTGGAATGTGTCCCACAGTAGGCCACAGGCCAAATAATTCAGTTATAAACTAGATTGTCTTAGAGTTGGGGTCTTATATTTTGAAAGCTAAATTCTAGCAATTCAAAATTTTGACAACTGCAATTATATGTCTGAAATGCATTATTTAAACTATATATTTGGTATGCATTATTTAAACTATATGTGTTTAGTCCAATAACTTTAGTATAATACTCCAATACCCTGGAGATCAATCACAGTTTATATACACACACACACACAGACAAAGAAGGAGAGGCAGAGAGAGTCAAGTTTGAACTTAGACGGATATCAAAGATTTCTTTTTTTTGTTCTAATGACTAAGATTTTCTACTGGCAATCCTGCCCTTGTAAGACAGTCCCACATAGCAAAGAAATGTCTTGTCCCAAATGCCAGCAGTATCCCCTGGAGAAAGACTGAACCATTGCATCCTCCCCTTTAATAAGGTTTACACTTTCTGAAGCGAGCTTGCACATTTTGTGGGGAAGCTGGCACAGAGGAAATTATTAAAAGATACATTTACATCAAGATATATGTACTATGCAAGAATAAAGACTATTAAAAGACTTATGATTCATTTAGGAGGAATATTAAATTCTTCCAACTTTCTCTGACTTGGAAAGTAGCTGGAGTGAGCTGGCCCATAGAGTTATAATCCCCATCGTGGCTTGATTTCAATTCAAATTGAAATAGCTACTGTAATACTCTCCATGCCCTAAGAAGGTGTACCTGTGCTTATTGAAACTCAGAGGCAACTGTCATAAGTGCTGAATGATTTTAGTTTGCAGAGTCCGTTTATTTCTGCATTGAAAAACAATCACGAGGGTGGCATGATTTCGTGGGAAAATAAGAGACTTCTCAGTAAAACATATGGGGTTAAGGGCTGATTTTACCATTTTCTAGAAGAAGTTTTCTTTCTTTCTTTTTTTTCCCATAGGCGGAAGCTTACAATGCTATATTGCACATCGGGAAAATTTGTAAAAATCCAGATTGGCCTCCTGTCCACCCAGCTATAAAACTGCTTGACTCTGAAATCGGCTAGCTAGCCCGTAAAGCTGGACTGAGGATCACATTTCAAATTCCTCATGAAAACAGTTGATAAAACAATAAGCCACCACCACCAATGACTCTTCACTCCCGGCGGTGGCAAAGGGGAAAGAGGGGGACTTCCATCGCTTTTCTTATTTCTCCTTCGTCATGACTCCTGAGTATCTTTGGCAAAATTAAGGAAAGGAAAATAAAACCATCTGCATATTAATTAAGTAACCAAGTGAGAAAAGTTAGTTAATGTGCTATGCCATGCTTTCTGATGTACCTAACGAGCTACATTAAACAATGCTGATGCTAAAGAAATAACAGCCTTTGACTGGGGGCATGTGAAGGACACTTCCAAGGTTCCTCGAAGTGGAGAGGTCAGAGTCTGAGCAGGCTGGGGGCTCTGTCTACAAGGTGAACTCCTCAGACCTGGGGCTCACACAGTGGCTGCCAGAGTGTTAGGGCATGTGATGGGCCCTCAAATACACGAGTATATCGATTAATTCCAGAAAGCCAAGTCACCTTACGTTCAGAGACCATAATTTCCCCCTCCCCAAATCTGTAAGTTAATGTGAACACATTTTAGGTTCTGACCCCTTAAGACTCCTTCCAGTTTTATTCCAGTATTTCGGACAACCTTTCTCTACTTCAGTTCTAATATTATCTTAATAAACTTCTAAAAATATATCGTCTACCTCAGGGAGTCCACATGTATGTAGCTCGGTTATCTTTTGCCACAATATAGTTAATTTCTTTCCACATGCCTACATTTCTTGTGAGATAACATCCTTCCCATAATAAACAGTCAAAAGCCTTGGGCTATTTTTATCTTTTCACTGTAACCAAGTACCAAATTGTATATATTCTACCTCTGCAGTATCACTATTTGTGCCCTCCCTTTCATCTCTGTTTCCTAATTCAGGCTCTACTTACTTATATTTTAGACTATTTTAACAGTCTCTCAGTTTTTAAAATGAAACATTAGCAAATACTTATTGAGAACTTATTCATTCCAAACATTTATGAAGTACTAGAAAAGGTCTTTGCTTTCACGAACAGTATGAGAGAAAAAAACAAAACACGCAGGCAAAGGTCCCAGTTCTCTCTGTTTTATAGAACACACTATAAAACAAATCATTTACCACAGTTGGACCACATGTCCCCTCTGTTCAGAGGAGGAAGGACAAGTATCCTCACGAAAGAACTTTCAGGCCTGTGGCTCCAGCTGTGCCCGTTTTATTCTCCCCACTGCCTTACATGGAGCAGGAACCCCAGAAACCTGGAGGGATGCTTTAAATTTCATCATGCTTTCAAATGTGCAGTTTTTGGTTTTTTTAAAATATGTCTTTATTGATTTCAGAGAGAGGAAGGAAGAGGGAGGGAGAGAGAGAGAGAAACATCAATGATGAGAGTCATTGATCAGCTGCCTCCTGCACGCCCCCAACTGGGGATCGAGCCCACAACCCGGGCATGTGCCCTGACCTGGAATCGAACCCCGATCGCCTGGATCCTAGGTCAATGCTCAACTGCTGAGCCATGCCCGGCTGGGCCAAATACGCAGTTTTAATAATCTCTTTGTAGGAAATCCTAGCTATGGGGACTTTAGAAACTATTCAAGGTTCATCTCTACAGACTCTGAGAAGTGATATTTCTCAGCTAGCAGCAGAACTGGGACACAAACTGGGCCCTGTTTTTCTACTCCAGAACCTGTACCACTAGCCCAGGTACCTCCAATGACAGGGGTAGGAGGTGAATTAGGGCTCCATTTGAATAAATGCATGGGCCCAGGGCTGTGACGTTCCATGTCCTGATGTGCGGTCGGGAGGGAGAGAAGAGGCAGAGGCTCCTTCAGCTGTAAGCCACTGGGGCTAGTTCCCATTCTCTGGTTTATAAAAGTGACTTCAAAGGTGAGAGAAAAAAGAGTGAGGGTCATACTAAAGATGTGAATGCAGACCCTTAGGTAGTAAATAAGAGTAAAGCTGTGCCAGGGGCGGGGGGGGGGGGGCGGGTGACCAGGCCGCATGCCACTGTTAACTATTAAGGTTTACTCTTGGGGCATTTCTCTTTTGGAGCCACCCTCCACTCGATGTCCCTCTTACTTTGTTCAAAGGCCCCAAGGATTGTAATGATCAGCAGCCCTTCCCACTTCAACGATTTGCCACATACAAGATGGATTTCGTAACACGTCTATGGTGTTAAGGAGTCACATCTAGCTTTGTTATCCTTTTATCCATAAAGGCCCTTCAGAACCTTTCAAAAACATTTTTATGCAAGTGAAAAGAGAAAATTGTGGGGGAAGAGTGATTCTCATTGTGGACACTTTCCCAGGTAAGTTAGTGTCTCTATAGTAAACGGTGAGTTTGATGGCCTCCAGTAAGATTAATCTACGTGTCCAAGAAAAACACAGATTTGGGCTAGCCTTCAAATTTCATCATGAGAACTGAAACAAAACCTCAGGGGATAAATATCCTGAAGTGAAGGGAGGAGACAGTAGGACCGGAGGATGTTACAGGCAAGAGTGTCCATGAGGTCGAGGAACCACGTGTAGTGGAGGGTGAGCCACACAGATACGCTTCTCCCTTCCTTTGCTTTTCATCGCTGTGATCTTACCTACACGGACCCCTCAGTAGGGGGAGATTTGGGGCAGGGTGAAAAGTGAGCCCTGGGAAAGAACCCAGGCCACAGCAGAATGTAAGAAGAAAAAGAAAGAAGGCGGCAGAAAAAATGCAAGCCAGAAACAAGAAAGAAAGCCCTGTTAAGGATGACACAATGGGTTTGACCTACATGGGTCCATGTATACACCGGCTGTTTTCAATAAATACCTGTACTGTTTCTGATTCGTGGTTAGGAGCCCGTGGATGTGGAGGGCCGGCCGTATGCATTGATTTACTCCATTTTATACAGAGTACTTGAGTATCCATGGATTTTGGTATCCACGGAGTCTGTGTGTGTGTGTGTGTGTGTGTATGTGTGTCCTGGAACCAATTAAGTTTTGGGGGAGTCAAGAGTTAAATGCAAATTTTTGACTGTGCAGGCTACTGCACCCCAAATCCCCACGTTGTTCAAGGGTCAACTGTATATAAAGTCAAGGAACTACCTGAAGTGAAATTAAAACCTTCAGGTCTCTACTGAGCCATGTGAAAAATTGCCTTGATTCTTATGATTGAGTCTTAATAGCATTAGATAGCCAACATATTTCAGTGGCAAAATGAAAAGACTATTAGAAAAAAGAGAGTTAGGCTTACATTTTGTCCATTAGTGCCAGCCAGACCTGGGTCTCCTTTTTTCCCTTGTTCACCCTAGAAAGAAACAATTTATGCAATGAAAAATATTATACATAAGAGCCTTTACTAACAAAAAAAACAAAAGAGTTACACTGTCTGGGTATTTATAACAATGTGATTACTTTGCTAATCCCTTAAAAGAAACATTTATTAAAAAAATAATTCTGAGTTCCATAACCAAAGAGAGGTTTAAAGGCTTACAGAAAAGCTGTATAAAAATGATTAGAGTGGAAATAAAACAAGTACTATTTATTTGTTTCTATAAGCAACAAGGAACTTTCTGTACAGCAATTTGACAATATATCTCAAGCGTCTTAAATCTGTTCGTTTCATTTGGCTCCGTGATTTCACTTCTAAGAATGTATCATAAGGAAATAATCAGAATAGGAAAAAGAAAAACAGGCCAGGTTATATTACTATTGGTGAGTATATAACTGGCAGAGGAATGGTACCCAATGGATCGATCTCTCTCACCTATCAAGTTCTCTTAATCTTGGCATTATTGACAATTCTTGGTCGAGGGCTCTCCTATTCATTGTAGGATGTTTAGTATCATCCCTGGCCTCTACTTACTAGAGGCCAGTAGCCAGCCTCTCCCCCACCCCCTCTACCCTCAATCTTGAGAAATAAAAATGTCTCCAGACATTGCCACATTTCCCATAGGGGGCAAAATTGCCTCCAGTTGAGAATCACTAATATATTATGTATTATACAGATATATGTAACAGATTTGTAATATGAAATATTACAGACTGAAACAACATGCTATAATAAACAACATGCACTTTATCAAGAATAAATGTGCAATCTTGTATTTAATTCTGGATGGGTTAGAGGGCCCTTTTAAAAATAAAAATATTAAAGGAGCAGAAGAAAATATAAGTGAACATAGCTCAGAGCTCATGGTAAGATTTCTCTAAGCATTAAAACCAACAAACAAAATTCATAATAGAATACATTTTATATTTGACAAAATGTTAGTGATATACTTGTAAGGCAACAATAAATACTCAAAGATAAATGACAAAATGAGGAAAAGTGCATGGTGGCTCACTGGTTAACATGCAGAGCTTTTATTGTTCATAAGAAAAAGAATAATATCCCAGTTGGTAACTGAGCAAAGGATACATCAGGTAATTTACTACAAGCAATAGAAAAGAAATGTAAGATGATGATAATATTTTAACTGGTATTAATTCATCAGGTTATATATATTGGGACTAGGAAAGCTCTAAAGCAGCTCCATTGTAAATTCTATCATTCTCTGGGGGAAAAAGCACTGGGAGTTCTATATCCAGACCCCCCCAAAAGATATTCAAGCACTGCATACTGAACAAAAGCTGACAATAGAAACCAGCTGTTCCTTTTTTCCTCCATTGAGAAGAAGAGTAAAAACACAGCACTACAGATTTAAGCTAGAATTAAAGAAAATTTATTTGCCATCAGAGGTTGGAGAGTAGATGCATTTAGACTGTTTCTCAGTGTTTGGATAAGTTCAAAAGCAGAAAAGAGTCAAAAACAAAACTAACAGAACATCTCTGGAGATTTCTTTGAAAATGCAATAAATCATTCTAGACTAATTGAAACTTAAATGCAATCCTAACCAAAGGAAAGAGTCTGAATGGGAATTAGATTGCGTTAAAGGTTTTCCCAGTGACTATTCTTTGACGAAACTATATAAAAAGTTAATGTCCTTCCAAACAAAACTGCAATGCTTTGGTATTTAAACTATTACATTCAGGTAAGTAGTGAAACCTTTTTATCGAGTCCGAATTAATCCATTATTATGCACAATGTACGTAATTATTGGCATTACTAATGTTTCAAGGTACTAGCAACAATATACTAGCTTCTATTCCATATGACTTACTACATGCCAGACTCCATGCCAAGTGCTTTTCATAGCAAGGACTCTTTTTAATTCCAGCAGCAACTACAAGTGGGTGTTCTCAACCCCATTTACCGATGACAAGTGAACAGCTCAGAGGATATATGTAACTTTCACATGGTCAAAGACCTCCTCCTATTACCTCAAGTTATTTGCTCAACTACTTTGATTTCCTAGGGACTTCATTCAATTGGTCTATTTTGACCTCGTACCACATGCCCTAGGCTTCCATCAGTTTTCAGCTCCAGTCGTGGTGTTCAGTTCCTATGGAGTCAACATTTCACCTCAAGCTCAACTCTCCTTCCTATCTTTGTTTTTCTGCCTCTGGGGCTTTTCTGAAACTGGATGATTTGTTCATCCCTAGAAAGGCAGCCTGGAAGGAAGTGTGTGTCTGGGGGTACATGTAAGGTCCCTGAAAGCAGTCTTCCACCAAAGGGTGACAGGAGTTGATGGACTAACACATCAGTTTCCTAGCCTGCAGAGACAATTGTGAGGCACATTCCACATGATTCCTCAGAGGTCCCCAGCATAACTCAGTCCCAGTTCCCTACAATGATAATCAGCTAAAAATACATCCTTTTATTAGCTTTTTCTTATTACCTGACTTATTCTCCCCATTCCCTCACACTTGTTCCTTGCCATCCCTCTCAAATAAACTACCTGCCCCAAGCATTGTCTTGAAACTTGTATCAGGGCAACCCAAGTGAAGATGATGTCTATCAGCCCCCAGTGTCTTCATTTTTGACCATACTCATGATCTACCCTTCAACTACTCTCTTATCACTGCTCTAAACACTCTGGATCTTCTCTGTCTTCCTGATGGTACCAACCTCAGTGAATCCAACTATCCATCTTCTCTCTTGTTCCTAGGCTGTTGACTAATTCTAGAGAAAATGATATAGCTGGGCAGTTAAGCACCACTATGAATTCATGATCACTAACCTCTTTCTAGGTCATTAAACTACCCTATTCCCTTCAAATCCTTAGTATTAGGGCTTCTGCTCTTACTCTCAGATGACCAAGCTTCCCACGGAGAAAAAAGAAGCCATCCAAGGAGCTTTCCCTTAATGCCTTGAAATCTATGAATTCACTTACATTCATACCATCATTTCCTCCATTCGCATGCATGGTAGAATTGTTTCATTCTCAGTTTAATGCTTTTCCCTCAACCTGTGCTTTCAATCCCATCTTCTTCTTTCTTCTCATGCAATTTATGTTTAAATGTGTGCCCTTTCCCAAGAGTCCTCAACATCCTTCCTCCTGCTCACTTCTTTCCAACTACAGTGAAACATGCTGTTGAATCTTCTATTGAAACAAAAATATCTCACTTGCATCTCTCAGTTTCTGCTTCATCTGCCTTCTTCCAATTTCAGATAAATTTACTGAAACAGACTCCCCACACTTCTTGTCTGCATTCCATTACTGCTCACTCACTCCAAAGTCCACTCCAGGTTGACCTGCACCCTCCCTGCTCCTCAAAAACTGCTCATTCCAAGGCCTCGGGTGACCACCATTAGACACCTTTTGGCCTTTTTTCTTCTTTGAGCCATCTGTAGCATCTGATCTCTTTTATTTTGACCAGCACCCTCTGAGCAATGCTTGCTTGCTGAGACACTACACTCTTTGCGTTTTATTCTACTTCTATAGCCACGTTTTCTCATTTTCTTTTGTGCTAGGTCCTCTAAGTATTGCTGGTCCATAGGGACCTGTCCCAGGTTCTTACATAATCCCTTTCAGTGGTCTTTCCGTAGGTATATCTTCTCCACTTTTACAGTTACAGTGACCGTCTGTATGCTAATGAGTCTCAAATTCCTAATTCCAGCCTAGGTATTCTTATTTCTAAGTTTTATTAAGGTATAATTTATACATGATAATAATGACATGTTTTACATGTACAGTTGAATGAGTTTTAGTACATTTATATCATAGTGCAACCATCACAATTTGGGATTAAAACACTTCCATCACTTAGAAAGTTCTATTGTGCTCATTTGAGTCAGTTGCCTGTCACGTCTACAGCCTGGACAACCAATGATACACTTTTTGTCTCTATGTTTTCACTCTTTCTTCCTAGAAATGTCACATAAACAGAATCATACAACATGCAGCCTTTTTTCGGTCTGGCTTCTTTGATGGAGCATAATGATTTGAAGGTTACCCACATTGCTGCATAGATAAGGAGCTCATTTCTAATTTCTGAGTAGTATTCTTTGTATGGATACATGTACCACATTTTGTTTATCCACTCTCCAATTTCCCATATTTAGCTCTTCTAAATAATGCTGCTGTGGACAATGACATACACATATTTCTGTGGACATGTTTTTTATTTCTCCTGGGTAAATAAATACTTGGGAGTATAATTGCCAGATTATATAGTAAGTACATGTTTAACTTTTTAGGAAAATTCCAAACCTATTTCCAAAGTGCCTGTATCATTTTACATTACCATCATCAGTGTATAAGGGTTTCAAATTTCTACTAATCCTCACCAACAGTTGGTATTGTCAGTCTTATTTTATTACAGCCACTCTAGTGGGTGTATAGTGATATCTCGCTGCAGTTTTAATTTGAATTTTCTTAATGATTAATGATTTTTATGTACTTATCAGCCATTCACACTTCTCTGATGAAGTGTCCATTCATATCTTTTGCCCATTTTAAATTAACTTGCCTATCTTATTATTGAGTCATAAAAGTTCTTTACATATTATTTATCAGATATATGACTTGCAAATATTTGCTCCCAGGATGTAGTTTGACTTTTTATTTTTGTAATGATATTTTTAAATTTAAAAAATTTTAACATCTTTATTGAGGCATAACTGCCATACAATAAACTGCACAGATGATGTATATAACTTGATAAGTTTCGACATATGTATATGCCCATAAAACCATCACAATTAAATTAACAAACATTTCCATGGTTTAAAATTTTTTTGTTGTTTTTGAATTTCCTTAACAACTAATGTTGAGCATTTTTTTCATATGTTTATAGGGAGTGTCTATTCAAATCATTTATTCATTTAAACATTGAATTATTTCTTTAGAGTTATTTATATATTTTGATAAAAGCCCTTTATGATGTATGTAATTTTCTCCCAATGTGGCTTGTTTTTCCATTCTCTTAGCAGAGTCTTTTTAAAAAAAGAGATTTTAAATTTTGATAAACTCTAATGTATCAGCTTTTTTTATGGTTTATCTTTTTAGTGTCATATCTAAAACTTTATTTATAAATAAAGTTATTTATAAAATTGATAAATGTACATGTATGACAAATGTGACAGATATGAATTGAAATTCTATTAAAAAAATAACATTTAATTGTTCCAATTGTTTTGCTGAAAAAATTTTAATAAAACTATTTATTTATTTAGTGAATTCTCTTTGTATCTCTGTTGAAACTAAGTTTTCCATATACCTGTGGGGTAATTTCTGGACTCTATTCTTTTCGGTTGGTCTATTTGTCTATCTTTACACTACCATGATACTTTCTTTGTTACTTTATCTTTATGGTAAATGTTAAAATCAGGTAGTATTAGTTCTTTAGATTTTTTTTCAAAGTTGTTTTGGTTATACCAGGTCACTTGTATTTCCATATGACTTTTATTTTTATATTATTTTATTTTTATAAGAAAGAAAGGAGGAAATTGTTAAATATGCCTGTTGTTCCCATTTTCATAGTAGAAAAATTGAGTCTGAGACAAGACTCCCAGCCTAGTGCTCTCTTCAGAAAACCCTGCTGATCTCCAAGTGCAGTTCCTATCAAGCTGTTCCACCCATGACTCCTGACTTTCTGAAGCAGCCCCACTGCACAGCTGTCTTCACTGAGGGGTGGGAGACAATTCTTAGAACACCCAATACCGAGGTCCATTTAAATGGATGTCAGATTCACCAATTCTAAAATACAGCCTCCTTTGATTTTGCCTCTGGTGACTCTTTCTCTACCTGTTTGGTTTAATCAAAGATTAAACCACTTTGCTGGACTTAAAGCTCTGTCTCCCAAGAGCTTTAATCATGTCTCCACATAGTTTCCCTCACAGCACAGGAGAGTATTAAAGATGAAGAGTAGCCACAGTCTTGTAGAGAACAGATCAGCTTGCCCTGTCCAGGCCAAAGCCTCTCTCCCTGCCTCTCTCGCCACAGGCAGTTCTGCACAGATCCAGGTTCCAAGGGGCGATGCTAGAACATAAACCACATGAGGCCTGAGTCTGCATTACCCTCATTTACTGGCTTATCTCCAGCTCTTCGCACAGGAGCTAAACTCGAGTAGTTCCTTGCCCTGACTGGTGTGGCTCAGTTGGTTGGAGCATCATCCATTACATCAGAAGGTGGGGGTTGGATTCCAGTCGGGGCACATATTTAGGTTGTGGGTTAAATCCTAGGTCAGGGCAAGTTAGGGAGGCAGCTCATCAATGTTTCTCCCTCACATTGACATTCCTCTCTCTTCCTTCCTCTCTCTAAAATCAAGTTAAAAAAAATAAACGATAGTAATTCCTCAATTATTTATTACTGAATGGATGCATAAGTTAATACAGTGGACCTTGAAAAATCTGATTAAGAAAACTTATCTCCATTGTCCCTGAAAATTCTTTTGACTTGATCGGCCCGAAACACTGGAAGCCAAGATTCCTGGAATGACATTTCACTCTGCTATAAACCTCAGAAATAATCTCTGCCCCTCCAGCTCTGGGGGCCATTATAGTGACTCGGGGAAATACTATATGAATAAAGACATAAATTTAAGTATCAATGTAAATATATATCATCACAAATTATCCTTGAATTGAAATTTAATGCAATTTCCTATTACTCCTCCTTTAAAGATGAAGAAAAGGCATGAACATCTCAGTCAAATATCTAAGCCCCTAGCAGGTGACTTGCAGGGCAGGTGTCCAGCTGACAGGCATGGGGCCTCTACTGCCAAGATTTCTTCTAAGAGTAAGTAAACTGTGTAAGTAAACTGCCCATGTAACTTATTTCATTATTATTATTTTTTAATACTCACCGGAGAATATGCTTAGAGAGAGGAAGGAAGGGAGGGAGGGAAGGAGGAGGGAGGGAGAGAGGGAGGGAGGGAGGGAGATCAATGTGAGAGAGAAACACTGATTGGTTGCTTTCTATATGCTCCCCAGCTAGGGATCAAACCTGCAACCCAGGCATGTGCCCAGACCGAGAAGTGAACCAACAACCTTCCAGTGCACAGTGCATGGTGCACAGGACAGCACTCAACCAACGGAGCCACCCTGGCCAGAGTGGAGTGGCTTTTAGATCACATTTAATGTAATTTTGGTATGGTGGATATCTATGTGCAAAAAAAAAAAAAAAAAGTACTTTAGTCCATAAATCTCATCCTACTTGAAAATTAACTCAAATGGATTTTAGACTCAAATGTAAAATCCAAAACTATAAAATTTCTAGAACAAAACATAAAAGAAATCCTTTGTGACTTATAGCTTATAATAGATAATAATTTTACTGCTTTGTTGTTGTTATTGATGATAATGATAAAGAAGTGACTAACTGATTATGCCTCTGGCAGCTAAATATATACTGAGAAACATGATATATTTTCACACACTGCCACGCCAGAGCTTATGGTTCTGATTGTGATCTACTGAACTAAGTCTGGCGCTTGGAAACAGGAGGCCTGAGTCTAGTAAAATGTCTGTCTCTACAGCTGTGTGAATCTTCACAGTCTTTCCCATTACTGGCCTTTTGGGTTTTTAACTGATAACAGCAACTAACCTCTAAACCTACCTAAACAGTATTGTTATAATGCTGAGATGAAAAAAACTATATGTAAGGTGATATATTCTGAATTACATTCAACCAGATTCATTTAAAAGGCTGACTTCATATATAGCTGATGAATAAAATTAAAGACTGAGAAAACTCTGTGTTTAGAGACAGATGCCCCTGCTTTATAAAACCCCAAAAAGATTTTGTCTCGATAAACTTATTTGTTATGTCACAAATTGAAATTCTTTCATATGAATGGATTAGAGCCAAGATTACTCACCTAATTGCTTTTGTGACAAGAACCTAATTAAGTTATCTCTCCGAAGGGGAGAAAGAACTTAATCTAACAAAATAACTACTATAAAATCAGTCAAATCAATTTAGTAGCTAAACATGTAGATACATTAATAATTACAGATTATAAATTTAATGTGGTTCATATTTTGTATATAAAGAGCAAGTCCTCTTTCAAGATACACTCTCTACAACTCAACACCAGGAAGACAAACAATCCAATTAAAAAATGGGTAAAGGACCTAAATAGACACTTCTCCAAAGTGGACATACAGATGGCTAAGAGACATATAAAAAATGCTCAACATCACTAGCCATCAGAGAGATGAAAATTAAAACTACAATGAGCTATCAGTTCATACCTGCCAGAATGGCTACCATCAGGAAATCAATAAACAAGTACTGGCGAGGGTGTGGAGAAAAAGGAACCCTATGTTATTGTTGTAACTAGCTAGTTTATATTAAAAAGGAAAGTGAGCAAAGGGGAGGCTGTCTGGCTAGCTTCACCAGCAGGTGAGTAGAGCAGGAGCAGGGTGTGGCAGGGTGTGAGATATGCTAAATGTAGGCCCATTTCTCCTTGGTCTGGCCTGCCTCTCCTAAAATGCACATAGGCAGAGACTCACATTAGATCTCCCACAAATGTTTCCTGAATTAAACATCATCAGGAAGAACTTTGAATAAAATAATGGCATTAAAATATATATATTATTGATTTCAGAGAGAGGAAGGGAGAGGGAGAGAGAGAGAGAAACATCAATGATGAGAGAGTTGTCATTGATCGGCTACCTCCTGCACACCCCAGACCGGGGACGGAGCCGGTAACCCCAGCTTGTGCCCTGACCGCGAAATCGAACCACGATCTCCTGGATCCTAGGTTGATGCTCAACCACTGAGCCATGTCCGGCCGGGCAAAATAATGGCATTTTAAATGACAGTCCCTTGGGTTGATTTGGAACTCATGCTATATCTAGAATGAATTCTCGAAACTGTCAAGTCATCTGCGTACTAGAGCAAAAATTTCCACATTATAACAATGTCTGCAATAATATTTAAGGCCCTTTTCAAAATTCTCCATTTCATTTCATTTTTCAGATGAGGAAAGGAAGCAAAACTTCATCTCATTCTGCCAGAGCTGCTGCCTGGGAATCCAGTGAGCGTGATGGATCCAGAAGGAAACTCCCCACACTCATCACAGGCAAATCACAGTGAGGCCCAAGGGCCCATTGCTCTCATGCTGTCTTGTGACTCATTTTTTGCTTGACCAGAATGCATGGACTAGAGAATTTTCTTCTTTTTTTGTTTTGGCATTAAATCCATAAACTTTCTACGAGGTCTCACTCTAAAATTAGAGTCAGCAAGATATATAGAGAGAGAATTTAACACCAGTAAAACCACAGCCTTTCAGGGCTTCAGTTTCCTTACCCATAAACTTGACCTAATAATATTGTCTATCTCTTGGCATTATTTTGAGCTGCTGCCTGAGAAAGGGGTTTATAAGCTGTCCATAAGTGTTACTTATTTTTGTTGAAATCAAAACACATAATGAATTAATGTAAACTTATAAAATGGATCATTATGTAAGAGAATAGTCCTATTCTTAGAAAACACACAATGAAGTATTTAGAGATAAAGGGCCATGATTTAAGTAACATCTTCAAACTTTATGGAAAAATAATATATATTTGCTTATATATAATTATACATAGTTATATATATATAAATATGAGACAGAGAGAGAGTGAGAGAACATAGATGATCTATCATTTGAGGTAAAAGATATATGGATGGTTTCTGTACTATTTTTATTTTTACAACTTTTGCTAATATTACTATTATAAATTTTGTGGCTTAATTTTACTCATTGAAACTTGGCTGAGGAAAACCAATCCAATTATACATGCAAGACCAGAAAACATCTTAAACTACCTTAGAATTTCAAACCCCATAATAAGTAAAATTATTCCCATTAAATTCTTGAAAGGCTTGTGTAATTATAAATCTACTTAACTAAGGCAGTATTAAGTAACAGAGAAAATGATCACATTACAACTCTATGTAATGCCTTATGCCCAGCACTGGGAATATGAAGACTTAATGTTGCTGTTTGGAGAAGACCAGCTTCTGATTATTGACAAAGGAGCCCACAACTTTGAGAGCCATGGGAGTTCAATGGTGCGGTATGTACTATGGGCATTTGTGGTCAGGAAGCCTTCATATTGTTTTTAAAGCTAAGTTAGGCTTTGAAATATAATTAGGACTTAAATAATGTGCAGGAGCCTGAAACGTGTTATCCTAATAGTTAAAGGGGAGGTGTCAAAGACGCCTAGTTCATGTCAAAGTGATTCAGAAGCTAACTGGAAAAAGTTCCTACTGACCAAGAATGGGACAATTTGAGGATCAAATAGAAAAATTACAATGGATTTAAACAGGTTCATAATACTAAAAAACAAACAAATGAAATAAAACATAATTGGTAACCCATTATTTTGAAAAATGGTATGTCAATGGAAAGAATCAAGTATTTAGCAGAACTTTCCTTTGTAAACCCTACCACCGGGTAATCAGGGAGTAGATGAAAGTTCCTCCTCTAGAAATATTCCAGTTAATAAATGTAGAGGAAATGACTGAGTTAAAATATCACCATTTTGCAACCCTGAGTTAATGAGTGTAGGTACTGATGATCAATGGCTGCTTTCAACACAAAAAGAGATTTTTCCAACATTAGGTCACTTATGAAAGAGGAATGCCACACCACTTATGAAGTAGTCTTGCCAAAAGATCATAATTAAATCTGATCTAACTACTCATTTAAAGGAAACATAGATAAGAGGAACATATTAAATTACATCATGGAGATGTAATCAAATCCAGATTGGGAAATTCCTCAAGACAAACAACCCTGCTTCCTTAACAAATAATATAATAAAAACAAACAACAAAAACAGAGATAGTCAGAGAAAGTATCACATGATCTCACTCATATGTGGAATCTAATGAACAAACTAAACTGATGAACAAAATAGATCCAGAAACACAGAAGCATGGAAAAGACTGAGGAATCACAGAGGGAAGGAGGGGGTGAGGGAGTGTGTGGGGAGAGATTAATCAAAGAATTTATATGTATAAATGGGTAGCCCATGGACACAGACATTGGTATGGGGAAGGCCTGGGGAGGGGGGGATGAGAGGTAGAGGGGATCAATTGGGGGGGGGAGGGAGGACATCTGTAATACTTTCAACAATAAAGATAAATTTTTTAAAAAAGGGGATATAGCAGATTAGTAGACACATAAAAGCACAGGAACTAATGGGGATATGTGAGCCTTTATTTGGGTCCTCACTAAAGCAGATTGTTAAAAAAATTAACGACTTTTATTGTACTGTTGGAAATCTAAACACCAAATGGCTATTTAATGACATTAAGAAATTACTGTTAAAGAGGGAAGGGGGTGGTAGGAGAGGGTAAAGGGGGATAAATGGGGATAAATGGTGATAAATAGTGAGACTTGACTTGGGGTGGTGAACACATAATACAATATACAAGATGGTGCATTGTAGAATGATATACCTGAAACCTATATAATTTTGTTAACCTATTCTATATACTTCTGTGTTTCTTTGAAATTGTCTTTAATAACTTCTTTAATATTCCTGAATACAGGTTCTTTATTTTACAAAAGGTAAGTGAAGTATATTTTTCATGCCCACAAATAAAGGGACATGTTATTTACACATATTTATAATTAAACTTTTTAATACCTAAATAAAAACTTGCTTAAAGGGTAAATCCCTAGAAATGAGGACAAAAGTTATTCATTCACACTTGATATCTAGCATTAACATGAAATCTTATATGCATGAGATACTATTCTCAGAGCTTTAATTCATTTCCTTCACCACAGCACCGTGAATTAGGTACTATTATTTCCTTCACTTTCTAGATGAGGAAATGGAGGTTGAGATGGTCATGTATCTTGACATAGCTAACAAGAGGCAGAGCCAGAGTTTGAACCCAGGCTCTTACCCTTTAGTCTATATTTAAATTATGTACCTAATTATTGAACAAGTTCCCATGTTTAGGCAGGATATAGATCAAAAGAAATGAGGGAAGGCTATTCCTGAGGAAGGGAAAAGTAAAAGGAAAGGCACAAATATAAGGACCAGCAAGTTACTTGGTCTGAGTAAAGCACAGGATTCTGAACAAGTGAAATAAAGTTGGAAAGTCAGACAAGATCGGATAGAGGAAGAGCATGAAGGGAGAGTTAGCAGTGTGGGGACAGCCTCCCGTAACCTTGTGGGAGGCACTGGTTCTGTGACTGGAAGACTGACACTATACTTTTTGGAGATTAATGGAGCTTAACCTGTAGGATGAATTAGTGGGAGGGTCGATATTAGAAGTAGGAATTCAGTTAGGAGGCTATTCCAACAGTTTAGGCAAAAGCAAGAAATGCTGGAATTTAGGGCAATGGTGTGGGAATGAAAAAGAAGGGCAATTATGAGAAATGAGCCACTACAGAAGCAAGAGATAGAGAAATATGAGTTTAAAAAATGACAAGTTTGGGGTCTGGGCAAAGCTTGGGAGGATGGTGATGTCGTCACCACGAATAGAAAAGAGCAAATGCAGAAAAATAGAAAATAGAAAACAGAAAAAGAGAGCCAGATATGAGAGAAAAGAGGAAGGATTTTGTTTTGAACATACTGAACTAAATGAAACAGATAAGACATCCAAGAAGATAGGTCTAGTAAATAATGGGGTAAAGTGGGCCCAAACCAGGAGAGAACTCAGGGGTAGGGTGTAGATTTGGGACTCACCCTCCTGAGAGGCGATGGTTGAACTGATAAGACAAGTTGAGACCGCGGAAGGAAAAAGGGAACAGAGTTTGGTTTGAGTCACCATCAGTATTATGAGTCTCTTAATACATGATTGTTGTTTTCTATTAATTTCTATTCCTCTAGCACAGAACTCAGTAAACTCTTGTCTGATTCATGAAGAGATGTAAGAGGTGCTAAGAATCTTTTCATAGCAGTGCTCAGTTCTAGTATAGCATTTCTAGTATAGCATTTATTTATTGGTATGTGAGGATGGTTTGCTTTCTTACTGTCTTATCTGGGAACTAGCTAATAGGGAAAGGCCAACAAAATAGTTCCAGAGACACAGAAGCATGGAACAGACTGAGGAATCTCAGAGGGAAGGAGGGGGTGAGGGAGTGGGTGGGGAGAGATTAATCAGAGAATTTATATGTATAAATGCAAATCTCAAAAGCAAACTTGTAGGGGAGGACTCAAGACCCTCTTCAGATAATTCAGACATATAATTCTATTTTAGACGGAGGCATCCTTATTTTCTGGTCTATATGTCTCATTAGTGAGAGTGTCATGATTCACTATTGAATTGTTGGTCAAGTCTAGCCAATATGAGAAGTAGAGGAAATGACGTGTAAGTTTTTACCTGCCTCTAACATAATAGACCACTGATACAAATAAGACTGCAGTTAATTGAGAATGAAATCATAGGAACATGGAAAGAAAACTGTAACAATGCTGTACTTTTGCACATTTAAATAATTTCTAATTTAAGTTTAAATTTTTCTTTAAAAACTAAAATAAAGATCTGTTTCTTACAGCAAGGCCAATAACAAACCATTTTGGAGTCCTTTCCAGAACCCTTGTGAGTCAGAATATTTAGCCTAAAGCTTTTAAGGCTCCAAATAATTACCATTTTTACTTACTCAAGTTTATTACTCCCATGTCAAAACTCGATGTTCATACTTAATTTCAAACTTTTCACATTTTCCATTTACTGCAACCTTGGGCAGAGAAAGCCCACTATTTGACTGGATTTTATAGGGCACTTTCAGGATATTAACAACTCTATTCAGTAGGGGTTCTCTACAGGAGAGGGAAGAATATTAATCAGAGAGCTGCTAAGTAAGCACAGCTGGGAATCCTTATCAACAATCAAGAACCAACCCCACTGGGCAGTGAAACACAGCTGGGAGGCCCTTTGTTAGATCCAAGTCTTAGAAGCCAGTAAATGTAAGAGCCATGATGCAAGTGGTGGTGCTTATGTCTCTAACTTTTAGAAAACTTAACAAGCTCATAAGCACATAGGTGATTTGCTCTTCGTGAAACCAGTAACCAGGCAATTCTCTTAGGGACTTTAAGTTAGTAGTGCGAGATTTCTTTTAAATTTATATCGACCATCATAGTTGATGCTTTTCAGTAGCAAATGAAGACTTTTCCTTCAATGTAGCCTTGTATCTGGGCCACAGACAAGTGTAAAAGGAGCTATTGATTGTATACTAAAATGAGAGACAACGGGGGTGGGGATTTAGAGATAAGGTTATTAGTTAATAATAGAGTTCCATTTTTTATCATTTCATTTTTGAAGAAGACGATTGAATGAAGTAACATGACAAAGGGTTTTTGTTTTGTGTTTTGCATTGGTATAGCAAGTGGTGCATTTAGGTAACAGTCTGTTATAAGCACCAAATGGGCCTTCATTGGACACCTTTGGGGTGATGCCTTTCGATTTTGAACCACCAAAATGATTTTTTTAAAATACCCAAAGTCCTAACAGTGGAGAGGATTTCTAATGAACAACTGTGCTCAAATCTCTATTCTACACATCTCCCAACTGCTACTACAAAGTTAGAGCTGGCTGGCATGGCTTAGAGCCACAAAGCTCAGCGTCTTCTTATGTAAATCCAAAGTGGGTAATACAGATCAGGACTAGTTTCAAAATAAGTGTTCCTTGAAGAATGCTTAAGGAATTATAGCACACACTCTGCAGTCAGGGTACACACCCAGGCTGCCTTAATAGACTAATGAAAAAAGAAATTAATTTTCTATTTTTATTTTTCTTTACTAAGCAAAACAAACATACTCAAGCTCTAGGTTACCACAGATAGGACTATTTTACAGATTAAAATAACCACTTCTTCCAAATTTCCGTTGTTGTGCAAGAATCTCTAAGGGATTTCATTAAAATGCAAATTTCAAGGCACATGCCTAGACTTCTTCTCATGAAGATCTAGGGACTCAGGAGAAATAAGCATTCTTAAGCACCCAGGAGATTCTGATGTAGGTGCTCTGTAGATCACATTATGGAAAACACTGGATATAATTTATACTCAATGCTTTTCATTAAAGTATATCCACTGATAAGTAACAATTAATAACCTCAGCTTAAACAGAAACACATATAACCTCACTTTTCTGATACGTAAAAGGAGGATGTTTTTATACATAGTAATCTGTGTAATTAAACACTTTTACAGACAGATATTAATTAATTAATTAACTACTTAATCAATTAATTAATTTCCTGTGTTCCCTGACAGCTGCATCACACTTGACAGGTCAAGGCAGTCACAGTACCCTGGAATGTTTCTGTACCAGATGAAAAGAGCATCTACCTGGGACTGTGTCCAGGTGGAGAATGAGTCTGCATGACAGATATTTTTAAATGATACTTTTCTATGTATATTATTTGAAATTAAAAACAATATAATTAATTGTAAAAGTTGCTTTCTTCCTGCCTTAGTAGACTGTCCAATGAAAAAAAAAATTACTTTTCTATTTTATTTTTCTTTACTAAGCAAAACAAACATACTCAAGCTCTAGGTTACCACAGCAAACTCTCTAAGTGGAATATGACATGAAAAGAATGTATTTTAACAAGGCCCTGAACTATGTTTTCCAAAGACTCTAATGGGCCCATTGCAATTGTTATAATCTATTAAATTCAATTTATGTAGGTGGAAAGCCCTTAAATATGCATTTTATGATAATATGCTTTTTAAGATGTCCCCTGATATATATTATACACACTACTGAACCATAATGACTATTAACACAGTAAAATTAATAATATGCATTTTTAAATGGACTAAACTTTCAAAGACACCCAGGAGAGACACTTTTCTGAGTAAAGTTTTTGAAATAAGAGACATATTTACAGTTTTGTGCACAAAGAAATAAATGTTTAAGGAACTTTTGAAGATGTTCAGTAATAGTGAAGGGTTCTAGGATCCATGTCTCTACTTTCCTTTCGCTATGAAAAGTTTCAAGTGGTCCCAGTTTTTCTGACTAAGCTCTGTCTCCAATAGACCTAAATACAAAGCCTCTGAGTCTTCCCTCCTCTTCTAATGGTGCTGAACGCACCACTGAACCATGGACATCTGGGTGCAGAAAGGGTGTTTCTATCTAGAGGAAAGAGTAGATAGTGATTATAATGCCTCTGTGTTTGGTATTAGTCACTCTCCATTAACTCATTTAGAGTCTCTTCCACTATAAAGATAAAACCTGGCTAACTTAAATAAGTAGGATCATTAAGCTAAAGATTCCAAAACCATCCCACACAACAAAACTCAGGTTAAATACTTTTAACCTTGTGCTATCAAAATTTCAATAGTAAGCATTTCATTTTCAAGTATTCTAATGGCCAAGGAAATAATCTCCCCTCTCAAAGACATAGTTTGAGGTATACTTTATGTGTAGACCCCAACTCCAAGCAGGGAGACCTGTACCTACCCAGATTAAACCTAAATAAAATTTCCCTCAAATGCGACCAGCTCTTAAATGAAGCCCTTAAGTTAACTTAGTAAAATTAATATTATGCATAACATATTTACTTCATTTGCATTAATTCCATCTTTGAAGAAACTTATCAGTCTCAAATGAAAAGGGTTTTAGGCTGGTTGTGGATAACTCCACAGCAACATTCAATACTCAATAATATTAGTAGACCAATGGCTAAAATATCCTCAAGAAACCAAAGACTGTCCCAAGAACTATAAACCCAACTAAACTGTCATTGAGTATAAAGGAAAATAATTTGAGGGACTCTCCGCACAAGCTGCATATACATTTTTTGTGAACTTTAAAAAACTTTTAAAATTGATTTTAGAGAGAGGTTGCTTCTTATGCCCTGATTGGAGACTGAACCCACAACCTTGGCATATCAAGACAATGCTCTAACCAACTGAGATATCTGTCCAGGGTTCATGAACTTCTAGAAGACAAGCATCAGCCAAACAAAAGAATAACATAGAAACTGTAGGCAAAGGACTGAACACAGATTCCATTTAGCTGTAAGACTAAAAGAAAAAAGAAAAATTGGGTATTGTGGCTAGAACAAAATGTAAATATTGTAATATTGAAAAAAGTTAAAATTATATACTTAACAAAAATTGGAAGGAAAAGGAGAGAAAAAAGGAGTGGCAATATGAGTGTGAGAATTCCTTTATCATTTGTCATGAGGTATTTAAAGATTGTCTTTAAACCAATAAATTAAGTAACAAAGACTAGTATATAAGTAAAAACAAGGTAAAAACTAACAAAAATTATCTAATTCATTTAAGTCAGACAATTGCAGGGATGGAAGAAGTGGAAATATATTAACTCTGTCATCCCAGAGGAGGAAATCAATAGCTACTGGGTGGAGAAATAGAGAAATTAGTTTATTTTTATGAATATAACCACAGGAACCAAAATTTTTCCAAATTTTGAAGAGAAACACAAAAGAAAGCAATAAACAAACTAATTAAACAATTAATTTAAAATCTTTCACAAAGAATCTTCCAGATACTATTGGTGTTTCTGGGGAGTTCTTAAAAACATTTAAGGAAGAAATAATATAAATATTACACATACTCCTCTGGGGAACAGAAAAAAGAGATTAAAGTTTTCATTTTATGAGCCCAGCATAACTCTGATACCAAAACCTGAGAAGGAAATTACAAGAAAGGAATCACTAGGGCTTTTCATAGACATAGATGCAAAACTACTAAAAAAAAAAAAAAAAAATTAGCAAATTGGATCTAGTGATATAAAAAAAGGGATACTACATCACGAACAAATGAATTTTATTATAGGAATCCAAGACTAGTTTAACACTTAAAAATCAATCAATAAAATTCACCACATTAACAGAAAAGAAGGACAATCATATTGTCATTTCACCAGTTGCAAAAAATCCTTTCTGTTGTTGTTCATCCTCACCAGGGGATATTTTTCCATTGTTTTTTCAGAGAGTGAAAGGAAAGGAGAGAGGGAGAGGGAGAGAGAGAGAAACATTGATGTGAGAGACATACCGACTGGTTACCTCCTGCATGAGCCCTGACTGGGGGTGAGGAGGGAATCTGCAATCCGGGTATGTGCCCTTGACTAGTAATCAAACCCTCAACCCTTTGGTGCACCAGGTGACACTCTAACCACTAAACCACACTGTCAAGGGCAGAAAATGCATTTTTAATATTCGATATCTGAATAGGTTCTTGGGGGAAACCTCAGAAAACTATATTTTTAATATAGTTTTTCTCATAAAGCATCTCTACAAAAACCTACAGCATATTTAATTATGAAATATTGAATTCTTGCCCCCTGAATTTAGAAAGAAGACAAGGGTGTCCGCTTCTATTCAATACTGTACCAAAAGTCCTAGCCACTGTAATATGGCAAGAAAAATAAATCAAATGAGTAAGAACTAGGATGAAAGAAGTAGAACGTTTATTTATATATAACATGGTAATCTATACACTATTAGAATTAATTAATTGAGCAAGGTTGCTGGATAAAAGATCAATAAACAAAACAATCTATCTTAATAAACTAGTAGCAAAGAATTAGAAATTAAAATCTAAAATTAGTTCCCATAGACACAAACAATAGTGTGGTGATGGACAGGTGGAAAGGAGAGTGAGGGCTGGGTGGAGGTGGGCAAAGGGAGAGGTAAGTGGGGACATCTGTAATAGTGTAAACAATAAAAATAAAGTTAAATTTTTAATGGCAATAAAAACATCAAATACTTAGTAATAAATATAATAAAAATGATTTAAGAACTCTATAGTGAAAATTACTAAGAAACAGTAAAGAAAACCTAAATAAATACACTGGATTAGATGACTGTGTGTTATTACAAGATAAATCTTCCCAAACAACCTATAGATTGAAAGAAAACTCTTTCAAAATCTCAGCAGGTTATTTGTGTGTGTGTGTGTGTAAATTGACATGTTGACTTTAATATCAATTTGGAAATATCACAGCCCTAAGGTACCCAAGATAATCTCAATGAGCAAAGCTGAAAGACTTCCACTATTAGTACCTTCAGAAAAACACTTACTATAAAATGTCAGTAATTTGGGCAATGTTGTATTGGTTCAAGTGTAGACAAATAGACCAATGGAACAGAATAGAGAATCTGTCTTCTATTCCTCCTCTCTTCTTTATTTTAATATTTTCATATTTGTTCTTGTTAGATCACTCCTGTTTCTGCCTGACCTGGCCATTATCATTGCAATGATCCTAGTTCAATTTCATTTATGTGCTATTGTAGCAGTTAGCTAGCTGGTCTTCCTATATTCAATCTATTTTTCTTGTACTTGTTTTTTAAATTAAAAAATTCCCTAAATTCAAACAAAATTTTACGTAAATTTCTAAATGTGATTATGTAAAACATATTTTAGTACAAATTTTTTAATGTTTTTAATGAAATATTTGATACATGCTCAAGAATATATATAATGTATGTATCTGTAAATGTGTGTAATATAATACATATTAATATATTTATACATATATTTTATAATTATAAAATGTATAAATATAAAACCATTTATATATGAAATATATATGAATTTAGAAATGTAAAATATTTCATATAATTTTTAAATACAAAAAAATATGTAATGTAAGATATAACAATAACGATAAAACATACTCTTCTTTCCTCAGTTTTTTTTAATCCCTTCACTGGATGCCAGACTTTTTCGTGAACTTCGTAACTATCCTTCCAACTTTTTTCCTCCAAACTCGTATAATCCTAACTGGATACACACACACACACACACACACACACACACACACTGACTACAGATTCTGTGTTCTGTTTGCTTTAAAAATTGGTTATATTACATACATTTTTCTCCACTTTAATTTTCTCCCTCAACATTACCTTCTATAAATCAATTTGGATTACCGGATATAGTCCTAATTTATTCTCTTCAATAGTGCCATAATGCTCTATGATATAGATGTATCATAATTTATTCAAGTGTTTTCCTGTTAATCACTATTTACTCTGTTCCCAGTTTTCTGCCACTACAAATCATGCTGCAATAAACACCATTTTATGCATGTGATATACTTTGTATCAACCAAAGTCTCGAGGAGTTTGCTAGGTAAAGGGATTATGCATTAATTTTCTTTTTAAATACAAGTTGCCAAATTACTTTCCAAAAGAAGCTGTAGCTCTCTGCATACCATCAGCAATGTATGGGAATGCCTTTGTCTTTAAATCACATCCAGCAACAGGTGCCAGGGTGATGTGTGTGAAGTCATAGCTCATAATTGTTTTGAATTACATATCATTGACCACTAGTGTATCTGAGCCGTTCATACGTTTGCTAATGTTTTGGGTTGGCTCTGTAGAACAGTGCCTATTCATACATTTTGTTCACTTTAAAAAATTAAATTTTTCATCTTTTCTCATCAATTTTTAAAAGCTCTTTGAAAAGTACAAATGTTAACTGGGTGCCCGTTAATTATATCATAACTTTACCAGAACTATCATTTTGTACTTAATTTTTGTTATGGTCCTTTATCATTTAAACATTTAATTTGTATATGTCTAATACATCTGTCTAATACATCTATAGCCCCTGGGTTTAAAATCTTGGTTAGATATACCCTTGCCTCTAGCTTGTACATATGCAAAATATATATTTTGTTTTGAGTTTTACATAGTTCCTTCATCCACCTTGAATTCATTTTTCTATAGAATATAAGATATTTTTCATATGGATACAATCAGTGGAGCCAGTACATCTATGGAATAATATATCCTTCCCATTGAATTGAAATACACCCCAAAATTAATTTAATTAAATTCTCATAAACTCCAGGGTCAATGCCTAGATTCTCAGCTTTGTTCTACCTGTCTTTATACTATATAATACAATATTTATGTCATTCTGGTGACTTTATGGAATGTTATGTTGTCTGGTAAAGCAAGTCCAACCTACTATTGTTGTTTCTTAAAATGTTAACTATTTTCAGGTATTTATTTATCCATATAACTCTTAATTTTACCCAACTTCAAAACAAATTTTAAAACATCTCAGAATTCCTATTTGTATTGCATTAAATTTACATATTAATTTTGAATTAATGTGCTTTTTATATTGTAACTTTTAAGAAAATGGTATCTACTTTCACTTAATCTTATTTCATATCCTTTGGTTTTCTTTGTAGATATCATATTCATTTCTTATTCAGATTTCCCAAACATTATTTTCACTATTTTTAATAGAACATCTCCTATTTATACTTCTAGGTGTATATGGGTGAGATAAAGAAAATCTTCTGGTGTTTTTTTTTCAATATACTTCTGGTGCCTAACCAATTACTAAAATTCTTTTATCAATTAAAAAATTTTCCTACCAAAGTCTCTTAGGTTTTCTATCTATACAATCAAGTAAAAAGGGATAGGTTTATTCGTTTTTCAATGCATATAAGTTACTTAATTTTCTTGTGAAGCACTGGTGATGTCAATTCTACCTCCTTGGGTCTTAATTTTGCTTTTTTAATTTTTAAACTAGTCCCTTTAGAATATTTGTTCTTGAACTTTAGTAAAAATACTTCATCAATTCCTAATTTACTTGGAAATTTGATTATGAATGATTACTGCATATTAACAAACTCTGGCATCTATATATATAATCATGTAAGTTTTATACTTCAATTGGTTGATGTAATGCATTATGTTGATATAATTCCTTAACTTAGATCATCCTTGACTTCTTAGTATAATCCTATTTGACCTTTCTTTTGCTGAAACTCTTGAATTCTATTTGTTATTATTTTATATGTAAATATACATATCTATATTCATAAATAAATGTATAGTTTTCATTTTATTTTTTATTAGATTTGATATTAAAGTTATTTGAATATGGACTTATTTGAAACTGTCCATATTTTCTTTGGTCTAGAATAGTTTAAATAACATTGGCTAGATAAAATCTGCTGAAAAACCCAATAAGTCTTGATACTTTATTCAATGGTAGATCTTGAATTACCTCTCTAATTTCTTCCACAATAATTAGTATAGTCATATTTTTCAATAGTTCTTGTTCAAATTTTATTTATTTATTTATTTATTTATAGGAAATCATCCACTTTTCTATGTTGCCTATTATTATTATTTTTTTTTAGAAGTACACAAAATAGTCTCTCAGTATTCCTTTAGTTCACACTATCTGTGGTCAAATTTATATTTATAAATTTATTTCTAATTCTAATTTGTCCCATTTCTATTTTCTATTTCCTTAACTGCATTTTATTGATTTATTTTATTGGTCATTTTATTAAACAGGTTTTTAGTTTCGTTTAATACAATTTTAAAAATTTGCTTCATTAATATTAGTGATTATATTTACTAATTCCCTTCTACTGTTTTATTTTGGTATATTTGTAGCTCTTTTTATTATTGTATAAAATAAAAATTTATTTCCTTTAGTTTTGTGTTTCCTCCTTCATAATAAACACTATTTCAGATTATATTTTCACTCTTAGTATAACTTCTAGAAAAGTTTTATTAAAATATAATTGAAATAAATATTATATTAGTTTCAGATGTACAACATAGTTTTTCAACATTTATGCAGCATTATTCACAATAACCAAGATATGGAAGCAACCTAAGTGTCCATTGTGTACATAGAATGGAATATTACTCAACAGTAAAAAAAATGAATTCCTGCCATTTGCAACAACATGGATGAGTCTAGAGAATACAGCTTTTTTAATGTTCCATGTTTTGATATAAAGTATTTCCTTGTTCATTGATTTCTAAGAATTTCTTTTTTCATTTACTCTTTAATTCAAAGGTTATATTTAGGAGTGTTTTTCTTCATTTCTTGGTTTTTGTATTATTGTTTATATCCAGGAAAATGTCTTGCAAAATGTCTGCTTTTTGAACTAAACTTTTTTCCAAGGAATCATAAATTTTCTAAATATTCTATATACATACAAAATAATTATCAATTGGATAAATAATATCTGTCCTGTCTCTATACATAAATACAGGTATGACAAGCAATCAACCTAAATGAATGAAGATATAGCAAAAGCTATGGATACCTACTCAAATTATGCCTGAAATTTCTATTCCTCTTCTCAAGAACCAAAAGAGGAAATGACAGCAGGAAGACTTCATGTTTACTCACAGGCTGATCAGAGGTAACACATATAGAATCCCCGAGAATGCTTGTGACAATTTCGGGAGGGAGATCATAAGAAAAGACTGGACATCTGGCTAGTTAATTACTAGAATTTAAGATTAGTAAAATTTGGGGTTCTTTGGTAAATATGACTATTTATCAGGTAAAGCAAAGAATTCACCACTTATACTTTATGATCAAATGAAAGCTAAAGCTTTGGCTACATTTCATGCTCTCTTTTCAATCAAACAAAGATAAAATACTTCAGATTAAGTTGCCGTAGGATTTTAACTAGCAGAAAAAACCTAGACTGGAAGCCAAATCCATTTACTCTTTTACACTAAAACTTTTCGTTTTACAAATGACAAAAATAAAGAAAAGAGAGAGCTTCAGAAATTCCTGGGAAATGCCAAGCAAAGAGCTTACCTAAAGTCTCATTGAAGCCAGCGTGAGTCTTTTAAAGGGACATCAGCCTCTCTAATCTTTTGTCTGGAGACTTCCCATGGGTCTTCTAGCAGGAAGATTCTTCCAGAAGTATCAAAGTTCCCTACCATAATGATTGCTTGCTTGGAGGTCAGGTGGTGCCCCTTCCAGGGAGAGCGAGCTAAATGTGCCATCAGCGGAACTCTCAGAGGCACCCTCTTGATGTTATTTCTTGGCAATTCTCCTGGTTGAGCACTCTACCCGAAGCTGTGCTTCAGTCAGGTTTTTAAAAGTTCTTTTCTTTTTTCCTCTGGTGGTCACTGCTTTTCATTTTGTTATACAATATACCCCATCTGGTTCCCTATACATCCTGTACTTTGTCCCTCTCTGTGCCTTTGAATGAATTATACCATTTGTCCCTTCCTTGCTCTGGGGATCTCCTACCTATGCTTCAAGGTTCACTAATGATTCTCCAACTCGCTTCCCTCCACCAGGCAAACTTACATACACCCTCCTCTTCTTTCTCACAGCATCATTTATCAACCATCAGGCAGTTCATGATGCTCTCTGAAAGAATGTTCTGTCTCTTTCAGCTCTGATACCCTAGTGCTGAACACAGTATCTGGTATATAGTAGGTAGTAAATGCTCAAGTACATGGATGCCCGAATAAACAAATGTATTCTAAAATCAGGCATGGGTTTTGAAAAAAAATTCAATATCATGTTGGGTTATAGTTGGCACCAAACTGCTTTGAAAATAAAGTGAAGGCATTTTTTTAATTCACTGATTCTAGATAACCACCGTCGAGGCCAAGATAGACATTAAGAGAAGAAAGGACAGATTAAGGACAGATACTAAGAGCTCATGGAAATTAGTCACTGACATAAATTTCTGAGATCTTGGAGAAGGAAAAGCCAAGATCTAGTAATGTTTTCTCATTTAAAAAATATACATGAGTAATGAATAAGTTGGGTATTGATCCCTGGCAAAATTCTAGAAAGAATTATTAAACAAACTGGCTTTAAGCTATTAGTAAAGGGTACAACTATCAAGAGGGTATATCATGTCAAAACCAAGAAATTATGCAAATGTTACGAGATTGTTTTATTTACTTCAATAAGACATTTAATATAATTTCTTAAGATGTGTTAAATAAACGGGTTAAACTGCAGTGAGATAAGTGAGTCAGTGGTTAAATAAAGATATTTATTTTAACTTAATTCATCTTAGTTGTCACCTAGAAAGAGTACTCCAGAGGTGTGCCACAGAGCTTTGTCTTAGTCAATATTTGTATCAGTTACTCAAAGACCCAGAACTTATCTGTACAAAATTCATGGCTGTTGTTACAAAGCTGAGAAAAGTGAATATTGCAATAGACATCAGAATCAAGAGTTAAAAGCTGACAAGTAGAAACATGAGGCTAAAACCCCAAAATAAAATTTGGCACATATAAGTGTAAGTGCTTACATTTTAATTCAAGAAAACAAATGCCTGAGAGTAGTATGGGCCCTTTATACTTCGAGATTCATTCTAGCTCTAAACATTTGTGATTCCAGAGGTAATCTAGCCTGGCCCTCTCTTTTTCCAGGGGAAGCCTTGCAATCAACTGGAGGTGGATTCAGGATTAGGACTCAGCTCTACTACATCTAAGTCCCTTCACTCGGTTGCACTTCCTGCATTATTCCCTGCTCAAAACACAATAGAAGAACTCTGTCTACTTGTGGACATCATGCTAACAGGACACTGATGAACTATAGCATCATGAGATTAAGGCTGTGGGGGATATGAGGGATCTATAAACCAGGATCTATGAAGCACAGTGGAAATATCTGAAATACTACATGGTTAGAAGAACACATTAGCTATCTTCAGCTCTCCAAAAGGCTGTCAATCACTTGGAAGAAGGAATAATCTGAGAACGCATTCTTCCAAAATGTTAGAACTGAGATTAAATTGGTCAAAATAACAGGGAATAGATTTGGGGTTAAAACAAAGAACTTAAAATTGCCTGTTATAAGCCTTAATAAGCAGAGCCTGGATGACCACCTGTCAAAAGCTGAATAATAAGAGAGTAAAGTGGATGGCCTCCTAAGTCCCCTCTAACCCGAGAAAGAACCCTCAATTTGACCTGAGTCTACTGGGTACTGTTGTGCGACTCAGCCCTTTGATTTTTA
The DNA here is from genome assembly GCF_054644295.1 of Miniopterus natalensis. NCBI lineage: Eukaryota > Metazoa > Chordata > Mammalia > Chiroptera > Miniopteridae > Miniopterus > Miniopterus natalensis. The sequence continues at coordinate 32,156,995 of NC_142085.1, read as the reverse complement.
CCAAGACATCAACTCCGTGAATTATCTGTACACACAAGTAAATCTTAAGTGGAGGAAGGATCACTATCAGAGAGGCCCCTGGAATACAGCCAGTGGGTGAAGCCATCTGCACTGCCACACTCCTCCCCAGGGCTGGACAAGTGCAGGTACTTCAAATAACATTCCACAAAATGTTCATCCAAAGCATTCATGTTTTGCCACTTTGTCTTTATTTTTGATCTCACAGTATGATTATCGGCAGAACACGAAGAACAACAAGGAAAAATGTAGAAGAGACAAACCAAATTGAATTGTTTTCTGTATCTTGTTCTCATTCAGCCTCAACTGCTGTTAGATCACTGAGAGGGAATTACTTATATGGCTTAAAGGGGATTGTGGAGATTAGCAGGGAAAAATAAGAACCAAGAATAATTTTTGTAAGATATTAAACTATGAAGCAGTAGATGGTCATAAGCCCAGATGAGAACTTGTCACACAATCATTGCACAACATCCACTTAGAACAGCAGCTGCACCAACACCTCTGTTTTTCTCTGCAGTGGAATTCTGCTATTTAAGTCTGGTAGGACACACTTGTTCAGCAATTACTATACAGTGAATTGCTTTTACATTGAATGTGAAGGAAGTTCACATGCCAGTGGCTTCTAAATAAAAATGCACCTGTCATCTAATATTTGGTGACATTGAATTAATTATCTTCCTACCATCTGGAATGCACCTCCTACAAAGAGTTTCAGTTAATAAAATATAGTTATTAACTGAGAGTTAGTGAAAATAGCAATGATGAATATTTGATGATTATGTTAAGCAAAAGCAATTGCTAGATTAATTTTAAAATCCATTTTGTTAAAAAAAATTAAAAACATTTTTATACACTAAATCTCTGTTACCAAATGAGGAGTTGCCTTTACCTCACTCTTAATTTAAAATGCAGTCTCATTCAAGAATGCTCAGATATGAGATGGGAATTGCATAATAGATCATTTCCTTGATTCTGAGTACAAAATAATACTCTAGAGTCACCTGTCCATGAATTCATTTATTTATATGAAAAATTATGTTCCTTTCACAGAGCTTCCTGAAATAAAAATAGAATGTAACCTGAAAAGGGAATCAGGCTTGGATGAGATGAAAGCAAGACAACAGGAGAGGGGGCTGGAGATGAAGGAGAAGCTGAGGAAAGGGCAGCCAGGGGAACGTGTAGGAAGTTGAGTCTATAGCACAGACAGACCCTGAAAAAGGGGCAAAGAGGGACTAAAACATGAGTAGAAACCTGAGACAATGCCAGAGCCTGGAGTTAAAAAACAGGATAATTGGAATAAAGATAAAAATAAAAGCAAAATTGAGACAAATTATAAACCACCCTTTTAGAATGCTCAGCACTGATCAATGAGAAACTATCAAAAGTCAAGTTGCCTTAATCATTATATAAATGAGGATCATGCCTTTTCTACTAATCTCTCATTATGTGCCCCCAAATTTCCATATTTCTTTGTCCTTAAATTACATAAAATAAAAGTCAATGAATAAATTTTCTTAACAAAACCAACCTAAGGTTACTATGGTCAGGAGTTCCAAAACTCAACTGTAATTGTGGCTAAAAATTATGACACAAGAATCAATAAGCAACCTTTAACACTACTGCTAAATTAAAGAGATACCCAATATCTGGTATTAAAAGAACAGTACTATTTTATTTTATTGAATCAGGAACTAAATAGCGCCTGCTTGGCAATGTGTTTCACAAATAACGAAAAACAGAAATATATTAACTGTTCTATTCTCTGCACATTTTAGTATATTACTAAATATATTAATGTTTTATCTATTGCCATTTTTTAAACACAATTCCAAGGGCCATACATGTAAAATTAATTTGGATCTCTAACTCTACCTCATAAATTCAATAGCAGGAATAGGAAAAAGTAGGGTTGATACCAAAAAAATTGAATCAAAGTAATAATTATCAAATACTTCAGGAGGCAGAAAAGAAACACTGCTTGACCTTGTCTACACTAGTCTCCTCCAGTGCAGGATTAATGAACTGGATTCTTCAATGCGCTAGGCATTATATGGGGGCTGGAGAAAAAAGGCACAAACACATGTATGGTTGCTGGTCTCATGAAGCTTCTACTCTAACTAGGGGAAACAGAAAAAAAGAAAACCTGGTGACAGCGAATTTACAATTATAAATTGAGCTAAGTGCTAGAAAGGTGAAGTGTAATGTTGAAGTTATAATGAGAAATTATAACAAAATAGGCTGGCTTTGATTGGAGCATCAAAGAAACCTCCCCTGAGGTAATGATTTTTAAGATGTGATAAGTAGACAGAGGTTTAGCCAAATGAAGGGAAAAGTATTCCAAGCAGGGGGGACACCAGGGGACAGTTCTGAGGCAGAAGGGAGCTTGGGGTGTTCAAAGAACTGGCAGAAAGCTGGTGTGGGTGCAGCAGAAGGAGGAAAGGGGAGTGTGGGGAAAGATGAGCTCAGAGAGGCAAGCACAGGCCACACTATGCAGGGCCGTAGGATGTGCTAGGGATTTTGGATTTTAATTTAATAGGAGACGACTAATTGTTTTAAACACAAAACCACACACTTCGTTTTATAAAAATCCATCTCCCGGTAATTTGGGGAATGGATGAGAGAAGAGCAACAGTGAAAACAGGGGAATTAGCCAGCAGATGGCTAATAAATGACTACAATTTCATCATATTGGGGCAGATGGGGAGAAATGGATAGATTTAAACTATAATTTGGAAGTAAAACTGATGTTAGAAATTTCAGAATATTGTTTGATAATATTAACGGTGACACCTTTGTCATATTCCTGATTTTAATTAGAATTCCTTCATATGATATTATTGCCGTAAGTATGACATTCCTTAGGAAGTATAAGACGTTTGTAACTCGCTGAGTCAGCTTGGTCTGTATTTTTCTTTTGCTCAAGGATATGTTCTTGGTCAAGAATATTTCCCTATCAAGGACCTCCTGACTGTTTCGGATGCTGGTTTATTCAAGTTTTCTTCTATAATCCATATCCCCTCTAGCTTCTGTCCTATCCCCCTTCACAGACAGCTTTTTAATTTTCTTTTGTGAGAGGAAGATTGAGCTGTTGTTCCACTTACTTGGTTGATTCTTTTTTTTTTTTTTTTTTTTTTTTTTAAATTTATCTTTATTGTTAAGAGTATTACAGGTGTCCCATTTTCCCCCACAATTGATCCCCTCCACTTCACTCCCACCCCCTTCCCAGGCCTTCACCCCGTTATTGACTGTGTCCATGGGTTATGCATACATGCATATAACTTCTTTGGTTAATCTCTTCCCACCCTCCACTCCCCTTCCCTCTTTCCTCTGAAATATGATCGTCTGTTGCATGCATCAATGTCTCTGGATCTATTTAGTTTGTCAGATTCTTTTGTTCATTAGCTTCTTCTTAAAGAAGACCCTTCAACTCTTCCTGTAGTGCTGGTCTGGTGGTGATGAACTCCTTTAGCTTTTTCTTATCTGTGAAGCTCTTTATTTGACCCTCAGTTCTAAATGACAGCTTTGCTGGGTAGAGCAATTTTGGTAGTAGTTCCATGTTTTTCACCAATTTAAATATTTCTTGCCACTCCCTTCTGGCTTGCAAAGTTTCTTTTGAGAAATCAGCAGACAGTCGTATGGGTGCTCCCTTGTAGGTAACTAATTGCTTTTCTCTTGCTGCTTTTAAGATTCTCTCTTTGTCTTTAACCTTTGACATTTTAATTATGACGTGTCTTGCTGTGGGCCTCTTTGGGTTCCTCTTGTTTGGGACCCTCTGTGCTTCCTGGACTTGTAAGTCTATTTCTTTCCCCAGGTAGGGGAAGTTTTCTGTAATTATTTTTTCAAATAGGTTTTCAATTCCTTGGTCTCTTTCTGCCTCTTCTGGCACCCCAATATTACAAATGTTGGGCCTCTTGAAGTTGTCCCAGAGGCTCCTTATATTATTTTCATGTTTCTGGATTCTTTTTTCTTTTTGCTCTTCTGGTTGGGTGTTTTTTGTTTCCTCATGTTCCAAATTGCTGATTTCATTCTCAGCGTCCTCTACTCTACTGTTGATTCCATGTAAATTATTCGTCATTTCAGTTCGTGTAGCGTTCATTTCAAATTGGTACTTTATTATGTTATCGATTTTCTCAGTTATTTCCTTAACAGTCTGCTTAAACATCCTTATAACCATTATTCCGAACTCTCTATCTGTTAGCTTGCTTGGATCTATTTCATTTAGTTCCTCTTCTAGAGATTTCTTCTGTTCTTTTCTTTGTGACATGTTTCTTTGCCTCCATATTTTGGCTGCTTCCAGGTGTTTGTTTCTATGTATTAGGTAGAGCTGCTATGTCTTCTGGAATTTGTAGAGTGGCTTTGTGTAGTAGGTGTCCTGTGGGGTCCAGTGGCTCAGCCTCCCCAGTCACCTGAGCTGGGCCTTCTAGGTGCTTCCCTGTGTGGGCTGTGTGCACTGTCCTGTTGTAGTTGAGCCTTGGTTGCTGTTGGCGTTACTGGGAGGAACTGACCCCCAGGCCAATCAGCTGTGAGGACCAGCTGCAACTAGAGCCAAAGAGCTGCTGTGCTGGAGACACCCCTATGGAGCAGGATTTACTTCAGTGGACCTTTGGTGTTCACCAGGTGCGCCCCTTGGGAGTGACTCGTGGATGTGGTAGGGTTGTAATCCAGTGTGGTCGAGTCTGACCACCAGGTCCACTGTCTCTGGGGCCTCCTGGGAGGTGCAAAGTCAGCCTGTGCCAGTGCCTTGCCCAGGGCCACCCAGCATGAGCCACACAGCAAACCGTAGCTGGCTGCTCCTTGTGCTGGGCTTGGAGGTGTCCAGGAGAGGCCAAGCTATGAGCCAATGCAGCTGCCGCTAGTGCCAGGCCTGGGGCCACTTATCAAGCTATATGGGGCCCGCTGCTGCTTGTTTGAGAGATTTTAGGAAAGTCCTAAGCATGAGGTTCGAGAGGCCACTTGCACAGAAAAGCCCCTGGAAATGGCCTGGATGAGCTGCAGGTGGGGAGGGGCGGGGCCTCCGGGAATCACGGGGCGGGGCCGAAGGTGAGAGTCAGGTGCTAGCGATTCAAACATGGTGCCTGCCCGCCGGCTGTGTGCAGGGAGGACTCGCCACAGGAGCCATGGCCTCCGCCAGCCCTTCTGCCTGGGAGGAAGCCACCCCCCCACCTCTCGCCCGGATTTCAGGCAGGTTAGTTCCTCCCCGAGTGTCCCGGGTCCTTCCAGGCTGCTGCCCGGCGCTGGGCTCAGAGGGAGCGTCCGAGTGAGTCCGCGCCGGGCCCTTTAGGAGGAGCTGCTGGGCTCCCGCAGCCTCCGCGACCCTCAGGGACAGTCCCCGCTGGGTTCACGGCCCGAAGTTGTGGGGACGTCTCTTCCCGGCCCTGGAGCCCTGGGCTGGGGGCCTGCTGTGGGGCTGGGGCCCCTCACTCCTCCGGGAAACCCCCCCCTGAGATTCCCTCCCAGGTTTCAGCGGCGGCACTGGGTGTGGGCCCGCGGCGAGTGTCCGATTCAGCCCCTATTCGGCCCCAATCCACCCGCGTCTGCGCCCCTCCTACCGGTTTCAGTGCTTCTTCAGCTCCCTGGTTGTGGGGCTTCTGTTCAGCCAGATCTCAGGAGGCTCTGCGTGATGGTGGCTCTGTATTTTAGTTGTAATTTTGGTGTGGTTGCGGGAGGCGGCGGGTGCAGCTTTTACCTGCGCCGCCATCTTGTTTCTCCTCCTCGGTTGCTTCTTGTATATGCCCTGGCCAGGGATCGAACCCGAAACCTTGGTGTATCGGGCAACGCTCTAATCAATGGAGCTACCCAGCCAGGGCCACAGCCAGCTTTCGAGAGGGTTTTCTGGATGCTGTCATCTGTAATTTACTCTTCAACAAACTCCAACTTGGCATCTACCCTCGTTATTCCACTGAAAATACCTTTGCCAAAGTCCCCAAGGATGTATAGGGACAATTCATAGTATTACTTTATTTGACTTCTATGTAACATTTTGAACATTTGAACATTCACTTTCTTCTGCTTGGCAACACACTGCGCTTGTTTTCCCAGTCCCCCAGATGCCTCTTTCCATACTCTCCTTCCTTTCTGAATGTTTAGGTTTCTGCACTCACAGTCCCAGGCTTTCTACCTCCAACCCCCCCTCCTTAGGCGGTCTCACCCTCCCACTGCTAGGTGCTGACTGCCCCCACTTGTAACTGCATACACACTTTTTCTGAACTCCAGCTCAGGTCTAATTACATGCGTGATGTGCCTCTCAAATTCATGGTGTAAACCCCCATCCAAATGTGTTCCTCCTCCAAAGCTCGATGGCTGGAAATGTGACAATAATCCCTATCACCACTTTCTCTCTCATCCCCAAATCACCAAAATCAGTTGATACTATGTCCAAATTATATCTCAAATCTGTCCACTTCTTTCCATCTCTACCAAAATTGCAATCAACTATCATCTCTTGCTTGACTACTGCAGAGGTCTCCTTAATAGTTACCCTACATGTACCCTTTCTCTCCTGCATCTTTCTCCAATCCACAGCAAGACATGAAACATGAAAAAAATTAAAATAATTGGAATAAGGCAGCCAAAATTATTATGTGTATTTCCTATAATACTATCATCTATATCCCATTTCTTTCAACTGAAAAACTAATAAAATTAAAATTAGCAAGTAGAGCCAACAAGAAAATTAAGTAAACTCACCAGGCACTTAATAAAGATACAAAAATCAAGAGCTTTACCATATATCAGCAATACCCACAGTCCTATGGCTGCCTATTATTTTCTTCTCATGCCATGCCCCCCTCTTAAAAATCCCACACACTGTCTGTCAGTCAGTGGAGCTGACTGCAGGGCTCTCCAGACACAGGTGATTGGACCAGATGTGAGTCAGTTAGATTTTCTATATTCACAATGGGGACATGAGACCCAGAGACCACAGATTTTCATTTGCCCTGGATTGAATAAAGTTATGCAAACTGAGGGACAAGGCTGCCATTTTGGAGTGGTCATTCAACACTAAGTTTACACATGAGCCAGCAGAGTCAGGCTGCAAGACAAGCAAGAGAAAAGAGCAGTTTCCCAGAGAAGAGAAATCATTCAGCCAGAGAGGAAGAGAGAATGCAGAACTGTCTAGGTTCTTAAGGGTTTTTTAGTTCCTGTTTCCAACCCCTCTGACATTCAACTGCCCTCTGCTACATCCCAAATCAATACATATATTTAACATAAACCAAAATACCAATGCATCTAGGTTGTGCATATGTGTAAATGTTTAATGTGATGTAGTTAAACAAATACAAGATATAAAGAAATAAAAAGTTAAATAGAATATTTATTGATCAAAAAGTTGGTAAACATGTAAAAATGTAATACTTTAAATTAGGTTAGAATAAAGATGCAACCACTACTCATAAATGTGTAAACTGATTTAAAAAAAAACTTTCAAGGAAGTAATTTGAATATATGTATCAAGAACCTTTAAAATGTCCATAATTATCAACCCAATAATTCTAGTTCCTGAAATCTAGTTTAAAGGAAGAACAAAAGATGTGTTCAAAGATACCTGCCAAAGTATGCTCATTCTGCATTATATGTACTAGCTAAAACAGACAAATTTAAAAAAACAAGGACAAATAGGACAGGCTTAAATTTCCAAAATGAAATGGTCAAATAAAATATAGTATGTCCATATAGTGAAATATTATGTAATTATTAAAAATAATACTTCAAAAGACAATTTAATTCTCATGAAATATTACAGCCCTTGATGATAATTATCCGCTATTTCATGTCTCTCCTTTTTTTACACTTTACTTTTTCTATAACTCCTATTAAAGATGCAGCAATAGAGGGCCAAGCTTATTTCACATAGAGTTATTCACTAGCACTATAAAGAATTAAAAAATGACACGTGATCAGTAATGACTCACGTAAAGCCTCTTGTTTGGTTATGGAATCACCATTACACTTTCCAATTTCCTGTTACCACAGCTAATTAAAAGTTGGCATGGCTACTCCCATAACAAATTGGCATGGCCACTGATAAATTTTTGTGATTTTTAAAATCATAGTTATTATTCTACTCCATCTGTTCTCTTCATTTTTCAAGTCAGCTGTCAAATTAAACAAGCAAGCCTTTCTCAAAGTTGTAGAAGTTTTACATGTTACCAGGGTAAATGAAACAATTGCATAACGTACTGTTGAGTGGAATTCTACAAGGTGAACCAAGAACAGAATTTACAGGAAGTAAGGTGATGTGTTAACAGTGATGATAGGAAAGTGCTATATTTATAACAGTATTTAACATTCTTGCATTAGTTTTGAATGTGAGGCATAATTGCCAATAAAGTTTTAATAGTGAAATCCTAAAAATAATCTCAATTCTGACCACCTGTCTTTTCCAGTTGTAGTCTCCTTTTTACTTTAGCTAAAATTAATAAGCACTATGTAAAAGTACTAAATCGCTTCTTGGTTTAATTATTTGTAATATTTCCCTACTCCCATTTCAATTATAAATTTTATTTTTCTATAATATTTTCCTATTACATATAAAGCATCTCTACCATTTCAAACAGAAAAAGACCTTTGACACAGTCTCCAAGTCCCACTATGTACACATAGTTTTAAAAATTATACTGAGAGTCATGGGCGAAGGAGAAGAATAAATATTCTAATAGCTAAATCTATTCAACCTTTTTACTCTGGAGTTTGTGATATGAAAATAAAAAAAATTATCTCATTTGTGTTTAATTTATTACAAAAGTGGCCTCATTTTTCACCTCTTCATGTAGCCATACCTCTTGCAATTTTGCTGCATCAAGAGGTGGCATCAATTTTCCTACTCCTTAGATCTTGACTGGGTTTGGGACTTGTTCTGGTCAAGTGAGTGTGGCAGAGATGATGGGATGCTAGCTCTGAGCTGAGGGCCTCAGAGGCCTTAGTTGTTTCTGCCCGCCTTTATCTTGAGGATAAGAACAGGATAATTGTTGGAGGATAAGGAGACATGTTACCTATCAGAAGCCAATCTGGACCAGCCACCCTCAGCCAATCTGCCAGCTGAGAAGAGATATATAACAAACTGAATAAGACTAGCTGAGACCAAAGAACTGCTGAATTAACTCCAGTCTAAATTGCTAACCCACAGAATCATCAGCTAGGTAAATAAATATTGGTTTTAGCCACTATATTTTGGGGATGATTTGTTACACACCAGTAGCTAACTAATACACCCTCCTGTCTTTTATTTACTTATTTAGAAAGAAAATTAGGAAGTAGTATTAGGCAAATTAAAAAAGTAGACATAATTATATAAATCTATTTTCCTCATAATATCAATATTTACATTTTTCATATTTTGACTGTTGGGGGTATTAACATTTATAAGCACTTTTTATTTATGAGGTATTATTTAACTCTTACAATGATCCCACAAGGTAGGAATTATGTTTATTTTATAGAAAAGGAGGCTAAGATAAAAAAAGCAAGGAAAATGTCCAGATTCACACAGCTGGCATGACAGATGGATGGGAACCTGGAATACAGGAATATATGAATCCATTTATTCTATGATGGGTCACAATCAAATCCACAACTTAACTGTCAAGTCTAGGCTCTTTGGGGAGTGGTATTTTAGAAACTAGACATACGTGCTCCCTAGATACTGCCCCCAGAATATTCTGAAGAATAGTTTATGCACATTTTATATAATAACTCACTTGGGCTGCTTCTCATTAACTAACAAAATTTAAATGGCCAAAATATCATAGCTATCCTTTCAAATTCTCAATTCAAGTTCTATGTGCAATTGCTATAATAACAACTGAATGAAAAATTCACTTCTATGAGTAAGTGAAACTATATTCCAGTGTAAAAGGTCTTGATTTATTTGAAGCCATAATTGTTCCCAGTAGCAAATGATTGACTATAATCATTTGCTATTTGACTATAATAATTGATATTTAATGCTAAAAGTAAATATTTTAGTGACTTATTAGAGGGCAAAATCATGCATTTGTGGAACTAGTATAAAAATAGTCTCAACTCCTAACTTTGGTTGTGTCACAGGTGCTGATACATTTTTAATACTTAAAAAGCAACTTAGTGCTGATTTTATGCATGTTGTGTCTTCTGCCTTTGAAGGTTGCTTTGGAAGACGTGATGGGGAAATGGAAAATGCTTACTGGAAAACGTCCTTAACTATTTTATGGCTTAATCATGCACTTCGCTTTCTAGTCAAGTGATTATTGAATAGCAGCAGCACTGAATCCATTTCCTGTTATACTGTTGTGAAGATTTGCTACCACATATGCCCATGTTCACTTAAACGTCACTATTGAGTAAACCAAAATCGACAACACTTTACCTGGAAATTGTAGGGGAAATGTCAGGAAAAGTGTGGCATGAGCAGCAGTTACCACTTGTTTCTTTCTCACTATCAAATTATATTGAACAATAAAGGTCAGTGGAATCCCATTTAACACTGAAGAAATTAGTTTTTAAAGTGAGCCAGGGCTTGAATGACAACATAAAAGTGTGACAATTTTAAAAGCAAACTAAATGACATTATTTGAAGTAATTACCTAAAGCTATTGAATGCTGTACTAAAGCAGATATTTTCATCTGCTTTTTATCTGCGGCTTCTTTTCATAAATGTAACTAAGTAATATTCCTATTTTCATAAAGACCTAAAGTAAAAAACTCATTCTCAGGGTTTAGGAATGATGATCATTTCCATGAACCCCTGCTAAATGGCCTTTTTCTAATATGACATTCGGAGTCTAGTTCATGCAGTTACATTTGGTCCTATAACAAGAGCTTGACTGCATCATTGCCAGGAAGGCTGACAGCAGGGGATAGCTGCCACCTTTGTTCACTAGTAGCAGTTGCCCACACAGCACCTACAGCAATACTGAAGTAACCTAAGCAAAATCCCCCCAAGAAGGGATGTTTAAGGTCACTCCCCTAGGAGCAGGGAAACCAGAAGCCAGACGTCGGCTGTGGGACTATTCCTGGGCCAGAATATAGGCCTCGTCCCTCCTGCCTCGTGAACGATGCTGTTCATGGAAGGATCCCTGAGCTGGGCTCACCTGGCTCTGCCGGCCAGGAATGGGGCAGTGGAATGTGATCGTCCTTTACATCTAAATGATAATCCAGACCGCGATAAACCGGGACATAGCTGTGCCCTGGGAGATTCCTGACAGCATAAGTAACTAATTTTTGAGAGAATGAACCACCCCTTCAATTAATTTTTTTCTTGAGAACTGACTCAACTGAATTGTGTTTGCTCAGGTACTATATGGTGAATTTCTGCCCTGGTAGAAGTTGCTATCAACTGAGGAATATACTTTAAAGTGAGGTCCTCTATTCTTGTTTAAGTTCCACGGGTTCTTCTCTGGACTAACAGCAGCATGCTCAACACCCTGAGGAACTACTTATTCCGACTTCAGAGTTAAACTGGCCTGAGGGCTAGTTTTTGAGCCATAATGAAAAGCAGCAGATTTCTCTACTTGGTTTATAATGGGTTATAGAAACAACACCTGAGAATCATCACATAGTATTTTATCTTTGACAGTTAATATAATTCTTTTTGGATCAGTAGCCATCAGCCTTTGGTAGATATGATATCTCTGAAAAACTTTCTGAAATGTTTTATTTTGTAACTAGTGAATTTCGTCATTCAAAACAGTCAAATTTTGTTTTAAATTACTGTTTACATTCTATATTATTTTATATTAGTTTCAGGTGTACAGCATAGTGGTTAGACAATCATATACTCTACAAAGTGCCCCCCTCTATTTCTAGTACCCACCTGAAACCGTACATAATTATAATATTATTGACTATATTCCGTATGCTGTACTTTATATTCTGTGACTATTTTGTGACTACCAGTTTGTACTTCCTAATCCCTTCAATTTTTGACCCAGCTCCCTAATGCCCCTTCCCTCAGGTAACCATCAGTCTGATCTCAGTATCCACGAATCTGCAAACCAATCAAATTTTAAACATAGTAAAGGCCACGATAAGGTAATTAAAAAAGAAAGGTAGGTCTTATAGTAATTATAAACTCAGTTTGCTACAAATAATTGAAATTCAAATTAGGTTGTCTTCGTTCAGAAAAGGAATTCTGTTGTAAGCAGCCCAAGAATCTCATGCTGGTGTCCCACAAAAGTGAGGACTTTACGTACTTTTCTTGTTTAACCTAGAAACAAAAAGTTTATAATCTAGAACAAAAAGATGACCTCAATTATTTATCCTATAAAAAATACATGTGGTTAAAATCAGAATAAATGGCATGCAACACTGAAAAAAAATGTGGTAAATAATCAAAACAGAGCATTTTTTTTTTACCATAAGTGTTGGTATATGAATCTTACATCTCACTGTAAATCATTTGAATTGCAATTCTCATTCAAGGGATTGTCTTTATTTGATGCTTTATTTCTTCCCGATATCTCAACCATCCTCCATAAATATTTCCACCTTATGGTGAAATTGACTATATGAAGGCAATAGTTCATTGATATAAAAAATTAGAAGGGATACCTTTGAAGTCAAATATATTGAATGTTTTTGTATATAGAGCCTGTGAGAATCAATTTATTACTGAGCAATGCCAACTATGTATAAAAGTATCGAAGTAGCCACTAAGATTTTAGTGAGATGGTGACTTTAAATTATAGAAAATATGTCTGTTTTCCTCGCGTATTCCTACAGGTAAAATTCCATTAAATGAAACACGATTGTGTGTAAATAAAGCATTTATTTGAAGGCATGGCCTTGCAATCAATGCCTGTTATTCTAAAGCAAAAATATGCAAGAGATTCTTTAGAAGAGAGAACCCACTTTTTAAAATTGTCATCATTTAATTATCCTCAATTATATGATTATTATATGGCTATCTTGTTATCTCCCTCACAGTTCTGTGAGGAAAAGTAATTATCCAGTAGCTTACAACATGTGCAATTTGTCTTATAGTTAAAGTAGATGCTCATTCTGTCTATAAATACTTAGTGAAGAGGCAAATAACTGATTACCACCAAGAAGACTAATTATCTATTCTAATTTGAGATTATCTATTCCCCTTTCTAGCCCTCTTGGCTGCCCAATTACATGACATTTTATGAAACAAAGGGATGGTACTGTTTTTGTTCTATTTAAAAATAAAAGTAGACTTGTGAAATGCAGAAGGATTCGAATGTTTGTCTGAAGTGAAATTTTAAATACTAAGGCACTGCCTAATCTCTGTACTTTCAGTAGAAAGCTGTAGATTTGAGATGAAAAAAAGATTGCTTGAATATTGGGTTAACTGCTTTCCTCAGCTCCCAAGTGGCTGTCTCCATATGGTTTTCTTTGACTCTGGGACTAGTCACCAATAACCATGTGGAGTTTTAGGAGTTCACTGTAACTCGACCTAAGATATTGCACAATCCTTGTGGTTTTTCTATTCCTTGCCCATGCCATGACCATCCCTGTATTAAACTCTTTCAAACTAGTCTATTTTGAGTGCTCTGTCTCTTTCCTGTTGGACCCTAGTATAGCTAGTTCTTCTTACTCATTTCCTCAGGAAAAATTCCACTAATAAACCAAATGTTTATTTAAACAAAGCATTTATTTAAAGACATGGACACAGTGCATCAATATCACAAAAGTGTAATGCTTAATAAATGTCTGAATCATTTATATATTGATGGAATGTATTCAACTAGAAATGTCTAAATATAACAACCATCCAAACCTGTTTAGAAAGATTTCTGACAAACATCAATATATCAAGTCTACCTTACTTGAAAAAAATATTTTACATCATTTCTATAAATTTATTGAACTGCTTATATGAAAGCACAGAACAAATTAGATATTCCACTTGGAAATATTTTCAAGAACACAATTTGTTTTTACAAATGTGTATTTAAAGAGGGATATTTACCTTTTCACCAATTTCTCCTTTGCTGCCTTCAACACCTTGCTCTCCCTTAGAAGAGAAATATAATGTGTATAATAATAGGAATACTACTTTTAACACATGTAATTATTACACTAATTATTATAACATTTATAACATTGAAAAAATCAATAATTATAAAGACCATTTCTAAAATGAAAGCTCTAAACCAATATTAAGTTACACAAAATTTAAACATTCCTAAATACTGAAGGAATAATTTTTCTAGGGTATAAGCTACAGCTTCACTACTGCCAATGAAATTTAATCTCCATAAAACTTAATTTCTCTCTATATAGTTCCTTTCTCATAGGTGGTTTGAGAATTGAATGCATCAACATAGTGCCTGGCATAGACTGAGTCATTATTGTTACCATTTATTTCACTAGATCCAGTAGAAACATCCTTCTCAAGCTGACGTCTATGACTCCGGTTCTGGTGAGAGCTGTGTGATAAACTAGCTCAAGTTTGAATCCCAGAGTTCTGGCGCCAGCTCTGACGCCGGCACCATGCTCTTGGTCACCCAGATTTCCTGCCTCTCAGTCAGAGGAAGGGGATTTGCTCTCAATCACGTTTATTCTAAAAGGTATAAGTCCCCTGTTCTTCAGCTAAACCCTCTTTGATCTGACAAACATATTTTCCCACTTAATTCTGCACAGATATTTATACTGATGATGTTTCATTCATACGTTCAACAAATATTCTTCGAACACCAAACATATGTCAGACATTTATGACAACATAGCCGGCAGGTAAGTACAGGGAAGAGCCATACTCACCCCTCCACCCATAAGAAGCACTTAGCAAACGTTTCCTGAGGGCACTAAGACAAGGGATGAAGGGATTCTTACCTCCAGTTTTTTTCTTATTGTAATGCTACAATGAGGTAACACTTAATATAATTAAAATTCATGTTTAAAAAAGATTGCCAGCTTTTACTACATAAAGTCTCTTCGTGTATATTCTATATATAACATAGACTCAAACGTATGTCTATGTGTATATGTCACATACAAGATTAAATAATTATGCTTCATCTACCCTCAAAAAAGGTAGGTATCAGAAAAGAAAATAGGTTAGTGTTCGGGTATATTTGCCACTGAATGCATGGCCTATCTTTTTTTCTACCATTTTCCCTAAAACATAGACTTTAACTTGATCTGTTAATTCAAACTGACATAGAAGCTGCTAAACACCCCAGTACCTCAGCCACAATGACAGCATGGTGCAGCCACCACAAACAGCTGCTGGAAAGTCCAAAACTATTTCCCAGCAGATAAATCTGCACATCCCTTGGCTTGTAACTTGACTTGCAGAAGCAGCACATGCTGTAGCAATGGGTTTTGTCTAGAGCTCCCGTGAAGAAATTCAGACACTTGCTAATTCATCGCTGCCAGCTCAGTCTGATCGTCTTTATCAAGCCAAGGAAAGGGAGATTTTTTCAAAAACTGTAACTATAAATGCATATCTTTTCGAATAGTAATTTTTAGCTACAGAGAAAAACCTAGATGCAACAGTAACTTCTGTTGCTAAGACCTGTAAAACTTATCCAGAGCATAGAAATTATATGCTTGGCTTTGGTGGGCATCCACTGCTGCATCAATAATGCTCTCCCCTGTGGTGGGATGATCTGGGTGGCATGACAGACAGCTGGCCCCTCCTGAAGCGGCTCCCCATCCCTCCAGGAAACTGGAACAGACCAGCCTCTGTGTTTCCAGTAATACTGATCACACACATGCATACTCCTTCCCAGGAGGAAAGGAAGCTGTTGGACAGTCAAGGGGTAAAAGTGAAGCTCACCTTGGTTAAGAGAAAGATACCTGGCATAGAAAGGAGGCTCACTGATGCAAAAACCCTTATTCACTATAAATTTATCATTCTGAGTGAGGGGTACTTATGAAGAGGTTAGTTGCAGCATATTTGTAGTATTTAATAATTTGTCATTGTAATTATTATGCTTAGCTCAATCGGGGATCTACAAAAAGGAACAGAAATAAGAAATAACCAAATACAGTTGAAGGTAGTAAAAACTGTTCCATTCTTCATTTTAGACTCTGTCAAATAACAGTGAAAACGTTCCCAGAGCAGCTGTGTCCACTCCCATGGCCCCTAGAAAGCATCATTGTTGGGGTCTCTGGAGAAGCCTGTTGCCGAAACTGTGATAAAGTATCTCCTAAAGCGGTTGGTCCCTTTGAGAAAGGATTGCTTCTACGGGCTCTCTTTGGAAAGACTGAGAAGTGGTTTTTCTTTGGAAAGATTAGTTAGTGGCTTTCTAAGTCTTTCAGGGAATTCAGTTTCATCAAATGCATTTCCTGACTCTTCACTATATTATATACAAATTTAATTTTGAGGGTGTTAAAATTCTTAATTTATATAAAACATTCAAAAACTCTTTACCTTTTGACCAGGTAAGCCTGGAACTCCATGTAAACCGTTTTCACCCTAAAGGAAGTACACAGAATAAATGCTATTAGCTATAAAAAACAAATAAGTAAGAAACTTTTGCAGTCTTTAATAACTAGCTCTAATGTTGCAGGGAAAGGTAACCTAATTCAAGTGCAGGGTGCTTTCCATCTCTCTCTTATCTCATGAATCCAGGATTAGTACTTCCATTTAGAAAAATAGGGAAATGGAGACTCTGAGAGGTTCAGCAACATGCTCATGGTCACCCAACTGGTAGCATTACCTGAGATGTGAACTGAGGTTTCTGACTCTATAGCCCACCTTTTCTCACGTGCTACTCAGTATCCCTTATTTCATCTTCTCTTTCAATATTATAGTCAGACATAGGCTTTCTAAGGGCCAGACACTGTACTCATAACAAACCTATCAGGCAGATGCTATTACTATGACCACATATTACAGGTGATTACACAATCAATAGGAGATAGAACTGAAATTCGAACCTACACACTCCAGCTCTGTATACCTAACCACCACCCTAGACTCTCTCATAGAAAAGATTTAATTCTGGTTTGTAAGTGATCTCTTATCTAAAATCTGAATCTATCTATCTATCTATCTATCTATCTATCTATCTATCTATCTATCTATCTATCTATCTATCTATCATCTATCTATATCTATCTATCATCTATCTATCTAATCTATCTAATCTATCTATCATCTATCATCTATCTATCTATCATCTATCATCTATCATCTACCTATCTACCTATCTTCTCATATATATGTGTGTGTGTATATATATATGTATATATATACACATATATGAGCATGTTTTCTTTCTTGCTTTTATCTGTTGATTGCCTTTAGATCAATTTTGAAGACATACCCAATGCCACTTTAGTTGAAACAATTACTTGGGAGAATTTTTAGTTCCTTCCATTCATTGTGCTCCTGTCTTGGGTAAAAAGGTTTCCAGCAGATGCCAATCAGTTTCCATTACTGGAATTCATGGGTCATCTCTCTGACAGGTCTGGTTTGTAAACAGTACACCAGCTAGAATGAGATACTCCTGGGAGGATGTGCATGTTCTCAATAGAGGCTTAGGAATTTAGCTGCTTACAGGAATTGACTTTGGCTCCTGAGTTTCAGGTATAAACAGCTCAAAATAAACTAACAATTCCACTGACCTGTCACATTCCTAGCAAACATAATTAATTTTTAAGGCATTACCTAAAGTTAGATATCATTTCTTAGAATTCCTTAAATAAAAATTAAACTATATGAAGAAAAATATTGCATTTTCAAACTTTAAAAATATGTATATTCTACCTAAATCTAAAGAGGTCTTTAGTTTTTCATTAATTGATTCATTTACAGAGGTGTACTGCTATATACAAACATATTATTGTAAAGACTAGGCAGTTTTTTTTAAATCCTCACCTGAGGAGTGAGGATATTTTTTCCACTGATTTTCAGAGAGTGGAAGGAAGAGGGAAAGGGGAGAGGATGGGGAGAGACAAATATCAATGTGAGAGAACCACATCGATTGATTGCATCCCACATGTGCCCCAACCAGGGGCACGGATCGAACCTGCAACCCAGGTAAGTGCCCTTGACTGGGAATCGAACCTGCGACCCTCCCTGGCACAGGCTGACGCTGTAACCACTGAGCGATGCTGGCCAGGGCAAAGACTAAGGCTTTTTTAGATCAGATTAAATTATCTAAGTGTTCTGCAGTAAAACGGCTATTATCAGAGTATATACCAAACACTAAAGGCAACATTTTGTTGCTAATGTAATTAACTGTTGAAGCATCAATAAAATATAATGTGTATATTCATGGAATAAATATGCTTGTATTATTTAAATTTTTGTTGTATTTCTAGACCTCAGGTATCATACAAATGTATTAAGAACTTCCAATTTCATTTGATCGAGAAATTGTAAAAGTACATTAAGTATTTGATGCCAGGGAACATTCTATGGAAATTAAGCATCTGTTACTCATCAGAGAAATATGTCCACTTGTCCACAAAGAGCAGAATTATTTTCATCTGTTGGTTCAATATAATGTTTTATATCATATTACAAGTTACACATGATAACAAGATATGGCATGTAATCGAGTAAGGGACACTGATATAGTGTACACTGCCAAAAATACTTTCTGGGGGGAAAAACAAGTAGTGACAATATCTCCTCTTTTTCTTTGCTCACAGCCCACTCCTGTGTACCATGTGCTCTGAGTACTCACACCTACAGTCCCACCTCTGGCACATGTCAGGTTAGGGTTACACCCAGACAAACTGTTAACTGGGTACCAAAATTCTATAAAGTTGTGATATTAAGAACATTTCTCTCTTTAATAGACATGGTTTTGGGGTGTTTTTTGTTGCAATTAAAATGTGTTTTCTTGTGGCCAGTGTTATTCAGTTTCGGCTCTTTCTTGACTAGAAGTTTGTTTTGTAAACATAGTTCTAAACTCCAAGATAACTCAATGGTCACTTTGGGGCCTTTACTTTCATAAGAAATGAGTCGATTTCACATGTCACACAAACATGTGGAAGATTTTGAGATATTGTTGAAACTTTTGAAGTTTAAAGTTTACAACTTTGGTATTCAGAAACTTTGGTATTATTTTCTCCTTACTGATTTTCTTATTTTTTTAATTGATTTTTAGAGAGAGAGGAAGGGAAAGCGCACGAGAGAAACATTGACGTGTGAGAGAAACATTGATCGGCTGCCTCCTGCATGCATCCTGACTGGGGATCAAACCCCAACTTTTTGGTACGTGGGACGGTGCTCCAACCACTGAGCCACACCAGCCATGGGCTTACTGATTTTCTTGAAGTTAGCAAAGATGTCCTACTAGAAATTTATAATCATTTAAAATCTTCTGTCATTTTCTAGTCTCTATCTCAAAAAAATAGATTTATTAAGTAGCATAAAAGTAAAGAAGGAAATAGTCTTTGAGAACGTAATTTTTTTAACAGATAAATGAATGATGATGTTTCTGCTGGGACTTTATCTAAATGCTGTGTCAACAGATGAGTCCCTCTTTATGCTCACTCTCAAGTGCAGTTTCAAAGCTCTGGTGCCCACGCAATGTGGGGTCAAACTGAATTCCATCTATCCAAAAAATGCCAGTAGACAACTACTGGATGGGAAGACATTAGTTGCTTTTTCTAAACTCTTGTTTTCCCCCTCTCCTCCCAGTCTCAGCACAAGAAAGAAATAAGAAGCTTTTCCTTTGGTTTCCAATCAATGTTTTAGACCATTATTGAAAGAAAATTACAATCAATGTTTCCCACAGGAACCATAGTTTCAAAACTTGTTACTGAGGCATGTTTCCTGTTACAGGTTTTCCATCAAAAGGCCTGTGTCCCTTTCCAGTTACAAATTCAAGCTACAGATAGGCAAATGAATACATGTGAATAATATAAAGTGGGGCAAAATCTAATGCTGCTGCGGACAGCATTTTTTAAAATTTATTTTTAAATTTATTGTTGAAAATATTACAGATGTCCTCCCCTGCATTGATCCTATTGTAGCCATGTTGTTACTGTAATACACAGCATGTCTTCAACTACACCCTTTCCAGAATTCAAAGGAACCTCTTTGAGTGCTGTTCACCTGAAATTAATACCAAAAGTGTTGAATGCAAAAAAAAAAAAAAAGAAGAAGGAAGAAAAAGAAAAAAAAGTAGCCTTTCTGAGAAGATTTTGGGGGGGAAATAAAGTGTCATTTAGGGCCAGCTGGTGGCTTTCTGAAAAACTGATTGAAGCACTTTATTTTTTCCTCCTTATGATCACTGCCCATTTCCCTGAAGTAAACACAGCTAGGCATAAAAGATGAATTACTAGTTTTCCGATTCATTTGATATCGGAATCGATGTCTTGTTTTATTATGCAGGAAATACATGTTGTCTAAAGGGCACTTGATAAGGAGTCACACTCCCCAGAGCTATCGCTTGCAAACCTAGTACCATTGAGACCAACAAAGAAAGGTAGATTAAGTAAGTAAACAAAAATTTGCTAATAACTAGATCTAAGCTTAGAAAATAGGAAGTTATCTACTATGCTCTGTGTGGGGTTTTTTCTTTAAATAGGCATTCAGCCTTAGATTAAAAGTCTGAGATTCTATTATAACTCTGTTTCCATATTTAAAAAATAACAACCTATTATTTCACTTAAAGCAAGTTTTCTAGGAACATAATCTGTATGAATTTAGTGTACACTTAGAAATATATAAATATTTCCCCACTAATTCATATTTATTAAGAGAAAAATTTACTGAAATTGAATGTTGAGTGAAGTAGCTATAAGAAACATCTGCAGTGGATGCCAAAATTCTGGCATGAGAACCAATAAAAAAAATAAGTGGTTAAAAAGAAATCTGATTTTGATTTTGTGTATCATTAACTTGACCTCTACATTTCTGACTAAGTCCTGCTTTATTTGGGATGTAATCTTTGGAAATTGAATTTTTATGTGGTTCTTAAATTGTTGGCACTCAACAATTCAGGAAATAAAATATATACTTCCTTTTCTCCCCAATATCTCATCAATCTGAGTCCCTTTATTTCAAGGAGGAGTATATATTTTTTTCTATTTTCTGGTACTTAATTCCAAGAAATATATTTTCAAGTTAAAATAAATATACTGCTTAAGGTTTTAAACTTCAGTCTTTTTGAATTCTTTGTATTTGTTGGATCCTTAATGCAGCCAACACATGGGAATATATTATCACATTAATGCTCAGGATAAGGCAAATTTAAAATATTCTTAATCATAAAATGAATGAGACCTTATTATCACTTATTCATATGGGTCATTTCAAAGAAGGGGAAACCAGCCCATCAAAGGTAATGCATGGTCAACACCAGTCTTAATCATAGTAATGTAAATATGAGGAGTTAGTAAGTAGCAGTTGAACTCAACATCTCCTGTCTCAAAATCCACTGACCTTAGAGTATATGCATGTGTGTGCACAAGCATATGCAGGTGCACACACCTAGGAAACAAGAAGGATGGGTATTCTTAATTACAGGAATAAGTATAAATTCATACATTTATATTCACTACCTCCACCAAAGAATCTGTTGAGGCACTGACTCTACTGAAAGTTCATTAAAGTTGGGCAGTTTGCTGTTTAATGTGCATTGTGGAGAACAAAACAAAACAAAATCTAGGTGAGGATACTGAAACAATGTTTTCTGAACCCAAATTAACCTTCCCCAAATTTCTGCCCATAGGTCTCATTGTACACAAAAAGAAATATGAGTCTTGTACATGACATCCCTTTGTGTCCCTATCAAGTCTTCTGTTCAGTAAACCAGTCATTTTTCAAACAATAGTTTGGAGTCCCTTAATATTATGGCCACTGTTCTCTGGGCACACACTGGTTAGCCACTATGTCTTTTAAAATGTGGCACTCAGAATTCAGCCTATCACTCCAGAAATGGTCTCACATGCACAGAATAGAGACCAGGACTGTCACTGACACACACACACACACACACACACAGAGACCCCACATACACCTTTTTAAAAATGCTAACTTGCTTATGTAATATGAAGTTTATGGCCAACTACAACCATTAAGTCTTCCTTTCAAAGACAAATGTGCAATCCTTTATCCAATTAATTTAATGCAAATTATACTAAATTATTTCAATAAAAAAACAAAACAAAACAAAATGATTTTGAAATGGTTTAGAAAGGTAAACACTCCTTTTCATATACAGCAAAGTGAGGGAACTGAGCCTTGGCCAAGGTTGGAGAGCCCATGACAACGCCTGGGCTTGTGTGTAATTGTGATTTTCTCACAGTGGATCTGCCAAGGACAAGAGTTTGGGCTTTTCGCTTTGTTGCGAGACTAGCCCGTAAGATAGTTTTTAAGTCAGATCGAAACTTCACAAAAGTACTAGGGAAGCAGAAGTATAGAAATGGACATCGGAATCAAGGACTCTGACAAGTGAAAGACGATTTAAGATATAAAGAGAAGGACAGTGTCATCAGTAAGCTCCTAATTGAGGGCAGTGAGATACCAGTAGCTGCAACTATTTCCTGTCCGGAGTATCCCCGTGCTGAGTAATTTATAGTTCTCCTGCACCGCGTATCAGTTACTGCTCCTGGAGCTTACAGGCCTAAAGGCATCGGTTACTTATCTTCAGCCCTGATGGAAATGGCTATGAAGATACGGAGAAAGAACATTCCTTAGCACTGTTGTAAGAAAGTCAGGTTTTCAAACCTAGTTTGGAAAAAAAGAGTGCAAGGGAAGCCAAACGTGCATGCGCGAGAGCAGAGAGAATAGAGCTCCCCCAAGAGAGAGTGGGAAGGAAATTCGGGAGCTGCGCGCTCCTGTTACACTTCACTCTCAGGTGCTAGGCAGGTAGGAGGGTCTCCAGCCCCCTGTCTACGCGAAGGTTGCTTTTGCAGAAAGTACCGAAGACTCACACAGAAGCATCGCTGTCCCCTGGGCTCTTACCAAGACCCCCTCAGCAGGGGTTTCTAACAGTCACCCTCTATTTCTTTTATCCGGTCCACTTGGGTTCTGGACAACTCAACAAACATTTGTCCAGAAACGATCAGGTGCTAATATGCTGGGCCAGGTGCTGAGGTTACAGGGCTGAGAGAGAAACAAGTCCTTGTTCATTGGGAGCTCATGCTGGGGACAAAGACACAAACTCTATTGACGATATAAACGAAGTGCTTTGTGAGCAGAGTGAGGGGGGTGTTGAATCTGCCCAGTGGCCAGGGAGACTTCGTGAAAAAGATGCAGTTTTTCTCGAATTTAGTCTCTGTGAAAACACTGTGAATTGTCTGTGATCATCCTCTCAAATCTTCTACCGCACAGTTTCCTTCAGCACCTTACACTCACCGGGTTGTCCCTAATTTGGCTGATGTAGGCCGCTTGAAGAAAACTCTAGTATCTGAAATTTTAGATGTCTTTATAAAATACCAGTTATCTTTAAATTCACTGTAGCTCAGCAATCGACACCAAGAATAAAATAATTAGCTGCTAAACTATGCAGAGAAACAGAGTGTGTGATCCTTTTATGGAAATATTGTCATATTTATGTGCTAGATTCTCATTGTGCATTAAACCAAACAGGAGCATTAGCAGCCTAGGTTCCTGAAATCTGGCTAACTGTTTAGCAACTAGAAGTCAAGTGTCTGGGTGCCAGATCCACTGCATGTGTTGAGCTTGTCATCCATCTGTTGTGCTCTCTGCCAACTGCTCTACTTGGGGTGTGAGTGGAAGGCATTAGAAGGGAATAAGAAACCATTAAGAAATAAAATCAACTGCAGAGTGAGCAAGTTTCTTTTTCTTTTTCCTGTCCTTCTATTACCTCTGTCCTTCTCATGTTTCTGCTTATTTTAGTGCTATGTTGTATCAATATACTACCCACAGACAAGACAATTACACGAGACTTACTCCATGTAAAGGCAGGAATTTTTCACTGATAAGTCAAGCTATCATTCTTGTAACTTTAGTAACTGAAGCCAACAAGTCCGTTAACAAAAGTGTTTTCTTTGTGGTCCTTTTTTTCTATGAATATCGGTATAATAAGAAATTTCAATCTTGTGTCTAGAGTTGACTGTACCTTCATTCATTTCAGAATTTTCTGAAATACAGAAATACACAGGTGCTTCTCTATTTAACAGGCATTTTCTCTAACGTAAAGCTCATAGTTGCTTTTTTAGCCTTGACAGTTTCATAGGAAGGAAATTGCTCAGTGTTAGAATAAAGTTGGGTTGTCCATTTTTCCCATCCTTATTTAGTTTTGATTCCTTCAAAAGTTGTCACATACAAATAGGTATTTTAACTTTTTTAACTTGGGAAGGACTCAAATTAATTCTGTTTCTGAATTTCAGTGGAAAATTGGGTGAAACGAAATAATAGAGAGAAAAAGCCTAATGAATTTTAAAAATTCTCTAGTTATTTTCAATAAACACCTACAAGTTTCTGAGTCTCTGATGCATTAATGCTGCATCTGGACCCAGGCTGTCGCAGTGTTCATTATAATTCACAGCAGCTACCGGCCTTGTCTGCGTTTCATAAACTGCAAAGCTTCTGCCTTTATTTCCGGAAGCTGCAGTCTTCTCATAAAATGTCTTTTTAAGGGAAAATCAAGATTCAAAGATCACAGCATTTTCATTTTCCAATAGAAAAGAAATACAAAGGCAGTTAGGGAACAACGGATCTGCCCAATTCAGTCTCATCCCCCTGCGAAGACTGAGCGCTTCAGAGTTTACTGTGAAAAGACCCATCATACAAAGCACCTCGTAATGAGGATGGTGAGCCTGACTATTTTTAAGACAAGCACTTGGCAACTCTCTCATCAAGTTATCAGATATACTTCTTAAGTGTGCTTAATGCATATGGCTTTTTACCTCTGGAAGTTCGAATTTTTTAAATAAAGTCATGGTACTAAGTTAAATGCTTTTGTTTCTGATCAAATAAATAGAAAATTTATAAATAGCATATTTGGTGGAGAACATAGAGAATTTTCTAGGGTAGGTGCTGAAGTAAGGTTAGCCTGAAGAGTGGGCCGTGATTGGCCTGCCTGGAGGTGGGCGTGCAGGGCAAGTAGGGATCTCCAGAGAGTCAGGTAGGTGTGGGAAGTTTAAAATCATATTTCAAGTAAAATTTTGAATTTGGAAACCAAACAAAGTGAAACCATATTGTTTTCATAACACTTATTTTGGGAGGTAAAACTAGACAAAATCCTTTTATTGGGTGAAAAACATATGATGATAATTGGACACAATTTCTGAGGATGACAGAGTCAGAATCCCTAAGGTTAGGTTTTTTTTTTAATATCCCCACTTTTCAAAAAACATATCTGATACATAATATACGTAAAAATGAAATAGAGAATGAAGCAATTTTCCATTTGAAATGCTCATGTAATGAATGCAAGCAGGCTTTAACACGGTGGTGGGCAGGTTCGCACCCAGCGTCCAAACCTTACCTCATTCTCCCCTGCTTGCCATGAGGATGGGAGTTGTGAGCACATGTGCACGTGCATGTGCATGCATGTATGCCTGTGTGCACACGCGTGTGTGATCTCATTCAATGTCATTCACTTCTCTTGGAAACTGGACCATCCAATTTACTAATTTTGACTGACAGTGGCTTCTGCCCAATGAAGCTTACCAGAATTCACTAGGGACTGATAACTTTAACACCTGCTATACAGAATAGTTTTTCTTATATGAACCCAGAGCAGAGAAGTTACCGAACCTCTTAGGCACAATCCTCGCTGTGCTAAATCAGTGTAAAGGGGATGCTGATTTCTCAGCGGTGTGCTGGCAGTAAGGCCAAATATATCAGGTTAGAATGCCTAGCGCATGAGTATTATAATTATAAAACAACATAATTAAATGCTACAGTTCTTCATCCTCCAAGTCTCCACGACTCCATATTCCATAAATTGATTTCATAATATATGTTGGTTAGTGGGCTATTTTTCTCCCGGGCCTCAGAAGAAAAATGCTGCCTCAGTAAACTAATGCTTTGTTCAGGGCCTTGACTTAGAAAAAAATTGTACCGCTGCCACCTAGCCAAACTTCAAAGTTGTAGGTTTATTTTAGAATAATGGGATTTATATAGAGATGACTTAATTTACTACTGCATTTACATTGGATGTAAGCACAGCTAATATACAAATTCTGTTCCACACTGCCCAGAATATGTTTCACTCCACTATTATAAATCAGTTGTCTAGTTTAAATATTAAACCTTAAAAAATAAAGGACTTGCTCTAGCCAGGTGTTCAGTTGGTTGGAGCATCGTCTCATTCCCCAAAAGGTTGCAGGTTTGATTCCAGGTCAGGGCACATACCTAGGTAGGTTGTGGGTTCAATCCCCGGTTGGGACTCGTATGAGAGGCAACAGATAGATGTTTCTCTCTCACGTTGATGTTTTTATCTCTCTCTTTCCCTCTCCCTTCCTCTCTCTCTAAAAGTCCATAAGAACATATCCTCAGGTAAGGAGAAAATCAATAAATAAATAAATAAATAAATAAATAAATAAATAAATAAATAAATAATTTAAAAGGACCTTTACTTTGAGAATATTATATCAGAGGTATATGTTTGACGGCATTTTGTATATGTTCTTGCTCCAAGGGGGACAATTCATCTTTTTTTTTACTTTATCTTTTTTTTTAAAAAAAATATTTTTATTGATTTCAGAGAGAGGAAAGGAGAGGGAGAGAGAGAGATAGAAACATCAATGATGAGAGAGTCATTGATCGGCTGCCTCCTGCACGCCCCCGACTGGGGATCGAGCCTGCAATCCGGGCACGTGCCCTGATCAGGAATCGAACCCTGATCTCCTGGATCCTCGGTCGATGCTCAACCGCTGAGCCACGCCCAGCTGGCATTTTACTTTATCTTTTAACAGAACTCTTAAGCACTTTTATTTCTAAGAAAAAGAACCCCAGGAATTACAAACACTGAAAAGCAGAATCAAAGCGAAGCTTGGGGATGCTGTGTGAGTACTCTGGGGGATGCATATGAAATACATTAAGCCAGCAGTAGGAGATACATAATAATACTTTAAGAACTAATGAATTATCTTTGGAAACTTGCTTAGAAAAATAGAATCATTTTCATCATAAACAATGAAAGTATTTTACTCCAAGCATAAATGTTCATCTTTACAGCTTTAACATTTTTGAAATTTTAAAGCTTTTTTTATTTTGATATATCTTCAGTGGAGTCAAATATTTGTAACTTATTAACCATGCCCTCAAGATAACAGTAACTTTCTTATTATTTTTATTTCGTACATATCCATTAGAATTATTTTAAATAACGGGTAACTTGGGAATTACAGAAGTAAAAAAAAAACAACACTCTTAAGATGATATTTCTTCACTCATGCATTACATCCATTTAACAGCTAAATGAAATAACAAGTTAGAAGCAGGCCTGGTAGCACCAGGGACTGTACCTTAGGAGAGAATGTGGTCAAAGACTCGGTAATTCTACAGATATTGGGAGGGTATTAGCCACCAAGAGGGGTCAATGAAGATGCACGAAATCAGGACCCAAGGGCCAAGCGTAGCCTGATACCACGTTTAGCACCACAGGAAGCTGCATGAATTCTCTAATGGTCTGTGAGGCCCTTTAAAAACTCAAGTAAATTAGACCCAAATAAAACTGTTTAAAAAAAAGAAAACTGCCTGAGGAAACATGAAAAAGTGTTTGCCAGGATAATTTGTGTTGATTTTAGAACACCATAGATACAGCTTTTCTTATCACCTTAAGTTTCTTGGAGACGGAGTCTTCACACAGACACCGAAGCTCACTGATTTTGTGAGACTCACTCCATGACCGTTTTGACCAAATGGGCCCCAAGGGCTGTAACTTCTATTCCCACAATTTCTAGGTCCAACCAGTTTGTCAGAAGCTGGTATATTCTTTTATATTCATTGAAGTTTTACTTTACCTAAAGTATAGGATGAATCATCACATAAAATTCTATCTACGAATTTGGGCTTCTAGGAAAAGACACAAAATCTTGAGTTCTGAGTATCCTTTGTCTCTGCAACATCAGGTCTTGCTCCAGTGCCTTCACTCCGCCTCAAATGTCCTCTTTTCTAAGAAACTATTTTTTTAACAGAGAATTTCTTAGCTTACAGACTTAACTTTCCAGCCTGTCGCTTTCTTACTTTCCTGGATGGCCCTTGATTGAGACTGATTTGATCAACTTTTATTATTATTTTTAAATTTCATCTTTACTGTTGAAAGTATTATAGATGTCCCCTTTTCCCCCCCATTGACCCCTCCTATCCAGCACCTGCCCCCGCCTGCACCACACTATTGTCTGTGTCCATGGGTTATGCATATATGCATGTAAGTTCTCTGGTTAATCTCTTCCCACCCACCCACCCCCACCTTCCCTCTGAGATCCCTCAGTCTGCTCCATGCTTCTAGGTCTCTGCATCTATTTTGTTCATCAGTTTATTTTATTCTTTAGATTCCACATATGAGTGAGATCATGTGATACTTGTGTTTCTCTGACTGACTTATTTAACTTAGCATAATACTTAAATGTAAATGGATTGAACGCTCCAATCAAAAGACATAGGGTAGCTGAATGGATAAAAAAACATGACCTAAATATGTGCTGTCTACAAGAGACCCACCTCAGAACAAAAGACACACAGGATGAGAGTGAAGGGATGGAAAAGATTTTTCCATGCAAATGGAAACGAAGAAGAAGAAGCTGATGTAGCAATACTCATATCGGACAAAACAGGCTGAAAAATGAAGGACATAACAAGGGACAAGAAAGGTTGTTACATAAATCTAATGGGATAGATCCAACAAGAGGATATAACCCTGATAAACATATATGCACCCAATATAGGAGCATCTAAATTTATAAAAAATCTTCTAGAGATCGACAGCAAGACAGTCACACTCGGGGAGTTTAACACCCCACTGACTTCACTAGATAGGTCTTCCAGACAAAAAATCAACAAGGAAACAGTGACCCTAAATGACACACTACATCAGATGGATGTAATTGACATTTACAGAACATTCCACCTCAACGCTGCAGAACACACATTCTTCTCAAGGGCACACAGGACGTTCTAAATGATTTGATCAACTTTTGACTGGTTGAGCCTGTGGGTTACTTCATCTAGCTCTCATATTGAAGGCAGTCTGCTGACAGTGCCTTTCCAGAAGTTGAAAGCCTCCTCCCAGTCAATCAGTAGCAGTTTATACCTGGTTTTCCCAAATAGGACCCAAGAGAGGTCACTTTGGAGCACTGAAAATAGTGGTATTTTATACCAATCTTAGTAAATTTTGTTTCAAAGTATCCCAGGGGAGTTTTATTCTCCTTTCCCATAATTCATTGTGTAAACTTATATAAATCTTACTTTATAAAGAGAAGTAAAAGAAGTTCAATAATATATTTTATAGTCCAAGTACTCCAGTGATTCTGTATTTGGCTTTATAAAAATAAAAGTTCCATATTCAAAATAATTTGAAAAATCCCAATGATCTGAAATCTATACAATCAGATTGCTATGATATATTTTAGGAAGAGATTGGTGGAATAAGTCTATAATGCTAATTTGGATTGGGGCAATCTCTTTAGGAGTTAAGGGAAGTATTGAGTAGTATTCTCTAGGAGAAAAGGCATTTTGAAGGAATTAGATTGTTTTAAAGACGTATTTGAAGGAACTTTTACTTATGATGAAGAGTCTTCAATTAATGTCATTAACAAGCTTAAACAAGAGGCTACAAGCCCAAGTAAATATAAACTTGCATCAAGTTATCATTGTTCAATACAGTTTGTTGGATTTCACTGCATTTAACCTTTACACTACCGCAGGAGGAAAAAAAAAAAAAGCATATTGGGCTAATTTCTATAAGAAAAAAAGCAGCATCAGTAAAGCAGTCAAATATCAAAGATACATTTTAAAAGGACTTAAAAAAACACCTGAATGTGGGCTATAAAGCTGAAACTCACAGAAGCAAACAGTATGGTGGTTAGCAGAGGGAAAGGGGTGGGGGACAGTAGAGGGTCAAGGGGGCCAAATATATGGTGACGGGAGAAGATCTGACTTTGGGCGGTGACCACAATGCAATATACAGATCATGTATCATAGAAATCTATACTTGAAACCTATGTGATCTTAGTATCCAAGTCATCCCAATAAATTTAATAAAAAAGAATAACATTTATCAAACCATTAAAAAAATCTGAATGATAATTCTGAACCTCCTACCACTTCAGCTTCAGCTACTCCTGTGACAGCCTTAGGTTAATAACCACAAGGGTCATGGCCTTCTAGGTAATGAGACACAATGGACTAATCTGGTATTAGTGCGGCTAGATCAGGTACAGAAACTGACACTAACCTATTTCAGTGAAGAAGAGAACTGTCTTAGCGTCAACTCATGAAACTTCAATAGTTCAGCAACTTAAGTTTTATATATATACACATATATATAAACACACACATATGTAACTAAGACAAGGCAACTGCAGTTAAATTTACAAATACAACGTTTCAAAGTTTCTATAAAAACTGAACTAAGATGCTGAACTGCAACACTAACCACTTAGGAGTAAATTCAATATTTAGAATCATCTATAGTATTAGAGAAGACAATGTGAAAATCAACCATCTTATGACATAAATACTATATGTACAGCATGTATTGAAATATATCTCTTGTATTTTTATTTATAATATCTCATGTGGTACTATGTTCATTTAAATGTTTACTTAATTTATGTCTGCAGTAAAATATGTATTAAAGGAGACTATACTGCACATAAAATAGTGAAATTAAGAAGGCTTGGTGCTCTTCGAATAATGACCAATGCTCTAGACCAGAGGTCCACAAGTTTTTTCTGCAAAGGGCCAGACAGTAAATATTTTAGACTTTGGAGGCCATATGTCTCTGCCACAATTACCTAACACTGCTGTGTAGCACAAAGGCAGACTTAAGACGATACACAAACAAATGAATGTGGTTGGGTTCTAGTAAAACTTAATTTACAAAATCATACAGCAGTTTGTGGCAGCCCCGCTGCAGGGCCACAGTGTGCTGAGCCCTGCACTTCAGACTTGCCCTGTATACTCACCATTCCTATCTGCTACAACCGTATAAAACAGCCACAAAGTTTAATCAAATAGCAAATCAACATACCTTTTCCCCAGGAATTCCAGGAGCACCAAATTCACCTTTAATACCAACTGCACCCTAAAATACAGAAATGCTCGTTAGGAGGTTTATCCTAAAGTGTATTAATCGCTACTGTTGTCAAAGAGAATCTACTATTTCATAGGTGAGTTGCTTTTGCTTGCACCCAAGTCTGCACCCTAAGTTTCTTCCTCATATTATCCACAAGTCAGTAAACTACACAGTTGACAATTAATAATTTAAAAATTAATAATTAATAAACATCAAAGTGCTAATCAAAACTAAATATTCTCCACATAGACATACATAATTCAGTTTTGTGATTTATTTATCAAAGATAAGAAATGATTCTATTGCTGTTCCCACAACTAATACCTGATACTTCCAATTCAAGTAAATCATGCAATTTCAGGCTCTAAGGCACTCATATTTGTTTCATTTAGTGTGCCTGACCTTCCACTACATCCACCAGGAAAAACCCCACAGCTGGGTCAAGCCAATTCTCAGCTTCCCTGCTATTCCACCTAACCTGGAAAAATCTGCTTCAATGAAGCTGGTGAGTTGTCTACATCTGCCTTGATGGCTCTATCACAAATTTGGTCTAATAAATTTATCCTTGAAACAATGGAAAACAATGTAAACTTTTGGAATGAGTTTCTCTACCTACCACTAATGCTTGGTGGAGATTAAAAAGTAAATAAGAATTTTATGAATATAAATGCCATTAGAACAATAATATTATATGTTGATTTCAGATTTAAGGCACACAAGTAACTGTCAACTCCAAGTTCCCATAGATTCAATGAGATTATATCAGATTGGATAAAACTGATACAAAACCAAAAAGAAATATTCTTTATTGGACAAAAATTCAAAATGCATAACATTAAATTCTACTTCTGTAAAGTTATTATTAAGGTAAGATATTCATTCTTTAAAAGAAATTCTGAACATATTTTCATGCACCTATTTTTGTTGGTGTGGTGTGGTGCGGTGTGGCTCAGAATAGGCATGAGTAGTGTCATATTGGAAAGAAAATACAAGGATCACTAGTAACCTCTGGGTTAACACATTAGACTATTCAAAATGGAAACTTCCATGTAGTGAGATTAGAGGGTGGGATAGTAGAAAGTTTTTGACTATCGAGTTGAGTAAATAAACTTAATAAATTTTGAATTATTTTGATTTTCTCTAAAAGTATATTAGCAAAGCAGTCATTTCATAAAGCCTACCCTTTTTGAGTAATTAATTGCATATGTGAAAGATAAGACAAAAATGAACTAGAAAATTATTCCTAAAATAGAGCTCAGATCACACTCCCCCTTAGGTTCAAGAACACAGAAATTGAGCTGCTATTTTATAAAACTCAGAGAATTTCAACTCTGAAGTGGGCGAAAGTATTAACAAGGGTCTCAAAGGACTGAGAAAGCAAAGTGGTTGCTAAGTAATTAGGTTGCCAACTATACTTGCTAAGAAAAAGGAATTAAAAGATTCAGAAAATTACAATAATTGAGTGTGAAAAGTATTAATTATTATTTCAGATAATGTCATCCAGAGTTTAGTCTCGGACAGAGGGCATGGTCAGAATGGTTTGATTAGGAGCCCTAACGTGGAATACTGATCATATCTAGGTGTTCAAACATAAACAGTGTTTGAATCTCAAACCATCTTATGCCATCAAAGAGGCTCATCATCTTTATCAAAAATTTAAAAAGCATTAAATCAGATTAATGAAGCATCACAGTGGGAATGAGAATATAGGCAAATAAAGACAGGCATTAAATCATGCCAAAACATGTGGCTTTTCCCCGTATATTTCTGATTCTATGTTAACTAATTGGCCATATCAAGCTAAAACTAGTCAGGTCACTATGTGAAAAGAACTTTTGTTTTTTAAAGGGAACAGTGACTAATGTAACAGTCCTCTATGATTTATCTAGCTCTTTCTTTGCAAATTGATTCTTTGTGCTCCCTGGCAGGATCCCCTGGGCAATTAGGGCATTGAATTTACAGGTTCCAGAAACAGCTGAGTTGATGATTTGGACTTCCTTGAGGAACAGTGTTCATTCACTCACTCAACATACTTTTGGCTCCCATTATGCGCTACTCGGTGTGTGGTGCTCACAGAACTCATATGCTAGTGGGGGAAATAAACAGATGCATACTCATAACACATCAAGTGGCAATAAAAGTGCTAAGGAAAGAAAGAAGACAGAGGTGGAAAGAAGGGATGCTTTTCATATAGAGACGTCAGAGTAGGGTTTTAAACATTCCTGAGCAAGAGCCTGCGTGATGTGAAGAGCGCCAAGTGGAAATCTGGCAGAACATTCCAGGTACAGTGGTCCCTGGGTTTTCGAATGTGATCCGCTCTGGAAGCCCGTCCGAGCTCTGAAACGTTGGCAAACCGAGGGACCCACAACGACAGCTGGGCCTCGGGATCCTGCCCTCAGCGGGGGCCGCGGGGCATGTTCAACTCCCGAGGGGGCTTTGAAAACCAAAGCATTTAATTCCAGGTTTAGGGCATTCAGAAACAGAAATGTTCATCCATGGAGACGTTGGAAAACCGAGGTGCCACTGTATATGGAAACTGGTGCAAAGACCTTGGAGCAGGAATGAACAGAGGAGGGCGTAGGAGAGGATATGGGGTGTGGGGGGTGAGGTGGGGAGAGCTCTACACATGATGTGAAGCTTGTGGCCCATGGTTAGAGCTTCAGTGTTTATCCTGAGGGAGGCAGAAAGCCACTGGTGGACTCTGACTCAAGCAAGGGGGACCTACATGATTATGCAGAATAACTGTCTAACTCAGAGCCTATGGGCATAAATAAAAGTAAAATTTGCTCTTATAAAGCTGCCACAGATCACAGTAAGGATTCTCATAATTTAAAACCTTTATAGTGAGAAATACATAATTTGGAAAGAGATTTGGAAATTGTATTCTCAAAACTTTTCTCATTTTAGCTCATTGCACCAAAAATAAGATGCACAAGATTAGAAATATATATCTTACAGTTAATAAGAAAAGGTAAATTATAATTGCCTCTGAGTGGCTCCCAGTCAACATTATCTAAGCATAACAATGCAAGGAATCTCTTCAAAACCTAGTATGCTGCATCTAAGAAGTCTTGTGAAATAATTTTGAGAATAAAAGACACAGATTTGAATGAAATATTGAAATCATTGAGTGACATTTTGAAAAAGTTAACTATCAATAAATTATTAATATTTACTACAAGTAGCATATACAACAAGATTTTTATATACTAAAACATTTAATTAACTCAAAATTCTAAAGATATCTTTGTTTTCGGTCAAGTCACATAACAAACTACATGCAACCTGAAGGGATTATCTCCACCTGTCCTGCAACATGTGCAGTTACACTGTGGATGGAAACAGAGGAAACATTTGCTGAATATCTACTATGTTGCAGTTTCTGATATAAATGTTCTTTATACATTTTACTGTATTCCTTCGCAATAAGCCATTGACAAGGTGTTATTAAAGATCATTTTCAAAGCGAGTAAGAGGTGAACAGGATTCAGTCCCAAATGGTTCAGGCTCCACAATGGTACTCCTTCTGCTACACTGTCCTGTCTCCCCTAAATATCCTTTCTTGGTCTTATAGACAAGGAAAACCTTGAGAACAGCATTTGGTTCCCTTAGTAACACTGCACTTCTGGTCATTTCACAAATTTAACTATTCAATATGCCTTAGAGCAAAATGAGTTTTGATTTCAAGCTATTTGGGCATTGTGTGGTGCACCTACTCCAATAACGAGAATTATATACCAGACTTAAACACAGAACAATGCCATCTTTATTTATTGTACATTAAAGTTGTAGGATCACATAGTACAACAGAAACAGGAACAGACTCATCATCAATACCTTAAAATGAAACAATATATTCGAGTTTATTACAAGTGCCAGGAAAGCTGAACACATTCATGGCCATGGTCATCTGAAGTCGTATTTACACAGCAAGGATTATGCTGGTTTAATAAAATGCTGGTGTTTGTATTAAAAAATAAAGGAAGTATACGGATGAACTATTTGTTTTGTTTTATAGACTATCAATTTATTTTATCCCAGCTATTTTTGCTTTGCCACTAAAATTTCTTGACATTATAAGTTTTGTGTAGCCTGGAAGTTAAAACAAATGTTAATATTTTAAAGATATATTACAAATAGGCAGCCATGTAATGCACTGTAACTCTGAGATACATTTTTGTATATTTTATAGATTTGGTATATAATAAATTTGCTAATAATTATAATTTTTAATGGTTCCTTTCTTCCTAGTTTTTTTTCCTACTGGTTTTCATTCCTATAGAGGGAGGGAAGGCTCCTTGAACAAATCATTATTAGATTATAAAAGCAGTGAGAATAAGTTCTGTGCTTTCTCATTGCTGATATAGCTTCAAAATTTAGCACACTTTTGATTATAATAATAAGAGTTCAATAAATAGTTGTTAGTGAATGAATGTGATAAAGTAGGAAGTTAGATAGGCATGAGTAGAGCAGGAACAATAGGCCAGGCACAGAAGGTCACCAGGGTGGAAAGTCCCTGGTACCTAGCAATGGGCAAAACTGGGCTAAGACCTCACCCCCAAGATGACCTTTCTTCCCCTAGCATATCGCTGGTCATGCTGGTCACGCAGTATAGACCCCCTGACCTTACATATCGCTGGTTATGCAGTTTGGACCTCTCCTGACCTTTCTTCACCTGGCATGTCACTAGTCATTTGGTAGACCTCCTTTAAGAGGAACAAGGAGGGTGGAGAATAGCCTCATAGACTCCTATGCAAACCCTTACATGACCAATCCCTTAAGCATTAAGCCCTAGAGATAACATCTAGGCCTTAGTTGTATTTCAGCTACAGGCCTAGAAATATACAACCTACCAAGACTGAATCATGATAAAATAGAAAACCTGAACAGATTATTAGCAAGGTAATTAAATCAGTACTTGAAAATCTCCCAACAAACAAGGGCATAGGACCAGATAGCTTCACTGGTGAATTCTACCAGACATTCAAAGAAGGATTAATACCAATCCTTCTCAAACTCTGCCAAAAAAAAACAAAACAGAAAAGGAGGAAAGTCTTCCAAATTTATAAGGCCAACACTACTCTGATACCAAAACAAAGAAGGATGCCACAAGAAAAGAAACTTACAGGTCAATATTCCTGATGAACATAGATGAAAAATCCTCAACAAAATAGTAGCAAACCAAATTTAACAATACATTTAAAGGATCATAGACCATGATCAAGTGGGATTTATGTCACAGGTGCAGGGTGGATTAACATCCACAAATCAGTCAATGTGATATTCCACATTAACAAAATGAAGCATAAAAACCACATGATCATCACAATAGATTCTGAAAAAGCATTTGACAAAATTCAATATCCATTTATGATAAAAAAAAATCTCAGCAAAGTGGGTATAGATGGAAAATACCTCAACATAATAAAGGCCTCATATGACAAGCCCACAGCTAATACCAAACTCAATAGTAAAAAGCTGAAAGTCTTTCCTCTAAGCTCAGGAATCAGACAAGAATACTCACTCTCACCACTTTCATCACAGTATTAAAAGTCCTAGCAAGAGCAATTAGGCAAGAAAAAAAATAAAAGGTATCCAAATTGGAAAGGCAGAAGTAAAATTGTCACTATTTGCAGATAATAGAACACTATATATAGAAAGATATTATATATAGAAAGCCCTAAAGGCTCCGTCAAAAAACTGTTAAAACTAATAAACCAATTCAGCAAAGTTGCAGGATACAAAATCAATACACAAAAATCTGTTGTTTTTCTACACACTAATAATAAACTACCAGAAAGAGAAATAAAGAAAACAATCCCATTTACAACTGCACAAAAGGAATAAAATACCTAGGAATAAGTTTAACCAAGGAAATGAAAGACCTATATATTGAAAACTGCAAGATATTAGTGAAAGAAATTGAAGAATATACAAGTAAATGGAAAGACATTCCATATTCATGGATTAGAAGAATCAATATTGTTAAAATGTCCATACCAACCAAAGTAATCTACAGGTTCAATGCAACCCCTATCAAAATCCCAATGCATTTTTTTAATGAAAAAATACATAAAACAAACAATTCTAAAACTTGCATGGACCACAGGAAATGCCAAATAGCCAGAGCAATCTTCAAAAGAGAGCAAAGCTGGAGGTATTACACTCCCCGATTTCAAACTATACCATAAAGCTATAGTAATTAAAACAGTATGATACTGACATAAAAACACATTGATCAATGGAACTGAACATAGAGCGCAGATAGAAACCCACACATATATGGTCAATTAATTTACAACAAAGGAGTCAAGAATATACGAAGTGGAAAATACAGTTTTTCCAATAAATAGTGTTAGGAAAACTGGACAGCCACCTACCAAAGAATAAAACTTGACCACTATCTTACACCATACACAAAAAATAACTCAAAATAGATTAAAGATTTGAACCTAAGACCTGAAACCATGAAGCTCATAGAAGATAACATAGCCATTAAGCTGCTTGACACAGGTCTTAAAGATGGTTTTTTGAAAGTGATACCAAAGCAAAAGCAACAAAAGCAAAAATATACCAGTGGGACTTCATCAAACTAAAAAGCTTCTGCATAGCAATGGAAGCCTCAAGAAAATGAAACGGCAACCTACTGATTGAATGGAAGAAAATATTTCTAAATCATATATCTGATAAGGGGCTAATATCCAAAACCTGTAAAGAACACATGCAATTCAATAGCAAAAAAAACCAAACAAACAATTAAATGTGGTTAAAAAATGGACAGAAGATCTGAATGGACAAAGAAGACCTACAGATGGCCAACAGGTACATAAGAAGATTCTCAACATCATTAATAATCAGAGAAAACCAAATTACATCCATAATGATATATCGCCTCACATCTGTTAGAATGACTATTATAAAAAAGACAATAACAAGTGTTGGCAAGGATATGGAGAAAAGGGAACCCTTGTACACTGTTGGTAGAAACATACATAACATAAATTATTGGAGCAGTTATGGAAAACAGTATGGAAGTTCCTCATAGAATTAAAAATAGAACTACTTTGATCCAGCAATTCCACTTCAGGGTATTTATCCAAAGAAAATGAAAGCACCACCTCAATAAGTTATGCGCACTCCCATGTTCACTGCAGCATTATTTAAAATAGCCAAGACGGCCCAGCCGGATGTGGTTCAGAGGTTGAGCATCGACCTAGGATCCAGGAGATCGGGGTTCGATTCCCGGTCAGGGCACATGCCCGGGTTGCGGGCTGCAGCCGATCAATGACTCTCTCATCATTGATGTTTCTATCTCTCTCTCTCCCTCTCCCTTCCTCTCTCTGAAATCAATAAAGATAAAAAATTAAAAAATAAAAAATAATAAAATAATAAAATAAAATAGCCAAGACAAGAAAACAATCTAAGTGTCCATTGATGGATGAATGGATAAAGAAACTGTGGTGACATACATAATGAGTCATACAAAAAAAGATAAATATTGTATGAGCTCTCTTACATGTGGAATCTTAAAAAAAAAAAAAAAAGACCATAGATAAAGAGAACAGATTGGCAGTTGCCAGAGGTGGGGGGAGAAAATGGGAGAGGTAAGAGAATGGGTGAAGGATATAAATTTTTTTAAAAATATATCTTTATTTTAGAGAGAGGACGGGAGAGGGATAGAGAGAGAAACAGAGACATCGATGTTGAGAGAGTCATTGATCGGCTGCCTCCTGCACACCTCTCTGACTGGGGATCGAGCCCACAACTGCAATCCGGGCATGTGCCCTGACAGGGAATCGAACTGGAATCTCCTGGATCATAGGTTGATGCTCAACCCCTGAGCCACACACCATCCGGGCAAGGATATAAACTTATTAAGTTAAGAAAGAATCTTCAGTGGGGACCCATCAGCAGACAAGAGAAAATTCAAGTATCTGAAAAATAGAATGTTCAAGAAGGCTAGGGCACAACTAAAAACTAAACTTTCTTGTCCACAATTTTGCTTACTGGTTACAGGTACAAAGATTTGGGTTTCCAAAGCTTTTCAAATTTCAGTCCTGCCTTCTAATAGTAACTCAAAAGTAGACTTGAATGCTGATGTTAGTCTTCCTGAATTCAGTGATCAGCAACTAAATATAGCCCTTGATAATCATTTAACAAAAATGTGCGCTTGTATGAGACATAGAAAAATGAGACAGACACATTTTATAAGTCATTTTGAACAAATCCACTTTCATCTCAACAGTGTTGGGTGGTGTCTTACCGGTTCTCCTTTATCTCCTTTCTGACCAAGTGGGCCTGGAGCTCCTGGTAATCCTGCTTCTCCCTGAGCAAAAAGGGAATTTCTGTGTTATCAGACATTCTGCCACACTGATCTAAAGACAAGTAGTTTATAAATATTATGCTGATAATAGTAAGTTACAGTTTTGCTTCCCTCTGAGCTGATGCTGGGCCCTCCGCTGGAGTGTCCTTCCCTTGCTCATAGGCTCACTGCTCTCCCTCATCCTGTCCCCATGAGACCTTCCACGGACTGGGACAGGTGCTGCACCTTGTACTTGCTTTTCAGTGGAGCTTTCTACACGGCGTGAGTCGCTAGAGGAAATCTAAGATTCCTCCAAACTTTCACCTAACCCCTATCCCCGCTCCTCCAGCCAAGGGTGAAGTAGTAGCAAGATGTGCTAAGGGCATGCATTAGGTCGCAGTGCTAGGGGACATCCTGCTCTAGGTGCTGGGGCAAGTTCTCCTTTCCTCTTTCCCTTACTCAGGAATGAACACAGAGGAATGCCACACTCAGCCTACTTTTTAGCACAGGCCTCATGACTTCTATTAACATCCACGAAAGAAGTTAATGTAGGTCCATGAGCCCAGCTTTCCCAACCAGGGGGCCATACTTGGCATACTACAAATTAGATATGCATGGAAAAATACTGTCAGGATACAAAACTAAAAGATTGTCAATGGTTCTTTTTTAAAAAAAATTTTTATTGTTGAAAGTATTACAGATGTCCCCTTTTCCTCCCATTGATCCCCTCCACCTCGCATTCATCCCACTCCCAGGCCTTCCCCATACCAGTGCCTGTGTCAGTGGGTTATGCTTAAAATGCATACTGGGGTCCAAGGGAAACAAATTCTTTGAGTATTTCCCATACAAATAATGACAGAGGGAGATAGCCGTAAGTTGGGGATACTGGATAAACACAGTCTCCACACAACAAAGGTATACTATGTAGTGCCTTTGTGTGTATTAAAGAGAAGACCATGTTTCCTTCAACTGCGAATTCCCAGAATTGAAGCCTATCCTTGGCACATGTTAAGTACTCAGTACCTGTCTGTTGCACAGGGTGTTCCTGCCTTCACCTTCGTATACATTCTAACTCAGTCCCTGAAAAGCAGGTCTGATGGGCTCAGAACTACCCAGATAAAAAAACTCAGGAAATCCTAACCCCAAGCCCTTCTCTTAACCCACCCCCATGACCGAGTGGCTTAGGCATTTGATTCAACTAGCACTAAAGGACAGGCACACTGTGCACCAGGGCCACATCCGAGGGGCTGGCTCACTGTGTGCAGTGGCTTCTCAGCGGGCATAGACTAATACGAGCATACCTTGTTTGGAATGCACTGGCACCGGTCTTCAGGTTCCTGCTTTGCTGGCAGATACGCAGGCACTTTGCTGGCATGAGAGGGTAGTGACAATGATGCAGTACTTCCAGTGCCATCCTGCTCTGGGCACTGAAATCCAAAAAGAGGCTTTAGGAAATGGGCAAATTCCAAACAGTCTGACAATTGTTCCATGATTCAACATCTCTGGATCTATTTTGTTCATCAGTTTTTTATTAAATTCCATGTATGAGTGAGATCATGTGGTACTTGTCTTTCTCTGCCTGGCTTATTTCGCTTAGCATAATACTCTCCAGTTCCCTCCATGCTGTCCCAAAGGGTAAGAGATCCTTCTTTTTTACAGCTGCGTAGTATTCCATGGTGTAAATGTGCCACAGCTTTTTTATCCACTCATCTACTGATGGGCACTTGGGCTGTTTCCAGATCTTAGCTATTGTAAATTGCACTGCTATGTCAAGGGTTCTTTACTGTGGTTATGGTTGATATTACTTTCGTCTTTGAATTTGGCTATATTTTCCAAGTTTTTTATAATAAGCATGCATTACTTTTAAAACAAAAACAAATTATTTTGAAAACTGGGTAGAACTCTAATGTTTGTGAGAACAATAAAAAAATGTAAGAAAAATAGCACCCAGGAATACTGTGACTAGTTTCCTGTCTCCCTATTTGTTCTATCAATTGACACTTTCCAAATTTAATGATTAGCTATTTAGTTAGCTTAATAAGTTTCCAAGTCCACAAGTATAAAAATCACATTAGAATGAAACATGATTATCACTACCAAAACAGTCCATTTAGTGCATATAATCTCATATCATTTTCCAGCCAGTTCCTGTCCCATAGTTTCCCAGTCTGGTAACCAAGACCCAGTTAGAGTTCACAATTTTGCTCTGGATAACTAATTTACTATGTTAAATTTGGGATTTAAATGACTTTAAAAGTATGTCTTGGGCTTCACTATAAAACTGTCCACACTCTCCAAAAAGTGCCTAAAGGAAACATAAAATGTACAAGTAAGAACCCCTCCCCTTGGAAAACTCCCAGTTTCTGATTTGACACATATTTAATTACTTGGCCCTCAAAATTTTAATCACATTTTTCACTTATTTTCAGCAAATGTTCCTGATTTCCTCCTTCTTTTTATATTTTCTCTTCATTTTAAGTCTGCAATTAGGAAACCGGACTGCTTCAGAAACAGAAAATCAAATCAATAGACGCAAAGAAGGATGCTTATAGATTATCTTGAATAAATTTCACCTTGAAATATGCTATAAAATATTAATAATAAAAACATGTCTGATTTGAAATTCCAGGACAAAATTAGATTTTTAAGCAAGTACATTAATATTTTCTAAATTCACCACATTAAAAAACAAACAAACCCAAAACAACAGTTGATGTCAGAGTTATAGCAGGTACACTTAAACGGCTTTTATATAATTATTTATCTTCCAAACTATGCATTCCCATTTGTAAAATGTAGCATGTTCTATTTTCTGTTAATCCATAACAGAATGGTGATGTCCCTTCAAATAATTATCAGCAGAAAAATAAGCAGTCTTATTTTTTTCTATAGTTAGAGATTAATTCCTACCTTATTTACTACTCTTTAAAACTAACTCTTAAATAGCCTTTTAAAAACATGATTAAAATTATTTTTCACAATTTGTGAGGTCACGTCGCTGCTTTGAATAAGCAAACTACTCTACCAAACCCATCACCTATACTTCCTTAAAAATTTTCACACAATTTGAGTTCAAAGTGTCCATTATGTGATAACACAGAGTAGTGATTATTGGTCAAGAATGTATTGTTTGGATTTATCAAAACGTCATTATGTTACTTTTCAATCACAGACAATTATTATTTTAAGAGCTCTTACATCACAAAAACATTATTTTTAAAAAAACAAAAAACTTTTGGAGAATTAACATCTTCAAGATTTAAATGTGTGACTCCAGGAAGTCTAGGTATTTCAAGTCTGTAGATTGGCATTCTAAATTATCTTTTTAGATATTTATAGAAAGACATTTGGCTGGCTTTCATTTTACTGGGAATAAGAGCCATAAACTGGGTTGGATATGCTTTATAAACCAAGCTACATAAGCAAAATGTAAAAGCTTGAAAGACTTAGCGATGTTTTGCATTAGCTGGCCGCATTATTACCCTACTACTCATACTGAGTGATGAAAGTTAAAAATATTTTTTGCATTAATAAACTACTGATAAAAATGTTCATATAATTTTGGGGGGTAAGTGTAGAACTTCTGGGAAATCTGAGATACAAAGAAAAACATTTTCACCTTTTACTTTTCATATGTTCTTTCTGTAAGATTTCTTTCAGTTCATCCCTTTCAAACACATTTTTGTCCCATCTATCTCCTTCAGTAGTCGGTAAATCAACAAGTCATGAATCAGTGTTCTGGCAACAAAGCACTAATAATTGTTTTAAAAAGAATATAAAAGTCTAATTCCCCTCAATGAGTTTAAAATGTAGTTGAAAAAATTACAACTAGATCTAATAATATAAGATGGCACACACGACCATCACAATGAGAGAGAGGAATTACTGAATTCCGAATTTCTTTGGAATGGAAGACTGGTACAAGAAAGTAATAGTTGTAGTTAGGTTGGGGATGTTAAGAACTGGATTTGTATTTTGTTGCCAACAGTGAATGACCAAAGCTTTGAAAATGAATAGAGGGCAGGGAGTGTGCCTTATCCATGTTTGTTAGCCTTGCTCCTTAACACAATCTCTTGGAGATCAATATTTTTGAATAATAAATGTTCGGTGGAAGAAAGGAAATGAATATGTGAAGCAGCGATTCAGAGTCTTACTCCGGTCCTGCTGGAAAGCTGACGGGCTAGAGACAAGGAGGGCCCTTGAGAGAACAATGCAGCAATCTAGGAGTGAGGCAAAGGCGAGCACGGCAGTAACAGGAAAAATGAAGATGCAGGCGAAAGACGTACCACAAAGGTAAACTATCCAGGGTGGGAGGCGGGCGAGAAGAGGGGAATGAATGCAAGTAAGGTATGATCACAAATTTAACACCCCTGTAACTGGAGCAGGACGATGCCACTGCTATAGTTTAGGGAGAAAGGTGTAAATTCTCTTTTACTTATGCTGAATCCAAAGTGAGGATATACCATTTCCAAAGTTCAGGACAAAACACTGGGATTAAAATATTTAACAGAAACCATGGGAGAGCTCTAAGACTGGTTTCTTACTTGGAGCGAATTACTCACCTGGCTTCGACAGACGATACTCAGTGCTGCCCTACTTTTGGAATCTACAGACCAGACAACTGTCATTCTACATTCTTTACGTGCCAAGAAAATTAACTTACCTTGGTATTTGATATTTCGCAACAAGTTTCTTTAGCTACGAGGTTCGAGTTGCAGTAGATTTTAAGTTGGTGAAGTTCAATCTATTAAAAAATTGGTAAAAGAAATATCATTAGTTTTTAAGAAAATCACATTTAGACACTTAAGAGCTATGGTAATTGAACTGGTAAGAAAAAAGAAGCTATTACAAATAAATTACCAGTAGATATTTTTAATATTTTTATTAATTTAGGATCATGATTTTATGGATCATTTGAGAAATAGATGAGCCTATTTATAATGGAAATCAAGGAATGAAAGCAATTGCAAACCTTGGCTAGTTGTTTCAAACAATAAAAAAGTATTTAATTAAA
This sequence comes from Miniopterus natalensis, assembly GCF_054644295.1. Taxonomy (NCBI): domain Eukaryota; kingdom Metazoa; phylum Chordata; class Mammalia; order Chiroptera; family Miniopteridae; genus Miniopterus; species Miniopterus natalensis. The sequence continues at coordinate 32,112,582 of NC_142085.1, read as the reverse complement.
AAGATGTATTGTTACTCACTACAATAAAGCGTGTGCCCGCAAAATGAGGACTATATAAAAATAAATATTCTAAGTAAAGTCAAAGGTCTGAGCACATGACGGAAAAAGCTTTATCTGTAGTTCTAGACCTATTTGAGAAATGGAAAAAGATAGTCACTTCCCAATAAGAAAAAAATAAAGGTATTTAGTTTTTATCTGTTTTTTGGGTTTTTTTATGGATTCTGTCTAATACCTATGGATTTTATATTAAATTGACAGAGTCTTGAGCAGGACTCAAAATCTTTACAAAAATAATTGATTCCTTCTATTTGCTCAGCAGATTCATGGTTTTTGGCATTTGGATATGAAATTAAAGTAGTTCAAGGAAAACACAATCATGCCTTTAAATACAAGATCAAACAACCACATAAGAGCAAGTAAATAGTAACGACTATTAATAAAATTTCAATATGAGAGATGCTTACATAGGCTATTTTAAATTACTTTGTGGTTGAAAGTTTAATAATTTAATTAATAATTAATCATATGATGAATAGACATAGAAAATAGGTCAGGCCCAACCTCGCCCCTCTGCTCCCCCTCCCTGCCTTTCTCTCTGTCTCTCTCTGCCTCTCTTCACTTCTTTATCTGTCTCCCAAAATAACAGAGTTAGATTATGCATTACTTTGAGGTCAATAGTTACTTTCTACAGAAAGGCCTAACTGTAATATTATAACTAATCCTATGGTAATAGCAGATATCTGCAGTTCTAAATCCCTACCCCACCACACACGCACAAAAAAAGTTAGAACTAATTGTCTACCCTGAGATGAACAAAATCAATTCAGCTCATAGGAAGCCTTAAGAATTCCAGACATTTCGTGAATTCATGAGCTGCCTAAGATCTGCGGCCAATGCAGAATTCTGAGATGAAATGAAATTTAACTTCTTTTCTATAACTTTTTGCAAGGTTATTGAAATTAAGTTTTATTTATAAAGTTTAAATACACTGTCTTACATAGTCTCATGAAATACCAGGTAGTAATATACCCATCATGTCAAATGAAGACGGGGGACAACAATTAATTTTCTTAACTAAAACTCATCATTACCAAAATAGTCAATAAATATTGAAATTCTATTATGTACCATCCACTGGGCTAAGCACTTCATGCTAATTATTTTGCTTAACTCAAAATAGATGATCAACTTTTGATTAGAACCTAATCAAGTACCCTGACACCGAAACCACAATCAGCCTAGTTTAATCACGCTTTCGCTCTTCATTAGTTACCTTAGAGTCCTTCGCTGACACGGTGCTTTAGAATGAGAATGTTTACGGCTAAGTCTTTTACTGACCCTTATAACACAGGAGTTGTTAGTTAAAAAAAATCCTTTCTATCAGTTTTCTCACCTATCTCTTTCTCATAAAAGCATATAGGTAGTGTATGTAAAATAAAACCCAATCATTAGAATTTTTTCAATAATATACATTCTGAGTAAATAAAATATTTTCATATTACAACAGATGTTATGAATCACAGAACTTGTAAGGAGATAATAAAAAATTAGCAGTTAATGTTTTAGCAGTTTCTTATTTAGTTTTGTTTTTTTGTTTTGTTTATTTAACTTAGACTATCTCCTAAAAAAATCTCCATCATTGTGATATGCCTTTAATTTTATACTCAAATCAACTGATTCCATATTAAACTACAAAACTACTATAACACTATAATTTTCACATTATGTGTTTTTATAAGGACACACTGGATATTTTGCAGCCTCAGTCTCTGGATTAATTCTTTCCTTAGGTGGGAAGTCAATGACACAGGACAGACGCTCAACCTTCAGAGGGTGAGCTCTGAGCCTGGACCCCGCTCTCGCAATAACTTGTTCCTCTCTCATTGCTGTTTCTCCCTGAAGATTATGAATTTATCTCAGTGTACTCTTTGGTTCTTCTAGTTTCTCTGGAACCAGAGTCCACTTTGCTCTCACTAGTCCTATAAGGACCAGATTCCAGTCCCAACCTCTGGTATATGCAGTAAGCACTAGTGCTATTCCCCACTAATGCTGCTAGAATTCCCTGAAGCTGACTTCCAGTCTACCTATATCTCACTCCACCTACTGCTGGGGGTCACAGCTCTGTCGTTCCAGCTGCTGGTCCCACTTCCTCCCTTGCCTTTGGAGAGACCTTTCCGAAAGTTCCGTCTAGTGCTGTTGTTACTTCAGTTAATACTGTTCTTGTTGGCAGCCATTTACTGACAAAGACTTTAATCTTTTCACTAGCCTTCAAGAACTTTGAGAACAGGAATAGAGGATATTTTTTCTTTCCTTGCTTGCTTGTGCTAGGGTTGAATGACACGTCTGGCCTTGAATAAATAAGTGAATTTACAGAGAACTGCCCATGTACTAGTCACTACAGCACATACTCTCCACAATAACAAGTAATTCTATCAACAATCTTCTAATTGAGGATGCTGAGACTCAGATAAATTAACGGCTAACAAGGTTAATTAGCAGATCACAACAGTTAAGTAGATGAGGTAGGATTTACAACCACATCTATCTGAGCCCCAACATAGCTCACTATCCATGATGCCACAATGTCTTGTCTCCAGGACTGGCTCCTGCTCTGGTCTATCTTGCTGATCATCACTGAGCCCTAGTGATGGCATTCTCACTGATTTGTTCACTGTCTCTAAGAGAAGACAGTTTAAAGATAATATTTTATAGGGAAAAAAAAGTGTGTATAAAATTAGCTGGCCAAACATACACCTGCAAAGAATTATACTTCTGAAATAAAATTGAACTGTTAAGTGTTTTGAGTTAACAGTAATACCAATGTCTATTGGTGACCTGCCTTCAGATTATTTTTATATGATTCCATGATTTCCCATGATCCTACCCACAAGAAAATATAAAGTCATCAAAGTAATGTATCTCTCACTTTTTAAAGATTATAGACCTTCTTCTCTAGGGAAATCAATTATAAGTCTTTATCATCTGAACATCAAATGTGATTTTTAGAGGATCTTTTCATCTGAAAGTGTTTTACTATCTAACTGTTCTCATCCAAATGACCTACTGATACAATTAATGGCTATGTTTTAGTCCCCTGGAACCCTGAAAAATCATTATAAGCTCATGAAAAATAGTCTGCAAGACAAAGCAGCTGCTATTCTGAGGATGAATAAATAGCCTATTGTGCTTGAACAAAAACACCAGATAATCTGGAACCACTTAAAGTTCATCTTTTTCCAGTCCTTTCTATTCAAAACATATAAGCCTAGACGCCAAGCTTACTTTTTGTACTATATTTTCACTTTTACTAAAATTTAATTTTAGTAACCTTATTTTTTAAGGCATGACCTAATTCTTTTAAATTCACAGACTGGGGGAAAATGGGTCTGATGGAAAACTAATTTCAACAGTGTTGAGAAGGCCATGCATTTCACAGTGATTAAAGGAAGATGTTTTAAATAAGATATTTGGTTTTAATTTAGAAATCTGACTCGTCCCCTTTCCCAACGAGCATGACAACTCACGTCCACAGGCTTGCCGTCTGCAGCCCGTGTGGTGATGACGGTCCTTCCCTGACTGTCCACGGCTTCCCTGTCGTCAGTGTGCCTGCTTGCGACTAAACGACAGTCCACATACAGCGCCACGCCCCGGGGCTGCACGCCCACGCCAAGTTTATGCCACTGACGGTCAAACAAAGAACGGAGTTCCCGGTTTTTAAAAATGTAGTTCAGCACTTCTCCCTCGGCAGCACGGAACATGAGTTCCACCACCTTCTTTCCACCGTCAACTACTATGGAGACCTGCAAAAGTGAAAATTATCTTTAAATATTTTAAAACCAGTGTTTGACATTAAAGCGCACACATAAAAAACTCAACACCCATTTAGTAAAAATGAGACACTTCATAAAATGTTTTAGGTGACACCTGCGTCCTGCAGATTGGTTAACATAAAAGAACAGCAAACATAGTCAGCTACAAAATGGTTTAAATATGTGATATTCTGGTGAATGTAATATGCTCCTTTCTAGACAGAACATCTAAGAGAGTGTGTGTGTGTGTGTGTGTGTGCTTCTGTATGAGTAATTCAAGAATTAAATGCCACCAATTTTATAAGAATAATATGATCACTTCTCTTAACTTGGAAACTGAGATCAACTTCTTTAAACTTAGATGATTTGCTTGGTGCAGAGAAAATACATTTCCATAGAGGACAGACTCTTTCTGTTTGGTTCATCTTTTCAACATAAAATTGTGACTATGTTTACATATTAAAAGCTTGTTCTAATGAATGTATACAGAAGCAATCACAAATGCATGGTGCCAATAAGTAATAGTAAGGTTCATCTCCCCTCACCGGAGCACCCGCACCCCCTCCTTTCTGCCCAGTGCCATCCCTTTGACAAGTATCCTAGGTTCTTGCTCTCCCCATCCCCCCTTTTGGGCAGCTGTCCTCTCTCTGTTCCCACAGTTCCCACCCAACGCCGAGCTTATCCCTATCACTACACTCACTGCACTTGTCACATTGTGATTGTGCTCTAGTGTGTTGTTTTCCTAGGTGACATTCCATTAGACCTAATGCTCCTGAGAATAGGAATTATGCTTTTTAAATATCTTATCTTTGTCACTAACTAGCATATAGCATGTGTTCAATAAATTTTTATTGAGAGGATCATATTAATATCCACCCTCTTAGTTCACTAAGGATTTTCAGATGAAACAATGAACAGCTTTTTAAAACAATACATAATATCAGAAATAATCACAGATAAGTTATCAGTGAAGTGGACTTAGTGTCAATGAAGCAGTTGTGAAGGAAGGAAAGTCTGAGTGTCTTTACACAAAATATGAATCTAGAAGTAAAAGGGAAAACGAATATTGTCTAACCCACCAGACTCCTATATTACAGATTTCAGCAAGATCCTCCTAACTGTAAGAATACTTGAATTTCCCTGCTGATGATTCCTTGAAAAGGCAGACTATTCGGATGCCCCCGAATCTGGACACGCAGTTCCAAGATTCGCCTGTGATACACTCACTTACCTGTGGCATATTCTGCTGGTTTAAAACCTGCCATAGAAACCACCGTTCCTTCTTGGTGCTTCTTCGGACACGAAACATGGCAGCTACGGCAAACTCCTCGGGAAGGCCTTTGGGAAACAGCTTACTGTCGGAGGGAAACAGAAGGACCGTGGGAAGACTGAAGAAGGCAGGACAGAAACTCTAGGTACGAAGTCCTATGTAACACAGTATCTCAGGCATATCTTCCTCCATAAATTTATGATTCATTACTTATTTTTATAGCAATCTACTAAGAAGATGTACGAGAACAGCATGTCTGTGTAATTGTAATTTTTGTTATTTCCCTTTTTTATAGCTTCTGGTGTGATGTAGTGAAAGCTCGGGGTGTAAACAAGCAAGCGAGTAGGCTGCTTAGGGTATGGCCTTACTCAGCACGCTGTTTCAGCAGAGGAGAACCTCTGAACTCTCTGCAGTTTGGCAAACAGTCGAGATTTATGAAGGAATAAATAGCACCTCTCGGTTTTGTCAATATACAGAAGTACAAAGCATTTCAAAGAACACTGCTAACAATTAAATGTATATTTTTCAAAGAATAAGCTTAATCAGATTAAACTCTTGAAAATTAGTTCCTACTACTGAATTTCTAGTATCAATTTAAGACCAATTAAAAAAAAAAAAAAACACAAAAAATAACCAAAGAGGCTTTAGCATATTTTCATTCCTAAAGAAAAGAAAATAAGCAAATTCTTTCTAGGTATCAGAAAAAAAGCCAAAAGACAGTTCAACTATCCTTTTGCCTTAATCTTGTTTCACTAGTCTGGACCCATGAAGAAACTCAGGGGAAAAAAATTAGCAATGATCATGTCTTACATCTAGACTTTCATTGGAAAACAAGGAGAAATTACATTCTTCCAAGCTGAGTTTTAAAATTTGTTTGCATTGTATGTAAGAACTCTGCAAGGCAGGATTTTTGCTTTACTTTTAAAAAATCATGAGGAATAGTAGGTAAGAATTCTCTTAAGGACTAACATAGCCAGAAGCTGTTTATATAAATAAAACATCATGCATTGAGATGTGACTTCAAATACTACTCCAAGGTCTACTAAAACTAACAAGTAACTACTGAAACTGACAATCACACTGTCATGGAGAAGCCCTGACTTATGGTTTTATTTTTTATGTTAAAGACAAAGTCACATGTAGTAGGGAAATTCAGGAAAAAATATGAAAAAGCTGTGCTGGCCTAAAGTTCGCATTTACTTACTGGGTTTAAAATGCACACACATTTATGAATATATATATCAAGGTATATATTATATGTCTATGTATGCTCTAGTTTTATCCTCTTCTTTGAGGATATATTAGGAAGAGCGGCAAACAACTTTATTGCATTTACATTATTATATCCCCTCTCAAGTGAGAAATTGATTAGCAAATCATTTGTTTTCCATGGGATCAAAATAAAAGCAAGCTTCTAAAACTCTATTTCCTCTGAAAAGTCACCAGTATAATGACCACTACTGTACTGGTTTAAGTGATGTTGTCCATTAAAAAACAAACAAAACCACCAGGCTTCGGTGTCTGCCGTTTATCTTTGGGAGCACCTATAAACGCGAAAGGTGGGCAAAGTAGAGGAGAGAGGTGACACCAAAACATAAACTTCCAAGTGGAAATTTTGAACAAGTAAGTTGCATCAAAACTCTTTTAAAAAGGAAATCTCAACCCACACAGCAGGTCCCCAACCACAACTACTTGCAATAATAACTTGTGTCTCCACCTTGCTTCTAATTTCTTGCCTCCTTTACCCCACTGTCCACCTTGATGCTTTTAGAACCGTATCTTTATCTCAAGTGTTCTAAACTTTGACATACTATTTCCGGGACTTTTTCTTCCATTCACTGAGCACATCTTTCAACATGGACTGTGCATTACTAAGAAGACCATTTTTGTAAGTTTTCTTAATTACTATTTTCTCCATATCACTTTCTTTTATCCCCTCTTTCAGAACCTCCTCTTTTAGACAATTATTTAACTTCTATATTAACGACTTAGTTTTCTTACCCTTTCTCTTATATTTCTCCTACTTTCTTTATTAATATTTATTCTACTTTCTTAGATATTTCCTAATTCAGCATCAATTTTTTGTTATATTTCTACCCCAAATTCTCTTTTGTTGTCCTTTTCAAACTATCCCAAATGCAGTATTCAAAATCTCTGATGTTATCAATTTGGTGGGCTTTTAAATGTTTTTCTCTGCATCCATGAATGTGTCCATTCCACCCTGTTTAATTTTTCCTCTTCCATGTTGGAAGCTACACTCAAGTCTCTGCTCATTCACTGTAGTCCATATATATTTAGGAATGAAACACTGAAACTGCAAAGTTTATGCATGCTGGCACAGTGTATCAATGAACCAGCTTCACTCCAAAGCATGATCAACTGGTGGATTGCACTGAGTACCCTCAAATGTTAATGTAGGATGATTATGTCTCTAGGGACACTCAGTTTCTCCACAGAGTCCTGGCATTTCCTGCTTTAAAATAGAATAGAATCCTTCTATTTACCTCTTCCCCACAGGTAAAGAGTATTCACCTGGCTGAAGACATCCTGGAAGCAGGGTGGGTGTGTGGGGTCCCACAACTCAGTATATAATTTTACTTTATTCCTCTGTCTTTGGTGCCTTGCCTCTTTCCTGCACTAGCTATCCTGCTTACCACCAGCCCAGAGCCTCTCAGGCTCAATTTCTCTCAAGAATAAACCTCCCACCTCTTGTCTAATTGGATGGAGAAAGAGAAGATAACCTGGGGCCTCATTTTTCACACACACACACACACACACACACACACACACACACACACACACACACCAGCTTCTGCAGAGGCTGTTCCCCCAGTGATGTCTCCCAGGTGTCTGGTAAGGTAAACTGGCCCACATCTCACCAGTATTCCCTGACCTGCACCACATCGTTCTCACTTCCCATCTTTTGAGTCAGTTATCAGACTTCCAACTGCTTTCTTTCTTCTAAGGCTGTATTACAAACTTTCTCTGTTGCTTCATCTATTATACTGTCATTTTTGCATTTGAAGGGGTTAAAATTCCTTTTAAATCTTCAACTTTTCCCTCTCTGGTGCTGCTTTTCCTTGGTTTACAAAAATACACATATCTTCCCCCCCTGCAATAAAACAGAAAAAACTTCCTCCAACCTTTCTAAACCATTACACTGCCTTCCCTTCTAAGCACCAAACATCTTAAACGAATACTCTGAATATCTACAGTGTCACAATCCACACTGCCCTTAACCCTCCTGCTTTCTAAAAGCATTCCCAATCAGCGAACCCACTCCCTCTTCTCAAACCTCATTCCCCTCCACCTTTGTGAAGGTTTTATCACTGAAGACATCCTTTCTTCATGGATATAAACCAACTGCATAGCTAGAGGGCCCAGCCAGGATGCTGCAATGGAAGCTCAGTGGGTTTCTTTCTCTCTCCTACTCATCTTTTGTGCCAGACATATAGAACAGTGGCTACCCAAGGTAGGTACTCAATAAATACTAAAGGAGCCAATTAATGAACTGAATTCAGGTATAAGCAATATAAAAACAAAACACATAGCCCTCTCCATCCAACTTTAGTTTTCCATCTTGGATATGTACATGTAAGAAATCTTCACTTTCCTCTTAAGCCTTCTATAGGAAAAACAAATACAGCAAGCAAAGTAATAACAGCCACTGACACTTGTCCTTACATAGAGGACACCTGTGTGGACTGAAAAGAACTGAAAGCCCAGTCCATCTACCGGGACCAACTGCTATTTAGCTCCAGCCAACTGTGACCATGTAGGAAATTGGGCTGAGGTTTGCCAGTTCATGCCATTTTTCAAGACATGCCGAATATCCGCATTTTTATCTAAAAAGTTTAGAGTTTTAACTTGGCAATTATTTCATATTTTTCACAAACACTGTCCAGACCAACATTGTGCAAACCAAACAGTGACTGCTAGTGGGCAACCTTGGACCTACAGAAACGTTTGCTCAAGGCCCACCATATGTACAGCACTGTGGGGTTTATAAGGATGGAAAAGGAAGGTTCTTATCCTAATTGCTTCTTAAAATTGGTTGGGAGAGGGAAAGCATCCACAGAAAATCTAAGGAAGTGATATAAATTGGAAGAGAGTAGTACACAGCCAAAATCAGAACTCAAGGTGGGAATGGAAAACCCAGTGTTAGGAATGGGACTCCCTTTAAAGTCCTGTAACAGCAGGATGGTTTCAGACCTTTTAAGTTTATTGAGACTTGCTTTATGACTTAACAAGTAACTATCAGTCATGTAAAATAATAAAAATTTTTCTCTGGAAATGGGGTTCTTACTGACTTCCAAACCCATCCTTCCTCCTCTAATGGTGGTTAGGCTGCTAGTTTGCATTTGCAATTATAAAGCTGTTAGTTTTCAAACCTGCCATTACGTTGAGGAGAGAGGGGTGTAAACAGGATAAGTTAAATGCCAGAAAGCTTGCTATTGTTGCAAGCCCTTAGTTAATTTCCAGAGTCCTGAAAATACTGGTTTTGACCATTTTTGCCTGTGTTCTCACTGCTTTTATGAACGAGTACATTTTCTGAGCTCCTTATTTTGCCATCGGGCTGACATCAGCACTGATATCTGTTTGGACCTTTCAGTTCAGCCCAACTACACATTTCATGCAGCTAAGAGAAAAAGCTGAGTGAACACCTCATGAAGCAGAACCATGTAAATGAATCCTGTTCATATTTCTGACTCACATCATCATGAGAAATAATACACAGTTGTTTTAAGCCACTAAGTTTTGCAGTGGTTCATTACAAAGCAAAAAATAATGAAAACACCTTTCTCTTCATTTTTTTACTTAGGATTATGACTATATAAGCACCTGTCACATCATGAGATTGCAAACTCTCTGAAGGCAAGAACAGCATTAAATCTCTCTTTGTATCAACCACAATACCTAAGTGCAGTGCCAGCAGGGCACTCTATAACTATTTGTTAAATGAATCACTGACCCAGCAAATAAAACCAATGACAATATAATTTTGATATGATTCTTCAATACTATATAAATAAAACTAAATATAGTGATTTTCCAATTATTTAAAATCTCATTGAAAATATTTATATCACATGAAAAGTTTCTTGTTCCAAAAAATAATAAAGCAAAATAGTAATATTGATAATGTTAATATATAATATAATCTTTAAATAATACACTGAAATAAATTAGTAATGTTTAAAGAAAAGTTAATTTTTCATACTTTCAAGGCCAAAAAATAATTTTGCTTGCCAAGACTGTAATTTTTAAAGAAAAATTTCTGTGTTTTAAAAATAACATGTTTCAAAATATATCTGCTCTTACAGAGTATGTTTTTTGTTTATACCACTCAAGCACAAACACTTAATGAGACACAGAAAGTTTCTCTGGGTCTTGCCAAAGTTTCTATTATAAAAGAAGCTGTATTGGATTACTGGTCTGTTACCAGAGAGATATAATGACAGCTTGCTATGTCTAAGATATCCATGCTTGAATATTTTTGAATGGAGTGTAATTTCCTATAAGAAATTCTATCCATTGCTTATTCAGTGATACTCCCATTAACAAAAATATTGTTGATCCGTACTTGCCAAACTCGTTTATATATATTCAGGTAGAAATTCTCAGTGAAATAGTTTCTAACTTCCCTCAACTTTATACACTGTAAATGGGAAATTCATCCACGTAAATTAATATTAATTTATATTTGAAGAGCTCAAAGTTCCGTGAAATTTAAGTGTAATTAATTTTTTATTTCCCATTGCCCATTTTTCTTCACATTAATCAAAGTCACCTAAATATTAATGGCAGGTATACCAAATTAACGAAGTGCTTAATCTAAAATCAATTTTTTAAATGGGGCTAATTAAACTCATAGAGAGCCAAACTAAAGTCATTCCAAATTATCCAAAGATGCAGGAAAAAAAAAAAAAAAAAAGCCACCTGAGGAATCATCTTTACACTGCCCCTGAGAGGGCTAGCCTTGCTACAACCTGGAGTGTCTTGTAATTTGCATACTTTAAACTCCTTTGAATTTGTAACTTATTTCAATGTTGAAAATATCTAGAATATAGTTTCACCGGCTCACTAATGTTCTCTACGTATAACAGCCCTCGGTTCAACCCTAAAGTGTAAGAAAACACTATTAAGTTGTTGGGGAATTGGCAGAGGATCGAAGGTGGGGTTCCTTACTGACCAGCTCTGGCAGATGACACTGTCCAGATCTGACAATCAGTACCAGTGACACTATAGCCCCAATGAAAAAATGACTGCATAAAGATCTTAACATTACAATGCTTCCCCTCTTGGTGCTAAAATTAAGAGAGATTTTTATTTTCTTCTTTATATTTTCTCTATTTTCATAATGTTTGCAATGAGCACGAGTTATATTAATTCTCATTTTTAAAGATACTACCAACCTTTAAAATAACCTATAAATTAACCTTATATTCTCCCAGGACAGAGATGAAAAAGAATTAACACTAACAAATATTATTTTTGCTATTATGAGTAAAAAATAGGTCATAAAACTCTAGAACTCCCAACCTATTGTCTTCCTAATGAGTAACTCGCTGAGGCATTAAGACAAAATGATAAAAACTTCAAATAAAAATACACCTTTTCCAATACTTTCTCCATATGCTTCATACAGAATATCTAACTACAAAGTACTAGTGCCTGTATTCATGGAGTTGGATAAAAATTAACATCTTATTAACCATGAATAAATTCACTGGATAGACCCTTAATTAAGAATGGGTTATATTTGTCTAAATAGCATATTAACTATATTCTCTAGATTTTTCTTTCCCACTTGGCTAATGAAAAATCCTCTTCCGGTCAAAATTTATTTAAAATCCTTAGGAAACACAATAAAATGATGATGTCTAAAAGGTATCTTTATCAAAAGAAAGATCTTGGCATGAGATGGAGGAAGAAGCATACACTCTGTGTATGTATAATGGTTATTAAACAGGATTCTACATCTGCTGTCTTTTGTATATGTGGTTGTGAACTCAGAGTACAGACATTCTCCCTAACTATGAAGTATTTTCCCTGACAAGCCCAAACACCTAACAGTCTACTATTAGAGCTTCCTTCCTCTCTGGAAAATACTCGTGTTGATGAAACAAAAGCCCTGTTACCATTAAAAATTAAAATAGTTGCTGGAAACCAGTCAAACATTACTAACAAGTTGTCTAATAATTAATTCTCACCTTGAAAGCACAGACTGGGACCTACAGGGATTGTCACAAAGCGAGGAAGTTGAAAAGGGGACTGAACAGAGAGAGGAATAAATCCAGAGCAGGAAATACACCTGAGTTAGCCAGACACAGGTGAGATGCCATTGTCATGAGCCCTGGGCAGCAGAAGTGCCACCTCAAGCCAGTGGAAGCATGGGAAGAAAGCTCCTGAAAATAGGAGGTGACACCAAAGGGGAGGCGCAACCAAGACAAACCTTGACTATGGTCCTGGCCTGTGCTGTGGACTCACATATCTAAGCCTCTGCTTGGCATCTCCACTTGGATGTAAAAGGTGTCTCTAAATAACTGAAATTTAATTTATTGTTTCCTACCAAACACATCCCTTTATGTGGATTCCACATCTTGATCAAAAGCATGGCCATTCACCTAGGTGCTCCACCCAAACTCGGAAATGTCCTTCCTGATTCTTGCCTTCCTGTCATTATGCCCCACCTCATACGATGCGTTGGCAAGTCTTGCTGTCTGTACCAGCAGCACAGATCCCGATTCTGCCCACTTCTCTCCAGCTCCACCATCACCCCCTAATCCAAGGAGCCACCATTCCTGGGACCCTTGTCATAGTGTCCTGACGTTTCTCCCTTGTTTCCCTCCCTTAAAGTCTAGCCTGTACACAGCAGCTAGAATGAGCTTTCAAAATGTAAAGCGGACGAGGCCCCTTCCTTACTTATAACCTTCCTACAGTGTCCCCTCGGTCCTGTAATAACATGCACACCCCTGACCATGGCTCACAGAGCCTACTGTGCTCTGACTCCTGCCTTCCTCTGACACATCAGCTCCTATTTCAGTCTTGGTGTGGCACCCACACTCCAGTTACAATGACCTGAATTTGTTTCCTTGAGCACGCCAGGCTCATTGAGGTCTTAGGCTTTTATACTTCCTATTTCCTCTCCCGGGATGGCTGTCCCCAGAAGTCTTCACTTAGATGGCGTCTCCTCACTATTCAGGTCTAAGGTCGCTTCCTCTATAAGTGTCCTCACCTCAGTCACGGCCTAACACCTTGTTTTCTTTTCTTCATAGGCTTAAAACTAATCAACAATTTTTTTTAATTTAATTTAATTTTTCCATCACCACTTATCCCCTCTATGCCCTCTTTCAACTCCACCTCCCCCCTTCCCTTCCTAAAATCACCACACTGTTGTCCACGTCCATGAGTTATCTCTCTTTTTTCTTTTTTGCTCAATCCCCCACCCAACCCCTGCCCCTCGAGCTATCTACCTGCTCTCTATGAGTCTGTCTGTATTTTGCTTGAAAACTCACCAATATTTTTAAAAAATGAACTGGTTTACACATGTATTCCCTGTCTCTAGCAACTAGAATAGGATTCCCATGAAAATAGGAACTCTGCCAGACTTGTTGCTCTAAATCAAGCATCTAGGCTAATACCTGGCATATAAGAAGCACTCATAAAAATGGGTTCCATTCATGGGAAATCCATAATGATGCCATAGTAGGCACCAAACACTTGTATTCAGTATGAGATATGTTAGCTTGTGTAATGCCTTGAAGTTAAGGCCTCATGAGGCTGTGCTATATCCCATTTAGCAGAAAACAGCAGAAGGAAAAACTAAGCCCTGTGGGATTCTACAGCAGGCTAATAAAAAAGCTGATGCAAAACAAGTCCAGGAACAAACACAATCAGTATTCTTACTTTCAAACAGAAGTTGAAAATCTCTACAAAATGGACTAGCTGCCCCAGGAAGACTTCACCAAAAGTGTGCTTCTGCAGAATTCTCCAGCCCTTGGGAATGTTTCAGTTACAAGACACTACACACAATAGTTTCTTGTGGTTCTACACTCCCAAAGCTGAAAGGAACCTTAATAGTGGTTTAGATCCACCATCTCACTCCATGAAAGAGAAATTAAAGCCACAGAAGTCAAGTAACTGCTCTAACATCACTTTGTGAGACAGAGGTCAGGATGGGATTTGAACTCAGAACTCCTAATTCCCAGGTCAGTTTTTCCAGTGAATCAAGTTGCTTCCATCCTCTGGGTTAAGAATAAAATTTCCCTCGTTGTTACCAACTTGACTTAAAAGTAATGTTTTGGGACAATAAGGGAAAAACAAAAACTACTTTTCTGAGTACTGGGTGGAGTGGGGTAGAGGGAGGTAAATAAATATAAAACATTAATTTCAAGAAATGAATACATAATTAAAATGTTTGAAATCATACTGTAATATTAACAACAACAATAAATCATATTTGGGGCTCTGCTCAAAGTATTCATCATGACATTTGCATATCCTAGGTGACCAGTAGCCCTGAGGGGCGGATTATTACAGTTCCTTCCCCTAATGATATTTTGAGCACAGTTCAGGAAGTATCGCAAACCACACAATAATATCTTTAAAATTGGGATGCTGTCTGTTACGTTTTAGGAAAGATAAGCTTTCCTAAAAGTGTGCTACTGAAGTGTGCTACTGAAGGTGACACACAATCAGGAATATTTTTTATGTATTCCTTAGAGATCATCTCTTAGAAAAATTAGGATTTTTCACCAAGTATTTTTTTTAAATGAGTGTGGTTTTCAGGGAGTAGTGAGAATTATGAAAACAGTATATATACCAATAACTACGTAATGTGAAGAAAAGTTTGAAGCATTCTGACAAAAATTGCCTCTGTGCTTATCCTACTGGTGAGAAGCAGTATATTAGGAAGAACATTAGTAGGATGGTAACCTAACTAAAAAGAAAAATAATTCCTTAAAATGTGAAAATAATCACAAATGTGACTCTTTCAAATGATTGTGGAAAGAAAGATAACCCTTAGCACTGATCCTACATTAACATTTTCCTGGCACAGGGATCGGTGTTAGCTTCCATTCCATTCATCCCCTGAGGTGTGAAATCAATGCCTAACACAGCTATACTCCAAGTTAACTTAATGAAGGTGAAGTGTCTGGTCTCTCAGGGACAGAAGGATGTCAACTGAACAAATAATGGGCATTCCTGGCTGTCCCAATTAATGAGAAACCGAGAACTGCTTTAAAAGGATAAACTGCTTCCTCGTACTCCCTTCTAGATGGGAAGCAGTGCAAGCATGGCAAAGCCAGGAAAATCATAAAGTTAAAAAATAATCCATCTTTTAAAGTACATGCAAGTACTTATTAAAAAGTTGTTTTATGGAGAGATGAAATCAAGGAGTAGATCTCACTTATCCATCACAACTAGGCCTTGGTGGTTTATTGCCAAAAAAAATAAAGACCCTAATGAAGCTCATACATTTCTTTTTTTCTTAGTACATTGAATAACTGGTAATTTCGTTATACAGAAAGTTCAATTTGATGTATTTGTTCTGTACTTCTACAAGAACCATATTTTGTAATGTGGCAAGGAACATGTCTGTCTCATGAATAGAAAAAATAAAAAAGATAAAACCAAACTACAGAATGAGAGGAAGGAGAAAACCCATGATTACTGGTTTCCTTTTTGCTCTTTTACCTAACTAAATAATAAGAAATGTGTTCAAGGAGTGAAATGTGTAAAAAAAAAAAATTATTAACAAACTTTCACAATTTCAGTGCTCATAAACTGAAAAGCAAGAGGACACAATTATTATAGAGAAATTTCATTGTGTAAATAGTGTTCCAAAAATTGTGTGAGATATACATTTAGACAGCAAAATGTTTAAAAATTTTAGTTACTAATTATAAACGTTCCAGAGGTAATTCTTCAACTAGTTCACAGCACAAGCCTTGAAGCAGAGCCCTTTTTTTTTAAGTGTTATTTTGGTAGAGCCAAACTGAGTTTTCCAGATCACATTTAGCAAGCCTAACCCTTATTTATTTTATTTTCACTTTTAAAATGGAATTGTTAAATGGAAAAAAATCTATTTTTAAATATCAAGAACTGGCTTCCAAATTAATTCTTCCATTCTAAATAAGCGTGAGGCAAGGTTTATGAAGAACTTCCGTATTTACAAGTATCAATGGGGCCTTTGACTTGCTGAATATCTTCCAGGAAGAGAAATAAGATACAAGTTACATTTCCTGAGAGTGAAGTGAGAGATGCTTGGAGTTTATAGTAAGTCATTTCTTTCCCAGCTGACATCCACCATCACCTGTCATGTTACGAGCAATTTGGCTAGCAGGGCCTGGAGGGTTTGTCTGAAATGCCTTCCCCGCAAGCTGGGTGATGATGTTTGAGTTCCACAGCCAAAGAGACTCTGAAATCTTAGCCCCTTTGTGTTTGCTGAGGGGATACAGACAGATAGGTTGTTAATGGAAAAACAAAGCTTGGATGACTCTCTCATAATCTTTCGCCTGTTATGATTAGCACTTGTTCATTATGATATTGTAAATGACTTCCCATTGAAAACAAATCTTACTACTAGGTGACATTCAGATAATAAAAATCGAGGATGGACTAGAGAAGGTGCTCTTCAGAAATACCTTGAAGGCTAGTTTTTTCAGGTGTTTCCATGACCCCACCCCCAAGAAAACCTCCTGGGTAAAACCCAACCCCATCCCCAAGAGGTCATCCTCTGAATTCTGAAATGTCTTTTCTGAGCCTGGGGGCTTGGCCACTGCTTCAAGATCAGTCTGAGAGTCTGACCAACTGAAAGCTGTAATTTTCCCGCTGGCATATACTCAGTACTCAGCATTATTTTCTAGAATGTAATGCTATTGCTCCCACACCTTCAGTTTTTTACAAACAACTTTGGGCCTTGGCCAGTGTGGTTCAGTTGCTGGGCATCGTCCTGGGCGCCAATAGTTCGCCTGTTCAATTCCCCATCAGGGCACATGCCCAGGTTGTGGATTTGATCCTTGGTAGGGGGCATGCAGGAGGCAGCCAATCGATGTTTTGCTCTCATACTGATGTTTCTCTCTCCCTCTCCATTTCTCTCTCTCTAAAAATCAATTTAAAAAATCTTTAAAAAAAAACAACTTTGGTGAGGTATCATTGATATACTCTGGTTTCTCTTCAGGTCATAGAAATTTTCATATTTTACTTTCCTTTTTTTATGAATAAAGTTCAAAGCCCTTAGCCTGGCACATAAAGACTTTCAGAAAAGCACCTTAGCCTGCCTTTTCAATCTCCTCCATCTCCCAGGCATTTCCCCATCTGTGTTCACTAAACATGTGGGATTTTTCACCATTCCTCAAATTGCCTTGACCTTTAAAACCACCATGACACTCCCTCTAACTACCACACACTGGCCCCCTGGCTCACCTGGCACATTTTCCCTTATTCTTCAAGCCTCTACTTTTCACATCCTCTGGTTCCCTCGAAATGGCTTCATCTGTTCTTCCAGAGTCTATCACACACAATATCTAAAGATTGCTACCATGTTCCATCATAGCTGATTGTTGACATATCTGTCTTCCCACATAGAAATAACTTGTTGGTAGGGACCATGTCTTTACTCATTCTTAATCCTGAGTGCTCCGCACATAGTGAGTATTCAACATAATTTGGGAATTGAATGAAATACTTTCTTAGAATTTCTTCTTTCACTGGCATCAAAGCTAAACTTCAAAATAACAGTCACAATATACTATAAAATATTTTTTTCAATATAACTATTGTAAGCAAAGGGAATGTTATATTCTTATCACGGGTAAATTAGAGGGGACATAGGCAATATGAAAATAATAGAGAGGATTGCCTAGTATCCATACGTATGAGCTTTTCAACCCCACAGAGAAAGGAATGCCAAGAGTTGATTGAATTCTATTTGTTAAATACACTGTCATGCTCTGTGCCCAAGCAGTACTGCCTTGGGGTCCAGGGGATAGAGGGTCATTGAACCCATGCCACCACCTTCCAAAGCATACACACATGCCTACTCAGCCATAAGCCACTGGGCAACTCTGGCACCCGAGGGTGAGGATCAGTAGCACAAGTAGAAATTGACTGGGTCCCCTATAGCAACATTTCCATGGAGGGCACTCGCAGCAAAGGCAGGGGTGACACGCACTGACAAGGAGACCGGGAAACAAGAACAGAAGCATACTTGACTGTGGACATGACCACATGTGCAGCATGCTTGGGGCGCCCAGGAATAATGAGAGTTGCCTTTATGAGGGGGCACTGATGTTAACATATCATCTGAGCCACAACCTAATGTGGCCTGGAAACATTTAGACTATCTGAACCAGGATCTGACCAGCATTATATAAAAAGTATTTTAAGACCTGGCCAGGTGGCTCGGTTGGTTGGAACATTGTCCCATACATCAAAAGGTTTGGGGTTCAATCCCCAGTTGGGGCACTTATGGGAGGCAACCGATTGATGTTTCTCTCTCACATCCATGTTTCTAAACTCTCTCTCCCTCTCCCCCTTTCTCTCTCTCTAAAACAAACAAACAAACAATGAACATATATATATCCTTGAGTGAGGATTAAGAAAAAAAGTATTTAAAAATGAATCGGATCAGAAAACAGAGGGAAATTTGCCTGCGGACACCCGTGAAAGCTGCGTTTAGAAGGTAGGGTGTGTCCTACGCTTTCTAGAATATGTAGGATTCCAATTGGCAGAAATGGTGGACAGAACACGACAGAGAGAAATAGGTACACAAAGGCACTGTAGAGAAACTCTGAAGTCAATTCACTAGAGACACAACAGTGGTCACCACTTTGAAAGAGAAATTTCCAGTGTTCGAGAGGTCAGATGTAAGTTAAGGGATCTGTGTGCGGGGAAGCACAAGTGGTCAGTAACATTATTCCTTAGGGAAGTTTGGGAGGGAAAGGTACCGTCAAGGGAAAATGCTTGTAGAGCAGGGAAGGATTAAGTATATATCTGTAGGCTAAGAGGCCAGGATTCTGTAGAGAGGGGCGTTGATAACAGAAGAGCAAAGGGGATCATGGGCAAATCAATGTCTTAGAGAAGGCTGGCTAAGGGAAGATTAAAAACACAGCTGGAGGGGTTAACCTGGGAAAACAGAGGGCCACCTCTAGAGGACAGCTGAAGCAGAGCAATTCTGCTGCAGAGAGCAGAAGTTGAGGTGGTTTAAATAAAAGGAATAACTTGAGTACAAAACATCTGGTGAATTCCATCTCCTATTCGACCAATCAGATATTAATTCTACAAGGCACTATCTTGGGTATCCATATCAATTGAAATTTTCACCAAACCTGTGATTGCTTTCAAATTACATAGATATAGCCATGGTGAGTGGAATTATTAAAGTCAATTATTTGAATATATCATTTTTAATTTAAAATTATAAAAGTTTCACCTGATCTGGAACAAATGCATTTTAGAAATGTAAGTGCTGACTAAAATGAAGCAATGGACAAAGCATACCAAGTTTATGTGAGTCACATGAAATAACATAAGCAGCTATTTGGCTACTGTGCTTATATTCTGATTAGCCTTTGTGACTAAGTTGAAAAAATCAAAATGATAATAAAGTTTATCATTAAAATTATAACTGTATCTTACTATCTGATTCTGTGTCTGAGAATAAGAATTAGACTACTCGTTGTTATTTTATGAAACAAGGACTCCTATCAATCCACAAAAACATCTGTAGAATTGTTATAGTTATATTTAGGCACCAGTATAACAAAACACCATGCATTACTACAGTCAATTCTCTGGCTAATTCATAAATTTGTCATGCTTAAATTTAGGTTTACAACCATTTAAGCAATACGTTTGCAACTATCGAAGGTTAATAATTAATTAATTCTCACAGCATTTTTATGGGCCAGATAAGATTAAAGATGACTGATGTGCTGCCATGCTTTGTTTCTTTTGTCTACTCTGAAAACCTGCAGTGTACACTCCACAGATACATAGAACCCCCATGTGAGCAAAAAAGCTCTGTTTTTCCTTATAAGATTTGATTCATTGGATAACAAAATGAGTGAAGAAAGAAAAAAATCTACACATAATCCAACAGTAGTAGATTAATCAATTCCTGTCAATGCCCAAGTAATTACCAAAGCATAATTTTATTACTTTATGATGATATTTGCATTATTATGACTCCTAAGTAGTACATTTAACTGGTACCTTGCTACTCTCAACATAAATGGAATAAGGACATTTTAAAATAATACAATTTACATGTAATTAGCCATAATAAAATAGGGAATAAACTCTAGAGATGTGCTGTACTTATACTCAACAATAATATATTGTACACTTAAAAATTTCTTAAGATGCTAGATGTTTTAAGTGAATTTTTTGAAATAAAACGAAACCAAATAAGAACAGAATAAAATAAAATTGACATGAACATTATAGAATCTACATACATATGATAAATTACTGATACTTTTTACTTCTCCCCAAGCAACACTAAACTATATGAAATTTGAAGAAAAAAATCACAACTTACTTAAATTTGATGACTATAATATTATATGTTCCAAAAATTGGTAAATGGAAATACTAAACTGACAACATTTCATATAATATTACATTTTAATAGTGTTAAGGAGGTCGAGAGAATGTGACCTCTGTTTAATCTTCAAGCCGGACCTGGCACTCAGAGGCTTCTCAGCCCCTCCTATCCTTCTGCCACCGTTCCCCCACCAGGAGCGATTTCAAGGACACAGCCTTGAAAGAATAACGTGTTCTTGAGACCATCTGGACTGTGTACATGACTGAACCCATTAAGGCCTCTATACAGGAGGTCCTCCAATAACATCATTTCATTCAATGTTGTTTCACTACAACACTGATGAGAAAGACAGATCGATTCCTAGCCAAAGCCACTGTCTGTGGAAGTTTGCACATTCATACATGTCTGCGTGGGTTTCCTCTGGGTACTCCAGTTTCCTCCCACATCCCAAAGATATGCACATTATGTGACCCACCCTAGCCTGAGTGAGTGTGGGTGTGGGTGTGAATGTGCCCTGTGATGGAAGATGTTCTGTCCAGGGTAGATCCCACCTTGCACCCTGAGCTGCCAGCATAGGCTCTGGCCACCCACAACCTCAAACTGGAGTAAGCAGGTTGGAAAGTAATTATCTTACTTGTTTTTATGAATCTTTTTAAAATGTATATGTAGTTCACATTTATTTAAATGTTTAACATTATAATTGTTTTGAGTCTTTATTCAGAAGTTTGGAGATGTTTTTGTGACCAGAAATATGTCAGAGGAACTTAACTCTAGTTTATATCAATTAGCCTATGGTATAATTGGCTTTATTATACAATGCTTAGCTTAAAGTTAGTTTCTGAGAACTACGGATGATGTTAAGTGAGGGCTTACTGTATAAACTTAAGATTCTGGATGACAGGTGCAGAGATCTACTCATCTTGTGGATGCCTAAGACAAGTCTCCGATTAAGTTCCCTTGCTTATCAAACCTGCCACCTACCAGTCCGAACTGGTCTGCCTCTTTACTGGGTCTCTCCTTGCCCTCCATGCGTCGGGCCAGTTTCACATTTTACCCAGGGAATTCCCAATGTTGAAAACCAACAAACAGGCACTTTTATACAAAGCAATTTGTTATTGAAACATATTAACATCTCTGAATTTTCTAGAGAAAAATAAGATAGGTTCTTGTGATAGGCTCTTGTGATGGAGAAGAAAATATTTCCATGCATTTTAAAACTCTTAAAATTCTGTTCTAATATATATAACTTCACTAAATTGTACTTTTTAAAGAATTTAGTAATTGTGAACTTAGCCTTTTTTTTTTTCATCTTAAGAATGTATGACTTAATGACTCACCTCACACTTTTGGTATGCCCAACTATAATTAAGGAAATGCAGTGATGATATGAGTTCTATGCAACACTCAATCTCATGTAAGTAGCCGGACAGCTTTTTAACTAAGTCACATTTCCTTATATGGGAAACTTTCTATCTATAAAATAACAGAATGCCCCAAATGAAAACCCAGGGTTGTATAAACACTCATTCTTTACAGTTTAATGGAATTGTGAAATGATCCTCCTGAAACGTTCAGCAACATGAAACTTCAGCATCACAATTCTAAACATAATGTTGAGCCATGGAATTTAACTGCTTTTGAGAACTTGGAGACGTCCCAAAGGAGAGCAATAAAAATGAAACATGGGTTAGAAAACAGGCCCATAAGAGGGAAGGGATGAAGTTTAAGAATTAGCCTGTATATGATGCTTAAGAAAGTTTAGCCTTTATGGGAGAAGGGGCGTGACTGAGTCCTGTAGCCCGAGCTTGAATGACAGGAGGCAATACATCTCAGTTTGTTCTTGAGTCAAGGCAAGAGCAAAGGTCAGCTTTTCCTTGCATTGTGTATCTCCAGCAGGGTCCAGAAAGGTGAGACTAGACCCACTTTCACCAATGTAATCCCAGAGCCCAGTAAAGTGCCCAGTCCATATTGATTTTCAATAAATGATTGTTGAATAAAAGGATGAGCTCTAGGCTGGACTCCATTTCAGTGGCTTATTGATCGCTACTGCCTACCCTTCAGCAGAGGAGAAACATTCAGGAACCCTTAATATGTACATAGCAAGCTACAGATTTTACTTGTAACTGATATAAGTTTTAGCTTTAAAAAATTAATAAATGTCCAGTACTACTGAAGCTAATTTGCAGAATGGATGTGTAAAACAATGATGGAACATAATTAGAAGTATATGTCAATATCACTAAAAATGAAATAGGAATTCTACTCTGAAACATCAATCTTATGGAAATAATCCTAAACACAGAGAGAAACAACTTTCCTAGACGTTGAAGTGTTATTTATAATCATAAAAGCCTGGAGGTAGTGTCAAGGTCCATGTGGAAAAGACATGCCCAGGGGGTGAATCATTCAACCATAGCAAAGACAAGGCATAGATTACACTGCAACATACACAACAGTTTCCCCCATATTCAGGATTGTTTACAAGGGAATTGTTAAGGTCCAGAGAACTAAAATAACTCACAAAATCTTAGTAAAGTTCATCTGTGTAGATTATTTTTTTACACACAGCCTCATTTCCCCCCATTCTTAGGAACTGTTTCAGCTGCAAAAGCCACCAGCTCACAGGAATCATCCAAAATCAGAGAAGCTCCCTTCTCTCCTCTCCTTTTTTTTGCTAATGGGTCAGAGAACTCTCATCTGCTGAACCCCAAATGGGCTCAGAACCTTTCTCAGCACAGTATTCTAGATAGCCACTAGGTATCAATCACAGAACCTGAGAGAGAAGGCTCTTTACCATCCATGAATTCAATAACAAATCAGGACATTCGCTTCCCTGGTACAGGTACAGTTGATTGATTTCCCCCAGTGGCTAGTCAAAATAAGGGTATGTATGCTGCCCCTTCAGAATCAGCAATGAAGAGAAATTCAACATTCATCAACTCTTCTAAAATAGTCAACTGCTAAGACATTTTTATTTAAAACATGTTTCTACAGAAGCAACTCACGAACTTTAAGGACAATATTATACAGAGAAAATAAGGTGCTTCACAGTATACACATGTTATGTATATATTTCCTCTCAAAACATCACCATTTTGTCCTGATAACTGCCAAAATACAATTTAAAGATAATCAGAATATGGTAATCTATGATATAGCTCTCTCTCAATATGTAGAGAAATAGTGAGTTACTTATTTCACATAACAAGGGGTACTTGCAGATACAAGAAGCTAAGGAACTGTTTTCTTATAAGGTAATTCTAGAAAACTAGCTGGCATGCCACCCAGAATCTTGAAGGCCCCCAAATACATACCACTTGCTATCCCAAAGAATACTGAAGAAATGGACATGAATTTAAAAGAAAACCAAGCCTATAAAGCCCCTCAGATATTCCCTGCGCCCGTGCCACCTTGAAGTGTACGGTAACGTTTATTTGGAGGGCCCCTGCAAGAGAGTCCTGTGGGATCCCCACATTAAGCCAGGCTTAAGGTACTAAGTGTGCCCAAGAGGTAGGTATCTCACCAACACACTCATTAGATCCCTCCCCTCATAAATCTCACCTGGAAGATGCCAGAACAATAAAAACAAGCTCAGGCACAGAAAGAATCCCCATTTTTCACATAAGATAGCATCTGCCTTTTCCCATGCTAATTCTGCAAGACAGCTTATTTACAAATATATAAATAGCTGCAACTTTACTCCAGTCTCATTGAAAAATCAAAATGGCATCATGCAAGACAAGCATCCTAGCATACTTGGCTCAGTGAGTGAAGTTAAGTGGAGATGTGCCAAGCTACTTGACACTCGCTAGTCAGCTTAACCAGATACCCTCCAGTTTCCTGTGGTGGAGGTACCAGGGCTCTGCTGTCCAGTCAGAGAATCCACTTACGCTGATCGCCCAGGGGTCGCAGTGATTTAGAGCCAAAGGTTGAAAAATAAATTTCCCATTGTACCTCATATTTATTAGCACACCTGTTCGAAGGGGAATAGCATTGCCTAAAGGTGGCAGCAAATTTTCCAATATAACTACTTAAAATTAACTAAGTTTTCCTATGAATTTTAAAAGATTTTCACTCCAATTCTTTAGCCAGCTGGCCAGAATTGCAGGGGTTTAGATCATCAAGATGAGAGTGTGAAAGAAAATACATCTTAATTTTTGGAAGAGAATTAATTAAATTGATTCACTAGTAGTTAGGAAACATCTAAGCCAATGTATATATGAACTATATATGAGATTCATACTGACTTTTCTTTACTGCATATGGCTGGCCAATCATGAAGCTGCCTTGCCCTGAGGGTTTCATGCCTACATGTGAAGCCACCTAAAAGCCACCTACAACAGTTACATCTGCCGAAGCGCCCCGCCTGGCAATCACTCATTATATCCCCCAATATCAAATAACTCTCTTCCTTTACACTCTTATTTTTTACCAATTAATAAGCAGTTTACTTCTGAGGAGCCACATCATTAAGCTAAAAGTATCTAAAGGGTTGCAAAATAGAAGTCCGTAAAGAAATTTTTCTCAAGAAAAAAACTGACTTAGAAACATGGTTTATACGGAGCATCTGAGGATAGGCAATGAGCTGATTAATGCTATTTTCTTTTGAGAATTCAAATGCTGTGATTCTCAACAACCCTGTCTGGTAACTTAAATATTAAGCTGCCCAAGGGGAAGTGAAAACGTTCATTTTTGCTTTCACGCAAAAGCAGCTGTGTTGCATTTTAAGCCAAACAGATCTCAATCCTGTTTTCATTGCAGTGTATTCACACACTAAAGTGTTTACCTGGGGCTCCAGGGCTGTACATATCACGACCATCTATGCTCCATCGGCCCTCCTGGGGACTCAGGCTTTCTGAGTTACTATTTATCCCTCCTCTGGTTACATTCAGCCAACTATAGGAG
Source organism: Miniopterus natalensis (assembly GCF_054644295.1). NCBI lineage: Eukaryota > Metazoa > Chordata > Mammalia > Chiroptera > Miniopteridae > Miniopterus > Miniopterus natalensis. The sequence goes on along the minus strand of NC_142085.1, from coordinate 32,087,042 downwards.
GACTCATTATTACCCGGAATAGTTGCTGACCAATTGCCAGCGTTTAAATGGCAAGTGATTCTTTTTTCTAATCCCAGGTATACTGGCAGAGAAAGGATAGTAAAGATAACAAAGGAAACATTTGGTAAAACCATTTGGAAATGAAACGAGTATCAAGACCAAAAATAAAACTGAAAATCAGTTTTTCTTTACTGTTTGCACAACATATAAAACGGATATCCAAGGGCTGTGTTCTTTTATTCTGTCACGAAGCTTCTCTACATGCATAAAGCATGTAGAAATAAATATAACAAATGTAAGCTTTTTGTTTCCAAGTCTGCGTCGTGCCTTGTGTTTTAAAGTTTACATTTTAAAATCTAATTTTGGTCGTGTCTACTTTAAATAAAAATATTTCTTCAAAAAACAAATTTATTTTCTGTTCTCTAAAGATTATGCCTCTATCTGTACATGTAAGTGGCATTTACACTATAGAGCAAGATCGGATTGCAAAGATTATTAAAAACAACAAATTTATAAGCAGGGCATTTACCACAGCATTCAAGTGAGTATGATAGTAGTGAGATGTTTTATTTTTTAACAAGTTATTTGGAATCTCCTTAGAAAATAGTTTCTGTAGTATTATTACAGTATAAAGAAAAATCATTTTACTTACATGGTATCTCTAATAAGAAGTGCACTTCCCAATTTGAAACAGGTTTTATCACCTTCACAAAATGCACGTCGCAACGAAAAGCTCTCTCCTAGATCAAAACCTGCAAAATGTGACAAATGATTTCATCCAGCAGTTTGATTAAACTTAGTAAACTCACAAAGATATTGATTTTTTTTAAATAAGATTTTTTTTTGTCCTTATTTATGCACTGATTTATTTCAACTAAAGTCCTGCTGTTTGGGATCAGCAAAATTTCTTGATTTAATTTTTCTCCTTTTAGGATGTAGAAAGATAAAATATGTTTCAAAAGACTCAAATATTAATTTTCTTTGACCTAGGGAATTACCGTAAGTAAATAATCAGAGTAGTTCATTATAGCAGCTCCGATGGCTAAAGGCAGAAAATCTGTTAAATAAAAAATATTACTGCCATTTAGTTGAAACCTAAGCAGCCTTTTAAAAAATATCATGCTTTAGTAAAATATATGTTGATGTGGGGAAATGTAGTGAGATCTTCCTTCACATAAATTTTCTTTTTTCAAAAATTCTACAATGTGTATAACTTTTATAATTTTAAATAACCTTTTGTTCTCCAAGAGACTGAGTTATTGTTGGTCTTCAAACAATATAGAACTGTTTTCAGCATATTTTCTACACCATCCATCTTCTTAGCTTTTAATTTTTTATATTGATGTCATTATCTTAAATTACAATGTCAAGGAATCACCTACAATATATTACATGCTTGATGATATTTGGCACAACATGCTTCTTTGTAAAGGATTATAATGCTTACCTGAAACTTCAAGTTTATCTCTGTTGTCGTGGAAAAACTGATGTCCCTCTGTTCTCAGTATAGCACATTGTTTATCTATTTAAAAAAAAAAGTTTTGAGGATTTCACTACTTTTCTTATCAATTTTTTCAGATAAATTTGAGTCACAATATAATCAGAGACTTAAAAATGGAAATAAATTAAACTACTTTATTCAATTTCTGTAAAATAAGGATAAGAAAATTACCTACCTAATAGTGTATTTGTGAAGATTACATGTAGTAATTTATGTATGTAAAGTGCTCAGAACAGTACCTGGTATGCAGTAAATGCTTGTTAGTATAAGCTATTATTACTATTATTATTCCAACATTCTAATTGTTGCTATATACTTGTCATTAGGAAATTAGTTAGCTTTAGCATCATTAAATTTTCATATTCAAAGTACATTCCAATATTAAAACAAGTGAACTTTATTTTATTTTATTATTTTATTTTATTTTATTTTTTATTTTTTTCCATCAGCATTTATCTCATCTATGCCCTCTTCCACCTCCACCCACCTCCCCCACCATCCCCTGCAATCACCACACTGTTTATTTCAACATAACTTTAATTCAGATTTTGGTGTCAATTCACATTAAACTTTAAAACAGAAGGGGACTAACATGGATTGATTGCATCCCCCCAAAATTCATATATTGAGGCTTTAATCTATAATGTGATAGTATTTGGAGGTGGGCTTTAAGAGGTAAGTAGTTTTGGATGAGGTCATAGGGGTGGGGCCCCCATGATGGGACTAGTGTCCTTCTTTATGAGGGGATGGAGAGACAGGAGCTCTTTTTCTCTCTCTGCCATGTAAGGAAACCAGAAAGAAGGTCCTCACCAGAACCTTGCCATGCTAGTCCCCTGACCTTGGACTTTCCAGCCTCCTGAACTGTGTGAAATATATGTTTGATGTTTAAGCCACCCAGCCTAATACCATCACAGCATTCCTGAACTGACTAAGGCAGCAACATAGATAGAAGTTATTAAAATAAAATTAAAAGGCAAAAAAGTGAAGGCCTCTGCTATACAGAAGTAGCCTATAATGAAAAAAATTAGAAAATCATTAAGAATATATTATGTACTAGAGCACTTAATAATATTCAAAGAAATTAAAGAAACAGTTTGTCTCCATTCAAAGCAAATATACATATCCAATACTACGACAACACACTCATACAGCAATGTACATGTAAACACTATTGTTTTATTATCTGGATATGTTTAAGCCTAATTCAGGCTAGATTCTGGGACTGTAATAGTCAATTCATAATTCAGACAAAATTGCAGCCAATTTTTAGAATATGCCAAGGTAACTGTACAATTGGAAAGATCTTCTTAAAATAAATTTAATAAGTATTTTGACATCATGCAAACACACCCTTAATTCATCACATCTGAAATTCATGTTTGGATTTAATGACCTAAAAGTTTGAATACAGAGGGGAGATAACTGCTTAAAACCAAGTTGACCTCCTGCTCTTCGAAAAGTGGAAACTACTGATTCTCTAGTTCAACTGCCGAGCTCCTGAGCCCTTTCCTTAACAAATACATCAAGAGTTCAGGTAAATCATCGATTAATATATCATCTTAATGTACTTAACCAGAAGAATAAATCAGATTCTAAATAGTGCTACCATTTAATCAGAAGCTTCAATACACATAAGTGAAATGATAGCACAGAATTGTGGAGATTACTTAGTTAACTGCTTTGGAAATTCCTACCTCGGAGATTTAAACATAACTGCAGGTCCTATATAATAGTAAAACTGGACATTTTGCAAGCATTTTTAAATCTGAATCCATAGTTGTTTTTATAAAAACCAAGCATCTCATCAAGATCTCTGCACCAAAAACTAGAGAGCATTGCTGAGACACATTAAATTCCTAAATAACTGAGGAGATTAACCAAATATTTGGATTGGAAGATTCAATAGTGTTTAGATGTCAATTGTCAACTTATTCCCAGATTCACTGCAATACCAAATAAAATCCCAACAAGGTATGTGTGAGTGTGTGTGTGTGTGTATGTGTGCAAACTGACAAGAGGTTTCTCAAATCTATATGGAACTACAAAAAAACTCCAAAAAACTAAAATAGCTAAGGCAAAATCAAAGAAGTATAAGCTAGAAAATTTACATAGTCAGATATCAGAAATTTTTATAACATGGTGTTTGTTGGTGTACATATAGACAAATAGATCAATAAAACGACGTGTCTAAAAAACAGAGTCATACACATCTGGTGTCCTTATTTACCATAAAAGAGCCACTGATACACAGTGGGGAAAGGATCATCTTTTCAATAAATGGTTCTGGGTCAACTGGATCTCCATATAGGAAAACACTGAATCTTGACCCTTACCTCACACTATGCACAGAAATTAGTTAGAGATGATCTTAGATCTAACTTTGAAAGCAACAAAGGACTAAGAAAAACATAAAATCATTGACTTGGGGTAGCAAAGATTTCTTAAAAGGGACACATCACTAATTATAAAAGATTGATAAATTGGACTTCATTACTATTAAAGTCTTTATTAATCAAAAGAAAACAGTAAAAGAGCAAAAAGGCAAGCCACAGTCTAGGAACCACAGACTATTGTAATGCACACCCAATAAAGTATCATATCCAGAATACACAAAGAACTCTCACAGATCAATAAAAGGAAAAGATTAAAACCCTATTTTGAAAATGCACAAAAGACTTAGACAATTCACAAAACAGAATATTAAAATTGTCAACCAGCATATGAAAGGTTGCTCAGCATCATTAGTAATCAGGGAAATGCAAAGTAAAACCACAATGAGATACAACTAAATGGCTAAAAATTAAAGAACTGACAGCACTAAGTGTTGATGAGGAGGAGCAAGGAAAACTCCTACATCGCTTGTGGGAGTAGAAATAGTACAATCACTTTAGAAAGCTGTTTGGCAGCATTTACTAAAGCTACATATACCTGAACTCTATGACCTAGATATTCAATGACACAAGAGAATTGAGTACAAAAATGAGTGTAAATGGCCCTTTCAGAAGAGAATATGCATTGCAGCATTACTCATAATGGTCTGAAACTGGAAACAACCCAAATGTTATTGACAAGAGAAAAAAATGAATAAATTTTGACATGTATAATGAAAAACTGCATAGCAATAAAAAAGGGTGAACTACTGATACAAGCAATGTCCTGGGTGAATCTCACAGGCATAATATTAAGTGGGGGGAAAATACCATTCCCAAAAGAACATATACTACCTAATTACATTTTTATGAAATTCAAGAGATTGTACAACTAATCTATGTTGGAGTACTGGTTACCTTAGTGGGACATCAAGTGGGAGCCACTGCAGGAAAACCTGGGGTTCTTTAAATGTTCTGTGTTTTTCTCTGAGTGGCAGTCACACAAATGTATAAATACATGTATAAAAAGTCACTGCATTTACGTGTAAAATCTGTTGATCTTAGTGTATGTAACACCTCAACAAAATGAGGAAAACAGCATGTCTGTGAGAAAATACTTTAACCTAAGACTGCAGACTTGGCCTTCTATTGTATTGCTAAACTTTCCAGTACTATTGAGATTAGATCACTTGTCTTTGAAACATATTTTTCCAATCATGGTTCTGGTATTTTTTATAACCACTCAAATAAGTTTTCAGTTTAAAAGAGCACTCACTGCTGAAAGCATGTTGAATTCCCTCTTTTGCCTCTCAGAAAGCTAAAAAGCCCCGAGCAATTAAAATCCATTCTTTAATTTTTTTTAAACTGATTTTAATACATGAAAGATTTGTGAGTGTTGCTGATGCTCACACTGAAAAGGAACCAGTCAACTCTCTGTGGCCACAGAGGCCTCTGACCTCAGGAAAAGTCAAGGGGGTAGGGGAGTGGAAAAGCACTATAAAGGGGAAAATTAAATTAGAAGCATCATGAAAAATAGATGTAAACATGTTTTATTGTATTCTTTATAGTTTGTTGAGGGTTCTTAGTATTACTTAAGCTATTTGTATACCACTTTACTGACTGCAGGGAAATAAAATATATAATTTGTCTAAGGGAAATGTAATTTAGCTTTAACTTTGCTAAGGTATATATATTTCCACACATTTGTGCTTAAATAACTATGTATGATGGATAATATAGAATAACGATTTTCAATTAACTGGGAATTAAGATTTGTAAAGGCCTTTAGGGAAGATATGTTACTGAAAGATATAAAACTAGAAACCTGCCCATTCACACGATATCTGGTCATAGTCCTGGAGGGCAAGGGTTGATTATCTCCCAAGAAGTCTCCCAGGGAAGTATTTTTTGCTTTGATAAATTTATCAGAGTCCAAGGTGTAGCCTTTGACCTCGCAGGCTTACAAATCAGATTTGACAACATGCGAAACACAGATCCATTTCTCAGTAGAATGTAGCCCCTCACCTCCTCTTGCTCACTTACTTGACTCCAATCTCTTGTTTCTCCCACAGGCTGAGCCTGCTCCTGCCTCAGGGCCCTGGTGTGTGCTGCTTTCCAGGTGTTCACCTGCCTCACTCCCTCTCTACCTTCATGTCTCTGCTTAAATGTCCCCACATGAGGGCGGCTTTCCTTGACCACTCCATATAATAAAACATAAATAAAATCCTACAACTTCATGTAGGATTGCCAAATATAGCAAATAAAAATACAGGACACCTAATTAAATGTGAAGGTCAGATAAATAATAAAAATATTTTTAGTATAAGTATATCCTACATAATATTTGGAACATACTTATACTAAAAAAAAATCATTATTTATCTGACCTTCGCATTTAACTGGGTGTCCTGTATTTTATATTGCAATCCTACTTGCATGCCCAGACTCTGTGGGGCCAGAAATGATGGGAGTATGTATCAAAGAGGAGACAGCGAAGGTTGAAATAGAAACGAATCGAGATACAAGAACCAACAGGACATGATAATGGATTGCATGGAGGGAGGAGGGAGAGTTGGCTTGCTTAGCCAGGTAAAAGTTTAGTTCACTGAAAGGAATCCCACTAGAGGAAGAACAGAAGGCTTGGCTAGGAGGAAATGAATCTGTGAGAGAGAGGAGTTGGAAATGTTAAGCTTGAGGTGCCATTAAAAATTTCAAATGAAGTTACTGAACAGGCAGTTAGAGATAAGATGGGTATGGAACTCAAAAGTGAGGTCCAGGCTGAAGTAAATTTGAGAGTGGTTGACATATAAATCATATTTAAAGCCACAGGGATATCAGAGGAGAAGGGGGGAAGGGCTATCTCCTGAGAAATTGCAACATTTCTCCTCTTGTCCATTTTTCCTGCTTTGTTTTTTCTATTCCTTCATATCCTCGGGAAATAAGTAATATATTATGGAATTAATATTACCTGTAAAAACTAAAATTAAAATCTGTCTTGTTTTGTAGATGTTCCTCTATGTATCACTCTCTTTTCTAACATTATTAAGGAAATATTAACCATATTAAGGAAGATTGTTTACCTTTAGTGACAAAACTCATGACATAGTATTTGTTTGCCTCAAGATGGGAGGATGAAAGGGGAAGAAACTCAAGTGTGGGGGCTACTGGGGTGGGGGAGGGTATGGGGGGACAAATGGTGATGGATGGAGACTTGATGTGGGTGGTGAACACAAAATACAATGTACAGATGATGTTTTGTAGAATTGTGCACCTGAAACCTATACAATTTTATTAACCAGTGTCACCCCAATAAATGCAATAAAAAAGAAAAATTTTTTTAAAAGACGGGAAGATGAAGAGCAGCAATTTCCCACAGATATAGATGTGGTTTGTTTTCCTTTCATAAATGGATCAAAATAATAGCTTTCGGGGGTTTGCATTAAAAAAAAAAAAAAAGGAGTGGGGGAAGGGGACATCTGTAAAACTTTCAACAATAAAGATAAATTTTAAAAAAGAAAGATTCAATAGCAATACAAAATAAGTTGACATGAATTACAGTAAAATTAAGTGCTATAGTATAAAAATATATTTCACACTCTACCATCACATCTAAGTTAATGTACTACGATGTACTTGATTGTCCTTCAACATTTTTATGTTACTGTTCGATTTAAACTATTAAATTGCCTTTAAAAAAAAAGGCTAAAACTGAATTCCTGCAGATCCTTTCATTTTATTGTTACCAGTTGCCCTCAGGTCCTCCTGTTCACTTCATACTTTGACAATAAGTCTGATAAAGGATGGCAGAGTATCCTAGGTTTGGGGGAAAGCACTGGTTAACAAAAATAGGTAAAACACACTGGACCAGAATATCACACAAAAATATGGAAAAGTGACTAAACAAGAAAAAAAGATGGGGAGGGGAACAAAGCTGTTTTGTTTTGTTCTTTGCTGCTTTTCCTTACTCTGGTCTTCTGTTTTTTATTACTTTTGATGACAATTAGTTTTGATGATAATTCAATACTTTGTCTTAAGAGAAAGAGAAAAAGAGGAACCTTTAATTATTTGACACATAACTTCTATCACAGAATAAAGTTTTAAGTAACAGTAAAGTAAGTTTTGAGATGATCTACCTGCTACACAATTTTTAATACAATTCTCTTCCCCACCCTCTTTTGACAACTGAGCTGAAACTGCCACATTCAAACAGAACTTCACCTGCAGCATGAAAGCAAGCCACTATGCCCTCTCTCATAATCTCAATATAATAGTAAAATTGATGAAAATATGAAATAAATTCTTAATAGCTTCATGATTTAAAAATTCAAGTTGCTATTGAATCTCTCCATATTACTCTTGAATTCTGTTCCAACTAAGACGATATTCGAAGTAATTGTTAAACATACCATAGAGTTAAAGTAAAGCAATCAAAAGACTCAATTTATCCTTCATATATTTAGATTTAACAGTAGACTGTTGACAACTTCACAGACTCCAGAGCTGAAACCCTAGCCTCTCCCTCAGATTGGTTATATTTTATTTTTAGATGTAATCACTTCCCTCCGGTAAACGGTTAGTGACCACACGCGCAGGTCTGCACATGAGGAAACTAAAACTGGAACCTGCCCTGGGAATCAGCTCCACAAGACACAAGAAGGGTGGCCCCGTCACACCACGGCTGGCGGGTCATCTTCAATAATCCTTACGACAGTGCTGTGCTGACATTTTAATTAATGTGCGTGATATCTGAAGTTAAGCAATTTCCATGGCATGTTGAGTATGTGTTACTTCACGAGCACCTTCTATCTCATGGCCTGATAAAAATCGATTCTTCATTTTGTTAATTTCCTTTAGTACTTCATGTTATGTAAATTTGTTATGTAATTCTTGTTAGAGTTCAGATTAATTTTGAAAGCACACTCTTAGGAAAATTTTCAGGAAGATTAACTTGGTAAGTTAATGGACCAGTGTACATACATTTCAGATGTCCTACATATAATATAACCTGATTAACGGACTGAGATACCAAAGCTGCAAAAGCAAACCATTCAGGGGAATCCCAGGCTGGGGAAGTTTCGGTTACGCAAGGTGATTAAGTTCCAGAGAGCTGCTGTCCTATCCCACACTGCGCCTATAGTCAACAGTACTGTATTATACATTAGATATTTGTTAAGAGGGTAGATCACGGGTTAAGTGCTCTTATCACAATAAAGGAAAAGTTACTAAGGGCAAAAAATAACCAAATAAAATGAAAGGAAATGAACCCGGTAACATAAGATGCAAGGAAATCAACTGAGGGGGGAAAAAAGTCAATTATGCTAAAGCAAGTGTTCCTCTAAGTGTTTTCCTCAGACAAGCTGCAGTAGATTTACCTGGGGAGCTTGTTAAAGATGTAAATGACTGAATCCCACCCCAGGCTGTCCTGCTTGATGGGAATTCTGAGAGTGGGACTTGCAAATCAGTACCACAATGATACTTGCTCACACTAAAACTGGAAAACCATTTATGTAGATCCTTCAAGTCATTATTATCATCAGAAACATTTATTATGCACTAGCATGTGCCTGAAAGCTGTGTCCTACTTAATCAAAGATTCATTGTTCTTTCTAACCAAAAACATCCTATCCCCTCTGATTAAGTTGCAATTTGCATTACATACTCTCTCTCTTAAAAGGAAGAGGCATAAAGAAATCCAGAAGAGTAACGACATAATCAGAATAAACTCCCCTGCTCCATGTACTTCTTTTTGCCACAAGTCGCTCATGATTTCTTTCTCACTGAAGAGCGTTTTCCCCCAAAAAAGTATGACAGCCACAGGATGCCATTTACACAGGATACACAAACTTTCATGTGGATTATTTTAGGAAATGGACCTCCTGCTGAATTAGTTAAAAAAAAATCATAAAGACTTAGATAACACTCTGAGTAAGATTTGTTATAGCTTTATAAGAGATTGTTTTTATTTTATGTGTGCTTCAAACTCAAAAGTCTCTACTGGAGTATATTTATACCTGTTTGGCAAAAATTATTAAAGGATACCTTCAAAAGAATAAGCCCAATGAGACTCAGACTCAGTACATATCATCATATGTGACTGTCGTCAGACTACATTTGATGTGATCGTTTGCATAGAGTTGAAGTTTTTTTTGCTTAACAAATGGCTTTTTCAATGTGTCTAGTTCAACCTTTAATGATGAGGTACATCTAGATCAGTAACTTACACACACTCCGTGTTCAAGAAGTCTTCCAAATGAGCCACATAACCATTTATGTAAGTCAGAGGCGCAAGTAAATGTTTCAAATTGCCTTCAAACCCTCGGAAATATCTATGAGGTTGATAATCTAACAATTGCAAATAAATATTACCTATTTAGCTCAAATCTTTTGATCACCTCATCTGAGATACAAAACTGATGTATAATTAAACAAAATTTCCTTTTATTCTCCTATTCTGTTTTTCACTTTCTCCTAATTAAGATTAGACATGTCCCCAGTTAATCCTAATTGGTGGGTTTCTGTACTTAACATTTGAATATCTCCAATAACATAACTTAAAGGAGAAAGGGAGAAATACACACACTCGGAGATGAAAACAAGTATATTTATATTTGTAAATATCGATGAGAGAAAGAAAAGGCCATTTAGACTACTATAATATGCATATGAAAAAATAAGTAATTTTAGAAATTCTCAATGTTCAACATGAAGGTCAATGGGGGAACAATGAATTATTTTGGTCCTAGTAAAGTTAACCCATGGCCTCTTCAACATTGACAAGATTTATTTTCATGATTTAAAAAAATAATTTAAAGACTATAAATAATATTTGGTGACTGGAAAAAGAGGTAGCCTGGATACCTGGCTTGTCCCTGACCGTCACGGAAGTGGAAGCGGGAAGCAGGAGCGCTGCCACCCAGAGCCAAAGTTTCCAAGAGCCAGCGTGACTCATCGTGCCTCGAAACCATGTGAACAAGAGACCACAGATCTGCAACAGAACAAAATATTTCAATTAAGCTGATTATATCATTGCTTTCTTTATATCTCCAGAAATCGTCTTCACCAAAGAGAACATAATAGACTTTTACATTATGTATCATTATATACAGTTGGCCCTTGGTATGGGGGGCGGATTGATTCCAGGACCCCCAAGGATACTAAAACCTTTGGGTGCTCAAGTCTCTAATATAAAATGACATAGTATTTGCATTTAATCTATATTTGCATATGGGCTACAGCAGGGTATGCCTTACACGGATTCAACATGGTGCTCGGCAAGTGGCAAATTCAAGTTTTGCTTTTTGAAACTTTCTGGGGTTTTCCCCCCGAAGATTTTCAATCCAAAGTTGGTTGAATCTGTGGATGCAAAATCTGCAGGTACAGAGGGCTGACTGTAATTGGATATTGATAATATATGCAATTATACATAATATATCAATATATACCTTAACATGTATGAAAGAACTCTGAATATATTTTCAGGTTAGTTCCTAATTACCAATGTCCATACAGCCCCTTATAACTTAAATTTTCTCTTCTTTAAAATTTTTTAAAAGCCACACCACTTATAATAATTTGTATATATCTTTATTGTTTTTTAATCCTGGTAAAATATGCCTAACATAAAATTTACTATTGTATATTTAAGTGGCATTAAATACCTTCACATGGTTGTGTAAGAATCACCACCATCCAGAACTTTTCATTTTTCAAAACAGCAATTCTGCAACTCCCCATTTCTCCCTTCGTCTGTCCCTGGCAACCACAATTCTACTGTCTATCTCTAATAATTTGACGACTCTGGGTACCTCAAATAAGTGGAATCATGCCATATTTATCCTTTTGTGACTTTATTTCATAATGTCCTCGAGGTTTGTCTATGTTGCAGCATGTGTCAGAATTTCCTTCCTTTTTAAGGCTGAATAATATTACACTCTTTGTTTATGCCATATATTGTATATCCATTCGCCCTTTGATGGACGCTTGGGTTGCTCCCACCTTTTGGCTATTGTGAATAATGCTATTAACATGAACATACAAATATGCATTCAAGTCCCTGTTTTCAATTGTTTTGAGATATACTCAGAAATGGAATTGCTGTCTTATAATTCTATTTTTAATTTTCTGAGGAACTGCCACACTGTTTTCCATACCAGCTGAACCATTTTACATTCCCAGCAACCATGCACAACAATTCCAATTTCTCTACATCCTTGTCAGCATTATTTTCCATGTTGTTTTTTAAATAGCAACCCTCCTAATGGGTGCGAGATGGTATCTTATTGTGGTTTTAATTTTCATTTCCCTAAGGATCCGTGATGTTGAGCACCTTCATGTGCTTATTAGCCATTTTTATATCTTCTTGGGAGAAATATCTATTTAAATCTTGCCCAATTTTTAACTTGGTTTTTGTTGTTGCTGCTGAGTTGTAGGAGTTCTTTGTATATTCTGGTTATTAACCCCTTATTAGACATGATTTGCAAATATTTTCTTCCATGTTGTGGGCTGGCTTTTCACTCTGTTGATTGCATCCTTTGCTGCACAACTTTTTATTTTTATGTAGTCCAAATTATCTACTGTTTCTTTTACTGCCTGTTCTTTAGGTGTCATATATAATTATTTGTATTTTTCAAATATAATTTTATTACTTACAATTCTATTTTCTCTCCTGAATAATAGTTTTCCATATTTTGGCTTAATTAATATCATTATATTTTCTATAAACTTAACGATTTTGTTACTGGACTGAATAATTACTGTTATAGGAGTAATTACTGCACACACAAAACGTAATTTTTCCTTCTATTTAAACAGTCAAATGCATCTATGCAATGCCCACCACATCTGAGTCTGCTACTGACATCATATTTAATATTAATGTATTACCTCCCCAAATTGTTTGTCTTTCTGAATTCAGACTACTACTTTATAGATATTGCAATAAAAGAGTTAATAAATAAAATCTTTGTAATGGAAAACGTAAGCATTACTTAAATTAATTTTTATAGTGAAGTAACTAACATGGAAATGAATTGCAATTAAAAATATAATGGCTCCCTCAGTGTACTTGACAAACACAATATTATTGGAAAAGCTATTCTAAGAGCTCTAAATATGCAAATAATATTATATCATATATTTGCCACCATTCAAGGTTTACTCAAGAGTCAAATATAAAAGAAACCATCATACCAGTGCTTAAGTGTTGTCAATAGGCACTCTTTAGAAGAAAACTAAAGCCACCATGTTTGGTATTCTGCGTGTGCCAAACACCCTAAATCAGCATTTTAAAATTAACTTGAGATTTTAGATATTTCTGGGTGAATAGCTAGAAGCAGCGATTGTAATATTAAAACCATATGTGTGGTTCTAAATATCAAACAGCTGTTTTTATGCCTTATTTCTTTTGAACTCTCTCATCTAGATATAGTCTTAATCCTCATATGACTTTGCAAACTTATCCTCGTTATTATTTCAAGTCAGTTGGTAACTGTTAAAGCAATTAATTCTTTTTCAAAGAAACAAACTCACAAATATTGATCTAACTTTCAGAGAGATCCTTGATCATTGCCATTTTCAACCAAAGTGATTTTTATTTGTTGATAAAATTAGCCACATACTATAGTAGTTAAAACCATGGCTTCCTGTCTGCGCTCTGTCGCTTACGTATTTTCACTAAACCTTAATTTATTCACCTGAAAACTAAAAATAATACTATTTAGTACCTGGAAAGAGTACAGTAGAGGGCCTTGAACACAGTAAGTGTTAAAAAATGTACCTGCTATTATTATAATTGCTCACTCTACATATCCATAAATAATTAGTACAAATTTAGTTGCATTGCTCTCTTTAACCTGAGATTAATATTGATATTTGGACACTGAAGGAGTGCCAAGGCATCCTAAAAATTTATTCACTGAAGCTTTACTCCTTGTTTCAGCAACAAAGAACCAGAGAGCTGTATAGCCATTAGAACATGAATTCAATCTGGAGGTCTCCCAACTATTTCCTTGAGCCACTGAGAGGATAATTGTACTTAGCTTCAACTTCATTTATCCAAAAGGTTTGAAGACTAAGATGTTATGGTTAGTTGACTAAACATTCTAGTTACTAAGGAATTTCCATTCCACCGAGCTGCTGAAATGTCTCTGGCCAAATTCAGGAAGATCTTGAAAAAAGAATCATTTTCTTTCCCCATGTAATCCAACCGTTGATGGCATTTCCAGTAGGTGACCACTCGCTCCTCCTTAAAACCATCATTCTTATTGGCCTCTCTGCCCTCATACTCTCTGGGATTTCCTTCTAAATTCCCCTCTCAGATATGTTTTTCTACCTGATTTATTAACACTGGAATCTGGGGGCTCTCCTCTCCTATCTCTTTATAATGTCTCCCTCTGTGATCTCACCATTCTCTTGTCTTTAAATAGTGTCTGTCAGATGATGAATCTAAAATTTACATCTCCAGCCCAGTCCTCTTCTCTGAGCTTTAGACTTTGCATGCACCTGCCCCCTCAATAATCTCTCTGAGATGTTACACAGGCATCTATAACCACACAACTTAAACACTTGATTCTCAATCATAACTTGTTCTTCTCATGTTCTTCCCAGTCTCAATAATTAGCACCCAACAAAATGCTCAAACCAGAAACCTAAGCATCACATTGATTCTTCTGTCTTCCTCATCACCATCTCCCACATCCAAACCATCAGACCAGTGTGACCCCAAACGCATTTCAAATCCATTCATTGCTTTCCAGTCCTCTGCCACTATCCTAGGTCAGACTGTCCTGATCTAGACTCCTCAACAGCTTCCTTAACTAATTTCCATCATCCATTATCAGCTTCCGGCCAAATTCACTGTCCACATAGCCCTAGAGAGCTTTTTTGAAAAATCAAAGTTGGATCATGTCATTTCCTGCTTCAAACCCTATAATTGTTTCCCATTCTACTTCAAATGTAATCCAAAAGCCTTCCTATGGTCGAGAAGCCCTGAATAATCCTACCCACCTCTTTGGTCTCTTTGGCATCTTTCTCTTCACTAATGTGCTATTCCTCAAATTCCTTGGTGCTTTCCAACCTCAGGGCTTTTGTGTATGCTATTTCCTCATTCAGGGAAAATGCTCTTCCTACATCTTTTCAAAAAAGATTTTTAATTGATTTTTTTTTAATTATCTTTATTGTTGAAAGTATTACAGATGGCCCCCTTTTTTCCCCATTGATTCCTTCCACCCTGCAACCGCCCTGCCCCGCCCCAGGCCTTCACCATACTATGGTCTGTGTCCATGGGTTATGCATATATGCATATAAATTCTTTGGTTAATACCTCCCCACCTACTCCCCAACCCCTACCTTCCCTCTGAGATTCATCAGTCTGTTCCGTGCTTCCATATCTCTGGATCTATTTTGTTCATTAGTTTATTTTGTTCATCAGATTCCACATATGAGTGAGATCATGTGACACTGAATCAGTAAGAATCAGAAAACCTGACTAGGCTAACAACAGCTGATGAAACTGAAGCAGTAATTTTGAGTACTGCTTCTTCCTACATCTTTCACTTTAAATGTTACTATGTGGAAAAGTCCTTACCTGACTGTGCCCTGGCCCCATTATTCTCCAGCTCAGATGATTTTGCCTGTATTTATATGTTTATTGCCAACTCAAAGTTCCTCTAGGGAAGGGACTATGTCTGTCTGTTCTATCACTGTATCCTGAGCACTTGGCACAGTACTTGGAAAAGCAGAGACTCAAAAAATACTCACAAAAAAGGTGGAGGGATTAAGAACTACAAATTGGTCATCACAAAATAGTCCAGGGGATGTAAAGTGCAGCATACGGAATATAGAAAAGAATATTATAATCAGGTGGGTACTGGAAATATCATAGGGACCACTTCTTAAAGTATATGATTGTCTAACCACTATGCTGTACACTTGAAATTAATACAGAATAATATTAGGTGTAAACTGTCATTGAAAAATAAAAATTTTTAAATAAATAAATATTCATTGAATTTTAAAAAGTAAAAAACTGCCAATTTTCAAATCTTGAGATACAGTAAATTACACTTATCTTTGAATCTGTAGTGATAATAATTTAATCTTTATTTTATAATTCTCAAGGCATTTCAGAATTTGTATTTCAAAGGTTATTATAATGAACATCTTTGCTCTTTGTACATTTCTAAAATATGTTTACTATTGGCCGTTCCTGTTGTTCCAATCTTAATTAAATAAAAACATACTCTACTTAGATAGGAATATTTGAAACAACTTTTTATCGAGTTCTCTAAATGAATCCTGTATATGTTAAAAAGAAAAAATCCCCACCTTTTCCAGATCTTTAATCTCTACTGCAGGCTGTTGGCAGGGTTGACCCCAACAAAATTGTCAAAGACAAAACTTTCACTGGGGTCTTTCTGAACCTCTCCTCCAGATCCTTCTCACTCTCCTCAGATACCTGCTGTTCTCAGTATGCTTCCTGCTGCCCTGGATCCACCTCTGGTGCCCTCCCTGGATTTCTCAATTCTGGGCTTTGTCCACAATCTCCTTCCTAATCAAAACTTGCCTATTTTCTATCCTGTCCCTTGGATCCCAGCTACGTGATTTTCAAGATAGTTTTATAAATGAATCTAGGCCAGTGTTATCACAGCTTAATGTGTTGTTCTTCCCAGATAAGATTTAAACTTTAACACAGAACCTGTTATGTTTTCCCAGTGGAGTGAGCAATGTAGAACCTCAGGATAATATATGTGGATGCTGAACTTTCTTAAGGCCCTCATATCACATTTTTCCAAACTTATACAAAGATGGCTCATGATACATTTAAGAAGGATATGAAGAATGTTGGTTATACCTGCTGTCATTTTCTGCAGTAAAATTTCTTTCATATATGATATTTTATTTTAATACTCATAATAACTTAAGAGGCAGGCATACCTGCCCCTCACATTAGCAGGGCACAGAGCAAGAGATCCACATACCACGTTTAAATATCTGAAAGTTAAAAATAACACTAATAAAACTTATAAGAAATATGGTTATTTTCCCCCTTTTATCTTGATAAGTATATCTTGACAAAGACCTGAAAGCCAAAGTCAAGTTCAGAATGGACAGAGCAGACTGCAAGGGATACACTGGCCTGTGGCCTGGACCAAAGTTCAGCCCTTATTTTTTCCCATTCCTGGCTCCATCTGCACCATGAGGAGCCTCAACCACACACATAGGAAATGTCAATAATTCTAAGCTCTGTGCACAACACCTACAAACAGACACGCCTTAACCACCCCCTTGGGCCTAGGGGTATTCACACCTAGTGGTTTGTTCTGCCCCTGGAAAGATGGACCCAAGGAAGAGGTCTTCCAGATCCTGCAAGAGGGCTAAAGGTGATTCAGTCGGGGAATTTCAGGATCTTGAGTACCCAGGGCCTGGTCTAGAAGCTCGTGCTTTGGGTGGGCAGGTCCCCTAACCTCTCCAAACTCCTAACTCTAAGAGCAGGTGCACATCCAAAGCAAGAGCATATCAGGGCCTTCTAAAATGGAGGGCCCAGAGCAGGGACCCTTTTGCCCAGGCCTAAGGGTGGTACTGATGACAGGTGTCAGGTCCCTATTCTACAGATAGGAAACATTCAAGTTCAAAGAGAAGATCCCACAGCCTGGGATTCAAGTCCAGGTCTGCTTGACTAAAACGCCTTTGCTGTTACACCATGTTTACTATCAGGATGTAGGACATCCATTGATAGGATGAAGTTCCTACTATGTCCCATGGGGATACAGCAGTCATTGGGGATAGAGCAGTGAGACAATTAGGGGAAATCTCCGGTGTTACTTTGGTCAGGAAGACTGAAAATAGACAAACGCATACATTGTCTTTGAGGGACAGACACTAGGAAGAAAGGAAAGCAGAAAAAATAGCTAGAATGATGGGATGGTGGGCTTGCTCGATGAGTTGGTCAGGAGCCATCTGAAAGTAAACCAGACCAAATCTGCTTACAAAACATGAATAATTTTACTGCTATGCCATCTAACATTTAATAATGCTCATTCTGCATCTGTGACATTTGCTATTACATAAAGGATCAGAGCATTAGACTTAGTACCAAAATAGAAAATAACATAAAAAGACAAGCAAAGAAAAAGAGAGAAAAAAATAGAAAGGGAATACTGATTTGCTTTACATAGCCTGTTAAATGAACAGCACAGTATTTTTACTTTCTAAAAAGTAGGCTTGATTTTTTAAATGATGAAAGAACCCATATTTTCAGAACATTCGTTATAAAGAGAAATGCTACGTGGCTGGGTAGAAGGTCAACTTTTAAATCAAACCATCTTGACTACCCTGCAGTATGCCTATACGTAATTCCACCAAGAAAATCTGGTCATACTGTTATAAGTGGCACATCTTGCAAATAAGCAAAAACAACAGGTGTCTTACATCTGTTCTTTTACCAGTCTTTAGACTCTAACTTTCCTGAAGCTATACTAGAGCCTATAGACTATTGGAGAAAACCAACTACAAAGTCATACCTATAGAGTTAAAACTCCAAGCCAATAATAGGACATAGAGCCTCTGAGTTTAGGGCTAGATCTGGCATTATTTTTTTCATTGACTATAGTAATGAAACAGGTTAGTTTGAGAAGTCTTTTGCAGCTTAGGCAAGGTTACTGCCCTCTTTATATTCTACAGATACCTCTTAACCTTCATATTAATTACAGGCATCATCATTAACTTAGGAGCCTAAATTAGAAATTTCAAAATCATCTCCAACCCATTTTCTAACCTCCATATCAAATTTCTATAAAAGTTTATCAAATCTACTTTTAAAATATCTTTGGAATCCATACCAACTTTCTCATTCTTACCAAAAAAATGACTTAATTTGTGTCCTTAACATTTCTAATCTGGAAAAGTGCAATAGACTCCTGACTAGACTCCTTTCCTCCAGTCTTTTTTTAAAAATATGCTTTTTATTGATTTTTAGAGAGAGGAATTGAGAAGGGGAGAGAGACAGAGAAATGTGGGTATGTGCCTGACCAGGAATCAAACCGATGACCTTTTGGTGAACAGGACAATGCTCAACCAACTGAGCCACACCAGCCAGGGCTCTTCCAGTCTTGTTTCCCTTAACTGCATCTCCTACTGCTCAAGTATTCCATTTCTCAACCAAAAATCTAATTACTTTAGTGTTCTGCTTTGCTAACGTTTCCTGATGGCTTTTCACTGCCCACTCCTCAGAGAGGTGCTCAGAGCTGACAGTAGGACCTCAACTCACCTGTCCAGGCCCATGCTCTGCTACCTTCTTCCAAATGACCTCTATTTCATCAAATTATTCACAGTTCCCAAGCTGTGCCAGGCTTCTGCACATACTGTTTTGGTTGCTGGAATGTCCTTCTAATTCTCTCTCCATCTGGTGAACATTTACTCTGCCTTCCACAGCAGTTCAAATGCCATGTCCTCTATGAAGTCTGTGAGAACCATCACAGATAGAGTTTGCTGCTCACTGCCTCGAGAGCCAATAGAGCTTGATACTCATGGTCTACATTGCATTGTAACAATTTGTGTGTATTCTGTCTTCTGTCTATATTTATCTTGGAGAAATATAATTATAACTTATCAGTTGGGTTTTGTTTAAACTTGGCATTTATGCCCTGCTAGCATGGCTCAGTGGTTGAGCATCGACATATGATGCCACAGATCTCCGTTGGATTCCTGGTCAGGACACATGCCCGGGTCTCAGGCTCGATTCCCTATTCCCCAGTCAGGGGCATGCAGGAAGCAGCTGATCAATGACTCTTATCATTGATGTTTCTATCTCTCTCCCTCTCCTTTCCACTCTCTGAAATCAATAAAGATATTTTTTTTAAAAAAAAAGAAAAGAAACTTGGTGTTTAGTAGGTACTCATTTGGTCAATTTGTAGATCACTATAGTCTAAGGCAATATATTTGGACTAAAATTAAACAAATAAATGGTTGGAACTATTGAGTAATATATCCCAATAGGGTATGGATAAAGTGGAAAACTATAGAAAAATATGGGAAAAATTACTAAAAGAAGACTCAGTGAACATAATTTCAGTTATTTTGTGGACAAAAATATTATCAAAATTGCTCTCTTCTTCACAGAAAATATATTCCCTGGTTTTCAATATTTCAACTCCTCTAAAATTGATCAGCTATATCACCTTTTCTTAGAGTTCCATGTTATTTCTCCTGTCACTTCAATCAGTGCCTACTTCCTATAGGATCTCTAATTTCACGTTCCCCTTAAGCATGCTTAATTGACTCTCTCGATCCTCAACAACTTGTTTGTTTTATTGACTGGCTTCCTTGAACTATAGTTTTCTCTATCAACTATATGGAAACTACTCTCGATTTCAACCCTCATGACTGATCTACTTTTTTTTTGGATTTCAATTCTTTAGCCCTATTTCCACAGATATATCTATGTCAATGATCCAATGCCACTTAAAATTTCAAATTAATATAGATGTATAGTTCTTCTCACTTTATTAACGTTTTCTAATTGTCCCATTTGAAGTGCTCTGCTAGCTTTCTGATCTAATAGTCCTATAATCTAATGAGTATCTCTGATTTCTCTCAAAGAGGGAGATCATAAACCCTACGCATGGATAAGACAGACCTATTGTTCCACTCTTGCATTCACCATCTTTCTATCAACTTCCAAATTTAATATGCAATTTCCTCACCTGATTATCACACCACTTGCCTATAATCTAAGACCTTAAAGAGCCCCCTGCCTTGTAGCTTCTCCTTTCCAATCTCTCCTTGGCAGGTGCTATCTGCTCCCTTCATCTCAGGTTTCACCCCAGCTTGGATTCTCTGTCTTACCAGGCACATGACTACTCACTCCCACCTCTAAGCCTTCACACATGCCATTCCTTCTGGCTGGAATGTCCTCCTCTTGCTCTCTCCTGTTAAGCCTTGTTATTCTCTGTCTCTTTAAGATATATGTCCTCAACATGGACTTCTTTAAATAATCCAACTCCAGTCCCATTCATTCTGTTTTTTCCAGCAGTCTTTCCAGGTTATATATTAGCATCTCTCTAGCCCTGGGAGTTTTTATTCCTGTTTATTTTTCATTCTTCACTTGAATTCGTATGTATGAAACCAGTTAGCAAAACCATAGCTTCTACCTCCATATCTTCCCCTGCCTATAAAACCGTCCCCTTCTGTGTACCAACTGGGCATTTTTGTCTGCTGGAGGGGAAAATGAACTAAAATTGCAGCAGGAGAGATTAAACGGGAAGACTAGAAAGTAGATGGAAATTTTCCATTTCTGGAGAATATCATGGGCTCCCATCTGTTTTAGATGGTTTCTTTGGATGACAATTCAGATACAGAGATAGTGTCCAAACTGTGATAATAATCACATTTGAGTTTCTTTCATCTTTTTGCTCTTTCTCTGACCTGCTCATAACAGTTCAGCCTCACTCTCCTGCTCTATTGCTCACCTTCACCCCCCTTTCCCAGGAAACTCCGCTTAGATTCAGTTTGAGAAATCAAGCTGGACAAAACCTCATGGAAACGCCTGCCAGTTACTTTCTCCGTTTTCTATCCCCTGGGGAAAAGAATGAATTTTTCACCCCTGGGGGGTCATCCTTCCTCTTTTCCATTCTAAACAGAATTTCCTACTCAAAGAATCCTGTTAGCTCTCCTCAGAAAGAGGCTTTTCGGGCCTTTCCAACCACCTGCACACTGAAGCATCCCAGCTCATTCGCAGGCACAGGTCAAAGATCTCTACTCAGAGAGGGTCCTACAGCTTTCTCGCCAGGTGCCAGCCAGGGGATGCTGAAAGATCACACATCTGAGCAGAGCAGTTGTTTAACACTTCTTAAAGAATTACAATAGTGCTTGATTGCACGATCTCTCTGTCTGTCTGTCTCTGTTTTTGGTGGTGGGGAGAGTGGGGGGAGTATTTCATCTTCTCCTTTATCAGGCAGATGGAAATTCCTCTTGAGCTTCCTGCCCACCCTCCCATCTTGTTTGTCCACAGACGTGTCCTCCAAGCAGATGGGGCCGAGGAGTCTTGGAATTGGGGGCGGAAGGCGGCCGCACAATCATCTCCTTTACCCTTCCGCGTCCCAACTTCAAGCTGCGGCGCACGGTCCCTCACTGCTGCAATTCCTCGATGGTTCGATTAAAACCCCAGGCATTTTCAGGATCCCGGGCTCCCCTCGTTCTGATCCCCAGCCTGCTGTGCCCGAGGCTGGCCCTGCGCTCTGACCCCCTCGCCACCCTCTCACCGCCGGTGTCCCCGAGGCTCCCGCACCCCGGCCTGTCCGCCGCTCACCTGCGCAGGGACTCGCCCGCGCCCTCCCGCCCCAGGTTCTGCGCCCCCGCCCGCGCGCTCAGGGCTACAGCGGGTCGGGCGGCGGCGACGCGCTCGGTTCCGGGCCAACAAACTTCCCCGGGACCCTGCAGCGCCCTGGCGGGGCCGCGCGGCGCCGCCTCCCTTCTCCCGGCAGCGGCGGCGCCGGCGCACTGCCCGCGGGGCGGCGGGATCCCGGGGCGAAGGCGGCAGCGGAGGGGCCGCGTCCCCGGGGCGCCGGGCGCGGGCGTTCCCGCCGCGTCTGCGGGGACGGCGGGGACGGCGGCCGCGCTCGGTCCGGCCGCGCTGCGCCTGCTGCAGGGTAATTAGGGGCCGGGCAGGGCCGGGCGCTCCGGGGCGAGCCGGGCTGGGGGCTGCGGGTGTCCCGGGATCCCGCGCTCGCGCCCCCCGCCAAGTCGCACTTGGGAGAAAGACCCGCGGGTCGGAATAAGTAGCCCGAGCCGGAGACCGGGGCACTGGACCCTGCCTCCTCGCGTCCCGGGTCACATCTCCAGACGCAGACCAACGTTCGTAGGTGCCGGCGCGCGTGTGCATCGAGTTTGTTTGGTGCGGTCAACGCCGTGCATGTTTTATTCCGTGTTTGATGGGTTCTCAGCCGCATCAGCGGCGCTCACAGTTCTGCCTGACCAACGCCGAGCCCGAAAACCCACCTAGAACTAAAGTGCAGCGCCTGCAGCCCGGCTTCCGTGGGCGCAGGAATACGCGCTGCGTTATATGGAGCGTATTAAAGTGGCCGCGTCGTGCCAACCGGCTTTGGTCCCAGCGCGAGGCTACCTACGCGAACGCGTAACTGCAGGTGTGCCTTATGCATCCGCCAAGACCTGTTTACATGTGTAGCCCAGTTGTTACATTTCCTCGGAAAGCAGATGCGCGCCGGGGATGGGACCCATGAGCAGAGGACACGGGCCCGGCGTGTGTGCGAGAGACGAAGGGGAAGGCCGGTGGCGAAGCGGCGCCGCTTACCTTGAACGCGCGTCTGAGCCCCGCCGAGGCGCAGTGGCGTCCGCGCCGCGCTGCCGCACCGCCGCCGGGTGGCCCGAGCGCGCTCCCTGCGAGTGGGGACGGGGGACGCGGCTCTGCCCTTATTAGTCTCGCCCGGGGTGACCCTCCCACTCGCCGAGGACGGAGGACTCTGCAGGACGGGACTCCGCCAGCTCACGCACAGGTTTCCCTTAATTGCAACAAGGTCGCCTTGGAGCTGGGAATCGTGCATTTCAGGTTGATGTTTCATTAGCAGTGTCAACAGACAAATGATGGTCGGGTGCCAGGTGCCCAGAGTTTCTCACTTCTGATGACGAGGCGTCTTCAAAGTATTGTACGTGGCATGCATTCACAGGTAGATAACTGGCTTTTTCGCAGCGGAGCTAAAAAAGGATAGCATTTATGTTTCCTTTTTCACTTTTATGCCAGGAGTTTGTATAAAGTTAATCGAGAGAGCCTGCCTGCCTTCCAGTCATGCTTTTATGTACGGGTTTGTGCGGCTTGGTTTGTCTCAGTGCGGAAAACAATTTTGTGATTTTAAGTATCTTCCCATGGATTGGTGATACAAACCGTGGGTTTTAAACTCTTTGGGATCTCTTTGAACATGTGAAGGTGACGTTTTTCTACATATTTCTGTGTGTGTCTGTGTAGAGTATATATAGATACACACACATATATAAGGATATATATACATATTAGTAAGTATTCATGTATATTTGTAAGTATATACATACATGTATATATACATAGACTGTATGTGTGTATATATATGTACATATGTTTATATATATACACATACATACACATCTATATTTAAAAGAAAATAAAACCAATATAGAATTTCAAAAAGTAACCCAGTCATTAGAAAACAGATAAATTGATTTAGTGTTTTTTAGTTCAGTATTGCCACAGTTGGGGAAATAGGATAAATTATATTATTGATCCACAGCGGTGAAAATCATTATGCTTAAAAGTTACCTTAAACCATAGAAATACGCTTCATATACCAGAGCTCACATATCAGGAAATAAATAAAATAAGCCTCACAAAAAATCAAAATGTTAAGAAAAATTTTAGGAGATCCCTCGCTTCCACTTCATTGAAGTGAAACTGTTAAAGAGTCAACTAGTGGTTTTTAATCCTGTCTTTCCTCATAATCAGAATATCTGCAGTTTTAGATCCTTACATTCATAGTGATGCAGACCATGTTCATATGTCAGGAATTAAAACTTCCTGATGTGTTTCCTTCTCATGTGATTTTCATCACTAATTTTTGATAGACTGTGGAAAGAGGCCAAGGAGGGAGGATGTCACATGAGTCACGCTGCTCAAATGCCCATTTGAAAACATGATCCACAAACTTTCATCAGACTTTTGGTGATCATTCGCTGATTTTTTTTAAAAAGTGTTACCGCTGTTTTAATTTTTCTTCTCTCTAAGCAATTGTACTTTACCTTTTAAATGCTAGTGAATTGAAATAAGCGCATCAGGCCTTTATTTCTGTAATAGACTATAGAATTCATCTTATTTACATTTAATTGGTACTACTTAAAGTAAGGCAAACTACCTAAAAGGAAGTCCAAAATTTGTTTCTAATTTGTGTTTTAATACAGGTAAACTAACTTTAAATTTAAAGCATTACTCTCGAAAACATTTTAATAATTTCATAATCTTTAAGGTGTTTTTGAAAGAGCCAAGCACTGTTATAGTTTTGTTTGTATCTTAAGTTGCCCCTTTTCCTACTCACAAAATTGAACTACAGATTTTGGAAGAAAGTGAGAAATGAATAAATTAAATTTAAAATAATTAATTATCTGTTGCTTACTTTGTTCCTAGATATACCAACATCCCCCGATCAATAAATATTCCTGTGTTTTTTTTTTTAGGAAAGGGTTCAAATCTGGATTGGTTTCATGATCACAAACTATTATATCCTTAGGTTATGGTCCTTTATCCAGTTTTTTAAATTGAATTTTAAAGTGACTTCATGTAGATAGAACCCCTAACCAAGAGCCTTTTATTTATCTAACCCAAATAAAATTGTAAACGACCAGTCTTTCCATTTGTCTCTGAGGCTATCGCTGGTGAACAGCATCTGGAATTAACAGGAGAACCTGACAGGACTTTGAATTCCAGCAAACAGCTTGAGGGGCTTCTAACACACGTGTGTACTTAAACAATTTTTTTTGATTCCCAAAACAGACTGCTTTCAACATTTATTTATAAATTTCAACATTACTTATAAATTTCAACATTTATAACCCATGAAAGACCCACTTAACCACTTTATACCAGTAAAATAAATGAGGGATAAATTCCATTTAATGCACACACACAAAAAAATTGTTCCATATTTGTAATGCCCCACTTACATAATTTAAACTACTTAAAATGAACTCGTACTGGATTCTGACGATTGCCTGATAATAAATTTAAAGAATGTGTTTTTTCTAAGCCTCACTTCTCAATCTCTTCTGTTTTATAGCTATCTCTCTTTTTTTCCCCTTTCTTTTTATTTTTTATATTTCTTTACTCCCCAGCTATGTAGCTGTTTTTCCCCTTTGTAACTTATTTCACTTCTCTCCTCCTTCATAGTTTCCATTTTCCAAGAAGAAAGAATTTCAACATTGCCCCCAGCTAATTTCTTAGTTACCAAACCATAAGAGTGTTCATTCTTTATTGAATATAAGGGGCACAGCCATACATGACTTCCATACATACCCCATAGAAATACTTTGTTGCGTCAAGAGGAGATGAACAGACGTTACTGTTCACTGTAATTACCAAATCTGACTTGCCATCACTAGCAGGCACTTCCAGTCTTCCCTTTTTAGGCCAATACTACATGTGACCATCTTAAGAGCAAAAAGAAAGTTGTCATGTAAGTTGTAACTTTTTAGTCAGCATCAAACGTAAGGGCATTTTTAAATTTTAAATGCTATTTTTACCATTATTTCTGACAATAATTATCTTCATAGAGAAAATAATATTTCACTCAGATGTTATTTTTGCTTCCATTCCTGGAAGACATTCTATCTCATGACATTGACTCAGCTTAGACGTGAGAGGAAGAGATGATCATAGATAGGACTTCCACTGAGTTTATTAGACCCTCTTCTAGGGATTGGTGACTCTGAAAGGAGATACGGTAAAAGGTAAACTCCTGACTGGGGAGAATGTTTATTAATATGCATCTAGTTCTCAAAAATTATTTTTTTAAAAAGGAGAAAGAAATATACCAATAGAAAAATAGGCCAAAATGTGAAGAGGCAATTCACAAAGGACATATAATAAACACATGAAAAAATACTCCATTTAATTAGAATGCAAAGAAAAGCACATGTATAAAGGAATGATGTTTCTCTTACCCATTTCGCCAGAATTAATGTTAGTGATTGGCATAAATGGGGAGCATTCTTCATACCTCTAAAAGGAGCTTCAGTCTTTCTAAATGAGCCATGCATATGAAAAGCTTTTTAAAATGCATGTAGAATCTGCTTCATAAACTCCTAAAACAGTAACTGTTATTTCTGAGTTAGGATTGTGGGAGATTTTGATTTCTTTCTTTTGCTTATCTGCAATATATGAAGTTTCTGCAGCAAACATGTATTACTGTTGTAATAAAAATATAACAAACATGAATAAGTGTGGGGTTTTATATATCTCCGACAAATTCATGTAGCAGTGGTATTAAGAGAGCCAAGAAATTCACCTTTCAAGTACTGTCTTCATTCATTTCTAGAAGGAATCTTCAGGGTAAAAATTAGTATGCAACTTAAAACATTTAAACTTCGTCTAGTGATTTCAATAGGAAGCAGATATTAATTAAACTGTTCACTCATTCACCACATATTTTTTAATGCCTCATAAGCAGAGACCTGTAGAGAATACAAAGATATGTTGAACATGGGCCCCACCTCCTGGAGTTAACATTTGGTAAGAAAGAGAAGACATGTGTACATAAAGAATGATAATGTGGAATGAAAATACAAAATGCAATGGACAAAGTAGATATAAAATACTGTAAGGGTTCAAAGGAGAGGGAAGTTGTTCATATGTGAAAGTGTCAGGGTCAGAACATTTTAGTGAACGAAATACAGCCATTGTAACTACACATGTATTTGTGAAGTGATGAGCTTACCGTTTTTATTATAAATATATGTCTAAAGAATTAACAGAGAACAAGCCTGCTTCCTCCTAATTCAGATGAGGAACCTGAAGCTTCTCATTTCCTACTGAACTAAATCCTTTCCCTGGAATTCGAGGCCCTGAACAGTGTAACCTGAATTTCCTGTCCTCAGCTCCCCCGCGTGTGCACTGCGCCACAGCCAGATCCATGGCTTGTGACCACGGAGGAAACGCGTCCCACGCTTTCTCCACGTTCTCATTCACGGTGCTGCCTTATTTTGAACCTCGAGGTGGCTATTAAAATCCTGCCAATCATTCAAGGCTTATTTTAGGCGTTATCTATAGCAGGATTCCTTCCCTGGCCTCCTCTCACCAAACAAACCCTCCCAGGCCTATTAAGAGCAGAGCAGAGTTTACACTTTATTAAGGGCAATCTACCCAGTTTCACAAACACGTCTGCATTTGTCTCTCTGATTTGATTGTAAACTCGAGGACTAGAATTGTGTCTTCTCGCTTTTGATAATACCCAAAGACTCTAATACAATAAATTGTTTTTTATTAATATAATCTTTAAATATTTGTTGAGATGAGGCCTGTAAAGGTTAAGTAACTGAGAACATAAAATTTTCTAATAACTAAGTATAGACTAAATCTCAGAGTTCGTATGGAAAAAATGGTGTGTTCATTTTGGGATTGTATCTAAGGGAATTACTCTACTGCTAAAAAATCACAGGATGATTTGTTCTTCCCTTTAAAGCCTCCCAGAACAGGCACTCCGAGGACAGCAATGTGGCAAGACAGGGTTGTTATTAGTTGAAAATGTCCTCCTCATAGGTACTCTTCACTCCTTTTCCAAAGCTAAAGTAAATTTTCATTATTGAAAATTAGAACACAACTTTATTTAATCTATTATTAGAATGACCTAATTAAACTTTGTCCTAACTCCTAAATGCTTTTAAATAACCAATCCAATATAAAAAATTTAAAATATAAATGTAAATCAACATTGGTACATTATAAATGGTTAGCTAGTACCTTATGTCTTTAAAATTGTATTTTTTCACTGTAACATCTTTTGGGAACATTTATTTTCAACTTAGAACTTATTTAAATTATTCTATGAGATTCTCATGGAATCATTTCTAAAAATCAACATGTGCTAGGTACAGTGTTTTAGATATTTTACCTTTTTAAAAGTCTTCAACAATTCTACTGTCCTGTTTTTACAGTTTAGGACAGAGGCTCTGAACCAAACCCTGACAGAGGATGTCCTCCCAAGCCTCTCTCATTGCATAGTCCAGGCTCTTATCCCCTCTGCTGTGGAACCTTGTCTATGATCACTTTTCAACAAATATTCTGGAAGCATGTGTTTGCAACCCTATATCAATCCAATGGACCATCTGAATGGGTGCTCAAGGCAAAGCAGACGCCTCAAAGATACATGGCAACAAATGTAATTAGCCTTATGAGATAATAGGTGAAAAAGAAAAATATGAAATAAACTTGTCTCTGTTTAACACAGGAATCAAGTTTAATTAAGAGAAAAATCATGACCTAAATTAGTTGAACTAAAAAGTATTTTATTTATCCAGGTGCTGCCCTGCAACATGCTTTAGTCCGTGCTGACTTAGAAGAAAAAAAATCTGAGATAGCAAAGGAGGTAAAGTGCTTCTCTTGGTTGACTGTTCAACTAAGGTAAGACAAACTTGGCCAGACTCTGTTCTCTATCAGATGTGACAGATCTACCTATTTTCTGATAGTCAAGGACATTCTTGCTGTCAAATTATTTTACCATAAACCCATTTTTTCCCATCTTAAATGTAAACTTCTATGTTTATAAAACCCCTTTTAAGTAATTATGAAAAGTCATAAAACATAGCTAGTGAAGGAAATAATGATAGCTCATAAATCTATACTTATTTTTAAGCACTTCAGGTGTTAACCAAAAACTACAGAGTATTTTCTTTTCCTATATAGAGCAGTTCTTTGTTTTTAATAAAAACCTCAAAGCCTTTAGTGTTCTGACAGCCATATTAAAATCCACTGTCTTTTATCTAAACACTTGCTTGCACTGGCTGCCAGAGTGCTACTCTCATGATAATCCTGTCACCAGCCATGGTCTCTGTTAAGCTGGTTCTGCTGTGGTGGTGCCATCACTCAGATTTGGCCACAGCTCTGGGGATGCTGGCTACATCAGGAGCCTGGTGCCATCTGAAGTAGAGGAAGGATCTTTTTTTTCTATCAAGGTCAGTCTAATGTTGGTGGTTTCTTTTAAAATGACAGTCCCATAGTAGATGACATGGTATTCTCAGGTGGTGTTCAGTCTCTTTTCTTTCTTTCCTTGGTTAATCCTTACCCAAGGATATTTTGCACTGATTTTTAGAGAGGGGAAGGGAGGGAGGGGAAGAGAGAGAGAGACATCGATTGGTTGGTTGCCTCTCAACAGCTCCCCCTACCCCCCGTCCAAGGCAACCCAGGTATGTGCCCTTGACCAGGAATCGAACCGGGACCTTTCAGTGAGTGGGCCAACACTAACCACTCCACCACACCGGTCAGGGCCATGTTCAGTTTCTTTACTCCATTTATCATTACTAGTGCTGCATAATATCCTATCCCAAAACTCAGTAGCTAAAAACAATAACCATTTATTATTGCTTATGAGTTTGCTAATTGACATTCATCTGGTATAGGCTGGGTCAGCTAGGTTCTCTCATGTGTCTGCATCAGGAAAATGAGCTGGTAATAAGGTGGCTCAATTGGAACAAGTCATCTCTCCTCCACATGTAACTCATCCTCCAACAGGCTAGCCTGAACCATGATATCACATGGTTAAAGACAGAGCGGAAGCATGCAAGGCCTCTTTTTTTTTTCTTCTTTTTTTCGTTAAATTTATGTTTATTGTTGAGAGTATTACAGGTATCCCATTTTTCCCTCAATTGATCCCCTCCACTTCGCTCCCACCCCCTTCCCAGGCCTTCACCCCATTATTAACTGTGTCCATGGGTTATGCATATAACTTCTTTGGTTAATCTCTTCCCACCTTCCACCCCCCTTCCCTCTGAAATATGATTGTCTGTTGCATGCGTCAATGTCTCTGGATCTATTTAGTTCATCAGATTCTTTTGTTCATTAGCTTCTTCTTAAAGAAGACCCTTCAACTTTTCCTGTAGTGCTGGTCTGGTGGTGATGAACTCCTTTAGCTTTTTCTTATCTGTGAAGCTTTTTATTTGACCTTCAATTCTAAATGATAGCTTTGCTGGGTAGAGTAATCTTGGTTGTAGTTCCATGTTTTTCATCACTTTGAATATTTCTTGCCACTCCCTTCTGGCTTGCAAAATTTCTGTTGAGAAATCAGCTGACAGTCGTATGGGTGCTCCCTTGTAGGTAACTAATTGCTTTTCTCTTGCTGCTTTTAAGATTCTCTCTTTGTCTTTAAACTTTGGCACTTTAATTATGATGTGTCTTGCTGTGGGCCTCTTTGGGTTCCTCTTGTTTGGGACCCTCTGTGCTTCCTGGACTTGCAAGTCGACTTCTTTCCCCAGGCCGGGGAAGCTTTCTGTAATTATTTTTTCAAATAGGTTTTCAATTCCTTGGTCTCTTTCTGCCTCTTCTGGCACCCCAATATTACGAATGTTGGGCCTCTTGAAGTTGTCCCAGAGGCTCCTTATACTATCTTCATATTTCTGGATTCTTTTTTCTTTTTGCTCTTCTGGTTGGGTGTTTTTTGTTTCCTCATGTTCCAAATTGCTGATTTCATTCTCAGCGTCCTCTACTCTACTGTTGATTCCATGTAAATTATTCTTCATTTCAGTTCCTGTAACCTTCATTTCAAATTGGTACTTTATTATGTCAGCAATTTTCTCAGCTATTTCCCTAATAGCCTGCTTAAATATCCTTATAACCAAAATTCTGAACTCTCTGTTAGCTTGCTTGGATCTATTTCATTTAGTTTCTCTTCTAGAGACTTCTTCTGTTCTTTCCTTTGTAACATGTTTCTTTGCCTCCGCATTTTGGCTGCTTCCTGGTGTTTGTTTCTATGTATTAGGTAGAGCTGCTATGTCTTCTGGAATTTTTAGAGTGGCTTTGTGTAGTAGGTGTCTTGTGGGGTCCAGTGGCTCAGCCTCCCCGGTCACCTGAGCTGGGCCTTCTAGGTGCTCCCCTGTGTGGGCTGTGTGCACTGTCCTGTTGTAGTTGAGCCTTGGTTGCTGTTGGCGTCCCTGGGAGGAACTGACCCCCAGGCCAATCAGCTGTGAGGACCAGCTGCAACTAGAGCCAGAGCTGCTGTGCTGGAGACACCCTTATGGATCAGGATTTACTTCAGTGGGGCTTTGGTGTTCACCAAGTGGCCCCTTGAGTGTGTCACTCGTGGATGTGGTAGGGTTATAATCCAGCGTGGCCAGGTCTGACCACCAGGTGCACTGTCTCTGGGGCCTCTGGGGAGGTGCAAAGTCAGCCTGTGCCAGTGCCTTGCCCAGGGCCACCCAGCATGAGCTACAGAGCAAACCGTAGTTGGCTGCTGCTTGTGCTGGGCTTGGAGGAGCCCAGGAGAGGCCAAGCTATGAGCCAATGCAGCTGCCGCTAGTGCCAGGCCTGGGGCTGCGTATCAAGGTGTATGGGGCCCGCTGCTGCTTGTTTGAGGGATTTTAGGAAAGTCCTGAGCTTGAGGCTTTAGAGGCCACTTGCATAGAAAAGCCACCGGAAATGGCCTGGATGTGCCTGCCAGTGGGGGGTGGGGCCTCTGGGAATCACGGGGCGGGGCCAAAGGTGAGAGTCAGGTGCTGGCGGTTCAAACATGGCCCCTGCCTACTGGCTGTGGGCGGGGAGGACTCGCCAAAGGAGCCATGGCCTCCGCCAGCCCTTCTGCCTGGGAGGAAGCCGCCCTCCACCTCTCGCCCCGACTTCAGGCAGGTTAGTTCCTCCCCGAGTGTCCCAGGTCCTTTCAGGCTGCTGCCCGGCGCTGGGCTCAGAGGGAGCGTCCGAGTGAGTCCGTGCCGGGCCCTTTAGGAGGAGCTGCTGGGGCTCCTGCAGCCTTCGTGACCCTCAGTGACAGTCCCCGCTGGTTTCACAGCCCAGAGTTGTGGGGACGTCTCTTCCCGGCCCTGGAACCCTGGGCTGGGGGCCTGCTGTGGGGCTGGGACCCCTCACTCCTTCAGGAAACCCCCCCTGAGATTCCCTCCCGGGTTTCAACGGCGGCACCAGGTGTGGGCCCCACGGCACGTCTCTGATCCAGCCCCGATCCGCCCGCGTCTCCGCCCCTCCTACCTGCCTCGATGCTTCTTCAGCTCCCTGGTTGTGGGGCTTCTGTTCAGCCAGGTTTCAGGAGGTTCTGAGTGACGGTGGTTCTGTATTTTAGTTGTATTTTTGATGCGGTGGCGGGAGGCGGCGGGCGCGGCTGTTACCTGCGCCGCCATCTTGTTTCTCCAGGCCTCTTGTCTTCGGATAAGAACAGGTAGGTACACAGTCACTTCTGCCACATTCTATTGGCCAAAGCAAGTCACAAGGCCAGACCAGAGCGAAAGATCCATCCCGTGATGGGACAGGCTTCAAACGCCTTGCAACGAGCACAAGAGGGGGAAGCATTGGAGCCACCAGTAATTTTTCATGATTCGGAAGATACACAATGAGTGTCTTCATTCGGCCCCCACCTGTGGTATGTCCCATGCCCCCTTCTGGATACCAGTTGCCTCTAGAACTACCACTAAGCAGCCGCCAGTACAGCTCTACGAGTCCTGTCCCTCAGCTAGTTCCAGTCACTCTGTCTTGGGATCATGAAAACTGAAGAGCCCCTTCACTTCATTCCCCCCCGGCGTATAGAGAGCCAGCATGTGGGTGTGCCTGTCCTCTCCTCAGAAACCCAGATTGTATTTAGCACATATCCTGCTAGCGCAGGGGGATCCAGCAAGCTTCCTGCCTTCAGAAATCTCACAGGAAGAAGTGAGTCTTTTCCTCGGGTTTCAGGAAGTCTCACCACACCTCAGGGGAGATAGGTCCAGCACCCCAGTAGGGTGAAGAGGGACTCTTCGACAGTTTTTCAATTCTCTCTCTTCCAGAAGAACCCCCCTTTCTTTTGCAGCTCTCATTGCTTTGCTGGTGACAAAGACTATCCAACCAGTTGAGCCTTCTTCAACCATGAGGGGCCCGGGAAGCTAAGGTACCAGAACCTTCCTCCTTTTGCACTTGGCCTTTGAGGATTTAGCATCTTTTTTTCTTTCTTTTTTCTGTAACTGGTTGCTCTTTATATAATAATGTGGAAGTGATGTGATAAAAAGTTACTAGGGGAGAGTGCAAGGGACAACTCTAGGTGGGATAGCCATGAAGGGCTCTCTAAGGTGGTGTTGAGGTACTAGTGTTGAGACCTGAGTGCCAAGAAGGAACTTGCTTTTCAAAGGCCAGAGGAAGGAAGCAGCCAGTACAGGGGCTCTGGGCTGGCAGAACTGCGCCTATTCAATAAACATAGAAAGTCCTTCACGCCTGGGAAGGACTGAGCAAAAGAGGATGTGGTAGGAGAAAATGTAGCCCAGGTTCAGATCCTGCAGAGTCTTTCAGATCCCAGTAAAAAAGTTTAGATTTTATACTATAAAGGTAGGAAAGTATTGAAGGGTTTGAGTAGGGGTGTATGAACCAATTATTGTTTACAAAGATCATTCTGGCTTCTCTGTGGAGAATGGGGTCGTAGCAAGGCAAGAGTAGAAATAAAGAGACCAGTTCTGAGGCTGCTGCATCCAGGCAAGAGACAATGGTGGCTGCAATGAGGGTGGTGGTCATAGAGGGAGAGAAGTAAGTAGATTCAAGACACATGTTAGACACATGGACGTGACAAGACTTGCTAAGAGCTTGGGAAACAGAGAAGCACAGAACAAGCCTATATTTCAGGTACACAAAGAGACCTTAAAAATCCTTTGGACCAATTATTTTCTCTGCTTATTTTAATCATTGAAAATTAAATAAAAGGTTGATTTGAGTTCAAATGCTCATCTTTAGAGAAAAGGGAGAACTTCCTATGTAAATGATAGATAAGCCCATGTGCTGCAATTTGTATTAGCGTGCCAAGGGAGAGTATAGCGCTCCCAAGTGATTCCCTTTCATTCTGTGGGGCAGGGGGACAGGGAATGCAAGGGGGACCTAGAATCACATGGGTTTCTCCAAGATTAAACAGACCGAAGCAACGAGTTCTACAAATGAAACCAGATTTTTCCCACAGAAGGTACAATATTAACAGCTCTTTTTGGTCCTTGAATCTGAACTGAAGTTGCTATAGCCCTGGATTATCTTTTGTCCAACCACCTTGGATAAACTGAGGAAAGGAGATAAGGAGACAGTGAGGAAAGACGAAGAGGATTCCAGAGAGAGAACTTAAGTAGGGAACTTCTTTGCTTTTCATGAATCATAATTATAATTATTAACACAGAGACACTTACAGATATACAGAAAGGAAAGGAAAAACTAAACACCATATTTTAGAGTGTTTTATGGACTTGGTGAAATAAATCAAATCTAAAAATTCTATGTTGATCTAGTGTTTAGGTTTCTTTTAGACTTAAGCTCCTTGCATAAAACAGCAAAATACTATTTTTAATAATCCAGTGATATAAATCTTGAATCTGTTTTTTTTAAGTTATGTAAAGACCATATACACTCACGTAATTCCCTGATAAAGTAGGGAAGTTAATCAAGTGAGTGGCTGAGGCCTGTGCCACCACTCAATACGTCATCTTCAGTCATCATAGAGTTCTGGCTCTGTGTAAAGGACAGGGGCCCCTACAATGTTATGTTGCAATTAGTGAAAAAAAATAGCAGGACTTGGTTTCCAAAAGTTTCTTCCTTTATTTATTAATCCTTCAATATTTTGGAGGCTGTGAATTTATTTAGGAAAAAAAGAAGATAATAACACTGTTATAAAAAGCTAGTATTTGTGTAATTTTTTTAATATTGAGGTCCTACTAGTGTTCGTACAAAGCTAAATTTAAAGTAATTCATATTTTTAAATTACATACATACACATGGAACCATAATTTTGAAAATATTTACAAGCAGCAAGATGTAGTTTTGAAATGATCAAAGGTAAATCAATTCTTGTCCGGCGGGTGTGGTTCAGTGGTTGAGCATTGACCCACGAGACAGGAGACCATTGTTCAATTCCAGGTCAGGGCACATGCCTGGATTGTGGGTTCAGTCCCCAGTAGGGGGCATGCAGGAGGCAGCCAATTAATGATTCTCTCCCTTCATTGATGTTTCTCTCTCCCCCTTCTTTCCTCTCTCTGAAATCAATAAAAACATATTTTAAAAAAGTAAATCAATTCTTAGGCCTTTCTTGTGTCTTTCATCTTGATGAGGGTTTCCAAGGGTGTATTCTGCAAAGAGAAAGATTCAAGATGGCTTCTGCCTCTGAGACAAAGAACCTTTTCACTTGATTGTATGCAGAGGGGTGTAAATAAATAAACAAGGTGATCCAATAATTTACATATAAATGGGCACACTTTCAAGAGTGAGAGGAGGCTCTATAAATATTTTAACAGCACAGTGGTAGAAATATCCTGTGTGGTGGCCCCAGGTTTAAAGCATATAATAAAGCAACAAAATGTCAACAGAGGGAAGGGCCTCGTGAACTTACCTTTATATTTAGAACTATTTTCAGGAATCAGGTGGGACCCTAAGTAATTATGGATCAATGAAAGCCCTTGATCTTTGCTGCAGTATTGTAAGCTTTTGTAAGAGTATTGTAAGGCCTAAAACTCCCCAGTGCCTGCACTACTGTGCTGTGTATCTCATAGTTCTAAAATAACTCTCTGGAGGCTTGCAAGAGTTCATGTGTTTCTCTAAGTGCCTTTTACCAGAGCGTGACTTGTGCTCTAAGCAAAACTGAGTCTCCTGTTCTAGCATCTATCTGTTTGTTGCATATTTAAGGTAATATTATAGTTCCAATACTATTGCCCAATTTCTTTATGGTTTATATTGCCACCCACATAGTGAGTTAATTGGTATCACAGGTATCTTTTAATAAAGAAAGTAAAAACCTCAGTCCTAAATTATGTCACCACATTCTATGTAAAAACAACCAACCTTAAAAATGAATGTGTGTGTTTGTGTGTATGTGTGTGTGTGTTTTTCAGAGAATGCTGAATGGATTCTTGGGTTTAAGGAATCCTCATAAAGATAGATTGTGTACTATAAAAAAAAATTGGATGGCATGAACAAGAGAGATCAAATGCTATGTAATACTAAGGAGAACACATGCCCAAATGGACTTCTTATAAAAAAGGAGCATTTATAAGTTGCAGCTGACTTTTGTTAATACCTTGGTAATTTACAAGGTTGAAGCATTTGGCTTTGTGTTTTATTTGGAGATGCAAGAGAAAAGATAATCTTCCTTCATCAAATAATCAAAAGCTTCTAATGACATAGAGCTTTATATATAGAAGGATAAATACACACATACAAGAAATATTTATTGAGCCCCTTCCACTGTTTTTACTTCTTGGGAAACAACCACTAACAGGGCAGACAAGATTCCATGTCTCTTACATGAACTGTGATGGAAAAGTTCATTGAGATGGAGATAGCTACAAATATTTCCATCAATATTTCTGATTTAACCAGTTGCAAATATGGATAAGGATTCTTCTAGGAGACAGGAATGCATAGCAATTTTTAATGTGCCATTGCTATGTTCTAGCTAGAAGTTTGCATTTAATTTCTGTGAATAATTATCTTTTAATGGCGTAAAAGAGTTTAAAAAAACCCCAAAAAACACCTCCTGAAAATGCTTCCTATTATGCGTCCAACATTCATTTATTCAACAAATATTTATTTAGTGTTACCATGTGCCAGGCACTCTGTAGTCATTGAGATACAAAAGCGAACAAAATAAATTTTCTTCCCTCATAGAGCTTATATCTCAAGGAAAGAGATGGATACTAACTGCAGAAATAAGCAAATAATTACATAGTATGTCAGATGGTGGCACATGCGATAGAAGAAAATAAAGCAAAGAAGGAGATAGTGCCAGGGTGAATGCTAAGGGTAAGGCAGGGCACAGGTTACTCTAGAGCAGAAACCTGAAAAATGCAAGGGAGTGAAATATAGAGACACATGGTGGGGAAGGGAATATTTCAGGCAGAAGGGAAAGTTAGTGCAAAAGTCTTGAGTTAGAAATGTATTTGATGTATCCATGTATTCCATAAACACAAATGCCGGTGATGCTAAAGCGAGCAGACAAGGGGAGAGAAGTATGAGATGGGGTCTGAGAGGCTGTGTTGCCACTAATGGCTGCTTGGTAGTCTACTATTGAAGACATGCTGGCAATAAAAAGAGGTGTTCGTTTGAAGAATATTGGGCATTTTAGAAGAAGCTGCTCCACTCTATTTTAGTCTATTTATCCTATTGAATTCTTTCTAGGCTTCTTATTTTTCATCCTTGCGATAACAATGTGTCATCCTCAGACTATGTGTATAAAATAAGATTTCTAAAATAACTTCACTTTCCGAGAATTTTTTTAATTTAGTTTTTGGCAAACAACATAACATCCCCCTCACTGAAGTGTTGTACAAAGGAGATTTTTGTGAAGAATAGAGCAGGAACACTCATTCTAACTCTGGAAGCCATTGTATGTTTAGTTACCAGACAAGTGAACTTGATTTTTTGGCCAATCTGCTATGTGACGGAAAAACATATTTTCTGTCTCCTATGTAAGTGTATAACTATATATATGTTATGTGCATACCAATATTTTTCAAAAGTCTATTTCTAGCATGTGAAGAAATTAAATCTATTTCTAGCAAGTGAAGAGACAGACCCTGTCTCAAATTGTAGATTTTTCTTTTTCATTCTCTACTCATTGGCAGGTGGGTTATGGATTGGTGAGGAAGACATTAGATGTTTTCCTACAGAATTAAGAAAAAGCACCAAAGAAGAGAAAAATAAAACTTTCAGAAGCAAAAAATATTTCTTTCTTAGGTATATTAACCTATACCTGAATCCAGGACCTATATTTGTATACATATAGGTGTCGTGTAAAGCAAGGGTGTACCCCAATTCCCCTTCCCCGTCAGTGGAAAGGTGTCCGCCTGGCCGGCAGCCGCAAGGAGCACAGAGGCCCAGATCTGAGTATTTCTCATGTCCTTGATGGCTAAGAAGCCTCACCAGACCCTGTTAGGCCTTGGCATGCAGACCGGTCCCAGGACAGCTCCCTCCCCCTCCCCTCTGCTAGCTGCTAGATAATCCCTTGCTGGACCCTGGCTGGATGCAGAAACTCACCCTACCAGCTGCCATAAGTCTTTCCCAGATGTAAGTAATAAAGGACATGCCTTTTCCCTCTGGTCCCCCTCATGGGAGCAAAGAACAGCATGGTTCTCCCAGGGTTGGAGCTCCTACAGTACAATAGGTTTATAGATTCTTAATTGTCCATGAAAAGACATTCTTTTCTGTCCTTATGATTAAAAATTAGGCAACATATGATAATAGTTAAAAGTTCCCCAGATGTAAGTAATAAAGGCTATGTCTTTTCCCTCTGGTCCCCATCGTGAGAGCAGAGAACAGCGTGGTGCTCCCAGGATTGGAACTCCACAGTAAAATAGGTTTATAGATTTTTAATTGTCCATGAAAAGACATTTTTTTCTGTCCTTATGATTAAAATCTTAGGCAACATATAATAATAGTTGAAAGCTTTTGGGTCAGATAGGCCTAAGTTTGAATTCCACCTTTGCCACTTTCAGGTAGGAATCCTAACCTCACTGTAAATGCTTACCTCACAGAGAAACTGTAAGTATTATTTGATATAATGTAGGTGGAACAGTATCTAATATATAGTAAATGCTCAATAGAACATAACAATGATCATTTCTTAACTCCTCCCTATTCTTTAAATTCCTACATTCAGCTAATCACCATTTCATATTAATCCTTCAACAGAAAGACTATTGAGTTCTGTCACTTTATCTATATTTCAAATACAGTTAACTAAACCACTCATTTATTTATTCAACCAGTACTTATTGAGCACATGCCCTGCAACAAGCACTGTGCTCGGGGATGAAGAGAACAGTGAAAGAGAGAATTGCCAATGAGCTTTCAGCCTAAATAGTACTGCCGTGAATACTAATTTTAGATAAAACATCCCCTCCTTATCTAGCACAGTGCTGAACACTGAGGATATTCCAAAATAGCTGTAGACTTAGTCTTGTAGAATTAGAAAAGAACCTAGAGATAATCCTATATAAACCTCTTACTTTTAAATAAAAGTTTCTGGCTAAGCTTAGCTCAATATTGTAAGGTGATGCTTCAAGTTGCATAAATAAAGTAGTTTTGTTTATCACAATAACAGATCTCTTTACTTGGTAGATAAGAAACAGTGGCATAGAACTTTGTATTGTCCAATGTGAGAAAGGTCATTAGAGTAAGAGGTGGGACAGGAAGATATTGCAGTTAACCAACATGTCCAAAAATTAGATGAAAAAAATAATCAAGTAGAAATTCTAAAATTGAAAAGAAAAAAGCAAAATCCCACCATAATAATTGAAGTTAACTCAATAAATTAGATTAAGAGTAAATTAGACACAGTAGAAAAGAAGATTGGTGAAACTGGAAGAGAAGTTAGTAGAAATCACCAGACAGATAAATAACCAGACAGATGTATGATGATCAATGAATAGAAAATAGCAAGAAAGTCACTGGGACAAAATAAAATATCTAACACATATATAATTAGAGTCCCTAAAGGAGAGGATGTTTAAAGACATAGTGGTCAATATTTTTCAAAACTAATGAAAGACATACAGATAAGTGCTATAAAACCAAACAGGATAAATACAAAGAAAACCACATCTATAAACACCATACTAAAGCTGAAGAAAATTAAAGTGCTATAAAACCAAACAGGATAAATGCAAAGAAAACCACATCTATAAACACCATACTAAAGCTGAAGAAAATTAAAGCATTAGGGGGGAAAAAACACAATTTCAAAATATTAACATAAGATTTATAGCTTATTTCTCAAAAGAAATAATGCAAGACAGAGGCAATTGAATAAAATCTTGAAAGTATTTAAAACAAAATAACTGCCAATCTAAAATTCCAAACCCCAAAATTATCTTTTAAGCTGAAGAGAAGCCCTGCCATTGTGGCTCAGTGGTTGAGCCTCAGCCCATGAACCAGGAAGTCACAATTGGATTCCTGGTCAGGGCACATGCCCGGGTTGCAGGCTTGATCCTTAGGAGGGGGTGTGCAGGAGGCAGAAATATCAATTGAAAGGAGAATTGAAATATCAATTCTCTCATCATTGATATTTCTCTCTCTCCCTCCCTCTCTCTTCCTCTTGCTGAAATCAACATAAACATACTTTAAAAAAATTCTAAACTGAAGAGAAAATAAAAGCATATCTAAATAACAAAAGTGAGATATTTCATCACCAACACATCCTATCATAAAATACTAAAGGAAGCTTTTCAGACAAAAGTAAAATTTTCCTAGATGGCAGTACAAAAATTCAGGAAAGAAGGAAATGAATGGAAAAGATAAACAAGTAGATAAAACTAAACAAATTTTGACTGACAAAATCAAATGTAATGTATTTTTGAGTTTAAAAAAAAATCTATGAATATCAAAAGGAAGAGGTAGGTAAATAAAATGTTTAAAGTTTATTGAAATTTTGAGAGGCAGAAAAATGACTAAATTTTATGGGACCCTAAAAAGTTAAGTGTTTATGTTGCAATCTTTATGATATCCAATGAAAGAATAGCAAACAAGTATATAATAAATAGAATAAAAAAGGGAAAATAGAATTTAGAAATACTGTATTAATCTAAAGAAGACAAGACAAGAATAAATGATAGAAAGAAAGAAATAGAACTCTCATTTTTCATAATGGAATAGAAAATTCAAAAGAATTTTTGTATACTATTGGAATTAATAAGTGAGCAATGTTACAATCAGTATATAAACATTATTTGTATTTCTATACTGGCAACATATATAATGACATTTTCTTTTTTAAAAAAACATTTACAATAGCAATAAAAACATAAAATACAAGAATAATTTTAATAAGGTGTGCAACTTCTATACAGAGAACAATAAAAAATTATAGAGGTCATTTTAAATACCTAAATAAATGATGGATATACCATGTATGAATTGATAAATTTGCTATTGTAAAGACACCAGTTTCCCACAAATTAATCCATTTCAGTGTCATCCCAACCAAAATATCAAAGGGTATTTTTTTCAGTGTATACCAATCAACAAGCAGGTTACAAAATGTATATAGAAATACAGAGAACCAAAGCAATCATGAAGAAGATGATGGAAGTTGGGCTTACACTTCCATATATCAATTATTGTAAAACTAAAGTAATTAATATTGTGAGGTATGGGTGTAAAGATAGGCAAATAGGCCAGAATATAGGATCCTAGCGACAAACCCACATATACATGATTTATGTCAAACTGGCATGCAGGGTGCTGGAGAAAGAAGCATATCAAAACATGTTTTCAATAAATGGTGAGGAGGTGACTCCTACATGACACCATATGGTTTTTTTAAATTAATTTCCAACTGGGTTATAGATCTAAATATAAACATAAAACTTTTCAAAGATAATGTAGCAAAATATACTCATTACCTGATGATAAGCAAACATTTTAAAAATAAAACACACAAAAAAATATACTAATATGAAGACATGAGTGAACTTTGCTTTATAATTTATGTAACTTTTCATTTTCAAATCATATCTTTCTAATTAGATTCTATATCAAGGTGAATGCTGGGTAGAGGGGATCAATTGGGGGTACATCTGTAATATGTTCAACAGTAAAGAGAAATTTAAATATATATATATAGATAAAATTTTTGTTGAGTATTATTTAATCTTTTGCTTTAGTTTAATTACCCTTTTTTCTATAACTTTTCCATAATTCATGAAATAATTTAAGCATGTAACAAACTTGTTAAATGCATTATTTATATTCTTGTTTATCAGTTCACCCACCAGATAGTAATGCTTCATTTCCATGTAATCTTTGCAACAATATTTTGAAATAAATCTAAAACTAAATCTCTCTTATGCTCATTAGTTATAAACCATAGATAATAATCTATGGTTAAATAAACAGATTGCATTGAATGATGTCTGTAGTAAAGAACACTAGAGTCCTAACATGTTCAGTTCTGCCCTCACAGTTACTAACACAGTTAAAGTGATGGCCAAGAGAGAAGACAGGGTTTTTCACACCCAGATGGTGTTTTCTTTCTTTATACATTTTAGCCACTAATAAAAATTTCTAACTACATTATGGGTAGTTGGAAAACAGAAAAACAATGCCTGATACTTCCCCCATTCTGACAAAATCTTATTTTTTAATATATAGTTGTTATTACAAATAATAATACAGTGGTGCCTCAGTTTTCAAATGTCTCCGTTGACGAACATTTCAGGTTACAAACGCCGTAAACCTGAAAGTAAATGCTTCGGTTTTTGAACACACCTCCGAAGTCGAACACCCCACGCGGCTCCCGCTGAGGGCAAGATCCTGAGGCCTGGCTGTCGGCTGTGGGTCCCTCGGTTTTCCAACGTTTCAGAACTCGCACGGTCTTCCGAAGCGGATCACATTAAAACACCGAGGTACCACTGTAACATAAATAAAATCTTAAAATGGCTTCCTTTTCTTTAAGTATGAAAAGAAACCATTTTGCTCTGGTTCTAATAACTTGTATTTATAATACCCG
Organism: Miniopterus natalensis; assembly: GCF_054644295.1. Classification (NCBI taxonomy): domain Eukaryota; kingdom Metazoa; phylum Chordata; class Mammalia; order Chiroptera; family Miniopteridae; genus Miniopterus; species Miniopterus natalensis. Next base: position 32,043,996 of record NC_142085.1, on the reverse strand, counting down.
AATAATATGCCAATAATTGGTTGCGGTTAGTTTCCTACTTTGGAATGTTTAGGTGGTTTCCTCCTTTTTACTGCTAAAAATTATGATGAATGTATTTGTGAATCTAGAGTTTTTCATATTTGAGGTTACCTTCTTATGTTTGGTCCTCATATTTCTATCTTCTTATGACTCTTGACACACACTGCTAAATTACTAAAAAGTTTACAATGTCACCAGCAATATAAAGCATGCTACTTCAATCATAAGAAGGGGTCTTTTTTTATTTATATAAATTATTTATGTGATTTATCTTTAATTATAGAAAATAAAATAAACATTTCCACATGCTTCTTTCTGTTTTCCTCCTTTATAAATTTTCTGTTTATATCATTTTCTTATGTAAGTATATATTTTAGTGGGGTTTTTGCCCTATGTTTTACCTATCAATATTGGATATTGATATTTAACATCAATTTTATTAATATCCTATCAACTAGGATATTAATTGTCTCTGTTATATTTGCTGAGATTTTTCCTTCTTTGACCTCTACTACCATTTCCATTACTAGATAATCTAGTTATAAAAAAATTATAATCTTGACTCAGTCTATCTAGAAGAAAAGACAACTAATCCCTCTTATAGCTAATAAATTTCCATCTTTTCCTTATTTTAGACAATGGTCTAAAGGTGTTTCTGAGCATTCCTTTTCATTATTAAAATATCATTCTTCAGTTGTGTCATCATAGAACTTATGAGGTTCAAGTCCACTCTTATTTTATGTTTTTGTTAAATTATTTTTTTATATTATGATACTTTATGTTATATTATATGTTTTAATATCACAAAGAGATCCCAGGCAAATGTCTATGGCTAAATTAACTGACTCCTAGTTAGTGGCAATGGTATGAATTTACATTCAAAGCTAATTCATTTATATGTGCATCAGGATTGCAAATTTACATATACCACAAGTTTGATGTGCATATAATGTGACTTCTTCATTTCTCTGTTACTGATCTAACCTTCATGACCCAACCCACTCACTCACCTGGAAGTAGGGCTGAAATACTAAATTTAGCCTAATCTGGCTCAAGTATTAGTCCAACCAATTATCTGGGTAGATTATTAGCCTAGTCCTAAAGCAGCCTTGCAACAATGTCTCATTCTCCTTCAAGATGGCATCTGGTGTGTGAGAGAGAAATATAAATCACCTTATGACATTGGGGAAGAGAGGTCACGCTGGCCTCATGCTTGTCCTTGGGTCTGCATCCATTAACCAACTGCTGAAATTTGATTGTCATTTATTGGTTGTGATAGTAAAAATTAAAAAACAACAACACAGTACAACATGGGCACTTATGAATACAGACACTGGCTATAAACAACCAGTACTGTCATGTTATGCATACTGTATGACTCACAGTCCTGCACCTGCTGCTAGTGTCTGATGCTAGTAAATCCCTTGTCTGTCCCATCTCAGCTTAGTCAGGATCCATTGGCTTCTTCCAGCTGACTTTGTCTCTCCAGTCTGGTACTGAAGATCCCTGCCCTGCCTTTGACTCCCTGTACAAACCCCCTGACAAAGGTGGCAGGCCTCCCACTACATTGTAACTTCTTCCTTCCAGAAAAGGCATCTTCCCTCCTCTGTCTCTTAGCCTGGAACTGTGACGGTGAACTTCACGTTGGGAGAGAAAACCAGTTTATCAATAATAGGAAAAAAAACCCACAAAAATGTATTTTAAAAATATGTTATACTTGTCTCATATACAATGACAAAATAGGAAAAGGGGTGATATAGAAATACTAGAGTAACGAACTTAAAATATGCTTTAAAATAATGAATGAAGGTTATTAAAACCTTTTTTTCCTTCAAGTGGTTCCTTGTAAGCTTGCTTCCAAAGGCTCTATCTGTCCGTTCTAGAACCATAAAAAAATCAAGATGAGCCTACATTCTGCCTACATTCTTAGTGCTAGTTATTTAAAACTCAAAACAAGTATTTTATGTGGAAAAGATAATGTGTCAGTAGGAGTTACAGTGTCAGAAGATAATGTGTCAGTAGGTAGAATGCAGTAACCTGCATTTGCGAGTAAGGAAGACATTTATTCTTTTTTCCTATTCATCACCTTTCTTCTGGTAATATCATCTGCTTTTCTGTCCAGGAACCAGCTTTCCACTTTCAGTCTATGTAGCTTGGCTGGAGCTGGCAACAGCTCTTGGATCTAGGAGTGGGCATGTGACCTAGCCTTGCACCGTGAGCATGTTCCACCTCCTTTGCTTCGAGGATGTGTGCATGATGCAAGTCATCCAATGATGCTTAGTATTGGGGTTTTATTAGAACTATTAAGAATAGCTGGGAGTAAACCTAAAGTTTCTGGAGGCCACCTTAGGTAGATGATTTGCATGAAATTTATAACAAACCCAAAGCAAATTAGAGCAGGGAAATGAAAGAGAAATCTTTTGAGCACCCGAATTTAGCAATCCCTGAAAATCAGGACCTAACCCTTGAGTTTTCCATAACCCTCTTTCATTTATTTATTTATTCATTCATTCATTCATTCATTCATTCATTTTGTTTAAAATATTACAAATGTCCCTTTTTCTCCCCAATGACCCATTCCACCCCGTCCCACCCCCCTCCCCAGTCCCTCTCCCCACCATTGTCCATGTCCTTGGGTTATGCATGTATGTGCATGAATTCTTTGGTTACTCTCTCCCCCTCCCCCCACCCCCATTGACCCTCTTTTATTTTAGTTAACTTCAACTTAAATTTCCATTACTTGTAAACAAAAAACTGCTGAATAATATAGATTGTCAGGTTTCTACATTATACCACACCATTGCCTCAAATTTATCTGCTTTTCTTATAGTTTATTTAAATTCTTCCCAGAGGACTAAATTCAGGTTTATGAGGAAATATTTTATATGCCATTGATCTGTGTTAAAAATGGAGTTTCTGTTTATTCTCTCGAGATACTATTGTAATTAGGTAAAAAATAGTGCCTTGGAGATTATGCGTATATAACAATCAAAAAAACAAACAAACCAAACAACAAAACAGCAAGCAGTAACAACTTGACAGAAATTACATGTATACCTCTGCTGACCGTCTCACTTATAGTGCCGAACGACAACAGGTTTTTGCTGCTTCAAACCTAAATGCAAGTCTAGGGATAGAAAATCCACCATTAGCAAGAATAAGCAACTACAACATTTAAAATATGGCATAAAATGTAAATTACATTTAAAATACATGATGCCAGGCTGATAGATGACTTGAAAGCCTTTAATAATATTTGCTTACAAGTGATTTAAAATTTTATTCTAGAGCCTTTTTATATATTCCTAGAAGATTATGGACCAATTTAATAACTTTTAACAGCAGCTACAGCCTTTAACCATTATAAAAATTGCCTTTGTCTAAATTAGGGTTTTTATAAATTCTGCAAAAGTAAAGATTTCATTTTCAGTAATACAGCCATAAAGACATGTAGTGCATCCAGATTACAGCCATAACTGCCAGCAAAATGTTAGGGTTCTGGATAAACTATATTTATCTTTAAAATATTCCATGCTTGCCCTAGGTGGTTTGGCTCAGTGGTAAGGGTGTGGGCCTGCGGACTGAAGTGTCCCGGGTTTGATTCTGACCAAGGCACATACCTTGGTTGCAGGCTTGCTCCCTGGCCCTAGTCATGGCTCATGTGGGATGCAACCAATAGACTGATGCTTCTCTTTTGTTCTTTCTCTCTCTCTCTCTCCCTTCTACTCTTTCTGAAAAGCAATGGAAAAAATATCCTTGGGGGGATTAAAAATATAAATAAATAAATAAATAAATAAATAAATAAATAAATAAATAAATAAATAAATAAAATATGCCATGCTTTTTACCTTTGGCAGGGTTTTTTGTTTGTTTTGGTGGAGGGATAGTGTACTTGTATCATTACTAATTTTTTTTTGGTAGGCTCAACACAATTCATTATGTAATTATAACATGTGCATTATGTAGCAAACCATGTCTAGCATATCTGTTTTGAAAATTAGATATGCTAGACCTGTTTCAGAGTCTGCTTTGTGCATAACAATTATGAGTAATCTCATTAAGAACAAAAATAGAATGTTTTCATAGCTCCTTATTGCTATTTATATTTTTTAAAAAGAGCAAAAGAAATCCAAGTTTTAATAAAATGGAAACTGAGTACATTTATCATCAAAATTTTAATATGAGAATACTACCTAACATTATAAAAATGTTTGAAATTCAGCCTTTTATTATTTCAAGTAACATATATAATACATATTACTTGAAATAAATTATATGTACTTGGACTAAACACTGAGTGTCTATATTAAGAAAGCAACACACTGCTTTCTTTTTACTCCATGTAATTCAGTCAGCAGTGTATGATAAACAATAGCCACATATCTGTCTTTAATAAAAATTGACTGTCAGAGTTGGAACTTTCTTTGCTTGAATAATTGATATAAACAACCCTTCATGACTTACAAGTAGTTATACAGTATTCTATTGGGGCAGCAAAATTAGTTTACAAGAAAAAAAAAGACATTTAGAAAATAGAATATAGCATTTTTATTTTTCATGGATTTTTTTAATGTGTTGAACACTATCTTGAAACTTTAAAATTCAAATTATAAGTGAAAGTTTATTTAGAAAGTTACAGAAGTAGTAGAGTGAGCCAGCTGGGCTGCATAGGCTCAGAAAACAAGTTATGGAAGCGAAAGAAGGGCCCTTGGAGCTTAGGAGAGAAAAAGGCCAAGGTAAACCCCTGGCAAGGGCAAAGAAGAGGGGGAAGGGAAAGGCGAGGTCGTGCTCTCAGTCTTGTTCCTTAGATGGAAAGTGCTATACTGAAACTTTTAATAAAAATAAATCCACCCGACTGGTTTTTATCCAAGCCAAAATGTTAAATGAAACAAAACATTTCAAGTAAAATTTGTTTCTTCACTCACACTTTTAGCATAAGTGTACAGTGAAAATTTTTAGCATAAGTGTACAATAAAAATTTTCTGCTTGTCTAAAATGTTGTTGACAGCATTTTTTAGAGTCTACTGAAATTTTTTGGATGTGACCCAAGCCTCTTTGACTTACAAGAAGCTATCTGTTGATTCGTAAAGAGCACGGATCTGGGAATCCCCTCACACCAACCTGACTACCCCTCTTTTGTAATGTTATCCCATCCTTGTTAGTTTGCTGGATAAGAACCACCTTCAGAGCAAACCATAATTTATTTATTTTGCATTTCCAAAATTTTGTATTTCCAGGTCTATTTGAATATTTGTTAAAGGAATTAATAAGTTCATAGAAAGTTGAACAAAGAGTTCAGGTTTTCACTCTCAACTCTGTCACTTATGTGTATGTCAAAGACACTGGATAAACCATCTAAGCTCTCTGGATCTCAGTTTCCTAAACTGTAAAGTGATAGAGTTGGGCAGATAATATCTGATCTTTTCCAGACCTAAGTTCTATAGATCCTTGAGAGGGCTACCGCCAAACAATCCTAAAACATATACCCTATTCTAATGTTTCATAGCTGTATGAAAATAAAACTCTGAATATATCTTCTATTTTCTATCCTGTTAAAACCACTAATATCTCGCATAATATCTTTTTTTCACAGCTACGTGGTGCCAATAATAAATAAATTTGTTTGTGAGTTCTGGTAAGGCAGATTTCATTCAGGTTTCTGGTTTTTTTTTACCTCACTTACTGCTTGCAGGTAACATGGACCCAAAACCTGTTTGTGAAGTGAATGGCTAAAGAATGCTGATCTCACCCACCTGGTGTAGCTCAGTAGTTGAGCATGGACCCGTGAACCTGGAGGTCACCATTAGATTCCCGGTCAGGGCACACGCCTGGTTTGTGGGCTCAATCCCCAGTATGGGGTGTGCAGGGGGCAGCCAAGCAATGATTTTCTCTCATCATTGATGTTTCTCTCTCTCTTCTCCCTTCCTCTCTCTGAAACCAATAAAAAAAGCAAAAACAAAAAAAGAATACTGATCTTTAACCTTTTTTCTTATTTTATAAGATTTTAACTCCTTTTCATTTTCTTTTTTCAATTTTTATTGCTAATTCCAATTATACCAGACTCCTACATGCTGAATCCATATCTTTATTTGTAATATAAACTTTTAAAATTTAATTGCAGATAATTATTGACTCATAAAACTTGCACCTAGTCATCATGTACTCTCCTAAATTAAGCATATCAGCATAGGGTGAATGATTATATTTTGGTACCTAATTTTTGCTTTAGCATAACTGAGCCTACACACATCTGCTACTCACAGATAAAAATATAGAAATGATTAAAAATAAGAGTAAGGAAATTTTTTTTAAATCTGAGAAGAAATTCAAACAAGAGAACTAAGACAACATTGGCCATTTTCTTTTAAAATTGAAAGGCATACAATATATCTATAGTGAGGGAAAAATCAACTCAGAAAGAATGTGAAAAAACATTTCTCAGGTCCAACCCTAAAAATCGAGGCCAATATTCCTATTGGAAATGCCTTCCTTAGCCCAAATTCTTCCCATATTTCTTTTCACATATCAAAACAATAAGTGGGAGTGAAAATTTTTTGAACTAATTAGTAGACAATGATTTTGAAATGCTCCTAAGCATTGGTCCTTAAATAGAATGGGGAAAAAACACATTAGGATGTGCTGTTTATGGAACTACTGACTGAAAAAGAGTGAGATAGAAGACTAAGATAAAGATGAGCTTTCAGGGTATATGGAGAAGTTTAAAGCACATGACCTCAAATTAAGGGTAATAAGAAGAATGATGCTTTGGACGTATTAAAAAACTGAGATTGGAGAGGAGGTTGTTCTGTGAATAGCAGGTTAAAATGTATGTAATTCAGAGCCTGGCTGGTGCTAGAGAAGTTAAGAGACGGGGGGGGGGGGGGGGGGGGGTAGAGAGTTGCAGAATCCCCACATATTAACAACAGATTGGATGTAGCAGCCTGCTTATATTATAAAAATAGATACAAACACAAAGAAGAAATGGGAAAGAATTTATTCTAGGAAAAATAGGTGCTATACAATAGAAAGTTTTAGAGCATAAGTAGCACCAAAATGATCTTATGGAAAGATCTTAGATCTGATGGGAATTTACAGGGCCTGGTTTTGAGAGTTTTAGCCCCAAACCAAAATAGCTGAGTGGCCACAGGCAAGTAATTTATTGTCCAGGATCATTCAATAGTATACATTTCAGATTGCATTTACTCAGTCCTTTTTTTTTTCTTTTTTTTTTAATCTACTCAGTTCTGAACCAGGCACAAAAGGAACACAAAAATGAGTGAGATCTGACTTTGTCGTCAGGGAGTTTAGATTTAGATTCTAAAGGAATAGACAACGGGACAAGGGCTTTTTGTTTCAGAACAGAAACACTGTGAGTCTCAAATAAACAACTCTCCCTTTGGGTAGCAGAAGAGAAATACTTTAAACTGGATTTAAAATACAGCATAAGCAAAGGCTGAGAAATAGCGAATTGTGGTCATTTCAGGGGCTAGTGAGCAGACTGATGTCAACTGAAGTGTAGGGATTGGTGCAAACAACGCTAGAAAGTTGTTAGAAGTCAGGCCTCACAAGAAATTTCATGCTTTTTTCTTTTGGCAACTGACTGCAAGTACAAAATTTTTTGCAACATGTTAGATGTTGCAATGGTTAAATGATCTAACCATTAATCTCAAAAAAATTTTTCAAAATTCACTATTTCAGCCTAGCTGGCATGGCTCAACGATTGAGCATCGACCTATGATCCAGGAGATCAGGAGATTGAGGTTTGATTCCCAGTCAGGGCACATGCCTGGGTTTTGGGCTTGATCCCCAGCAAGGGGCATGCCGGAGGCAGCCGATCAATGACTTACTCATCATTGATGTTTCTCTCTCTCTCTCTCTCTCCCTCTCCCTTCCTCTTTCTGAAATCAATAAAAATATATTTTTTTTAAAATTCAGTATTTCAATAGCTAAATGTGTTTCTAGCTATCTCAAAGGTCATTTTAAAAATTGTTATACCATTTGAAAATTAAAAGGTAATAGAGCACATTATTCAAAGACAAACTCTAGAGTCAGACTGACTTGGTTTCACATCCTGTGCCTGCCACTTACTAGCTGTACTTAATTTCTTCACCTACAAAATACATGTGCATGGCATATAGCAATCATTTCATAAAGAAAGACTGTATGAAAGGAAAGACAATGACCAGCACAATGATATGACAGACAAGAAATAATAAAGATCACATGCAAGTAAAAAAACTGTTAGAGCTAATCAACGAATTCAGTAAAGTTGCAGGATATAAAATCATCATACAGAAATCAGTTGTGTTTGTATACATTAACAATGAAATATCTTAAAAAAGAAAAAAAGGAAACAATCTCATTCACAATATCACCAAAAACAATAAAATACTTGATAATAAATTTAACCAAGGAAGTGAAAGATCTATACACTGACAACTGCAAGACTTTGATGAAAGAAATTGAAGACACAAATAGAAAATATCCCATGTTAATGGATTGGAAGAATTAATATTGTGAAAATGTCCATCTATCCAAAGTCATCTATAGAGTCAATGTAATTCCTATCCAAGTTCCAATGGCATTTTTTACAAAAATAGAAAAAACAATTATAAAATGTATATGGAACCACAAAAAACCCTGAATAGCCAAAGCAATCTTGAAAAAGAAGAAAGCCAGAGGCATCACACTTCCAGGTTTTAAACTATATTACAAAGCTATGATAATTAAAACATTCTGATGGAAACATAAAAATAAACACACAGACCAATGGAACAGAGTAAGGAGCCCAGAAATAAATCCTCGCATACATGGTCAACTAATATAAGACAACGGACCCAAAGACACTCAATGGGTAAAGGATAATCTCTTCAATAAATGGTGCCAGGAAAACTAGATAACCACATGCAGAAAAATAATATTGGACCCCTATCTTACAGCACTCACAAAAATTAACTCAAAATGGATTGAAATACTTAAACATAAGACCTGATACTGTAAAACTCCTGGAAGAAACTATAGGAAATAAGCTCTGTGACATTGATCTTGGCAATGATTTTATTTTTATTTTTTTGGATATGACACCAAAAACACAAACTGAAAATTTCTGCACAGAAAAATAAATAATCGAACAAATCTTAAGTTCAAGAAAATTTTAAAAATAAATCGATAAAGAAAATAAAAATGAATATTAAATGATCATGATTTTTAAAACCCCTAAAAGTCAGCAAAAGCAACCAACTTTAAAAATCTTCCTATCTCTTAAAACTTAAAACACAAGTGGAATTCACTGGCTAGAAGATACTGAAGCATATAGTTTTGTGAGAGTGAAAAAAATAATAACACATTTGTATGGCTAAGACTAGAACTAGAATACCTAACATAAAATCATAAGGACTATAAATCTTTATTCTTTAGGGTATAATGCTGGGATTACAAAGAAAATCTGGTAACTTGTACTTTTATTTGTTTTTGAGATTTCTAAGGGTCTTTTCTCTCCACATTTTACCAAACTTACTATGCACTTGGAGGATACATTTTATAGTGAAAATATACCATATGAGCATGCTCTATGTTCAGTGTCTCAGTAACCAATATTCCTTATTAATACATATTATCAAAATATAGCTTCCTGGACAAAAAATTTTTAGTCCAAATCCTAAGTATTTTGGAGCAAATAGCTGCAGGAATTGGAAGAAAATGCAGTCAGACGTGAATGTGGATTGAGCGAGGCGTTTCATCAGCCTGCTGAGACTTGGTGGGCTATGCTGAGAGGCACCATGTTCATAAAGCACAATAGCCAAGGAACATCTGTGTAGGCAGGTTATATATAGACAAAACGTGGCATAGCAGTATTCTGAGAATACAATGAGAAAAAGGGATGCTTTCTCTGAGGCCACATAGTAAGAGCCCTTAAACTTCATCCATAGAGAAAATAAGCACTGAAGAGACACAGTGACCTAGATAGATGGGCAATAAAAGTTTAATTTTTAAAAGTTATTTCAGCCTTTATTATCTACTTTGGTTGTTTATATTGATCTGATTCACTGGATAATCACCCAATTCCACAAGCAGCTTCGAGTTATAAATGACATAAGTTGCTTACCCGGGGCAAAAATAAATGAGTGTTCTACTCTGGGACCAACCTAGAAATTCAGAATAGGAGTTGATCAGAACAAATGTCCTAAAAATTTTGATGTAAAAGCCTTGTCACAGTTGCTGTGACACACCGGTGGAGATGATGCCAAAAACATCTAACATGAGAAAAATGAACCTCTTAGTGAGATTTTAAGATTTGTGAAATCTAAATGGAAAACGTTTTTGTTTGTTTTACAATAAACCTCTTTAATTTCCAAGTAGGCAATTTGTAAAGCCACTCTTGATGAGAAAGTGATAGTCTAAAAACAATGACAGGATCAGAATTATAGTATTAATAATAATAATAATACGGAAAAAATCCATGACCTACAATTATTTGCATTTCCTGCCCTTAACTTTGTGAGCGTGATTCCTTCACCACCTAAAGGAAATTCCAATGAGGAGGATGGTAAATCAAGAGAAAGCTGCTGTCAGCACATATTCCGATTCTGTCTGTCGATTACAGTCTTACACTCTCATCTTTACCTGGTTGGAAAGTGCCTCACCAATGTAATCTATGAGCAATTCATTTCTGAGCCAAAACTTCTCAACCATTCTGGTCAACTTTGATTCCTTGTGGATCACAAAGAGCCATGATACATTTTATCCTATTAAATCCTAACACCTCTGTAAGATACCTAAGTGGTTATCAGATCCATCGTGTCCTATACAGATGGAGTCAGCAGAGGAGAGTTCAGCCCCAGTTTGCAGACAGGTTTGCCACTTAGTAGCTTTGGGAGTTTTTACCCTCTTTGTGCCTCGGTTTATTCATCTATAAAATAGGGACAAAGGTAAGACCTCCCTCAAAGGATTGTTGTGAAGTTTAAGTTAGTTAATAGATGTAAAGTGCTTAGAGCTGTGCCTGGTACATAATAAATGCTAAATGAATATGAGCTATTTGTACTCAGTTTAGAGTTTGCCCTAATGTTGAATCCCAGTTCCACGGGAATTACTAGCTGTGCACCCTGCGGGAAAAAACCCTTCACTTCTCTGATCTTTGGTTTCCTCATAGGTAATTTGGAGGTTAAAAAAAAAAAAAAAGAAATCACAGAGGTGTCACAAAGACTTCATGGGATACAATGTGTTATGGCTCTTTGTAATCCATAAGGACTAAAAATTAACCAGGGCGGTTGGGGAGTTTTGGAGTCAGAAATCAAATGTACATATCTGATGCTAGCCTACCTAGACACCCACTGACTCTGACTCTGGCAGTACATTCCAGATTGATCTGGTAACAAGTGGATGTAAAACTGATCTTAACCCACCAGGCTAACAAAGCTGCACCTACCATGGAAAATTAAAATATTAAAAATTACACCTCTGACAAAATTTATACATTGACAATAGCTTTTCATTTCAGTATGAGCATCATTCCCAGATATGTGATAATACTGTAATCAAATGTTGTGAAAAACTAATGAAACACTACAAAATGTCAACCTGTAAAATTAATTTTAGTGGAACAAATTCAGGAAGTGGAAAAGAGAGGTTGGTTCAAAGTAAGGCCATTCTAATAATTAGCCATCAGGAAAGGTCTCAATGCACATAACTGAGGTCACACAGAGGTCAGCTACTAAGGTTTTGAATTATCTTGAATCAGAAGGTGAATAGTATTAAAAAATCAGTGGAGAAACTAAATACTTTCAGCTATGCAATATAATCAATAATGGATTACACTTTGATGAAACTCTTTTTAACTTGAGTATAACTGGTATCCAATCATATGTTGATTATATTAGTTCCAGGTGTACAATATACTTATTCAACATTTTTATACCTTAGAACATGATCACCCCACTAATTCTAGTGATCATCCATCACCTTGTATTCTTATCACAATAATACTGACTAGCCTGGCCGGGCGTGGCTCAGAGGTTGAGCATCAACCTGGGATCCAGGAGATTGCTGTTCAATTCCCAGTCGGGGCACATACCAGAAGCAACCAATGAATGTATAAATAAGTGGAACAACAAATCGATGTTTCTCTCTCTCAAATCAATATAGAGAGAGGAAGGATCATTCATTTACACCTCCTTTGATTGCTTCAGAAAAAGAAATGTATGTCCAGTGCTTAAATCAGCGCCCGGCACATGGACTATGCTTACCTGTGAGCTTCTTCTGGTCCCCCTTCCTGGTCTTCCTTTTGCTCTTCTATCAACAGATCCTCAGAGTGGAGAACAGAGGACAATGAGGCCGCTCAGGAAGGGAGCCAAAGCTACGATGGTGATGGAAGGAACAGCAACAGCCAGGATTCATGCCTGGCCCTCTGACTCCTTCCCCAAAGTGGATGTAGGCCTCCTGCCTATACCGCCTCACCTCGTGGGGCACGGTCTCGTCTTAGCCGGGCAAAGACCAGAGTGTTCGCTCCAGTAAAGAGTCTGACTAGCTGTGTAACACTGAGTGTTTCCCTTACATATTACTCTAGGATTTACCTTCTTTATATAACGTGACGCCTGGTGATTTTACAGGTGTTGATTAAGGGCTAAGAAGTGGGGCAAGAAATAACTAGGGCAGTAAGCAGGAAAAGCATGCTTCCCGGCCCATAAAAAAAAGTCTATGGAAGAAGAAAAGGAGAGAGGAAAAATCTGAAACTCGTCCTTAATTGAATCATAAAATACACCCTTAATTAAGCCCTTAATTCCAACTACTGTACATGAAAACTGGAAATTGACTTGCGACAACTATAGAGCACCATCTGGTTTTGGCCAGTAGAACTGCAGCTGAGACTTCTGATTCCCTACCGTACCCGAGGTGAAATCTCTGAGGGGTGGGGACAGAGAAACACACTTTTTTACTGTTTTAAAATTTTTTATCATTAAAATTCTAAATTTCAGCCTTTGGTTTCTTATTCCCTCAGGAAAATAAGCATGCTTTCAACGGCTGATGGTCATTTGATATATTAGAGTTTCTTATGAAGAATAAATGATCCCTAGGTAAATATGAATGTAAAACAGATCATAATATCAAAGATTTATGTATTTTTAAGGCAATCTCAGCGCTTTCATAATGAACCCCCCCCCGAGCTTATGGATCAACTGCATAAATTTACAATAAGTGTAATCTTGGTGTATAATGAACTCAAGTGTATTTTAGAAACAATCAAATTTTTAATAAAATCAGTATTTTATAAAAAGAACTAGATTTCACTTACCCTTACAATCTTAATTTCAAAAGTATATTTTAATTTTGAATGAAAAATTAAGTTATGGTTCTCTGAAAATATTTTAAAATAGAGAATGCTCTCGCTGTCTTCACTTTTCCTTGACTTAGAGATTGCATTATACATTTCAGATAAAAATATATACTACCCTTTTAGGTCAACTTAAATATTTCTCCAGTTGAGTTTATTGTGCATATGTAATTAGTTAGAAATAATTAAAAGAAATGGAATTAAATTTTTAAAGATAATAGGGATTGATTTAGTTAACATGTATTCCATTTGTAGAAAGATACCTTTTGGGCTAGCAACTCACCATGATATTCATGTTCTATTTCTGCATAGCTTTTTAAATATTTATTGGCTAAAATGAGGATAATCACCTGTCGTCTGACAAAAATCTTTCAAAAGGTTCACATGGAAAAAAAAAATATAACAAGTCACCAATGCTCCAAAATCATAATACTTTAAATTTATATAGCATTGTGGTATCCCAAAACACTATTTACCAAATCACTAATTTAAATGGAAGGGATAATTTCTCTGACAGAACATGCGTGCATGACTTTAACCTTTAATGTTTTTATTCTTCAATTATTCCATCTATAATTAATTAAACTTCTGGGGCATCATTTTTTTGTTACTATAGTTAAAAATGTGTTTGCAATTCCAGGAAATCATTTAACTACTTGAAGCCGGGATTCAGGGGATGTTGGGAGAAGTGAAGTTCTGGTGTTCAAGCTATGCAGCTTTAAAGCTTCTCAGAAGCTAAAATGTAATCAGGTAAAACTGAACCTTATAAGAGGCAAGATAAACCCTGTGTTAGTGTAGTCGCTTTACAATTCCTTGATGAATTAGCTCCATGCCTCCTGCCCACACACTGCTCTGAAGGGGACTCAACACGTTGGCCAGTTATTCTTAAGTAATCACCTTTATTAAGGTGCCAACCCTCAAGGCCATATCATATTATTAGTTTTCATGGAAACTGTATTTCCAATTTTATCCCAAATACTGCTTAGGATTCTAATTCAAAGCAAGTATTATTAAGCCAGTTTTGGCTAAAAAATGTACACATATCATACAATCAGGAAGCAAATTTGGGGAAAATAGTCAAGTCATTGGCTTTCTAGATAAGACAAAACTCTCAGTTTTAGTAACAGACAAAATGTGGAATGATCAAATTTGTAAAAATTAAATTAGAATGAAATTGGCTGATATAATTATGTTTTTACTTTCAAATTTGTTTTGGTACTCAAAACAAATATTTGAAATGTCAGTGACTAAAACCACTTGTAAACCAATTTACAAATGTATATCTTACTTTGCAAAGAATTATCTAATATATTATTTTTGAAAATATAATTTATAAATATTCTTCACTCCAAAATAAAATTGCTCTCATCTTATGTTTTTCTATAATTCAGAAACTGTCTTTGATTATATAGCTGTTTAAAGATTATTATTTAAAATTTTTATTCCTATAGATAGAAAATTCAAAAATAATACATGAACTATAGTACATCTGTGTAATGAGTGCTCCAAGACTCTATTTCTTAGAATCAATAGATATACAAAGATTAAAGAAAAAGGTCTTCTATAAAAGATTTAGAAAAAAAATTAATCTTTATGGAATGACTGCAGCAGTTGGCAATAGGACAATAGGAGCTGCACTAATAGAGAACCAAATGCACAAACACATGGAACTTGGATCAATTATCTAAAATTGTTTCTTTTGGGATTATGATGAATAAGTTTGCAACACCTGAACAGAAGACTCCTAAGACAAGTATTACATTCTGGGAACTTCTTCCTTTCACTTTGTATTTTGTAAGTTGGAGCATGTCCCTGATTATTGCTGGAAGGAATTTTTCTCTAATCCTAAATTTCTCCTGGCACAGCAACTTTCTATTAGTAAAAATGTCAATTAATTGCTTATGATATCTTGAAACTAAAAGAGTTTCATGATGTGTGTGAATTGTATAATAATATAGACATTCAAGCCTTGAATTGAAAGAATCTTGTCATTTAGTCTTGAATGTCTATCAGAAGGTGACCAGAGAGTGGAAAGAGATGGAAATAAGGAAGAACTGGCTAAAGTACAGAGCTGTAAGAGATGCGTTGTCCAACCTGAGCAGCAAGTAATGACTGACAAAATGGGTAGAATGCTGACATAGCTGGATGAGATACATCCTCTCATAGGTGAGAGGATGTATCTCATTGTTGTAGTATCAGTTTCCCATTGGTTTCCATTTCTTTCCATCACCTAGAATTGGTAGCATAACACGGAGCTGTAATATTTGATCAAACACTTTCTCTATTACATTTATATTTGCCATGAAAATAAATTCCATGGAACATGAAAAATATACCAACAATACGGTGATTAATGGAAACAGTCAAGTCTATCAAGTGAAATTTAATTCTTCCTTGGTTTATATTTCTCTTGTAGCTACTGGAATTTTCAGGGGTTCCAGAATTTAGGCTTATATATCAGTGACAAAAAGACTGGTCCAATTTCCATATCATCTTTATGACATTTTTTATCCATTTCTATATCATTTTAAGAATAGAGTCCACATTTCCTCATTTTGTTCTGTTATAAATTTATGCAACAGATGGAGGTTTTCGTTAATTACTGGATAATATATAAATCGCTTAAATTTATATATGTACTAACGTACACTATTAAAGAATGTAGACCAATTATAGTTCCTTTTATCTGCCACAGGATAAGCTAAAGAGAGTGTGGTGGACATTTTTATTCTTTTTGGCTCCCAACACATGGATTCCTTTTCCATGTTTGGGGAATTCGCACCACATGAGGCTGAACACTCCTCCCACTACAAACGCTGAAAATATGAGACACTCTCTATCCCAGCTAAGTGCACAGTGCGGGTGGCAGAAGTGTTTTCACCAGACTATTTCTGTGCTGTGATTTAATCACTGTTCCTTGTTTTATAGCCTTGAATACGTTGGGTGAGTTGTCCAGTATCTGTTAATAAAACCATTTTCTGCTTAAGTCAAGTGAAGTTAGTTTCATTTGCTAAATGATAGAGCAAATGAAGAGGCATGGCTGCAGACGATAATTCATTATGGGATAGGAGGGCCTGGTTGGAACTGAAAACAGTGAAAATCCAGCTTATAGTAATTGATAGAACTTCAAGATCTCACAGCATCAAGTTATTTACAAGGTTACTTGGGATAAAATATCTATTGAAGATAAAGATTTGGGGAATTAAGTGGCCAGCCCCCTGGAGCAGTATGAAGGGCCTGAAGAATTAAAGGACTATGGGGAGAGATGGTTATTTCTAATAGTGCCATAAAGTTTATACAAAAGAGAACGACAAGGTCAAAGCTGATGGTCGAAGATAGCTCTGCTCTACATTTATGGAGCAGTTTTATTCATTTGCCTGACTTTGTTCCCTGGACGTATATTTCCCTCAAGGAAATTCACAGTGGATGGATGCCTGATAGAGCGATAATATTGACTAAGGTCAACTCTTTTCATAAAATGTTCAACTTGAATTTTACATTATTTTCCCTTATATTGGAAAGAATCAGATATCGTTAAATGATGATTAAATCCAACATAGGTGAGAAAATAAGAAAACATCTAACCTTTAAGTGTGTTCAAATATCCAGGTTCAGATAGGTGTACTATGTCATTAGTTAGGCAGGCTAAGGTATTATGGCAAATTTCAGTCCTTGAAAATTCAGGGTGGAATAGAGAAGTTAGGAGCAAGGAATGAGTAAAAAGCTGACCCAAGTATACATGATTCAAGAACTGGAGGAAGCCAACCTGACTGCAAACATTGACCTCAATAAGAGGAACAAGGGTAGCCCTGCTGGTGTGGCTCAGTGGCTGAGCATCAACCTAGGAACCAAGAGGTCATGGCTCAATTCCAGGTCAGGGCACATGCCCGGGTTACAGGCTTGATCCACAGTATGCAGCATGCAGGAGGCAGCCAATTGATGATGTTTCTCTCTCATGGATATTTCTATCTCTCTAATTCTCTCCCTCTCTCTCTAAAAAATCAATAGAACATTTTTTTTTAAAAAAAAAAAAGAGAGAGAGCAAGGGTTTAAAGTAGGCTCAAGCAAGACTCAAGCAGACATTGACACCAGACAATTTAATTTCAAATGTAGGTTAAGTAGCAAGGGAATCTAGTTAGTTGTCCAATTCAGAAGTTAGCAAATCCCTACCCTTTGACATTTCCTAGGGAAGGCTTAGAGTAATTAGCTGAGTCTGTGACGCCTCATCCACTGACTTGGATTCAAGTGATGTCCCAAGTTGGTAATAAGGGAACTAAGATAACTAAGGATTGATATATAAATATAAAGGTAGGAACCCAACCTGATAATCCAGACCTATACAGAAACTAAGTATGGAATACAGGATTTCATATTATCATAGGTAACTGATAGCACAGCAGTCTCAAAACAGCACAGGCATTATGGTAGTGCAATCAGATCCTTGATATAGGAAACAAGGCTATTTCCAAAGCCCCAGATAATAAAATTTCCTGCCTCAACTGTAATAACTGTCATTGATATTGATTTTAAAAATTATGCGGCATCAAGTGATTGAAGACAACAAAACAAGGCAAACATTGAAAAACTACTTCAGAAATAAATCTTGAACGTTTTTTTATCACATTTTCACTATCAGAGGAAATGGGAGTACCACAGAAGAACAAAGATGAGTAAATGCACCCTCAATTTTCAAAAAAGAAAATAGATAAATTAAAAAGTATATTAAAAATGGAGGTATCAAGAGAATGAAAAGATAAGTCACAGACTGGGAGAAAATATTTTAAAAGACTCATCTGATAAAAAAAAAAAAATGTTATCTAAAATATGAAAAAAACACACCTCTTAAAACAAATTAAAAAGAAAACAACCCAATTTAAAAATGGGCCAAAGTCCTAAACAGATACCTTACCAAAGAAGATACACAGATATGTAAGAATACGTTTTACATCATATGTCATCAGGGAAATGCAAATGAAAACAATTATGAGATATTACTCTATGCCTGTTAGAATGGCGAAAGTCCAAAACACTGACAACACCAAATGCTAACAAGAATATGGGACACCAGGAACTCTCATTCATTACTGGTGGGAGTACAAAATGGTACAGCCCCTTTGGAAGATATTTTGGCAGTTTCTTACAAAACTAAACAGTCTCTTACCATATTATTGAAGAATTGTGTATTTAGCCAAAAGAGCTGCAAACTTTTGTCCACACAAGAACCAGTTTATATTCATAATTGTCAAAACAAGGCAGCAACCAAGATGTCCTTCAGAAGGTGAATGGAAAAACTGTAGTACGTAAAGACAATGGAATACTATCCTGCCCTAGAAAGAGAAATGATCTATGATGCCATAAAGAGACAAGGAAGAACCTTAAATGCATATTGCTAGGTGAAAGAAGCCAATCTGAAAAGGCTACATACTGCATGATTCCAACTCTCTGACATTCTTCTAAAGGTAAAACTATGGAAACAGTAAAAAGATCAGGAGCTGGGGGTGGGATAAGGGATGAATAGGTGGAGCATAGACAACTTTTAGGGCAGTAGAAATACTTTGTATGGTCTGATAGTGAGGGTACATGTCATTATACATTTATCCAAACCCATGGAATGTACACCACCAAGACTGAACACCCTAACGTAAACTATGGACTTTGGGTGATAATGATGTGTCAGTATAGGTTCATCAGTTGCAACAAATATACCCACTCTGGTGGGGGATGATAATGGGATAAACCATATACGCATGGGATGAGGGAATGTGTGGGAAATCTCTGTGCTTTCCCCTCAATTTTGCCGAGAAGCTAAAATTGCTCCCCAAAAAAAGTTTTAATAAAATTTTTTAAAAATAAATCTTGAAAAAAGAGAGGTAGACCTTGCTTCATGGAAAAAAGTTCATTTGGATCATTAAGTAGAAGAATTGTCAACTTTGGGAAAATAATTTAGTAAATACTAGATGAATTGATTCCTTTAGATAAGATATGCCAAGATTATATCATTTCCTTTTTATAAAAATAGGGTTTCTAGAGTGGTGGTAGGTAAAGTAAAAATCAAATATGTAGTGTACCTTGAATTGAGTCAAAGTGTTTGATTCAAACCTTTCTTGCTAGTCCCATAGAAAAGATAATGAAATGTTAATTAAGTAATAGTGTAGATATTAACAGTATAAATTGTTTGGAAAGATGTTACACATTGGATATGAAGTTGAAACCTATTTTTTTCTGACTATAAATGTCCTCAAATATTAAGGATATTATTTCATTTTTATAGAAATATAACTTCAGGCCCAGCCAGCATTGCTCAGCTGTTGAGCATTGACCTATGATGCAGGAAATCAAGGTTCAAGTCCTGGTCAGGGCACATGTCCAGGTTGCAGGCTCGATCCCCAGTGGGGGGGGGGGGGTGCAGGGGGCAGCCAATCAATGACTCTCATCATTGATGTTTCTATCTCTCTCTCTCTCCCTTCCTCTCTCTGAAATCAGTAAAGACATATTTAAAAAAATAAATAAATACAACTTCAGCCAGGAGGTCTAAGAGGGAGTTAATGCAATGAATTTAAAAGCATATAATCATCAAACAACTTCATATTTTCCCACTTTTTCATAATTTTCACATCTTCATCACAGTTATTTCTGTCAAGTAAGCTTTGATGGGGGAGAATCAAATGGAATTGAAATTTTTATCTTGCCTTGACCTGCATTTCATAGCATCCTGTGTTCTCTTTGTTAGATGTGTTATAATAGATAACACTTTTTTCAACATACTGAAATTTCTCCTCTGAAAACAGGACCGCCTGGAGGACATCTGCTTTCTCTTTTTACAGTTCTGATAAGAATGAACTTTAATGCCACCATCTCTATTTCTGTGGATGTTTTTTGTGACCTCTTTCTCCTTTTGCTTTGATGTGTGTACATTCATCTAGAGTAGCACACTTGCAATGCAGAATCTTTGGTGCATGAAGCATTCTGAAACTTTTATTGGTTAATGATATAGTTCAAGTAAAAGTCATAAATATTGAATGGAACTCCAAAAGTTTCCCACTTGTCTTTCTGATAAGAGCCTACATGCTTATTAGGGAATATCCAGTGGGAGCCCAAGTTGAAGTGGAACTGGAGAACATATTGTGTAACAGGGATTTAGCTAATTTTAGATTAAGGTTTTAAGCTTGTACCTGTTGGGGAGCGTCATGTAGCTATGAAGTTTCTAAGTCTCTGTGAGTCATGTTGATCTGTACTTTCTTCAACTCTGGGCTTTCAGGATAAAGACAACTTGAAATGTGCAGCTCTTCTCTTAGGTTTTCATTTTTCTAGTTGCCCCTGTGACTATATTTCTATGTGTTCATTTGTTACTATTGTTTCACAATCCCTTAAAAAGAGGGTCTTCCCCCAAAGAACTGTCATTTGGTCTCCTTTTTCCTACTGACCAACCTTCTGCTTTGACAGCCTTCTCTAATCTCATGTCGCCTAGCACCTCCTCTGAGAATGAGTCCCAATTCCCATTTTTAGCACTGACCTCTTTCCTAATCTCCAAATATACAGTTGGAATTGCCTGGGGAGGTTGACAGAGCATCCAACCTAACATTTTTCAGAAATTATATTTTACTCTCCTATTCTCAAGTCTCAGAAATGAAAAAGAAATCTTGCTTCTCTACTGAAAGTGTAGGGCTAATCATGTTACTTTACTGCTTATAATCCAAATAGTTTAAATAATTCACCTATTCAATAAATAAATAAATAAATAAATAAATAAATAAATAAATAAATAAATAATTTACCTACTTCAATATGAAATCCTTGTCCGACTTCTTGACAGCATCCCTCAACCACCTTTTGACTTCATCTTCCACCATTCACACCGGAGATGAATAAGAGTGGTCTTTGAATCACTAGCGCCAAATCCCTGGGCACTTGTTAAAAATGTGTAATTCTGAGTCTTACTCTACCTAATGAAGCAAAATCTCTAGGAGTGGAGGCTTGAAATTGTCAGGTTTAAAAGCTTTCTTATACACTTTAAAGTTTTAGGACCATTGTCCAAAATTCAGACTAAATTGACTATTTGCTGATTGTAAAATATGTCCTATGCATTCTTGCCTCTTTTCATTTGTTCATACCCCCCTTTCCAGAATGCCCTCTTCCTTTCAATATCTACCTATTTAAATCTAACCCATCCTTTGAGAACAACATGTATCACATGCCACGCTCAATGTAGGTGTCCCCAATAAATAAATGACTCTCTTTCTTGGCAAGTTCCTCAACTTCTGTGTCATAATTCCTTCAATGTCAAAAAGATTGTTTTGAACTAAATGATCCCTAAAGTAATGTTTATCTTCTAAATTGGGATTCTTATTTTTATGTTTCTTTTGGTGCTTATTACAATCTGCCTAATCTTATTATTTGTATACTTTGTCTTTTCACCTTTATACTATAAGAACCTTAAGAATAGAAATTACATCTGTTCTATCTATGCTCTCTACTGCTTTGCAACATGCTTGCCCTACAAGTAATATTCAATAAATAACTGATTCATTAAATTGACTTCAAGGAGTTAAACAGATATTTAAAATTTACTGTTTTTTCAACCTGGTTTTCCTGCCTTGACTTTAACAATTTAGGCAGATACACCTGATTTATATTAAGAATGACTATGAGATTCTTTCTAAAAATTAAATTATTTAGTATTTGTTAATTAAATGTTACGGTGTTAATGGCATTTATTGTTGTATCAACAAAAAAGAATATGAAGTGTGAGACATGGGAATCAATATTCCATTAGGAAAGGTGACATTTTTAAGTTCCCTTTAGAAGTGTTATGGTAGTGATTCCTTAATATGCATAATAAATCAACTGCAATGCAATGTTATCAAAGAAAAAGCTTTACAGTTGACCCTTGAACAATGGTGGGAGGAGGGTTAAGAGCACTGACCCCACACAGTAAAAAATTCACATATAACATTTGAACCCCCCCCAAAAAACTTAATTATTCCTTTGGTATGTGTGATAGATTGGTTCTAGGAACCTCTGCAGATACTAAAATTTGAGGATGCTCAAGTCTTCTATATAAAATGGCATGTCAATGCATACACTTAGTCCTCTGCATCTGCGCACTCCTCCCAACCACAGACCAAAAACAGTACAGGTATTTATTTTTTATTTTTCAATTTTTTTTTAAATTTTTATTGAATTTATTTGGGTAACATTGGTTTAAAAAATTATATAGGTTTCAGGTGCACAATTCTATAATACATCATTTGTAGATTGTATTTTGTGTTTACCATCCAAAGTCAAGTCTCCTTTCATCACCATATATCCCGCCCTTTACCCTCTTCTACCTCCCTCCACCCCCATTCCCTGATAATCACCATACTATTGTCTGTGTCTATGAGTTTGTTTGCTGTTGGGTTTTTTTTGCTTAATCCCTTCGCCTTTTTCACCCAGCCCACAAAACCCTCTCCCTTCTAACAGCTGTCGGTCTGTTTTCTGTATCTATGAGTCTCTTTCTATTTTGTTTATTGATAACTAGATTCCACATATAAGTGAAATCATATGGTATTTATCTTTCTCTGACTGATTAATTCAACTACATAAAATTTTTAAAAATTTACTTGGCAAAAAAACAATAAACAAGGCCAAAAGGCAAGCAACAGACAGTGAAAATTATTACACATATATTATAGTTTGGCTAATTTCCTAAGTATATAAACAGCTTTTAAAAATCAATGGGTGGCCCGGCCGGGCGTGGCTCAGTGGTTAAAGCATCGACCTAGGATCCAGGCGATCAGGGTTCGATTCCCGGTCAGGGCACATGCCTGGGTTGTGGGCTGCAGCTGATCAGTGACTCTCTCATCATTGATGTTTCTGTGTCTCTCTCTCCCTCTCCCTCCCTCTCTCTGAAATCAATAAAGATATATTTAAAAAATAAAAATAAATAAAAATCAATGGGTGTTAACTAAACTTACTGCAGTAATCATTTTACAATGTATACATATATGAAATCAGTCTGTTGTACACCTGAAACCAATACAATATTAAATGTCAGTTATAGCTCAATTTTAACAAATCAATGGGGAAAAAAGACCTAATCCAATAGAAAATGGGTACCAAACAAACAAAGCCAAACCCAAACAGATCTCAGAAAAAATTAGGATGGCTCTAAACATGAAAGGAAGGCTCAATCTCAATCATATTAAGAGTAATGTTAATAAAAATTATATTGATATATATCTTATGTATCAGACTGGCAAACATTCCAAAGCCCAATTACTCATTTTGTTAACGAAGCTCTCATTTATTGCTGAAGGAGAATTTATTATTATTTAAGGAAAATGCATATGGATTTATTTTTTGACCCTGAAAGTCCTATTTTTGGAATTTATTGTGAAGATTAATTAAATCCTACAAACATATAACAGCATATGTACAAGGTTATTCATCATAGCATTATTTGTGAATGAGTGAATAATAATGCCATTAACTCATTGATTATTAAGGAGCAGATTTATGAGAAAAAAATTATGAGTTCAGATTCAAATATGTCATCTTGAGGTGCTCCAAAGAGAATATTCACAGTATATGTCTAGAAGGTCATAGAAACTCTCGAGGAGACTGGCACCAGCTGCCGCAGTGCTGGTGCCAATTACTGTGCTGGTGCCCTGCACTGAACTTCAGAGTGCGATAAACATGGCTGCTATTTCACTTCTGCCTTCCAAATCTTATGCAAAATTTCTTTTGTGGATGATACTAACCTGGAACTACAAAGGTTAGGGAATTCTAGGAGATGTAATTCCAGTGTAGCAAAGTCAACACAGTACAAGATCAGAGATGGTAAACTGGGCCTCAGAAGGTTTTAGTTAGTAATGCAAGGGCCCACTGCAAGTGGGCTATGTGTTCTTTGATTTTACAGCTGGTGTTCTTTCTGGTATATTACATTCAAATTTTTACCCAAGACTGGGGGGCTGTAAATGGAGGCACTTTCTTTGTGTACAACCATGCATATACATAGAATGCATATATTGCTCATGTTTCCTTGACACTTGTATAGATAAACACTTAGCAAAATAAATGAGCTATGTAGTTGGAAATGCTGCCCATGAGAATGCTGAAGAGCTAGCTGCTACTCTAACAGGAGAAAAATCTGGTGCCATTTTTGCTCTTTGTTCCTGGAGCCACCATTGAGATATGAAGGTGAAGCATTGTCTTGGTTTATTTCAGTTGCAATAACAAATTTCAACAGACTGAGTGGCTTACAAACAATAAACACTTATTTCTCATAGTTCTGAAGGCCGGATGCCCAAAATCAGGGCACTAACATGGTCTGGTGTTGGCCCCCTTCTGGGCTGAAGATTTCTTGTTGTACCCTCACATGGTGAAAGGGGCTAGATGTCTCTTTTTGGGAGGCAGGGGAGTGGATCTCTTTTATAAGATCATTTATCCGTTTCTTGAGGGCTCTACCATCATGACCTAATCACCTCCTAATCACCAATGTCTCCACCTTCTAATACTATTACATTGGGTATTAGGATTCCAACATGTGCCTTTAGGAGTGACATAAATCTTCAGATTTTAGCAGGCATATAGTAGAATGATCTCTAAACATTCTGGCTCAGAGAAGCCATTCACAGAGCTACCTACTTTAGTGTTTGGATGGACAGGAGTCCAGATGAAAACAACATTTTTTATCTATTAATCTGCTTTGATGTAGAGACTTATATCTGTTTTGGAAATGAATACTTCTGAAAAGCAGGTGAATGGACAGACAAAATGCTATGAAAGGGTGTAGTCAGAGTCAGCTTTATGGGAATGTGGTCACATGGGGCCCATATTCAGATGGACCCCATGTGTAGTTTAATTCTCTACTATCATTGTCTTGAAATTCTTCATAATTATATTTAACTTGTTTGCATTTAAACTCAAAAATTGTATTTTGAATTTTGTAAGTGAAGTTCAGAGGGAAAAGAGAGCATGTGTGTGAACAAAGGAGGTACATGAAAGAAACAAAAAAGCTTTATATTTCAGTAACTTTAGTAGCACTTTTTTCCTGGTTTTAGGACAAAGGGTCCCTCATTTTTTCCCCTGGGTCCTGCAAGTTATGCAACCAGTCCAGAGTACAGTCTTAACATGAAACGAACCATCTCCAAATAAATGAAATAGATAGTTGAAGTATGTGGTAACTAATATCTTCACTAATATCAATAGTGAAGAGCCAATAGTACAAAGGCCTTGCTGTCATAAAGTAGTAAGTACTTTTCATTTAAGAAAATGGGTTTGTTTACAGAATTGAACTATAGAATAGTAATACATCTGTGATGTATTATTAAGGAAAACCTGGGTATAGAATGTGGAGCACTAACCTTTGGACATGCTTGAAGGCAAACATCACCTGTGTCATGGTCAGAGGTGGAATAATGGAATAGATGGACATAACTCCAAATAAAAGGTAGTGATTGAAATGCCTTGGAGTTTGGAATTTGGAGACTTCCAACCTGTCCTTTATGGGCTTTAGATAAAGCAGGGAGGTCAGGCAAGTGTGTCTGGAAGATACCATATGGCTCAGAGAATATAAAAAGGTGGCAGCTGGGAAAACTGGAGCAGATGGGCATGTAACAAGAGAAAGAGAGTGTGGTGGAAAATGGGAAGCAAGGCCGCTGGCCCAGGCCCAGGCCCAGGCCCAGGCCCAGGACATGTGGGAGTAACAAGCTGGATAGCAAATCACAAGCAAGAGAGATAATAGTCCCTTTTACAAACTTATTCAGAAAGCAAAAAGTATAAGCAGAAGAGACTATGGGGAAAAGAATAAGCCAAATATATTCATAAATAAGCAAAAACTATAAAGAAATATATGCACACAGCTGAGTTTCCCAATGTCCTATCTCAGGTTTTGGAATTGCTTTACTTTCCTTCCAGAAAGCCTTGGATTCTCCTCCTCAGTAATCAACTTTTGCATAGTAGGACCTTTAGAGAGGGACAGCATTGATCAAATAATAAAAGGTTCTATTGCACCTTTCCCATGCCCGTCTCTAGTGAGTCTACTGTCCCTGATGCTATATAAGTAAGGGAGGTTCTCAGTGATCCTTCATAGAGCAAATATCTGCTTGACAGTGACATTCTGTCTTGACTTTTTGAAGTTGCCAGAAGCAGCAGCAACTTCTCTTATTAAAATTTGCTTGTTTATGTGTGCATGTCTAATGTTTCTGCTATACCAGGAACCATATTTTGTACAAATGAAATGTACAATACATAGAGGTGATTAAAGACATGTGTGTGTTTGTAGTTTTTTAGAGTGGCTGTTTCATTCATTTGGTAAGCATTTCTGGATAACTTCCTATGTGCCAACACTAAGGATATAGATAACAAACAGTCTCAAGCCTAGAGACTCAAGAGGAGGAAATCAAGGAGTAAACAGACCATTTTAATACAACATAGTGAGAGCATATGCTAGCTAATGAGTATTGTACAATTATAAAAAGTTTGTATTAATCAGACCTTCTTTGTTGTTGCAAAGACAGAAGGTCTCTCAGAATGTCTTATGTCATCTGGTGTTTATTAAAAGGCTCCAAGTGGAAATAAGAAAAGGAGAAATCTCGATCATATGTCCAGGCCTCCTGGGAATCCAGGAAATGCCTCCAAACCAGGCCCTGCAAGAACTGGAATCTTCATTGGTAGGGCTGGGTTTCATGGACTTTGGGAATGTAGAAAGTCATTCAGGATCCAGTCAATATCATCATTAATTCATCCACCAAAGAAATTTTTTAATCCCAGTTTACCTTACGTGCCACTGCTGATTAAATTTCACTCACTTCCTTTCTGAGTCATAGCTGGTGCTTCTTCTTTCTACCTTTTCTGAGTTTTTGATAATTCACTGCTTCTGCCTTATAACTTTGATTGCCAGGTAATGGCTACCGCCTTCTTTCTGTATCTTTCTCCTTGCTCTATTTGCTAATTGGCCAACTCTCTTTCTTTCTGGATTCAAAACATCCTGAGTTTACATTCTGTCTACTTGCATTGTCACTGTTGGGCAACGTTGTTCAGCCTGCCCACCTTATTTCCTTCTGTCTAATCTATAGACGAGCTGCCCTCCTTTTCTTCAGTGTCAACTCGACAATATAGTAGTCAATTTATAAGAAGTGTTTTTATAGCTACCTTATTAATAAAGTAAAATAATGACTATTGATTGAGAGTTTTCTAAGCCAGTTTTTTCATTGTATTTTTATTTTCACAAACATCTTACAAAATTAATTTGCACATATATTGGATCATCTGACTCATTTGAAGCACCTGATAAGTGAATACTATCTTGCGGTTTCATACTTGCAGATCATACAGGGTTTAATATGGCAACTAATGTGTTCTCATAGTCCCTGCAACAAAGAGTTATGGGCATGTTCATCTTCAAAGGGACAATGGGCAAGCAAGGCTAGGTTTGCCCAAGACAAAGAACAATTTCAATATTTGTAATAATTTATGAACTCATGAAGTTTATATTTATACAATAATCACAAAATTCTGTTTGAAATATAGTAGTTGTATTAGGGGTGTCAAGATAGCCTTAGGAGGTGATGCCTAAAAGCTCTGAGGCTTCTATCTTGCCAGTTCTAAGCCCTCAACTTGAAACTACTTGAAACTATCTTGCAGTTTATATTTCTTGTCCCATTTGTACCCAGTGAAGATCAAATGGCACATCAAACTGAATGTATAGAAGTAATTTATTGGTTGGAATAAAAAAATGTGATGATAGAATTGAATGATCCCACGATATATGACAATTCAGACTTACCAGATACAATAACCTCTTTTGTTAGTTGATGTTATATTCACAGTATGAACAAATGATTTTAAGAATCTTATCTGTGTACATTTCACTTTGTAATACTTCATTAGCAGAAGATATCAATGATAAAATATTCCATTCCCAATTCCAGCAAGAACTGGATTACAAAACCATTTGATGCATACTTCAGTAGTGCTGATACATTATTTGCAAGCAAAAAAGAAAATGTATAGTTATCAAAGTGGCTCTGCTTTGAATTGGCACAAAAGGATTACTCAGGGATTTAGTTAAGCTAAAGTCTGGCTATCCTTAATTAGCAAACAAAGACTTGAAGTTATTAATACTATTTTGTACCACAAACTTATGAGAACAGACATTTTCATTTTTATTTTTTTTTTAGTATGTCTTTATTCATTTCAGAGAAAGGGAGAGAGATAGAAACATTAATGATGAGAGAGAGTCGTTGATCGGCTGCCTCCTGCAGGCCCCCCCCACTGGGGATGGAGCCCGCACCCCGGGCATGTGCCCTGACTGGGAATCGAACCTCGCTCTCCTGGATCATAGGTCAATGCTCAATTGCTGACCCACGCCGGCCAGGCGGGAACAGACATTTTCTAGATTTATGTTATTGAAATCAAAATCCAAAAATAGATTAACTTTATAACTTGGCAAGAGCCTGCATCTCCTTACTATTAAGCTCAGGACTAGATGATTTTGTTTCAGCAAAACACCATCATGCCTCACATTGAAACAATGTTATTACATAGATTTTATCTTCTTTTTAAGATTTACTTGAAATTTATTTTTATTTGTTTTGAAGTTATATACGGTCTAAAAATTCAAGACATTTATACATAGTTTTATATTTTTACTTATTCAAATAGCATTATGAAAATAAAGGAGCCCGCCCGGGCGTGGCTCAGCGGTTGAGCGTCGACCTAGGATCCAGGCGATCAGGGTTCGATTCCTGGTCAGGGCACATGCCCAGGTTGTGGGCTCGATCAATGACTCTCTCATCATTGATGTTTCTATCTCTCTCTGTCCCTCTCCTTTCCTCTCTCTGAAATCAATAAAGATATATTTTAAAAAAAAAGAAAATAAAGGAGACTGGGGTGGTGAACACACAATACAGTGTGCAGATGAATGTTGTAGAATTGTGCATTTGAAACCTGTATAATTTTGCTAACCATTGTCACTCCAATAAATTCAATAAAAAGAGAAACAAAAGAAAGACAATAACTTAGGCTGACATTGGATTTCCCCAAGATGTTTTCCCTCTTTGAAAGGGACCCATCCATATATTATTCAAGTTTGAGGAAACACTAGATAATAGTGTAAAAGATGGAGAATTTTATTCACATTTAATTCCAAAGCAGAGATCTACTTCTCAAGAGATGAGCAGTCAAAAAAGGGGGAAGAGATCAAACCTAGATACTTAGCAAGAATTTTGTGAGGTGGGAGAAGTGTATATAAAAATGAAATAGGAAATGGGAAAGGTAAGAGAGGGGCACTATTAAGGAGGAGCTGGTGCTTAGCAGAAAAAGCCAGCCTGACAGTCAGCAAAGTTTTCTGAAAAAGTGTGTGTGTGTGTGTGAGAGAGAGAGAGAGAGAGAGAGAGAGAGAGAGAGAGAGAGAGAGAGGGAGGGAGAGAGAGAGAGAGGTGAAAGATAGATGAGATATTTTTTCTCACCTGCAAGGCAGAGCCAAGAGACTGAAACTTTTAGCTTTGAAGGAGGGGACCCTTTTTTGTGTGTGAGGTGTTTTGTTGTTGTTGTTGCTGTTGTTTTGAGATATATAGAAACATTAATTTGTTGTTCCACTTATTTATGCATTCGTTGGTTGATTCCTTTATGTGCCAGAAGTTATACTCTTTTCCAGACTCATCAGAGGCACATAATCTTATTGAATGTCCTGTAATCCAATTATAGAGATTTCCCCTTCTTGCTTTCTCCACCTTCAGGTAATCTTCCTTATATTCCATTTTTTAAAATTTATCTTTATTGTTGAAAGTATTACAGATGTCCCCTTTTTCCCCCCATTGCATCCACCCTACCCCCAGGCCTTCCCCATACAACTGTGTCCATTGGTTATGCTTATAAACATATAAATTCTCTGATAAATCTCTCCCCACCAACTCCCCCGTGCTCACCTTCCCTCTGAGATCTCACAGTCTGTTTCCTGCTTCTGTGTCTCTGGATCTATTTTGTTCAGCAGTTTATTTTGTTTATTATGTTCCACATATGAGTGAGATCATGTGATGTTTGTCTTTCTCTGACTGGTTTATTTCACTTAGCATAATACACTCCAGGTCTATCCATGCTGTCCCAAAGGGTACAAGATCCTTCTTTTTTATAGCTGTATAGTATTCCATGATGTAAATGTGCCACAGCTTTTTTATCCACTCATCTACTGATGGGCACTTGGGCTGTTTCCAGATCTTAGCTATTGTAAATTGTGCTGCTATGAACATAAGGGTGCGTAAGTTCTTTGTGATTGGTATTTCAGGTTTCTTAGAACATATTCCTAGAAGTGGGATCACTGGGTCAAATGGCAGTTCAATATTTAATTTTTTGAGGAAACTCCATACTGTTTTCCATAGTGGCTCCACCAGTCTGCATTCCCACCAGCAGTGTCCTAGGGTTCCCTTTTCTCCACACCTTCGCCAGCACTTGCTGTATGTTCATTTGTTGATGGAGCCATTCTTACAGGTGTGAAGTGATACCTCATTGTTGTTAATTTGCATCTCTCTGATGATTAGTGACTTTGAACACTTTTTCATATGTCTCTTAGCCATCTGTATGTCCTCTTTGGAGAAGTGTCTATTTAGGTGCTTTGTCCATTTTTTAATTGGATTGTTTGTCTTCCTTTTGTTAAGTTGTTTGAGTTCCTTGTATATTTTGGATATTAACCCTTTGTCAGATGTGTCATTGGCAGATATGTTCTCCCATACAGTGGGCTCCCTTTTCATTTTGTTGATTGTTATCAGTCTCTTAATGAGCCTCAGGCTGTAGAAACTTCTCTGGGTAGGGCAAGAGGTTTTCCAGCAGGATGGGGCAATTGCTTCCCCTCAGGCAAAAGTTGCTTAGAAGAAAAATGTGTGCCTGTGAAAGGTGTCCTCTGCAGTCTGGGGGAATGACAGCACAGGAATCCAGAGGGGTGCCCTCTGATCTCTGTCTCCAGAGCCCACAACTCCAGACTCCCCTCACACAGCTCCAGTCCACTCTGCCCCTCTCCTCTGGAGCTCAAGGTGAGTGTCTGCACATGCAACTTGTTGGTTCTCTAAGAGGGTGCCTGCAGTTCCAGCCACCTCTCCCTGGCAGACAGAAACCCAGCTGCTTTTCGCAGCCAGATGTTATGTGGGCACCTTTCTCGGTCCTGGTTCTCTGGGCTGGGAAGCCCAGCCTGGGGTTTAGCCCCGGAGTCCTCAGTGGGAACCCCCCCCAGCTGAGCTCTCCCTCTGGACCTTCAGCTGCTGCCTGTGGGAGCCCAGCCAGCCCTCTCGCATCTGCACTTCCTACCAGTCTCTGTGTGGCCTCCACTTTTCCTCCTTGGTTATGAGGGTGCTCCCCAGCTCGTCTTCAGTTGCAGTTGATTATTCAGGATGGGTTTTCTATATTTTAGTTGTAATTCCAGTTTGGTCCTGGCAGAGTATCAGTGTAGCTTCCACTCAGTCCACCACCATTTTTAATCTCCCTCTATTCCCTTCTTAATTCCAAGTGTATAAAAAAAGAATGGCAAAGCTGTCATTCCCCAGAATATTTGAGATCTTGCTCTTCAGGATATCATCACTGTGGCTCAAATAAACTCATAAAAATTCTCTATAAGTTTGGCTATTTCTTACATCAACAGTGCTCCTTAAGATGTGGGGTATTTACTCACACCAGCAGTTTGATTATTAGTACAGTCAGAAGAACTTGAAGGGTAGAGGATAATTTTTTCCCCCGGACAGTTTTGGTGAGCCAGCCAAGAGAACGTTGAGGGGCAGAGACAGATTTTTCCTCCCCGACACACTTATGCAATGGAAAGTGTAATGGAGAGATAGTCTAACCAGAAAGAGACACTGCTGTCAAAAAAATCAAAGTGAACATATATTACTTTAAAAAGTTTTACAAAAAGCATAAGATTTCATGAACACATTGCTAAGGCCTCTTTCAGGGAAGTGCCTGTGCTAGTGGGTCATTTAAGTTTAAGCTTCACTGGCATCATTGTAAATCTGCCCCTGCAGACATGTGAGAGAAAATGGGAGTAAGGTCTAAAGAGTTCTTTAAAGAAGTTTAATTACCCTAATTATCCTTTGGTGATTTCTCTAGAGACTGAGTAAAGGTTTTACTTGCTTCTAATTATATTTTAATACCCAGCTGGTTTCCTTGAATGTGAGTCCATGAGGCTGGGTTATGAGTAGCCCAAGAATCATATAGGTTACAAGATAATTAGATAATAGTAAACAGATAGTTGCTGTGGGTAGATAAGTAAAGGTGAAGACTGAACAGTTTTTTAAAAAAGTAAAAACTTGGCCCTAGCCAATTTGGCACAGTGGTTAGAGCATCAGCCTGTAGACTAAAGGACCCCAGGTTCAACTCTGGCCAAGGGCACATACCTTGGTTGCAGACTCTATCCTGGCCCTGGCTAGGTCCCATGCAAGAGGCAACCAATTGATGTGGCTCTCTCACATTGATGTTTCTCTCTCTTTCTTTCTCTTTCCCCCTCCCTCCCACTCTCTCAGAAAAGCAAGGGGAAAAAATATCCTCAGGTTAACAATGTAAAAACTTAAATTTGCATGTTTACCAGAAAACAAATTTGGCCTGAGAAAAAATGAGTGGTAAACATCAGAAATGGGACAATTTCTTATCTTCTACAAGCGTTCATGTTCCCTTTAAAATTAAGCATATGTTAGAATTGGTCAGATATTAATTATTCAAATGCTAAATGGCTTAGAAAAGAAAATGTAGTGTTTTATGAGTTTGTTAAAAGTTATAAAACTGTTTTTGAGAATTTTCTATCAAATTTATTACCAAAACTACCTTCCACTTTAATATAAGAAAGGGCTTCTTTGAATGAAAATATGCCATCAATCCAGAAAGTGTGCATATGGACACGTTTATGTATTAATGAGAGTAATTTAAAAATTCAAAATTATCTGATCTCTCCCTGGCCGCTTTGGCTCAGTGGTTAGAAGGGTCTCCAGTTGATTCCCGGTCAAGGGCATGTACCTCAGTTACAGGTGCATTCCCTGGTTCTGGCTTGTGTGTGTGTGTGTGTGTGTGTGTGTGTGTGTGTGTGTGTGTGTGTGAACCAATTGTAAGTCTCTCTCATAACGATGTTTCTCTCTCCACCATCCTCCCTCCCTTCCACTCTCTCTAGAAATTGGTGGAGAAAATGTCCTCAGGTGAGAATTTTTTTAAAACAAGTAAAAAAATTATCTGATCTCTATTGATTATAGATCCTTTTTCTCTAAGGTCTCATATTTGTAAAAATAGCATTGACTTTTTATTTGATACAATCTTGAAGTTGTCTGCTACCTAAAGATTATCTATAATTGATGCTTTAAAAATGAGAAAGATATATAATCAACCATACCAAATCACTTGGTCTATAAGACATACGGAAAGTTTTAACAATGTTTACTTTTTTCAGGGCTAAGTCTAACTGGAATTTATTTTTTAAAACAACAATTGATTTAAATTTTTGAAACAAGAAGCATCCTCTTAATGGAAAGCTGTATTTAATACAAAGATGAAATATTATGTGAGTAGTGTAGTTATTTTGCAAAGATTAGAATCTTTTTTAAAACCATAGATATTAGTGGTTGTTTTCATCATATACAATATAAAATGAACAATGAAATTTAATTAAGAAAAGGATATTGCACCTTTTCTTATTTAGATATATCAGTTTCTCATTAACTAGGCAAAAATTAGAATAGTCTTTTTTTTATCACTACTACCAAAATATACAATAGGATTTGTAGGAAATGCCCCCTGTTTCCACCAGGGCTACCTTTGTCCCAGATCTTACTCCCATTTGGACAAATACTTCTGCTGCTGAATGGCTTTCATTTGCTCCTCAAGATCCATTCCCTACCCTTTTCCACCCCAATCTGTCCCCCATGAGGCTGATTATTATGCTTTGCTTCAAACAGATTTCCTTGCGCTTTCGCTTCCTGTTAAGTTCAGCCAAAAGGAAGCACTAGAGGAGATAAGGGGGTGGAAGGAGAGAGAGGTCAGTGTACTCATTCCTATGGCTTTCTCCAAGGAGTCTGGTTTCACAATGGCTGTTACTATAAGCTCTTTCCTAAGCTTATAGGTCTTTCTAGATTTCAGTAACTTCTTGTCATTGTTCTTTTAGGAGTGTTTGTGGCTTCCTGCTGTTGCCAACGCTAGGGCTGGTTTCCCTTGATCCTGCTCACACCCATGTAAATAGCCCAGTAGTTAAACTATCTGGAATCACCCCTTTGGGTGTACAGTCAAACTTCATTTCTCAAATGTCTTCCATCTCAGACAACTAGGTTCTCTACCTAAAGATGTTCACAGAAAAAAAATGTCTAGGCATTTGAACAAAACTTCAGTTCTAGACCTGACAACCCTTTCATGCTGATACATCAGCAAGACAATAACCATCGCTCAGGCCACAAACAAAGAAGATAATTCAAGTCAGTTTACCCTTACGCCTCGTGTTGTTAACATCTCAGGAAATTGGGCTGTGAATATTTTTGTGGGTTTTTGTTTTTTTTTCTTTTGTTGCTGGCAAAATGAACGATTAGCAGAATTTAAAAACAGAAGGAGGCCATCAAGAGTGCTAGTGCTGCTAAAGGTATGAAAAAAAAACAACACAACTATCACAGGCAATTACAGAGGTAAAAAAAACTTGATCTGGATAAAGGAAAAGCTGTTAGCAGGTGACAGCATTTCAGAGGCAGTGATGTGTGAAAGAGCAAAGATGCCATATGCTGACCTTCTGAAAGACACCCTTGGAATGAAAGCTGAAAGTGATTTGTTTAAGGCTGGTAGAGGGTGGTTTGATAAATTTAAGAAAAAAAGTGTTCGTTTATAGATTAAACAGTACATTAGACATGTACTGTATATAAGAAAGGTTAAAACGGAATCATTTGGGGGTCTGGAATGAATTAATGCAATTTGCAATATTTCTAACGGGAAAACATGATTCGGTTTTTGAACAAATCACTTCTAGAATAAATCACTTCCAGGACAAATTAAGTTTGAAAACTGAGGTTCACTGTACTCTCTGTTTCCTTCCAGAATCCTGGCTGATTGACTGACTCATCTGCTCCCTTGCACCTGATTACTTCATTTCTTCAGAGTTCAAGTTGTTTTAGGGTCTAAAACATTGTAGATTTCTCTGTCATTCCTCACTTCCAATCTGCTCTTCCTTGTGTATTTCCTATATGAATTAGTGGCCCTGTCACTCTCCACATCTCTTAATTCAGAATCCTAAAAAGAGTTTGTAACCGGTTTTGTTTTTTTTTGTATCAACATGGCTGGGCTAGAGTATGTAATTATTCAATCAAACACTAACTAGGTTTTCCGGGAAGGGTTTTTGTAGATGTGATTAACATCTACAATCAGTTGCTTAAGTAAAGGACATTATTTTAGATAATCTGGATGAATCTGATCCAATCAATTGAAAGGCCCTTAAAAGTGGAATTGAGGTTCCCTGAGAAAAAAAGAAATTCTGCCTGTGGACTGTCAGTGTGAGTTCCTGCCTGAGAGCTCCCTGACTGCTCCTCTGAGGGTCTGCTCTATGGACTTCAGCATTGCCTATCTCTCCCCTCCACACTTAGACACCATGTCTTGAAAATGAATCTTTATTAATGCTTCATAAATTTATCAACTCCTTTCGTGTTGACAGCCTCAGTTTAGCTTCAGCCCTTACCTTGACTGTAGCAACAGCATATTACCAAAAATACATCCCTGTTTTAAGTTTTCCTCATCTCCAACCATTGTAAAGTGCAAGTCTTATTATATCTCTTCCCTACTTAGAACACTTCATTGGTTCTCATCACCCACAGCATGAAGTGCAAAGTTTCTTAGTGCGAAATATAAACCCATTCATGACCTAGTCTCTTAATTGGCTGGTTCCTCCCACTCACACACTGATTGCTGAAGCAACACAGAACATGATACCTTCTCTACGCCTTTATACATGCTGGGTCCTTGGTGGGATGATGTTTGCTCGTTTTTCTCCTGGTCTGCTTGATAAACTCTTTTTCACCCTTTAAAACCTAGCTCAGGAGCATTTGAGATCCTGCTCCCTGGCATATTTCTTCAGTTTGACTCAAATAAACTCATAAAAATTTTTTAAAAACCCAAAAAACAGAAAAACCTAGCCCAATGTTACATCCTCCTGGAATTGTTTCTAAACCTCAATGGATATATTTCATAGTTTAATTAAAATATTAAAAAATCAGAATTTTATATGTTTGAGCTTCTCTAATTTATGTCATTAGAAAACAATGCAACTATTCACAGTATATATTTGGCAACGATGAAAACATAAAAACTTTTTGAGTCTATCAATTGTTGAAAAACTTAAAGATCAATTTTAAATTCTTTCACATTGTGCTACGGCTATGGCTATCTGCACCTGAGCTACTTTATCCCCATAAATTCTAATGGGACTGATTGGTTTTACAAACTTTATGACCAATAACTCATTAATATGTGGGAATTGAACACTAAAAGCTGCACTACACTTTGATTTCAAATATAAGCTGAGAAACTGCCCAGAAATGAGGCAAATGGCACATCGCTATGAGAAAGAATAAATGTTGGAGTCAGGAGAGGAACCCTGTTGTTAGAAAAAAAAGAGCAACATATGCTACAAATTAAAAAAAATGCATCCTTTGTTAAAATTAGTGAGTGTGTTATGGATCATTTCTAAATAGCATAAATTCAAAATGTTTTTATTGTAATTTCTACTGATATTATAAACAGACTTTGACATTATGTTTGAGTTATATAAACAAATTAATTTTTTGTACCTTAAAGTGCATAAACAACAGGTTTAGGAATTGACACAATGAAGAGCACTTGGAGGTCCTAAAAGATTTTTAACATGTCTAGACTATAACTAAATCATTTCTTTCATAGCCAAAAGAAAAATCTTAAGAAAATTAATATGTACCATAAGTTCACATGTAAATGTTTGTTCCATTAGGAGAAGTATATGAACAGTGCCCATTAAGAGTTTATAATTGCAGAAATATGGAAATGTGAATTTCATAATTCACATTATGATACTGTGTGCAATCTAATTTTAGGATAAGAAATTAGAAAGTTGCCTCTGTGTCCACAAATCAAAAACACACAGTTTTCTATACAATGAAATAAACTACATTTTAAAATATACGTTATATTTCGCCCCTCCCCCAATGCTATTTTCATTTAAAATGAAAAATGTAGACCATAACCATTTAATTTTTCATGGATTGGCTCTTTTGCAAAAACCTTTGGCTCCCCACTGAGTTATATACAAATGAGCAAATGTTCAAGCAGAACCAAATATGCCTCTCAACCGTACGTGCCAATTACCTTATGAACACACTTTAAGTCCTTTCACAAAGAAAAGAAGAAACTTCTTAGGGCTGTGATGACCAATTCAGTTGAATGACAGTGGAAGGATTAGGGTGGAAAAGGAGATAATGTAGCGTTGGCAGGATCGAGCATGCTCAAACTTCCTCTGGCCCACAGTAATTTTCACCCCGATCACAGCTAAATCCTTTTGACAGAAGATTAAGTGTAGGTGGGACATGAAGCACAACAGAGAGCTAAATTTTAAATCAACACACAATGGATCAGGACAGACAAGTGCAAAGTCACCAGGATCTGAGGCCAGCAAGGCTTAACTGTAACCTGACAGAAGGTATTAAAATAGCTAAAGACAGAATTTGTCAGTCAAAAGGATTATCTGTTAGCAATAGAAGCACAGACAAAATGACAGAAAGAGAAATTTTGTCTTATTTGGATGGACAGTCTAATATTTTAAAATTTCAACAGGTAAAAGATAAGAAAAATTGATAGATAAAAATCAGCTGTTTTCTAAAATCTACACGTTAATATCCAGTGGTGTAATATACACAGTTAACTTGAATGCATAACTATGTTTTGGTATGGTCTAAATGTAATTTCAGGGTGTAAGCAATATCAACTAGTACAGTTCCCATTATATGTTAGTTTGACTCTGTTTTCTGGGACTAAGTTTTGAAGTAATTTCTATGGGGTTCTTTTAGATTGGTGACCCCTCCACTAGGCCCTGACCCTTATGTACTCCTGGCTCATCCACCCTTCTACTCTTCAGTTCTACTTCCTTTTTTTATTCTCTTTACCTCCTTTGTGTCCCATTAACATACATTTTTCTTCCAGCCTACTCTTTCCCCTTAATTAAGGGGATATTCCTATCAATTTTCTTTTTGATATTCCTATCAATTCCTATGTAAGATTATTTTTAAAAATTTAACCTCCCAGCATATGTTATTTGATCATACTTCTACCTTTGGTTTTCCAACAGCACCTCGTATGAGAAAATGAGAACCCACTTTCAGGCCTTCTGCCCCCCTTGCCCCCCCAACCTGCCCCCATCTCCAAGCTCATGGAGTATAACCTCTTGAGCGCAACTGGGGGTGGGAGTGAGAGAGGTGATTGTCCTTGATTCATAAATTCTTTGCTGAGAATTTTGGCATCATGTTCATTGCAGTTTTTGTTTTATCTTTTTCTTGTTTGGGTGATAAGGTGACCTTTCTGTAGGTCATCACTGCCTGGTCTGTTTCCCACTTAGGATTGCTCCCCCAGCATTTTGTGGTCTGTGTGTTCCTGGTCTAGGCCAAGAGAATTCTCAGGAAGGCCTCCTCCAGTAGAGGTGGTTGCATCTCTTCTTAGCCCCCCACAGGAACATAAGCACATGGGTAGGGTGGTTCTCAGGGGCAGTTCACCAAAGCCTTCAGGGTGAGTTTAATGGGCTAGTTTGGGGGAGAGAGAGGAGGAAGATGGGGAGGAGCTAATCCAAGTCTTTTTGTACCAAGATCCTCCTCAGCACAGGTTTATATGTCAGCTCAGCACCAGGTACTTCTGTGAGTCAGCTGCCCTCGGCATTTGCAGCAAGATGCTGAACCACTCCCAAAATTTAGGTCACAACCTCCAACCTTATGGGTGATCTCTTGTGTACG
The DNA here is from genome assembly GCF_054644295.1 of Miniopterus natalensis. Taxonomy (NCBI): domain Eukaryota; kingdom Metazoa; phylum Chordata; class Mammalia; order Chiroptera; family Miniopteridae; genus Miniopterus; species Miniopterus natalensis. Next base: position 32,004,708 of record NC_142085.1, on the reverse strand, counting down.
CTCTTCCCACTGGCCTTAGGGAGGACTATTCAAAAGCTGAGGGGCAGAGGAATGAGGGGAGGATAGTTGCTCCCTTACAAACATTAATTTTCTCTGAAGGCTTCTAGCCCTCTTAATATATTCAAAGGGGTTATGTTTTGATAGAAGATTTTCTGCAATGTCTCCTCTTATGAAGTCCCTTGGGAATGAAGGGGTTTACATGACCACTTCTCTGAACTTAAAATGGAACAGAGTCCACAGAAACCTTGGTACCTTCCCATGATTTGTTGGATGGGGCATAGGACAAGGGCATTCTACAGTACCTCCAGGTGTCTTAATCCGTTTGGGCTGCTATAACAAAAATATCAGTAATGAGTGGCTTATAAGCACCATAAATTTATTTCTAAAATTCTGGAGTCTAGGGAGTCCAAGATCAAGGTGCTGAGAGATTTGCTGTCCAGTTAGGGCCTGCTTCTTGGTTTATAGCTGGCTGTGCTCTTGCGGTAACTTCACGTATGGTAAGAGGTCAGGGAGCTCTTTGGGGGTGTCTTTCTATAAGAGCATTAACTGTTCATGAGGACCCCACCCTCATGACCTAAGCACCTCTCAGAGGTCTTACCTTCAACTACCATCACCTTGGGCCTTAATATATAAAGTTGTTGGTGGTTGTGGGGCACATGCAAATATTTAGTCTATAGCATCAAAGAAACAGGAAAGAACTATTTATTGGTTTTCTACATCCTCATGGGACACATTGTAATGTGCACACAAAAAAACCTTGAGGCTCCTAAAGAATCTTAGGGTGAGGAGGAATGTGTCAACTTATTAGGACTGTTTCAGTTTCTAAATTATTCATACTTGGAAATTTTATAAATAAGCATGTATTATTTTTGCAATCATAAACAACCAACAAAGATTATTATTCTTTTTAAAGAACTTTGGTTGTAATTGAAACCTTCCTAGACTTAAGAACATCATTAGGAGAAATGTATTCAGTCTTTGTGGTCTTTTGTATGAATGAATAATACATCCTGACTAGGTGGCAGAATGAAGAAATGATTCATATGCACATCTCTATCTGCCCGGTGCCTCGCTTTCTCTTTTCCCCTCTCCCAATTTCCTGATTCGAACTCCCACTATCCTTGTAACTAGTCACTCTCATCAGCAACATAGGTTTGTAAGGCTTTTCCAGCCTGCTAATCAGGCAACTGCCTAATATTACTCCAGTACTTAGGTGTTCAGAATCAGCAAAAGGGTGAACCTAGTTTATTAAATGGGGTTAATTAAATGTAGAGTACATCAGATATCAAGAAGGTTCAGTTCAGTTGTGGTAAAAGCTCCAATTTTTATAAAATTTAAAGTGCCAGGGAAGATTATGATCTTTAATTCTTTGTCTCACCCTTAACCATAAATTCTCCTTTATGTGCAGAATTAAAAATGGATGTAAGAGAAATTTATTCTACAATGCTTAGACCCCTCAGTGAAATAAACTATTAATAAATGGATTGGAGTAAAAGAAAAATTGGAGAGACTTTTTTCCAGAGAATTGTTGTTGGTCTGTGGATTCCCACCTCTAACCCTAAGGAGTGATGTGTGTACAGGGGGGAAGATTGGGGTGAGATGTTACCATCTAACCCCTTAGTAGAGGAGGCCTCAAAGGAGCTACTTGGAAAATTTGAAATATGGTCCTTGCAACTGAAAGATACAGGGGGTTGGTGCCCAACTCAGGCCTGCAAGAACTACAGCTGACTGTGAAAGGCAGGCTGACTCCCTCAGGAATACCGAAGAGGGCTGATTGCTTTGATAGCAGAACTAGGAAAATGCAGTTACACTGGGATTGGCCTGTGTTCCCAAGGTTGATTGTGTGTGAGGCTATGTGTGATCATTTCCCACAGAAGGGCTTTAGGATATGTGGGGGAACAGGGGGAAACTGGCCCGGGGTGAGACCTCTCCTCCCAGCCAAGTGGGCCTCCAGGAGAGGGTTAGGGGACCTTAGCCGGTAGAGGCAGAAGTACCACAGTGGCTCTGCAGCTGGAGAAGGAATTCCAGATGACTACTTGGAATAGAGATGTGTCTGTTCACTTTAAGGCAACTGTAGGAGAGAAGTGAATATTCCACAGAAGAGTCAGGTGCACCTGCAGGCCAGCATCTGATAGTACCAATTCGTGGTAAAGCTGTCTTCTCCGCTTTCTTCCCTCTTCATTTTGTCCCACGCCTTCCCTGCTACAGGATGCCAGCCTGAAAGAGGGCCTAGGTAGGGCAAAACTTAGCACCATGTAAGTTATGAAGAGATGGTGGGGCTCACTCAAGTTGTGTCTTGATTACCTTACAGTTACCTTTGTTGAATTCAGGGATTAAATACGTACCCACACTCCGGTGGACCCAAGCAGGCGTGCGTTCCCGGGGCACTGCTTCCCTCCGCTTCCTTATGGGCCTGTGGCAGTATCTGTTTTGTTCTCCTATGGATATCACAAAACCCTGCCATTTCATTATATGTTTATAAGCTCAAATACCTTTGGGATGTGAAGTCATCATGGAAATTCACGGACATGTATAGATTCAAATGGAAACACTGTCACAGGGTACCAGTGTCCAGCAAAGCTGTTTTTCAGACTAGGCCTCAATGCCAGCAAATTAGAAAGTCAGTTGGGCCCCCGCGAGAGCCCCTCCCCCCCTTGGAGCGTCAGCCTGGGATCTAGGAGATCGCGGTTGATTCCCCGTCAGGGCGCATGCGCGGGCTGCGGGCTGCGGGCTCCATCCCCAGTCCCGGTGCCCAGGAGCAGCCCGTCAACGACCACTCTCTCCTCCTTCATGTTTCTCTCTCTCTCTCGCTCCTTCTCCCTTCCTCTCTCTGAAATCAATAAAGATATATTTTTTTTAAAAAAGTCAGTTGGGTAACTGGTCACCTTTGTCCCGAGTCAGCCATTCCTGGAACCTGGTGAGGCCTACTAACCACACCACTGTGCCTCGGGCACTAGGGACAAAGTTCCTCCAGGGAGGCAGCGGGGCCACCTAAAGTTGGCGTGGATCTCAGATACACTCAGTCCCGCCCTAGTGGGATCTCCGGCTTTTCCTGTAAATCAGCTTAGGCCGCATTAACCAGGATTTCAAAAGGCGGCGTTGCTGTGAGACATCCTCGCTTAGGCTGTCGCATCACCTCGGAAGCCTGCAGCGCGGTGACGTCACGGTGACGTCAAAGCGTCCCGGCGCGCCCTGGCCCCCAGCGGTGCCCGCCGCTCCGCCTCCCGCCAGGCCCAACGCCAGGGGACGCTCGAGGGCAGGGTCTCCTTGGCAACCACTTGCCCCGCCTTCTTCATCCCTTTAACCTTTAGGGCGCGCGGGCGCCGCGTCCCGCGCACTCTCTGCTCCCCCCCCCTTTCCTCACCCGCTGGGCTCGGAGCCGTCCGGGCCGGAAGCGAAGATGGCGGCGGAGGCTGCCAGCGCGGCTTCCGCGGAGCTGGTGATCGGCTGGTGCATATTCGGCCTCTTACTTCTGGTAGGAGAGGCGCTCGGAGTTTTCCGGTGTTTGGACGACCGGGAGAGAGGGAGGGGCCGGCCCCGCCGCGGCTCTCCGGGCGCCGTGGACCCTCCCGCCCCGCCTTTAGCTTGGACAGTTGGGGGCCGAGGGGCGACTCCTCCGCGCCGGGAGGGGGCGGCGCTGGGGCTGGGGTCTGGGTGCTGGCTCCCGGCCGCTTTTGCTGTTTTTCCAGGTGACGTCTGCTGTCGCAGGTTTCCTTTCTCGAAACCCTTGCCCGCATCCCTGACGGGGGCCCTGGGCCCTGGGGCGGGTGGAGTTGGCGACGGAGGGCGGGGGGTTGAACGGGAAGGGCAGGCCGCCCTGGGACCCTGTGGGACGGGGCCCGTGGGGTGGGGCAGCGGCCCCTGGTCTTCGCGAGCTCTGTGGGCGCTGGCGCTCGCTCAGAACGCGGCCTCTCCGCTCCTCTTTGCCCGGTTCCCCACCTTGGGGGCACTGAGTCCCCAGCCTTCTCAGCCTTCTCATTGTGCGATTGTCTTGGTGACACGACTTGTTCGTTCTTACTTCCAGGTTTCACATTCGTTTCCAGTCTGTTGGTAGGTGTAGAAAGAACCCTGTGTGGGGCAGGCTGTGGCCCTCCTGCCTGCCAGTGTCGGGGGTGTATTACCACCTATCCGACCTCAGGCGCCTTCTTTCCCAGCCGTCTTATCCCTGCTCATCCCATGAGCACAACGTGGACACTAAGGGCCCTGATGACCTAGTTTTTAATTCTTTCCCTGTATTAAAACCCTTGGGCTATTTTGTGTGGGATTTCGATTTGTTTCTCTTCCCACTCTTCCCCATTCACAGCTCATTGGTCTTCGTTCAACCCTGTTGTTGCTTCAGTCCCGAAGTGTTATAGCCACTTTGCATTTTGAAAACAAGTACAAACAAAAATCAAACATTTTTTTTATCTTCACTTCTGGAAATCAAGCCTTGTTTAATTTTACTTATTAGATGCCACACGGTGTCTACAACCCATGTAATATGTTTTGCTAGTAAATGTTGCAGCTCCACCAGAAACTACCAAAATAAGAAAAAAAGGGAACACTTAAGAAAAGGATTCTCTTGCTACTTTTGCTTTCGCAGAAAATAGTACTGCCTTTATAGGGTGACGAAGATGGGAAATGGAAACCCTAAAGCTTGGCTGTGGCCTGCAGTGCCGGTCCAGTCCTGTACTTTGAGAGTTCACTGGCTTTTCTAGACCGTCATATTCATTTGGTTTAGAAGAAAAACAAGCATGTAACCAGTATCAAAGTCTAGTGGGAGTATCTTGGCAGTTATCAATTAATAAACATTTTGCATATAGCAGTTGTGCTGTAAACTGTAGGAGGATGCAAACAAAAGAAAATGTGGCCTTTAAGAAGACCTGGAGATAGGTAGGAAAACAAAAATTATTGAAACAGCTACTTTAAGTACTGAAAACCAAAGTATGATTTTATGAAATAGGACTCTAGGGAATAGAAAATAATTTTGGAAGAAAGTGTAATTGAGATAGACTTTGGATAGATGAAGATGGGAAGGCACTTAAGTTGATGATTTTACTGTAGGAACAAACTAAAATGAGAAGAATTAAGGAGTTTGCAACTGGATGTTAAAGTAGAAAAAAAATAGGAATCAGGATAATTGTTTATTTTTCTGCAGATCTCTTTAATTCCTGGTTTATTAGAAGAGAGCTGGATTTTCATGTCTGCTTCTGCATTTAGTCTTTTGAGATACATTATTTTGGTTGAAGTATATGAAGACAGTCCAGTTGTAGTGATAGTTAGAAGCAGAGGAGTATTTTTTAGATAATTGTGGATGTTGTTCTTTAATACTACACCAAAACTCAGTAACAGAAGCTTCTTAAAGGTTACTTGCAATATGGAATCTGAAACCCTATCAATGAACTTTTTGTTCTGTTTCATTAAGGTACATTGGTTCATGTTGTACACTGAATGGATCTTTTCACCATGCATGGTTTAACATGATGCATTTGGTCACTTAGAAAAAACACTGGTTCACTGAATTATGCAGATCTTCCAAATATGGATATGTTTCATTAGATAATACCAAAATTTCACATTCATTAATATTACTGATCTTGTCAGAAGTAATCCCAGAAATAACTATTGAGAAACAGTCACTCTTAGTTTTAGGTACTAGTTTTCTAATATTCTAATTTTTATTTGAAAGCTTGAATTTTATCTTTGGCAACAGATGTGGTCAGTTGCTTTCCTTGAAGTGATAGGCTCCCTTTATTCATTTCAACAAAATCTGCCAGATAGCCAAGTCTGAATAACCATAGTCGTTCAGTTGTGCTTTCAAGTAAAAATGATGTTTCTTGCAAAGAGTGCCTAGTTTAGCTTCTAACTTGTACATTTAACTATTGAGGTACCCACCTTTCCTGGAGACAGCCATCACACCTTGGTTCACAGCAGCAGAACTTAAATGCATACCTCACATTTTCCCACACAGAATATTAAAAAGACTTGAGTTGAAGTTTAATAAAGTTAGTTTGTATTGCTTTTTTGAGCACAGTCAGTTAAGTTGTCTTTGTTATTTTCCTCTTCTGTGAGTATGTGACGGTGAAGAATATAACTACTGGTGCAGTTTGGTGCCATTGTCTGGACTCATGCTTAATTTGCCAGAAGTTTTACTCACCATGTCTTATGCACCATGAGTGCGGATACCAACATTGGGGAAAAGGCAAATGATATTTTAGTATCGTTATGAGAATAATTTTCGAATTGCAAATCCTCAGAAAGGGTTTTGGGACTGCCTGGGGTCTTGGGGACTTAACACTTTGAGAACTGCTGCCAGTCATCTAAAGAATCAGAACACTAAAATTGACAACTTCTGTAATCTTGGGCAAGTGGAGTGGATTTCTTCTGCCACATAAGGAATTTTTAGATCTAGTTCCTCCAAGCTGATTATCTGTGTTTACTATATCACATTCAGACCCTTCTTCCTAGTCTCCCCAAGATCCTCAATTTGCCTTACACCACCTTTCAAATTGCGTTCCCCATTACTATACAACACTGTCTCCATTTCTGTAAAGCAAGTTTACTCTTGTTACTCAAAAGTGAGGGCATCGCCTGGGAACTTGCTAGAAGTAAAAAAGCATAAGACCCCAGTCCTACTGAATCATAATCTGCAGTTTAACAAGATCCCAGACAGTATGTGTGCTAATTAGTTTAACAAACATTCATCTATTCTCATTCCTACCTCTGTCCCAGTGGCTCTCAACCGTTACTGCTCATTAAAAACAACTTGGGAGTTTTAAAAAACCCTAAAGCCCACACTGTTTTAATCAGAATCCCTTGGGAGAGGTTGGGGACTGCTCTAAACCTTTCCTTATAATTGTTAGCAAATTATATGTTAGTTTTTTTTTATGAACTGCTCTAAGACATTATTTTATATGACATTTAATAATAATTGTTGATATTTGTTAATCAGTTACTATGGCCAGGCACTGTGCTAAACTCTTTGCATCTCATTTAATCCATTTAACCTGCTATAAGAGTATTCTTATTCCTATTTTATAGATGAGGATTTTGGTTTATTTTATAATATAACTACTGATAGATTTACCCCACATAAACAAAAAAGCTCTTTGGGGTTCTCGGTTTTAAAACTGTAGAGGGATCCTGAGACCAAAAAGTTCTGGAACCTCTGGCTTAACAATTTTTGCCTGGGTTGCTCTTCCATGAAGGTGTATGTGGTATTGGCAAACTATTGCCTATGCAGTAGTAATAACTCACTTTAAATTTTGTAAAAGTGTGGATCTTATTGAAACCCTACAAAAAGTTTATTGAACACTTTGTGCTAGGTACTGCTAAGGATAGGAAGATTAGAAAGATAGCTTCTAATGACTTCAAAATAACTTGAGGAATGTTTAAAACGTGTGAATGTATTTAAAAACAAACCATTGAAATATTAATATAAAACATTTTTTGAAGCATAATTCCTCCCCCCCGCCCTGCCTGGTGTGGCTCAGCAGTAGAGCAGCAGTCGAGGATCCAGGAGATCGAGGTTTGATTCCCGGTCAGGGCACATGCCTGGGTTGCGGGCTCGATCCTTAGCAGGAGTTGTGCAGGAGGCAGCAGATCAATGACGACTCTCATCATTGATGTTTCTATCTCTCTCTCTTCCTCTCTCTGAAATCAATATATATATATATATATATATTTTTTTTTTTTTTTTTCTAAAAAGAAAAGAAAAATAATCCCCCCCTGAAAAATGAGTAAACAGTTAAAATCGTTTGGGCGTAGGGTGTTTTTTGTATTGTTTGTCTGTTTTTGCTTCAGTATTCAGATTTCAAAGTCTACATTCCCTTCTCACTTTATTTTTTCCTGATGTTCAGACCCAATTGAAATGTTAGTAATATGTTAGGAATTTATATGCAACAACTTGGATGTATTTCACATGCATTATGTTTAGTGAAAAAAGCCAGGCTCGAAAATGACATACTATGTAGTACATTATGGCATTCTAGAAAAAGCAGAAGATACAGGAACAGATAACAGATAGTGGTTGTCAAGGGACAGAGAGTGAAGAGAAGGGCCAACCACTAAGCTGCAAAGGGGATTTTTCTGCATTGATGGAGCTGTTCTTATATCTTGGTGGGGGAGGAAAATTTGGAAGCTGTGAAAGTAGTGAAGTATATACTAGTTAGGTGGATAACTAGGATACTCAGAAAGGAAACAACAGTTGAATCTGTTGAAAAGAGTGAAAGGATAAAATAATGCCTTTGTCCTAGAGGTCTTACAGACCTTATTTAAAATAGGGGTTCTCGAGTTTGGCTCAGATTGGAATCCTCAGGCATTTAGAGTGTGGATACGTGGAGGAGCCTCACTTTCTGATTGAACTGACTTGGGGGGAGGGCATAAGGGTGTTTAAAAACTGCCCAGGTGATTCTAACACATAGCCAAGGTTGAGAACAACTGATTTAGTATATATCTGCAATCTCCTATAATTGAGCACAGCAGAGGTTCTCAAAATGTAATCCCTGGACCAGCAGCAGCCTCACCTGGGAAGTTGTTACGAATGCAGATTTTCTGGCCCCACTTCAGACCTGAATCTGAAACTCTGGGAATGGGGTCCAGCAGTCTGTGCTTTAATAAGTATTCCAGGTGATTCTGATGTTACCTACACTTAGAGAATCAGGAGGCTGAAGTCCTATACTCTGTGTTAACCAGTAGAAAGGCATTGGTAACTATTAAGAGTTCCTGCTTGATTAGAGGTGTCAACCTCAGTACCTCTCTGAGTGTACTTTTTTCACTGGAAAGTTCCTTGCAATGCACATGTATCCATTTTCAGTGTGCACTTCTTTTTTTGGTTTAATTATCTTTAAAATTTGAATTATAGTGTAGTGTGTCATAGTGATTATTGGCAGTTAGTCTTTAGCTGAATGGTACTCTTGAACTGTCATAATGGGGCAGAAGTTAATTGCAATTCAAGTTATATTCTGTGATGTTTCAGTAGAATAGAACATCCAGTTATAGCTCCTTTAGGTTGGAGAGCTCTATAGAGGAAAAGTATTCAAAACTTGTTTTAACTATCACATTATGTGGAACCATTAATAGTTGAATTGTGTTTTGTGAGGATATATGTAACAGCACTGCTGTTGTTAACTTTTACTAGTTTTTTTGTCTTTGCACCTAAGTGAGGTGGTTCTGCATTCATAAAATACACTTTGAAATTATCAATCTTAAGTTTTTAGTAAGGGATAGTGGACCTCTTTTACACATCAAGTTTCCCATTGGAACTTTCAAACACATGCTAAAAATCTGTTTTAGAGAATACATAGAGCAATAACAACATTTCTTTTTGTTCTATTTCAGGCTATTTTGGCATTCTGCTGGATATATGTTCGTAAATACCAAAGTCGGCGGGAAAGTGAAGTTGTTTCCACCATAACAGCAATTTTTTCTCTGGCAATTGCACTTATCACATCGGCACTTCTACCAGTGGATATATTTTTGGTTTCCTATATGAAAAATCAAAATGGTACATTTAAGGTAATTATTATACTATGCAATTTTATTCCCTCATATTCTTGGCAATTAAGTGCTTAAGTTTAGCAGTCTAGTATATATTGTGCTTTATTGTTGTCTCGGAATAAATGAGAGTAGAAATGCAGCAGAGGGCCTGAGAACGTGACAACTGACATGAAAGACTAGAAACAGACTATTGAGTGACATAGAACTATTTGACAACCCTCCAGATTTGAAGAATGCCTTTTGTTTATTGTAGTAGGTTATATTTTTGTGTTTCTCATAGCTTGAAGTTTATGTGACTTGATTTACATTAATTCACTAAATAATTTAGAAGGACTTTTGTTAGTGGCAGGTCAGAATCTTAATCTTTATTTCATAATGAGTACTTTGAGTCAGTATGGTATAGTGAAAAGACCACTAGGCTGGGAATTATAAGAGCTGAGTTCTAGTCTTGGCTCTTAACTGTTTGGCATGTAACTTTGGCAAAATCAGTTAACTTTTCTAGTCTTCACATTTCTCCTTTTTCTGGGGGGTGGGGGGAATTGTCATTTTAATTTTTTTAAATTTTTTTATTGTTTTTTAAAATATATCTTTATTGATTTCAGAGAGAGGAAGGGAGAGGGAGAGAGAGAGATAGAAACATCAATGATGAGAGATTCATTGATAGGCTGCAGCCTGCAACCCAGGCATGTGCCCTGACCGGAAATCGAACTCTGATCTCCTGGATCCTAGGTCGACTCTCAACCTCTGAACCATGCCCGGCCGGGCAGAATTCTCATTTTTATTTATTTAAAAAACTTTTTTATATATCTTTCTTGATTTCAGAGAGAGGGCAGCAGAGGGAGAGAGAGATAGAAACACCAATGATGAGAGAATCATTGGGGATGGAGCCCGCAACCCGGGCATGTGCCCTGACAGGGAATCGAACCCAGATCGCCTGGATCCTAGGTCGATGCTCAACCGCTGAGCCACACCCGGCCAGGCAGAAGTCTCATTTTTAAATGAAGGGTTTTGGACTGGAGGATTTCTGAGTTCCTTTTCTATTATGCAGATTATTTTAAGTTTCTTATTAAGTATAAGCTTTAAGTATAAGCTTCTATGAGGCAGGAACTGTGTCTTATTTATTGTTGTATGCCCAGTGTCTAACATACATGTAGATACTTAAGTATTTGAATGAAATATTATTTTAATTATCTCAATAATGCATGGTTCCAAAATAAGTTCCTAAATTCAGCCAACTGGGTTTAAATAATTTGAAACTGTTTTTGTGGTTAGATTTAGATATATTTTGATTTCTGTGAAAACTATAGTTATTTTCTGCAGGTCTTCATTTAGCAAGTTTTTAATTGATCCAAACTAAAAACAATATGTGCCAAAGACTGTATGAACTTATACCTGTTGAATATTTACTATGTATCAGACCCTGTCCTAATGGCTTACATGTATTAACTGCCTTTAATCTCCCAAACAACCCTATGAGGGTAGATAGTATTATCCATGTTTTTATGGACAAGAAACCAAGGTTTGGTATAGACATAGCCTGTCTATAGCTCATAAGTGCTGTAACTAGGATTTGAAGCTCTGCAGTCTGGCTCCAGAGCTCTCTGTTCACTAGGATCTTTATCTCTATCTATATCTTAGTATTCATTATCTCTTGTATAATTATTATTTGAGTAGGATATTTTTAGTTTTGAATTTAGAATATTTGATTTGTTTAGATTTTGTGGGAATATGTTTTCATCTTGAAATTTCTCAAGTAAGTGTTTTCATGAAAGTATGAACTTCCATTTAGATTATGTACTAGTTCTGGGACCATGCTTAATTTAGTAGTATTCACTTTCTGGGTACTAGTTTTTCTTTTGTTTTGTTTTTGTTTTTTAAATCCTGAGATTATATTATACTTCTTTGACCAAGACTTTAAGAATTCACCCACTTAAAGAAGCAAAAGTATTACCTATAAAAATTTAGGGCACTTGTTTTATTAAATGTTCCCTAAGAGAAAAAATGTGTAACTGTAGTCAGAGTGCTTATTTTGTATTTGTTAAATCTAAACGTGGCACCATTAGTTAGAAGGGAAAAATTCCATGGTAATGTATTTCCTCCATTTTTAAAAACTTTCTTCTTCCATTATTAAGGGGTTATTTTTTTTCAGCAATTGTGTGTTCTCTTTTATTCCTACTCTTCATTTACCTAGTTGTCTCTATTTAGTTTTGTTTGTTTTTAGCCAGCTTAGTGCTTAGATAATGTATCAGTCTTTTCCCCCAATATTTTATACTTTTTCTTTTTTAATGTATATTTTAAAATATCCTTTGTTTCCCTTTCTGTTTCTTTCCTTTTTTTGAGGGGAAGGGGTTAAATTCACAAGGGTTTTCATTTGAAGCTGGCTTATGCTAATTCAAAAGTAGAACTGAAAAGATTTTTGAAAAACTTTTTGCCAGTAGGTTGTAGAATGTATTTTCTCTAACGTTATTGAAGAATTCATGTGAAGTGATTAGTGAAAGATAAGTGCAAGTACTTAAGAATTAGTTCTTCAGACTTTGTGCCACAATCGTAAATTTAGAGAGAAAATATGCAACAGTGGCTGTAATATATCTGACCCTTATTAGTTAGGATAAATGTGTAAGATATATTGTTTTTCATGATGAATTATATTGTATCCTAAGTTTTACAATGTGCATTTCTTACTCCTAAATAAATACATGTACTCTCTAACTTTCTCGATGTCCACCTCAAATATTGAAGCCTCTAAAGTGATTATGGCCTTGCTTATAAGGTAAACTCCAGGTGTCAATGATGGCTATCATTTGGCTGAGGAACAGAGAGTGCTCAGGCTTTTCGATCAGTAGGCAGTCCACAATACTTTCTTGATTTTGTCTTAGTTACCTACCTTCCTAGCTATCTCTGCCTTCTTTTGTCAAGGCCATGTTGTAATAATGTTCAAGTTGTTCCCTCTGACTTTTGTTCAACACATGGCACTATGAATAATTTTAGCCAGAAAATTTTTTATTTTTAGTTTTTTCGTTTGTGAAACAGTTAACTTTATAGAATTAAAAAAAACAACTTTAGCCTGTGTCACTTAGTTGGTTGGGTGTTGTCCCCTGCATCGGAAGGTTTCGGGCTCGATCCCTGATCCCTGGTAAGGGGTCCTACAGGAGGCAGTTGATAAATGTGCTCTCACAGCGATGTTTCTCTCTTCTCCCTTCCTCTCTCTCTAAAAGTCAAACTATTCTTTAAAAAAAAAAAAAAAAAAAGAATAGCTAGAAGTATTTTATTGCATTGTCTTGTGTAGTTGGCCAGTAGCTATATACACAAAATGTACTAATCGAAGAAAATCAGAAATTGATAGTAATGTGAACAAATATTCTTTATTTTATACAGTGTGTAAAATTAAAATAAAATTAGTAGATAAGGTATGGCATCAAAACATTAAATTAAAAAAAGTGTTTTTATTGATTTTAGAGAGAGAGGAAGAGAGAAAGAGAGATAGATCAATCCTGTTGCCTCCTGTATACACCCTGACCTAGAATGTAACCGGCAACTCTTTGGTGCACCCAGTGACACCCAACCAACTGAGCCACACCAGCCAGGGCCACTTAATGTTTTGACAGCTAAAATATTCATATCTTACTCCCTTCTCCCAATGATTAATCCCTTTATGGCCTATTTTGAAAAATCAGGATTGAACTCTCTCCTAGTGCTTCAATCCTACTCTCAAATTGAGGTAGTTGTATCTTGAGAACTTTGTACTTTTTATTGCACCTAAATATTTTCATTCACTTAATATTTATTAACCATGTAATATGTACCTGATGAATTTGAGTGCTGGAGATTAACGATTAAAACAAATGAGGCTGTGCTCTCATGGAGCTTACCTACTGTAAAACCAGACCAACAGTAAACAACAAAACAAGCTAACTTCATAGTGATAAATTCTATGAAGAAATATGCTAGATTGATGTGAGAGTGTAATTAGTTGTGGGTAATTTAGATAGGAGGATTTGAAGGCCAAATTGCTGAGGTAGGCCAGACTGCTGAGGTTACTTGAGACCTGAATGAGGAGAAGTCAGTCAGGTGAAGAGCCAGAGGGAGTGCCTTTAGGGAGAAAGAATCAACAAATATAGAGGCCCTTTGGCAGGGATGAGTTTGGCCTGTTTGGCTGAAGTAGGGTGTTGGAACTTGTGCTTTGATACTAGCTGAGATCAAGATTGTTCATGACTTTTAAGTCATGTTGATGAGTTTAGATTTTTTTCTAACTGCAATATGAAATTAATGAAGGTAAAAGATAAAGGTGGCCCTGCCAGTGGGAAGCCCAGCAGTTGAGCATTGACCTATGATCCAGGAGATTGTGGTTTGAGTCCCAGCCCGGGTTACTGGCTCAATCCCCAGTAGGGGGCGTGCAGGAGGCATCCGATCAATGACTCGTAACTAATGTTTCTACCTCTCTCCCCGCCTCCCTTTCTCTGGAATCAATAAAGACATATTTAAAAAAAAGAAAAGAAAAAGATAAAGGTGGGTTGGATTTGAGTGGTGCTAGTAGAGAAAAAATGATTAAAATTGATATATATTTATATTTTGGAGGTAGAACTGCTTGAATTTGCTAAAGGATTAGATATGGAGGGTGAAGGAAAAACAAAACTGAAGCATAGATGCCTAGGTTTTTGTACACCTTGAAGAAATAGGGAAGCTTGGAGGAATAACGGTATATGCATGCACATGAACAGGAGAGGGAATATATTAGAAAGAGTTGTAATTAGGGTAAGTTACCATCAAAGTTCCTGTTATATGTTTTCAAGTGGAAGTGTCAACTAGAGAGTTGAAGCTTCAGGGAGACTTTAGAGTTGGAGTGAAGTATTTGGACGTCATCAGCATATGGATGTTGTTTAGAGCTATGGACTGACCAGTAATTGGGGAGACTGAGTAGTCAGAGAAGGCATTGGACCATGGATTAGAGTGCTCATTATGTAGAGGCCAGTTGAAGGGGAAAGGCTGTAACCTAAGAGTTAGGAAGAAAGACAGAAGAGGGAGGCTATGACAATCAGAAGAATGTGTTTCAGGAAGAGAGAATGATAGCTTTTTCAAAGAGAAATGAGAGAGGTAGAAAAGTGACTGTGGGCTTTGGTCAGTGGTAACCAGAGAGCATGAGGAGTAATTTCAGTGAGGCAGTGGGGTTGTCAGGTTGGAGTGGGTTAAATGTGGACTGGGAGGGAATGCTGACAATTTTTTGGTGAGTTTTGTCCTCTAGGAGAGTAGAGAGTTGGGTCAGGGGAGGTATTTTTATTTGTGGTGGTGAAATGTGGATCTCTTTGTTGTTTAATGGAAATTACTAGGGTTTGTGTACTTAAGCATTCAGTAGAGTTGGAGAAATTTTTGAGAGCAGAGAGAGGTTATTATTGCAGGTATGGTATCCTTGAGAAGGCAAAGGGGTTGAGGTGGGAGTGTCTCAGTGAAAGGATTGGTATGGGCACCTAGAAGAAGGAAGACCTAACAATTGAATACAGGTGGAATTTAGGTTTTAGATTCGGTAGTAAGTTGAGTGAGCTCTGTTCTTTTGGCTTCAAATTATTTTAGAGACCTCTAAGTTAGTGTTTTTCAACCATTGACATTTTGTGCTGGATAATTCTTTGTTGTGGGGGATTCTTCTGCAGGTTGTAGATGTTTAGCAGATCCTTGCCTCTACCCACTACATGCCAGTAGCATACTGACCTCCCCCAACCCCATGTCTGCAGACATTGTCAAATGTTCTGTGGGGGACAAAATCACCCCTGAGTGAGAACACTGGTGTAAGGTGAGGTTATCAGGTAAAATTGAGGAGAGGCAAATGTATTTTGGGGTTGGACTATTTCAAAATGTCACCTGAAGAATGGGAAAGGGAATTTTATATATGTGACCCATTACATCTTTTTTCCTATGGAATTTATACCCTTTTCCTTTCTTTTGAAATGTTTTTTATTCTCTATTTAGTATTAGTTCTTGGTTGTTTCACATTCCTTCGGGTCTTAAATGACTCTAAAGTTCCTTTTGGTCTCTACTCTGGGAGGGGTGGTTTATAAAATGTATCAAGGGCATAGTAGTTCTCAGAATGTGGAAGAAGGAAGGTTTCATAAACTAAGCTCTTTTGACAGTACATCAGATACCTTGGAGGCAAGACAGTGTATAAAAGCCAAATACACTAATAGTTCTTGAGTGATGTTGTATATTTTACACATAGTTTTAGCTTTAAAATAGTAACAGTAATACTTTCTTTTTGGCACAAGATTTGGTTAAAACAAAAGAACATGGCGGAGTAAAGATACTAAATTTCAGTGAATCATTGGCTTTAAATTACCTTCAGTCTCTCTACATTTAATATTTTTTCTGAAGTTGGGGTCTTGTTCAATTTTAAAGTTTAACTTTTAGGAGATTCTCAGTGGATATGTTAATACCTCTTGGGGTTCTCTTGGAAATTGGTAGGGAGTTTGTGTAGGATAGATGTAATTATGCTGTTTGAAAAAACCTTCAAGTTTCAGAAATCTTTTTAAACTTCTGTTTCGATGTATAAACAATCACTAAAGAAACACAGCTGTTAGGAGCTGAAGCTTTGTTTATGTACGTATTCATTTAGCTACTTGAATCATGGATGAAAAAATGTCCGATCATTGCATAGAATTCTCCCCAGTGCTTTTCCATTCTTATGTACTGAGCACTAACACTTTCTTTCCATTTTTCTGTATATGTATGGGTGTCTCTTTTAGTACATTTTTTAGACAGACTGTCAAAACTGTTGGTTGCAACTTGTTCTGTTTCCCCACACTCAAAATTACTTCATGGATGTTCATTTATGCCAGTTTATATAGATTTCATTGTTTTTAATGTCTATGATATTCCATGTTATGAATCTACAGTAATACATTTCACCATTTCTCCCTAGGCATGTAGATTGTCTTCAGTTTTTGTTTTTTTTAATATTTTAAACAATCCTACCCTGAGTAATGTTGGGTAAAGGGCTCATGGTGAAAAGGTCAATAAACATTACTTTGTTGGGGCTGGAATTTATGGGGATAATGATTAGCAAGCACACAAGTGCTTACATACTTGACATTCTGCAAAGATGTGAGCTTTCTTAAGGTGCATGTACCTCAGCAGAGGTACCTCTACCTCCTTCTCTTATGGGACAAGCAGAAGAGTGACCTTGTGGGTAGATAAAACACTATATACTTGGGTTTCAAGAAGTGTGAGCTTAGATACAAGTTGTTATGGGGCACTAGGACATTCCAGTTGCTGAACACCTAGAAACTTTGGGCTTTTTTTTCTCATGAGTATGTAATTGAGATTGGGTGCAGCTCCTCCTACTGTGTGGGAAGGGGATGCCCCATTTGAGCTAGCTTCTTGCCAGGCAACCCAGTAACAGATCTTGAGGTCATTCAATGGATAGTACTACTCGTCTTAAAACATATCTATGTACATATAGCTGTCCTGATTTATGTGAATCTTTTTTAGGATAGATTCCAACAAACAAGTCTAGGTTATAGACTATCTTTCTTACTATTACTGTGTAGGAGATAGCTTCTCTTCCACACTTTCCACTACTGGATATTATTGTTTTAAATTTTGCCACATAGGTAATCTATTACTATAATAATAGATTTTTATGTTTTCTTAATAAAGTTTAGTAATTGGGTAAATTCTTCATCATCGGTCTTATTTTAAACATTTTCTATGTCTTGTGTTTTTCAGATGACTTTTAGAATCATCATGTCAAAAAAACCCTAGTAATTGGTATTTTGATTGGCAATATATAGTATTTATGGATTAATTAGGAGGGATTTGGTATTTGCAGTCTTTTCATGTGGGAGCATGTGACTTTCCATTTATTTAGATCTTTTTAATAGTCTATAATTGATAGTTTTCATTACATAGTTAACGAATTTTTCATTTACCCTATTAAGTTTTCTTACAGTCTTAATTGCTATTGGAAAAATACTATTTTTATATGGTTTTTGTTTTTATTGATTTTTAGAGAGAGAGGAAGGGAAAGGAATAGAGAGAGAGAAACATCAATGAGAGAGAAACATCATTGCTCTGTTGCGTCCTGCATACCCCCTACTGGGGGTCAAGCCCTCAGCCTGGGCATGTGTCCTGACCTGGAATTGAACTGTGACTGCTTGGTTCCAAGGTTGAAGCTCAACCATTGAGCCACACTGGCCAAGCCAAAAACACTATTTTTTATTGTGCGTTGTATGTCAAGGTTTTGCATTTGTGGTGCTAAATTTGGATTTTCTACATTTTTCTTTTAGGTATTTATCAGTATGAAATTCATAGATATTCACTGTTAGAGGTCTTCATAGGTTAAAAAGTAAAGAAAAAGAAAAGAAATCTAAATTATTTTAGGAGAATTAAATGTGGATACTCTTTCTTAAGAGTCCTTGTAGTGAAGTGGGATGTTGATACTGACTTGAACTTTGAAAGTATATGGAAAAAAATTGACCTACATATACTTAATTTGATCCTTTTTACTTAACAGCAGTCACTTAGACTCTTTAGGTTTAATTTTTCATATGCATAAAATTTAGGATATTCAACAAAAAGACTTGCCATTATACCTCACTTCTGATTTATTAATGTACATATTTTTTATTTGAAAGGATTAATTTGAATGAATTTTCTAAGTTAAGTTACTAATTTAAAGAACACTTATGTGGAATGAATTTGAAGGAGCTTAGATTGACTATTCTTTTAGGTGTTTTTTCCTTTTTATTAAATTTATTGGGGGTGGTACTAGTTAACAAAATTGTACAGGTTTCAGCTGCACAATTCTACAACACTATCATCTGTATACTGTATTGTGTGTTCACCACCCCAAGTCAAGTCTCCATCTATCACCATTTATCTTTTAGGTATTTTTAAATTGGTTTTTTGTTTTTTGAGAGAGAGAGAGAAAGAGAAAGAGAGAGACATTGGTTTGTTGTTCCACTGATTTAGGCATTCATTAGTTGATTCTTGTTTGTGCCCTGAATGGGGATTGAATGTACAACCTTGGTGTATTGGGAACACACACTAACCAACTGAGCTTTCTGGCCAGGGCATCTTTTAGGTAATTTAAAAAGTATATCTATTTTATGCTCAAATATCTTCTTTCTAAAATACAAATCATATTTGTCATTCACTCTGAATAAAAATTCATCACTTAAGACAAAGTCCAAAATACTTAGCATGACTTACTAGTCCTTCAAACCTATTGCCTTCCCCTCCTCCTTCACTCTACCTGCTTTCTCTTCCCTTTCCAAAAGCTCTGGTGAATCTGTTTAGCTTTTTACAGTTGTTTTCAAACTCTCCCATGTATGTTCCTTTCTTCCCTCCTTTATATTTTTTTCTTTGAGAATGACCTCTCTTCCTTCAGCCCTCAGTTTAGAGTTATTTTGGGACACCACCCATGATATTCAGTCTGAGTTAGGTGCCTCCTGTTTTTATGTGTTTCCTTAGATTAGATCTATGTTATCACTTTATCTCAGCATTTACTTGTCTGTCACTTCTTAAAGGCATAGACCATACCTGTTTGAGTTGATAGATTTGTAAGTGATATTCAGTCATATTAATACTTAATTATAATTGTTAAGCAAATGTATGTTTCATTAATATTTCTATTGTTTCCTTTTTGTCCTAGGACTGGGCTAATGCTAATGTCAGCAAACAGATTGAGGACACTGTATTATATGGTTACTATAGTAAGTATCTTTCAGTTTCATTTTTTATCTGGGCTGCTAACCAAAGTATAGAATAAAGCTAAATATAAACTTTTAATTTTGATATTACATTTGAGATTACTGTTCAACACCAGAAATAAGTAACATAGCATTCATTCTCATAATCCTGAAACTTCTTTTACCTACTTTGCTTTATATAGGTTTACTTGTAGCACTTCTTTGTGGAGATTCAGTCCAGTTACTTTAAATTTCAGGTCTCTTCCTTTGTTATCAGTACCAGTTTCCCACTTGCACTCTTGATTTAAAAATTCTGTTTCCTAGCAATTTTTTAAAATATTGATACTAGTAGAGTGTTCTCTCTGGGGAATTTGTAGCATAAACTTTACTGTACTGTACAGAGCCCATTTAATCCAGGGGATTATGGTTGGTTGTTCCTTCTCTTCCTCATTTCCTTTCTCTTCCTTCCCTAATGTTGGATTTTAAAAGCTTCATAATAACCACCTAAATGTCTCCAATTTTTTAACTTAACATAAGACTCGAGTTTTGTTTTGTTTTTCTTGTTGAATATATTACAGATGTCCCCTTTATTCCCTCATTGGTCCCCTCCACCCCGCATCCACCCCACCTCCAGGCCTTCCCCATAGCAATGTCTGTGTCCTTGGGTTATGCTTATAAACATATAAGTTCTTTGATTAATCTCTCCCTGCCCACTCCCCCACCCCCACCTTCCCTCTGAGATCCCTCAGTCTGTTCCATGCTTCTGTGTCTCTGGATCCATTTTGTTCATCAATTTATTTTATTACATTCCACATATAAGTGAGATCATGTGCTACTTGTCTTTCTCTGACTGGCTTATTTCACTTAGCATAATACTTTCTAGTTCCCTTTATGCTGTGCCAAAGGATAAAAGATCCTTTTTCAAAGCTGCATAGTATTCCATAGTGTAAATGTCCCACAGCTTTTTTATCCACTCATCTACTGATGGACACTTGGGCTGTTTCCAGATCTTAGCTATTGTAAATTGTGCTGCTGTGAACATAGGGGTGCATAAGTTCTTTGTGATTGGTATTTCAGGTTTCTTAGAACATATTCCTGGAAGTGGGATCACTGGGTCAAATGGCAGTTCAATTTTTAATTTTTTGAGGAAACTCCATACTGTTTTCTATAGTGACTGCACCAGTCTGCATTCCCACCAGCAGTGTCCTAGGGTTCCCTTTTCTCCACACCTTCGCTAGCATTTGCTGTATGTTCATTTGTTGATGGAGCCATTCTTACAGGTGTGAAGTGATACCTCATTGTTGTTAATTTGCATCTCTCTGATGATTAGTGACTTTGAACACTTTTTCATATGTCTCTTAGCCATCTGTATGTCCTCTTTGGAGAAGTGTCTATTTAGGTGCTTTGTCCATTTTTTAATTGGATTGTTTGTCTTCCTTTTGTTAAGTTGTTTGAGTTCCTTGTATATTTTGGATATTAACCCTTTGTCAGATGTGTCATTGGCAGATATGTTCTCCCATACAGTGGGCTCCTTTTTCATTTTGTTGATTGTTATCAGTCTCTTAATGAGCCTCAGGCTGTAGAAACTTCTCTGGGTAGGGCAAGAGGTTTTCCAGCAGGATGGGGCAATTGCTTCCCCTCAGGCAAAAGTTGCTTAGAAGAAAAATGTGTGCCTGTGAAAGATGTCCTCTGCAGTCTGGGGGAATGACAGCACAGGAATCCAGAGGGGTGCCCTCTGATCTCTGTCTCCAGAGCCCACAACTCCAGACTCCCCTCACACAG
This sequence comes from Miniopterus natalensis, assembly GCF_054644295.1. NCBI lineage: Eukaryota > Metazoa > Chordata > Mammalia > Chiroptera > Miniopteridae > Miniopterus > Miniopterus natalensis. Next base: position 31,983,775 of record NC_142085.1, on the reverse strand, counting down.
CTCCAGTCCACTCTGCCCCTCTCCTCTGGAGCTCAAGGTGAGTGTCTGCACATGCAACTTGTTGGTTCTCTACGAGGGTGCCTGCAGTTCCAGCCACCTCTCCCTGGCAGACAGAAACCCAGCTGCTTTTCGCAGCCAGATGTTATGTGGGCACCTTTCTCGGTCCTGGTTCTCTGGGCTGGGAAGCCCAGCCTGGGGTTTAGCCCCGGAGTCCTCAGTGGGAACCCCCCCAGCTGAGCTCTCCCTCTGGACCTTCAGCTGCTGCCTGTGGGAGCCCAGCCAGCCCTCTCGCATCTGCACTTCCTACCAGTCTCTGTGTGGCCTTCACTTTTCCTCCTTGGTTATGAGGGTGCTCCCCAGCTCATCTTCAGTTGGTTTTCAGAGTGGGTTTTCTGTGTTTTAGTTGTAAGTCCAGATTGGTCCCGGGAGAGTGTCAGCATAGCTTCCACTCAGTCTGCCACCATCTTGGATCTCCCAAGACTTGAGTTTTTATAAAAATGTGTCAGTGCTGAGTTAGGAAAGGGATGCTATTTTTTTTTTTTTTTTTTTTAAGCACTAAATCAAGATGTTGAATAAGATTTCAGTAGGACACTAAGTTGGAAACTAAAAAAACATCTGCAGAAGTTTCTATTGATGGGATAATTTTTTAAAAGGTTTTATTAGATATAAATTTAGCTGCTTTGGCTCTAACCTTTGCCTTTTCCCTTGATCGAAAATCTATGGGACTTGAAATTCTCTCCTTTTGGTATAGATTTTAGAAATGTTTTTATGATATTTTAATATAGAATTTATATTTCTGATGAATACATTGACTATATGATAAAATTTAAATTTGACCTGTTAAATTAAAACTTTTGAAATGGTGCTATATTAAATGAAATCTTGCCTTTTCAATACAAATTTATTGGAAGGCTATAAATTGGATCTTCAAAAACAATTTTGTGGCAAGGGGTCTGTCTCCTGTGTGACATTAAAGTGTATTTATGCTGTAGAACAAAGATAAGCCAACTTTTATCTTAGGGCGGCCCAGGTTCATACAGCATATCTTGTCATTGAACCTAGAGGCTATTGTATTAATGTATTATAACCAAGGTTACAAAGACTTCTAATTAAGTCTTCTAAAGTAGAATGCTAATTCATGCAGCTTTTTCAGTTGATTTTATGGAGAGAATTAAGCCTACAGAAAATTATTTTAGTCATTTTTTTTCTCTCAGTCCTTCTAAGAATAGTGTGCCCCTAGTAACATTTTAAGTGCATGGGAGCTAAGTTAATCTTTATAAACAGTAGATTACTTAGGGACTTGGTTTTGATTCTCTGTAGAACTTGAGGTGTAGTGGGAAATATAACTATCTTGGGATGGGATAGTTGAGACACTGATCTAGGGAAGAAATTTGTGTGAAAAGCCAAATTATGAATAGAAGATTTCTTGATGACCATGGAATCAAAGCAGAAAGGCTTAATTTGATATTTTGAGATGTTAAAGGTCACCTTATTAGTGGGTAGCATAGTCCAAAGTGGATATTACTGCTTAAGCTGGAGCTGCTTGTCATAAAATGAGCTGCATTTTAATACATAGTTTTGGTAATGTTACCTATGGGAATGCTTAGCAGCTCTGAACCCCCAGGGCAGTTTCAAAAATCATCTTGGGAACCTTTTTTTTTTTTTTTTTTTTTTGAGAGAGAGAGAAGCATCCATAAAAGAGAAACATAGATTGGCTGCCTCCTGCTTGCATACTATGGGGATTGAGCCCACAACCTGGGCCTGTGCTCTGACTAGGAATTGAACCAGCGACCTTGTGGTACATGGAACAATGCTCAATCCACTGAGCCACACTCGCCTGGCATCATCTGGGGACCTTTTAAACAATAGCTAGGTTACATCCAGAGAGATTCTGATTTACTCTTGCATTTTGTTAATATCCCCACTGTTCTTTTTTTTTTTTTTTTTTTTAAATGTTTGTATTTTGGAAAGATGTGGGGCTCAAGGTGGTGGATTCAAGTTTTTCAAAAACTCTAGTTTTCTCTTGAAAGCTCAGGTTTTATTATTGGCAAAAAGTATTCTCACTTATTTCCTTTGAAGTGACAGACTGACGTTACTCATTTTTCAGAAAGTCAGTCCAGAATTCAAGTCTGGATAAACCATTGCTTGTCTGTCAGTTCTTTTTTCCAGTACAAATGGTGTTTGAAACAAAAAGTGAATAGTGTAACTCACAACTGAAACAGCACAAGTGCTTCTCACAAGTATGCTTTATGTGTACTTCCCTTCACACAGAATATTAAAAAGTTGTGTACTCAGGGGTGGACATCTAAGAGAATTATTACTGCTTCAGAGGGACTTTTCCTGAAAAAAATGCTGCTGCTGGTGAGTGCTTGGTGGTGAAGAATACAGTAGCTGCTAGTGGAAAGGCAAACAACATCTTCGTATTATTACGAAAATAATTTTCATGTTGTGAATACCATGAAGGAATCTCTGTTAATCCTAGGTCTGAAAGCTACATTTTTGAGAACCTTCTGTTACATTAATGGAGCTTTGGTATGATTTTTTTCTGGGAAGTTTGCAGAAGTCTGGCAGCTGCTTCTACCCACTGTAAACTTCCCAGCTGTTGATTGGATAACAGTCCTCAGTTTACTGAAGCTGCTTACAAAGGAAATAGTTTCTTGGAGCTTGTTGAAGAAAGAGAGGGTAAAGTTTTTTTTTAATTTCTGTCCCTTTGCCCTATACTCATTCTCAGAAGGAGACTCCCTCATTTGAGGATGTTGTGTCCACCCCAGAAACATTAACAACTCATTCCTTTTTTCTTTTTGAATATTTTAATTTATTTCTTCATCTATGTCTTTAAACTTCTCACTGCTTTTGTCTGACTTCTTTTGTTCTTGTTTCTGTTTTAATCTCATGTTTGAGCCTCTTATGCATTTTTTATCATTTATGTGTTTAACCTTTTATCTGAGTTCTATTTTTGTTTCAGAATTATTTTAACCTTTAGAATCTTTCCTTTTATTGTAATTTATTATAAATGTTTACTTTATTTTAATGTTTTCTGTAACTTCTTGAAATTTTTAGTTTTAATTTTTTTCACTACCTGCTTTTAATTGCTTTTGAGTGAAATTTTCTTTTAGCTAGTATTTTTTCCTAACTGCTTGTTTTGATTTTGCTTGAATGCAGTGGTTGTAGAAATGGGGAGGGCCCAAACCATAAGCGGGAAATATTCAAGGCTGTTGTGTTCAGCTCTTCTGTAATTGTCCTACCACTTTCTCCTAGGTGTTCTTTCTCCTCTTGACACCAATTCTAAAGCTATTATTTTTTTGTGTAGATATAAATTGAATCATATAGTATGTATTGTTTTCTTTTTGGCTTCTTTAGTGCTCAGCATTATATCTGAAATTCCTCAGTATTGTTGGAGGTCAGAGTACTATGTTGATTCTCATTGCTATATAATATCCCATTATAATAACATACCATAGTTCATTTATCCATTCTAATATTGATGATCATTTGGGTTTTCACTTTTTGGCTATTTCAAATACTGCTGCTATGCGGATCTTGAATAGTAAAAAACTCTACTGCATTATTTTTCATTGTATGGATGCCTTTATTCAAACAGTTCCAGATTATTGTGTTTAAGTTCTTTTTTTTATTAAATAATTCTGTAGTGAAAATAGGAGAGTGTATCAGTCTACTCATATTTATTCCATGCCAGGCCTTTTAAGCACCTAAGTTTCTCCTTATTCCCTATTGCAAAAATTGTACCTGAAGTCTTTACTAAGTATTTTGAACTAAAGGTTTACAACCTTCTAGCATTTAATTTGAGAAGAGTACCATGGGACCGGAAATCATTTAACTTCTCTGTGATTTCTCCACCTGTGAAATGACAATGAATAGTACTTACTTCATAATGTATCATGATGAGTGTGAGATACTACTTCATAGTGTATTGAGAGTGTGAGATATGTGGATAGCGCCAACTAGGTGTCATCTGTTGCTGTTTTAATTCAAGCCAGCTAAGAGAGCAAGAGAAACTTTTCAGTGCAATGACATGGGAAAATTAAAGTACTGAAAGAATTGACCTGGCATCTCATTAAATTCATATCTTTTTGAGGCTTTATTGTCTTGAATATGTCTCTAATATATTTCATTGCTTATCCAGACAAGATAGAGAGATCGGGACTAATTTTGGGGACTGTTTTTTGATTCAAGTTTGTAAAGTTCTTTTCGATGAGGTAATAGTTGTGTCCTCCTATTTCCTGCTTTCCCTACCACCCTTTTTTTAATAAATAATTTTTAATTTTTCAATTACAATTGACATACATTATTATATTAGTTTCAAGTGTACACCCCAGTAATTATACATTACATAACATACTAAGTGATCATCATGATAAATCTCCCACCCACCCTCTACCCCATTTTAAAAGAATGTTCTTTATCATAGGTGGAATTTTCTAAGTGGTTTCTGCTTAGATGAACTCAACGATTCTCTAGAAAATGACTCCTTGAGATTTAGTGGCCTAAGAATTTTTTTTTCGAAAGGGAAATATTAAGAAAACAAGTGCTTTCTTGTAGCTAGTGTGACTTGTACATTCTCTCTCTAAACAAACTACTAATTTGTCAAATGCATATTGTAAACCTTCCTTAACACTCCAGGAGAGAGGGACACATGCTCTTGATCTTCTTTTTTACATTCCTGGTTGTGCTTTTTGAATGCCTTTAAATCCTTATCTGAGGATATATTTTCACTGAATTTTTTGGGCGGGGGGAGAGAGAGAGAAAGAGAGAGAGAGAAACATCCATCTTTATAAGAGAGAAACATCAATCGGTTGCCTCCTGTACAAGCCCCAACCGGGAATCGAACCTGCAACCTAGGTATGTGCCCTGACTGGGAATCAAAACTGCAACCTTTTGGTGTACAATATGATGCTTCAACCAACTGAGCCACTCAGCCAGGTTTTCCTGACCTCTTTGATGTTTATATGCCCCAGGGTTCAACCTTTGGAGCTTTCTTCTATCTCTGTTAACTCCTTGGTGATCTTATATAGCTGCTTGATTCTAAATACTATTTATAGGCTAAACTCCCAGATTGAAATCTTTGTGCAGACCTCTCTTGAACATCATATTACTATGTTCATTGTCAATTTGACAACTTCTGTGAAGAAGTTAAAGACATTACAAATTTAACATTTCTTAAACTACTGACCCTCAGTCTGTTATACGGTATACATTTCCTTGTTTCCGTGAATAGCAACTAGAAGGATAGAATTGCTCAGGCCAAAAACGTTGGAGTCATCATGAGTCTTTATTATTTCACATTTTGTATGTAATATGGCAGGAAATTTTCTTGTGTTTGATTTTCAAAATTTAGCCAGAATCTGACCACTTCTCACTACTGTCTTAGTCAGTTTCTGTCAGTTCTGGAGGCTGGAGACTCTACGATCAAGGTACCGAGAGATCCAATGTCTGGTAAGGACGTGTTTCTTGGTGTTCAGATGGCAGCCTTCTTGTTCTGTCCTTACATGGCAGAGACCAGAAAGAGAGAAATTCTGCAAGCTCTCTCATGTCTCTTCTTACAAGCACTACTTACATGTTATTAAGATTGAATGATCTGGGGATGATTTTATACATGGCCAAGTAAGAAGGTTGGTAGATCTCTTCAAAAGCATGACAAAATTGATAAAAGAACAACTTAGTGTTTTGGAAATCAACCAAAGGTGTACAGTCTGAGGAGTGTTTATACTTGAAAACCGGTAAGGACAGTGGTAGTCTAGAATTTTAGACTTGGTCTGTTACCTCCCCTGTTTCCACCACTGCCCTCTGCAGCTTGGTTATGTTTTGAACTAAAGAAAAATTAAAATGCAACACCTCAAAATATATGAGCTGGAGCTAAAGCAGTGCTTAAATTCCTCTGTTAGAAAAGAAGTCTACATTTGTAAACGTCTACATTAGGAAATTAGAAAAAGAAAAGAAACTGAAGTCTAAGCAAGCAGAAGAAAGAAAGTAGTGGTTAGAGCAGAAATCAGTGAAATAGAATACAGAAAAACAATAGCAAGAAATCAATTAAATGAAAAACAGAGTCTTTGAAAAATAATAAAATTAGTAAATTCTCTAGCTTGATTGAAAGGGAGAGTAGTGGGGGAGGAATGGGCAGGGGGAAAAGGAGGGAGAAGGAGAGAGAAGGGGGGGAGGAGGACCTGGGAAGAGAGGGGAAAGAAAGGCAGGGGGAAGGGAGAGAGGGTAGAAGGGGATCCATGTGGGAGAGAGGGAAAATACAAATTTTGAAAATAAGGAATGAAAGTGGGGACGTTACTGTCAACCTTACAGAAATTAAAAGGATTATAATGGAATATTATGAAGAACTTCATACCAAAAAATCAGTGTTAAATTGTTAAATTAAGTGGACAAATTCCTAGAAAGACATAAATTACCAGAACTGAAGAAATAGCCCTATAGCAAGTAAATAAATGGAATGAATTGTTTAAAATCTTCTCACAGAGATAACTCCATACCCAGATTTCTTCACTACTGAATGCGATCACATATTCAAACAAATTATATTAATCCTTTGCAAACCCTTTACATGTAAGAATTAAGAGGAAGAATTAAGACTTATTTTCTCAGCTGACATGAGATCTGATATGTAGAAGATCTTAAGGGATTATATAAAGACAAATAGAACCAATTAGCAAGTTTAGCAGGGTCACAGGATGCAAGATCAATATGAAAATTAGAAACTGACAATTCAAATAAAATGAATAAAAATTCCATTCACAAATACCTGAGATTACATTTAACAAAAGAACTGAAAGACAGACTGAAAACTACAAAAAATTATTGATAAAAATTAAAGATCTAAATAAATAGCTATTTCATGTTAATGTATTAGAAGACATTATATTGTAAAGATGGATATTATGGCAATTTTCCATCAGATTGACCCACAGCCATTTATTAATTTTTTTAAAGAAATTAACAAGTGGATCCTAAAACTTTTGTAGAAATGCAAAGGATCTAGAGTAGCTGAAAACAATTTTGAAAAAGAATAACATTAGAGAATTACACTATTGGATTTTAAAACTTACTAGGCAACACAGTTAATCAGACACTAATATTGCAGATGGATATGGGTATACTGAGCCACAATTCAGAGACCAAAAATAGTTCTTTACATTAATGGTCAATTGATTTTTCAGCAGCTGTGGCAATTCAATTTAATTCAATTCATTTTCACCAAAAATTGTTGGGAAAGTTGGATAATCACCACCACCACCCCAACAACATTGAGCCTTACCTCACATCATACACAAAATTTACTCAAAAATCAATCATAGACCTAAACTATAAAAAGATAAAATTTGTAGAAGAAATTAAAGGACATAGCTTCATGATGTTAACATAGAGAAAGAGTTCTTAGATATGACATCAAAAGCATTATTGATAAGAAAACCTTTGATAAATTTTACTTTACCAAAATTAAAAACTTTGTCTTTTAAAAAGATACAATTAAAAAAATGAATATAAGCCACAGACAGAAATTTGCAAATCATATATCTCATAAAGGGTTTATAGTCAGAATATATAAACAATTCTTACCAACCATTAAGTCCACAAACAATTTAAAAATGAGCAAGAGATTTGAATAGATATTTCACCAATAAGATATATAATTTGCTTATAAGCATATAAAAAGATGTTCAACATTGTTAATCATTAGGGAAATTCAAATTAATTCCTCAGCGGGATACTACTACACATCCACTAGAATGGCTGTTTTAGCTCAGGCTGCTACAACAAAATAGCATAGACTAGGTGTCTTAAGCAACAGACATTTATTTCTCACAGTTCTGGAGACTGGGAAGTACAAGATCAGGGTGCCAGCAGAGTTAGTTCCCGGCGTGAGACCTCTTGGCTTGCAGAAGGCTGCCTCCTGTCCCCCTCTAGAAGTAGGCCTTATGAGAGTAGGGACTTAGCCATATTCATGACCCCTAGAATGATACCTGCAACATACTTAGTAGGTATTTGTTGAGTTGAATACATTTTACCAGGGGAGACAATTATGTGAGGGTTTTTTGTTTTTAAAATTCTTTCAACTGATGTATTACATGGATAGGTTATTCCTAAACCAACTTTGCATTCCTAGGATAAACCCAGATTGGTCATTGGCGTTTTGGGTTTGTTTTTAAATCTTTTGCTGTATTTCACTTGCTGTCTTGCTTTGGATTCGTTTAAAAAACAGTTCATAGTTGAGACTGTTCTATAATTTTCCTTTATCTTATTCTTGTCAGGTTTGACTATCAAGACTCTACTAGCTTCATACAACAAAATGAGAAGTGCTCTCTCTATTTTAGAGAATACTGTAGGCCAGTGGCCACTGTATAGTTCTCTTCCTCCCCTAACCTGTGTACATGCTACTGATAACTAAGCATGGCAGTTCGTACTGTTATTCCCAGGGAACTATGCACATATCTTTTGCTTCTTACTGTGCAGCTGAACTCTGCAGGTTTAGAATTCTTAATAGCTGTGTGGAAGTACTTCTTGCAAGGAGGAAATAATAATTTCATTGAATGAGGAGGTATGATTTCTACCTGACCATTTTTGTCTCCTTTCTTTCATTGAATGAGCAGGCAATATTGGCTGGAGTGATTATGCTGCTAATTAAGGGAAGCAGGGTGACTGCCACACAGTAAAGAAAAGGGGAGGTATATCTTGAAACCAGGGGATCCTTTGGCACCTCATGATTCCCATGTTCAGTGGCAAAAGTTAATTGAGATCTGTTACACTCCTCACAGGCAGGACCACCAAGGGCTCAGGATAGCTTAGGAGTGAATGTCTGGGTTCCCCCATCTCGTACAAATTCTATTTCAGAAATTACACCTGGCTGCTATTAATAGTTTGGAAATACATGGTGTAGTGGTTTTAATAGTGTAGTGGTTTTCCTCTCTCAAAATAAGCCTGGAGATAGGCTGTCTAGGGCTGGTATGGCAACATCATGGCATCATGAGGATCCTCAGCTCATTTCTCCTCAGCTTTCTATCCTTAGTACATGATTTCCATCTTAAGGTCACCACAGAATCCAAAAAGGTGGCCTGAATTTAAGCTGTCATGTATTCATTTCAGGAAGGAAGCAGGAAGAAGGGGGAAGTACTAAAGGGGAATGCCAACTGAAAGGAAAATGGGTATTGGATATGCCATTTAGCAGTCTTGACGCCAAATTTCTTCAGCTGAGTAAATGGTATAATTTTAGAAGGCTTTTAGAGTTCCCAAAATATCTTTATACTTTGACCCTTTAAAACAAAAAGGCTTTGTAATTAATTATACTATCACAATATTGACAATATTCTTTGTCTCTGTTTTCATTGGTAGTTGGAAGGAATAAAGAGTGTGTAAAAATTCAAAAGCCTAATTTATCCAAGTTAGTTTTCATGTGAATTATAATTTAATGATAAACAGTTCTTAAAAGGTAGATTGTTTGCTTTGTGTACATTTTCAGAAGTCATAAGAATTATCATGCATTCTTTGCCACAGTTTTTGTCCATGGCCTTTTTGTCCATGGCTCTCTGTTCACTTGTTTATGCTAGTTCTTGAAAAGTTGTTTAGAAAGTGAACTTGTTTTATGAGTTTAATTTGTTTTTGTTTTTTTAAAAGAATTTTTATGAGTTTATTTAAGCCAAACTGACCACGTATGCTGGGAGCCAGATCTCAAATGCTCCCATGAGTTTAATTTTTGCCAGTGTCTGTGGACATGAGATTTTAAAAGTTTTTTTTTATATGTTTTCTTTTATGTTAGTGGAACTATTAAACCAAATAGTCTGTTTATCTTTTACTTGGTAGTAGTAATATTTTAACAAAAAACATTTATAAGTAAGCATACTTTATAAAGATGTCAGAATATTAGAGTGTCATCACTGTTGAAGTTAAGAATAAGTTTCCTTTGAAAATAGCTATTAGTTTGAAGTAGAACTTGAAAAGAAGCACTTTCTCTGTTTCATGATAGTGATAGAAACACTTTTTTCCTTTACAGATGTATAAGCCTAACTTGACATTAGAACTGATCTGAAACATACAAAAATGTTAACTTAATTCTGTCTTTATAGTATAACATTTATGGGTTAAAGGCAGAAATTCTAACAAAGATAACCAGAAGATAGCTTAGAACGTGGTGTCAGGGAAACAAAGACTTAGAACAATTGTTTCATGTCTACTTTGAGCCACAGACTGCTGAGGGGGTAATATAGAGTCTCTAAGAATAGTGTGTGTTCCCCTCTTCCCGCAGGTGTTGATTTCTAGAAACCGTCTTTTCTGACTGTTCTACCAGCACTATATAGGAATTTTGCTTGCTGTACATTCTCATGTCTCTTTATAGCCAGCAGCTGCCCAACCACTTTTTTGACTTGTGTCATGACAGATTAGTTTCCCCAGTTTTAGAACTTCGTTAAGTTCAATCACAGAAAACGTACTCTGGTGTCTAGGCTTGTTTTATTTAGTATAAGGTCTGTAAGATTCTTCCTTGTCTCATGTATCTGTAACTTCTTTTTATTGCTGGATAAGTAGTCTTTTGTAGGACTATAACACTCAGTTTGCTTATCTGTTCACCTGTTGATGGACATTTGGATCACTTCTAACTTTTGTCACTGTGAATAATATTCTGTGAACATTCTTGTGAAAATGTTAATGCAGCTACCTGATACTGTTCAACTCTTGCATATCTTCTGGAGGGCCTGCTTGTGTGGTTGACCCTTGACCAACTCCTGGGAACCTAGCCCTTGGGATGTTCCGTATGTTACTAACTGATAAGTTGGTTTTGTACAGCTGAATATGAGCATTACCAGGTTGTCTGGATTGTGTATAACATGATTTATGGTGAATACTTGTTTTGCCTCTTGGCAAGATCTGTAGTTTTGGTAATCATAGATTGTTATCCAGGCAACTGTACACCTGCATTACAAGTCCATAATAAAAGCCTTGGACTATGCAACTGAGGTAGGCTTCTCTGGGCGGAAACAATTTGAATGCTAGAGGATTAGAATTGTTGGGTCATAAGGTATGTTTAACTTGGTAAGAAACTACTAAACAGTTTTCTACAATAGTGTATCATTTTATACTCTCCAGCAAAGTGTGGGAATATCAGTTGTTCTGTGTTCTTGTTAACACTTAGTATTATCAGTTTAATTTTAGCCACCTTTGGAGTCTGTAGTATATCATTGTGGGTTTAGTTTGCATCTTCCTTATGACTAACAGTGATGAGCACCTTTTAAAACATGATTTTTGGCCATTTTGTTTATCTTCTCTGGTGAAGTATGTGTCTTTTGCCCATTTTAATAAATGAGTTATTTGTATTTTATTACATTATAGGAATTTTATACCTTGTTATGTTAGTTGAATATGATGGTAACTTATGCAGTTATAAGATAATTTATCACACAAGTTCAGGAATACTAGGAATGTTTATGAAATATTCATTAGGCGCTCTGGCTAGCTGAAGGGCGAGACCACAGAGTAGTAGAGACAAGTGGCATACTGATCTTGAACCCTAACCTTACTGCATCTGTTTATCAAAGTTTTTGGTATGTGGCTTTCAGCTCACAAACTCTGTTATGCTATTTCAGGTTTTTTCCTATTTTATATAACTTGATTAATCATAATAGTGGTATGATATTTAGGATGACTTATTGCCCTGTACCTTTTATGTTTAATTTTTTTTTAAATATCTTTATTGATTTCAGAGAGGAAGGGAGAGGGAGGGAGAGATAGAAACATCAATGATGAGAGAGTCATTGATCGGCTGCCTCCTGCACTAGCCTGACTGGGGATCAAGTCCGTAACCCAGGCATGTGCCCTGACCAAGAATCGAATCGTCATCTTCTGTATCATAGGTCAATGCTCAACCGCTGAGCCATGCCCAGCCAGGCTTTTTTCAATTTTTTAAAGCTTTTAGAATACTTTTTATTTCCATTGACTCTTAGATTTGTAATAGAAATGTTAATTCTAGCTACTCCCTGATCTGTAGTAGAAACAACAGTATTCATTACCCTTAATGATTTACTATCTTTATTAGTTTCTCATAACATTTAAAGGCTGCATAAATTTCACTAAATAACTGTAGTGCCAAAATTCAGTATGCTGACAGTCATTTTCCGATTGCTCAGTATAAATTAACTCTGACCTTTCTGTTCGTTATTTAGGGCTCTATTTGCTATGAATTTTTTAGTTACATTGCATTTAGTGGGGGCTGTTTCATAAGTGGCCTCCAGATAAATGAGGTAGTGCCAGCAAGTATTAAGTCATGTTTAAAAACTCTGTAGCTCATACAATTATTCCTTCCAACAGAAGAAGTAATTGAGGTTTTACTAAACATTTTTAACAAATGCTTTCTTTTACAAAGGAGCTTAATGATTATCATCCTGTGTTTGCTTTATGTAATTATATTGTTGCTCTTATTTTCCATGAACTTATGTATGGGCAGGTAAATTTAAAAACACAGATGATTTGGAAAGCAGATTTCTTAGGCTTGTTAGGTCTCAAAAAGTTGTTTGTGCTGTTTTTATTGTTAAATACACTCTGTTTGGCCATTCACATTTTAAGTTCTATATGAATTAAAAGAAATATTTTGATTTGCTACTGGTTGAAAGTATCTCAAATCCAACATTACTTTAAAGCAGATAAATAGTAATTCATAGTAGTTAACTTCGAAACTAATTTTACTGTTCTATTGTACTTCTTTTTTTAAAATATGTTTTTATTGATTTTGGGGGTGGTGGAGAGAAACATTGATGTGAGAGAGAAACATCGATCGGCTTCCTCCTGCACACCCCCAACTGGGGATCAAGCCCTAAACCTGGCACGTGCCCTGACTGGGAAATGAACCCTCAACCTTTTGGTGCAAGAGAGACCAAACCAACTTAGCGACACCCAACGAGGGCTCTATTGTACTTCTTAACTTTTCTCTACCTTGATTTGAATAAGATCATTTTCATAACACTGCATATTTTAAATTTAGATTAGGGAAATTATTTGTATTAAAATGACAGTATAGCCTGGCCGGGCGTGGCTCAGTAGTTGAGCATCAACCTAGTACCCAGGAGATTGTGGTTGGATTCCCAGTCAGGGCACATGCCCAGGTTGCGGGCTTGATTCCCAGTTGGGGGCTTGCAGGAGGCAGCTGACTGATGTTTCTCTCTCACATCAATGTTTCTCTCTCTCCCTCCCCCTTCCTCTCTCTGAAATCAATAAAGATATATTTAAAACAACAACAACAAAAAGACAGTATAATTATAGCTATTTCTTTAACTTGAGTGACTGGCAGCTGTAACAGTCATATCAGCTGTACTGGATTTTAAGTTGGAAGGAATATGAAAGTTGAAGTTCATTTAAATCAGATAGATGGTTCACAAGAAGTTCTTAGCACTGTGTTGTTGAGTACATAGTAAAAGCTCAGATGTTAGCTGCCACAGGTGTTATTGGCAGAATTATTGTGATTGTTGTTAAAAAAATGCTCCATAGTTTACTTGAATTATGTTTTGCTATCTAATAGTGCTATTGATTTCTTGGGACTGGAGTCAGAAAAGGCTAATTTGGATATTACATATACACATAGAGTTATCAGTATAGGGGTCAGAGGGGGCAGTGAATTTGCTATGTGAATATATACATATAAATATAAAATACTTATATATACATATATATTTATATAACAGTTTTAAAGTTCATAAAGTTCATATGTAGAACTCAGTTTATTATTTTTCTCCACAGCCTTATATTCTGTTATATTATTCTGTGTGTTCCTCTGGATCCCTTTTGTCTACTTCTACTATGAAGAAAAGGATGATGATGATACTAGTAAATGCACTGTAAGCATCATTATTTTAGAGGTCTCACTTTAAGGGGAGCGGGAATGATTATTTCTTCCTTTTTCAAAAAATGACACGACTGTTTGAATTTATTCTAGAGCACTGTTGTTTAATAGAAATATATTGTGAGCCACATGTGAAATTTTAAATTTTCTAGTGGCCACATTAAAATAAGTACAAAGGAACAGTTGAAATTATTTTAATGATACATTGTATTAAATGTCATATGTTCTAAGTATTAACCATTTCAGATAGAGTCATAACATATTATTAATGAGATACTAAATTTCTTCACACTATTTTAAATTTAGAGTGTATTTTATACTTGAGTGCATCCCAGTTTGAATTAGCCATATTTCAGGTGCTTAATAGCTGCATGTGACTTTTGACTGTTGTTTTAGACCCATTCTAGAGCAGGAATCAGCAAACTTTTCTATAAAAGGCCAGGTAGTAAGTATTTCAGGCTTTGAGGGCCATGTAGTCTTTGTTTCAGCTACTCAGCTCTGCTGTTGTAGTATGAAAGTAGCCAGAGGTGGTACTTAATGAACATCATGTGATCCAGTAAAATAGGAGGTGGGCTACTTGTAGCCGACAAGATAAAGTTTGCTTGACCCCTGTTCTAGGGCACAAAGGAACACTAGCAGACTATTCTTACTAATCCAGGATAACACGGGTACAAAACCCTGATAAATATAGCACATATGCATGTCCCAAACTGCAGACCAGTATCACTTAAGTATTGGTATAAACATCTTAACTAGATATTAGCAAATCAAATGCAAGGGTATCTTAAAAATACATTAATAAAGTACAACTGAGTTGGACCTATCTCTAGTTTGCATGGGTGCTTTTGAATCAGCACATCTGTTAACATGTAGTAATTTAAAAGGTCAAAGAAGAAATTGTATGTGGAAAGGTATTTGCCAAAATTGAACATTTTATTTCTGATTAAGGGGAGGGGAAGCATAAAAAGAATAAATGCCTTTTGTCTTTTTATTGAGTTACAGGAATTTGTTTTATACCTTGTTTATGTTTTATATTTAAGTGCAAAAACAAATATATATTGACTCAAAAGCCAGCATTATGCTTAATCATACTTGCTAAAACCTTAAAGCATTTGCATTAAGATCAGGAGCAAGTATATCAATAATATTTTATATGATTCCCAGAGTGGTAGTCAGTGTAATTTGTGAGAGGAAAAAATAAGATGTTTAAATATTTATAAAGAAAGTCAAAATTATTATTTGCAGATACTCTGTAACTCTGTATTTGAAAACCCAATGTATGTAAGGTAAAATGGCTGGATACACATTTAATGTTAAAAATTAATGAAATACAAGCTTTCTCAATTCACTTTTCTAAAGTGCATCTTCTCTACTCCTTTGCGTGATCTTAAGATCCACCTTACCTTTATGTTTCCCTCCTAAAGACTATCTTAACTCCTTTGAGAACAAGAATTTATCGTATGAAGCATGAATTTAACTTTTAAAAGGTCATTTTTAGAGAGTTCAGTAGGCTAAGAGACAGTTTTTTCTCACTGATTTAACTTTTTCTTTGAGATGAACTTTTCCATATTTAGAATGTTCAGCTTTGTGTTTTTCTTTATATTTGGATGACATTGTGGGCACCAAGCACAACACAAACTTTAAAGACCTGAGTTCCTGGTTTCAGGTTCTTATTTAATCACTTGCTGCCTATGTGACTTAGGGCAAATTATTTAACCTCTCTGGCCCTCAGCTTCTTTATCTCTAAAGCAGGCATGAGCATATCTGTCTCAGGGTGGTTGTGAGAATGAAATGAGTCAATATATGTAAAGTGTTTAGAACAGTCCTAGTATGATACATGTTTTATATATTTATGTATGTTTTTAATATAAATAAATATCTTACATGTTTTATATATAACATATACACATAACATGTGTACATACATACATGCATATATATTAAATATTATATTTATTTGGTGAGTTGGAGTAGGGACATTGTAGATTCTTATTGCTCCCTATTTGGGGGACTAGTTTATTAAATATTCTAATAATTTACTAAAGACGCCCATTGGAGAATTAATTATGCTTTAAGTGTACTGCTTTCACAAGTTCTAATTATTGAAAAGATTTTAAAATCTAATGTAGATGCTTAAGATGTGGCATATACATTGGTTTTCTTTAATTGTTAAGATTTTTTTAACAAGGGAAACTTTACAGAGTTAATATAAATGTACATTTGATGTGAAAATACTGTTATAGTGTAGTAAGACTATTATATTTCAAAGATCTTACTAAATGCTATGCTTTTTCCCCTTTGACATCTAGCAAATTAAAAGGGCACTTACATATACATTGGGATTTGCTGTGATTTGTGCTCTTCTTCTTTTAATTGGGTAAGTCTTGATTTTTTCCCCCTGGAGAATAAAAATGGCATTATTTTAATATTAACAAAAGAAAAAACAAAATGTGAAGAAAACTAACAAGCCACTTTTTATATCACCACAAAGCAATAACCACAATTAACCTTTTTGTAATCCTCACCAGAGAAATCTTTTTCCATTGCTTTTCAGAGAGAGTGGAAGGGAGGGAGAGAGAGGGAAACATCGATGTGAAAGAGACACATTGATTGGTTGCCTCCTGCACACACCCTGACCAGGTCTGGGGATCAAGCCTGCAACTGAGATAAGTACGTTCACTTGACCAGAATCGAACCAGGACCCTTCAGTTCACGGTCCTTACTCTAACCACTGAGAAAACCGGCCAGGGCAACCTTTTTTAATTTTAATTTTATTTATTTTAAACTATATCTTTATTGATTTCAGAGAGAGGAAAGGAGAGGGGGAGAGAGAGATAGAAACATTAATGGTGAGAGAATCATTGATCGACTGCCTCCTGCACGCCCCAGACTGGGGATGGAGCCCACAACTGGGGCATGTGCCCTGACTGGGAATCAAACCCCGATCGCCTGGATCCTAGGTCAGTGCTCAATCGCTGAGCCACACTTGGCCGAACAACCTTTTTTTTAAATGTTGTTTTATCTCGATATTTTGTATGTGCTCAGATACATGCAGAGTGCCCCTCCCTCATATTTACTCCCTCCATGTTGTTATTTTACGTAAATGTGATTATATTTTATGTAATTCTTGATAATCTACTTGTTGAAATATTGTAGGCATGTCTTCAGAATAATAATGCAGATCCATCACTTTAGTCTGTATTGCATTTCCTTAAGATATAACAATTCATCTGATCTTAAAGTGGTGACTACTTGGACATTTATGTTTATAGTTTTCCCATTCTTATGAATAACATTGATAAACATTCTTTTCCATGCATCTTTTTAGATTTGACATCTTAGTCTTTAAATTGTTGAATCAACCTTTTTAATGCCTTCTTCCTTAATTTTATACTAATATTAATAAAGTTTTGCACAATTTCTTTTTTTTGGATATTTTTTCCATTGCTTTTCTGAGAGAGTGGAAGAGAGGGAGGGAAAGGAGAGAGAGAGAAAGAAACTTCAATGCAAGAGAGACATAGTGACTGGTTGCCTCCTGCACACACCCCGACTGGGGATGGGGAGTAAACCTGCAACCCAGGTACGTGCCCTTAACCGGAAATCAAATCCACCTTTCAGTGCCCAGGGCAATGCTCTAACCACCAAGCAACACTGGCCAGGGCCGCACATTTTTTATACTTTAAAATATTTTTCTCTTTGGAAAACATCTGTCCTTTTTAATGAGAGACATTTATTCTTTTTAAAATAAGTTTTGATTTTTTTTTCATGTTAGCAAATAATATGAGGTGCTAATAAGTTTTTTAAAGTTTTTAAATTTTAAAATTTGGTCTCAAAAATTTCAATACATGAAAATTTTCATTTATTGAATATAGTTTGTGAAGGGAATAAAACTGGTCAGTAACTTTTTATAGTAGTAGTTGTTCTTAGAATGCAGATGCCCTGTAGTCAAGGCATATTTCCAGTTCCCTTTGTGTGCCTTGGTGTGACATGAAAAATAGTACTTGTTGAAAGGACATTTTAGCTATTGAACATACTTTTCATTTTTGGCCTTTTAAAGAAAGGTAAATCTAGTTATGTGGATTTGTTTAGTTAATGTGGGGGTCCCTATCTGTAAACCTAAATTATCTATAACAGAGATTAGCAAACTTTTCTTAAAGGGTTGATAGTATTTTAGGTTAGAATTCCATGTGGTCTCTGTGGCTGCTCACTCAGCTCTTGTAGCTCTAAAGTAGTTATGGAAAATACATAAACAAAAGGACATAATTGAGTGCCAATAAAGCTTTATTTGCAAACATAGGCAATCAGTAGTTTGCCAGCTCCTGATTTAAAACATGACTGAGAACCATCAATAAAACCACAAATCTTTACAGCTACCAGAATATCTGTCCCAAACAAAAGGAATGCTGAAGCTTATTATAAAATTTACTGGTCTTTTTTATGGAAAGTCACCTTCAGTCCTCATTTATACAGTTTACATTTTGCACAATTCTAATAAGTTTTAAATGATTCTCTGGATGATATTTATTTATTTAGAAGTAGTATATTAAAAGTGAAGCAAATGGTTCCTTGCAAATACGCTAATAAGAAGCAACAGTTTGTCTAGCCATTTTGAACATTACATTCACTTATTTTCCAAAATATTTATTGTGTGCTTGTTATGTTCTAGATACTGTACAAGGTACTGATGAAACAGCATTTAACAGAAAAGACAACTCCTCCTCTCATGGAGCATACATTTAGGAGGGGGGTGGGGGGAGCAGAGAAAAGAAAATAAACAAAAAATAGATTGTGTTGGGGGTGTGAAATTTTAGTAAGAGTGTAGTATTAGAAAGATACTTGAAGGAAGAGAGGGAGCCATGAATACAATGGAACCTCGGTTCTCTAACTTCATTCATTCCAGAAGACTGCAAGAGGTGATTTGTTCCAAAACCATATCATTTTTTCTCATTAGAAATAATGTTAATTGAGTTAATCCTGTACAGACCCCCAAATTATTTTCTTTTAATCTTTCTTATATACAGTACATGTCTAATGTTTAGTCTATAAACAAACACTTCTTAAAGTTATCGAACCACCCCCTACTAGCCTTAACTAAATCACTTTCAGCACTTGTTCCAGGGGTGTCTTTCAGGAGGTCAGCATGCAGCATCTTCGCTTTTTCACATATCATTGCCTCTAAAACTCATTATGTGTGTGTATTGGTAGAATCTTTGAAGATACAAAAAAATGCTAAGAAGAAAGTAAAAGTCAACCCTGGCTGGTATAGCTTGGTTGGAGTTTCATCATGTACACAGAGAGGTCTTTGATTTGATTCCCAATCAGGGCACATACCCAGGTTCCATCCCCTGTCAGGGTGCATATGGGAGGCAACTGATGCGTGTTTCTCTCTCACATCAATGCTTCTCTTTCTCCCTCTCCCTCACCTTCCTCTCTCTTTAAAGTCAATTAAAATAACACATGTTCTCGGGTGACGATTTAAAAAAAAAAAAGTAAAAATCATTCCTAATCCTACAATTACATACTTCCTTTCTATGCATATAAATATATTAAAATCATTACATATATTTATATTCTGATTTAATACAGAGATTCTTAACCTTTTTTATGCCATGGACCATTTTGACCATCTTTAGTCTGTGGCTCCTTCTCAAAATATTATTTTTTTTAATGCAGAAAATTGCCCGGCCGGGCGTGGCTCAGTGGTTGAGTGTCGACCTAGGATCCAGGCGATTGGGGTTCAATTCCCGGTCAGGACACATGTCCCGGTTATGGGCTTGATCAGTGACTGTCTCATCATTGATGTTTCTATCTCTCTCTCTCTCCCTCTCCTTTCTTCTCTCTGAAATCAATAAAGATATTATTAAAAAATAAATAAAAATAAAGTAAATAGGATTACAAAGAAAACACTGAATTCAGTAATAAAACTATTAAAACAAATTTGTGATATACTAAACACATAGGTAAGAAACTCCTCAGACCCTCTGTACATGGTGCAGATTTGATTTGCTAGTTCTCTTTTTGGGAAAGCTGATCTTTGTTTTAAAAAATTACTAAAAATTGAGTTTCAGACTGTTTGTTTTCATTTTACCTTTTATCTTTAAAACCATTAAACAGAGCTGTTTTCTCCTTTGTAGTGCTTTTATTCCATTGAATGTTCCCCATAACAAAAATTCTACAGAATGGGAAAAAGTGAAGTTCTTGTTTGAAGAACTTGGAAGTAATCGTAAGTATTCTTTAAAAAAACAACCATCCATAATAATTTATATTTCACGACCCTTTGGACTTTTTGAGCAGCCTGTTACTGCACTGTTAAGAATTTTTTTAACTTGTGCTTAAAAGTATGCTGGGCAAATTAGGTTTGTGTTGTTAAGACTCACTTTTAGTTCTGTAGCTATTATGTAACTAGTCTCATGACTTCTTCATAAAATTACTTTGTTGAAAACATCATCTTCAAAGTATTTTAGCAGTGAAGGTATTATAATTTCTATGTGATCTGTAATTCACTTTGGATAATTTAGAAAAATATGTTAAAGAAATTTGCTAGATATATTGGTTTTTAAAATTTTTAACTAATGAAAGAACCCTATATGGCTGTTTGATCATGATTAAGTAGTCTTTTATGAATTGTAGAATATAAAATGCTGAACTTTCATGTGAATGAAATAATATTTTATTACCAATTTACCTCGCCAAAACATTTTGAAATTGTTTTTCTAGAAGCTTTCTTTAACTTAGTCAACATGACGTAGGTTTTTAGAGGAAAACAAAATAGGCTCAGGAGGTTAGGTTAAGAAAGTTTTTTATTCATTGAAAAATACAGATGGTGTTAAAAACTGATATCAAATAAGAATGTTATTACTCAGAATTTTATGTGCATTTGAACATAGTAACTTATTTTCAAAGAAAACTAGAATATTTTATAAACATGCTCAGAATTTTTATTGCTTTTGTATTTTATTTATTTTTATTTTTTAATCCTCACCTGAGGATATGTTTATCGATTTTAAAGAGAGAGGAAGGGAGAGAGAGAGAAGCATTGATTGAGAGAGAAACATCGATTAGTTGCCTCTTAACGCACCCTGGACGGGAATTGAACCCGAAACCCAGGTATGTGCCCTCACCTAGAACCCACAACCTTTTTGATGTATGGGACAATGCTCCAACCAACTGAGCTACCTGACCAGGGCTGCTTTTGTATATTCTTTAATAATTACTGTACATCCTTTGATGTACAGTTCTTTCTCTTTATCCAAATACAATATTAAACATTTATTAAATTAAGTCTTGTAATCTCTGTTGTATAACTTCTTAATTTTCTTGCTTTCCACTTAAGATTTCATCTTGTAAATTGTGGTCCATTAATATCTTGCTGATACCAGCAGGAATAAGGATAGCAGGCCTGGCATTTACTAATACTGAATTGTCAGGATTTATGCATCTGATCCTATTGCTGAGAAATAAATTGCTGCTTTTCTTGCAGTTAACTCTTTTAGGTCTCTTGAATAACTACTCTTCCGCCCTAAACATTTTTCTATAAGTTATGCTAGTTTTTAAATATTAGTATAATTTGAATCACTGATTATATAAGTAGCGTTGTTATAATTTCTGTAATCTCATTCCCTTTAGTCTTAACATTATTTTTTAAAATCTCAAATCTGACACCATATCCTAGAGTACATTTTGCTTACCACTATTAGTAGTATTAACTTTTTTGATTGGCCAAATATGTTAGTATAATACTCCATTTTATCAATTCTAAGATGCATATTTTTTCACATTTTTAAATCTTTGATTTGTGGATGTATTTTGTAAGTGGTCAAGAAAAAACCAGCATCAGTGTCTGATTTGATAAAATGTAGTATTTGTAGTTTTAAAAAATTAAGGCTTAAAAATTTGCCTTGCATGATTTGTGCATTTGTTAATATGCTCTCTTGAAGTGTTACATAAAAACTGAGGTGCAGGTTTTAAGAAGATACTATTCTAATTTTATCATTCATTATGAAAAGGTTAATACTGATTCATTAAGTTAATCAAAATCATATTTACTTTCACAGGGTCTGCATATTCAAAAAATTAGTATTACTCCCATTTAAGAATATTCAAATTTGCATAGTATTTTATTGCATAATCTGGTATGTTTATTTGAAAATGTCACCCCTGCTCCTCACTCATTGGCTTTTGTTTAAATCATTTCTGCAATCTAACTTGTTAACATAATTTTTCTGTTTTGGTGTTATGTTTTTCTATTTTCTGTTTGCTTCCCTCCCTCCCCCTTCCAGATAGGCAGGCTAGCTCCTTTCAGTTACAAGGTGAAATAAACTCTTTAAGATACTAGTTTTAGGCTGTATATTAAAAATTTATTTGAAAATTAAGGATAAAGAAACTGGGAATATCAAGATTGACGGGAGAGGGAAGAGTCAAGGTCAATGGATTTCCTGTGTAGTGCTGTTTCTCTCAAGATCTGCCCTTGAGAAAGACCAGAAACACTTTCCTTCACTTGGAGTTTTAGCACTTCAAGAATGAGAATATACATATTGGGTTTATTATTTCAGAATGTGTAACAGACCCACCTTTTATATTTTTATATTGGTTTGTTGAATATAAACATTTGAATAGTGTATCTGTACTTTTTTAACAGTGTTTTTCTTCCTTTGCAGATGGTTTAGCTGCCTTGTCATTTTCCATTAGTTCTCTGACCCTGATTGGAATGTTGGCAGCTATAACATACACAGTAAGTATTATGGTGATAATTGAGTTAAAATTAGAGAATCACTCTATGAAGCAATTATTTTTACCTTAGTCATATACAGGGTGGGGCAAAAGTAGGTTTACAGTTGTGAGTATGTGAAACAGTTTACTCTTATATTGTTATTTTTTATTATATTTTCCATATGAACAACTGTAAACCTACTTTTGGCCCTCCCTGTATTGAGTTCAATTCTTGTTCTTTTCTTTAATATCTTAATGTTTCCTTCTTCATTTTTCTTGAGTTTACTTAAGAAGAGGGTTAATTTTTAACTACTTAGTCATAATAATTTTATCTATTTTTGAAATTTAATATTCAGAAACAAATATTATAACTTGTGAACCTTGAAGCTTATATACCATGCAATAATAGATTTAGTGATTTATAAGCATATTAGAACTCTGAACCATAGATCAGTACCTGTTACTGATTCAGTAGATTTATCCTACTTGGGGATATTTTTAGCCTGACCGGTGTGGCCCAGCGGTTGAACATCGACCTGTCCTTCAGGAGATCAAGCTTTGATTCCCGGTCAGGGCACATTCCTGGGTTGCAGGCTCAATCCCCAATGGGAGGCATGTAGGAGACCTCTCATCATTGATGTTTCTATTTCTCTCTCCCTCTCCCTTCCTGTCTCTGAAATCAATAAAGAGTTATTATTATTTTTTAAAATCAGGTATTTTACATAGCTTGATATTTCTTTAGTATATGGAATCCAAGCTCTCAGAGACTTTTTTTTTCAGTCTTTCTGGAAATGGTAACGTAAAAATTATAGTAGCCTGACAAACTTGTGTATAGACTGCTCTTCTAGGTTTTTGCTCAAATTATAGAGGAAAACCAATAATAAATGCTTCTTTACCCATCTCGCAAAAGAGAATTATGCAGGAAGCTTTAAATTACCTGGAACCTTTTCAGATTAATGGAGTTTATGTTTAGGACATCTTGATTCTTGCAAAGATGGGAAATAACTAGTTATAAAGAAAACCTTTTTGATATTTTTAAATATGTTTTTCTTTAAACATATAAGAAATGGACTATAGTGTAAGAATCTAGTTTTTTACATAGTCATTTAAGTGTCATAATGTATAATGAAGTCTAACATACATGCATTTTAATTTATTTTCAGTGCTGATTTGGGTACTCAAGTTTTATTATTCATTGTCAGTTTTGATTTTGCCATGTATTACTATACAGGGAATTTGCCATCAGATATCAGTGGGTTATTATCCTCCCATGTCACAGAATATGTGCATAGCATGAGTAGTCTTTTAAGCAATCAACAGTTAATAACAAATTAGGAGTTAGACCTGGACTCTAAATGTTGTTCTATGATAGAGTTGTTATGCTAACCTTGGATTTGTCTTTTAACTTTCCAGGTCAGTGTCTTCCCCATTAAATGGGAATAGACAATGCCTCTTAGGATTTTTGAAGGTCAGATGATACTGTTTGTAAAAGTGCATTGAAAACTATAAGGGAACTGAATATGTAGCAGTCAATAAAAGATTAGGGTGAAAAAATGGAAAAGAGGAAACCAATATGTAAAGTCAATATCAAGAAGTATGAGTGGTCTGAAGTTTTACCCTACTTGCAGCTTCTTCAGATTCATTGATGCTGGCCAGAGATGCAAGAGACAAAGAACTTTCTATTACTTATAGCAACAGCAGTAGCCATGAAATAAACGTTTTCTTGTGCTGGTTGCCTGAGCCCCAATTTCCATGGGGCAACATGAAGAGCACCACATGAGACTTTCACATAGAATAGAGGAACCTTGAGTTTAGGGAAGCTGAATCTTTTATAATGGACAGTAAACATGCCTGCTGTTTGCTTCAAAGGAAGGTGCTATCTTTGTCTTCCAAGGCTATTTGTTATATAAACATCTTTGAAAAGATAGTACAGAGAAAAAAAAAAAAAAGGCAGTTGGTGCCTGGCTTGCAAGATGTGCAGAAATGAGAGACCCATGGAGAATTGCCCCCTGCAGTCAAGTGGTAGATGTGGGCAGAAAAATAAGGGGATAGGCAGTAGCAGAGGCCCGTTCTGCTGTAAAGGTCAGGAGTGGCTTCTCTAACATTACTCAGAGGGCTGAGTAAAATGAAAGAGGCAGCCATGAGGGAAGAGTAAGTGCAAAACCCTGAGGTAAGTGCACGAATGTTGTGTTTAGATTATAGCAAGGAGGTAGAGCCAGTGTGCTGTACTCAGTACATTCAGAAGAATGACTGAAGTTTAGATGAGAAATAGCCAGAGGATGTGTTATGCAGAGCCTTATAGACTATGGTTAGGATTTTGAATTTTACTTTGATTGAGATTAGAAACCACTGGAAGGTTTTCAGTAAAAAAGCGATAGACTCTGAATAAATAAGGAGTGATAAGTGGGACTGGAAAAAAGTGAAATTATTAAAAATCTTTGAAAGATCTTATAGGAATGATATTATTATAAAGATATATATTTCAAACTAATACCATATTTTATATTCAAATTGAAACTGTGAAAATTATCATTTAAGCAATAAATTAAACCAAATAATTATACTGACTTAGTCAAGAGCTTTACTTTTCTAGAATGCAGAGGGCTGGGCTGAAGGATATTGATAAACCAATCAGAGAACCTTATGATGGGGCTGAGGTAGGGAACTAGAAAGGCATGCTGAATAGGTAGGTATGTGCCATTTAAGGCCTAAAGCCAAGGGAGAGGGTGCAGTGTAACAGCATATCAAGACCAAAGTACTCAGGAATTTTATATTTAATAAGGCATAAAATTATGATCTTTTTTTGGTGGAGAAGCTTAAATATGGATCCCTCTTAAGTCCATGGGTCCCTTGAACTACTTTACCATTTAAATTTACTCATCGCTAAATTGAGGATAATTTTATAAGGTTGTGAAGATTTAATTAAACAATTCACCAAATCTTAGAATCTATTAGCCACTCAGTAGTCACTAGTAACTCAAACTGTTGAATGTTCACTTTGTTATTATTATTTTAAATTTATCTTTATTGTTGAAAGTATTACAGATGTTCCCTTACCCTCCCATTGACCCCCCCCCCCGCCCCACTTCCCAGGCCTTCCCCGCACTTTTGTTTGTCCATGGGCTGTGCATATATGCATATAAGTTCATTGGTTAATCTCTTCCCACCCACGTCCTCCCCCCCCCTCCAAAATACGTCAGTTTGTTGCATGTTTCAGTGTCTCTGGATCTTTTTTATTCGTCAGTTTATTTTGTTCTTTAGATTCCACATATAAGTGAGATCATGTGATACTTGTCTGTCTCTGACTCCTTATTTCACTTAGCATAATATCCAGGTCCCTCCACGCCATCTCAAAGGATAAGATATCTTTCCTTTTTTACAGCTGCATGTAAATATCCCACAGTTTTTTAATCCATTTATTTACTGATGGGCATTTGGGCTATTTCCAGATCTTATCGTAACTCACTTTTCATATGGTTCAAAGTATAGTTCTCAACTCTTTCTTCTTGCGTGTAAACCAGATGCTAACAGCAATTGTGTCATGATCAGTGAAACTGTTTATTAGGAAAAGATAAGTCAAAGAGGCATTCACAGTTGGATGGTAGTTACTTGGGTATGTGTGGCTAGAGAGATAAAACATTATTTAAATAACACTACTAGTTATGCTCAAAACTCAGTGGGAGAATGTTTTTTTACCAAACCAGTCTGGCCAGCTTGACTACCTTGTGTGTAAAGAGAGAAAGAAGGGAAGGCTAGAGGAGACTGTTTAAGAGGGCAACATGGTGTGCATAGCTGAGCACTAGTCATGAGTGTCTTTATGTAAAATCTAACATCTGAACTCTGGCTTCTCCAACTGTAAAGATGGGCCAATAATACACAAACTTTATTAAAAACTAGTCGAAATCAACTGTTTATAGATAAATGGTTTTATTATAGATAGATAGTACTAGTTATCAGTTATGTCCTAACTTGTTATCTAAAACCTTGAGAATTGAACTTTTCATGGTGGGACATAGAAGAGGGTACATATTCATGGGAAGTAGAAGAGGTTTCATTTTAATTAAGGTGCCCAAAGTGGGAAGTTAATACTTAGCATACTTTATCCCTGTGTACAAAGAATTAATTATTAAAAGTAAAATCATGTCTGTTATAGAATCTGTAACTGTTAGTATTGAAATTAGATACACTTTTGTAATGTATATGTCAGTTAAGTGTGAATTTCTTAGATATTCATTATTGTTTAGTTTATAAACTAGTCGATTATTTAAATTTTACCAAGATTATATCCACTATACCATGTCTTAAGGAATAGCCAAATAATTGGCCACTCAATTTTAGAAGAACATTATTAAACATATTAACCCTCCTATTGTTTTCAGCTTAAATTGAAAGAGACTCTTTTATTTTTTAAATTAAAAAAAAGAAAAGAAACCTCTAGGCACAGATATTTATGTCGATACTTTAATTTTTTGGTGCCATCAAGTGGGGAAATATTGAATAATGATATTTTTATAAAAATGTAATATGTGGACCACTGAAGTGGTGCCTATAGAAGCAGTGACTACTGAACTTTTATTATATACACTTGTCAGTAAAAAATTGAACATGTGCTCTAGGATATTTATGAATTTTATTTGTGTATGTGTATATGTTAATCTATATGCATTTTATATAAAATATAAACTAATGGATTAAAAAATTAAAGTGATTAAAGATTCAAAAATAGAAATAAGTAGAGCAGTGGTTCTCAATAATCTTTGAAGACAGAAACCCCTTTTAAAAGTCAACTTTCTCAGCCTTCCAGGTGATATACTATGTTTCATTGAGTCTTTGATACTGATTATAAGATGCACCTGTATTTTATGTGCCACTATAAAGAAAAGGTTCCTGCCCATGCTTTATTATTTATAATTTTTGTTTTATATTTAGTAAGAAAAAAATTTTAGACTTATATAAATACTGTAAAAATCATACCTCTCTTCTGCTTATAAAACAAAGATATAATTGAAATAAATTGGAAATGTATTCCTAAAACTTGACATTTGTAAAGTGAATCTTTTGACTCATTTCTTTGAATTGGTCATTTATGTCCATGATTATACAAGATTGTCCTTTATGCTATCAAGAGAATTGATGATACAGTTTTTCTTGACTCCACTCTTGTCAGTGGGATTTTCTTTGAAGCTGCTAACATAAGCGTTGCATAAGTTGAAGCTTTTTTCATTGTTGTTTTGCAGTTTCTTATTTTGCCATGTGAAAGGCTATCTTTTTGCCTTTACCTAAGTAGCAAAATGGTTTCTACTTTGAGTATCTTCCTTTCCTAAGCTTATAAAATTCTTGACTCTTGCTTTGCAAGAAAATACAGAATTGTGCTCATTGTTCTAGTGAATATTTGCTTCATTATTTGCTCCTTTGTTCATTTTTCCTTACACATTAACTTTTTGTTTCAATGTCAAATCATAGTACTATCTTAAAAGACAATTTAAGTGGCAATAGTTGTACCAAGAAGACATGTAATTCAACTAAAGAAACAACTATATTGTAACCACCTATGACCAAATTTGTGAATGTGCAGGTAATGACAATTATGTTATGACTTCTGCCTAGCTGATGATTATAAGATACATCCAAATTTCACTAATGTTAGATGTGAGGAAATATATATGTCTTAGAAACAGTGAATATTTAGAAGGGAAATCTTACTGAGTGAGTACACGTTATATGAATTGTTTCTTTTGTTTATATTAGTATATATGTATTTGAATGATAGGTGTTACAAATATATGCAAGACATTTATTCAGTTTAAGAACAGTGGTTGGTGTTGATTCTTTGCAGTAATCCAAGGCTCACAGGTTGGAAACTATCATCCTAGATAGAGGAGAGAGATGCATGGAAAAGTTGCTGTTCTAAACTAGACAGTGTAAGAAGGTAGTATTACAAGTGTTTGTAGTTTGTATATATTCCTTCAAAATATTTCTTATTTTAAAATACAGATAGTGATTTATTTTTGGGAGTGGAAACAAATAAAATTGGAGGCAATTGTGGATGACCTAAAAGCATTTTAAGTAATGTAATCTCTTTAGCATTGCTGATTTTTCTTGTGATTCACTAGAGGGCAGTAGTAAGCAATGAAAGTTTTGTTTCTGAACAGGCTAATCTTTTCACACATTTTTCCAAAGAAGTCTGAGGTTAAATTGAAAAGATTATTGTTTAAAGATCTTAAAGTTGTATTGATGAAATGTTTTTTATAATGCCTATGTCAAGTTTATTATAGTCTAAATATTATAGTTGAATTTCCTGATAATCATTGAAATTAAACATGCATTCTGAAAGCAAGCTAAAAGCTAGGTAACCAAAACCTTGTGCACTGTGGTGGGATTGTAAATTGGTACAGCCATTATGGAAAACAGAATGGAGCTTCCTTAAAAAAATAAAAATAGAACTACCCTATTACCCAGCAATCCCAATTTTTTGTATTTATCCAAAAATTCCAAAACACTAATTTGAAAAGACATATGCACCCCTATGTTTATTGAACCATTATTTACAATAGCCAAGATATGGACGCAACATAAGTATCCATCAAGATGTGGTACATATATAGAATGCAATATTACTCAGCCATAAAAAAGAATGAAGTCTTGCCATTTGAGACAACATGGATAGACCTATAGGGTATTATGCCAAGTAAATAAGTTAGAAAGAGAAAGGCAGATGCCATATGATTTCACTTATATGTGGAATCTAGAAAACTATAAACAAACTAGACAGAAACAAACTCATAGATACAGAAAACATTTTGATGCTTGCCACATGGGATGGGTAAAAGAGAAGAAGGGATTAAGATGTATAAATTGCCAGTTATAAAAACAGTCATGGGGATGTAAGGTACAGCACAAGGAATATAATCAATAATATTGTAATAACTATGTATGGTGTCAGATGGGTACTAGCTATCGACACGTTCACTTCATAAGTTATATGTTTAATCACTATGTTGTACATATAATATTGCATGTCAACGATAATTGAAACTCATTTTAAGTAAATAAATATTAAAATAAATATTTAAAAATACAAAAGATTTTAAAAATAAGGACCACTTTGTGAATATTGACTAGAGCAACAGATTTCTTGGGAAATAGTATTGAGTACTCAGGTTAGTATACTTAGCAACACAGAATAACATGCAAGCAGGTAAAATAAGCCTAGTTTGGAGGTGGTTGGGAGGACAGGGAGTTATATTTGGGCATAAGCTAAGTTTAGCAATATATTTTTGCCTTGGCATCTGGTTGTAAAAACAACATTGTGTTGACCTTGTGTTCAAATAATATGGAGAATTGGTAATATCATTATATAATATCATGTACATTTCAGACTTTTAAATTGTTGTGTTACTTTAAAAAAAATGTTTAAAAGATATAGAACTACTAGAAAAACCAAATAGGACAAAATGATAATAAGGATCAGAAAGTCTATAAGGAAAGGTCAGAGGAGCTATGGGATTCTTTGGTTCCCATAGACTTTTTAATTTACATTTTCATGTTTTGAAGATATTTGAGGTCATCCTGGGAGTTGACAACCAGGTAGAGAAGAGCATTAGAGAAAACATGCAGGATCACCCAGGATACTTTGGAGTTTGGGGTAAAGCCTAAGAAGTATCATTTATCTCTCTGCCCACATTCATTGTCCTGGACTCAATCTCATGGCCCTCCCTATCAGCAGGGAAGACTGACTAAATAGTTTGACTGTGTGCCCTGGAGGAAAATGAAAAAATATTTAAATACATAATGTTGTATCTGCTTCAGAGCCTATTGCTGCAGCAAGAGGTGGTAATAGTTGTCAGTTTTGCTTCTAAGGATTTAAGGTCAATAATGATTTGAATAATGGTCACTTGGCAATTGCCATTAATGTGTTTAATTGGTACAATAAAAAGTTATCATTTGGGACTTGCTAATATAGATTTGGGTAATATAAAATATGTTTGTTCTTAGTGCTGATTAATAGTTAAAAAATACTTGTGGGAAAAAATTTTAAATAGCAAAAAGATTGATTATAAATATTTAGAACTTATAAATAAGCTATATATACAGATAATTGATATGTTAATAAAATAACATATATATTAAAATACTTACATTTTACTAAGGATTTACTATATATACTTGGAAACATTTGGGGGTTTTTCCATAGAAAATAATTTTGTAAATTATTTTACTCATTCAGACTATCTTTACCTCTGATTAGCCTGAAGTTGTAATTTATTTCTTTGATAAAGTATTATATTTACATTAATTTTGCAACTTGCCCTTTGAGGAATAAATGTTACCTATTCTGGGAATAGTTAATATGGCAGACATAACTCTATAAGTGTGAAGTAAACAAGAGAATTATGAGACAATATAATTGTGATTCACTCCCATATACCTTATTCTTCAGTGACTACACCCCTTTACAATTGCTTACTCTTTTTGTCATTAAATGACATTTTTACCCGAAAATTGTGTGTAATATATAGGGTGTTCCAAAAAATGTATACACACACTTTGAATAATTATAAAGGCAGTGTTTATTAAAATACATTTCATCTTCAAAATTGAGTTATCAGCTGTTAAAGCGTATATACATTTTTTGAGACTACCTGTATTTAAAATAATAATACTAAATCACATTTTAATTTTGTTTCTTTTAGGCCTATGGCATGTCTGCATTACCTTTAAATCTGATAAAAGGCACCAGAAGTGCTGCTTATGAACGTTTAGAGAACACTGAAGACATTGAAGAAGTGGAACAACAAATTCAATCAATTAAATCAAAAGTGAGTTGGTATTTTATTGTTTGGGAAGCATAAAATTACTGTCTTTGAGCTGCTTTCTGATGTGACTTAGACATTGGCAAACATATTTTTGACATTGCTTGAATTGTTTTACAACATATCCTTCAAAAACCATGCCCATATTTTTAAAAATGTGTCTTCTTCGAAATATAAGACACTCTCAGTTTGAGAATTCCTATTAGTGTTCTAACAACTGATAAACAAAAGTTCTGCTTACATATGACCAAAACTTTGCTAGTTCCTAGGTGTGCTGATTCCACATGTAACATCAGATTTTATGGTGTCATTTCAAGTTTTATGTACTAGTTGAATAAGCTAAAGATTCTATCTGACCACTTACTAATTAAGTGTGCTTCTAAAAATACAATAAAAGTTTTTCTTTCTCCTTCACCTTCAAGTAACAGATAAATCTTATTTATAGAACATAAGGAAAATGGAAAATGTTCTAAGTAATTCTACTAAAATAGCATAATCCTGATACAGAAACCAAACAATAAGAGCACAAGGTAAAGAAAGCTGTGACATCGGCATCAATCTACAACTAGTGGGACATATAAAACAAAACAAAAATTCTTTTATTTAGCACACTAGGATGCCTGAGAGATCCACACATCTGTACATATGATTAGATTGGAATGCATAGAGGAGATGGAACTAGGGAAGTAGCAGGGACTGTGTGTGTGACCTTGGTTCCCAGCCATGGCAGCTCCTCACCACAGCCCCAGCAAAGAAAAAGAAAGGCAGAAGCTGCATAGGTGCCTGTGACTTTGGCTCTCTTACCCTGCTATGGCAGTGCTGGTGCCACCAGAGAGCTTGGTAGCAGCAGTGGAGGCAGTGCATGGGACTTCAGCTTCCTGGCCACAGTGGTGCCAGCAGCCACAGGGAACTAGGCAGCAGCAGTGGTAGGGCTTGCAACCCTGGCTCCCCCAACCCACCTTATCCTCTCGCCATGGGGGTGGTTCCGGAGACTCAGACTTGATGCGGCAGGGGCACATGCCATCCTGGTGACTATAGCGGTGATGCTCCTGATTGTAGCAAAACCCATAATTGCAGTGACACTGGCAGCATCAAGGCACCAGTGACCCCAGAGGCACAAGCAGCGATGAAGAAGGCACTTGCAACACCCCTGGCAGATGCAGTGAAGGGTGGAAATTGCTGATTCTCAGATATAACTAGAGCCAGCTCAGGTAAGAGAAACCAAAACCTCGTGCTATATTGCCCCTACTGGAAAACAAAAGAAAGGTTTCTAAATAATCAACCTGTTGAATTGTTAAAGTAAATAAAGCTGTACCTAAATAAGAAAGGCGTTTGCTATTTCAGATGTACTGGCAGAGGGACAATCCATCAAGAACAGTGAATAACCATGGTAACATGGTATCACAAAAAGAAAATAACAATTTTCCAGGAACCAAACTGAAAGTCACAAAAGACTGTTATCTAAATGATAGAAAATTCAAAATAGCTGTCATGAAGAAACTCAGTGAGATACAAGAAAAGTCAGAAAGGCAGTTCATGAGCTCAAGAGTAAAATTAATGAACATAAATACTTTACCAAAAAAAAGAACCAAACAGAAATTCTGGACATGAAGAACTGAATAAATGAGATGAAGAATACATTAGAAAGCAGTGGAAATAGAGCAGCAGAACATACGAAAGACAGAATTAACTAGCTATAAGATAGAAATAAAAAAATATTCAGGTGAAAGAGGAGAGAGAGCAAAGATTTAAAAAAGAAAACGAGAGTCCTGGTGGGGCGCTCATTTGGTTGTGGGTTAGCTTCCGTGTCAGGGCACATACCTAGGTTGTGGGTTTGATCTCTGGTCAGGGTGTGTATAGGAGGCAACCAATCAATGTTCCTCCCTCCCTCCCTCCCTCCCTCCCTTCCTCTCTCAAATCAATAAACATATCCTCAAGTGAGGATAAAAAAACAAATTAAAAAAAAACAAAAGAAGTCTGTGAGTATTATCCAACTTCATTAGAAAGAGCAACATAATGGGTATTCCAGAAGGAGAACAGAGGGAGGAGGGGGGGACAGAGAGTCTATATAAAGAAATAATAGGTGAGAAATTTCCAAACCTGGGAAGGAACGGGACTTGTACTTACACAAGGACAAGAAGCTAATAGAATACCTAATTATCTTAATGAAAAGAGAACTCCAAGACACGTTATATTAAAACTGCCAAAAGTTAATATATAAAAAAAGAATTCTAAAGGCAGCCAGGAGAAGAAGGCAGTAACCTACAAGGGAAATTAATCAGGCTATCACCAGATATCTTAGCAGAGATGCTGTAGGCCACGAGAGGGTAGAATGACATTCAAAATATTGAAAGATTAAAGTTGCCAGCCAGGAATAATCTATCCAGCAGAGTTATCCTTCAGATCTGAAGGAGAAATGGAGGGTTTCCCAGACACACAAAAGATGAGGGAGTTCACCACCATAAAACCTGCCTTCCAAGAAATATTAAAAGGAGCTCTTCTACCGGAAATGAAAGAGGAAAAGTGCACACAGCTTTGAGTAAGGCCATAAACCCAGAATCAGGAAACTGCAGTTTTGTTACAGAATTGAGTGTTCAGCAGTTATAGCATAAGGTTAAAGGGGGAAAAGGCATTCAAAATAATAATAGCTACTTAAATTGGTAATAAACACAACATAAAAAAGATAATTTGTAACAAAATTATCTCAAAGGAGGAAAAGGATGGACCTTCTATAGGCAAATGAAGATTAGATACTCTCAGAAGAAAAAGGACTACTTATCTATGAGATGTTTATATTTTTATATATATATATATATATATATATATATATTTTTTTTTTTTTTTTCTCAAGGTAACCACAAAACAAATATCTAGAGCACAGACATGAAACATAAAAAAGGAGGCAGAGAAAACAGAAAACCACCAAACTAAAATAGAGACACAAATGAAAAGCAACAATGGAGATATACAGCAATCAGGAAACAAAAGATAATATATTAGTAGTAAGTCCTCAAATATCACTAATCACTGTAAGTGTAAACAGATTGAACTCACTGATCAAAAGTTACAGAGTAGCTAGATAGGTTAAAAAACAAGACCCAACTATTGCTGCCTTCAGGCAACTCATCTCAGCTCCAAAGACAAACATAGGCTCAAAGTGAAGGGGTGGAAGACAATACTCCAAACAAACGATGTCCAGAAGAAAGCAGGTATTGCTATGCTTATACCAGACAAAGTAGACCTAAAGTCAAAAAAAGTAAGAGACAAAGATGGACAGGATGTAATAGTCAAGGGAAAAAATTCATGAAGAAGAAATAACATTTATTAATATTGCACCAAACTAGGAGCACTGTAACATATAAAACAATTGTTATAGACCTAAATGGAGAAAATGACAGTAACAATAATAGTACAAGACTTTAACACTCCACTTACACCAATGGATGGGTCATATAGACAAAAAGTAGACAAGGAAACATAGGCCTTAAATGATACATGAGACCATAGGGACTTACTAGATATGTACAGAACATTCCATCCAAAAGCAACACAATACACATTTTTCTCAAGTGTACATGGAACACTCTCAAGGGTATATGTTGGGACATAAAGCAAGTTTTAGTGTTTAAGAATATTGAAATAATATCAGTTATCTTTTTGGACCACAACAATATGAAGCTATCAATCAACTACAAGAAGAAAGCTAGAAAAATCACAAATATATGGAGATTAAACATTATTGGATCAAAAGAAGAATCAAAAAATACATGGAGCATGCAGGAAGCAGCCAGTCAATTACTACTCTGTCATCACTGATGTTTCTATCTCTCCTTCTCCCTTCCTCTCTCTGAAATCAATAAAGATATATTTTTAAAAAAATACATGGAGACATGAAAATATGGCATGCCAAAATCTTTGGGATGCAGCAAAAGTGGAACTAAAAGAGAAGTTTATAACAATACAGGCCTACCTCAAAAAGAAGAAAAACCTCAGTTAAACCTTACACCTTAAGGAACTAGATAAAGAGGAACAAATGAAGCCCAAAGTAATAATAAAAGAAATTGTAAAAATCAAAACAGAAATAAGTGAAATAGAAACTAAAAAGACAATGACACTAAGAGGTGATTTTTTAAAAGATACGGTATACAAAATTGACACACCCCTAACTAGACTCACCAAGATAAAAAGAAGACTCTATATAAACTCAGAAACAAAACAGAAGTTACAATGAATACTACAGAAATACAAAGGAATATGAGACAGTACTTTGAAAGGCTATATACCACCAAATTGGACAACCTAGAAGAAATGGATAAATCCTTAGAATCATACAACCTTCCTAGGCTGAATCATGAAGAAATAGAAATTCTGAACAGACATCCCTAGTAAGGAAATTGAAGCAGTAATCACTATTCCCCCCCCCCCCAAAAAAAGTTCAGGACTAAATGGCTTCACTGGTGAATTCTACCAAACATTCAAAGAAGATTTAATATCTGTTTTTCTCAATCTTCCTAAAAATTGAAGAGGAGGGTACTTTTCCTAACTCACTTTACGAGGCCATCATTACCCTGAATCAAAACCAGACAAACACAACACAAAAAAAGAATATTATAGGCCAGTATCTCTAATGAAAATTGATGCAGAAATCCTCAGCAAAATATCAGCAAACCAAATACAACAATACATTAAAGAGATCAAACACCATGATCAAATGGGATTTATTCCAGGGATGCCAGGATGGCTCAACATCTGTAAATCAATCAGTGTGATATACCACATTAACAAAGTGAAAAATAAAATTTATGTTTGTTTTCATATATGTAGAAAAAGCATTTGATAAGATTCAACATCCATTTGTAATTAAAACCTCAATAAAATGGGTATAAAAGGGCTCTGGCTGGTGTGGCTCCATTGGTTAGAATGTTGTCTCATACACCAGAAGGTGGCAGGTTCGATTTCCAGTCAGGGCACATCCCCAGGTTTTGGGTTCAGGGACGTGTGTGGGAGGCATCTGAACGATGTTTCTCCCTAATAAAAAATATACAATAAAATAAAAATTAAAGAAAAATGGGAATAGAGGGAAAGTACCTCAACATAATAAAGACCATTTATGACAAACCCACAGCTAACATCATACCTCAGTGGTGAAAAACTGAAAGCTTTTTCTTGCCACTTTTATTCTGTACAGTATTGGGACCTGAGGGATTTTTGAGAACATGGGACTTTCTGGGCTAAAATCAGGTTGGTTGGTTATCCTCATAATCAGAGATGTGCTAAAATAGAATAACTCAGTACATTTTTTAATCCTTTAGAAGCCTTAAATGTTTACCTTTGTCAGATGTTAATGAGAATTTGGGGATAGGTATACTGTAACAATATAAAATACATGGCTTTAAAAAAAATTGAACATTGTGACATTGCCTATATACACAAACACATACTTTTGAATAATTAAAGTTTAAGAGCTCATGTAGGAATCAATCCTACTAAATGGTATGTGTACACTTGGACCCACGTGAATAAGGAAATTCATGCACATTGTTAATACCCCCCACCTGCCCAAAAGAAAAAGACCTAAATGTTAAAAAATAAGATATTTTGTTAAATTAGGATGCCGTAGTCTAATATGCTGTACAGTGATAAAAAGGAATGAGGTAGATTTGTATAGCTTGAAGAATATGACTTACAAAATCAGGCTATCTCAGTTCAAGTTCTGGCTCTGCAGATTATGCTTATAAGACCCGTGGGCCTTATTTTCCTTATCTAGTAAATCATTATGATATTCTTACCCACCTCAATATTTTATTCTGAAAATTCAAGGAGAATAAATGTAACAGATCAGTTTTAGGCACAAGAATTGTGCTCAAGAAATGTTAGCTGTTATGTATAATAAAAACTGTATTTGTATATATTTGTATATATGCATGTGTGTAAACACATGGAAAATGTGTAGAAGGATATTGATCTGCTTCACAGTAACAACCATAGGGAAGGGAGTGGTAATTGGGAACAGTGTTAAAGGGAAACTTTCACATTTCACTTTTTTTTTAAACAAATGGTGTGTGTGCCCAGCTGGGCATGGCTCAGTGGTTGAGC
Organism: Miniopterus natalensis; assembly: GCF_054644295.1. Lineage (NCBI taxonomy): Eukaryota > Metazoa > Chordata > Mammalia > Chiroptera > Miniopteridae > Miniopterus > Miniopterus natalensis. The sequence continues at coordinate 31,946,317 of NC_142085.1, read as the reverse complement.
GTCGACCTAGGATCCAGGCGATCGGGGTTCGATTCCCGGTCAGGGCACATGCCTGGGTTGCGGGCTCGATCAATGCCTCTCATCATTGATGTTTCTATCTCTCTCTCTCCCTCTCCTTCTCTCTCTCTGAAATCAATAAAGATATATTTAAATAAAATAAAAAAACAAAAAAAAAAATGGTGTTTTATATACTTTATAACTACATTATTTCCCCCCCAAATTAGATAGGTGGTTGACTGCTGTTTTTCTATCCTAGTGTTTGTTTCTCTGACCAAAATCATTTATACTGGTTTAGGCAAAGCAGACTGGGTATCCATCCTTCACTCCACTGAAGCATTCACCAAGTAGGCAGATGACTTGAGTGTTTTTAGTGGACCCTTAAATCAGTTTACCAGTTTTTCTTCCTGATATACTGAAAGCCAGCAGTGAAATAAAACTACCTCATCATTAGTTTCCTTTTGATACTAGAATGACGGTTATGGTTGACATCTAAAGTACTCACCCCTTTTCATGCCACACCACTGAAGTATTATTGCCTGGATCTGTCTTCTAAAAGGGAGTGTTTTATTTCTCTGTCCTTCAGAAAATACCTTTCCGTAAGGTTCCCTTTTTTGGGATACAAATTGGTCATATTTAATGTACTTGACTTAAAGAGTGAAGATTAAGTGTATGCAAAGTATGATCTCTGGACCAGTAGCATTAGCATCTCCTGGGAATTTGGTAGAAATGCAAATTTAGGCCCCACCCAAGACCTACTAAATCATATTTTCTTGGGGGTAGGGTTTAGAAATCTGTGTTTAATAAATTGTTCAGGTGATTGTTATGCATGGTAGAATTTGAGAAGCAATAAGGTAAGGTATGGGAGAGGATGGATGGTGCCATAATAGCATGGCAGTGCTATAGTGTCAAGAGATCATAGCTGGGTAAACCTCTTTATTAAAGGGTATTTGGGTATTATCTTCATCATATCTATGATTTTAGATTGAGGCTGCATTAGGATATGCTGGGTAGCAATATATTGTGTATCTGCTAAGAACCTATTTAACCTTAATAGGGCTCTTAACATTCTCATATCTTATGTCTTTACATTTTAAAAATGCAGTCCAATGTAAATATTTTCCTTGTTCCTTCCAATAAAACAAACAAATTTACATTTCACCTTTTTTATACTTAGCAGTTGTATTATTATTATTGTTTATTGTACTTAGTTGAAGATACTTAGAGGCAGGGACTTAAGTGGAAAGTGTATCTGTGAGACACTATGAGAAAGGTATGCTTGTGGTTACAGTGAGCACCACAGAAATAGATAGGAATTAGCTTAGGTTGACCAATGAAAACATGACTCATTTGCAAATGTACTTGGAAAACAAGGAAGTGCCAGTTCTTAGCAGTTGTTATAAAAACCTCTGTATACCACATACTAATATTGCATCTCTGTGCTGATATTTGAATAAGGGCTGAGCAGCATCAGTTCAGGTACACTGTAATACAGTTACTTGAGCAAAAGTAGAGAAGAAGAGGGGCCAAATATGCTAAGATATGGGATGGAAGGAATTTGGAGGCAAGCGACAACTGAATGCGTTACATGAAGTATCCTATGAAAGATGCTTTTAAAAATATTTCTCCCCATTTTACTTTACCATGTATTTGGAAAACAGGGATCAAGAGGAATTTTAGTATTAAATGTATACACATCCACATTTTGGTGCTGACCTTGGTTTCATATATGTGTGTTGTCACATCAAAATTGTCATTTATTTTCAATTTGTAAATTTGCCTAAGGAGTAAAATCCAACCTAAAAAAGTTTCATTGCTTGATCTGCTAAATCTGATGGGTTACTTTATTGAGACCTTAATGGTAAAACCTGGTTTTTTCTTCTGTTCTGTTGTTTGCAGAGCAAAGATGGTCGACCTTTGCCAGCAAGAGATAAACGCACCTTAAAACAACTTGAAGAAAGGTTACGCACACTTAGGAAAAGAGAGAGGCGCTTAGAATTCATTGAAAACAGCTGCTGGACAAAATTTTGTGGCGCTCTTCGGCCCCTGAAGGTAAATAGATTTTAAAAAATTATGCTGTCACTCTTCTAAGTTTATATAGTATCTCTCAGAGAGGTTGAGTTCTCCTTTTGAGGCATTACAGAATGGTGCTTAAGAACATGGATTTGGGAGTTAAAAATAATCTGGTTTTGAATCACAGCTCTGTCATTTGGTAGTTTGGGCATGGTATGTAACCTTTCTGAACTTCGTTTACTCATGTGTAATGCAAGTGTTTTATCAACAGAGTTGTAGTTTGCTGCTAGCATATTTTGTAAGTTGTACTTTTCTGTAAATCGGAGATCTGGGACTCATAATAAAACTTAGGAGCCCCAACTGAAAAGTAATAGAATTTTTTTTATTGTTAGGTGATATGTGGCTAAAACTATGTAAAAAGTAGTATTTGAGATGGAAAACGATTACTTTTTTGGGGTTGGGGGGGCATCATATGCTGGCCTTGAATTTTTGGAACTGTGGTACCTAAACATAAGTATCTAAATTGAGGCCCTGGCCACATAGCCCAGTTGCGTAGGGCGTCATCCTGATAAGCCAAGGTTGTGGATTATATCCCCCATCGGGGCAGATACAAGAAACAACCAATGAATGCATAAATATGTAGAACAACAAATCACTGTTTTCCTCTCTCCTTTCCTTTCTCTCTCTAAGATCAATTTTTAAAAAAATAAAGCTATGAGTATTTTAAATAAAATAAATTGAATTAAGGTCATCATAATATGAATGAATCTAAAAAGTAACTAGGACTGCTGGCCAAAAATTTCCATATGTGCCCATTCTGTATCTGACATTCCAAACACCAGAGCTTTGTATACTATAAGTATACAATGCCAGTTGTGATTCAGAAAGTGCAGTGAATAGGCTGGTGTGAGTAAAGTTAGGCAAAATGAAGCTAGAAAGTGGGTTTTGGTTAAATTTTTTAAAAAGTGCTTTATAGAACCCCATCCAAAGTCAGTCAGGTTGAATTCTAGTGCTGTTTTGTCTTCCTCTTATAATTAGAAAGGAAGAGAGGAAATGCAGTGTCTGCTAACCCCCAAAAGTTCCTCTTTTAAAGGGTTTTTCAAAAATACACCATAATCAGTTATATGTATCATTATTTTAACCTTCTGTTAGGGTAAGTTTTTTAAAGACTCACCCTAATCCTTTTTCCCGAAGAGATTTGTCTTCATAGTACCAAAGGTATGATGAAGCCTTCCCCAACCTTATCTTAATTCTAAATTGTTTGCAGCTTCTTATAAATATTTATAACCAGTCTGTAATATTAACTGCCTTGTTTTAAACATGCTCTGTTCCATTTCACTGAACATATGTTTAGAGGTAGTTTTAAATGAACTTTATTAAGTGTGCAGATTGATCTTACCAAATATAGGTATGTATGTAGAACATCCACCTTACCCCAAAAAGCTACTTTTGAGCTCAGATCCCAGTCAACCATGTGTTATTAGTGTTGACTTCTGTAACTATGTTTTAATTTTATGTGTTCTGTAATTTTGTGTAAATGTAATCATATGTATAATCATTTTAAAATTTATTGGGGATTGTACTGTCTTTTGCCTGGCTTCTTTGGCTCAGCACAATGTTTTTGAGATTCATCCATGTTGCATTTTTTACCTGGTTCATTCTTTTATTGCTGAGTAGCATTCCAATGTTTATCTTTTGTCACAATTTGCTTATCCACTTATCTGTTAGTGGATTCGAGTTGTTTCCACTTTGAGACTATTATGAACAATGCTATTATAAATATTGTGCATATATCTGTGTAGATATGTGTTTTCATTTCATTCATTGGGGGGGGGCGTAAATACCTAGGAGTAGAATTGCTGGGTCTAATGTTTAATATATGTCTAAGTTTACAAGAAACTGCCAAAATATTTTCCAAAGTGGTGGTACCATTTTGCATTCCTACAGCAATGTAAGATGTCTAATTTCTTCATATTCTTGTCAACTCTTCTATTGTAACTGTAATAGTTTTCCTAATGGGTGTGTAATAGTATCTCATTATGGTTGTAATTTGCATTTCCCTGATGACTAACAACATTGAACATCATCTTTTAATTCTTACTGGCTATTTGTCTATCTTCTCTAAAATGCTTGTTTGGCCGTTTTAAAAATTAGGTTTTTGTTTTATGCGTGAGTTACAAGAATTTTTATGTATTCTGGATCAAATACTTTTTCAAATATATGTATTGTGAATGTTGATGGCTTGCTTTTATGTTTTCTTAACACTGTCATTCCATGAGATGTTTTTAAAGCTTTTATAGCAAACACTTTCTCCTGTGTTTTCTTCTAGAAATTTTATAGTTTTAGCTCTTGTATTTAGGTTTGTGGCCCATTTTAAGCTAGTTTTATGGGATGGTATGACCCAGGGGTCAAAGCTTATTTTATTTTCCATATGGATGTCAGCACCACTTTTTCTCAAGACTATCTTTTGCTCATTGAATTTCCTTGGCAATTTTGTCAAATCAGTTGATCATATATATGTGTGAGGGTCTGTTTTGGACTCTGTCTTCTGCTTCATTGATCTATATGTCCTTATGCTAAACTTGATTACTGGAGCTTTCAAATCAGTCATGAAATCAAGTATTGTTTAAGTTCATCAGTTTTGTTTTCCTTTTTCAGAATTGTTGTAGCTGTGCTAGAAACTTTGCATTTCATATAAATTTTAGAATCAACTCATAATTTCACAAAACACCCATGAGAATTTTTATTGAGATTAGTTTGAATCTATAGGTAAACTTGGGGGAGAATTGATATCTTAATATTGAATCTTTCAATCCATGAACATATCTTTTCATTTATTTGTTATCTTAAATTTCTCTCAGCAGTCATTTGTAGTGTTAAGTGATAAGGCCTTGCAGATGTTTTGTTAAATTGATCTATAAGTATGTTTTTATTTATATTATTACAAGTGGTTTTGTTTACTTTTAATTCTCATTTATTTGTTGCTAGTAATTAGAAATTTGCTTTTGTATATTGTACTTGTATCATGCAACCTGGCTTAATTATTAGTTCTAGTAGCTTTATAGATTCCTAAGGGATTTTTAAGTACATGATCATGTCAGCTGCTAAAAGATAGTTTTACTTTTTCCCTTCAAATATAAGATTTTTAGTTTCTTGTTTTTTACTTCTGCACTGGCTGAAATCTCCAATACAGTTTATTATTTATTCCTTTTGCTGTATAAATGTGTCATTCCTGAATATCGATCTAAATTCTTACCTGTCTATTATCTAGTCCTAACTTAGGAATAATTAGTAATAGGGATGCCTGAAGGAAATATCTGGGTATACAAAATTACTGTTATGTATTTGAGAGATTAACATGAATGCCAAGAGATAAACATTGCTTTTTGCTCACATGAAATATGAAAATTATTTATTGTTCATTACTACTGTGTTTGTCCACAGTTGATATAATTCAGAAATAGGAAGCCATGTGCTATTAGTGTTTCTTAAACATTAGCATCCAAGTAGTCCTAGTGGTCAGTATATGATGAAGGTGATTTAAGACTGGTGAGAAGCTCCTGATACAAAATTTCTTTGAAGTTATCTTCTACCTCAGAATTTTGTAGTAGTATTGCCTTTTACTGTGTGTTGTAATCCATGTTTGTTTTATTATAAGATGTATTAAATTTAAAATTTTGCAAAAGTTGAGTGCTATGTTTTCCCCGTAAGAGTAGTAGATCTCGATGAGATGCCTATTGATCTTGTGATTTTACATGGTCCTGCACTCCCTAGAATGTACACATCTGCTCTCAGTAGTGTGAGAGTTCAGTGCGTCGACTTTGCCATCATATGCATCCATCTGGTTTTGAGTCCTTGCTGTGATCCTTACCAAACTATGTAACCTCTTTTAACTTCACCTTTCTAAACCTCAATTTTCTCATCCTTAAAATTGAGTTATATCCTTAATTTTATTTTTGTTATAGGTATTAAATGAAATAATGTATGCTGTGCATTGTCTTTTGCTATAAACAGTTCAGAGAATTGCAACTGCTAGCGTTAAAGTTCTATAGTTAGGATTTTTCAACTTCTTAAAGATACTGTCATGGAACTCTAGAGAGAAAATTAGTTTTGTGTTGAAGACACTTATAAAAAGTAAGCATCTAATTAGAATAAGTTAATGGCTTCTTAAAACAGCATTTACATATTACTACTGAATGTGTTTCTAATCATACAGTCTAAAATGTTCGTTAAATATTTTACTTAACTCTCCCCTGGCAGAAGGGCATAGTTTGAGCTTATGCAATAATTGACCTTGATAACCTATAGATTCATTAGGTTTTAAATGTAACTTGAGATTTTACTATATATACACCTCTTATTTTATACACACACAAACCTCTGGTACTTACATAGAAAGTTATAAATTCATGTCCATAATTATATCACATATTTTTCAGACTTTTTTATAGTGGTAAAATATACATAACATAAAATTTATCATTTTAACTTTTTGTAGTTGTATATTCAGTGGCATTAAGTATATTCACAATATTGTGCAACTGCCACCACTATTCATTTCCAGAACATTTCTGCCATCCTGAACAAAAACACTGAACCCATTAAACAATAACCCCTCATTTCTCCCCCTACCCTGCCACATATCCCCTAATGACCTCTAGTCTGCTTTCTTCCTCTCTGAACTTGCCAATTTAGGAACCGCATATAACTGGAACTATACTGTACTTGTTCTTTTGTGTTTGGCTTATTTCACTTTGCATTATGTCTTCAAGGTTCATCTGTTTGTAGAGTTATAAAAATTTCATTCCTTTTTAAGACTGAATAATGTTCCACTGTATGTATATACCGCATTTTGTTTATTCATCCATCTAGTGGTGGAAATTTGGTTGTTTTCAAGTTTTGGCTATTGTGAATAATGCTGCCATGATAATTGGCATACAAGTATCTGTTTGATTCCCTGCTTTTAGTTCTTTTGAGTATCTAGAAATGAAATTGTTGGATCATATGGCAATTCTGTGTTAAACTTTTTGTGGAATCTACAAACTTTCTCACAGCAGCTGCACATTTTACATTTCTACCAGCAATGCAGAAGGGTTCGTGCCTGAACAAAGCTTACCTAACACATGCATTTTCTCAGTAATCATGGCTTTGGTTTTGTGGACTCTTCAACCTAGTTGTCCCTGGAACTTGGGAAGATGTCAAGAAAAAAAAAAACCTAGGTTATTAGAAACATCAGTTTTACCTCTTTTGCATTCTGAAACTTTATTTCTTTTTTTTTTTTTTTTTTAATATATCTTTATTAATTTCAGAGAGAGGAAAGGAGAGGGGAGAGAGAGAGCTAGAAACATCAATGATGAGAGAGTCATTGATCGGCTGCGGCCCAGAACCTGGGCATGTGCCCTGACCGGGAATCGAACCCTGGTCGCCCGAATCCTAGGTCGATGCTTAACCGCTGAGCCACGCCCGGCCGGGCCTGAAACTTTATTTCTCAAGGACCCAGTTCAAATAAATTTTTTTGCTTGTTTTCTACCTTCCCTAATACAAAGTTTATACATTAAAAGGAGATATCACAATTATAATGTTTAACACATTTCTCCACAAAAACATGGTTTTATATGACAGTTTCTTTAGTGCTGCTAGTACTCTATTTCAGAAATATTATCAGTTATATAGTCTTTTCTGGGCTGTGATATAATTTTTAAATATATAATTGGCATATACAGTATATACATGGTATATATAATATATACTATATATACATCATTATTTCTGTGGGAAAATGTTCCAAATTCCATATTTTAACAAGTTAAATATAACCTGATGAGTTTCTTGGTTTTGGTTTTTGTGTATGTGTATATTATTCTTAATGTAGTTTTATTAGTCTTAACTTTTCAGTTAATTTTGAAGTTTATATGTGAGTGTAACTGAACATAAATCTTTTATGTGACCTAGCAAAGAATCTCATTTATTTACTTACAAATGAAGTCTTTCAAATGCTTTGTCTGTTTTATGTATGTTTTCAAACAATCTCATAATGGAAATTTAGATGACAAATGCCTAAGGTTATATATTAAATTAAAATGTATCTTGGATCATTTTAGTTAGATCATGGTCATATACTAACAACTCATATTGAACATAATGGTTTTACACTTTTAATATCAACTTTTAAAACTATATTTTAATGATTTTTTTTTTTTTTTTGCTTTTAGATCATTTGGGGAATATTTTTCATCTTAGTTGCATTGCTGTTTGTAATTTCTCTCTTCTTGTCAAAGTAAGTACACTAGACACATTTTCTAAAGCACTTATATAAATCCTATGATGTTACACATTTTCACGCTGAATTCCATTAGTGTAGTCTATTCATCTTCAGTAGCTATTTTACTTGAAGTGTTCTACAGCATTGACTCAAAGAATGATAAAAAGTTTCAATACGAGATAGTATTTCTTTGTTCTCTGTTAATTGAACAATATCTGTAAGATATTTAAGTGAGGTTTGTTATTCGAGGTTTTCTTTGACTCAGTTGAATTTACATGCTTAAGTTAAATTAAGTGAAAATGTCATATAATATGTAAAATCACTATAATTTTTTTCTTTTGTCTTTTTTTTTTAGTTTGGATAAAGCTCTTCATTCAGCTGGAATCAATTCTGGTTTCATAATTTTTGGAGCTAATCTGAGTAATCCACTGAATATGCTTTTGCCTTTACTACAAACAGTAAGTAAAAAAACAGTCATTTTATACTCCACACATTCTCACAAACTGTCAAGTTATTATGTTGAAAAACCTATTACTGCTTGACATTATATGCTTGTTAGTTGCTGATTTGGCTTTTTATTTATGCATAACTTTTCCATTGATGTGTTGCTTTAAGAATTATTATATTGATGTATTTCTGAACTCTTTAATTATACATAATTTGACTTTATACAATATAAACCTTAAGATATACTTTTCTAAGCAATTCCTGTTTTTAGTTTTTGATGAAGGTTTTTATTGTATATTTAATTATAATTTTTAGCTTAATGTGTCCTAGAATTTTTCTTAGAATCATAGTGCTAAACAATTTGGTAATTGTTCATTTTTTTGTTTTGTGTTTTGTATTTTATAGTAGCCTAATCTAAATCAGGTTTGGTATTTTAAATATTTGCCAAATATGAATAATGAAGTTTTGGTTAATTTTATGTGACTTCTAGAGCCCTGTTTGTATATTTAATTTTATCTTTCTTTTTCAGGTTTTTCCTCTTGATTATATTCTTATAACAATTATTATTATGTACTTTATTTTTACTTCAATGGCGGGGATTAGAAATATTGGCATATGGTTCTTTTGGATTAGAGTGAGTATATATTACAGTATTATTACTTTCATCATTTTGTGCATCTTTATTATTGAAAGTTATTTTATATTTATAATACAGAAGTTACAAATATTTTGATACTAAAAGTGATGGAAAATTAGCTTTTGTACTTTTTCTAGCATAAAAGTGTTTTTGTCTAGAGCAGTGGTTATTAAATGAGTGATTTTGCCCCCCTGGATACTTTGACAATGTTGGAGACATTACCAGTTGCTACAACTAGGGGGTGCTACTAGCACCTATTTGGTAGAGGCCAGAGTTTCTGATAAACATCCTACAGTGCACAGGACAGCCTCCTACAACAAGGACTTATCCAGCCCATATGTCAATAGCGCCAAGGTTGAGAAACTGGTCTAGAATTTATATTATTTTTCCTTAGTGTTTGGCTGCATGGAAACACATTGAAGCACAAATGGATACACTGTAGCTCAAAAGATGGTCCTTCCTACTAGGAGTTAAAGATCACTATATGATTAGAAAAAGGGTTATTTTCTTCTTATGTTTATTTTGAGATAAATTAAGAATTTTAAAATGAAGCTGTATCAGATAGAGACTACTTCCAGCTGTGAGTAAAAGAAAAACCATTTAAATAGTGGCTTGAACTAATGAATGACTTCTTGCTATGGAAAACAAAATCTAGCATTGCTTTAGTATCTCAAAAATGTCAAGTCCAATATCTCTGTAATCCTCTTGGCTTCTCCCTCATTATTGTAACTTGGCAGCTGCAGCTGCAGCTCCATTTATCCTGTCCATGTTACATGAGGAAAAGGTACTTAGGAAGAAGGAGTGACTCCTATGTAAAGCAAGAATTCCCAGAAATCTCCAGTAGACTTTGACTTTTCTTTGATGTTTAGTATTTTATCACTGCTAGACTCTACTAGGTGCAAGGGAATCTGGGAAAGGTAAAAATTTAGGTGATCATATCATCCTCCCATTTAGAGCTGGAATTCTGTTACTCTGTATTGTACTACAAACTAGTAATAAAAGAGGTAGGTGGTATCCTAGTTGCTAAAATAAAAGTGTGCTGTTCCATTGAAATGAAGCAAGCTACCCAGTTCCTTGTATTTGTTAGCATATGTTTTAGTTTTGCTCTAGTATAGGTACATATGCAAATACGTAGTCCTGTTATCATAAACTAGATTTTATGACAGTATGAGGATGTTATGAGTATTTCATAAAAATGAGTACAAACATGTGATGTGTCTGTTCTTGTGCAGTTATATAAAACCACAAATATATTACTAATACTTATAGTTTAAACTAATTCTTCTAATTTTTAGATAGCATTAGAGGTAGTTCACAATTCTTAGCTCTATGAGCTTCTAGCAGATGTTATTGCATAATAAGTTTAGAATATTTGTCTGGAAACAGACCGTTGTAAATACTGATGTACTCTCTAGGTCCTTAGTTTTTATAGGTTCCTTTGGATATAGATTCTTTGCCATGATTTAAAAATAAACAAATCTAAACCTGAAAGCTGTGCAGGGAGAAAGTTGTCTTTACCATTCTTATAATTATTTGGGATGATTAAGAACTCTTAGTATTTATTTTGAAAAAAAGAAATGGTTGATTGAACTGTGTTCATTACCCCTAACACATGAGCAGGACTTAGTGTCTTACAAATAAAACATATTGCTGAAATATTGTTACTGTCTTTTTTCTTTCCAGTTATATAAAATCAGAAGAGGTAGAACCAGGCCCCAGGCACTCTTATTTCTCTGCATGATACTTCTGCTTATTGTCCTTCACACTAGCTATATGATTTATAGTCTTGCTCCCCAGTATGTTATGTATGGAAGCCAAAATTATGTAATAGAGGTAAGTGCTAAACTTAAAAATGCATTATTTTGATATTTTAAAGCAAATTTTAATTTGTGAAGGCTGGCATAAGATGAGCTCATCAGATTAAATTTAATTTTGCTAAAACTGGTTATTCCACTTTTAGCATATTTATATTTGTTTCATACAAGTTCTTTTTTAAAATAACACAGAGTTTCATTAAAATAGTTGTTTAAATGGATCCCATGGTGCTAAGCTACTGAGCTTTATCTCAGAACTTTAATAAAACCCATAACATTTCCTTGAAAATAGCATTTTAAGTAAATTTATTAATATAGCTCCCCAAAAAAGTGTTGATAAGAAAACTGTCTGCTCATCAGTGCTCTGAACCCCACGGAGATGCTTTATCAATGTTCTGTTTGTGGGTAGCTGGGTATTCTCTTACCTGGAACTCTGGTTCCTTGATGGTGCTCTTTCAAAGCCAGCTGTGGTTCCCCGTTATAATTGGGTAGCTAGTTTGGGTGTTTTGACGATTTAAAATACTTTGGCCGTAACCGGTTCAACCTTAGTTTAGTTCCCTTTTCCTAAAATACCTCCCGTTCTACTTCCTCACAACTCAGATCAAATCCGCATGTGGGGCTCGCTGTGGCCCTGCGTGGCTGGATCCCCCCGCGCGCCGGCCCCGTGCGCCGCCTTCCAGCCTGCCTTTATCCCCTGCTTCTTAGGCTGACGTGCCCTTAGGGACAGAAACACCGAACTTGCAGGGCGAGCCCGGTCAGCACCGTCCATAGACCGCCAAGTGCTGAAAGGTTAGGTCATTGGGAAATGCCCAGCAACAGTGTCGGCGGAGCAGTCGCAATGGGGTGCACAAATGACCTGAGTTTGGGAATCGCAGTGTCAAGTTACCTGAGTCCTGTATCTCACTTCTTACACCCTCTTAATTCTCTTTTTGCCTCATTCCCTGCGCCTAGCTCACTGGGTCATGCTTTTTAAACATTCTTCTATGAATGAATGAAGATTGTGCTTTTGTATGGACCAAATATATTCTTTTCTTGTTCCACTGTAGAAAAATAAGTACGCCCTTTCTCTAGGAAGGACCTCTGTTCAGCGCAGGACCTAAAGATTGTTGCAAAGAAGTCCTCATATTAGATTTATCTTAAAATTTACCTTTTAGAGTATTAGGTAGATGTAGTTTAATAGAAAACACAGTATAAAGTTAATGTGATTACTTTTGATTCAAAATAAATTTATAATTACATTTTACCATATTTTTATCTTTCAGAGCAATATAACTTATGATGACCATAAAGGCAATTCAACTCTTTCTGTGCCAAAGAGATGTGACGCAGATGCCCCCGAAGGTAAAGCAACTCTTACAACTGTTTTAGACTTTATAACTCTATAAGAAAAGAATTGCCTTGCACTTTGCTGTGTTAATCATTTGATGCACTTGTTTTAATATGTGGTGACAAAGGAACTTTTAGCAAGAAGAAATTGATAAGTCTCTTCAATAAAATTTCCTGATAATATAATGATTTTAATTAGGGAAAGGACCATTATAAATTAGTTACTTATGAAGTAATAAAGGAGGTACTGTTTATCACATTTACTAGTATAAGAAGTCACTTTTAAATGACTTGTTTTTTTCTTGAAAAACTGAAGAGAGTTTTGAGGGAATCTGTAATTTTTAGGACCAAGATCAAAAGTACCTGTGACCTAGAACAACTTTTAATTTGTCCAAGTCTAGACACTTTAGGTGACAATAATGTTAGCAATAATAGCAGTAACTTTTAAGAACACATAATTGTGTTCCAGTCACTATGTTAAGTATTTCACGTGTATTCTGAGAAAAACACCAATACTGTGCTCTTAACCTCATAATTTTTAGGGAATCATTTTTCCCCTTATTTTCTGTATGTCAAGGTGGTTTTTCCCCCTTAAATATTATAATATTTTGTCCTGATTAAGGATTCCAGATATATTCTTTCAGAATTTGCAGTTCTTTCTTACTGTGCCTTCAGAATGCTTTTATTTCAGGGTAAAGTAATGTCAAATATAGTATATTTCTTCATAAATCATCCATGGGCATCATTATGAAAAAGATAAATTCTGAGTTTTTTAGCAGGGTCACCTATAGAATGTGATGGAATAGGTATAATAACAGGAATAGGTATAGAATATGGGGATAGCACAGAGGAAGAAGTAACTAACACTACCTGGAGGGGATCACTGTGGAATGGTAGCAAAAAAGAAAGGCTTCAGAAAAGGGATACCAGAGCTGCATTTCAAGGTTAAAGAATTTACCCGGTATGTGCACCTAGAGAAAGCTGTTGTAGGCAGAGGGACAAAATGCATAGGTAAAATGATCTTAAACTGTATGGGTATGTGTTCAAGAGAATTTAAAACATTATTGTTTTGTTTTTTAAATTATGGGGGTAGAGGGTTACAGAGGGAGGAAATGAGATTGCATAGTTAGGTGTCAAATCACAAAAGGTCTTGGAAAGTAACTAAAGAGCCAATGGTTTTCAACAATAAAGCAGACATTATGATATGATTTATTTTCAGTAACTTAATTATAACAGATATAGAGAGAGTAGATTTGAGAAATTGAGACCAGAACATAGAAATTAGTTGGGAGGTGTTGCCAGGGAGAGCTGTTTATAGTCATCCAAAAGAGATGGTGAAAGCCTGAACTAGAAACGGTGGTCATGAGCGTGTGAAATGAAGGAAAAAATTTATGGGGTTAATTTAAAGAATTCCTTATTGCTTGGATCTAGAGCACAGACAAGAGAAATAGAGGGTTCTAGAATGGCCCTCTTGTTACTGTGTAGTTTGATAAATTTTGTTATCACCAAACTAAGATAAAAATTCATACCAAGACTAGAGAAAAATGTAAATGATTAGTTGACTTGAGTGTCTCAGGAACATTCAGATGGCGCTTTTATAGGCAGTTGAATATATATGTGAGGAATTCTGAGGGTAGAGAGTGAGAAGAACATGGAGAATGGAAGTCTGAGGAAAATCTAAGGGCAAAGCAGACAAAGGTATAGAGAAAAGAAGTCTGAGAAATGTTAATGATGGAGATAAAAACTTAACTGCATTGAATAAAAAGGGATATCTAGCAGCAACTAAGTTTACAGTAGTCTTCATAGAAATTCTTAATAGAGATTGAGAGAGATTAGATGGAAACTATAGAAGGCATTTAGGGTCGAGGACTTTTTTTTTAAGATTAGGAGAGACTTAGTGATCCTGGGGTAAAACTAACGGAGTGGGTGTGTCTGAAGAAAAATATCAATGGATGAATGATGGACTAATATCATCCATTTCTGGAGAAGATGATATTAAGAACATCAAGACAGAATGCTTTCTCTAGATTGCAAAGAAGGAAGCAGTGATATGGATTCAGGGAGGGTGGGCAAGAAGTTGGCATTTCTGTATGATTGTGTCAGTTTGCTATGAAGTGTTAATCTTAGGTCATCTGAAAATTGGGCACAAAATGTAAAATAGTGGCAAAAGTTTTTGATAGGCCGTGAAATGAATAGAAGGTGGATCTGACTGAAGATAAGTTAGTGACAGGTAAATATGTCAAGGGACAGAGATGAAATTATCAATTTGTATTTTTGTTTAACAAATCTGTAAACTGGCATGATTATTTTTCATCAGTGCTTAGGGTGTCTGGGGAAGGTGGTTGAAGGATTGAAGTAGGATGGAAAGCACTGGACAAGCTGAGGTGGAGAATAAGGTGACCAACCACAGTCGTGGTGCATAGGGAAACAGAAGAGGCTAAACCCAGAGGAGAAAACCAGAGGTGGGGAAACAGATATGGTAGGGATACCTCTTTTTACCTAAAGAAATAATAGTAAAGTATTTCTGGTATAAATAAGTATACTTGATTTTCCAGTTCTACTTTTTAATGACTTTAGTCCCGGATTTTTTACTTTAAAATTTGCAACACCCTGCCAGGCATGGCTCAGCGGTTGAGCATCGACCTAGGATTCAGGAGATCAGGGTTCAATTCCTGGTCGGGGCACATGCCCAGGTTGTGGGCTCGATCGCCAGTCGGGGGCTTACAGAAGGCAGCCAGTCAATGTCTCTCTCTCATCACTGATGTTTCTGTCTGTCTCTCCCCCTCTCCCTTCCTCTCTCTGAAATCAATAAAGATATATTTAAATAAAAAAATAAAATAAAATAAAATTTGCATACACAAATATTACAAATGGGGTTAATCGTTGAAATGTTTTGGGTTGTCACTTTTAGCTAAGTGCAAATAGAATGCAAAATTACTGTTGTTGATTTGTAATTTTTTTAAATAAGAGGGCAGTGATCTTGCAGATCTAAAATAGAATCTGATCTTAAATTCTTATAGTACTATTGAAACCTTAAGCAAAAATAACAAAACAAAAACAAATCAAGATTCCAGAATTACATTGCATTTAGTAAATGGGGCTTTAAAAATGCCTTTATACTGCTGAGCTGAGTGAATTTGTATATTATAGATCAGTAAGCATTAGTCAAGCGATACACTTGACCATAATGTTTTTATGAATCAGTTATTATTTTTCAGTCTAATCTAATTTACAGTGCTAAAAATACTCCCTTTGAACTGTTTAATATTTTTCTTAAACATTTCAGCTGACTTATCCTTTGAAATGTTGCGTTGCAGTACAAAAACATACCCTTTAGGTTTGTGGATTTTGATTTATGTTTCCAACCTTTTTCTGTTCTCTAATCTCCAAATTTAATTTTACCTGTGCATACTTGGAAGAGAATGATAGAATATGATCATTGAATTTGGGGTGGCAGGGTAGTTTTTTTAAGAGAATACTTTAAATAGAAATAATGATGGAGAAGCAAATTAAGAAACTGAAGAAGCAAATTAAAGGCTGAGATTTGGCAGGTAGGGTGGAGATGGGGTGGAATGTGTGCTGATGTACTGGCGTGGCAATAGTTATTTAGACACGAACTAGGGAATCGCAACATGCAGAGAAAAAATATCAGCACTGTTACTTGTGACATTATGGTGAGAACATTTGATTAGAGTAGATGATGCCATAATATAAGTACCTCAGGCACTTAATGGCATCTTTGCTATGTGTCTATTGCAAATAGCAGAATATTGGAGAATAATTTTAGATTTAGAAACAAATGTTATAATTTACAGTGTTATACTTAAAATTATTTCTGAAAAATATTGAAGCAGTGATTTCTAAAACTACATATATTGATCTCATTAATTTTAAATACATTTTAGAGACTTTTACAGTAATACTGTGTTTATACTTGGGGTGGTCTGGCATATATATTAAACATAGAAAATATTACTGAAACCCTAGTTTTAAGTGTTTGTGATGTTTATCATTCAGAGTTATTCATTTAAAAATATTTTAAGTTCTTTGTGTTTAAAATAATATCTTAAAGAACAGAACAATTTAGAAAATTTATAAAGAATGCTTGTTATACTATGTTTACAAAGTTCTCTTAAAACGACAACATTATTTAATTTATTTTGACAGGTAATCCATAGTTTATATGTTAAAAGTGAGTCAACTGAGAAAATTAGAAATTATTTAAAACTTTATATCTCATTACAGCAAAAGGACCTTTACATCTTAATTTTATATTCTTTAATTGCTATTTAATCTAATTTGCATTAATATACAATTTATGTGTTAATGTGAATAATAATAGTTTTTAAAATAGTGTTATTAAAAGTAACATAAATAGACATAATTATTTGAGTCAGATAAGATGAAAGGTCATTGTTTCTTACTGGATAAACACAATAACCATTCTTAGTACTGGGGTAGATTTTTGGAAAGAGAAAGTGTCAGAGGAAACATATATACAGTCCCTACTTCGAAACGCGTACAGCCTAATGGATATGAAAATAAATAATCATAATAGAAGGAAAAGTAAATAGCAAGGTATACTGAAATTATAAACAAATTGTTGTAGGAAATAAAAAGAGAATAATGATTTATTCTGCCCAGAACATTTTAGCTGAGCCCAAAAGCATAAGTTAAATCTAAATAAACAAACTGAAAAAACTGGAGGATATTCCAAGCAGAAAAGGAACCTTTGTTAACAAAGCATAAAGATATAAATATATTTGGCAAGTTATCGTAACAATAAATTGTGACAGGAGCATTGGGGATACAATAAAGGACAAAGCAAGATAATATGTTTCTGAATGATCACTTAAAAATCCATGAACCCAGTGTTACTTCTGCTGTCCTATTTAATTCTTTTATTTTTTCTTGAAGTAAACTTGTGTTGTCTTTATTTTTTTTTTAATTTTTCAATTATAATTGACATACAGTTTATATTAGTTTCAGGTGTACAACATAGTGACTAGACATTCATATAACTTACGAAGTAATCACCCCAATAAGAAATGTGTGTTGTCTTATTTGGACATTAAAGCAACTGGAAATGAAATGATCTGTATATATAAAATTTAATTTTGGGGAGTTATTCTGATCAAGTGTATTCGTTAACGTAATACGTGTAGATAGCCTTAACAATAATCAAATGATCGACAGCTTTAGATTTTAGCTTTAGGATATAATTTTATGAAGACAAATGGCTAAGGTGACTCAAGTTAGCAAATGATGCTTAAATAAAAACTGATGTGTTAAACTAAAGTACATGAGTTACAAAAATTCAAGCAGACTGAAAATTAATCTAAAGGGGGGGGGGTGTTATGTAATCATATATAGGAAGGTCAAAGGGGGAAAGTGAGAATTATTTTAAATAACTAAATACAGTGTTCGTGAAAAATTAATAAAGTAAAATGTGCATCAACACCTTACTTTAGAAAGTAGTTGAACACTAAGTTCTGGAGTAAACAAGACCATTCTCTATAAATGAAACTTACTTGCCAAATTGTTTTGCTTTTGCCAACAAGTAAACAGATTGACCGGTTTTCACAGAACCTCTAGAACCTATCCTTCTGAAAACATTTATCTAAGATATAATATCAGTAAGAGATAATCCCCCCCAATTTTCTGTATAAACATTATAACAATGGAAGTAAAGGCCATAAAGAGACACATAATTTGTGAATAGTTAAAAAATATAAACTAGAATATGAAAAAAAGAAAACAAAAACTATAGAGAGGCCATCTAAATTACTCTCCCCCCTTTTTTTAAATGCAGAAACTTAGGTCTACCAGATGAGTTAAAAGTTGCACAGATAGGATTAGGACTTTAATGCAAGTGTCTGGATTCCAAGTGTCTCTTTTCTTCATTTAATAATTTAGTGTTTTGTGTTTTGTTTGCATCATCTGTCCTTTAAATTTTAAGGCTGAGGTGGGAAGGTAGGCTGGGTGGAGGGGCATCTTTAATAGTGTCAACAGTAAAAATATTTTTAATAAAATGATATTAATGCTTTTTTAATGTAATAGAGATAATCATTTGAAGCCATGAGGGGATGAAAGTCACCAACAGTATAAAGACGAACTAGAGGTCTAAGAGCTAGGTTATTGAAGAAACATAAGAGTCTAGAAAATGAGAGATAAACCAAAATACTATAACATTGTAGTATCTAAGAGAGTGTTGTGGCCAGAGGTAAAGAAAGTCAGGGCTTCAGAGAGAGATTTAGCAACTAGCAAATCTTAAACCTTTGAGAATGAAGGTTTAGTAGGGAAGTGTGGCTGTACTAGTAGAGGATTATGTGAAAAGATTTAACAATGAGGGAAATTCCTTTTCTTAATGTGGTTTTTGTCTGCGATTTTTACCATGCTTTCTAAATGGCCTTTAAAAATTCCACATATTAAATGGCACATAAGCTAAGAGCATATAGATATCACTGAAAATTGCATATAAATCTAATTTTTAGTATGAGATCATACTAAAATGCATTCAGGAGCTTTTTTTGGCTAAGTCCTGCAGTCTTTTTGCAAAGTGCTAATTGGAGCAGGTTCAAGAGGGAATGGGTATTTGAATAACTAAGAAGTTATTTAAATGATCATCATGGCAAAAATATCCCCTCTCCCCCTTTAAAAAAGTTGAGTAAAATGTCAAATTTCTTAAAAGTATCAAAGTGCTTATAGGATATTAAGACAAAAATATAAGTCATTTGTTCTTAGTCAACATCATTGGATCAGCAGCATCTGGGAAGTTGTAAGAAATGTAAATTATTAGGCCCCACCCTAAGGCTACTAATTAGAAACTCTAGGGATGGAACCCAGCAACCTGTATTTTAATAAGCACTCCAGGTGATTCTGAAGCTGCTTTGGCCTGAGTGAAAGAAAGAACTTCAAAGCAGAGAAGTTAGTAGAGTGCTAAAGTGCTTTGTTCTGAGTGCATTTACTAAATTCAGTGATTTAAGATCCAATTTTCACAGCCTTTTGAGGCAAAAGGAACAGAAAATAAAGCCTAGAGCAGTACTGTCCAATGGAAATATGTAAGTCACATATGTGATTTAAAGTTTTTTAGTAGTCATGTTAAAAGAGAAAGAAACAGATGACTTTAATTTTATTAAATAGCATTATATTTAACCCAGTATGTTTGAAATATTTCAACATGTAACTAACAAAATTTTACTGAGATACATTCTATACTTTTAAATACTAAGACTTTAAAACCTGGAATATACGAGGTGTCCCCCAAAAATGTATACACATTTTGAATAATTATTAATTCCAAAGGTTAAATCTGAAAAGAAAGAAACATCAATTGAGCTATCAGAAAAGTGTGTATACATGTTTTTAGGATACTGTGTATTTTACACTTAAGTAACATCTTAATTCAAATACTAAATTTTTATCGTCTGAATGAAACTATTTATTGGTTAAAGCGAATTATAGCTCTACCAAACCAGTAAAGTTGTGTATAATGAAAATATTTTACACTGCTTCAGTTTTTTATTTAAACTTAAATTAATTAAAATTAAATAAAATTAGAAATCCAGTTCCTTTAGTCTCAGTAGTTCCATGTCAGGTACTTCAGAGCCACATGTTACTAGTGGCTATCATAGTGGACAGCACAGATCTAGAGCCCTTCTGAGTGGTGGCTTGTCACAGGAAATGTACCCTTTTTCAAAGCTGAGTCCCCCCTGCCCCAAGGATTGTACAATCATGTGAGGGTGTAGCAGAAGTAAAGTTATATTGCTTCCAGCAAAGTTTGCCTTAGTGTCAAGAAGAAAAGAAAGGGAAGAATCACATCCCCCAAAAATTATAACTACAAGACTGGCGTTTTGCAGATCAGCCTTCCAAATACACATCACCAGAGTGAATTGTTTCGTTGGGATCTCAGACTGGCAGTGCTGTAGGCACATGGCACAGGTAAATATAAATCCTCACTAGAGAAATGCATTACCTCAATGCATTTAGGTACAACCAGTGAGACAGGAGGAAAAATAGGTTAGGCTTAATTCTAGACTTCAAGGAATTTCCACAAAGGAGCACAAACCAAGATGTCAGAGTCAAATATTCAAGCACACAAGGAAACAAAGAATCATGAAACAGAACTAGAAAAAATAGCAGACAGCAGAAAGAGTCTTGCAAAGATCTGATATGGGAATTATCAACATGGATTATAGAACAGCTCTGATAAAAGGAATATGAAAAGATCAGAACATTGGCAGGGAACAACAACTATTAATGAATGAATAAATTCTAGCAGATTTGTAAATGAACCAAACACAATATTTAGAAATGAAGATTCAGTAATTAAAATTAAACTCAGTTTAGCAAACTACAGGGAATCGGGATGATATCTGCATCAGGTGAACAAAATTAACATCACTGAGGGGCAGTGCATATGGCATCCTGAGAAAAATGGAAAAAACAAATCATGAAGAAATATCAGACAAACCCAAACTGACGATTGACAAGTATAAAGTAAATGGCCTGTATGCTCAAAAAAGTCAGTCATAGAAGACAAGGAGGCTGAGAAACTGTTACAGAGTAAAGGTATTAGAGAGACATGATATCCAAATGGAATATTTGATCCTGAATTGGATCCTGCACCAGAGGATAAAAGTACTGTAAAGAGGACACTGGGATGTAAGAGGACACTGGGGTGTAAGAGGACACTGGGGTGTAAGGACACTGGGGTGTAAGAGGATACTGGGATGTAAGAGGATACTGAGGTGTAAGTGGACACTGGGGTATAAGAGGATACTGGAGTGTAAGAGTACACGGGTGTAAGAGGATACTGGGATGTAAGAGTACACTGGAGTGTAAGAGGATACTAGGATATAAGAGTACACTGGGGTATAAGAGGATACTGGGGTGTAAGAGGATACTGGGGTGTAAGAGTACACTGGGGTGTAAGAGGATACTGGGGTATAAGAGTACACTGGGGTGTAAGAGTACACTGGGGTGTAAGGATACTGGGGTGTAAGTATAGTGGGGTGTAAGAGGATACTGGGGTGTAAGGATACTGGGGTATAAGAGGACACTGGTGTAAGAAGATACTGGGGTGTAAGACGATACTGGAGTGAAGGGCAGAGTTGGAGTATGGCTGTAGAGTAAATTTTTAAAAGTATGTTAAGTTTTCTAAATTTAATAATTTTATGCATTATGTAAGAGAAATGTTAAGAAGTTAAGTCACTTAATATGTGGTTCAGAAAACATAAATGTGTACACATTGAGAGAATTTTAAAAGGGGGAAAAAAGACACTGTACACTACCAAATGGTACTCTTTGGCTGATGACTACTATTTTAAAAACTGATAGGCCAAGATATAGACCTACTAAAGATATTTCTAATTACCATTTTAGGGGTATTATACATTGTATAATTATACATTACGTATATACTTTAAAAATTTACACTTACATATGTTATTTTTCTTAAATTCTACAAATTTAACTTTATATCCTCAGTGGCCTAACATGATGTATTTTGCCCTACAAAATGATAGCATATTTTGAACATAAAAGTTAGCGAATACAGTGATAATTTGGTAATTCTCTGAGCAATTTAGTTTAAAATGTATACATTTTTATGACATTGAGTTAATATTTCATGTTTATTTTTAATTTTGAATCTGCTACAAAATAATTTA
Organism: Miniopterus natalensis; assembly: GCF_054644295.1. Lineage (NCBI taxonomy): Eukaryota > Metazoa > Chordata > Mammalia > Chiroptera > Miniopteridae > Miniopterus > Miniopterus natalensis. The sequence goes on along the minus strand of NC_142085.1, from coordinate 31,924,150 downwards.
CCTCGTATTTTCCTGTCACTTCTGGTATAAGTTTCTAGCATCAAATAAATCTTGATTTAATTATAGACATATTCAGTCATGTAAAATGAGTCACTCTTTGACTAGGTTTACAGAATCTATTCCTTTTGAGGCTCTGCAGAACAGTTTAAATCTACAAAGAATATTAAAAACTCTTCAGAAATTAAACTCTTCTCTAAAGGCACTTAGTACTTTAAAACTTACTGAAGAATTTTAAAAATACTAAAATAAATAACCCACCAATTTAAGTGCAAAGATGGTGTTCTGTATTTGGTGATAGAATCCAACTTTCTTAAACAATTTAAGATTTTTCTATAAATTTTCACCTATTTAAAAAAAAAAAAATAGAACAGTTTTTACATTTTGTGTGAAGCTTTGGCTTTGAAAGCTGTGAACTAAAACAGGTGGATTTTCTGATCACAGTAGTTTCTTAGGATAGTGTCAGCAACCTAGATTTCTTCTTTCTGGGGCTTTTCCATATTTACTCTGTTAACTCCAGTATATTGTCCATTCCAGGGTAGCATATTTTAACAATTTATAATAGGCTATCTAAAGTCTTAAACCATCCCCAAATACTGATCAATAAATTTTAAGTGTTTTAACTCCATAAAATATGAGGAACTGACACCAACATAGTGTTGCTAATGTTCAACATTTCTGGACATAGACACATTTCCCTGTCCATAGGTTAAATAATACTGAGAACAAACAAAAATAATTTATCTACTTGCTTCAGGAAATAACTTACTCCTGACTGTGAAACAACTAAATTAGATTACTTATCAAGATTACTTGCTCAATAAGACTTGTTTCAAAACGTCTCATTTCATTGTGCCCATCAGTCCAAAACTTGTATCATAAATTTAGGGCAGTTCTAACCAGTTCCCCACCTTGCAAGACCTTGATTAAAGTGGTCCACTTCACTGCAGCCTCATAAAACTTATAAATATTCCCTGTTTTTCTCTTTCTTATACTCCTTCACTGTAGCTAGTCTAATAAGCTTAGCTTTGCTAGATCAGTGAGAATTTCTAGTGGTGCTTTGCAGAACTGATAGTTGACAATAAATAAGCCTAATCGTGCTGCTGAGTAAGGGAGATTTAATGATTTAATCAAGAAATCAAAATCTTAAATTTCTGTCTTAATATCTTTTTTTATATATCTTTATTGATTTCAGAGAGAGGAAAGGAGAAGGAGAAGGAGAGGGAGAGAGAGAAACATCAGTGATGAGGGAGTCCTCATTGATCGGCTGCCTCCTGCACGTCCCCAAGGGGATAGAGCTTGCAACCCTTTGTCTTATTTTCTAGCTGCCTGCTAGTTTATCTATATGGAAATGTATGTCCTGCCAGCTTCTGAAAACCAAGATTGATTTTCCTCTTCCACTTATTCTCATGCTATGGGGCAGGAGGAGTTGCTCTGTTCTTTGTCAGTGCCCTCACCTCCTTACTCAGATGGAAATCTTGAAGTCACGGTCACATTTTCTTGCTCCTTTAATAGCTAACCAGTGTCCAAGTCCCACCATGGTTAGGTTAGAAATAGGAAACCCAAAGAAACAACTGGGCATTTATCAATCATTGAGGATATTTGAAATAACACTACATACAATGTAAGGATATAGCTTTATATTTTTTAACATAAAAAAATATATATTCATATGCCATATGATGGTAGGTAGAAGAGTGGGTTTATTATCTTTTTATGCTTTTGTGCATAAACAGTCTGAAAATCTGACTATACGTCAGAGAAATGAAATTTGGAGTAAAGATAAATAATTACTCTATTTTTTGTTGTTGTTAATAGCTTTTATTTTATAATTAAAGAAAAAACACTGTTAATCCTTTTAAAGGATTTTACTCATATGTGGGATATATGAAACTTGTAGACACAGACAGCAGCATGGTGGGGGGTGAAGGGTGTCTTAATATATGGTGACAGGAGGGGATATAACCTTGGGTGGTGAGCACACAGAGCGATATACAGGTCTTATAACATAGAAACCCACACCTGAAACCTATATGTTCATATTAACCACTGTCACCCTAATAAATTTAATAAAGTATTATTTTTAAAAAAAAAGAAAACAATGAGAGACAAGATGGTAGCATGCATCTGCTAAGTAGATACTGATTTTAGAGAGAATGTTTTTCCTTTCAGTTTGTTGAAAAGTAGGAGTGGGAGGTAGTTACTGAGACTTTGAAAAAAATTAATTCTTAAATTCTTGACACTATCTTTTTCCTAGAATATGGAATGTTTCTACCTGAATTTCTGAGCTTCCAAGGAAATTTTATTTTGAAGTCTATGTAAATAAGCAATACCAATCAAGCACTTACAATATTACTATCCATGGATTCAGGTTAATTTTTTACTCTCCCACCCATACTTTGGCCTCTAAGCAGAAAGGACAAAAGAAAAAAAAAAGAGAAACATGTTTTGTAGGAGAGGCTTACTTCTGTTTAAAACCAGTGCTATTAAAAGAGTTAATATAATAGTTGACACTTGATGTTTGATTTATACATAAATAAATAAAATGTTCCCTTTTGTTCAGGTTACTTGTACTTTTCAATTTTTTTACTTTTTTACTTTTTATTGAATTTATTGAGGTGACACTGGTTAACAAAATTATAAAGGTTTCAGGTGCACAGTTCTATAACACATCATCTGAACACTGCATTGTGTGTTCACCACCCCAAGTCAGGTCTCCATCCATCACATGTATTCCCCCCATACCCTCCTCTACCTCCCCTTACCCCTACCCCACCCTGGCAATCACCACACTGTTGTCTGTGTCCATAAATTTTTCTCTTTTTTGTTTTTGCTCAACCCCTCTATACCCTCACCCAGCCCCCTACCCCCAACCCAACAGCTTTCTAAAATAAAAGCCAAAAAAATAAATAAATAAAATAAAATGAAAGCCAGTTTTAACAGGCTGAAAATGAAGCTGGTCAAGGGATTTCATTAGAAACTAAGCCTTCAGGGTTGAAGTTGAAAAGGGACACTGGTACTTTGTGGTGACAGTATTTGTTCATCCACTTGTGCTGTGGCCCAAGTGGATGGTCCATAAATATAATTCGAAATGAAAATGGTGCTGGACTCTGACTGTGTTTGTTTACAAGTCAGATTAAATATGGACTATCAATTTAACACCTCCTATCCCATAGTAAGTGAAGCTAATAATTAATTTTAGCTTTCTAGAATTTTGAAACAAGAAGATCCAGTTCAGGAGAATATACATCATCCTTTCCTTCAAACTCAAGAACATGGGGCAGTGGCCTTTAAAAAGTACTGTATGGCCTTTTTGTTTTACAGGATGCAGATTTGGGGGTAGGGATGGGAAAGTTAAGGATAGTTAGATTTAGTCCATAAGATGGGGATAGATCAACTCCGTTAGAATTGTGATCATTTTGATAGTCTCATTTAGAAAGTTACTCTGTTTATTTGAGGAATACATTAATGGCTATTGCAGTCAAGCACTTTTAGAAGATATTGACATCTTTTTTAGTAATACTAAGAATTATAGTTTTGACAGCCTGAGATTAACTTATAAATGTCTTTAATTTCTAGGAGTTCATATGATCATTCACTTATCTATTATTCCTGTGCTTTCTCATTTAACAAATGTTTTTTGATGTCTACTCTGTGTCAGGCACTATTCTAGGTACTAGTGATACAACAGTGAACAAAACAAATATTCCTTTCCCCATGGAGTTTATGTAGTAGGAGACAAATAAATATGTCAGGTGGTGTTAGGGAGAAAAACAAAGTGCCAAAGGAGGGTAAGTGTTACCCAGAGGAGGGATGGTTTGAAATTTTAAGTAATATAGAGAGGAAATTCTTACTGAGAGGCTATATTTGAGCAAAACGACCTGAAGGAAGTAAGGAGGAAGGGCAAATATCTAGAGAAAAGCATTCCCGATTGAAGGAACAGCGAGTGCAGAGTGGGAGCGTGCTGGAGGAGGTGAAGGAACAGTAAGCAATCAGGTTTAAGAACTTCAGCTCTTACTTTCAGGTGGAAAGTGTCTGGAAATTTGTGGTCATGAAGTGACTTGTGTTCTCATGGGATCCCTTTGACTACTGTGTTGTATAGAGACCAGAGGGTGGCAAACTTTTACTGAAAGACAAGATAGTAAATATTTTCTTTTTTGTGGAGCATACAGTAGTCTCCCTCCCTGTTGCACTTCGCCATTGCAACACAAAAGCTGCCACAGACAATACGTTGTGGGTGGCTGTGGCGGTGGTCCAGTAAAACTTAGAAAAAACAAGTATTGGGCTAAATTTACCCTTTTGGGTTATAGCTTGCCAATCCCTGAGACAGACCATAATAAACCAAGGGCAAAAGCAAGTTGACCAGAGGCTTTTGCAGTAATACAAGGGAGAGCTTAAGGTAGGGGTGGAAATGGCAAGAAGTGGTCAGATTCTGGATATATTTTGAAAGTAGAGCCAGTAGGATGCACTGAGGAGTCTAGAATAGGATGTAAGAGAGATTAAGGGTGATGTCTGTGTGTTTTGGAGTCTTAATTAGAAAATGTTGCTTAATATTTTATATTCAACTTTTGATAATATCTAGAATAATTGTCTTTAAAATCTGTTTGTGGCATTTGCAGCTATTAAGGTTATACTTTTTTTTTTTTTTAAATACTTTGAGCCTGTTTGTTCTTGGTATTTCTTCATAAATTGAGAACTAATAAGGTAACCTAATAACTTCTCAGCCCCACCATTGGTCCTTGCACATTTTCTCATTAGGTTTCCATTATGGCCGAAAGCGCATGTGTAGTTGTAATATGTGGTATGTAGTGTTAGGACCAAAGCAAAATAAAGGTGTTAGCCTGTTAGCCTTCTATGGCTAACCTGTCCCGTGAAAGTAATATACAGTGCCTTGCCTTATTTTGGTAATGTGTATATAAAAATGTTTAAAATGCATAGTTCTTGGGGAAGACAGCACGAACTATTAGATAATGGCTTTGGAATATCTTACTGACTTCGCTTCTCTTACTAATAGTTTTCTTCAAAGCACCTTTGTCTTTCTTCACTCTTTCTTCACACCTAATGATTGTCTAAGGGATGCAGACAGTCTGTTGCCACAGTGACCCTCACATCTCATATGAATTACAACTCACATGAATTGCTGTACCTTTTAACTAGTGCTCCACCCTAATCCATACTACGTGGTGCTTTTAGCTTAATAGTTATGAAACAGTGGTTATCAAACTGTCTAATGCATCAGAGTCACTTGGAAGGCATAGATTGCCAAATTTTTTATCCGAGTTGGGACTCTCGAATTTCCTGATGGTTCTGGGCTGGGAAGCACAGTGTCGAAACCACTGTTCTAAAGTACTCTGATAATGCCATTTCTCCAATAGAAACCTTAAGTGCTCCTCTTAAGTAATCATCTGATTAATTCAATCTAGGATTGAAGGATTGCCGCTGTTTAATCCATCCTACAAATTTCTAGCTTTTTGTCATACATTTTCTGAACCTTTGCTTTTGAACTATTTGTTCTCAAAATGTCACAGCCAATTTCTACTCCATTTCTCCCATTTTCATCAATCAGAATCCTGATCATCTTACAAGGTTTATTTCAAACCTGAACCTCCAAACAGGTTTGCAGTCTCTTTTTTATACTTCTTATGATGTTACCTTACTCTGTGTTAACTTATAGTTATATAGCTTACCTCTCCCCTACTCTTTTATAGGAATGTAAGCTTTTTCAGGTAAGAAAATAAATATATTTTTCTGTCTCCATCCACATTCGTAGAATTGAACCATGCTTTTTTCGTTTGTGGCTTTCTCTTTTTGAAAAAATGTTTTTAAAATATCATAAGATATTAATATATGTAATAGTTTGTAGCTTTTTGCTCACTTTATCTATTGCACGAAACTCATTGCACTTCCTTTTAAGTACCTAGTGACTTCATTTTTTGTTTGGATCAATTGCTTTCTAATTCTGCTTTCTTATGTTATAATTTCTGTTCATTGGGCTTCTGATACATTATAAACCATATCTTCTTTCTTGATTTCTTCTACCAAGCCCCTAGTTTGGCTAGAGTTAAAAATAAAAACAAATGCTTGCATGAAATATATATCGGAAAATCCTTGTGTATCTGAAGAGTAGTTTGTCCTTAAAATTGATGGATAGTTTGTGCCTAGAATTCTGCCTAAGAAATCCTTTCTTTTAAAACTTTAAAGGCATTGCTTCATCTGTCTTTCATTTTTAACTGGTGAGAAATCTAATGCCAGTCTTATTTCTGCTTTTGAAGTTATCTTACAGTTTCTCTTTTCTCCATTTTCCTTTTGGGGAGCTGTTGGTGATTAGTTGCTGGATATCTTCAGCTGATCATCTGTCTCCTCTCATATTCACATTTTCCACCTACCATTTTGTTCTAGATTCTTGGTTATGTATGAAGCTTTATCTTCAAACTATAGCCTGTTTTTTTAAAATTTCCTATAACACCTTACTTTCCTCAAGTACTTTATTGTTCTGATTGTTCTTCAAGCATCTTCATTTTATGGATGTAATATCTTCTTCAATACCTGAAGATACTAAACACTCTTGATGGTTTTCTATAAGCAACATTACAATTCTGTTTATCTTGGAACAGTTCTGTTTATCATGTTCTTTCCCCCTCATGCTGATGGTTTTCTGTATAGAGCTAATGATTCGTATTTATGTTAATTTGTATTTAAGTATTAGGAACTAGGAAGATTTATCATTGGGAACTTTGTGACTGGGATTTTTTTTGATGTTTAAAGTATATTTTAAAATAAATGGGAGGGAAGCCAGCTGTTTTACAGGAGACCTTTTAAATGTGGCTTTCCATCTTCCAGGTTGATGTTGAAATCTTTCATCACCTGATGGCCTTCCTCCCATTCTCTTTGGTGTTTAAAGGTTGCTGCTGGCTTTATTTCTATAAATAAATTTTATAATTTTAATGAGTCCTGGGAAGGATAAGAAATAAATGCCTGTGATCATTCTGTCATCTTGAACCAGAAAGCTTTGTTTTCAACGGGTTAAAATACTTTTTTCATGATTAAGTACTATAAATTTATAGTATGTTACTAGACAAATAAAAAGTTTGTGTGGATAGCCTCATTTGATTTAATTCTGTCCATCAAATGGGTAGAGGCATATTGAAGTTAGAGTGAAGACATATAATTATTATCTAAGAATGCTACCATACCTGTCTCCAGCATCTGTATTTGGCTTCAGATAACTGAACAGAGAAGAGACTAATATATTAGCCAGATGGTTGTTTATTAATTTACCATAGGAAATATAGCTATTAAAGAAACTAGAGGCTCAGTGTTAGTGAAAAAAATATATATGGAAAGCCAATTTTATAGTCACGTAGTTTCTAGGTAGGATGGAGTCAGAAAGAGGGCCTCATTGATACTGGCTGGAATCCTCAGCTGAGATAGCTGATATATTGTTTCTGTTTTTCAGTGAGGTTGCCATGCAAACTGGAAAATTGAGAATTAATCAGAGCATCATTTTTCCTGATTTTTCCTTGAGATCTAGAAAGTCACTTGGTGTCAAAGTTCTTTTGCTAGGTTACATTTTGATTGTGTTGATAAAAGTTCAACTAAGACAATATAGTAAAGTTAATTAGGTGTAAGATTTCTAAGTTCTGTGGAGGCCACACCAAAGTCAACCTAGGTAATTTTGTGAAATTTCTCAGCCACTTATTTATAGCCTTGCTTAAGGTTGCTAACTCTTAAAACATCCATCTTTCCTTTTTTAAAATCACATGTAGATTTGCCCCTAAATTTAATTCTCAGAAGGCTGGTCTATCCTGTCATTGTCCACCACAAGCAGGTATTATTTCAATGTCACTTACAAAGACACTGATACTTAGAAATTAAATGACTCATGCCAGAAGCTCACAGTATGTAAGTGGCGGACTCAAGAACTAAATCTCAATTTTCTGTCTCTAACTTTAATATTTTCTACTATACCCCTTAAACTACTGTTGTTTTATAAAAACGATAAAGTAGCAGGAAACAATTGTTTGTTAATTTGACTATCCTGGGACAATTCAGACTAATAAATAATCTCATTAATTTAGAGTTCACTGATTCAGTTTGTGATTGTTTCTTTTTTTAACTCAATTTATTGATTTTTAGAGAGAGAGAGAAACAGATCAAAACAGTGATTTGTTGTTCCACTTATTTATACATTTATTGTTTGCTTCTTGTGTGTGCCCTGACTTGAGATTGAACTCGCAGTCTTGGCTTTAGAGTGTTGTCCACTTTGTGATTGTTTCTAAAGGTTAGGTGCTAATGCGTACCTTTGTTAACCCCCTTTTATAAGTTTTATATGGCCAATTAATAATATAAATGTAATCAGGAGCATTCTTTCTTAAAAGAGCAATACATATTTTAGCACCTTAGAAACATCTTAAATTTAAATGTATTCAGAGCTTACCACAAATTATACTATGTCTTAAACATAATCACTATAAAACTCATTCTTGAGTGCAAAAAAATTTGGCATGTGCTCTTTATTGGCCTGATACAGTTTCTGTATTTATACAATATATAGTTCCTTTAGAATTTCTATGATTTTTGATGTTCACCAATTATTTCCTTTTACCCAGCTTCTCCAGTGAGATTTAACAAAACATTGATTTAATTGTATGCCATTTGTTAAATTTTAAGATAAATATACAACTTTGATTTTTATTACATATTTTAATTTTTTCTTACCCTCCTTATTCGGATGTATGTTGCTAGTTTCTCAAATTTTTTTATGTGTTTATATTTCATATGCTATAAATTCATTTGGCAGTAGAACAGTGATTAACTGGGATTTTACTTCCAAATACCTCTCAGACCCAACCTTCCTTTTTATTCCGACAGCTCATGTTTTCACTTTGTCTCCTGACTTGGTGAACCTCTTACACTCAATTCTCACTGTCACTCTATACTCCACTCATGTAATTCCTTTTCTTAAAACAAATTGATAAATCATTTCTAATCATGTCACAATAAAGTCCAAGTTGTTTAGCCAGTATACAGTTAAGATTTATATGTCATTATAAATACTCAATATTAGCAATACCCTAATCAGAAACCAAAGTTAGCATAATCATGGACAACCATGAGAAATAAATTGGCATTCTAAATAGCGTAATCTCTTCTGCCAGTTTGTCACTAGTCAAACAAAATATAGGCTTTAAAATCTATTTGCCATGGTACATGAGTTTTCGAAAATGTGCGCGCTCTGTATGCGCATATGCAATATAAGGATTCCTTTTATAAATAAAGCACAAATGCAGAGTGTAATTAATTCTAAGTTGATTTCAGGTGAAGATATAATATGATGATGACTTAATTGTGACTTAAATCAACACTAAATACTGTTTTAAAAATATATATTTAAAGTAGAAGGTGTATTTATCCTACTTAATAACTAAAATTATCTCAGTGTCAGTCAGCATACATCAGCAAAGACATACAAGTAGTTTAAAAATAAAAATGAAATATATAATATAAAATTTATCATGTGTGCTTATAAAGGCTACTATTACCTGAAAAATAATGGTTTAATTGCACTGTTACTTACTTATCTGGTTTGGTGATAAGTGAGAAGAGTGGAGGAAATGTGGTAGTAGCAGGATTCAAACTCTTGATTTTATTCATATACTCAGGATGCACTTTTTAGGCTCTTAAATTTTTGCGGGGGAGGGGTAATGGCCCCTTGTCATTAGAAAATTTTTAGCTGGGCCCCATTTTTAGTTTTTCATTGTTAACATGTACTCTTCAGTTTAATTGGAGCTTTTATATGTTCTTTTGTGGAACAGCAGTCAGAAGTCTGCTGAACGCTTCTGATTTTAGAATACAATCACTAGATGAAACATCCAGCAACTTAAATTTACTTTGAACATCAAAGTTCAAAATATTCATTTATAATTTTGTTTAGATAATTATAGAAAGACATCTATAGAACTTCTAGATATGTGTGATTCAGGTGAGCAGCTGGAAGAAAGCAGATGGTAAAGAGGGACGCCTTTTATTTATTCAGTGTGGAATTATCCATGGAATATAAAATATATGCATGGGGCATATTAACCAAATTCTTCTATAAACATGTGCCACTAAATATAAATATAAATATATGTACATATAAAGATAACTGTAAAGAGCTGTTACATACACATTGTGTGTGTGGATTTGTGGTCTAGTGTCATTTTTTCCAACTCAAAGCAGAATACAAACAATGATTTCCCCTTTTAATCTCATTTTAGAAGGCTTGTATCAAATCTGCAACCTTTAAAAATGGTAAACGTGATAGAAAAACAACATGATAGAAAAAATCTTTAAGATTTTTTTTTTTGTGGTGGGCAAAATAATTGATGGCTATAAGCCAATTTAAAATGTCACTGAATGGTTTATTAGACCTCTGGGGAAATGATTTGATTTTACTTGCTTCTGCCAAGTCTCTGTCTTGTAATCCCTTTCTGGCCCTGAAATTTCTAATTCAGTTAAGCTCTGACTCGCAAAATATCTTTAAGTATGGAAATGAGTAATAAAACTTCTGTTTTTAAAGTTTAGAGTGTTAGCAATGTTGAGAAAGCTGAGGGACTTTTTTCAAACAAGTTTATACTTATATAGTAGAGCTCATCTAATACTTAAGCAATGGAAGATGCTGTTCTTGATTTTAGAATAATTGCGAGCGGGCATTTTTGCATAAGCCCCAGCCTATCTTCATTCTTGAAACATTGGTTATTTTTATTCAAAGGCATATAACTATTTAGCAGGTCATCTGTTACTAAATTATACACATTTGTATCTGTTTTGACTATAGAGAAAGAAAAATAATGAACATGTACAGAATAGTCATGATACTGGTACCTAAGCAATTATTTTTTGTACTACTATTGGACATATACTTTTAAAATCTCAAGATTAGCTGTTTTTCTTGCTACCAATTGAGCAGCTCTTGAGAACTCTGTTCTTTATCATGGGTTCAGTTTCAGTTATACCTTGAAAGGAAAAAAGAAGAAAATTAATGTTAACTGTCGCTTACATGGGGATTTTGATATATAGTAAGCCTTCCTTATTTGCGGTTTAACATCCATGGATTCAACCATCTGCAGATCAAAAATATTTGAAAAAAAAATCTCAGAAAGCTCTGAAAATCAAAACTTGAATTTGCCACACACTGAGCACTATGCTGAATCCATATGAATGACATGATATGTAGGCACCTTGCCGTAGCTGTGTGCAAATATAGGGCATATGCAAATACTATGTCACTTTATATGAGGGTCTTGAGCATTCCAGATTTTGGTGTCCATGGGGATCCTGGAACCAATCCTCTGTGTTTACCAAAGGATAACTACCTCATTTGGTCTTTAGAATGACTGCAAGGAAATATGGTGATATCCCCATTTTACAAGCACAGTTTCAATGGTTTAGGTTTGCCACAAACATCACATTGCAGAGAAGTGGCCAAATGATGTTTGACACCAAGTTTGTCAGAGACCAGAGTCTGGGCTCTTCCTTTACCGTGCTGGACACTTTATACTTTCATTTTCAAAACGTATTCAAGTGTCTTGTTTTGATACCCTTGGAATCTTGTCAGATTTTAGTCAGAAAAATTAGAAAATGTATTAGTTAGCAATATATATTTTTTATTTTTATTTTTTAAATATGTTTTTATTGATTTCAGAGAGAGGGGGAGAGAGAGATAGAAACATTAATGGTGAGAGAAAATCATCAATCATCTGCCTCCTGCACACCCCCTACTGGGGATCAGACCCCCAACCCGAGCATGTGCTCTGACCATTAAAAAAAAAATGAACAAAGTGACCTCCAGGTTCATGGTTCAACACTCAACCACTGAGCAACACTAGCTGGGCTAGCAATATGATTTTTAAATAAAATATCCCTTTTTAAAAATTTGGTTTACTTCAATAATCATTGAATACAAATGCTAGGTACCCCGATAAGTTCTTTGGATACTCAGGGGTTTATAATTGAAAAACTTGAAGTGACATACTACTGTGAAGAAAGTTCTATACTAGAGGTGAGAATAGAACATTGTGAGAGTGGTAAGTGACTCAGGAATGCCCTGTCTGGGAGTCTCCACCACTGGACTGAACTCCCAGTGCCAAGTGTAAAGTGATCATCCTGGGTGCTGTAACTATAGAGTGGAGGGAAACATTTGTTCAGCTACTGCTGCATGAAGTCTTTTTGGTTTTCCTTAGGGAGCTTCGAATATTCATTCTGCACTTTTCTGTTGAAAAGAGAAGAATACCAAGGAGGTTCTTGGGGCATCAGTGGGTCAGCATTGGATCCTTGATCCTTGCTTGTGAAAGGAGGAGGTTGCTTCTCTAAGAAACTGCTCGTTTTCCTGCCAGAAAGAGACTGCTTTGTATAGCTTAGAGTGAGCAATGGAAGTACATGTTGAAGTACAGTGGAAGGGATTAGAATAGATAAGAGTTAGGGTATCTAAATATTTACATAACATCTAAAACTTGACAAAACAGGTCTTGTATTTTGATAAAATATAAACTAAATGCTACTTTTCAGAAAACCATGAGACAGCCAAAAAATAAAGTGTTTTAGAACCCTTGTGTAATAAACTGGACTACAGAATCCCCAGCGCAATGTTATATTTTAAGAGAAAATAGCACTTATTTATTGAAGCTGAGAAGCGAGTTCATAAAATTAGAAATCCATAGTACATTTTCTTAATCAGCAACAGGATGTGACATTGGTCTCCTAATAGCATGTACAATTTTTTGTCACTGTCCATTTTGGATAAAAATATGCAGAAATCATAATCTCTTTTGTACTTAATAGACTGAAAAGAAGTTGTCTTGTAAGATAAGATTTTCTTCTGTAATGAATAAAGGCCCTCTGAAATTAGTGAGGTTGGACTTCTATATTAACTGCAGCATATATAATTTTCACTCAGTTACATTATGGTTTTAATAAACAAGTATTTTCTTAGACATTATTTACTGGATATATGTCAAGAAATATAGAGGACTTTGTAACCTAGTAGAAATAATGTATTTAGATAAAACCACTGTATCAAATATCAAATAACCAGTCTGCCACTTTCCTTTTAAGAGGTCAATTTTTTGGAAAGAGAAAAGAATATAATTTATTTTTAATTCAAGCTATAATGGTATCTAAAGTTCAAATAGTAAGCATATCAGTATATAATGATTTTATTATTTTTTTTAGAAGCAGCAGCCATCTTTTTTTTTTTTTTTTTTTTTTTTTTAATAGGAAGGGAGAAGGAGAGAGAGATAGAAACATCAATGATGAGAGAGTCATCAATCAGCTGCCTCCTGCACACCCCCTGCCCGGGATCAAGCCCGAAACCTGTGCATGTGCCCTGACTGGGAATCGAACCAGGATCTCCTGGATCCTTGGTCGATGCTCAACCGCTGAGCCATGCCAGCCAGGCACAGCCATCTTTTCAATAGCATTCTTAGGGGGGAAAACACACACAAAAAAAAAACAGCTCAAAGAATCTCTTAAGTTTGGGATGTCCTGAAAATTGGATTCTTAGAAAAGTGGAGCTTAATACCAACCACATCTGATTACTTTGTTCATTTTTTTTTAATGTTCATCAGGAAAACTTCTATCTGTTTTGTTTTAGAACGTGCCTAACACTCCTGGTTAAAATGTTTTTTTCTATCTAAAATAAATTGAACTAGCCAATATAATTTTTTTTTTTTATACTTAAGAGCTAGGATTACACTGGTGGCATTCATTTTTAAAAATACATCATATTAGTTGGTAATTTAAACTATAGTAGGGAATTGAAAGAGTGGCTTTGGTGACAAACCTAGATTTCAGTCCTCTCTCTAATATTTATTTACTGACTGACTTTGGGATTAGTTTTGTTTAGTAACTTTTTAGATACAGTATTAATAGTCCATTTCAAGAGACAAATTATCTCATGATAGTTTTCTATTTGCTTTTATAGATCAGTGTACTGTCACCCAGACGTATCTATTCCTTCACAAGTTCTGGTTCTTCAGTGCTGCCTACTATTTTGGTAACTGGGCCTTCCTTGGGGTAAGTATGGGTATCCCAGGGAGGCTTGATCCTTCATGATCCATTTGTATCACAGTAATGCCATCACATTTTATTATTATCTGAATGACAAGAGTAGAGAAGTAACATAGTTTACTTAAATTTACAGGTATTCTTGATTGGATTAATTGTGTCCTGTTGTAAAGGGAAGAAATCAGTGATTGAAGGAGTTGATGAAGATGATTCGGACATAAGTGATGATGAGCCCTATTCCATCTGACAGCCTTCAGCCTTAAAGATTTTCCAAAGCTGACTGCAATATCTCATGCATTTTTAAAGTGTTAAACTGCATTAAGATGAACTGTATAGCTTTCATCAAAAATGGGAGCATGACTATTTAAAAAACTATATTTTTTATGTTTTCTCAAGTAACATTATTGTATCATAGATTAACATTTAAAATTGCTATAATACTGTAAATATAAAACTACTGGCTTTGTGAGGGAATGTTTGTGGAATTTTTTTCTCTAGTGTATAATAGTGTTAAATTGATTAAAAATCATCCAGAATCAATATTCCTATTGTCACTTTTTAAAAACATAATAAATCACTGTGTCTGTGCCTTTGGATCTCTAGAGCAATGTGGAATTTTAAAGTGTCATATCTGATTGCCTAAAAATAATATTCATGATACAGCTGATAAATAAATGTTACTCCTCTATGCATCTTGTTTTCTATTTTCCACATTAAATCATGAGTGCCATTCAAATAGATTTCACGAACAGATTTCAAGCTACTTGGTGCTCTAAGACCATGGCATTCCAAAGTGTGTTATATTGTTACTGTTCAGGTATCAATCCTTTAAATATCTTATTACCACCTCTACAGTATTTAAGGCATATACATTGTTGTAGGTAGCTGCCCTCAAAATTATATCACAACATAATCAGGAGTATTGTCCAGAATAAATAATCCTAGGAAAAAAATCAGTTTACTGATTAGTTTAAGATATGGCATCATATTTTGGCTTTAAAGATGTATTTTTTTAATTTATCTTTATTGTTGAAAGTATCTAAAGATTTAGAATTTGTAAAAAGTATAAGGAAAGCTATATAATATTGATAAAGTATTTTGAATACATTCTAGATAGTGAGAAATCATCACAAATGATAGCTGAGTTTACTAATTTAAGCAAATTAGAACTCATGAAAAGCACATATGATCCTTGAAATAAAATACCATTAAGTTTCTGAATAAAACTTAGGAATTAACAACCATCTCCCACTTAAGTCTTCTCTCCCTCAGTTTCATGGCCCATCGCTCTGCTCTGATTCTCTCTCTCTAGATACAGGGTCACAGCCTTCAGGTTGGGTTTGTTCGTGTGCCCTTTAATGTTACTCTACAAGATTACATTCCCTTCTGCCCTTATTTTACATTTTCTTTCTGGACAATCTCATAATACCCTTGTTTTCCATCTGTGTTCTTTCCTAAGCTCCAAACTTTTCCTGTTAACTAGAAGTTAGTACTTCATTTGCAGCACGTTGAAAGTTGAATCTTTCACTTTTCTGACCATGCCGAGCCTCCTCCTCTTGTTGTTTGACAAGTGTACCAGCACATACCTGATTGCCTAAACCAGAAATCAGGGAGCCCTCTTTATGTCCTGTGTGTGCCTGACTCATCTATCAAGTCATGACAATTTCTACTGCTTAACTATCCTTCTACTTGTCCCCTCGTCTCCGTTCTTAACTCCCAGCACCTGAGAATATGACTATACTTGGAGATCAGGCCTTTAAAGAGGTAATTAAGGTAAAATGAGGCCATTAGGTGGGTCCTTAATCCAATGTGACTGTTGCTGTTATATGAAGAGACACCAGGGATGTGTGTGGATAGAAAAAGGCCACGTGAGGACACAAGGAGAAGGTAGCCCTCTAGAGAATCCACCTCTGCCGACCACTTGACCTGGGACTTCTAGCCTCCAAAACTGTGAGAAAATAGATTCCTGTTAAGCCATCCAGTCTGTGGCATTTTGTTATGGTAGCTCAAGCAGACTAATACACACTGGTTCTTAAACTTTCTCACTGGACTTTCTGCCAACCCCTTTCACTCTTTCCTCAGTGATGAAAATACAAATCAGATTATTCGTTTACTTTAGAATGCGATCTATAAGCTATCACATCGTGTATAGGGACTTTCTGGCGTGTTTCTTACCTGAATACCCAGCTTTCTCTGCCATCCTCACATGAGCCAAACTAACAGATGTTTCACCATTATCCAAATGGCTCCGATTTCTCACATCCTCACTCTGTTGCACCGTTGCTTCTGCCTATGACACTCTGCCCTTCCTTTTGTCTCCTAAGAAAATCTTTATTCTTCAGATCTCAACCTTAACATCTCCTCACATACCTCGCCTCTAAATCTCCCAGGCAAAGTTAGGTGCTTTATCCTACACATAGACATAGGGTACCCTGTACAGTGTGTGCTGATTTATTGCCTTCTTTTCTGTCTCCTGAACACCTCTGTTTCTTCACCTTCATCCCTGGTGCCTAGAGTAGCTCCTTGTACATGGAAGACCCTCAGTTGACAGGTGAATTTGCTAGTTAGAAGCTTTAAGTCTGAATGCATGGCTTAAGCCTATATAAACTGCATTTAGACAAAAAATGTGTATATTTAGAGTGTTTTAAGATTTATTTTGCTACCCAGAGGTTTAGATGTATTACCATATCGTTCTTGAATACTACATGTACATTTCATTACTTCTAGGAATGATTTTGTTTTTGTCAGACCAACCTCTTAGGCTTTTATTTTGCTACTTCTATTTTTTTTTTAACATACTTTTTTCTTCTTAGATTTAAACATTGGCATCCTGCCTATTTAGAAGGTTACTTTTATTTTAACCAAGTTTCCCCCCCCCCACTCATGGTCCTATGGAATGGCTTTAACTTTTTATTTTCATGAAGCGGATTTAAGTGTGACTTCCACTAATGAACACACTTCCTTTGAAGTCCTTTGAATATGCCTAATTTAGAGATCATTCAGAGTGACACTTCTCTAAAAGACCAAGGTCCTTGTGTCCCATGCAAACTTCAGTGATTTAATCAGCTATGCAGCAAGGCACTGGCAAAAGGAGGACCCTGGAACTGACTTCTATTTTAGTGCCACTGCACCAAAGGAAATGAAAATGCATATTGTATTGAGGGAGGGAGGGAGGGAGGGAGGGGAGGACAAGCAAAGCAGGAGCTCCGGGAAACTAGCAATACAAGAAAAGGTGTACTGCTGAGTTGTTCAGTTAATGGTGCGTACATAGTTACATAACATTATTTTAGAATTAATCCATAGAGCACAGTACACATTGATTATAGCACTGAATGTAAATATCAGCCTTGACAATGTAAAAAGATAGCTGATACAAGTTGGATGACTGAAGGGGTGGGTGGAAGAAAAGGGGAAAGGGTATTAATGTCCCTTCTATGTGGGACAGGTGAGGGGTGTCACGTAGAGAGAAATCATGAGTTACTGTCTCTAGTAGAGGAAGCAAAGAAGAAAGGTATGAGCACATTAAAGTTGTAAAGGTAACAAAGCACCAAAAACAGTAACATAACAGTGTTGGGAGATGGAAAGGGAGAGCCAAGGGGAAACTGTCAAAATTCTTTTATCATAAGTCAGTAGTTATTAAAAAATGGATAAACTTTGAAATAGCAATATATTAAAATGTAACAAAAACATTAAAGATAAAAAGATCAGGTATAATTTAAAGGGGAAATTTTGTCAGAAGGTAAAATAGTCATTGCAATTATACATAAACATGTCTGAATTTCCTGGCAGCCGAGACAAAAAGGAAACTGAGAGATGATAAAGTTTTTACGTTAACAAAAGGAAGCACTCAAGTTTGCTCAGAGATAATTTTTTTCTGGCATTAGAATTTAGAAGGAAGTTACACTGTGAATTCTTATGAAAAGAATGTTAACAATGAACAAATGTCTGCTAAAATTTAAATAGGAAGGCATATATGCAAGGAGACAGAATCTGGGATCTCCAGGGGAAATCTGGTCGGTTTCTGAGAAGTCTCAGAGTGAATTAGCTTTATGTGAACATCATTTATTCATTCTACTCAAGCATCAGAGCTCCTACATATTCCAGGCATTAGACAGCAGCTTCTGATTTCCTAGGTTTGAAGAAGGTAGTCCCTATCCTTTCAGAACTTGGTCTTGGAATTTGTAGCTGAGTGGCCCTTGGCAGTAACTGGACCTTATCAATATCTACTAAGACTGTAAGTGTCTGACATCATGAATACATAAAAAATCACTTTATCAAGTTGGAGTTAGAATATTCCAGTAACTGGAATTCTTACATATGAACAACACGTCCTCTCGATATTGACCATGGAATTGATGTGAGATACGTAGTTGGGAGGGACATTTTAGTCATTTGCTGATGCTTGAATAAGCACCCACCTTTCTTTAGCAGAGATCACCTCCCATGTGACCAGATTGCCCAAGTTCCCCAGGTTGAATTGTGTTTCCTAGATACACATTGACTGTATTTAACTGAATTGTCCCAATTGACACATTATTTTACTTGATTTGTACATACAGATTACACTACATTCTGGTTCTAGTACTTCCCCCTCCCCCTATCTATTGTCTATCTGTCTGTCTGTTTATCATCTATCTCTCTCTCCCTCCCTCCCTTTCTTCCCCACAAACACATTTTGATTTAATAAGTTTTATTGAGAAATACCTTATTTCCCTCATTAGCAAGTTCTTGGGAAGCACTTCTAGAACTACCCATAATCTTCAACTGATTTCACAGGGAATGTGAAAACCACCTTCTCAGAACAAAGCAAATAAATCCTAAGGCATAACTTCGGTATCACATTCTGTGGAGAACTAAGCTGGGACCGCCAGGCACAAACCTCTCTGCACCCCACAGATCCACAGCTGCTTCAGCTCTACACTCACACTGCTGTACGGTACCAAATGCAGGCTGAGCTCTGACAAGAATGCGTGTAAATCAATGTCTTCTGTCTTCTCTTGTCTGTAGAAGATGGACATTTTAAAAACCGTTTATTTATTCATTTTAGAGAGAGAGAGACACCGACCCACTGTACCACCCACTCATGCACTCATCGGCTGACTCCTGTATGTGCCCTAACCGGAGACAGAACCCACAACCTTGGCACATCGGGACCGCGCCCTAAGCAGCTGAGCTAGACAGTCAGGGCAGAGTACATTTTTGATAACAGATGAGCAGACAACAAAGTTAAAACTTGGAGAGATGATTGGGGGCACTTAGAGCTGCCTCGTTGTCCCATCAAGAGCTAGGGCATTTGTAGGCCAAGATAGAAAGTATATCTAAAATAAATCGCTGTTTTACTTGTAAAAAGTTCACTCAGTGACTATCCAACTAGTGGCTACCATGTGCCAGAAACTATTTTGGACCATAATTTAGTACTTAGTGAAAAGTTCTATCAAATTTGATAATATCCGATGGCCTCTTCAGTTCCAGTTCCACTCTATTATATTTATCTGAAGTTTTTTAAAGATCACAAGCTTGTATGTGTAAATATTTATATACACACAAACTCTTCACTGATATAAGAAGACAAGTCTGCCCAGTGAAACAATAAGTTCCTGATGTATATGGTAACTCAGATGCCGACAGCTGTAAATCTGAAAAGCCTTCTCTAATGCAATGATTTAGTGATTCATTAACTTGAACAAATATTTGAATAGTGTATAGCAGAAACGGCTATGAACTGGAGACACATAAATGAAAAAACAAAAGGCACCTACTCTCAATGTTTAGAAACCATGGGGCAAATAAATTAAAAAATTATAAATTATAATGTAACAAATGCTATAAAAAAAGTATTACAGAATGCGGTGAAGCTAAGATTGATGTGTTCTTAGGCTTAGGGAAGGATTAAGACTTGAGATAAGCAAATGTTAACCCAATTACAGGCAATAAATTGTCCAAGCGGAAAGAAACAGGCTTCTGCTAGCGAGTCTGTGATGGCCTTGGACAGTAGGAAGGAAGCCATGGTGGGGGCAGTCCCCAGGGGCTGCGGGGTGGGGAGCAGGGCTGCGAAAGGGCCGAGCCGGCCAGGAGCCCCGCAGCAGAGCGGGGAGGGCGGGCCTCAGCACTACCAGCATGCGCTCTGGATCTAAACTGCCCCCTCCAAATGAGACTCAGTGCTGGGAAAAAGAAGGGAACCCCAAATTGACATTAACTTTCAGCTCCCAAGGAGAATGAGAGCTAGAAATTAAATTGTTATAGGAATAAATTCGATTTCTTTTATCTGAGTTCACAAAATGGTATTTTCACCTGCCAAAGCTAAGTACACTTAGTTACACCAGTAAGCATTCTGATTCCATTGCCATTTAATTATTCTTAATTGTTCTGTAAATTAGTTACTTCCTAAGTGAAATGAAGAAAATCTCTATTGATGTTGTGTAAGTAAACCCTTAAATTGTACCTGCCATTTCAATGTTTGATTATTTCAGGGGTTGACAAACTTTTGCTCCCAAGGGCCAGATAGTAAATATTTTAGGCTTTGCAGGGCCGTATAAAGGACACTGTCATACATTCTTTTTTAAATTTCTTTTTACAGCCCTTGCATAATTAAAAGTCATTCTTTGCCTGGATTTGGCCAGTAGTTTGCCAACCCCTGAATTACTCCATTAATCATTTTGTTTAAGGTAGTTTTACTAAACAAAGCTTGGCTAACAACATAAAAAATATGAACTTATAGAAGGGAGATTTTTAACTTATATGGAAAAAAAATAAAACTTTCTCAAATGCTTTTTAGCATGTTGTTTCATATTTTTTTAGTGATTAAACTTAACTTTTATTTTGCGTTTAAAGGTGATATGAACTTGTAAAAGAATTCAAACAGTTCAGAAGTTGAGAATGACCAAGAGAGACAGTGAGACTCCGCAGTGATCGCCGAGTTTGTTTGCCTAGGTGTTTGTCGTCCCTTATCTTTTCATAGGAACACAGTTGGAGAAATGATGGACAAGATGATCTCTAATGTAACTTCCACTTACAACGTTTGTCTCCTGTTTCTCCCTTTTGGTCAAAGAGAATTATAAATGTGACTCCAGGGTTGAAAATTGTGAGTACTAGTAATTTTTCTCGCTGTGTCAGTTTCCTCATTTGTAAAATTGTGATAATAATACTATCATCTTCATGGGATTATTGAAGGCATTAAATTAGTATAAAGTACTTAGTATAGTGCCTCTTAGGTGGTAAACTCTAAATATTTATTACTCATTATTGTTATTTCTAAGTCCTTTCCTTTATTTCATAGTGTTCTTTAATCATCAGGGCTCCAAACACTTTACATTTAAGAAATATTCGTGTACGTCAATGTCTAGGCTAAGTAACTACTAGATTCAAAACAAGTATTTAATTATACCAGGAGAACTGAGAGTGTAAGAAACCCTAGAGAGTAAATATTTTTGAGATTTAAAAAAACTTTTGTAACATAAATCATCACCATTAATGTCTCCAGTTTTTCTGTTTAGAGATCTTATTTTCTTCAAATTGTATTTCAAAGCTCCAAACAGTGAAATGCAAGAATAAAATCCCAGTAATCTCAACCATAGAGCAGTGAGTTGTAGTTAGAACACTAATTATGAAGCACAAGCCACTGTGTTCTACCTTCACATTGCTCCTTGCCGGGTCTCTTTGAAAAGACTACAGTATAATCTTTGTCTTTTAGTTTTTGTTTTTCTGTTTACTTAAATGTACAGAGTGAAGAATTTCTCTTCAGTTCCTCATGGAAACATTATGAATTCCAAAAATAATATTTGTAAAACTTTTTTTTCTTTAGGAGTGGATTAAAATGTTTATACACACCATCACTACAGAGTACCAAACCAAAGTAAAGTAAAATGAAACATTTGCTGTCACTTTGGAGGCTGGAATTTGCAATTTATTACCTAGCTTCTGTTTCCTCACACTCACACTTCTGCAAGCTTGCTTCTGTCAACAGTGTGGTAACGGTAGGAAGAGAAGGCAGATTGGGTCAAAATCCAACCTGAGTTGCTTAGTAGCTGAGTGAATTTAGGCAAGCTATTTTACTTCTATAAGCCTGCTTCTTCATCTGTAAAATGGGTGCACATTACCTACCTTGTTGAGTTATCAAAAGGATTTATAGTAGGCACTTAGCCAGTTATCACCGAGGACCACTATACATATCTACTGCCTTAGGAAAGCACAGAGTTTAAACCTAAAAGGAATACGAATGCTTTTGGGGGACATGTAATCTCCAGATGGCCACACTTACAACCCAAGAGCACAACCCATTGGCAAATATGTGCTCCTGGAAGGCTTTTGAGTTTGGCCCTGGGCCCTGGGTTTTGTCTCTAGAGTTCAAATGGATAAGCTTCCCAGAGGAGTGGTTAAACTGAAACCAGATTTATTTCCCTGTTCATTTAGCACATTCCCTCTGGGTTGACTGGTTAGAAGCAGAGAGCTACAAAGATATATACAGCATAGCCCCTGTCCAGAGAGCTTTTCCATTCAATGATATTTTTTTCTGAATGTTGGAATTAAAGTTACATAGCATATTATGACCAGGGCAAATAAGTGTGAAAAAATTTAAAGCCATGTAAATACCTACCTATGATGAATTAGTTTTCTCTGTTACCTTTAACTCTACTCAGTCTTAACGTTTTCCTCTTTCTCCTAAAGCTTTCAACACTGAACCTCTACTTTTTGATCTATGTCACTTCAGGTGTCAATTTTCTGTGTAAAAAATAGTTTCACGCTACCAAAGATGAATGGCCCCTGGGAGCCCATCTCAGCCTGGTAGCTGTCTGTTCTCTCAGCCTCTCCCTATCTGGTTGTCGAAGTAATTTCCTCAGAGGATTTTGTGCTTCTCTCTTTCAAAACTATTTTTCTTTTCCCTTTGGTTTGACAGAAAGAGAAGAAATTTCAACGATTGGGGCTCCACATTTCCCAGCATGACTACTTTTCTATTCAGGAAAAGTGATTTCTCACCGTTTCTAAGCCACAATCTACTCTATCTTCTGAATTTCTTTATACTCACTGCAAATTTTTGCCTCGATACAAGTTTATTCATATGGAAAAGGGCCATGGTTTCCCCAGTATATATTAAAACAATAATGAAAAATGCATCTAAACAGCTTAATACGTCTAAAACCTATGTGTGAATTTGTCCCCTCACCATACATCTTTAAATGAAGTAATCAAAACCAAACGAAAAACTGGGTTTGCTCACTACAAAAAATCACAGCAACTCCAAAGTTACACTCTGTTCTGCTGTCCTTTTGAAATAGAAATATAATATATTTATAAGATTAAACACTTTCACAATCATTAAAGAAAAGGAAAACAATTAGAACCTATAGAAATTTCCAGGAGGCTCCATAAAAGAGGGAATGGGGCCAAGAGGGATGCCCTGCCTGTAGCCTCAGGAGCCCCACCAGAGGGCTTTCCGGTTCTGCCATAGCCATTTACACCACTGTCCCAGGAACAGGACTAATTTTTTAGAAATTTATATTTAGTGTTGAAAATATTACAGAGGTTCCCCTTTTTCCCCATTGACCCCCTCCCCCCAAGCCCCCATCCCTCCCAGGCCTTCCCCGCACCGTTGCTTGTGTCCATGGGTTATGCTGATATGCATATCAATTCTTTGTTTAATCTCTTCCCGCTGCCCACCCCCACCTTCCCTCTGAGATTCGTCAGTCTGGAACTTGATTAGTTTTCAGTAAGAAGAACTACCTTCTCATTCTCCTCGGACCCGGGTTTGCTTAGGCCTCCATCTCGGTCTCCGCCTCTCCCATTTCCACCCACTCTCAGCATCCTACCCCACCGTTAGCTTCCTGCTGTTCAGCAACCTTGCTTGACCCCTCTCTGCACCTTGGCTTTACTGGAGCAGCCCCCCAGAAGTCCACCAACCTGCAAGCATGGAGCTGGGAGGCTGGCAGGCCGCGGGGCTTGCATTCTGCTCAGTGGCTTATCAACTCTGTGATCTGGGAAGCTTGCTGTGAGAATAGCAAGAGTATATGCACAGTACCTAGTGTGACACCTGGCTTTTGGTAGGCATCCCGTAAAAAGTAGCTGCTATTATTTTACACACTGGTGTTTCTGCAAACGACTAAATCTACCCAACCATTTCTCTGCCTCAGTAGTTGGAATAGGGCTTGCTAATTGATTTCATCCATCTATGTTCCCCCTACCCCCTGGATAAAAAGCATGACTGTGGGAAATGTTTTGGCATTTAGGCACAGCGGATGTTTCTTGTGAAAAGAATCTTATGCAGTTGTTTCAAGAGTTACATAATTGTTAAGAGTGTAGGGACCTTACTTAGGCAGTCTCTTGTTCAACCTTCAATTAATGGACACTGAGGAGGTGATCGATCTGTGGCTATGTTAACATTTCGGGATAAATCTTTCTTTACATTTACAGCAGCGTTCCTGTGACATTATTTGCCTGAGAGCAGCAATTATTACAAGGAGTCGTGGTGACTCACCAAATGCAAAGCTCTCTCAATCAGAAACGTGAACTTTCACTCTGTGCCAGACTCCAGGTGATGCTGAGATTACAAAGACAAATGCTACCGGCAAGACAGGATCCTCTCACACCTTCGAGGAAGTCAGCTTTCCTAACTGGGCTTCCTCACAAGCTCCCAGGAGAGCAGATTGCCTGACTGCAGGTGACAGTGTGTGAGGCCGGTGATATCAACAGCCCCATGGCCAAGACTCCTGCCCACCTTTGGTTGTTGGTTATAGACACAGTTTCTAAAATCTTTCAGCATCTTCTCCATAAATAATTTATGACTTATGCTCCAAATTTTTTTTATCTGACTGTGAGTCACCTGATCTGTAACAGTGTTTTCCTGCAATTAGCAAGCATTCTGGAAGCCACCTCTGTTTACACTCAACTGTACCCAACAAGCCAGTCGTCGGCACTTCTGATTTATTTTATTGATTTATTTATTTCTGGACTGAATACCAACTGTGATTGTTTATTCCACCTCACTGGTAATCAAGCAAGAAATAATTTGGGATTTTTACAAATAAATTAAAGTTTAGGATCCCTTTAAATATAAAAAACGTTAGGCAAACACCCTGTCAAAAGTAAAGGATTAGGAAATACGAATGCTGGACTTTGATTGATGATGTTAGCAGATTACTTCCTATTTCTTATTATGCAAAAATATAATCTATATGTAGTAATATTTTGTTCCTTTTATGAACAAGGTCTGAGTCATTCATTTTATTACTTTTCCAAAACAAGTGTGGCTGTTGGTCCTATGTAATTTAACTTGAGCCCAAGCTTTGGATCCAACTTAACCAGGTCATTACATTATGAAGAAAATGGAGATTTTTCATTGTATTTCTATGTAGGGGTCACATTAGGCCTAAGAGTAAGAAAATATTTTAGGATATTCAGATCCAATTCAGAAGCCGTAAATAAAATTTTAAACACCTCACCGTTAGGCAAGAAATAAGTGCTTGTCACTAGGAGTCTCTCCCTACTAAGAAATGATTGGGTTGGTTTATAACAGAAGTGATAGATCTTTATTTTATTTCATTTTATAATCTTTTAAAAATGTTATTTTTTTATATATACACAACCATATGAAGTACTACTGCGTTGCATAACCACTCATATGAAATGTTCCTCCTTGGGGTTGTGCACTGTGCTAGCCCTGCCTATATATAACTTTATATAAATGCACACATGTGATCACACATACATACTGACTACAACTCAGTGAATTCTCTCTGAGTCTCTTGCTCTCTCTCTCTCTCAGCTGGATTTTCTTTCCCCCTTCATCTCTTTTTTTTTATACCTTTCCCTACCTCTTAAACCATAAACCACATAATGACCTACCATGTTAAAAACCTGGTAAGCTGGTATATTTTTCCGTGCTTACATAATCATATGTTTATACCACATTTAAATAATTATATGTAATTTATAGTATCTCTTTTTTATACCTTTGTTTTATAGGAGATATTATACATCTGTTTCTGCGTCTTGCTTTTCTTATTTCCTTATTTGTTGTAAAAATTCAACAAATCATCCGGCATATCTCTTATTTATTTTCTCTTTTAAAAACATTTTTGTTTGTTCTAAAGTTTTGAAACTATATGACCCTATTAACCAATGTCATCCCAATAAATTTAATAAAAATACTTACAAAATAAACTTTTAATCATTTTTAAAATAAAACTTTCATCTCTGAAATGGACAGATCTTGAATGTGTAATTTGATGACTTGATAAATCTACACAATCTGTAACTAGCACCTCAATCAAGGTATGATAGTTCCATTGTCCTGGAAAGTTTGTGAGTGGTGCCTTCAAGTCCAGTTTTTGGCTATTACTAATAAGGCTGCTATGAGCATTTATATATAAGTCTTTGTGTGGGTAAATGAATTCATTTGTCTTGGACATGCGTATCCATTTATACAACTCCACCCAGCAGTAGAATGGCAAGTCACATGGTAGTGTCTGTTTAACTCTTTAAGAAGCAGTCAATCTGTTTTCCAAAGCGGCAGCAGTTTTCATTCCCACATGAGAGTTCCAGTTGCTTCTATATTTTCACCAATACTTGGTATGGTCAGTTTTTTAGTTTAAGTCATTTTTAATACTTATGTGGTGATTTTCATTTGCATCTCCCTAATGACTAACAATGGCAAGCAACTTTTCCTATGTTTATTAGCCATTTGAGAGATCTCTATTTATTCTGAATACAAGTTCTTTATGTGATTGGCTAACAGTTTCCCCCAGTCTGTAGCTTGACTTCATTGCCTTATTAGGGTTATTTATTTAATTTCCATCTCCCCACCCCTCCCCTTTGGCAACCATCAGCTTGTTCTCTATATCTATGGGTCTGTTTCCAGTTTGTTTATTAATTTTGAGAGGTTTTTAGATTCCACATATAAGTGAAATCATACAGTATTTGTCATTCTGATTAATTTCACTCAGCATAATATCCTCTATATCCATCCATGTTGTTGCAAAAAGCAAAGTTTCATTCTTTTTTATTGCTAAAAAATATTCCCTTTTGTTTTCTTCAGATAAACACCCTGAAGTGGAATTGCTGGCTCATATGATAGCTCTATTTTTTACTTTTTTTTTTTTTTAGGAATCTTCCTACTGTGTTCTGTAGCAGCCGCACAGATATACAGTCCCACCAACAGTGCAGGAGGGCTCCCTTTCCTCCACGTCCTCGCCAGCACCGGCTATTTGTTAATTTACTGATAGTAGTCATTCTGACAGGTTTGAGGTGGTATTTTTTATTGGGTTTTAATTTGCATTTCCCTGATGATTAGTGATGTTGAACATCTTTTTATATGTCTATCGGCCATCTGTATGTCTTCTTTGGGAAAATGTCTATTCAGGTCCTCTGCCTATTTTTCATTTGTGGTTGTTTTTTGGTGTTAAGTTGTATAAGTTCCTTATATATTTTGGATATTCATCCTTTATTGGATATATAATTTGCAAATATCTTCTCCCATTCAATGGGTTGTTTTTTTGTTTTGTGTGTCTGCTTTTTTCACAAAACTTTTTAGTTTGATGTAGTCCTATTTTTTTTTTAATTGCCCTTTCCCAAGGAGACATGTCCAAAAAGATATTGCTACTAAGGATGTCAAAGAGTTTATTACCTATGTTTTCTAAAAGGATTTTTATGGTTTCAGGTCCTACATTTAGGTCTTTAATTCATTTTGTTTATTTTTGTATGTGGTGTAAGAAAGTGGTCCAATTTTATTTTTATTTTTTGCATGTATCTGTTCAGTTTTCCCAACACCAGTTATTGAAGAGACTGTTTTTACTCAACATGGTATATCCTTGTCTCCTTTGTTATAAATTAGTTGATCGTATAAGCATCATTTTCTTAACCTTGTCTTTTAAACAGCAGTACTTAATTTTGTTGAAATCTCATTTATAAGTCTGTTCTTTTATGTCTTAAGTGTCATACCTAAGAAATATTTGCCTAAATATTTTTCACAAAGATTTTCCATTTCCTTATGAAAGTTTTATTTTTATTTACTTTTTAAAATAAAATTTATTGGGCTGACAATGGTTAATATGAACGTAATAGATTTCAGGTGTGGGTTTCTATGTTATAAGATCTGTATATTGCTCTGTGTGCCCACCACCCATGGTCATATCTTCTCTCCGTCGCCATATATTAAGACCCCCTCCACTCCCCACCCCCTGCCCTCCGGCAACCACCACACTGTTGCTTGTGTCCACTAGTTCAGATTCTTAGCTTAACATTCTCAAGGTCCATCCATGTTGTTGCAAATGGCAGTATTTCATCCTTATGGAAGTTTTGTAAGTTTAGATTTTATATTCAAATTTATGATCCATTTGCAGTTAACTGTTAGATATGGTACAAGATATACATTAAGGTCTATTATTTTGCCAATGGATATTCAATTGTTCCAACACCATTTGTTGAAAAGTCTATCCTTTAGCCACTAACTTGCCTTTGCACCTTCGCAGAGATTCAATTGTCCTTACATGCTTGGATGTATTTCTCTATTTATACCTGAAATTCGTTTTGGATTATTGTGTTAGAGAAAGATCAAATTTTAATTTTAT
Organism: Miniopterus natalensis; assembly: GCF_054644295.1. Lineage (NCBI taxonomy): Eukaryota > Metazoa > Chordata > Mammalia > Chiroptera > Miniopteridae > Miniopterus > Miniopterus natalensis. The sequence continues at coordinate 31,895,549 of NC_142085.1, read as the reverse complement.
TTGAGACAAATACTCAGTTGGAATAACAGCCATTTATTAATTTATCTTTTTTTGCACTGAGTTATAAAATTATCATGTTAATGATCATGTACACTCAGATATGTTTTTAGAAACTGACTTTTATTTATTTATTTTATTTTTATAAAAATACTCTTTATTGTTGAAAGTATTACAGGTATCCCATTTTTCCTCCTACTGACTCCTTTCACCTCACTCCCACCGCCTCCCCAGGCCTTCACCCCATTACTGTCTGTGTCCATGGGTTATGCGCATATGCATATAACTTTGGTTAATTTCTTCCCACCTTCCACCCCCCCTTCCCTCTTCTCCCTGAGATATGACTGTCTGTTGCATGCTTCAATGTCTTTGGATCTATTTTGTTTGTCACATTCTTTTGTTCATTAGCTACTTCTTAAAGAAGGCCCCTCAACGTTTCATGCAGTACAGGTCTGGTGGTGATGAACTCCCTCAGCTTTTTCTTATCTGTGAAGCTCTTTATCTGACCTTCAATTCTAAATGACAGCTTTGCTGGGTAGAGCAATCTTGGTTGTAGGTTCTTGCATTTCATCACTTTGAATATTTCTTGCCACTCCCTTCTGGCCTGCAAAGTTTCTGTTGAGAAATCAGCTGACAGTTGTATGGGTGCTCCCTTGTAGGTAACTAATTGCTTTTCTCTTGCTGCTTTTAAGATTCTCTCTTTGTCTTTAACCTTTGGCATTTTAATTATGATGTGTCTTGCTGTGGGCCTCTTTGGGTTCCTCTTGTTTGGGACCCTCTGTGCTTCCTGGACTTGTAAGTCTATTTCTTTCCCCAGGTAGGGGAAGCTTTCTGTCATTATTTTTTCAAATAGGTTTTCAATTTCCTGCTCTCTTTTTTCTCCTGTTATACCCATAATGTGAATGGTGAGCCACTTGAAGTTGCCCCAGAGGCTCCTTACACTATCTTCACATTTCTGGATTTCTTTTTCTTTTTGCTCTTCTATTTGGGTGTCTTTTGCTTCCTTATGTTCCAAATTGCTGATTTGATTCTCAGTGTCCTCTGCTCTACTGTTGATTCCCTATAAATTATTCTTCATTTCAGTTCATGTAGCCTTCATTTCTGATAGGTACTTTATTATGTCATTGATGATCTCACTAGTTTCCTTAATAGTGTTACTGAGACCCTTGACCATCCTTATAACCATTATTCTGAACTCTGTATCTAGTAGCTTGCTTGGCTCCATTTCACTAAGTCCCTTTTCTGGAGATTTCTTATGTTCTTTCCTTTGTGACATGTTTCTTTGCCCCACATTTTGGCTGCTTCCAGGTGTTTGTTTCTATGTATTAGGTAGAGCTGCTATGTCTCCTGGAATTTGTAGAGTGGCTTTGTGTAGTAGGTGTCCTGTAGGGTCCAGTGGCTCAGCCTCCCCGGTCACCTGAGCTGGGCCTTCTAGGTGCTCCCCTGTGTGGGTTGTGTGCACTGTCCTGTTGTAGTTGAGCCTTGGTTGCTGTTGGCGTCCCTGGGAGGAACTGACCCCCATCCCAATTGGCTGTGAGGACCAGCTGCAACTACAACCAAAGAGCTGCTGTGCTGGAGACACCCCTATGGAGCAGGATTTACTTCAGTGGAGCTTTGGTGTTCACCAAGTGGCCCCTTGAGTGTGTCACTCGTGGATGTGGTAGGTTGTAATCCAGTGTGGCCGGGTCTGACCACCAGGTGCACTGTCTCTGAGGCCTCCTGGGAGGTGCAAAGTCAGCCTGTGCCAGTGCCTTGCCCAGGGCCACCCAGCATGAGCCACACAGCAAACCGTAGTTGGCTGCTCCTTGTGCTGGGCTTGGAGGAGCCCAGGAGAGGCCAAGCTATGAGCCAATGCAGCTGCCGCTAGTGCCAGGCTTGGGGCCGCTTATCAAGCTGTATGGGGCCCGCTGTTGCTTGTTTGAGAGATGTAGGAAAGTCCTAAGCATGAGGCTGGAGAGGCCACTTGCATAGAAAAGCCACTGGAAATGGCCTGGATGAGCTGCAGGGGCGGGGCCTCCGGGAATCACGGGGCGGGGCCAAGGGTGTGAGTCAGGTGCTGGCGATTCAAACATGGCGCCTGCCTGCCAGCTGTGTGCGGGGAGGACTCGCCAAGGGAGCCATGGCCTCCGCCAGCCCTTCTGCCTGAGAGGAAGCCGCCCCTCCGCCTCTCGCCCAGATTCCAGGCAGGTTAGTTCCTCCCCGAGTGTCCCAGGTCCTTTCCGGCTGCTGCCCGGCGCTGGGCTCAGAGGGAGCGTCCGAGTGAGTCCGTGTACGGGCCCTTTAGAGGAGCTGCTGGGGCTCCCGCAGCCTCCGCCACCCTCAGGGACAGTCCCCGCTGGTTTCACAGCCCGAAGATATGGGGACGTCTCTTCCCGGCCCTGGAGCCCTGGGCTGGGGGCCTGCTGTGGGGCTGGGACCCCTTACTCCTCTGGGAAACCTCCACCACCAAGATTCCCTCCCGGTTTACCCCGTGGCACCCGGTGTGGGCCCGCGGCCGCGTCTCCGGGATCCAGCCCCGATCCGCCCGCGTCTCCGCCCCTCCTCTGGGTCTCGATGCTCCTGCAGGTCCCTGGTTGTAGGGCTTCTGCTCAGTCAGATTCCAGGAGGCTCTGAGGGACGGTGGTTCTGTATTTTAGTTGTAACTCTGATGTGGCTGCGGGAGGCGGCGGGTGCAGCTGTTACCTGCGCTGCCAGCTTGTTCAGTCTTCAAAACTGATTAATTTTTAAATACCTCTGCCTGTTCCATATTGCATTATTGTGGCAGCTTTAGAGTTAGATGTGACAATTAACATTTCTCTATTTATATCTAGATACTTATGTTTAGAAATGTATAAAAGTTATTGATATTTTTAATATTTATCTAGTGTTCAAAATTTTAAATTAAGTTCTTACTAATTTTAGGGTATTTTTCTAGATTACTTTAGTCGATGGGTTTACAATGTATGAAGTTCAATTTGTATGAAAATAGCATATTAACATTGTTAAACTGTTTTTCATTTTAAAATTTATTTCATCTAATATTAATTTGAATATATAAACTTTCTTTTGATTGGCAATTTTCTAATATATGCTTGTTATCCATTTACTTTACACTTTCTCTGAGCCTTTTAATCTGCATATGGCTGGATTTTTAGTTTATTTTTTTGGTCTGACAATATGTCTCTTCTAATTGAAAATTTAAGTTCATTTAAATATGGCATGATTATTCATATATATGGATTTTTCCTGTATATCTTATTGAGGTTTTTATTTCTCTTTATTTTGTTGTTAATTTTCTTCCTTCCTTCGTCCTTTCCTTCTCTCTGTTTTTCCCTTCTTTTGAACTGATCAGGCTCTGTTGCATTGGGAATTATAATCTCTATTCCTACTATTTTAGTTTATACTCTGGGAATTTAAAGTCTAAAGATAGTTCATATGTTTATGGTTCCCTTAAAGCAGGGATTGTTATACTTTTTCTATAAGAGCCAGATAATAAATATTTTAGGATGTTCAGGCCATGGCGTCTTTTTACAGTTACAACTCTACCATTGTAGCACGAAAGCAGCCATAAACACTACATAAACAAATAGATGTAACAGTGTTCTAATAAAACTTTATTTATACAAATAGATGCTGAGCTGCCACCAAGAGCCCAGAGAGTGGAATATCAAGCCACAGACTCTTATGAGTTGAATTCAGACATGCTGAAGTCCCAACTCCCAGTATCTGTGAATATGACTTTATTTGAAAATAGTATCTTTACAGAAGTGATCAATTTAAAATGAAGTCATGTTGGATTAGGATAGACCCTAAATATAATAACTAGTGTCTATTTTAGAAAGCCAGACTCACAGAGAAACCAACAGACTCACAGAGGCAAGACAGCCATGTGAAGACAGAGACTGAAATTGGAGTGATGCAACTAAAACCAAGAGCACGGAGAACTGCTGGCGACCACCAGTATCCGAGGCAGGAAAGAATTCTTCCCTAGGACCTTCAGAGATTAGCAGAGCCCTGCCAAGTCCTCCTTTCTAAATTTCTAGCCTCCGAAACTGTGAGAAAATGAATTTCAACTTTCTAAATATGAAAGAAAATTGAAGACAAGCACAGTTTAGCCCAAGGGCTGTAGCTTGCCAGTCTCTGTCATAAATATGAAGTGTATCAGACTGCTTCAATTCTAGTGGTCCCACCAGTTCGCACCTAACATTCAAATGTTGCCAGGCAACCAACGCCTATCTTTTTAAAAAAATTTTTACAAATTGGACATTATTTTATTGTTTTATTTATTATTGGATTATTTATTGTTTTATATTAATGGGTTTAGATTTATCTGTATGTTTACCATTTCTTTTACTCACTATTTTTCATTTCCCAGATCTTACTTTCGGGATTCTTTGTCTTAAATTATGCCTTTAGATTTTATTTTAGTGAATAACTTTTGTTGAAAACTCATTTTATCTGAAGGTGTTTTTACTTTACTCTCATTCTGGGAAAACAGTTTCACTGTGCATGAATATCTAGGTTAAGATGAAAAGTTCCTCCATTGTCTTCTGGCTTCTGTTGCTGCTGAGAGCTCAGCTGTCCATTGGTGCCCTTTCTCTCTAGCTGCTTAAAATGTCTTTGGTAGTTTCACTATGATGTGTCTTGTTGTGGAATCCATTTATTTAACAAATATGTTGAGTATCCACTTCAGGAAATTTGGGATAAATTAGGGAAGAGTGAACACAAAGACCTTCAAGGAAGCTTACATTCTTTGGGAGTAGAGGAGACATAAAAATAAAAAATAAGCATCATGAATAGCAAGTACCATGAGGAAAAGTAGGGAGAAAAGATCAGGGTTTCTGGGAGGATGGGTCAGATCGCAGCAGAACACAAGGCGGAGTGTGCTTCATTGAGAATGTAATAGCCAGGGGAGGCATGAGCAAGGTCATCGGCTAAATGGACGTGCAGGGAAAAGCATTCTAGGCCAAAGAAACAACTAGATTGGCCTCAGGCCAAAACACTCTTACTCTGTTGGAGTAAGGACAGGGAGGTCCAGGTATGGGATAGAGCAATAGAAGACTGGCTTAGAGAAGTGCAGAGAGCAGATCATGTAGGGTCATTGTAAAAGGTTTGATATTTATTCAAGGTTTGGAGCGAAGGAATGACGTGATGTGACCAGTTTTAAAAGGATCGCTGTAGCCGCTGTGCTGAGAATAGGTTTTAGGGGTGAGGGTGCCAGCGGAGAGAACTGTATCAATATATTGCAGTAATTCAGGTGAGAGATGATAGTGGCTTGGATCACAGTTTGCCCCAGTGGCAGTCAGAAGATGTTCAGATTCTGAATATATTTTGAAGGTAGGACCAACAGGATTTCTATTAGTTAGATGAGGAGTGTGCGAAAAAGAGAAGAATTGAGGATCTATCAGAGTAGTCAGTCAGAGGATGGGTTAGAATCAGTGTCCCTTTGTCCCTTGGAATTCGTTGGACTTCTTCCAAATTTGGATTAGTGTTGTAAACACATTTGGGGATGGTCTCTTTTTATTTCCTCTTTCTGGAACAGCCATAAAAGGTATTTTAGATCCTTCTCACTATTCTCCATGGCTTTACATCTTTGTTTACATTTTTAATCTCTTTGTTTCTCTGGGCTTCATTCTAGGTAACTTGTTCAGATTCATAATTTAATTTATTAATTTCTGTTCATCCAGATCTAATCTGTTGTTTAACCTATACACTGAGTTTTAATTTCAGTTGTGTAAATTTTGTTTCATTACTGAAAACTCTCTTAAGGTGGTGAGATGGGGCAATTCTAGAGCTAGAATTTGTTTTCTGGCTCTCGGATCACTACCCTTTATTTTCTGATTTTTAGTTATTTTAGTAATAAGGCAGATCTGGTCCCTGTTACTAGAAGTTGGTTAGAAGCAGATGTGACCTGCAGGATAACATGTAACCTGCCTTTAATAGCAAGCAGAGGGTAGAGCAAATGAAAAGGTTTGGATAGAAAGGTGTTTGATGTCTTCTAATCCTGCCAGAAGATGTGCTCTAATAACTAAGTGGACAGTGAAAAAGGAAGATTGCCCTTTAATGAAGGCAGAAAGGAATGCAGAGCCCTCATCATGCAAAGGCTTTCTTCTCCTTGTATTTTTAATATATAAATAGCATGCATAAGTCTGTAACTATTGCATCACCTTTAGGCATTGTGTCTTTTACTTTATATACTGTTATGGAATTGTGCTTGGGCCTTTCAAGTTTAGTTTTACCTAGTCTGAAATTAACATTGTAGCTGTTTTTGCTGTTGTTGCATCTGACTAGAATCTCCTTACTTGCTCTTTATTTGTAATATACCTGTATCATTTCGTTTTTTACTGTGTTTTTATAAATAGCACTTCGCTTGGGTTTATTTCTTACACAAATCTAATACTTTTGCATTTAAAGGCAGAGTTTATTCTATCTTTTTCTCTCTCTAAGGACTGATACATTTTTATTTGATGATTTATTTTACATTGTTTTTCCCCTCTGTTTTTGTAGTTTGGATCAATTTGTTGTTCATTTTGTTGTTAATTTGGAAGCTCAGCCACACTTCTCCATTCCGTGAATCATTACCTGACATTTCACTCATAATCTGACAATATATTTCTCCGCTGTTATTTAAAAACACATTGCCAATTATTTTATCTACAAGATGTTCTATTTCCCCACTTAGTTCTGTTTTTCCCTGCTCCCAACTCTTACTAAATGAGACCTTTATAATATCTCAACTTTCCTTCAGTCTTCTCTGTCTAATTCACTCTCAACTTCATGAGACATTTGCATATTTTCAACTGTATCAAGTCTTAGGTTTTGCTAAGTTAATTTAAAATTTAGTTGTAGATCATTATTAGAATATCTATTGAATTTCTTTTGCAAAACTTGCTTTGTTTTAGGGTTCTTGTTTTATATTTAAACAGCACTAATATTATAATATCATGATTTAGTGTCATATGTGCAATATACAATATACTAACATGGCATATCTTTAAATAACATTTTTCTCAGAAGGTCTAAGAGAATAATCCATTCAGATTTATCCACATTCTCTATTGTTTCTTTCTTCCACATAGACACCCATCTTGAGGTCTCTGTTTTGCTTCTTCTTTTTTTTTTTTTAGTTTGAATAAAGTTCTTTCTAGAGTATTTTTCTCAGTTGGGGTATGTGAGATGATCTCTAAACTCTTGCATATACGTTAACACCTTTTAGGCTCTCTGGTGAATAATTATTTGGCTGAGTATGGAATTCTTGGATTACAATACTTTTTCCCATTAGTCTCTCATAGTTTATTTGGGGGGAAAAGTCTCAGTTTATTATTGGATTTTCATAAGCAACACTGGTGACAGGAAAGATGTGAATTCCAGAGTCTAGGTTTATTTTTTAATTTTTTAAATTTTTTAATTTTTTAAAAAATATATCTTTATTGATTTCAGAGAGAGGAAAGGAGAGGGAGAGAGAGATAGAAACATCGATGATGAGAGAGTCATTGATCGAGCCCACAACCCGGGCATGTGCCCTGACCGGGAATTGAACCCCGATCGCCTGGATCCTAGGTCGACGCTCAAAGGCTGAGCCACGCCCAGCCAGGCCAGGGTCTAGGTTTATTCCACTTCCTTCTCCCACCATCAGTGTTATGCAGAGAAGTCCAATGCTAACATGAGTCTTCTTTCATCTAAATAACTTGCTATTTTATTCAAAGTCTTGATTTTTTTGTCTTTGTCATAATAACATGAAAATTATACCAGAATATGCCTAGATGTCCCTTTTCCCACTAATCTTGTCTGAGCTCAAGTCACTTGATCTACAGGTTCAAGATTTCTTCAGTTTAGGTAATTATTTTCTGATTATAAGTTTAAACAATTTCTTACCCTCCATGTGTTCTTTTGTCTCCTACTTGAAACCACTATGATTTTCATGTTATATTTTCTGACTTTATCATTCAACTCTTATCTTTTTATCATTCTTTCTAGGGTAGACTAAACAATGCCTCCCCTCAAAGATGTCCATGTCCCAGTCCCTGGAACCTGTGAATATGTTACCTGGCAGGTATAATTAAGTTAAGGATCTTGACATGGGAAGATTATCTTGGTGAGCCAAAGTAATTACAAGGGTCCTTTTATAGGATCTTCCTTTTTATAATGGAAGCAGGATGTCAAAGAGGAGAGAAGATGCTATGTTTCCTGCTTTGATGGTGGGGGAAGAAGCCACGAGCCAAGGAGTGCAAGTGACTGTAGAAGCTGGAAAAGGCCAGGAAACATGTTCTCCCCTGGAGCCTCCAGAAGGAATGCAGCCATGGGGACCTGTTGTAGACTTGTGACCCCCAGAACTATAAGATAATGAATTTGTTTTGTTTTAAGTCACCAGGTCTGTGGTAATTTATTACAGCAGCAATAGGAAATTAGTACACCACCTTTTTATATTTTAAACTGTGGTTTGAGATCTTTTATGCACTCGTTGTCCATGAATTATCAAAAATATTAGTCTCTCTTTCACTTCTCCTATTAAAATACTTAGTTCAAAAAAATGTGGTTTTTTGTAACTCCAGAAATCCTTTTATGTGCACTCTTGAGTCTCTTTAAGTGTGCTTATTATTGTTTTATTCACACTGTCATGTGTGCCTCCTTTACTGTGAAGTATTCTGTCCTGACTGATACATTTTTCCTTCAGGGCCCTATGTGGTGTGTTATTATTTTCCTTGGCAACCTCACTGGGAATCCCACAGGTGGCGGCACATAATCTGTCTCTCCCCGGAGGCAACCGTGCAGAAGCAGGTCAGTCTCCAAACCAAGACCCCAGGAGGAGGCTTCCTGCTTCCTGGTCTGTGCTCGTTCAGGCTGCAGGCCAAAGAGCACCCACGACACCATTTCAACTCCTTCTTGGTCTCCTCAGGGCCAGAGGTGGTTTCCACATGCTCTCTCGGTGTTGCTGTTGACTTTTCCATCTGGGCTTCATAGTGACCTGGTTATGATCTTCAACCTAAGGCTTTCTGCTGCTGGTCTCCAGGTGCTAACCCAGCCCTAGGGGTTAGCCTCACACCATTTCTTTCACCCAGGATGCCCACTGACCCCAGGCCTTACTGGATTTGTTTGCCAGCAGGCATTTAACTCAAGTGAGGCAAAAGGATTGAAACTGGTGCTTAAAAGGGAGGATCATTCACATCATGATCTTCCTGGAACCCCCAGGCCCTGGATTTTTAAAATCCTTTTTAATAATTATCATGTGTCCCATTTTCCCATTACATTTAATTTATATCAGCACTAATGGTAAGTGTTTTAGTGGTAAATTCAGACATTTATCTTCATATCCAGTATTCTGGAGTACTGTGTATCTTCACTCAGCTCCTCTGAAAAGGTTAATATGTTTGCAGGTAACCTGCATAACTGGGAATGCCATTTTGGTGACTGCATATATGCAACATTTCAATCCATTCTTTTTGGCTGTAAGCTATTTCTTCAGATATAACTCCTTTGTTCTGACCTTGATTGACCCAGAGGAGAAAAATGTCTTTCTGAATTTTCATTTTTCCATCCCTTGACTATAACATTCTTTTCAAACTGTGTTTGCAAAGTTTGTAGTCAATTATTGTTTAACACCTGAAGCATAGTGATGACTTTTTCTTAGCTTAATGACTATTTTACTTAGGTTGGCAACTTTTTCTTAACTTACATTTTTTTATTAGTGATGCTAACATCCATTTATCCTATGTTCTTTGGAAAACATTGTCATTTGTAGGTTAGATTTCTATGCTGTAGTCTCTCTGATTGTCATCATTTTTGGAAATTTTTAATATTTATCTTTGTTTCCCAGTGACCAGGATACAGTTGTTGCTTTTGTCTTCTGTCTTGCTGATTCGGCATTTTAGTCATGAGGCCTGATTTTTTAATGGTTTTCGGTGAAAGGTTTGAAGTGCCTACTATGTGCTAGGAATAGGTACAATGATGTATTATTTTTCATAGCAGAACTTTAGCATATTGTGTTATACTACTCCAGGGCACCATTTACTTTATGTTCCCCAGGGTTGTACACGGGGATGTTTCTGACTAACCTAGAAATACCGTTAACCTCATTTTACATATGAAGGACCTTATACTCGGAGGGGCTGAGTGATTTTCTCATGATCACAAAGTGAGTAAATAACCAAACCAGTTTAATCCCAGGTCTTCAGATGCCAGCTTTTACACTCTGTCCGCTCTAGCATACAACAGCTTTCTATAGTAACCAGCCTGTGGCTACTTCCAACAGTGATTTTACTGAGTCTATTGCAGATTTCATTTTACTTTTTATTTCACCCTGGACTATTATGGGTTCGTAGGTGTCCTGCCCCTTTTTGTCTCTTTGAGAATAGATTTTATCCCTTTTCTAAAACCTTCTTGCAGCAAATCTATTTGGGGGTTATGTTTATCTCTGAGCTCTCACTATTTTATATATTCTACTTTAGTGTTCAAAAGATTTTCAGTGATCCAGATTACTTTTTTCTGTTTACTCACACTATCTTGAGTTCTTGAATTATACGTGGAGCTTTGTGTTTCTGCTGAAAATGATCGTGGTGTGGGCTGATTTCACAGTCACATATATACAGTACATGGAACTGAGATGTAGCTATTTACAGTTTTTGCTTGTTTACCTACTTACCTACTTTTGAGAAACCCATATGTCATAACATGAAAAAATCCACTAGCTTATATTAATATTTCATTGTTTTAAAAAGGAAGATAAACTTTGAAGAAACAGTATTGTTTTTTGTTGCCTATCCCTCAAATCACCCAACTCCATGTAAAGTAGTCACTTTCCTACATCATAATTAACCTCCTGTGATTTCTAACAAGTCCTTTTATTGTTACTATTTTAATTCTACATTTCAATCTTGTTTTGCAAACTAGATTTATTCTCAGTAGATGTTCTCAAGTAACCAGGAATAAAAACTGCTCAGCAAAATAACCACTTACCTGACATCTCTTCAAAATGGATATGGATTATTTTATTAAATTCCCTGCTTATATGATAATACCTGAGGAATATTCCATTTGTTCATTTAAACTACTTTGTTTTGAAGTGTTTAGCTTAGAGCAAGAAAGAAACTAAATTAATCAGAGTTGCATGTCTCTGTCCAGTGACTTAGTGAAACAAAATTGATGGCCTGGTCTTATATTATACAGATGGTTCATGCTATGGAAATAAAGTCCACATGTAAAAATTCAAATTTATGGAAATATATAAGGGAGGGAAAACATTATCTGTTGTTCCCAAACATGGTTGGTTTGTAAGATGGCCCCAACTTCTGCTGCCAATCTGTTCTAACTAAAAGTAGTTCAAAATAGTTCCAAATGACATCTTTGCTGTTCACATTCATAATCTGTTAGATTTATTTCATTGGTGTGTAGAGGGGATAAATTTTAGGGGTGAGTAATTTTCAACAAAGTAATTCAAAATTATCAATCTTTTCTAATTATGGTTGTACTTTCAAACAATATTCCAGTAATTCATTTAAATATGTCTTTAAACAAGGTCCAAAGTTTGATATTTGATTTCTCTCTCCTTCCTTCCAGAGACCTGGAGCAGTGAAATGTAGGCTTGACAAATCTACTAAGTTGCATTATCTGCTAAATGCATGAAGCAGTTCACCCAGAAATGTCAACTGGTTGGGCAGGCAGGACAGAGATCTTAAGTAGATCTGTTAAAAGATATGATGAAAATTAAAGGGAAAAAAAATAACAAAAGAGTCACAAAGACAGAGGTAAAGAGTAACAAACCCCAGAATGGGAACAAATAATTGATAACGTGTTCATTAATAACAGTGTCTACAAGAGGCTGCTCCTATCTTAACCTGGGGTGAACTTGCCTTGCAAGTCACTGCACTGGACACAAGCAAACAGGTCCCATAAAACTGGATGCATATGAAAGACATCAAGTATCAGTAAGTTATTCAGAAAGCTCTGGTACTTAAGCAATTGATGAGGGCAGCTTATATGAGATGAAAAGACTACACAAAATTGAGGAATTCTTAAACATGGAATTAATGAGGAAGAATGTCTGCTTTAGGAAATTTAACCTTATAAGGAGTTAAATCACCTTCCCCACAGCAGTGAATTTCTGTGTACACAGTTCTAGTGTGTGCAGCTTCACTAAATTATGCCTTTTCTTTACCAGTATTGGCTATTGTTTATCACTCTTCAGGGATAAATTGAAAAGGAGAAGTGAAAAATTTGTGACTAGACCATGGAAGTAAAGCCAATGGTGGAGAGGAAGAATTATTCCTCTAACAAGGTCTTGACAAGATGAAGGGAACTGAAGGTCCTGGAACTGAGTTGAGATTGAGCAGCGCTGCTAGGACATTATCATGGAGACCAGCTAAGCAACCTATCTATGTGGTTTGGAGAAGACCCTTGAGAAATCACTCTTAAAATATCCCAAATGCCTAAAAAGCTACTCCAATCATTCACTATTTGTCCCTTGCTCAGAGGTACCCAGCATTTGACCATTGGGACAAGCCCTCTCCACCTCTGAATATGTCAGTAAATGAATAAAAATCAGTGCAGGCAGTGGAATTTCTTTCCACAGGCCCTTGCAACCCTTAACCACTTTTCTTTCACTTTTAAATGACCTTTTCTAGTTTCTGAGCTCATTAGGATTTGTTCAACTATTTTCAGGTTTGGCAACATCTTTATTCCTTTATACTAGAGTTTTAGCCTGAAATCCTCTTTCTTTCTGGTTGCTGTGCAAGTCATTCTGCATTTCTGCATCTTGGGTAATAAGTTGGGGTACAGGAGAAGTGATTTCACAACTGAGACATCGTATCAGAAAGGAACGGCAAATATGGATGTAGGATCAGAAGAATATCTCTTAGAATGCATTTCCAAAATGAAAAGAAAAAAAAAAGATGGAAAACACATGAGCCATATATTAAACTTTCAATACCATGGAAAACCATGTACTCTTGGTTTTATCTCTTGGAAAAAACTCAGTGTACTCTTGGAAAACCATTGCTCTTGTCTCCAAATCCCCATCATCAGTCTATAACAAGCTGTAAACAAGATATTTTCTGCCTGTGGGGAAAGTGTTGATTCTTTCTGCCTGGAATCCTCAGGTTTTTCCTCAGATCACTCCCCTTAGCTGGGTTCTTTCCAAGGAAGTTTCTTCCACACACCCTGTGTCTACAGTTGATGGCAGGGGATCTCAAATTTTTCTTAGAGCCAAAGGCTTAATAGTTAATATGGAATTAGAGGCCCTAGATGATTTTGCTCCTACCTATGTACCTTACCTCCTTCCTTACTGTACTAGGGCCGCGTGCGCCTCTTTCCTTCCCTTGAAAATGTCATTCCCTTGAAAAAGTACATCTAAATGTACTTGCTATTCCTTTTGCTCAGAATGCTGTCTCCAGTTCTTTACACAATTAGGATTCAAAGAGCCTTGCCTGACCCCACCCTATTGAAAGTAGCATCCCCTCAACCAGCAGTTGCTTTCTATATATCGCTATATTATTTATTTTCTTTAGAGCAGTTATCAGAATTACTAGGTTTACATGATTATTTTTTTGTCTCTGTTCTCTAAACGGTGAGCTTCATCAGAACAGGACCTTAATCTATCCTGGTTATGCTGGCATTTAATTAGCATTAGCTCTTACAAGAGGATTCCTCTTGATTTCAGTGTCTTGATATGGTATAGTCTCTAAGCTTTCAGAACTGGCACAAAATTATGTGAAATAGTGTTTGGCTGGGTCAGTGGCTGCAGTTAAAGAATCTTAAACTGAACATATTCTTGATTTTGGATCCTGGTTTGAGGTTTCCCCTTTCTTATTCATGCTCTCCTGTGAAGCTCTGGACCCAGGACTGCCTTTAATGATCTGTAGTTAATTGATTGGGCTTTGTCTTTTCAGAGGTGAAGCTCATTTCTTGTTGCAACTTTCTAATACTCTGTAGATTTTGCTTCAGGCCTAACACAATGGACAGTTGTTACAGGAATTTGAGGAAATCCAGTGCTTTGAGGCGAGGATTTTCAGGCTCTTCTAGGGTTCTGGTGAGGACAATGCTGTCATCTAAATTAAATAGTACTCCTAGATATCTTTGTCCATGGCTTTTTTTCCATTAACAGCTAGAAGGAGGAGAGTCTTCTAAGATCCTTTGGAGCATTTTTTTTTTTTTTTTTTCATATTCTCCATAGGGAGATGAAAATATTTTCTTTGCCTCCTCTACTTAGGTATTTGCAAGTGCTCACTCATCAAGTCTAACACTAAATCCATTAACTTTCTAGCAGTCTAGGGGACATTGTAGAATGTTATTGCAGAGATCAATAATGCACACATACCTGAGTTTTGTCCAATTTTTCTCAATTATAAAATAAAAGCCCCTGTGCATATCAATTTAAAAACCACCAACAGATTCTGATATGTGTGGGTGTGTGTTTAAATCTATACAGCAGCAGCTACCAAAAATACCTTTTTAGTTAGCATCTCATTGAAAAATAGAAGATTAAAATCCCAGCCCTGGCTGGGGAACTCAGTTGATTAGAGAGTCACCCCAATAAGCCAAGTTTGTCAGTTTGATCTCTGGTCATGGCACATATAAGAATCAACCAATGAATGCATAAATAAGTGGAGCAACAAATAAATCTACCTCTTTCTCTCTCTCTCCTTTTCTCTCTCTCTCTCTAAGATCATAAATAAAGTTTTTTTAAAAAGATCCAGTATTAGGTGGTAAATTGAATATCAGTTGTACAGAACTATTGTTAATTTGTGTAAAGGGACTCTTTTAGCTTTATAGTTGATATAAATATGTGTAGAGCTTTCTTGAATTTGCTTCTAACATCAGTCTCCTGAACTCTAATACCTTAAGCTTCTCTGTCTTCTAAGTTAGGTGTTTTCAGGAATCTATTCGGGGACTAAGACTACCGTACTTGTGCTGGATAAACACAAGAAACCACCCTGCATAAATTGATGGCTATTAGGGCAATAACCACAGAGGCCAAGAATCATGTCTGTTTACCAAGATGTGGTGCCGCATGAGATTAAAGTGGGAGGTGGAGTGGAGGAAAGAGAGTTAAACAAGCCTTGAAGTCAGAGAATATAAAAAGAGAAACCAAGACAATTAATCTACAAATGGAATTAGTTATCAATATTTAAAACCCCTTGAATTCAAAAAAATAAGATCAAATGTTGTCAAGGTGTTAAGCAGAATATAAAGTGAATAGATTGGGACATTTTAGGAAACCAAAAAAAAAAGTGAAATATAAATGAAACTTACGTATAAATGTACTCAGTACTTATTATATCTACAGAACTGACAATGTTCATGGTATTTTTTTTTAACAGCATACAAATATATATCCTGTCCCAAATACAAAAGACCATAGCTCAATAAATGCAAAAATGCATGTTACTCCAGTTGCAATTTATATATAATACATATTTTAAAATGTCAGCCTACAGCCCGACCGGGCGTGGCTCAGCGGTTAAGCGTCAACCTAGGATCCAAGTGATCAGGGTTCGATTCCCGGTCAGGGCACATGCCCGGGTTGCGGGCTGCAGCCGATCAATGACTCTCTCATCATTGATGTTTCTGTCTCTGTCTCTCCCTCTCCTTTCCTCTCTCTGAAATCAATAAAGATATATTTAAAAAAAAAAAAGTCAGCCTACAATTTGACTCAATTTTCTTTCTAAATTCACAATTATGCAAAGAGTAAGTACATTTAATTCTATATAATTACAGTGTAAATATACTTCCAGAAAAATATAAAATTTATTTTTGTTACATAGGACACATTTATTCCTTTTATTTATAATATGAGACCACAATTCCTTAATAAAAATATCAGGTTCCAATTTGAAAAGTTATTCTGTTGCCTGAAAGTAAAATTTCCCCATTTTATGAACTGTTTGACATCCAAGTTATAATACTTTTCTTAAAGCTTCAAGAAGTTACTCTTCCATAATATGAAACAAAGTATTATTTTGATATATTCTGAACAGAAAGGGAGCTAGAGATCAAAGGCTGAATATCACAATATTTTTCTGTTCCCAGGTTTTACCATTTGCTGAACATCTGCTCTCTGATATTGACAACAATTTTGAGCAAACTGCATTTTTCCTTAAATCTCTTTTCATTATAAGGATCTTACATGCTTTCCTGAGTTGTTAGCATTTTCTTTTTTGAACGGAGCTTTATACCTGTTGTGTTATTAGCGCATGCACACACATTCACCCTTTCCTCTGCAATAATTAGAGTCATTTGCTAGCTGATAGCTTCAGCTGGGGTTTGGAGTTGTGACACAGGACACATTTTATTGTTATCGAATTACTCAGCTGCAAATTAAAGTGTGGATTTGGGTAGTATCACTTGGACTTTCAATACTTTGCCTATAAAGAAAAAAATTATTAATTTTTCTCTTTGAACATAGGGCCTCCTCATTTTGCAGAGGCAATTCTTTTTGTGTGTTGTTTGCTAGAAAGATGCAAGTGTGAGCCCATTCACTCTATCTTTTATTGTAATTGCTAGACTGGGGGAGCATCTAAAGTGGTGAGACACCACAAAATTAGTCAGAAATACTCTAAACCTAAAATGTGTTGCGCCCAGCCAGGGGTGGCTCAGCGGTTGAGCATCGACCTAGGATCCAGGTGATCGGGGTTTGATTCCCGGTTGGGGCACATGCCCCGGTTGTGGGCTTGATCAGTGACTCTCTCATCATTCATGTTTCTATCTCTCTCTCCCTCTCCTTTCCTCTCTCTGAAATCAATAAAGATATTTAAATAAATAAATAAATAAAATGTGTTGCTAGAGAAGGGAAAATTCAAGTTGACATTTAGATCACCTTTTGAGGCTTTAGAGGTTTGATTTGTTAGTGCCTTCCTGTATTAGGGCCTTCCTAATGCCTGCCACACACACACACACACACACACACACACACACACACCACAATTAACACCACCCCCTGTTGGAGTGGGGGCCGAGTACAGAGAAGCAGGAGTGAATAGCTTTGGGAGTAGAAAACCAGTTCACCCTTGGGCAGCATTTCCCAAAGTATGTTTGTCTGTTGGGTTAATTGATGTTCAGAGGCAAAGACGGTTTCACGTCAGTTTAATGACCGACCTTGAGGTCTGGCCAATTTGCTGGACTTCTCTAAGCTTCAGTTTCTTCTCTATAAAATAGAGATGATCATGTCACTTATAGCATTAGATTGTTTTTGAGGATCAGGTAAGATAATTGAAAGGGTTTAGTATGGGCCTCACACAGTGTAAACTTGATAAATAGTAGGGTTTTCAGGACCCTTTGTTTTCTAATGTGCACTGTGAACTTTTTATGGATGACATAATTTTCAATATTTCTTGACTTTAATTTTCATTGGTCATCTGAGAGATTATCATGTTGTGAAAACATCTTTAGGAGATACTTCTCAGGGACAGTGTTTTATATACAACATTATAAATATGCATTATAATAAAAAAGTAATTTCACATAAATAAAATTAAAACTAATTAAAAACAAGTAATAAAAATTTAACAATAATGTCAACTTTCTCTCAAGCTAATTCCCAATTGTTTTAAATACTTAAAATACAACCAATTAAATATGTTAATATTGCTTTGTCAATTTATCAGAAGACATTCCTTCTCTCTTCTCACAGTCCCAGTCTCTGTCACAGACTGGCTTTCATTCTTGGCGACTTATAGAATTGACTAAGGGTTCCTTCTTCCACCACAAATTTAGACTTTTTGACATTATCTCCAAGGTCATACGAATAGTCATTGTGATTTTATGTAATTAATGTTTATTAAAAACATTAATTAGCCATAAAAAACTTTTATATGTATATTCTATTTCGATGTTTTTCCATTTTGTGATATACTGTAAGATGGGAGGAGAGAATGGAAATGCTCAGGTCTCTAAGTGGCTCTGTCTTTGCCTCCTACTGATGGTGTATGGGCCTCAAGCATGCTGCATCCTGACCTGACCTCGTCACGTTCCCTTCTAAACATAACCCTCCTCTGTAGGGCCCATGGGGATTCCATCATCCTCTTCAGCACTAGGGGATCAAATCATGATTCTTTCCCCCACTTTTTATTCATCTCTGTCCTTAAGATTTAATCAGTCGTCAAATGCTGTAGAATCCTTTCTGTTCTGTTATCTGCTGACCCACTCCTATTGCTATAGTCATCAGGCTAATTTAAGGTCAAGTTTTCCTGTGACCCAGAAATATCTTTTCTACCCACTTTCCTCATCTCTAATCTCTTTTTATTCTTTCCCTCTACAGTGCTGCCAGATTAAGATCTGAAAACATAGCTCTGACCTTGTTACTTGCCCTGCTTAAAAACCATCTATAGTTCCCTACTCACTACAAAATAAAACCTTTTAAATCAGCATAAGTTCCCATTACTTCATCATAAATATTGTTTCTCCTTTGACCCCTCAGATTGAGTTCAACCCTCAGTATCTCACTAAAAGCCATTTTGTCCATGGAAACTACTCTGATTCTCTTCTCCTCTCATGTACACAGCTAGAAAGAATCCTTCCCCCTTCCTTCCTTCCTTCCTTCCTTCCTTCCTTCCTTCCTTCCTTCCTTCCTTCCTTCCTTCCTTTTATTTTTTATTGAATTTATTGGGGTGCCATTGGTTAATTAAATTATATAGGTTTTAGGTATACAATTCTATAATACATTGTCTGTATATTGTATTGTGTGTTCACCACCCCAAGTCAAGTCTCCTTCCATCACCATTTATCTCCCCTTTACCCTCTCCTACCTCCCCTCACCTGAAAGAATACCTTTCTTCTGCCATAAGCATGTTATCTTTATCTGGAGATAATATAAATATATTACTTGATAAGTAAAAAATATAGTTATATATATAGATGAATAATATATTTATCAACTATAAGCATTTTAAAGGAGAACCTTTGTCTAAGTCATTCTTGGTCTCCTCCACAGTGGATAATAGAGCATCTGGTCACAATAATTATTTTATAAGGGAGGAAGGGAAAATGGTCAATAAGGGAGAAAGCAAGCAGAGTGCTACATGACTTAATATGTATTACATATCAACATTATGTTGATATAAAAGTATTTAACATCACTTTTCCAGTGCAGTCAGTTTAGACAGTCAGTGCAGAGAAAATGCAGGCTTTGCCTCTTCCGTTTCATGGTTTTTCACAAATCTTTCTCCAATGACTCCTTATTCTCTGGAGGCCCCAGACTTGGTTGTGGGTGTCTTGAGCAAGCACCTGAAATACTTCATATGTGAATGCTTCAAGCAATATTTCTGTTTTAGACCAAGTTCCTGAAGGTCCCCATTGGGTTGAGTTAACTCTTCACTGGAGGGAGCTTTAAACCTAACAAACCTCCTCATGTTACAGATGAGGAATCAAGGCCCAGAGAGCTAACTAGTCCAGGGCCACCCAGCTATTTAATTATCATTAGATTTAATGCTAGTATCTGGGGCTAAGGACTTGTATTTCAGTAGTCCTTGGTGGGTGAAGATGTCTGAAGCCATCTCCTCCTGAGTCTGCAATCCTAATCCTACCACTAGGGCATCTGCTGTGCACAATATAGAGTATGGACTGGAATGATGTGCTATTTTAGTACAAGTTAAGTTTCCTCTGCCTCTTGACTGGGCAAAGTTCTATTCCTTCTTTTCCTTTTAAATTGAAATTGGTTTCTGTTCCAAGGGGCTGAATACAGGTTAAAAACAAAAAACAAAAGAACTATAAGGCACAAGAACAAAAGAAATAATAATAGGTTCCATTCAAAGCACCAAAGAAAAATTAGAGAAACTAGACCAAATGGATTTTATTTTAGCTGCATAAAGAA
The DNA here is from genome assembly GCF_054644295.1 of Miniopterus natalensis. NCBI lineage: Eukaryota > Metazoa > Chordata > Mammalia > Chiroptera > Miniopteridae > Miniopterus > Miniopterus natalensis. Next base: position 31,875,775 of record NC_142085.1, on the reverse strand, counting down.
AGGGAGATTATTCAGTCTACACGGTAACTCGCCAGGTCTGCTTTAATTATGGATTTTGAATCACCTTCTGGGACAGTCCAACCTCTGATTTATGAACTAAATGGTACTAAAATAAATTTGCCCGTATCAAACTTGGCTTAATGAGATTTCTTTATATAAAATGATATTATTGGCATCATTCTTCCAAAAGTTTAAAGACTATCTTGAATATGAGCAGTTTCCATCTTCTGTTTTTTGTTTGTTATAAAATTGTCCTGCTTTCTTTCTGATAGTCCTTCATTTATAATTTATCAAGCACCTATTATGTATCAGCTACTCTCTCAAAGAGCACACATCGCCTTCTTACTCAAAACTGTTGCTGAAAAACTGCATTCGACCTGACATTTGTCATCTATGAACAAACAACTAAAAACAGTCATGTCATTTCAATGCTGGTTTCTCTTCCTTGTGTCTCCGTAGGTGACATAAGTAAGCCTTCCTCTTCCTTCTTTTCTCATCCCAGTTTCTTGTCACAGTCCACTTTGTTTTCTCTGTATCCCTTGCTTCTTTTTGTTCCAGACCCTTATTTCTTAAGGTAAAGTTTCTGAATCAGTCCTATCAGCAGGGAGTCAGGCTGCCTGCAGAATAGTCAGAGGCAGACCATTGAAAATTCGTGGCGTTTTAATTTAAAGGTTGACTAGGTTACCCTGTAGCAGACAGGTGTGTTTTTTGTTTGCTTGTTTCATGTTTTTCTTTTCATAGGTTCACAGAAAAGAGGTGGACAAGGTGGTTTCTGAAAAGAAAAAGACAAGAAAATTGCCGCAATCATAAGCTCTGGGCACAAATTATAACAAAATCTTGCCTTAACAAGAAGACCTGACCTGAGCCACAGGAGTTAGGTTTTTCCTTAACTTGGATGATTTGGGAAGCCTCTTCCCACAGCACTTGTACTACATGCAGTCACAGATGTCTGCAGATTGGCCTCCAGCCCTCAGTGAGCATATGGGAACCTAGCCCAACCCCCTTCCCTTTTCTGCTCGACTTTGTGAGAGCTCAGGATAGGCGTAAATTCTCCCTCATCAGGGACCCAGTCGATTCTCACTGCCTTTGCAGTGTTGAAAACTGAGAGCTCTCTGTAGGAATTGAAGGGGCATTGCCCTCTAGTCTGCCCTGGCCCAGGAACTGGAGACTATGTGGTGAAATGTGTGTGAGAATAAGGGAAAGAAGAAAACTGAAGAGAGGGAACCATGAACAATGTTGTAGATGGGCGAGGAGTGGGGCTTTGGGAAGCAGGTATGGAAGGTAAACCTACTGCATCAATTAGCATAGTGCTAGCTGCTGTAACAAGTAAACCATGTAACAAGTAAACATTTCAGTTGCTTAATCTAAGAGCAATTTATTTCTTGCTCACAGAAAGCCCAAAACAAGTGCTTCTGACGAGCAAGCAGCTGTTTCCTAATCTATGACTCAAGACCTAGATCCCTTTCATTTTGTGGCTCTACCATCTTCAATGTGTGGCTTCTTAGCTCACCTACGTCAAGCCAGAGGAGGAGATGAGAACCTGGAGGATACAGTGTGATGGCTTTTATGGTCCAGGCCTCACAGTGTCACACATCTCATTCTTTCACGTTCCATTGGCTAGAACTCAGTCATGTGGCATGCCTAAGGTTACAGGAGTTTGGGAGATGCAGTCCAACTTAGTGCCTAGGGGGAAAAAAATGAGTTGGGTGAACCACTAGCCTATTTAACATATAAGAGGAACCCTGTCTGTAACCCAAAAGTATAGGTATGTAGGTGGGAGTTGTCATAGTTCTGCAATTAGACAACTTCTTAAAGGTTGGATAAAATCTGGAGATTATTTAGATTGTATATGTTGCCATCCCTGTCTTTTGATCATCTTAGCTTAATGGCTTATACCCAAGTTATTTGGGCTCCAACTTCTGGTCATTAAAATGTTGCAGAAACAAGGTCATGAACCTATTATATGCACTGAAACTTGACTGTGTTCTTTGTTAAGAGGGCCAAGCATGCTATTTAATTATGAGCAGCAACAGTTTTTAAGTATAACAAATCACCACATGTCTCTACAAGATTCTAACCTATACCATGTCACTCTACCTCCAGCAGGTCATGCATATGTTACCGACCTATTAATGAATGTACACATCTTATTTAAATGATTTTAAGGATAAAATTATAAAAAGTTATGATGGCCTAGGAAAGCTAATTTGGCATCAGATTTAAAGATATGCCCTATTATGTGCCAGGAACTGTGTTAACAGAGATATGTTTCTCTTTATTCAGTAAATTTATTTAGGCCAGGGTAGAACTTTGGGTCTATTTCTAACTGGTTTTCACTGGGTATAGAATTCTGGGTTGAAACTTCTTTTAGCACTTGAAAAATACTGTTATTTCTTCTGGTTCCCATGGTATCTGATGAGAAATCTTCTCTTATTCATTTGAATGTGGGGTTTGTTTTTTTTCTCTCCCTATATGTAAGGTGTTATGTTTCTGCTTTCAAGAATTTTTTCTGTCTTTAGTTTTCAGGACTTTTATTTTGATATGTCTTGGTGTGGATTTCTTTAGAAATCTTATTTGGGATTTTTCTCAGTTTCTTGGATGTGTAACTTTATGTCCCTTGCCAATTCTAAAGGTTTTCAGCTATTATTTCTTCAAGTACTTTTTCAGCCCCACCCTTTTTCTCTACTCTTTCCAAGACTCCAATAACAAGAATGTTAGATTTTTCATTATAGCCTCACAGCTCCCTGTGGATCCTCTCCTGAGTCTGTCTTCTCTCTTGTGTTCAGATTGGGTAAATTATATTGCCCTATGTTCCAATTCATTAATTCTTTCCTCTGTCTCTTCTTTTCTGTTGCCGAGCTCATGCTCTGAGGTTTTAATTTTGGTTATTTTTTAAATATTACCATTTGGTTTATCTTTATGACTTCTTTTTTGCTAAGACTTTCTATTTTTTATTTATTTCAAGTGTTTCATAATTGCTTGATCAAGCATTTTAATCATAGCTGTTTAAAAATTTTTTTCAGATAATTCCTATTTATCTGCCATCTTGATATTGTCATCTATTGTCTTTTTTCATTCATTTTATCTTCCTGGTTGTTATAGTTGATTTTTAATTGGAACCTGGACATGTTCATTTTAAGTTATAAATCAAACTTATTTTAGCTGACTTTTTCTGAAATTGGTCTGTCAGGGGGAACAGGGTGTGGGGTAGTCACCAAATGGAATTACAAGTAAAGGCATCCCACTCAGCCTTTGTTGACACTTGAGTGAAAGCTCTTTGTGACTGTTAGGCAAGGGTGAGAGTTCCAGCTTCCCATGTGGTTCCCAGTGGCATCATGTTGAGATTGGCTGCACTATATTGGGCAACATGGAAAGTTCTGACTCTCCACTAGGGCTACTCTGATAGCACTACAGCAAGGAGGGAGAGGGGCACCACATTTCTGCTGGTGGGAGTGAAGTCCAAGCTGCTATGTGATTGCCACTGACACTGTAAGGGGCGGGTGTTACCAGATGGTAGGGATGAGAGTCCTTGGTTATCTGTTTGGACTTCTCTGACAAAACCCCAATAGGAGTGTTGAGATGCAGTCTTACAGTCTTGTGGGGGATAGAAGTCTAGGCTCCCACTTAGTTCTTGCTGGATACATGGAGGAAAGACCACAGTTTTTTCTGTGGTGTTTGTCTGGAATAAATCATTATTTTCTAAAAGTATTCTGTTTTCCCAGGCTGCACCTTTCGACTAGAGAGAGCAGGCTCTTTTGGAACTTTGTTTGTACCTGTTGACATTTTTGGTTTAGTAGCTACTTCAGCATCAAATCTGAAACATACATGGCAAAAGGGAACTTACTACCATCACTTCTCAGGTCAAGGTTCCTAACCAGTCTGCCTTATTCTCTCTACCTTTCTAGTCTTATGTTTGTTTTATACATAACATGCAGGGATTTTAGTTGCACTTAGAGGCGGAATAGAGAAAAGTTTGCTTATTCCATCTTTCCAGATGTAGAAGTCAAATCTTTGTGAATTTTTTAACATAATCAAGTTTATGTTATAAAGAACCACTCTGGTTTCTCTTATGAAGAACTAATCATGAGGTGAAGGTGGGTAGAGCAATGGAAGCAGGGACATCAGGCTTTTGGTCTAGAGTTGATAAGTGGCTCAGATTAGGGTGGTTATGGATAAGGTGCCAAGAAGTGGTCAGGTTAAGGTTACATTTTAAATATAAACACACACACACACACACACACACACACACACACACACACACACTGTATGCTCAAGTTCCCTTACTTCCAAGGGCCTGATTGTTGAACTTTTTTAGATTACATGGAATAGTCCAGAGTATATCTAATAAATTCCCTTTTTGATACATGTGGTAGAATGGGGTGGTCATTTCTTCCTTCTTTTTATTTCATTTATAGAGGAGCCTTTTATATGATTGAAAATAGAGATGAAAACTTTGTGTATAAAGTGGTTCAATAGTTATGCATTGAGAAGATTATCAACGTCAGCAAGAAAAAAGATAGCTTGTTTTGCAGATGCTCATTTCCCAAACTTGAAGACTCAGGCTTCCCCTGGAGTTCCTGAGTTTCCTTCGAGTAAATTCCAGGACCACTCAGATACTATGGACTTCAAGTTAAGAGTCCCTGATTCAGATATGTGTGAACTGCTTATCTTTCAAACCATTTTCCATAAATATCAGTAGTCTGACTGAGGTTTCTATTACTTATTTCTATCACTTATCTCAGGCAAGGGTTATATACAACTAGGGATGGCTTCAGTGCATTCTCAACCACTATTTAATCAAATTTTGGCTATATTCCCAGCTTTAAGCATAATGTGCTTACCCTGATTCTCAAAGCCCTTCTGAGACTTGAGTTCTTGACATTCAGCAGCTTATCTTGGTATCAGACCTTGCACAACATCTCTTATGTAGACTGCTCTACTCTAGTCTCTCGCTTCTCAAATAGTGGTGTCTGGATCAGTGATATGGAAGTCGCCTGGGATTTTGATAGAATTTATTCCTATTGAACCAGAACCTGCATTTAACAAAATCTCCAGGTGATCTGCACACTCTTCACATTTGAGAAGCAATTCTCTAGTAAAGATTGATTTCTTCATCAAGACTGTGATGGTCCCAGGTTACAGAGGAACGTTAGCAACACTTTGTAAAGGATGCCAAGTTTCCCAATATCAGATTGAACTCTTTTTCCAAATAACTAAGCTGCTCTGTCAGATGGTTTTGCTTCTCAGGTGAAAATTTGTTCTTGAGATTGATTTTGGGAGAATGTTTGTAGTTGGCTATCTCTTAACAAAGACCCCCTTGAGATTTCGTACCAGAATATTGCAGTTTTCCATTCAGCAAAAATAGAACTAACTGAAATGATGTTAAAAACCCCAACTCCTTTGTCAATTTCAGAAGACTTATGTTTAATGCTGATGATGGAGAGGGCTAAGGTTGCCAGATAAAATACAGAATATATAAGTGTGTCCCAAATGTTTCATGAAACATGCTTAAATATTCATGGGACATGCTTACACTAAAAAGTTACTCATTACTTCTCTAAGTTCAAATTTAACTGGGTGTCATATATTTTGATTTGCCAAGTCTGGGAGCCTTAGGGAGGGCAAAACTTAAATGAGGTAAATTAACGGGAAATCAGAAGATAGTCTTTGAAGATCAATGTTTATATTTTCACATAAATTATAAAGGCAGCCTTTGAGCCTCCTGAGATCCCTTTCCTGGTGTCAGGACAGCTAAATTTATTCCTCCCAAATTGGTGAAGGAAGTAAATGGAAGAGACTTTGATTTTGCATTAATACAGGTCTTGCTTTTAGAATGTATGTAGCCTTGATGTAATACATCAAGCACCAGTCCAAACCTCAAATCAAACACTATGATGTGAGAAAACCAGGTAAGCTACCAGGGAATTAGCTGTTGACAGATGCTAAATTCGGCAGAGAGTTCTGCAGCTCTGTCCTTTGAGAAGTTAGATTCGGTAGCCTTGACTGTACAGCCGCCACGTGTAGGATTATTCCAGCACATTACAATCACTTGTCCTGGAGAAGACACACCTGTGGCTCTTTAGGCACAAGGAAGAGGGAAATGCTTGTTAATTCTGCTTTGCAACTCAACCTAAATTAAATTTGACAAGCATTCCAAAAATAAATGATTTTCCAGGTAACCAGTTTCTTCGGCAGTTTGATGATATGAAGAAGTAATAAAGTGGATGGTAATTAATTCCTTGGGTAACGGATTTCTATGAATTCAGACTAGCTTGGGCTATGAAGTGCTCCTGGGTAATTGTAAAGTGAATGCCAGAGCAGTGCTTTGCATCAGCAGATTTTTTTTTTTTTTTTTAAATAAAATTAAATGCTGCAAGCAAGCTGTTAAAGAGACTAATTCATTTGAGCGCACCATATTTTGTATCATCTAAAGACAGGGAAGTTTTGTCTATGGTAGATGGCAGAGTGGAACACTCAACTGAGAAATCCATACTTCAGTGTTCCTTAAGAATTCTTTTTTTTTAAGCTCGTTTTTTTTGTTTGTTTGTTTTTTTCCCAATTACAGTTGACACACAGGTAGGGGTAGAACACAGTGATTAGACATTTATATGACTTACGAAGTGATCACCCCGATAGGTCTAATTCTTTTCAGTTGGTTATTTTGCCATCATTATTTTCACTGAAAAAATTTCTGTTTTTAAAACTCTTTAGTATGGAAAATATCAAACAATCACAAAAGTAGAGAATATTATGAGAAACGCCCAGGTATCCATAGCCTGCTATCACAATGTTTGGTCTCTTTATTTCTTCTTCTGGGATGACTTTAAGGTCAATCTCAGACAGCATCTTTCACCTGTATATATTTCAGAATGTATCTGAAAGGCAAGGACTTCCCTTTGAAAATATAGCCATCATATTATTATCACACTTTCCCCCAGATAAACAATAATCCTTTAATATCCTATTTCCCTATCATTCTATAATCATCCTATAAATATTAATTTTATTTTTGTAATTTATTTGGATTGATATCAAAACAAGGTCTCATTTAATCTGTTGGTGTCCCGTCCTTTTTTACCCCCTTGCTTATTTTTTGTTATTAATAAACCAGGATTTTCTCTATAAAACTTGCTGATTGTATTCCTATATTATCATTTTCCATGTTCTTCTATTCTTTATTTTCTATAAATTGGTCGTTAGATCTGGATCCTTTATCAGAGTTAGATTGATTTATTTTGGCAAAGTTAACTCATAGGTGGTGGTGTGTACTTCTACCAGGAGGAACATAAAGTCTGATTGTTTATGTTTGTGTCATGATTGCTGTAAAATAGTGACATGAAAATTCATTTAATAGCTGGAATAGTTATATGAAAAGGAAATTTTCCTCATTAACTCTTTGGTGAGGCATAACACATAGAGAATGCAGAAAAATGCTAGATTCTTTCACTTTATTTACTAGTTCTCAAAATTATGTTTGGTCTCTTAAGTATACTCCAAAGATGATCTATGCATTTTAAAAAATAATTATCTTTATGTACCCATAGACTTAAACATATTTCATACATTTTAATTTATTTCAGTTAGTATTCTTTTTTTAAAAAATATCTTTATTGATTTCAGAGAGAGGGAGGGGGAGGGAGAGGGAGAGAGAGAGAGAAACATCAATGATGAGAGAGTCATTGATCAGCTGCCTCCTACATGCCCCTGACTGGGGATGGAGCCCACAACCAGGAACTGAACCTGGATCTCCTGGATCCTAGGTCAATGCTCAACTGCTGAGCCACACCCGGCCAGGGTCAGTTAGTATTCTTTTGATGCTCAAATTTTTCCAGTGGGAACCTGTTCAAGTTGACTCCTGAGCCCTTTTGACATGATCCTAACAGTCTTTGGTAACTCTGTTTTGTTTTGTTTTCTGGGATTAGGATGCTCTGGGGATCATTCTAATATATTTCCTGCTCCAGATCTAGAATAGGCTGAGGAGTCCTGGTTCCTTTTAGTAGAAAATGGCATTGGAGACAACAATCAGGAGGCTAAAAATCACAATTAAATGAGTTATATAATTCATGGAATCTTCTCATTTTTTCACTATACTGTAAATATTTTTCACAATATACTAATTTTTATGACACAATTTTTAATGGGTACCTAGTTTTCTATGAACAAAACTTATTGTGACATTTAATAATTTATATTGTTGGATATGTAAGTTGTGTCTAATTTTTACTACTGTACATGAGTAATCACTATACAAACTTATCTGTAATTTATTTTATAGGAATGATGTATATATCATCAAATTAACCTTCAAATGTTTTTTAAAAATTAATTTGAAAATCAAAAACAAATTTGAAGGGAGAACTTGATTTCTTCTTTCAGCCAATTTAATACGCTTTTATGTTCTCACCTGGGACTATATGTACAGGCTATAGCATTGCTTCCAAGGGAAAATGTGTTTAAGTATTATCCAATTTAAATAATAAGTGCTGGGAGCTCTTTAAGATATGTGTTGATAATAATATGTCTTGACCATCAACTCTGTGGTCAGGATGCCTACATTATCTTAGACACATCTATGTACACTTTTAACTATATTACAAGGCAGGGTGTTATAAATATTTAATAAAAGTATGGTGCTTACATATTAGGTGTTCAAATAATATGTTGACATAAATTATATTAGATATAATCCCATGGTATCCCAGAAGAGTGAGTAATCTGTCAGGGAGAAGCCTGCAGAAGGCTTCACGCAGGAGGTGGCCTTGAAACTCTGCTGCAGGAGGCCTGCCCTGGGCCACAGCGTGACCTGGGGCTCAGGCGTGGGGACTCTGGAGGACAAGGACCTGCTGCAGCTGTGGACTGTGCCATAACATGAGCACTGCAACATACTGTGAGCACATGAAGGATTCTTTTCAGGTAGGTGAAATCTTTCTTAAAATCTATGTACATGTGTGTTCTAATTTAGTTAGTAGATATGCTCCTAAAAAAATAATGTGGAATCTAATTTTTGTGTGAATTAGTGCTTATTGTAGAGAGAACAAGCATGGTAATTCCTTGTGTTAAAAGGAAGGACTGGTCTTCTAAAATGTTTGTTTCAAAAATCTGGATGTTTACTTAATGGTTTAGCTTAAAGTGAACTACACCTGTGATATTATGCTCTTCAATAAAATTAAAAATTTAGCAAAGTTTATTTTTTCCTCCCTTTCTAACTCAACCATAGACCCTCATTATTTTTTTTGGATTTGGGACATATAACTCCTATAAAAATAGATTGTTAGACTAGAAAAAACTTGAGTTATTTTCTGGAATTTATAAGAATGTAATGTCATCTATAGTAAGAAGGAAAAAAGAGAAACAAAAAAGAAAGCTTTGGTTTTCATTACGTTTGTTTCATGAGCTTAGCCCCTCTGTGGTGAGTGGCAGGCTATTTCACTTGAAACCTGCTGGTTTCTTGCTTCTGTGTGTTCTGGAAAACATCCAACTTCACCCCCTCATGGAAAGTCTCCCCAGTGTTATGCCAAGGGGAACAGACTCATTACCCTATTACCTGATACAGCAAGGCCAAGGCCACCGAAGGGTTAATGAGAGATTATTTATAAAGCACTTCAGAAATGAAAAATGTTCTACAAATACCAAGGTTATTAAGGCATTTGGCAGCATGTTTCTGTAAACTGAAATTTTTATGCTGGCTTAAATTTTTTCAGCTTTAAAAATGGTGTCAAACACTCAAATTTCAATTAAATTCAGCAAGTATTTATTGAGTACAGGATTGTAGACAAAGATGACTACAATTTGTTCCTTTTTAGTGGCTGGATAGACAGATACACTGCTCTTTATAGTACAGGAACTCCAAGATTCCTTAAAGAAGTACAAACTGGGCACTGTAGATGTCAGATTGAGAGGGTGCTTCCAACTGGAAATGGAGGCTGAGTCATAGAGGAGGGGACATTTGGTTTAGGCCCTGAAGGACGGTAGCATTTGAATAGTGCAGATACTGGGAAAGGAGCACTTTAAGCAGAGGAAACTGAGTTTAGAGGTAAGAAAGGAATTTCAGGGAAATGCAAGTAGCTCAATGCTGTGCATCAGAGCAAAGACTGGGCTGAGAAGGTAGGATGGGGTCAGATTATAGAAGGCCTTAGCAAAGTGGCTTGTACTTGGTTACCACTCAGTAAAGGTTTCCTAAGAAACAGCAGACTGACATCTGATAGATACCCTAAAATGATGTTAACATGGAGAGAACAGGTTTTGCCTGCTCTCCTACTTACCCTTTTTCTGCTTCCACTCATTTTCTTCCTCCCATCTTACTCCAGGCTTCTTAAGTATTTACAGCCTTGAGAAAACACACCATAGCCTGTTGTGTAGGGCTCCTCTCTCCCAGGGATCAGCTGGTAGAAAGGGCAGGTGGCAGCTCTGAAGAGAGACCACCTACATTAAAAAATTGAATTGTACTGAACTACTTCTTGTTTAACTCCAAATAGCATTGATTACTTCTTATAGATGAAGCAATGGGATATCTCTGCATATATTTTACCTGACAAGGCTTACGTATTTTATTCAGCCAACTTTAACTAAAATCAGTGGTTCTCAATCAAGGGTAATTTTGCCCCTCAGGGAATATTTCACAGTGCCCACAGGCATTTTTGTTTATTGCAGTTGGGGAGCACTACTGGCATCTCATGGGTAGAGGTCAGAGCCTGCTAAATATCCTACAACGAACGGGATGGCTCCACAACAAAATTTATCCAGCATTAAATATTAATAGTGCTGAGGTTAAGAAACTCTAGCTTACACTGAGAACCTCACTCTCAGCTGTCACTAATGGGTAACTGATTCAACAGAAGCCAGCATTTATAGCGAACTCTGAGGAGATGGCTCTGAGGTTGAGCAGATGGAAAGGTAAGCTGACCACCAGGCATAACTGAGTGGGGGGGTTCTGGAGGAGGGGTTCCGGGTAGGAGGAGGGTCCCGTGATCCAGGGAGAATTGTTGGCAATCAGAGTCTGAAACAAACTTTGCTTATTTGTCAATTTGGTTGCAGTGTACAAACAGGATATACAGGGGATCACATGTCAGCAGGGCAGGGCTTAGGTAAATTACTGCTTTTATGTTTCTTATGGAGACCCACCCAATAGGTATGAATGGTGACTTGGGATAGGTTGAGGGACTGTCCAGCCCTGATGAGCTCAGCATTTGTGGGCACATTGCAATGGAGTAAAAATAGTAGGAAGAAAGGATGACACGGGGCCAAAATTACTTGAAATAGTTACAATGAGATAGATGCACGTGGTGGCCTTAAAGTATGTCCACAATTCTTTGACATTTTCTTCAAATGAGCCTAATTCCCTTCCTTTTCAGTCTGAGTTGGACTTAGTGACTGACTTCTAATGATGGGCAGACGTAATGGTGTGTTAGCTCTAGAAAACACATTGTTTCTGCTTTGCTCTCTCTTTTGGATTACTTGCTCTAGGGGAAGCCAACTGTCTTGCAGAGTAGTCTCATGAAGAGGTGTGTGTGGCAAGAAACTGAGGACAACAGCCATTTGAGTGTACCTTCTTAAAGCAGGTTCTTGTCCCCAAACATTCAGAAGATGCTTGAGAGCAACTTGAGAGACCCTGAGCCACAACCCCCAGCTGAGTTGCTCTCAAATTCCTGATCCTCAGACACTGTGTGATAATACAGGCTTGTTGTTTTAAGCTGGGAAATTTTGAGATAATTCATTAAGCAACAATATATAACTAACACATAGCAATATTCAGTAATGAATTATTTATTAAGGACTGTTTTAGATAGTGTACATGAGATCTGAGTGTTGCTTTTGAGAAAAGGGTGCTTAACATTTATAAGACAGGATTTTGAGAATTGTGTGGTTAAGAACCTGGGCTCCTGACCTAGACAGCCAGGGCTCCAATGCTGACGCTCACTACATTTATGACCCTGAGCAATTTACTCAGCCTCTTGGCTTCGGTCTCCTCATGTTAAAAACAAAGAGAGTAGTTAATAGTTTAAGTTCTTACTAGAGTGTTTGGAGCATAGTAAACATGAAATAAACATTAGTTGTTAAACACCTTGCTGACCCCTCGTGTACACACGTGTTTCCATGCCCGAACGTTGCTGACCTGTCAGGAGATAACTCGGGTCTGCACTTACATTAAGTAATTTTAAACACCTTGCTGAGTTCTGCCTCGAAATAGCCAGTCAACAAGGTGATTAATATTATTTCTGTAGGTATAACACCTTACATTCAGATGTTGATTTAACTTTACTAAACACTCTGCATACATTATCAGACAGCACAGAGCCTGGGTTGGACTGGGGCCCGTGAGTTAATTCTCAAAACAAGCATTAAGGTTCCTTGTAGCTCGATGCTCTGGGGCTGGTCTTGAGACTGCAGCATTTCAGGCCAATTGTTTTAGGACCGTGATGGTGGTTGCCTGTTAAATACTGCTATAAGAACACCTCGAGTACGTTTGTGTGAGAGGCATATTTATAAAGTGTTCATAGTTTTTGACAGCTTAGCTCTTAGCGAGTTTTCTTTCCCCTGAACTCTTAAAGAAAATATATCTAATTTTAGTACCAGGTAGTTTAACTCCCCAAAGAAAGAAATTTGATCTCAAATATCATGTGCCCTTGCCCATAATAAAATTTCACTTAATGTTGATGATGATTTTATATGAATTTCAAGCCTTTGCTACAAATCTGGAACTTGAAATATAAAAATGCAAAATGAAATTAAATTTACAGAAACTCATCTCAAAACTCCCTTTCTGTTTAAATGAAAAGTATCAGTCCTGATGCTGGTCGTTTGCTGTCCCTGTTACTTGCACCCGTGAGCTTTTAGAATAAATCCAGTGATATGCACTAAATGTTTGTGTCCCTCACCCACTAAATTCATGTTGAAAATTTATCCCCCCCTCAATGTGATGGTATTAGGAGGTGGGGCCTTTGGGAGGTAATCAGTGTTAGATGAGGTCATAAGTGTGGAGCCCTCATTGAAAGGGATCAGAGTCAGACTAGAGAGCTGACATCCTCAGCTCTGCTCTCTGCCATGTGAAGACAAGAGAAGTCAGGTATCTGCATCCTGGAAGAGGGTCCTCGCCAGAACCAGACTATGCTGGCACCCTGATCTCGGATTCCCAGCCTCCGGAAGTAAAATAAATTTCTGTTGTTGATAAGCCACCCAGTTTATGATATTTTATTAGAAAGTCTGAGTTGACTGAGATACCCAGGCATAGTTTCCTAGGCTTGGGTTAATTGTGTGTCTGACAAAGTGAGAGTAAGGCAGACCAATTTACTACTTTGGAATATTGTTTTCTAATTTTTTTCAGCCTAACCTTGAAATAGCACAATAAATGGGGAGAAATTTTAGAAAATTTTGCTGGAGAAATAAAATGAAAGGACATATACCAAGAGCACGTCTTTACTGCTTAGAATAGGAAAGAGCAGATTTTTATCATGTGTATTAGAAGGTAGAAGGAATAAATTCAACACACTTTGAACTGTATGTACTTTTAAAATATAGAGAAGAGCTACAAGGCTCAAGAAACGTAGTGAATCCAAAGAAAGACAATTTGGTGCCTTCTGTTGTGTGAGAAGGAAACTTTTCCTTCATTAAAACTGACACTATTGGGAAAATCACAGTATTACCTTTGATCTTGGTACATTTGTGTGGGGCTAACCTGGTCACTTCAAAGATTTTACTGAAATCGGTCTATGTTTTGTCATTTTTGGTAGGATAAAGCCTTTAGCAGCAACTACATTTCAAAACTTTTTTGATGTAAATTGTAGGAGTGATGGAAAAAAGAGGGGAAACCATTTAGAAAAAAAATTCCCCTTTTTGTAAGAAGAAAAAGATTTTGAAACAAATTGCTGTATTTTGTTTTGCTATAAATAGAGATAATAGTACTTTCAACTTCATGGGGCTGTTATCAAGATGAGTTATCATTATGAGCTAATATTAATAAGGAATTTACAACAATGTCTAATAATGCATGTTATATAAGAGCTAGTTAAGTTCATAAATAAAATAATTCTTAGGGTGAAATCATTTAGGATAGAAAGAAACATTAATAATAACATGCCATGAGATAGGTGACCAGGGCTGCAATAGGAAAGAAGCAGGCACCTAAACACTTATTTGTGTGATGATTTATGCTTGTTTCTTATGAAAGGAAGCTGACCCACACCATTTAGTTCAGCAGGGCTCTGTTGCCCATTGAGTTCACCCCTTGAGTGTGTTGCTTGTGGAGGTGGCTGGGTGGTGCTTCGACATAGTCTGAAGCTGTCCACTGCATGTGCTGGCTCTGGGCTTCCTAGGTGGTGCAGGCGAAGGTAAGCCACCACCTGTGTGCTGTCTGGGGCCACCCAGCATGAACTACAAAGCGATCTGCAGATGGCTGCTACCTCTGCTGGGCTTGGAGGTACCCAGGAGAGGCCAAGCTGAGAACTAAGGCTGGCTGGCCCTAGTGCTGGGCCTGGGGCCACTTAGTGAGAGGTGTGGGGGATGCTGAGGGTGGACGTTGCTTGTTTGAGAGATTTTAGTAAAGTTGAAACATGATCCAAGATGGGCCATTAGCGGGAAAAAGCCACTGGAAACAGCATGGGTGTGCTTGTAAGATGGGTGAGGCGGGGCCTTAGGAAATTACCAGGGCAGGGTAAACAGTGTGAGCCAGGTTGATGGAGATTCAAATATGGTGCCCACCTGCTGGCTCTGTAGCGGGAGGGCTCAGAGAAGGAACAATGGCCTCTGCCAGCACTTTTGTCTGGCAGAAAGCTGCATCTCAAATTCTCTGCCCCTGATGCGAGACACTTCAGTTCCTCCCCATATGTCTCTGGTGCCTTTTGAGCTGCTGCCTCAGAATGAGTGAGTCCGCGTGGGGGCCCTTTAAAAGGAACTGCCTGGGACTCCAGCAGCTTTGTTTCCCTCAGCCTCAATTTCTGCTGGTTTTTACAGCCAGAAGTTATGGGAACTTCTCTTCCCAGCACTGGAAACATGGACTGGGGGGCCTGGTATGGGGCTGGGATCGATCCCTCACTCCTCAGGGAAGACCTCCCACAACCAAGATATCCCTCTCGATTTTTATCTGCCACACGTGGGTGTGGGACCAGCCCAGTCCACATCTCCACTCCTCCTGCCAGTCTCAATGTGGCTTCTTTTTAATATTCTCAGTTGTAGGACTTCCACTCAGCCAGATTTCAGGTGGTTCTGAATGATGGTTTTTTTCTCTGGTTTAGTTGAATTTTTGATGTGGTTGTGAGAGGATGTGAGTACCACATTTACCTACATGCCATCTTGACTGGAAGCCCTAATCGGTTGATTTTAAAGTAGGGAGATTATCTTGGCTTTTCAGAGTGGGCCCAATGTAATCACATGAGTCCTTTAAAAGCCAAAAAGAAGAGAAAACCAGAAGAAATCAAAGCATAGTGACGACTCACTATGCTGTTGCTGGATTAAAGTGGTGGAGGCCATGCAGGAAGCCTGAGAGAAATTCTTTCGACAACCAGTGAGTTTGGAATAGGACCCTGAGACCAAGATGAGAACTGTAGTCCTTACTGATACCCTGGGCAGAGAATCCATCCACACTGTGCTAAACTTCTGGCCTATAGAACTGTGAGATAATAAATGAGTATTGCTTTAAACTGTTAAATATGCAATAATTTGTTATGCAGCAGTAGAAAACTAATACAAATCTGTACATTTAAAGTCTATAAAATCCAAAGGAGAATACATGGTATTTTTATGTACCACATTTTTGGTCGAATTTATGTGAACCTTTTCCTGAACACTGAGATGAGAGAATGGCAACAATCTCCATTTATCATTGTCAAAAGCACATGACTACGTGGGATTCTAAATAGCTTCGTCACATCTTCTCAAGAAACTTTTACTACTCCCTAAGGAACAATAACCTTGCTCTATCTTATAAATAAAAAGAGTCTGAACCGCTTAATCATATTCTAGGTAATTCCAATAATAATGATGTTGTCTGCCAAACTGACTACATGCTTTTTCATCTACCTACACTAGTTAGGGCCACACATATCTCACCACGGGGACTCTGTGGTCTCAAAGCAATGTTTTTTGTGTTTTGTTTTGTTGTTATTTTGTGTGATTTTAATTGACCCCTGGCACTGGACCAAATATCCCTACCTCCTTTGTAGAAAAAATACAACCATCATGTAAGTCCCATTTATTGGGCATTTTGTTTAGACCCTGAGTTCGGTTCGTAAGTATTATGGTCTGAATCATGTCCTTCAAAAATTCATGTTAAAACTGTAACCTCCATTATGTTAGAATGTGACCGTATTTGAATTAGGGTGATTAGAGATGTAGTTAATTAAAATTAGATAATATTGGAGTAGGGTGGACCCTCCTAGTGCAATTTTACTGACATCCATATGAAAGGGAAAATTTAGACACACAAATGCACACACGGTGAGAAAGTCGTGTGGAAATGAAAGCAGAGATTGGGTTGATGCAACAGAAGCCAAGGAATGCCAGATACTGTAAGGAAACCAACCAAACCTGAGAGAGAGGCCTGGAACAGATCTATCCCTTAGAAGGAAACAACCCTGCCAATACCTTGATCTTGGACATCTAGCCTCCAGAACTGTGAGACTATAAATTTCGATTGTGTGAGCCACCTAGTAAATTTCTGTTGTGTAAGCCAGGTACTTTGTTATGGCAGCCGTAGCAAACTAATATATCAGGTGGTATGGGAACCATTCCCAGTGGGCCCTTGTTGTAGCTGAAGAGTGACATGGGTAACTTGTCCCATATGCTTGTGTCAATATGGTAATTTTGACCTTGGTGGCAAAATTCTTTTGGCACTATCAAGTTGTTGTACAATATGGTGTCATCTTTGTACTTTTTACAGATCAAGTCTTTCTCTACAATCATATATTCATCAGATACCCTGAGGTTCCACATGAAGAAACATCAGCTGACAGAACCTAGGATAAGCATATGACTCATTGATGTGAGATGGGATAAATATCTGAGAAACATTTTATTGCTTGTCAAAAAAAATGTTAAGTAAGACCACAAAAAATATTTTCAAAGGATTACCATAGTCTCAGGAATAAGCAAGCCTATAAGTTTTCTGAAGTTAACAAGGTCAACTCACTGGTCCTTTACATCATTATAAAAGTTTAGAACAGAAAAAACTTCTTGACTAAGCTTTTACTATCTTGTATCAAAAGCCCCAAATTGCAGGGTATGTTTAATAACACTTGTCTGCCAACTAGAGCATGAATTTAGCAATAAAATGCTGTTTATTTTATCTATGTATTTAGCATCTTAAGAGTTAATGTTTAACAACAGAGGGGAAAAAGGAACAATTTAAGATTCGGGAAACATGGGTTCCCCATCTAGCTTCTGGACATTACTCATCATTTTGAGCCACTGTGGGAACCCTCTTCTGCCTGGCTCTTCATCTGTAAGGTGGGAGTGGATGAGCTACCATTATATTTTTCCCTGGAATATTAGTATATACTAGCTGTGGAAATTCTTTAAGTTCTTTGAAAAATATATTCAAGATATATTTTCCCAAGGAAATATGAACACAATTTCTGTATATGTGGTGTGTGTGAAAACTCATCTGTTACTGTGGTTTCCAAGTCTCCAGCTTATTGGAATCATTTCCTATCACGATTTGGTTGAAGAGAAAGGAAAGTGAGCAGGACATGGAGCCTGGAGATGATGGAAGTAGCAATGGGCCAGGCCTTCAACAAGGCACCAAGCCTGGAAGGAAAGTGTGTGGGGGGTGCAATTTGACTACGATGAGGTTCTATATGTAATACTAATTTTGATATTATCAATGCCATGTGACAACATTTTACAAACATGCTGAGGTTGGAGTGATCTTATGTATGTGTATTCATATATATGTATGTATATATATGGAAGTGGATACACATGTATATATGTATACACACAAATATGTATTATATGTGTGTGTATGTGTATATATGCACACACACAAATACTTTGAAGCTTTACAGAATAAGGCCATATATAACAAGTACTTTATATAGAGACTGAAACAATATGGGAAAAACATACGTAAGAATGTCTACTTTTGAATATTTATCTAGCAATATTTGCCCTTACATTGATTAAGTTGTATTCAGAGATTCAGAGTCTTAAGAAACCCCCACCAACCAGGGTTGTGGTGAGAAAGTCAAGTAGGATAACTGGGGCAATTGATCTAAAAAAAGCTCATTATAAAATCTTACTCATCCTTCAAAAGCCTAGTTATTTTTTTAACCTCCTACCTCCCATGGCCCCTCTCTGATGCTCCCTGCGCAGAATTTATTCATTACACTACAATAAACTTATCATATGGTATTTGCTCAGAAATTGCTTTCTCCTTTCCTCACACAAATAATTTTGGTGCTGAGGCCACAGCAGTAACTGAGACCCTGGCAGGGCTGGATCTTCATCTTTCCTCACTCCAAGCAGAATGTCTAGAGCTTAGAGGTGGTTGATGAACATATTTGATTCCATTGAATCCCTTCTTTTTGTGTGAACATTGACTTGTGCCTGTCTTCAGCTCAAGCTCCACATTCTGCCTCTAGTCACTTGTGCCTTTATTTCTCTGACTTCCTATTTTTTAGGAGTTAAACTGTTATCAAGGTCCCTAGCACAAGGCCTGGTAGAGTCAGTGTCAATAACTATACACTGAATCAGTGAATGAACTTTTCACAATGTGCTGTTGTGTAGTGTGTAAGAGCTCAGGCTCTGTGGTCAGGTTTGTATTTGAACTCTATCTTGGCTACTTACTAACTTTGTGATTGCAGGCAAGTCCCTCAATCTCTGTAAGCCTTATCTGTAATGTGAAGGTAGCACCATGCACCTATAGGGTTAGTTGAAGACAGAAATAATTCATCTGATGTATGACTATCCTTATGATTTTTGTATTTTTTGTGTGTGTTTTTGACCTATAATTACAGGGAGCATCTTTATTCGTATTTACGTCTTCAGAATCTAGACCAATGCACCTTGATTTGGCAGTGGGCAAGTTAGTGTTGGACACACAGCAGGATGAATGAGAGGTCACTGGGGCTTTTTAAGAGACTTTTTTAAGAGTAATTTTTAAGAGCAGTTTTAGGACCACAGCAAAAGTTTTTAAAGAACAGTTTTAGGTTCAGTAAATTGAGTAGAAAGTACAGAGAGTTCCTATGTGGCCTCATCCCCACAAATGCATAGCCTCCCCCATTATCAACATCCTCCACCAGAGCAGTATATTTGTTGCAATTGATGGGCCTCCATGACACATCATTTTATGATGGGTCACTGGGATTTTGTAATGGGCTTTTCTGCTGTACCTGTCTTAGCCTTGAAAACTTACCAGTATTTCCCCAAATCTCTTATGAATGATGCCCAAAAATTCAAACAAAGCCTTGAAACAAGAATCATAGAATCTTTCTTGCAAACCATATAACATGCACTTCAATTATTTTAAGTAGAAAGGCTTAGGTGGGCTGGAAAAATCAATCACTGGAAGGGCTGATTAAACAGACCGCAGGCTAATTTTTGGAAACACCTTCGCAAGCATACCACAGAACTGGCCTGGAAAGGGAACTGCCACTACATCTCTGTCAAGATGCCACCATTGCTACTGACCATAGAACAGTAGAACAATTGCTGTGACTGCCCCCAAACAATGCTGCTTCTCTCTCTACTCACCCCAGCAAAAGAGAGGTCCTGTCCTCTTTGATCACTTCCTTTAACTACTTTCTCACACTGAGCCTCATGTGGGTGTGTTGATGGCAGAATCTGTCACATGCTTGTGTCGTTGCAGTAAATTTAGGTTTTTGGATTCCTTGTTGGGAAGAAATGAATGGAAGGAAACTTGGAGTGTTTATAGAGCTGAAAGAAAGCCAGTGTGCTGGAGTAGAGGAAGCAAGGGAGTCAGGCACTGTGATGTGCATTTTTGTATTTTTCTTTTGATTGCTTTATTTGTCAATAAAATTAAAAAAATCCAGTCCAGTTTAGCTGAGATCAAGGTGAAAGGAATAGTTGGAGTTTTGAGGAAAAGGAAATGTGAAATGTAACCTCAGAGTGAAGGAATAAACTGTTTACAGGAGTATAATAGGATTGTGAAGTATGCCTAAGGGCTCACTTAAGGTTTAGAGGAATAAGTATAAAGTGGATCTAGTCTGCACATTTGTGTGTTTTGTAAGCCAAGGTCTACAGCTCCAGAACAATCCTGCAGTAAAGAGAGAATTGAGTTTAACCAAGTTCGAATTTTGCCGACATATATAAAGAAGTGGGTCAAGGTAGTTGGGGGAGAATGCAAGATAGGGATTCATATGATTATGGAATCTAAGCTAGATAAGTGGGCAGGTGGGTGGGGAGATGAGCAGTGAAAAGTGTCAGGGTAAATGGATTGGACGGTGCAAGATCAAAGGAAGTTGGCTGGAATGATTAATGGTGGTGATCAGAGATGTCCATTTTTGAGACAGACAGGAACTGCTGCTGATGTTGGCAATGCTAAAGTTTGACCGTGGGAGTGCATGGTTGAGTGGACTGGGTGGAGGAGAAAAGGTAGAGAAATTGAAAGGCCAGGGTATGGAGTAGACCATCCATGCGGATATTGAAATAAGAAAGAACCATGATAGAAGGAGTAAAGAGGAAATTCACAAACAAGTGCTAACAACTCGAGGAGGGTTGACTAGAGGTTCAGTAGACAATATGAATAGGTGGCAAGGAAGCTGAGATTTATGACAAAAGAGGCAGGACATTTATCTGAAGATGTCTACAAGGAGCAAGGACACCTACCTTACCTCCAGATCCTGAAGTATGTGCAGCATTGAAGAAAGAAGGTTACAGATATAATCCTCCAGGTAGTGCCAGGCTTCAGTTTCAGCAAAAAGTGAAGCAAATGCTCAGTTTTGAGTGGGGATGATAACTCACAATGAGTTATCAGTATATTGCTGATAATAAGCTTCAAGTTGCCAAAGTCTCAGTGGCGCAGCTTAGGTCTGGGAGGGGTAGGATAAGATTAGGGGGTCTGCAGAGCTGTGCATGATGATTACAGGTGATGAAAAGTAATCTGAAAGGCTTGGACTGAGGTAAACAAGGATGTGAAGCATGGGATTAGTTCCGATGTGGGTTTTTTTGGTGGGGGTAGTGACTAAACAAAGCTTACCTTTGCACCTGAAAGTCCTTAAACTTATAAAATCATGGATTTAACTTGCTGGGCATAAAGAGAGATAGTGATAAATACAGGTGAGAACTTAAAAATGAACCTGAATTTTGATAACATGGGAAAAATGTTGACATTACATATTTATGGACAAAAGTCATATACGTATATAAATATCTTGTACACTGTTGAACACTGAGCGTTAAGCCAGTATAAGAGAAGTAACTTGAAATTGTCTTTACAAAATAGACATTCCTTAACATAAAACAGAAACCTTTATTATGCTCTATTAATTATTCTTTTAAAATGCTGCCTGTTGAATTATTTCATTCAAAATAATTTGCTAACGTAAAATGGGAGAACCAATATTTAGTGAAATCAGATTATGCTGACAAAATGAAAGAAAAATAGAGAAAACCATCAAATCAGGGAACAACTGGTTTAACATTTTATTTTATAGATTTAAAGAAGAGTCAGAAGTAACATTTAGAAGCAACTTGCATTTATTTACTTTAAAAAAATTTTTTTAAGGAAAACACAC
The DNA here is from genome assembly GCF_054644295.1 of Miniopterus natalensis. Lineage (NCBI taxonomy): Eukaryota > Metazoa > Chordata > Mammalia > Chiroptera > Miniopteridae > Miniopterus > Miniopterus natalensis. The sequence goes on along the minus strand of NC_142085.1, from coordinate 31,854,089 downwards.
TTTTTCTATGTTTCGTGCTTTCTTTGTGATCCCAAAGTCTGATCTATTTTGCATTTTGTGACATACCATCCCTCAGCCTTCATTGTGGGGTTGAGATTTTTGGAGCTGGGGCTGAGGTGAAGTGAGAGGAAACTCGTGGTGATGGCACGGCCTCACCACCCATCCCTTTTAGGAATGCAACCCTTTGCTGATCATTGTTTATGCTATAATTAGGCCTACAAGAATCTGATTGTCACCTGTGAATGCCAAGTAGGCTTCCACACCGTGTTTCACATTTTCTCTGCAGAGACAGGGCACCCAGGAAACAGCCAGCTTAAAGAATGTGCCAATTCACACCCCTGAACTGCTGAGAGATGCTTTAGTTCTAACTTGGGAACTGTCAGCATGAGCTATATTTGCTCTCCCTGACTGACATGTGAGAGGAGTTCAAGAAGTCACTTATTTTTCGTTCCATTATTACAAATGTGACTAAAGATAGTAGAACGCAGGGTTTTTGCTCCCAAGTTAAAAAAGAAATAGTGAGCAACGCCTGCCACACAGAGCATGGTGATCGGCTTGGAGATTCCAGCTGGCTTTTCCTAGACTGTTGAGGGCACCCAGACAGCCAGGGTGGGTTAGATTATCCTCTGAGCAGGAAAGCCAGTAGGGAAATGCTTTCCTTTAGCTCAGAGGACTTACCAGCCAACATGGGTGCTGTAGGTAGTTTCACTAAGCCAGGCCACTATTCTGCACAATTTTAATTAGCCACAGTTTCCAAGGTATTTCTTCTGGCATTGACATTTCCTGGGAGTAATTTGAGAGTGGAGGCATAATCAAGGAGATGAAATATTTCTCTTTCTCTACTAACTTTAGAACTGTAGAGGGGTTAGATGCCAAGGCTGAAGCCTTGCAGGAAGAATGAATGTCCCAGAAGAGAGGTAGTTGGCACTTGATGGGAATAAGAGAGAGAGCCTGAGGAAAATGTCATCTAGCCACAGACATCACGAAACCGATGCCAAGTTTGGGTATGGTGTGCACCTGAACACATAACTTCAATGTTGAGTTGAGACATTTATTGGGATGCAGGGTAGTCAGAATTTAGTCCAGGATTTAGGGGAATGTGGATGGAAGCAGCTGGATCCTCCAAGATGACTCTTTTTAATTTTATGACTCAGTGTGTTGATAGGTCACACCAAGCAACCAGACTCCAGCCTAAGTAATGGGGAGGTATAAGAGTTTATAAAGCACTGCTGAAAAGGGCAGGGGGAAAGCAAGTGTTGTCTCTGAAATAAATGAAGATTTTTCACAGCAGTTATATTGAATTTGAGCTGCTGGATTACATGTAAGGATAGCACTTAAACCATTGCCCTTCCTTCCTCTCTTCCTTCATTCCTTGTCAGAAAAGTCATGATTTGTTGCAGTGGTAAGTGGTTGTGTGTGTGGGTTGATCTTTGGTTCAGTATTAAATTAGGGTCATGCTGGTTTCATTTGCTGATAAAGGATGTGTCTACAAGCTTCATTTACCATTCTTTCTACCCAGGCTCCTTCCAAATGCGGTATGGTCTTCTATTTTCTGTACATTTCACCTCCTCCGCAAGCTTGTTCACTTTACTTATCAACAGCTACACTGTTGTCTAAATCAATCTCTCTAGAGCAGTGTTTTTGAAACTGCAGGTCCTGACCTATTAGTGGGTCTTGAAATCAATTTAGTGGGTTGCAACCAGCATTTAAATGAATTAGAAGAGAATATGTGATATTAGAATGCATTGTACATTGGAAGAGTCTTGTTTTAATGACATTGGTTTAATTATGTGTGTATGGGTGTACTAGCATACTATATAAAATATGTTCCTTAATGTGGGGCATGGATAAGAAAGATTGAAAAACACTGCCGAGGGATGGTGTGCATTCATTGGTGGCTTCTGTGGGAGTCCTCAGGGTCAGGGGTCACAGTGACCTGCAGACGTGCTCTCTGGATTAGCGGAGGAGGCATCCTGTTCAGATGTTGTTCTTCTGAGTCCTGGCCCTCTTGGAGTTGCATTAGTTTCTGTTTGTTTTCCAGGCCTTGTCCTTTAGACAGTTTTATAAGCTCCCAATTTCCTTCCAGTAAATTATTATGCTGCCTTTGTGAACCATAGTTAAACCATCATAGTTTGCAAAGGTCTCTGAATTATGCAGTAAAGTAGAAGAGTTAAATGTTAATCCACCTGATACTGATGCTACAAGAGTTCTCAAATGGGGAAGGTCTGTTGTAACCGGTGTCACAAATCCAAGATTAATGTGGTTTACTCCCTTCCTTTTTTCCCCCCAAGGAAGTACAAAGAAAGCCAAGTTGAGTTCACTAATTAGGGTCAAACAGAACCTCCAATGAAGCAATAGTCTGATGGCTGGTAACATCATTTAGAATTTTAATGAAATTTAAGATGCCACATCACTCTTAATTAATGTTCACCAAGAGCCTACTGTTAGACTTGGCAATTAGAGCTGAAAAGAATTTAAAGGGTAAAATTACCAGATTGGATGGTTCCAAGCATGACAGTGTGTTTCTGCTAATATTTCAACCAATATATTAAATACTTATTGGGTTTGGTATCGAGCAGAATCCTAGGCTAGAAGTATTTTGTATACATATGTTGCTTGATTTGTTTATAATGATACAATTGGGATTCAATCTAAATATTCATCAACAGGGAATTTTAGCAACCTATTGGATATTTATACAATTGATTGTTATGTAATGAAATAAAATTTCCTTATGTACTGACATAAAACAATCTCTGAAAAAATTAAGTGAAAAATGCAAGGTACAGAATGATGCATATAGTAAGCCCCATTTGGTTAAAATAAAAGGAGAAAATGACATATTTATTTGCTTAGGTATAGAAATATTTATGGAAAGAACCACAAGAAGCTATGTGTTCACAATGGAACCTGGGGACAGGGGAAGCTATTTTTCCTATAACCTTTTGGACATTTTTAATTTTGCATGTAAAAAAACTCAGTGAATTAAAATGAAAAACATCTTTTTACATGCTGATCTTTAAATCCAGCTACCTGGATTTTTACTTCATTTTGGTTGGTTTACCCAATGATGAAAATTATAGATTGCTGAAACTCCCCATTTGAGCTAATGTGGAATTGAGGTAATTAGCCTGATGAATCCTGAAAGACTCTGGACCCTGCAGCTTGTGACTTCCCAGGGTGAAATTTGGCTCATGTTACTTGGACAAAGTGTGTTTTGGCGTATTGTAAGCGAGCAACAACATCTGTTTCATTATTTTTGGATAGAACATGACCACTTATATGTGTTTCTACAAATGGCAGGTATTTCCAACATAACACCAATTGTGCGCAAATAAAAAATCCTCAGTGATGAGCACGCAGTTGCTGTCATAACTCATTGGTGCTTCTCAAATTGATGGTTTTGTGACACCCAGGATATCATTTGGTAAAATTAAACCTTGGTAGGATCTATCTCTTATCAAGGCGTTGCTCTGAACATATATAATGAACAAAAATTGTATTTTATATTTAGGAAACAGATGAAAAGGTTTGGTACAATGTACTAGTTTTTTCAAAGGCACTGTAATCTACAGGCAACAAGAACACACTTGGACCATAATCTTTTAAAGAACCTAAGAGAAAAGAAAAAAGATAACTTTTAATAGGATGCATATTTGTGAATTCGTTTAATAGTTTAATAGGTAAAACACCTATGCTCCCCATAATTTCTATTTGTCCGTTTTCTTTGACTTTTTCAAGTACTCAAAATAAAGTAAATCCAATGTTGCTATTTCTCTCTGAGCTGTAATTTAGATTATATTAGTGTATTTAACCTATAAAAATATATACTGATGATATTAGCATATTTAATGTATAAAATATCTATTGCCATATTATAGTATATTTCAAGAACTTGAGCTAAAGTTCTTGAAATATATTGGCTACTTGGTTGCATTAACAATGTCCTATATTTGCAGAATTTTGTTAGTAGAGACATATTTGGAAGATAAAATTAATTTAAACTTCCAGGCTCAACTCCATAATCTCTAATTCATTGTATGCATTTTAAAAGGTGTCATATTTTCCACTAATACAACTTGCATGCCATCTGTCTGGTGAGGGGATAGTTGGATCATGCCAGTTGGCACCAATAGTTATTGTTGAAGCTTAATACCCTTTGGCACTTAATGCCCTCCTCTTCTCTATCCCTGCCACTTATACATTCATCCACCAATAAATGTACCTGACCTCTAGTGGATAGAGTTAAACAGCTCAGCCACCCACAGAGAGTCTCTCTCTCTCTCTCTCTCTCATAGATAGTGATCATGGTAGAGGTTAGAGTAATGATGATTACCTCTCCCATCGCTGCCTATGAATTTCAGAGTAGAAAATGATTCTTTCTCTCTGCCTCTCTCCCCATGTCTCCACCCCTCCCCTCCTTCTCTCCCTCCCCCTCTCCTCCCCCTCTCCCCCTGCCCCCTTCTCCCCCTCTTCTCCCCTCCCTTTCTCCCCCTCTCCCTCCCATCCGCCCTCCCTCCCCATCTCACTTTGGAGTGAGGCTCCAGAGAAAGCAATAGGCAGCATAAAGCGGTGGCATCAGGAATGATGAGAATTCCAGGTGAAGGAAACCCCCGTCTCTGGAGAAGATGAGAGAGGAAAAAAGGGAGAGGCCATTTGCAAATTACCATGTCTTAACACTGAAATAGATCTTGGATTTGGCAAGAATTTGTAAAAGCCTCAGAGATAACCCCTGCTACCAAAGTTGACATTATCTTCCCCAGTCTAGCAGTTGGCTGACTTCAGCAATACCAGCAGTTTGGGCCAGGAATTTGGCAAGAAAGCTGATTTAACTCAGAATATAGATATTAACTTTTAAACAGAAACACCTTTAGGTTTTATCTGGACACAAAATTATTTTAAATAATGCAAACAAATGAAAAATTTAAATTAGATATTGCGAATGTTGTTATAGTTTCAATTTCTTCATAATAATAATACATGCCTCGTGGTGCTTTTTGCTGGTTTTAAATTCTTTAGGTAGTTATTGTTACCTGGCCCTTGGCTTCCTAAAAAACAGCTATATAAGAGCAGTACTTAGCCAGGAATACATTGAGTCCTTTCCAATTGAGCTGTCTGCATTTGTTTTTTCATATGTGCTCCCAAAACATAAACTCCCACATGGATACCAGTGGACTATTTCATTAGAAAGAGTAGTAAGGATATGTCCTTGAATTGATTAGGTACAGTGACCTTAATTTGAGACTAGACTTAGAAAAACACTGCACCGATTCCTCAGTTACATGCATGAAACAGTATTTTCTTCAGTTTCAGTTTTGATAGTGTATCTGTACACAGATACGGGCCAATAACTAGAGAGTGAAACCTTAGGATTAAAAGCATGGGCTTCGGAGTAAATTAAGTTTTTAGTTCAGATATCCACTTACTAGTTATTGGCTATATGAGCTTGGGCAAGCTACTTAATCTCTCAGTATCAGTTTTCATGTGTAAAATGCGAAAAATGATTATATCTGCATGAAAGATAGAATTAAATGAGGTATGTGTGATTTGTATTTTTCTTCTGTGGTCAGCTGATTTGCTCATTTATCTTCTAACATCTTGGTGTTTTACTTATTGACTGTAATCATGTCTTGTACATAATACTAATAACTCCTATTTTATTTGTTGTGAGTGATTATGTCCTATTCATAGTCTTGCATTTTGTTTATATTTTAAATGTGCAGTTTTAGAACTTTGATGCTGGAAAAATTGCCTCATCCTTTTTGATTATGTGCTTTTTGTTGGGAAGTTCTTCCTTACCCAGGGAGCAGGTTCTCACAGTTAAGCTTCAGTTTTACATTTATTTCTTCAATGCATCCGCAATATATTTAGCATGTAAAAAATGACATCTTAAATGAATGTTCTTCCAAATAATTAGTCAGTTTATCTAATGGCATTAATTAAATAATCCTCCCACTTTTTCATATTTTTCAAAATAATATATTAAGGTCTTATTTCGCTAGGATTGGCTTCTAAGCTATTTTTTCTGTTACACTGATTTCTGTTAATTCTTCTGTCAGTTCTTCACTATTTAAATTTTTCCATGTTTATAGCAGGCATTGCCATCTGGTAGAGCCAGTCCTCCTTCATTAGATAGTATCAGAGTTTTGGGAGTTTTTTTCTCTCCTGATTTTTTTAGATATGCTTTAGAATTTGTGTGGTATTTTGAATATTTTTGAATGTTTTTAAATATAGTGCATGCCCATTGTAAAAAGACAAACAATAAAGTGGCAGGTAAATAATTCTTCCAACGCTGACCCCCAGGTTTTCCTAGCTAGAGGCAGATTACCCTGAGGTTCAAAACATTGGTTCTGGAGACTGTCTGGGTTCAAATCACAGCTTGCAATTGCTAGCTGTGTAACCTTAGGAAGATTGCTTAACCTTCCTGTGCCTTAGTTTCCTCATCTGAAAAATGGAGATAATAATTGTACCTAAACATATACAACTGTTTTGATGATTAAATAATATAAGTAAACCAATGAGAGCAATACCAGGTCCATTTTAAATGCTGTGTAAAACTCTCGCTATTAGCAGCAAAAGTTTCTTGTAAACCCTTCTAGAGATAGTCTATGCACATTAAAACACCTGCTTTACACAAACAAATGGAAGCAAAATGTGTACATTCTTCTGCATCTCTTTTTTAAATAATTAAGATAACGGAGATCATTCTTTATCATATATATATGTATCTTTTATTTTTACTTATTTTATAATATATCATAGTATATATTGTTTATTTAAACAGCCTATTGCTAATAATTATTTTTATTGTTTCCAGTCTTTTGCTACAACAAACAACCTTGCAGTGAATGATTTCAGTCTTTATGTAGATGTACAGGTGTATTTGTTAAGCAATTCCTAGAGGTGGAATTGCTGGATCAAAGCATATGTTCATGTTAAATAGTAATAAATCTTTTTGACTTGATATTCCTTGAGAGTGTATCAACTTGTACAGCCATCAATGATGTGTGATGGATTCTGTGTCAACACACTATTATTAACACAAAGGAGTGTCAAGCTTGGTCTTTGCTAATTCAGAGGTGCAAAATGGTTTCTCACAGTTTGAATTTGCATTTGTTTAACTATGATTAAGGTTAATTTATTTTTATATGCTTTAAAAATTATATTCATTTTTATTTGAACAATCAATGATTGTCTTTTGCTCATTTTTTATTGATGTTTTGGTGTTTTTGTACTGATCTGTAATAGCTTTTTGAATATTAAGAATATGTGATCTTTTATATCTGTGTGGCAATTATATTTTTCCCATCTTTTTTTTTTTTTTAACTTTTTAAATTTATCTTTATTGTTGAGAGTATTGCAGGTGTCCCATTTTCCCCCCCAATTGATCCCCTCCACTTCCCTCCCACCCCCTTCCCAGGCCTTCACCCCATTATTAACTGTGTCCATGGGTTATGCATATAACTTCTTTGGTTAATCTCTTCCCACCCTCCACCCCCCTTCCCTCTTTCCTCTGAATTATGATTGTCTGTTGCATGCGTCAGTGTCTCTGGATCTATTTTGTTCATCAGATTCTTTTGATCATTAGCTGCTTCTTAAAGAAGACCCTTCAACTTTTGCAGTAGTGCTGGTCTGGTAGTGATGAACTCCTTTAGCTTTTCCTTGTCTGAGAAGCTCTTTATCTGACCTTCAATTCTAAATGATAGCTTTGCTGGGTAGAGCAATCTTGGTTGTAGTTCCATGTTTTTCGTCACTTTGAATATTTCTTGCCACTCCCTTCTGGCTTGCAAAGTTTCTGTTGAGAAATCAGTCATATGGGTGCTCCCTTGTAGGTAACTAATTGCTTTTCTTTTGTTGCTTTTAAGATTCTCTCTTTGTCTTTAACCTTTGACATTTTAATTATGACGTGTCTTGCTGTGGGCCTCTTTGGGTTCCTCTTGTTTGGGACCCTCTGTGCTTCCTGGACTTGTACATCTATTTCTTTCCCCAGGTAGGGGAAGTTTTCTCTAATTATTTTTTCAAATAGGTTTTCAATTCCTTGGTCTGTTTCTTCCCCTTCTGGCACCCCATTAATATGAATATTGGGCCTCTTGAAGTTGTCCCAGAGGTTCCTTATGCTATCTTCATATTTCTGGATTCTTTTTTCTTTTTGCTCTTCTGGTTGGATGTTTTTTGTTTCCTCATGTTCCAAATTGCTGATTTGATTCTCAGCGTCCTCTACTCTACTGTTGATTACATGTAAATTATTCTTCACTTCAGTTTGTGTAGCGTTCATTTCAAATTGGTACTTTATTATGTTATCGATTTTCTCAGTTATTTTCTTAACAGTCTGCTTAAACATCCTTATAACCATTATTCTGAACTTGCTTGGATCTATTTCATTTAGTTCCTCTTCTAGAGATTTCTTCTGTTCTTTTCTATGAAACATGTTTCTTTGCCTCCAAATTTTGGCTGCTTCCAGGTGTTTGTTTCTATGTATTAGGTAGAGCTGCTATGTCTTCTGGAATTTTTAGAGTGGCTTTGTGTAGTAGGTGTCTTGTGGGGTCCAGTGGCTCAGCCTCCCCGGTCACCTGAGCTGGGCCTTCTAGGTGCTCCCCTGTGTGGGCTGTGTGCACTGTCCTGTTGTAGTTGAGCCTTGGTTGCTGTTGGCGTCCCTGGGAGGAACTGATCCCCAGGCCAATCAGCTGTGAGGACCAGCTGCAACTACAACCAAAGAGCTGCTGTGCTGGAGACACCCCTTATGGATCAGGATTTACTTCAGTGGAGATTTGGTGTTCACCAAATGGCCCCTTGAGTGTCACTCGTGGATGTGGTAGGGTTGTAATCCAGCGTGGTCGAGTCTGAGCACCAGGTGCACTGTCTCTGGGGCCTACTGGGAGGTGCAAAGTCAGCCTCTGCCAATGCCTTGCTCAGGGCCACCCAGCATGAGCTACTCAGCAAACCGTAGTTGGCTGCTACTTCTGCTGGGCTTGGTGGTGTCCAGGACAGTCCAAGCTATGAGCCAATGCAGGCTGCAACTAGGGCCAGGCCTGGGGCCGCTTATCAAGCTGTATGGGACCCGCTGCTGCTTGTTTGAGAGATTTCAGGAAAGTCCTGAGCATGAGGCTCGAGAGGCCACTTGCACAGAAAAGCCACTGGAAATGGCCTGGATGAGCTGCAGGTGGGGAGGGGCGGGGCCTCCGGGAATCACGGGGCGGGGCCAAAGGTGTGAGTCAGGCGCTGGGGATTCAAATATGGCGCCTGCCTGCCGGCTGTGTGCGGGGAGGACTCGCCAAAGGAGCCATGGCCTCCGCCAGCCCTTCTGCCTGGGAGGAAGCTGCCCCTCCACCTCTCTCCTGGATTCCAGGCAGGTTAGTTCCTCCCCAGGTCCTTTTAGTCTGCTGCCCGGCTCTGGGCTCAGAGGGAGCGCGGCGTCTGAGTGAGTCCGTGCGCGGGCCCTTTAAGAGGAGAGCCAGGGGCTCCCGCAGCCTCCGAGACCCTCAGCCACAGTCCCCGCTGGTTTCACAGCCCGGAGTTGTGGGGACCTCTCTTCCCGGCCCTGGAGCCCTGGGCGGGGGGCCTGCTATGGGGCTGGGACCCCTCCCTACTCTGGGAAACCTCTGCCCCCGAGATTCCCTCCCGGTTTCCACTATGACACTGGATGTGGGCCCATGGCCACGTCTCCAGGATTCAGCCCCGATCCACCCGCGTCTCCACCCCTCCTGCCATCTCAGTGCTTCTTCAGCTCCCTGGTTGTGGGGCTTCGGTTCAGCCAGATTCCAGGAGGCTCTGAGTGCTGGTGGTTCTGTATTTCAGTTGTAATTTTGATGTGGTTGCGGGAGGCGGGGGGTGCAGCTGTTACCTACGCCGCCAGCTTGTTTCTCTCCCTATTTTTCCCATCTCTTGACTTCTTATATAGTTTGTTAATTTTTTGTGGTGTAGAAATCTAAAGTTGTTATGTGGTCAAGTTAATCAATATGCAACTTCTGGGTTTTATTACTGTCTTCTAACCTCTCTTTTGGATCATGGGCTTGGTAGAAGGTCACATCTGCTGTTCTCTAGATCTCTTTGCTGTTCAGAAATGAGCTGAAGAGAATCAAGGGTTAGGAAGATATTTGAGTTCTTATGGTGACCCAGCCCAATTTAATAGGTTTTTAGGGCTTGCCACCAGGAGATAAAAGTAATAGAGTCAGAGAAAGGGAATCGTCATGTACATCTGCCATGGAAATGAAGTCCGTGTTCTCCTCTCTGGAGAAGGGCTGCTTGCTGGGACTGGCCAAGCCATAGGCCATGAAATTCAATACCTCACTTCGTTATTTTATTTTTTTAAATATATCTTTATTGATTTCAGAGAGAGGAAAGGAGAGGGAGTGAGAGAGATAGAAACATCAATGATGAGAGAACCATCGATCAAACCCACAACCCAGGGATGTGCCCTGACTAGGAATTGAACCCCAATCGTCTGGATCCCAGGTCAATGATCAACTGCTAAGCCACGCCAGGCTGGGCCTCACTTCCTTCTTCTTGGTGGTGTCTTTTCTTTGGGCAAATTACATAAAGTGGAATTTGGAATTCAAGAATAGTTGCATTTTTAAGGCCTTTGACACCTATTCATATACTGTCCGTGATTTGTAGAAATTGGTCCCAACAATTTATGAGAGTCCCCTTTCCTAGAGCTCTTATGAAAATGTTCAACCTCTTCCAATTTGTAGGTGAAATACATAATTCTATTTCTGGTATAATTTGTATTTATTTGGTTGCTAGTGAGGTTAAAATGTTTTGTTTGTTGTACTTAACAGAATGATGTGTACTTAAATCATTTTTTATTTTATGGGAGCTTATTATTGATTTATAAGTGTTCATTATAGAGTACGGTTATTCTTTAATTGTCATCTAGTCCACTGAATATTCAACCATCCAAGAGTTCTCCTGGATTTTGTTAATATATGGTATATAATATACTGATACTGAATTTTTACATATCATTTTACTATTTTGCTTCCTTACATGCCAATGCCTATATAAATATGTATTACTTCCTTTTAGCTTTTAGATAACAATATAACTCAAAATGACATTAATTGACTGTGGCAGATTGTCTTGAAATTTGTTTTAAAAAATAGTGTCATTACAAGTCTCTTTGTTACAGTTTTTATGGATGTTTTAGAAATTCTATCCTTCAAAACCTGTATTGTGGGTTAAGGACACAGCCTCTGTAGTGTTGCTTCAGGTGCTTGCCTTTATTAAGAACTCACTGAAACGAGACTGTCTTATTTTGAAGTCTGCTTCTTTAGTTACTTTCAAGATGAAATCTCTGCCACCTCATGCCCGCTCAATTACTTCAATTTATATAGAATTTTGAAGCTGGAAGATGCTTTGAAAGGAATTCTTCATGTCAGTGAGGGGATGCAATGCTCTCTTAAAGCAGATCATCGTGTTAGAAGTCTATAACACGGAATTGTGTATCTGTTTCACAAAATATCCCTTGATCAATTTTCAGTAATTTCCCTGGGTTCTTTTTGATGTTTGCTGCAAGATTCTAGGGGTCAGGTTGTCAAATACAACAGGAAGTGCTATTACTACCAATACGTAACGTGTATTATAACCTACACTGTGCCAGGTAGTGCTCCAGGTACTTTCAGTAGGTTGTCTTTTCATCCTCACAAAACTCTGCAAAGTGAGTCATATTATTTACCCCCTTTATAAATCAGGGAACTCAGGCACAGAGGGGGTAACCAAAGTGAATCCAAAAAATTGTATTTTTATGTAAAATCTCCAGGCTTGTTAATGTTGGCAACTAACTCAAATACATTTTAAATATTGTGTGAGTCAACAAAATGCAGGCCAATGACCAAATATCTGCACATTGAATGCAGCCCTTGGCTACCTTTGGTGACTTCAGACTTATAGGATTCCTTGTTCATTTACGTATTTCAGGGACTCTTGGATTTCCTCACCACTGCTGCCTTTTCTGGGTCGTTCTAGGGGCCATTTGTTATACTCTGGTACCTACATTAACTTGGGCTAGCTCAGTCATTCTCACATTTTTGCAAGTAATTTAAAAGGATCAATAGGTACATCTGGAGAGAGAGAGAGAGAGAGAGAGAGAGTGAGGGAGAGGGGGGAGAGAGAGTAGTGCTGTGGGCCATTTAAGTACACTGAAATAGAAAGACTTTTGAAGATGAGTTCAGGAAAATGAAAATAGTTCTGAGATGAATCAGGCAATCTTATAAAGAAGCCATTCCTTGCCTCTTATGCTCTTTAGAGGTTCTGTGAACCTACATACCGCAGTGCTCTGTCTCGTTAGTGAAGTGCATTATGTTGTTACAGGGTTATGTTATCTCTCATCTCCATCCTGTTGTCCTGTCCATAACCCCCTTTTAGAATTTGAAAACTCCTGGTTTGAGATTCATTTCCCAAGCTCTTTCTTGTGTGACAGCGGTCACACTTATGCTCTTTCCTTTTTAATTTTTTGCATATATATACATATACACATATATACATATATACATACCCACACACATATATATTTATATAGTTGATGGTGCCAGTCTTCACATTTCAACTGCACTTTAATTGGGATATTTTCACTTGAATCCTTAAGCTTGTCAGTTTTACACCATCTTGCTCACAACATCCAGCAGAGAAATCAGTCCCATCAGTTCTCTCCGAGTTGACAGGGTTGAAATGCTCTACAGGCTAAGGGATGCTTTTATTCTAGAAATAGAGAAAAACTTCATGAACGGAAGGGCTGGTGTGTGACCTGCAAAACCAAAAATGAGATTGACTAAACTGGGACATGTCTGCCTCTTCCTGTTGCACTGAAATAGAATGAATTCAGCTGACCCCATTTGTAGTCTGGTGTTCGAGTGCTCCTGTGATGAGTTGCATAATGACAGGGAGTGAAATCTAAACAATTGCCAGTGTTTAAAATTTGTATATTTATGGAATTCCTCTAAGATATAACTGATGTTGCATTATAATTTTCTAAAAGAGATCATGATTGAGAATTTATTCTTTTTGTAGTTAATAAACCTTGCCCCTCAATTTTTATAAGATCCCTTTGACTCATATACAATGCTAAGCAACCAGATATATAATTAAAAATGCATTTTCTGTATTTTCTAAACTTTCCATTTATACTTGACTTAAAAAAAAAAAAAAATACTTTTAAGGCCAAAGGAAAAGATTTGGGGGCAAAGTAAAACAGAAAGTTGTTGAAGTAGCCTTGCCTATTATCATCTACAGGACTCTGCAAATAGCCAAATGATGATTTGCCATGAGCTAAGAATGATTTTTTACAGTTTTTAAATAGTTAGAAAACCCCCCAAAAAGAATATTTTGTGATATGTAAAAAATATATAAAATTTAAGTTGCAGTATCCATGAAGTTTTATTGGATTTACGTGTAGTCTATGGCTGCTATCATGTTATAATGACTGAGTTCAGTAGTTGCAAAAGTAACCATATGGCTAAGTCTAAAATATTTACTATCTGGCCCTTTTAAAAAAAAAGGCTTACTGACCTCTAAATTACAGTAATAGTTTCTTACTATAATATTTTATTCTGAATCTAGAAAAATCAATGTATTTTTTGGATTGCCAACTCACTCTTCTGGTTCAACTAGCAGTTTTTTCCAACAAATCATTAATCTACATATATTTGCTCTGCAAAAACTTTTTTTCAGTCTTGTCTTAACTTTAAGTCAAGTCCCTTATCCCTATTTCTGACTATATTTTTGCAGAAAAAATCTTGAAGCTACACCCAGCCTTCAGCAAAGTGCCAACTGAGATTGGCCTTAGGAAATACTCTCCAGCAATTCTCAATACTCTCTTATTGAGCCTCACCATCACCTGATAGAATCTACCTGAATTGCCAACTTGCTGTCTAGCAATTATAAACATCATTTATGGTGATGTAGAACGTAAATTCCATACGCCTTACATTAGCCTGCAATGCCTTTCACAATCTTGCCCCAGCCTATCTCACCTCCTGTTTATGTACCCTTTACTTTTGCCACAGGAAACCTCTCCTTCTTCTGTAATGTGCCTTGCCTAATTTCCATTTATTTGCTCTACCTGAACCTTCTCACTCACCATTATGACCTCTGTTTTGAATCTACTCGATATTTGAGGAAACATCACTGTATGGTTCAAATCATACATGATTATGATTCATTTAATTTCAGTGATTTAAAAATTTCATGTCTTCAAGGTCAGATACTGGTGAAGAGTTTTAATATCTTTTTATTCCTCATTAAATAACTGCTCGAACCATACTTAGCTATTACCCCCATGTTCTTGGTCTTCCGTCTAGGGGTATAAAATGGAACAATTGTAGATCTAGATCCGATTTAGCTTATGTCTGTGTCATAGAATGGAGTGTATACTGTGAAATAGAGAATTACAGGCTCTCAAATTCATCAATGGGAGATAGTGTCCTGGATTCTTATTTTAGGGACTAAAAGGGCAGGGGTTGTAGCTATGGATGAAATTATCTTCCTTGAAGGCTAATCCCATTAATTCCTACCTGGAGGCAATGTTTTAAGTGAATCCTTAAACTAAGAGAGGGAGATTAGCCAAGGAGGGCCTGGAAAATGAAACTTTAGGCAGGAAAATTTAGTTGTATTAGTCTTCCTTCCTCAGTGCAAGCATGCAAACATCTCATGGGGGAAAAATGGGTGTAGTAATAGTTGACATGCACTGTTTTAAAATAATGGCCATTAATTATTAATATTTATTCTAATAAGAATAAAATAATTATATGGCTGGGTGGCTTGGGATTTTCTTTAAAATTTCCCAAAGCAATCTGGCAAGTTCTACTCATATTTTAAGTTCAGCTTTTATTATGCTCGCTAAGTCTACCAGGCAGAATTAATCACTTATCTTTTCTGCTCCACAGAATTGTTTATAGTTCTTAGTGTGTTTATTATACTTTATATTTCTGTCTCCTCAAAAGAACCATGAGCTTCTAGAAGAATATATGGTATACATCTTCAAACAAAAGGGCCCCACAAAAAATGTTAACCATGATTAGCTTGGTTTAATGAGATTATTTGTGATCTTTTAAAAAAATTATTTTTATTTACATTTTTTATTTTTTTCCTAGTATTTTGTCATTTTTCAGCAAGTACGTATTTTTGGCAGTTATTGTCCTAGGCATTAGGTAATATGTAGGGAACAAAATAGAGCAATATTCCTGTCGCCACGGAGCTTATATTCTTATTAGAGGAGTCATACCAAAAAAATATAAAGTAGAAAAAAAAAGGGGAGAAGGAAAAATGAGTAAGAGGAAGAGAGAAGAGAGAGGAAGACAAAGTAGTAAGAGTAATACTAAGGTGCAATCAGTAAGGGCTGAAGCTCATTTGGAGGTAAAAGCAAGACAAAGGATGGTTCTAATGGGGAAAATCTTGCTAAATAGGGAAGAATATATGGGAGATGTGAGCATATTTGTAGGCCAGGGTTGTCATAAGGATCCTTTCTAGTAGCGAAGGGTTCTTTTCAGAAAAAAATGCCCTGGAAACCTCACACCCAAGACGTGTAAAGCCTGTCTGCTGTTGTGGACAGTGGTAATGGACAGGGGTTAGATGGAGCCCTAACCCCCCAGTTTCCTCCTGACATCTCCACTAACTGCATTTGCCCTACAGAAACTTCAGGAAGACCATTTTTGTAGATTCACCAGAGAAGGTGGTAGAATATATTTTAAATATATATATAAATATATATATATATGGTAGACTATATTTTAAATATATATATATGTAGTATGAAAGAAGGGATAATTCATGGATCAAGTTCTTGATAGAGATAGGCTAGGATGTTAAGAACACAACTCTGACAAGGAGACAGGACATAGTTCTTTGGCAGAAGAAATGAATATGACAAAGGGGTCAGTCTGCAGAAATGTTAGGATAATAGCAATGATGGATTGGAGTAGTTTTAGGCCTGTTCCTTAGCCTTTAGAATTATCACCAAAACCACCACCAATCATCATCATCATCATCATCTTTAAAATGAGGAATTGCCTTTTATAAATATTATGTAAAATGAGAATAAATGATGTTTAGAAAATTTTATGTTTATTGGTCCAGAACAATGTGACATAATAAAACTAATGTGCTTGCTTGGAAAGGCAGTTTCAAGACTTGGTCCTTAGTCCTGCCTTCCAGCCAGATCACCGCACTGTGCCACTCCCTCCTGCTTAGTAGTCAAAGGGAGTGGGAACAGAAGTCACATTCAATGGCTTCATTTTTCTCAGGGAAGTTGAAGGTTGGCTCCCAGTTAAGATATGTGAGTTTGACAAAAGCAATAAGCTATGTAGAGAGGCAATGAAAGGCATCACCTAAATCGAGTGAATTTGAATAATGCAGTTCACAAGTATTCTCCACTCTTACTATTACATGCAGCTACTTTTTAAACTCATTTTCTTGCTTATCAATAGTCATAAGTAATCATCTTTGCTACTCTCCTTTAAATTTACTCAGTCTCAAAATTCTAACTTAACTTTCATCTTGAGCTATTGCTGTTATTATTATTATTTGTGCTGTTTTTATTTGTATATATGTACTATTAACTTACAACAGTAGCAAAAGTATACAGGATTCAGCCACCTAGATAAATAAAATACCACAATTCTGGTGAAGGAAAATTTCAAATACAGGGTGCAGATAACGAGACTCCTTTAATATGCTTTGAAGTCAACAGTTGAATGTGACAAAGGATTTAAAGTTCTAGGTCGGTTATTGCCGTTCACACTGATTCTGTGCTGGGATCAGCATGATAATAAACTATTACCTGTGTGTTTAAGGAAGGCAATTGTTCAATCTAATGATTGCTTTAGGGAAAGGTAGGATGACAATTCTCAGGTGAAATTGATGCTTGTACTTTGATGCAGGTCTGGAACTAGAAATTTAGTGCTTGTGACAGCTCCTTCACTGGAGAACACTGCTTATTAGCCCTCAAGTAAGAAAGTCGTTGAAAGGACCAGGTAACACTCGAGTTCTATTTTTTTATTCAGTGAGAGGTAGAATTCAATGGTGTCCGACTGGGGAGAGGATAATGCGACTTAGCCAACTCTAAAAACAAAAACAAAACAACAAAAACAGTGAAGCCTGAAAAAAGAAGCCAATTATATATAACAGTAAGGTTTATTTCTATAAAATCCCTTCGTATTTAGAGTTAGACGTGAGCATTTCTTAGCACCCTTCTCGTTCCTGGCGAGGCATCCTTTCTTCTGTGGCCCAGAGCGGGAATCCCTCACTGAGGTGCCATCCTTTATTTTATTTATTTATTTTTTAATATATCTTTATTGATTTCAGAGAGAGGAAAGGAGAGGGAGGGAGAGTCAGAAACATCAATGATGAGAGAGTCATTGATCAAGCCCAACCCGGGCATGTGCCCTGACTGGGAATCGAACCCCGATCGCCTGGATCCCTGGTCGAAGCTCAACCGCTGAGCCACGCCCGGCTGGGCGAGATGCTGTCCTTTAGACCTGCCTTTAACAGGAAGCTTCTAGACCAACTCTGCCTCCTTGGTTATCACCAGATTTTATCTCTCATCAGATGTCATTCAGGGTGTTAAGGGCTGAACTGTGTCTCCCCTCCCCCCCGCATTCATATGCTGAAGTCCTGATCCTCAGCACCTCAGAATGTGACCTTATTTGGAAACAGGGTCCTTGCAGATCTTGCAGATAATCAAGTTAAGATCATGATCTGGCCCATGTGGTTCAGCTGGTTGGAGCTTTGTCCTGTACACCAAAATGTGGCCAGTTTGATTACGGTTGGGGCACACATCCAGGTTTCGGGTTTAATCCCCAATTAGGGCGTGAGCGGGAGGCCAGCTGATTGATATTTCTCTCTCTCTCTCTCTCTGCCTCTAGTCCTCTCTCCATGATCAATTTTTTTTTAAAAAGCTGTAAAAAAAAAGGACATATGGAATAAGAAAGAGGTCTCAGAAATTAAAAAATATGGTAGCAAAAATACAACAAAATTAATAGAGAACATTGAAGACATTTTTCAGAAAGTAGGAACAATGGAAAAAGTAGGAACAAAAGAGATGGAAAATAGAAGTGAATATATTTTTAAAAATCAGAGGATCAATCCAGGATGTCTAATACTTGATAGGTAGAGGCTCCAGACAGGGAAATCAATGTAAATTGGAGAGGAGAGATCAAACAATACTTGCAAGTTTTCCAGGTCTATAATATAACTTTCTGATTGAAGGGTCTACCTAACTCATACTCAAACTGTCAGTCAAATGTGAAAATAGAACAAAGATTTTTTTATACATGCAGGGTTTCAAAAAGTTACCTTCTATATATATATTTTTAGGAAGTTTCTGGAGGAAGTACTCCACCAAAATGAGAGTAAACAATACAAGAGAAAGACTTGGGATCCAGAGGACAGAGAAATCTGACAAAGGAAATGGGAAAGGGAATTCCAAGCACGAAGGTGAAGGGGAATGCCGATTCTGCAGCTGGACAAGTCGAGGTCAGAGCAGGAGGGCCCAGGGCTACCTGAGAGAAGTCTCTACGAAAGACCAGAATGAACTGGTGGACTATCTGATGTGTTTGCACTGAGATGAATTTGAAAGTTTGTTAGAAGATTAAAAAACAAAAAACAAAAAAACAAATTAGTGATGAAAACATAGAAAACTAAGCAAGCAACCAAAAACTGAAATCAAGTATAAACTCTAGAAAAAAGTAAATGTTAGAAAATAAAGGAAATATAATCATGTACACTATATGGATTAGCTATAACCATATATATATATATATATATATATATATATATATATATAACCAGAATTTTTTAAAAAATGGACACTGACTTAATAAAATTTATGATATAACCACATAAGCCTGCTATTTAGAAATGGGAAGTGAAAAAATAATAATATAGTTTAAAATGATTGTCTTTTGGACATGGAAATAATTGGTGAGATGGGATAGGACAGGGCACTGTTTTTTGTTGTAAACCTTACAGTAGTATTTGAGTTTTAAAATATATACAGCATGATTTTGAGGAAGGAAGGAGGGAAGAAGGAAAGGAGGAAGGCAGGACGGAGGGAGAGGAAATCTCTCTTAGTAAATTTCCAGGATTCAATACATTATTAAGTATAGTCATCACGCTGTACATCAGTCATCCTACATAAATGCAACTTTGCCAACATCTCCCCCTTTCCCCACCTCCCTGCCCCAGTAACCAAAAGCATCTGGCTTTTTTAGTTTTCACACATGAGATATGTAGTATTTGTCCTTCTATGTCTTGATTATTTCATTCAGCATAATGTCCTCCAGGTTCATCCATGTTGTTGCAAATGGCAGAATCTCTGTTTTAAAAGCTGAATAATATTCCATCATTTATATACCCCACAAATATATATAATCACAATTTCTTTATCCATTTATCCATTGATGGACACTTAGGTTGTTTCTTTAGCTTGGTTATTACTAATAATGCAGCACAGAGCATGATAGTGCAGATGTCTCTGCAAGACACTGATTTCATTTCCTTTGGGCATCTACCCGGAAGAGGGATAGCTGGACCATATTTTTAGTTTGAGGAACCCCCATATTGTTTTCCATAGAGGCTGCACCAGTTTACATTCCCAGCAACAGTGCGCATCCTCACCAACACCTGCTTTTATTATTTATTTATTTATTATTTATTTAAATAGCTATCCTTTGGATACTTTAACTATCTGGAAGCCTAGCTGATAATTAGTCAAGCTTTGCCTTTTAAATTGCAATTTTTTGAAACTGTGTATAAAAGAAAGAAGTATGTTTTAATTCTTTCTTTGAAATAAGTTAGCAAAAGCTGAGGTTACCTCTAAGCCATTGACCTCATGGTTGCATTCGAAACACAGCTCAATTCAGTCAATCATTTGTATTTTTTTAAGAAACAAAACCATATGTCTAGAAATTTGTAAATAGTAAAAAACTGATTTTTTCTTTTTAAAAATCAGAGCTATGTCACACATAATATGTATAAGTATATTTTTCAAACATTTTCCTTCTCAGTCATCCTTTCCTTTGTTCTATCACTGCTAGAAATGTTAAGCCAACTGGAGAAAATCTCTTGGTTGCTTCCAGTATTTTTCTCCCTCTCCTCTTTCTCCAGGATGAGCCCCATGGTTCTGAGAGATGGTGATAGTGATGGGCCCATGGGACATGTGTTTTGGGATTGTTACTATGTTAGTACTACACATCAGTTTCCTGAATAAACTTTTCTGGCCAAATCAAGTGGAAATAATACTTAGAGGAGCATTAAAATAGAAGACATTTTGTGATCTCTGGGCTCATCACGTTAATCAAAAGGAAGTCACTGAATTGAGACAAACTTTTTTTAATTGGAAAGGTCTCAGAAATCAGCCATAACAAATTCTCAAATGGAAAAACTAAAGATCAGCAAAATTGAAAAACTTAACTAGATAAATGCACTGGTGATTGTTTTATCCATCCTGATTATAATTGTAAAATATCTGCCATAAATAGGGTGTAATTTTTGGTAACTTGCATAATTGCACATGTTTACTGCTGACAGTGTCTTTATTTAGATTTTATGAGCTCTTTATAATTCTTAATGACTCTTCCTGAAACAACATTTTCTTTGTGAATGAGGAGTTTATCACTTCACAAGGATAACATTTTTGCAAAGAATACTTTGTGTTATAACAGTCTCCTTCCTGTGATAGATAAAGGTCAAGCGCAGGCACTTTCTGTTGCTATCATGGACGTTATTTGGGGGGGGCCATTACAGGGAAAGAGAAAGGTCAGGCTGGAACTGAGCCGGCATGCACTTTATGCAGAAGGAAAATGTCAGAGCCAGACAGGACAGTGGAATTTATGCCCGTGTTGTCGGGGTGACCCCATCACTCTTGAATGGTACTACAAATTGATAATGAGGACACCGCTATATCTAATTAATTAATGCCAATTTCTCAGCATACACCATGTGTGACATGTTCAATTTATGACGTTAACCTTCCCAGAGTTGAGTTTAAATTTAGTGATAGCTGCTTCTACCTTCTCACGATCAGGATGAAGTACTGTGTCTGAACTGACCTTCAGAATTCTGGAGGAAAGAAAGATGCGAAATTGATGTGCTTTTTTCAAATTAACCTATAATCATAGAAAAGGTACTTCTCTTTTTCATCTCCTCAGTTTTCCATATTGCTCTCTTCATATCATAGAGATTTCGAATAATAAACAGTGTGTCCTAAAATAGTATTTCATATACTATTAAAATACAAAGTTGTTATTATTAAGGAAAAAGTTTCCCAGAATCACTGTAAATAGAATCAAAGAATCCTAATTGTTAAGGAACCCAAACTGCTTGGACAATTTTCTCTGATAGCAAGCAACCCCAGATAGATTACCACGTGGACTGTTCTAAGGCTCTCGGAGGAGAGAGATTGTGTTAATTTCTGCAGAAGCTCCTTTTTAAATGTTATAATGGTTATGAACAGAGCTCCATTATTTCTGGTGTAAATATCTTTCAAACACAGTTTAGATGCATTTCCCACCTTATAAAGCCCTCACAGTAAGGAAAAGCTGGAAAGTACCCTTTATATAAAAACTTTCTACTTTTTAAAGTAGTTGTCATCCCATTACCTTCATTTCTGCAGACTAAATAACCCCAAATGATTTATCTGTTCTTAATAGGCTTTATTACCATCCCATCTATAATTTTGGCCTGCCTTTTTCAGGGTCTTTTCAAGTTCTCCATATTCCTCTTAAGTTACAGAGATCAACAGCAAGCCTCCACAAGTACAGGGAAATGGTTGCCTGTTCTCATCTGGACAGCTCCTCTAAGGATGAGTTTTTAAAGAACCGAGAGGTGACTCATAATAAACTCATGGTCTTTTATTAGTTTCCACTTTTAAAAATTGTGATCCTGATGTCTAGCCTTCAATTTCCACAGTTCGGGTAGTACTTAGTTTAGAACTCAAAGGATTGGGGATACACGGTAAAATCAACCTCTTTTCTGGCCTGACATTAATGATAGTTTGCACCCCAATCGGGGAACTGCCAAATCTCTTTATTCTGTTTTGATGGCACTAGCCTTGTTAAGAACATGAAATGTTTAAATACTTCAGGAACAGGAGAGCTTTTTGTCAGCAACTTGACATTTCTATATAGATATCTTCTCAATCTATAGAAGTCAGTGGTTACATTTATGAAAAATTCTGATCTGAAACTTATCACACTTCAGATATTTATCAATAATTTGTACATTAGCACATTTATGGCAACATACATATGTTTCTTGTGTATCCTCAGTGTGCTAGGCAGTGTGTAGAAGGGAAGCATAGCTCTGGTCTCCTATCACTTTGCAACATTGCAGCATGTCATAAGTAGAACATGTGTTTGTATAAATATGGTCACATGTATTATAATATGTAAATACTATAATTCTCCTTCTCTATTCTGGTATTTTTTCTTCTTCTTTTTTTCTTTTTAAGTAAACCCAGGTAGGCAGAACATTGTCAGACACATATATCTAAATGTGAGACAGTCTTTGCAGACTCATACTTTTCTGCAATGAGCCAGAGTTTAAGAAAGATTTTTAATGAAGGAGAAATGATGGTTTAACAGATGGCAGATGGAAACTTGTTCTACGTTTTTGAAATAGCATAAACTGTCCTATAAAGCGTCTATAGAAGGAGAGAGACAGAAGGGGGAATGGGTGGTATTGCTCGAGCAGTGTGCTGCTAACAGGTGGGGAAAATGCTGGAGATGATGGAGGTAGGCGGGCTGGGGAGAGTGACATGGACGCCCAGACTTTTTGGCAATGCAGGATGGAGCACCACTGAAAGCCTTTGAAAAGGAAGCTGTTTTTTTGCAGCAGCAAAGGAAGAAGAACTAGCTATTTGCTAAGTGAGAAAAGATAGACTACAGATAGTAAAGAGAAGGCTTAGCGTATGGTGAACATTTAACCCAATTAGAAAGCACGCCAGCGACCCTGTCTAACTTTTCATTGTCAGTTTCCCCACCTGAGAGCAGGCCTCTGACTAAGGGTAACCAGAAGCGAGTTTAACTGAAGAATCTCTACTTTTTCAAAACACACACACCCATCAGCATTCCAACACACGCATGCTACAACTACACAGTACTGTGCCACTTACAATGAGGAACAGAATAGCGATGGTCTCAGTCCCGTGGAGCTTGTAGTTTGAGGAAGAACAACAAAAAGTAAGCAAACAAGTGAGTATCTTACAAGTTGTTCGAGATGCTAGGAAGGGGAAATAGCAATGTTCAGCCAGAGAGACCACTGGGAAAGGTAAGGGGGGAGAGAAAAGTACTTCAGATGGCATCATGTTAGTGGAAGCTTCCCCGAACAGGTGATATTGGAGGTTAGACATGAAATCAGAGAAATCGGCAGTCAGGGGAAAGAACTTTTCAGGTAGAAGGAGTGATGTTTGTGATGATCTTATGGTAGAAAGCTTTGTGTGTCTGAGAAGTTAAAGGCCAGTGCAACTGAAGTGTGAGTCACAAGGAGAAAAGCAGTGGGAGTTGAGACTGGGTTTCGTAGGCTGTATTCATTTATTTCATTTTATTCTATGTGAAATGAGAAATCATTGAGGGTTTTTTAACACAGTGCACAGTGTCACAAGGTGAGATTTGTATTTTTATAAGATTGTTTTGGCTTTTGTATTGAAAATGTATGGAGCCAAATAGGCAGGATTATAATTAGATATACTAATTGAGGCAAGAGGTGATGGTGAATTTCATTATAGCTGCGGCAGCTGAGATAAAGAGAAGTGAATGCAATCAAGGTAATTTTGTAGTTGAGTTGATAGGACTTGGAAGTAGATTAGGTGAGCGATGAGAAAAAAGGAGGAATAGAAAACAATCCTGAGGTTTGCCCTGGCCCGGTGACCCGGCTGGCTGCAGCATTGTCTGTACACCAGAAGGTAGTGGGTTTGATTCCCAGTCAGGACGCATACCCAGGCTGCGGGTTTCATCCCATCTGTGAAGATGTGAAAGACACACAGGAATAAAGTTGGGAGGCTGAGAATTAGAGGCACTCCTCTTTATTTTTTTCAATTAAAGTTGGCATACAATATTATATTAGTTTCAGGTGTACAGTATAATAGTTAGACATTTCTATAACTTATGAAGCGATCAGCCCGCTAAGACTAATATCCCCTTGACACCATACATAGTTATTATACTATTATTGACTATATTCCCTATGCTTTCCCTCACATCCCCGTGACTATTTTGTAACTGAGAAGCACTGTGTTTTAGATGTATGAAATTTGAGATGCCCATAAGGTGTTCAATTGGAAATTTCAAATAGCTGCTTAATCTGTGAGTCTGGAGTTCAGAGGAAATGTCTGAATTACAGGTACACATTTAGAAGTTATCAACATACACATAGTATATGAAATATTTATATAGACATACATAATATAGTACACACCTATTCTGTAGATGTAAAATATCCAGGATACAAAAGCAAATATGTTTTACCATAACATTAAATTTGCCATCTTTGACATCTCAGAGCATATAAACTTTAGATTTTACTCAGAATGGGCTTTAGTACCGAGCTCCATTTCACTTAAGAGTTTTGTGTAAATTTCAGGATATACTTGAAGGCAGCTGGCTTAACGGGTTTTGAAGATGACGTTCTGCCAGACAAAAGGTGAAAGAAGCCATTTAGAATTCTCCAGTGCAACACTTTATCCCTCAGCAGTTTTGCATTGGCTACCTTGCCTCTGCAGTTGGGCCCAAAGGATTTGTTTTTTACCCCTTTCACAGATGGTTGAGGACATCTGTATTGAGTCACCAATTAGGATCACAGCATTCTTCTTCTTGCCTTTGGCTATAATAATAATAATCACAATTAGCATTTTGGAGTAATCTTTTATATCTTCAAATTGTTTTTAAAACACTAATTATTCCTAAGTACACTCCTGTGTAAAAGGAAATTATTTTATGGATGTAAGAATGGAAGTGCAGGTAAATTGATACCATGATGACAGCTGTTGTTTATTCAAACAAATCTCTGAAATTGTTTGCTAGGGAAATTTCCTAGCAGGTGAGCACATTGCCTTTGCTTTTTAAAAAACAAAGTGACAAAGAATGAGTTGATGGTCCCAGGAAAGTTTAACTTCAGTTATCCTAGAGGCTGAGAGACTGAATTCTGGATAGCTGAACTACAGACTGTACAACTATATAGGCATACATCTATGTACATACAAACCTTTTATATATAAAGTCACACTCATATAGCTTTGTAGATAATAAATATAAACATTTAAACTTTATATTATGTCTATAACTACATATAACTATATATCTATTATATATAATTTTATATGTAAAACTAAAGGTTTGCCTCTTTATCAGACTTGGAATGTCAATCATTTTACATAAAATATTTTGAAAAATTCTTCTCATATTTTTAATCAGAACAAAGTTAATATAATTTAAATATTTTCTAGAAGATTTAGGATCATTATTATAAACATTATTATAAACATTATTATAAACATTCATGTACTGCCCCACAATAATGTGAGACCCACGTACAGAAGCAATGGAAGGTTTGTCTCCTGATGTCTCCACAAGAGGGCCACAGACAGCTGTATTCGTCTTTATCTGCTTTCAATGCTTCTTGCTCCCTGCTCCTGCCTTACTAACTCTTACTAATTTCTCCTTCATTTACTTATTTCTCATAAGTGTCATCAGACTAATCCAATGCCTAAGGAACTTTATATTGGGTAAAAATCCACAAATTTTAAAGACATGTAAGTGTGTGTTTTGCTACTTTTAAAATTTATTTGCGGTTTATTAATCTCCTTAGCTCTGTTTAGAGAAGTGTGTTATAATCAGAATAATATGAATTCATCGTATTACTCACTTTTCCTCTATAGAATGACTCTAGATTCCTCTATGTAGATTCCCAGTTGGACTGTCCTCATGGTACCACAACCTCAAGCTGAAATAGTAATATAAAAAACTGTCTGGAAATAATGAATTCCATAGATCCATTGATACAGCTAATTTAAAATTTTGCCATATGGATTTATTCCAGCAATGCAAATCTGATGTAATAGTTTTGTGGTTTTTTTAAAAATCAATAAATAGATCTCATCACATTACTACATTAAAGGATAAATTCTTATGATCATCTCAATAGCTGCAGATAAATACTTCCTAAATTTCAATACATATTCATGATTAAAATTCTCAGAAAACTAGGCCTAAAGGACAATTTTCTAAATATTATAAAGGCTATCTACTTAAAGCCTGACATTGGAAACAAGACAAAGATGTCCACTCTCATCACTGCTACTTAATATTTGTGTTAGAAGTGCAGTAAATAAATAAAAAAAAAAGGCATAATGATTAGAAAAGGAAGAAGAAAAAGTGTCATTATTTACAGTGAAATGATTACATTCATAGAAAATCTAAAAACAACTGCAAAGTATATTAAAAATAATGAAATAGATAAGGTTGCTGGATAAAAGGTCAATATACAAAAACAATTGTATTTGCATTTACAAGAAACAATTAAAAATGAAAAGCAATGTCATTTGTAACAGCACTAAAAATTATATAGATAAAAATAAATCTAGCATAAGTGCACCAAACACTGGAGAATATTCCTGAGAGTAATTAAGAAAGGCCAAATAAATGTAATGATTTACCATGTTCATGGATTGGAGAAGTTAATATTGGTAAATGTCGGCTCTTCATTAACTGATCTGTATATCCAATTCAATCACAATCCTAATGAATTTTTTCATAAAAACTGAAAAGCTGATTCTAAAATTAAAGTGGAAATTTAAAGGACCTAGAATAGGATGGCCACTCTTTCCAAGGAATAAAAGTAGAAAACACACTAACATATTTTCTTTGTCCAGAAGAAACAAAACTGGAAACATACTAACACTAATATATTAGTTATCTATATCAAGGTAATTAACTGTAGGTAACTACTATATCAAGACTTATAGTAGTTACCTTTCAGGTGATATTGACTGATAGGGGCCACAAAGATGTGGGAAACATAGTACAGTTTACCCTTGAACAACATGGGTTTGAACTATGTGGGTTCACTTATCTTCAAAATTTTTTCAAAAAAATACAGTGCTGCCCCAGCTGGTTTTGCTCAGTGGTTAGAGTGTCAGTCCTTGGACTGAAAGGTCTGGGTTCAATTCCAGCCAAAGGAAGGTACCTGGGTTGCAGGCTCGGCCCTGGCCCTGGTTGGGGCTTGTGTGGGAGGCAACCAATCCATGTGCCTCTCTTGTGCCCATGTTTCTCTCTCTCTCTCTCTCTCTCCCTTCCATTCTTTCTGAAAAGCAATGGAAAAAAAAAACAAAACATACAGTGTTGTAAAATATATTTTCTCTTTCTTATAATTTGCTTAATAACATTTTCCTTTCTCTAGCTAACTGTATTTTAAAAATATAGTATATAATACCTATAATACACAAAATAAGTGTTAACTGTTTATTTTATCAGTAAGGCTTCCAGTCAACAGTAGGCTATTAGTAGTTAAGTTTTGGGGGAGTCAAAAGTTACAAGTGGGCCCTGGCCGGTGTGGCTTATTTGGTTGGGCATCTGCCCATGCACTGAAAGGTTGCCAGTTCCATTCCCTTTCAGGGCACATGCCGAGGTTTCCAGCTCAACCCCCAGTAGGCAGCTGATTGATGTTTGCTCTCACAGCAGTTTCTCTCCCTCTCTCCCTTTCCCTTCCTCTCTCTCTCAAGCTCAATAAAAAAATCTTAAAAAAAAAAAAGTTGTATGTGGATTTTTGACCGCATGGGGGTAAGTGCCCCTAAGCCTCACTTTGTTCAAGGGTCAACTATATATTTTTATCTCTGTGATAGTTACATAGGTATATACATACAAAAATTAATCAAGCTAAACACTTAACATTTGGCTATTTTCATGTATATAAACTATATCTCAATTTGAAAATAGAATCAAATTGGTCTTTGGGAAGCCTCTATAATCTGGAACGTGGATTCTGTGAAAGAGGAGCTCACAGACAAAATTATAGAGCATGCAGCTGTAATCCACCATCAGAAGATGAAGAATGTGCTTCCAAAGAACAGGAAATAATAGATCAATATGAAAATAATGTTAAAATAACTGTTTAAAATCAAAACGATTGATTAAAGATGTATCAAAGAGATAAATGAAGGAATAGAATACATAAACCATGATAAAATGTTTTATGTATGTATGTTTGTGTCTATCATCTATCATCTATCTATCTATCTATCTATCTATCTATCTATCTATCTATCTATCTATCTACCTACCTACCTACCTACCTATCATCTATCATCATCTGTCATCTATCTACCTCTTTCCCTTCCTCCCCTCCTTAAGGTCTATTGAAACCTAAACTCTGTTTTGTTCCTTCATCCCACTAAATTGCCTACATAAACCATTAAACAGATTAAAGAAGTTATTTCAATTCCTATTTTCCTATTGAAGTATTTAGAGTTAGATTTTAGTGAAAGAATTAGTAAATATAGATTAGAATGCTGAGTATTTGTTATTAAGTCTAAAAAAAGTGTATTTTGCTTATAATCTTTTTTTTATTGATGAGAGAGAGTGAGCGAGCTCAACATTATCAATTTGTTGTTCCACATTTTTTGCCTTTATTAGTTGATTCTTGTATGCGCCCTGACCTGGGTTTGAACCCACAACATTGGAGTATTGGGACAATGCTCTAACTAACTGAGCTACCCTGCCTGGGCCACTTTATATTCATTTTTAAAATTCTTTACTTATATTATCATATAATACAATGTAGCTTATAAAATCAAAAGAATCCATAAAGTGCAAATATTTCTGTAGACATTATGTGTCAAGGTATCTTAGTATTGGCCATGATGCAAACTAATGAAACAAGACCACTGAATATTTAAAAATAGAAATAGAGCCTGAAAATTATAAAATTAGCTTCTTTTTTTCTTTCTTTTTTTTAATCTTTATTGAGTTCAGAGAGAGGAACGGAGAGGGAGAGAGAGAGATAGAAACATCAATGATGAGAGGGTCATTGATCAAGCCCGCAACCCGGGCATGTGCCCTGACCGGGAATCGAACCCCGATTGCCTGGATCCCAGGTCGAAGCTCAACCACTGAGCCACGCCCGGCCGGACTTCTTTTTTTCTTAAGCCATAACCTTTTGGTGCAGGCTGACAACTGCAAGTTGATTTTATAATTCTGTCAGTTGAAACAAATATTAATCTTTTCCCACAAAAAATAAAATAATAATATAACGGACAAAAGCTATAAACATGGTCAATAACAGCATTTTTCCACTTCTGATACCTACACTCCAAAATATGTCACCTATTTCAGTGTTCTAATGCAGTAGGTGTGAATAGGTGTAACCTGAGCCGTACAAAGAAAGGTTGTGGAGTTAGCACCATTTAGTTGTTCTGAAGGAACTGAAATAAAATGTTTACAAGATTCTAAGAGCTTATTGTTTTTACACCAGTGTGCTGGAGGCTGCATTTTGGGCCATAACAGTCCAGTAAAGTAGCTATAAAAATGAGTCAAGATGCAAATATTGGCCTTATACCCAGAAAATAAATCACTTGAAAGGCTCAGCAGGATAATATCTGACAATTCAAAGAACTTGTCAGGATGGATTTCTGTCTTATGGTGCCGACAAACCATAAATTCAGACTAGAGACTGTATTTTGCCTTTTTGTTTGGAAATTGTTACTGAGGGAGATTTATGAAGAATATTTAAGCTAGATGAATTTTTTACATTAGTGACACATTTTATGATTTGAAAATATAGAGCATGGTTTAGTTGCTTTATTTTGTATCCTGAAGATTGTTGTGTTGGGTGGGTAAAGCTACTCTCAGATCCAGAACAATACAGTTAATCTGATGAGAGCTGACACCTATGCCATTATATTTCTTCCTTGACACTTTGTTTATGATTTATGTTAACTGCTCAGCAAGGCCAACTGTGGTACATTACAGTAGAGACAGCCAGGATTCACCCAGGGAGACTCAGAAGGCAGGAGTTTCCTAAGCTGGATGTATTCCTAAAGAATTTTATTCCTGGGGCTGGGAAAATTAGTCCTGTATTAGATGGAAGGAAGCAAAGTCCTTCTTGAATTAATAGTTGACATTGTCATATCTGGCTGTCTCATAATAACAAAAAGAGGATTAATTTTAATTTTTATACATTTTGGGAGCACAGTCAAGGTTGGATAACTATCTGTTGGGCAGGAAAGGGTATGTGTTTTGGATCTAAGACTTGGTTTTCAGACCGAGAGTGATACCCGATCAGGAGCCCTTCTATCCTCACTGCCCGCATTGTGCAACTACCCCTGAAAGCACACTGCTTTGTAATAATAACAACAGCTATTATTTGCTGAGTGTTGGGAAACTGTCTTAGCCTAGGTGATTAAATGAAGTTAATCATTGTGGACTTGTTTCAGTTGCAGTTGTTTTTGTTGGTTTGTTTGTTTTGTTTTTGCATATATTTATAAAACTATAAAACATTTATATTTATGTTGCAAGTTCATATAAAATCATGTCTTTAAAAAACGTGCAGTACTTGTGCTACATTGATGCACAATGTAGGTAATTTGGTCTTTCTGCTCCAGTGCAGGCCAGGGCAGTGTTATGTTCGAAACTGGTGTCACTTACTATTAGTTTTGTAATCTTGGGCCGCTCACTACTTCTCTGAGCCTCAATATCTTCATTCACAGAATAATGATAATGATTGGGCCTACTCTGTTGGGTTGTTGTGACACACTTAGTAAGTGCATTACAAGGAATAATACTCAGCAATAGGCAGCTGCTAAAATTCTTCTTATTTTTAAAAGGTTAGCAAGGTTTTATTTTCAGTTTCCAGAGGTTGGGGGCCATATTTATAGAGAATATCTTGGAAAAATTCCCAATATTGCACAATGTGTCTGAAGGCTTCTGATAAATGCTGTTCGATCGCATGATTATAAATGATTAGGTGAGAAGGATTCAGAATTTAGGTGCTTTCTGCTACTGCAGATAAATAAGTCAGTAGAATATAAAGTGGTAATAAATTCAAAGATTCAATGGCATAATTTAGTGGCCTTTCAATGATCTGCTAATTGCTATGATGATGGTGTTGTGTTACCTTAACCAAATTTAAGTGGGAAATTAAGTTCCTGTGATTATCAACATCCTATTGCTTAGTGTCAAAAGGGCACTTTGTGTTTGGTAGGAGTGGGTTTCTCATAAGAGACCGGATAGCTTAGCACAGGTAGGAACTGTCACTTTCATGGAAACAACAGAGACCCTCTATTGATCATGGAATATGTCAGCACTATTCACAGATATTTTTACTCCTATGTTTCCTTTGCAACATCTACTCTTTACAAATATATACACAATAAACACTTCTCAAATAAGAAAAGAAAAAACCCAGATCATCAGGATAGCATGGAAGGGAATGTCCCGATAGTATACAGCATGGCTCAGAGATAGTGAGGGTTTGGTTCCAGATCCTGGCAATAAAACAACTATCACAATAAAGTGAGTCATACAAAATTTTTAGTTTCCTAGTGCATATAATTGTTATGTTTACACTTTACTGGAGCCTATTAAGTGTACAATAGCATTATGTCTAAAAAATAATTTACATATCTTAATTTAAAATACTTCATTGTTGTCTGTCTATGAGTCTGTTTCTATTTTGCTTGTTAGTTCATTTTGTTTATTAGTTTCCACATATGAGTGAAATCATATTGTACTTGTCTTTCTCTGACATAGAGAGCAGTCTGATAGCCATGAGGGGTGTTGGGGGGCTGGATGGTGGGGTGGAAGGATTGAGCAAAAAAAATAAAAAGAAAAAACTCATGGACACAGGAAACAGTGTAGTGATTGTTGGGGGTAGGGGAGATGGGGTGAATTGGAGGAGGGGATAGGTGGGATAAATGGTGATGGACGGAGTCTTGACTTGGGGTGGTGAACACACAATACCATGTGCAGCTGATGTGTTGTGGAATTGTGCACTTGAAACCTGTATAATTTTGTTAAACAATGACACTCCAATAATTTCAATAAAAAGAAAAAATATAAAACAAATACTTTATTGCTAAAAAATGTTAACCATCATCTGAGCCTTCATTGAGTCACAATCTTTTTCTGGTGGAGGGTCTTACCTCCATGACTGCTGACTGATGGGGTGATGGTTGCTGAAGGCTGTGGTGGCCGTGGCAACTTCTTAGAATAAGACAGTAGTGAAGTTTACTACATCAACTGACTCTTACAAAAGATTTCTCTGTAGCATGAAATGCTGTTTAATAGCGTTTCACCCACAGTAGAATTTCTTTAAAAACTAGAGTCAATCCTCTCAAACCCTGTTGCTGCTCTATCAACTAAGTTTGTGTCATATTCTAAGTCCCTTGTTGTCATTTCAACACTCTTCCCAGCATCTTCACCAGGAGCAGATTCCATCTTAAGAAACCTCTTTCTTGGCTCATCCATAAGAAGCAGCTCCTTAACCATTCAAGTTTTATCATGAGGTTGCAGCAATTCAGTCGCGTCTTCAGGCTCCACTACTATTTCTAGTTCTCTTGCTTTTTGTACCACATCTGCATTACTTCATCCACTGAAATCTTGCACCCCTCAAAGACACCCATGAGGGTTGGAATTAACTTCTTCCAAACTCCTGTGAGTCACAGATGTTATTAATGGCATCTATAATGGTGAATCCTTCTCTAAAGGTTTTCAATTTACTTTGCCCAGATCCATCAGAGGAATCACTATCTTTGGCAGCTATAGCCTTACAAAAAGTATTTCTTCAATAATAAGACTTCAAATTAGAAAGTACTCCTTGATCCATGGGCTGCAGAATGAATGTTCTGTTAGCGGGAATGAAAACAACATTGACCTCATTGTACATCTCCGTCAGAGCTCTTGGGGGACCAGGTGCATTGTCAATGAGCAGTAATATTTTGAAAGGAATCTTTTTTTCTGAGCAGTGCGTCTCAAAATAGTAGGGCTTAAAATATTCAGTAAACCATGTTGTAAACAGATGTTTACAAGCTTTGTTGTTCCACTTAGGAGCACAGGCAGAGTAGAGTTAGCATCATTCTAAAGGGCCCTAGGATTCTCAGAATGGTAAATGAGCATTGGCTTCCACTTAAAGTCACCAGCTGTATTAGACTTTAACTAGAGTCAGCCTGTCTTTTAAAGCTTGAAGCCAAACATTGACTTCTCCTCTCTAGTTATTAAAGTCCTAAGTAGCATCTCCTTCCAATACAAGGCTGTTTCATCTCCATTGGTTAGTGTAGCCACCATCATTAATTATCTTCACCAGATCTTCTGGATACCTGGCTGCAGCTTCCACATCAGCATTTACTGCTTCACTTTGCACTTTTATATTTTGGAGCCTGCTTCTTCCTTTAAACTTCATGAACCAACTTCTCCTAGTTTCCAACATTTCTTCTGCAGCTTCTCACCTCTCTCAGCCTTCATGTAATTGAAGAGTTAGTGTCTTGATCTGGATGAGGCCTTGTCTTAGGGGAATGTTGTGGCTGGTTCAATCTTCTATCCAGACAACTGAAACTTTATTCCAATGAGCAATTAAGGCCGTTTTGCTTTCATCTTTTGTTCCCTGGAGTAGCACTTTTCATTTCCTTCAAGAACTTTTCCTTTCCATTCACAACTTGACTAACCCCAAGAGGCTTCGCTTTCTGCCTGTCATACCTTTTGACACGCCTTCCTCACTAAGCTTAATCATTTCTAGCTTTGATTTAAAGGGAGAGACGTGGGACTCTTCCTTTCATTTGAACACTTAAAGGCCAATGTAAGGTTATTAATTGTCCTAATTTCAATATTGCTGTGTCTCAGGGAATAGGGAGGTCTGAGGAGAGAGAGATGGGGGAATGGCCAGTCGGTGGACCAGTCGGAACACACAAAACATTTGTTGATTAACTTTGCCATCTTACATAGGTGGATTTTGTGGCACCCCAAAACAACTAAAATGGTAACATCAAAGATGATTAATCACAGATCACTATAACAAACATAATAATAATAATAAAGTTTGAAATATTATAAGAATTACCAAAACATGACAGACACAAAGTAAGCAAAAGCTGTTGGAAAAGTGGCTCTGATAGACTTACTTGATGTAGAGATGCCACTAACCTTCAATTTATAAAAAAAAACAAAGAAACAAAAAACACAGCATCTGTGAAGTGCAATAAAGTGAAGCCCAAACAACTTGTACCTGTGTTGCACTTTGGCTTGGAAGAGATAGAATACGTTCATGCTTTAATTTTGAGCATTTCCTAATTGCTCTCTTTAGAATAAACATTGTGGGTCCATTTAAACACACACATCAAACTCTCTTCCAGTTTTTGACCATCCTGCTTACTCAGAAGTGCTAGTCTTACAATTAGTTAATCTATAGTTTACAGAGAAAGTTCTTGTATTTTCTTCTGACCTCTTTAGCTATATAACTGGATAAGATAGGATAAATCCTTTGTGCTTATTTAGTTTTAAGGTCTTCTGTTGTTCCCTGTGCTCCAACTTTCCCAAAATCATGTGCCTGACTTAAAGTTTAACTAACTTAAAAATGAATTTAAAATCATTTTTCTTTGACAACATTATAGTATACCCTTGACAGTCTGAAGAATGACTTATTATGGCTTGAAAACAGATAATACATACAGGGGTGGGCAAAACTAGGCTTACAGTTGTGAGTGACATTCTATTGAGTTAATAAAGCTATTATAAAGATCACAACCTGCATGTCTTTTTCCATGTCTCTATATAACTATATATTTATATTAATTTCTTTTAAAATTATGTATACATTAAAATATTATTAATAGTCATATTTATGTAGCAAATCCATATAAAAACCAAGGAGTTTATTAAATGGCAAGTATTATATAGAAATAGCAACCCCATGGAGTAGGGGAACAGACAGCCCTGGTAATTTGAGATGCGAATTACACATTATGGCGATTCTAGCCATCTCTGTTTTAGTTGGGGAGAAACAGAACAACCAGACTCCAATTCCCAATACCTCCTCTCCTCTCAAGATTAGCTTTAACGCTTAGGAATCCTGGAAAGAGATACAGCCAGTGAATGACACATCAGGATTTATAGTCCTTCATATTTTTCTCTCTCTCACTCATTTTTCTGTGAATTTATTTTTGGAAAGTGGTATAGGGTACATTTGAAACTTTGTATTGCGATAGTTGAATCCATTGCTGAGTCCTCTCTTCCCTTCTTAGGGGTTTCAGAATAATCTTTGATTTCTGTGATTCTTAACTTCTTTCTGCATCTATTTTTGTCCATTCTATTTCTCTCGGACAGTCCTCTTCTTGTTGTTCTGCACCGTCATGCTTTAAAGAGACGTTTTAGTTTGGTCATTGTAAGTGTAGCAGAGCCTGCTAATTGCCTGTTCGAATGCCATTCCTACCGCCTGACAAGGAGGCCTGGGGTTTCCCCCAAGCAGCAGTGTATGCCGGGGAAAGGCCGCAATCGCCAGCCCGCAGGTAGGGTGCGATGAGACGTTGGGTGGGGCTCCCAGGAAGGCTTCTCAAAGGGGTCTCGCCCGGTAGGTGCTGTGCCCTTTGCCTACCCCCTTTCATTCTTCCTCCTGCTGGGAAGCAGACAGACGGCCTGGAGGTCCCCGAGGAAGGGAGCCATGCTCTGCCGGTGGAGCAGGAAGGCTTGAGGAGCCAAGGCCATAGATGGCTCTGGACCTGTCCTTCCTGTTCCAGGCTCCCTTTCTCTAGACCTCTGTTAAGTGAGAGGGCATGTGTTTGGATTTGCTATGATATGAAGCCAAATCAACCCCGTAGACACAAATATACAGGATTTTTTTTGGCTGCATATCACAGATAATTCAAATACATTTTATATTTAAAAGAATGTCTGTAGTGAGCAAGGTATATATACACATGTATGTGCATATGTGTGTATATACATATGGGTACATATATTCTCTGTAAAAATTTTTAAAAGTATGGCAGAATATGAAAAGTTAAGTAGTGATTATTCATAATGCCATCACCTTGAGACAGACATTGTTAAAAATGTGTTTCCTTCCATTCTTAGTTTTTATGAACATTTTTTTTTACAAAATTGAGATAATCTTTTATATTGTTATATGCTGCCTTTTTCTCCCACTTACAATTCTATCATGAACATTTTACCATATCATTAAATATTCTTCCAGAATCTGATTTTAATAATCACGTAGTTGTCAGTCTTTTGGCTCCACTGTCATTGATTTATGTAATCCCCAATTGTCAGATATTCATATTGTCTCCAACTTTCACCTAGACTAATTTTTTAATCATTTTTCTCTCTCTATTACTATTTCTTTAGAACAAATTTATGGAGATGACATTGTTAACCATAATTTAAAGTAGCACAAACATTTCTGAAATTCTTGGTAAATTTTGTCAAATGGTCTTCAAAACAGGACATTCTCTTCATCACTAATATAAAATACTGCTATGCAGAGGGCATTGTGTAACTTGATTGATAAAAAGTGGTCTCTCTTTTTTAAAAAGTGTGCTGTGCTTATTCGATTACTAACAAAATCAAATCTTTTATAAATCAAATGATTTATAGCAAATCATTGCTTTTTTCTTATGAATTTCTAAAAGTACCTGTATATTAAGGACATTGACACTTAGGGAGGGTTGAATTTACATTGCCTGGCACAGTGCTGGCACCTACTAAGTGCTCAATAAATGTTTCTTGATTGTTGGCATTTAAAAAAAATATTTAGTTATAGGAATATAGGAAAGGGATACATTTTGGGTTGTGGTAGAAAGTAAAGAAGAAAGAGAGCTGTTGTGTTTTGCATAAGTTGTTTTTGGGTGTTGGCATCTAGTTGGAGTTGTCCACTAGAGCAGCCTACAGAGAGGGGTATTCAGTGGGTATTCATATGGTGTACAAAGAAAATATTAGAACTTCTATTTGTATTGATTTTTTTAATTATTAAAAAATGAATAAGATTTACTGTGTCATCCTGAGCACTGACTGCCACATGTGTTTTGCACCAGCATGTATTATGTAACAGTAAGGGAGGTTTCCTGCACAAAGAACTTATTTCTGCACTGAGAATGGGCTGATAGTGGCATCCCCTCGTGTCTAATCAGGGTTCTGCCACCCAGGAACATTACTGGATGAATGGATTTACAAAACTTGTTATTGAGTTTTAAACAAATACACCTCAGGAATGGGAGAGAGACAAATATTAATATAAAGATTGTAGTTTAAAAATGATATCAGTTATATGAGCACAAGAAAGGATTAGGGCTGCCACTTCTCTTAGTAGGAGCTCTTTGTCAGCCCATTTCATGGTTAAAAGCAATGATGATCTGCTCAGATCTGACAGGGTCCAACAAATATAATCACAGTTATCTGCATGTGAGTTTTATACAGGTTGTCCCCAAAAATGTATACACACACTTTGAATAATTAGAAAGGCAGTGTTTATTAAAACACATTTCATTTTCGATATTGAGCTGTCAGCTGTTGAAGTGTGTATACATTTTTGGGGGACATCCTGTATTAACAGTAAGTGAGAAAATTACTGTCTTTTTGTACCATAGGAAAATACAGGGATGGACAAAAGTAGGATTACAGTTGTGAATATGTGACACACAGGGTTTTTTCTTGTATTATTATTTATTTATTATTGTATTATTTGCCTTATTGTTATTGTTATTTTTTATCCTTATGATTTATCTTTTAGGCAATGATGGCTAGTAACTTAATTTACTTTTGCCCACCCCTGTATATTGAAAATGGGCATTTGGAAACCTTTTCATCATTTTAGCAATATGTGTGCCATTGATCAAGAGTCATGTTTATACATACATACTCACATACACACATAATCACATACAGGCACCACACACACACATTTAAGAAACTTAGAAGCAGAATTTTCTAAACCATTTTAAAATCTTTTATGTTTTATTCACTATTTGAAGCCATTTGTTAAAAATATGAACAATCATCACCAGTTAATGTTTTCAAGGACAGCTTATTGAAATCAGGGAAAATGCATATTTACTCGTTGAATATTTGCTTTTAATGACTGCCACAGCCAAATGAAAGATGCCTCACATAGGTATCAAAACCAACTGAACTTAGAAACTGACCTTGAATCTCATTAGTGTATAACAAAATGTTAAACCAAGACCTACAAAAATAAGGCAGAGAAATCAACCACATTATGTTTGGGCAAGTGGATAAATAAACCTTAGTACTGAAAGTATCATATTGTAATTATTTTTAAATTTCATTTAAAAATTATTCTTTGGGTGTTATAATATATATATGTTAATATAGTAGTATAAAATTATAAAAAATAAATATACATATATTGGTACTGCATGACCAAAAAAATTTTGTACTAATAGGGGAACATTGTAGAAAAAGCTTGGAGACTACTGATTGAGTAGAAAGTTAGAAATTAGAATGAGGGATTGCCCTTTAGAAGATAATTGGGTGGTTACAATCATCTGGCAATCACATGTTGAATTAGCAAGGGAGAAATCAGAGAGCCCCTCTGTCTTATGACCACTTAGAATCGAATTATTGATAGAAACCAATGGGAAACATAATCCAAAGAATCTATACTGGAAACCAGAGCGCAAATGCAAAGGGTGCCTTGTGTAACAGTCCCGAGTTTCAATCTTGTTTCCACCACTCCGGTGTTGTGTAATTTGGACAACCTATTTCACAGAAACTTAGGCTCCATATACATAACATGTAAATAATACCTAATATATAGGATTACTCTGAGCATGTCTGAGATAATGTGTGTGGGATACTTAGCCTCCTTACTGGCACACAGTAGGTGCTCAATAAATGACAGTTTTTCTTATGACATTTTTCACAGTATGTTTTCAGTGCCCCATTTTCTCAGTGTAATGTCATTGAGGAATGATATCCTTGTAATTATCAGATGAGGCTGAATTTCATTTGAGAATAGATGTCACTACAATTCTTTTTATTTTCATTACTACAGTGATGAGAGCTGGTATTTAGTCCAATTTTGCAGTTATGGATGGATAAATTTCTACTTGGCAGATAGGGTTTAAAAAATTCATATTACCTGCAGTATGCTCCAAAAGCATCAATGTTTAATTTTATCTCTGATCACTGTCCATCTTGCATCTGAAATCCTTTCATTAGACATCGCTTGTCTTTGATTTCTCCCTTTGCTGTTTATTCAATTCTATTACTTTATAAAAGTATCCCCACGTACTTTTATCTGGGCCTCCCAGCTCTCCACCCATCCCCATTGTGCTCAAGACGCTACTTTTAGACCATCTGTTGTTTACACAGAACGCTGCTGCCCAACTTTGCTGCCTCCCTACCAGGAAATCTT
Organism: Miniopterus natalensis; assembly: GCF_054644295.1. Classification (NCBI taxonomy): domain Eukaryota; kingdom Metazoa; phylum Chordata; class Mammalia; order Chiroptera; family Miniopteridae; genus Miniopterus; species Miniopterus natalensis. The sequence continues at coordinate 31,814,747 of NC_142085.1, read as the reverse complement.
GAAAACACCTTTTGTAGCCTTTCCAGTTTATCTGCAGGTGCTGAGAAATTTATATTTTATCAACCCCAAGAGTCCAAATGCTATTCAGAAAACCCCAGCCTTAACCAAGCTTTGCGCTTAATTATTGCTGTCAGTCACCTGTGAGCAGAAACGGTGTACCCACCTTTGGCTTTTCATCTATAAACCTAAGCGCCTGGATGAAGACAAGAGAATGAGGGCAAGAATAATGGCAGGCTTATCTGGGTCTCCCACTCAGAGATCCTTGGGTGTCCCCTTCCCACTTGAATCTTTCCCGTTTCAGAAGTGTCCTTGTGACTCTTACAGACCCTGTGGTTCTCCTCTCCGCCTGCCTCCCCTGAGCCCTGGAGTCCTGCCTGATGTCCGGCTCTCAAACCTCATGACATAGGTGGGGGGGAGGGAGGAACTGTCTACAGCAGCAGGTCTCTTTTCTGTTGTTTTTATTGCCGTTGTCAAGCTAAAACTGACATATAGCAGTGTATAAATTTACGGTGTACAGTGTGTTGATTTGATACACTTATATGTTGCAATATGATTGCCATTGTAGCATTAGCTAAAACCTCCATCATGTCCTGTAATTATCTTTTCTGTGTGTGTGGTGAGAACATGTAACATCAAGCTTCTTAGTAACTTTGAAGTATATAATTCAGCAGTGTTAACTATAATTACAAAGCTGTGCACTGGGTCTCCAGAACGGATTCGTCTTCTAACTGCACAACTGCACGTTTGTGCCGTTTGACCACATCTCTCCAACTCCCCCACCTCCGCGCCCTGGAAACCACCATTCTGCTCTCCTTCTACAAACACTGTGTGATATCACTTATATGTGGAATCTAAAAAAAGCAGCTCTCTCTTCTACAGTGGGAGAAGATTTTTTAAATCTCTAAATTTTTTTTTTTCCAAGTGGAATGGCCATTGCTTATTTATTTGTCAGTAAACTACCAGTATTACAGATTTTATTTCTTTCTATCTCCTTTTTGCCAAGATCTTAGTGCTAGCCCTGTAGGGCTGACTCCCAGGAAACAGAGACAAATGCTCACATCATTTATACACCAAGTCAGTGATTCCTACATCTGCTGCACATTCAAATCATTTCAGAAAGTTTTTTTGTTTGTTTGTTTTTAATTATATGCTCTGGACCATAAACTTCAGTTCCCAAAACTTACCGGAATGATCTTTCACCCCTGAGTGACAATCTAGTGTTTCTGAACTGCGTCCAGAAACCATGTATTTTTTCCTCCCTCTATGTCTCTTTTCTTCAAAAAAGCAACAACTGACAGAGAAATCAAGAAGACTTGAATTAAATGTTCAGTAAGCCTTTGGGGATACGGACAGCAATCATTTAACTAAAACAAACAAAAGACTCGAGAGCCACTCTGTTCCTGTGCCATCTGACGGGTTTCTCCCTCCCGCACATGGGCAACTGCCTGCCTCCCCGGGGGAAGGTGGCCGCAGAGCTAGCTCATAAGCTAAGGCAGAGAATCCAGAGCAAGCGGCCTTCAGTGCTCTCAGTGCTCAGCCAGCTCTCAATTTCCCCCGCAGCAGCTCCTGACACTTATCTGTAGGTAGCCTTTGGCTGACACTGGAATCGATTCATTTGTAAGAATGTCCTGAGAGCTCTGCTGGAGGCTCATGTGAATAGACAGACCACATATCACCCTTTAAGAACTGCGGGCTGGGTTTACTTAAACGGCCCCACACCTCGTAAGTAAACAAGTTTAGCCTGCCTTCCACTGTTCCTCGGGGAGCAAACTGCCTGGATGCTGATGGAAGAAACTTCTGAGCTCTGACATCTGAGCCCTTGACAAGCCAGTACATTTCTGTTTGCTTCGTGAACTGGGACAAATATAAACAGTGTACGATTCGCTTTTTGTTCCTTAGTTTCAATATATCTGTCTAATGTGCTATCACTTAGCTAGAAGGTAGGGCTATGTAGCTCCTAGGACCTCAAAACATCTCATAAATCATGAGGAGTTGGACCCCCTTTGCCGAGAGCGTGGCACCTCTGTCCAATTTATCGTACATGATGGCCACTTGCGTTGTCTCGTGGCGACTTTACCAGGCAGCACGGAGCCCTTTGCCTAAATGTCCGTCATACGGGGTTTCAAATGACCTGTCGTGGGACAGGTCTCACAGCTGGTTCTCGCGTTACGGTTCAGGCACTGGCGGGCATTCTGAGTGTAAAGAATGAGAACCCGTGAGCTCAGGAGTAAGTATGGCTCATTTTAGCCCAAATTTATTCAAATAAATTCACCAAATATTTTGTGGTAACCCAGAGTACGGTGGCCCTGGAAATAAAGATAAAACAAAGAAATGATCCCAGTCCTTTAAAAGTCTACATTCTCACTGAGCGTAAGCGGCCAAAACACGTGGCTCAAAGAAAGAATGTAGTACAACAGGCAGTCTCAATAGTCCAAATACATCGCACTGCATTGTAAATGGGGAAAGGATAAAAATGCTTCAGGGTGCGCACAGAACTTCACCTGCGTCTAGTACTTTGTAAAATGCGTTGAAACGGAGGAGAGCCTGGCGGGCCGCCCAGCGGGAGCCGGCAGAGAGGGCGAGAGCGGAGCTGAGCGGGTCAGCGCGGTCAGTCCAGCAAGCTCTAAGGCTACCGGCTGTCTGCAGGACAGATTTCCTATTGGGAAGTGGAGCACTTAGGATGCATTACAAGTGCCAGAAAAATCCTAGTCAACAGAGGGTCTTTTTAAACATAAAGTTGTGTGTCTTACTCGTGTAAAAACCCAGAGGTATGTGGTCTGGGGAAGGTGGAAACACTTCTATGTCAAAACCCAGGAACTTTCCACTGTGTTGCTCCATCGCATGTTAACTCGGAATCCAAAATCACCTTGTTGTGCACGTTGGGTTTTGTAGTTGCCTTGGCCTTAGTGTAAAGGGCAGAGAAAGGCACAATTCTTTCCTTACAGACACTTCCTTCCTTGAAGGACACTCCCTAGAAGATGTAAACACAGGTCCACTGGACTTGTACGAATTCCACTGGCCGCACCAAGGTTCAAGGGAAGCTGAGAAATGCAAGCTTCATTTCAGGCTGTCACGTGCTCAGCTAAAAACCCCCAACTAGACGAGGTAGAGTACTTGAGTGAGTCTAGGCCACTGCTCTGCGATCTTTGCCTCTGAGGGACTAGATGGTAAATATTTTAGGCTTTGTGAGGCGTACAGTCTCTGATGTAACTACTCAGCTCTGCCTAGACGCTAGTGCAAAAGCAGCCACAGGCTCTAAGTACGCAAACGATCTTGACTCTCTTCCAATAAAACCTAATTTACAACCAGCAAATAGGAAGCCCTGGCTGGCGTGGCTCTGTTGGTTGGAGTCTCCTCCCATGCGCGGAAAGGTCGCTGGTTGGATTCCCAGTCAGGGCACATACCTCGGTTGCAGGTTCGATCCTCAGGGCACAAATGATCAATGTTCAATGTTTCTTTCTCACATTGATGTTTCTCTTTCTAACTCTCCCTCCTTTCCTCTTTCTCTAAAATCAATTAAAAAGAAACAGCCCTGGCCGGTTTGGCTCAGTGGTTAGTGTTGGCCCACAGACTGAAGGGTCCTGTGTTCCATTCCAGCCACGCGCATGTACCTTGGCCCTGGTCAGTGTCTGAGCCGGAGGCAACTAATCAATGTGTCTCTCTCACATCAATGTTTCTCTCTCTCTCTCTCTCTCTCTCTCCCCCTTCCACTCCCTCTGAAAAGCAATGGAAAAAATATCCTCCACAGAGGATTAAAAAACAACAACACACACACACACAAATATATCCTCAGGTGAAGATTAAAAAAGAAGAAAACAACTAGGGAGCAAAATTGGTTATGGACTATTGTTTTCTGACCCCTGGTTGAGATTCTAAATTTGACTTGCTCAAAAAGATTCTTTGAAAATTTTGTGCAAAGGGCAATGTGAAGAGAGCATGCCACGGTAGAAGGATCACTAAGCTATGATTTGGGAGATCTGGGGTCCTGTTCTAGTCTTTCACAAATTAGATTTGCAAGTTTGAGCAAGTCGTCTGGCCTCGCAGAGCAACAGTTTCCTCATTTTGCTAATGAGGGGATTGAACAGAAACTCTCTAAAGTTACTTTCAATTCTAAAAGACTGTGGCGATACTGGAATTAAGATGCCTAACTGGAAAATTGTTGCAGGGATCCTGGTGTGAAATGGTGATACTAGGGCGATAGCAGGAAAGAAAATTTGAGACATTTTAAAAGAAAAATAAACAGAAAATAAATGGTGATTAATTAGGTATGGGAGTTAAGGAAAGTCACAACACGCCTGCCAGGTTTTGAGTGGGCGTGGGGGGATGGAGGTGGGGGTGAGGTGAGAGAATGTTGGTCACATATCAAAGATAGGAACACAGAGGGGAGTTCTATTTCCAGTAAAAATCCAAAAACCCCAGGGAGAATGCTTCTTTCCCAAGCCAGATTTTTCCTTCTCTGTTAGGGATCAGCAGATTTTGGTTGTTATTTGTCTGTAAAGGGCTAAATCGCAAATACTTTAGCCCGACGGCAGTCATAGACAACAAGTAAACAAATGGGCATGGCTGAGTTCCAATAAGGCTTTATTTACGGACACTGAAATTTAACCTTTATATAACATTCATGCGTCACAAAATAGTCTTCTTCTTTTGAATTTTTTCAACCACCACTGAAAAAGATAAAAACTCCTTTTAGCTTGCAGTCTGTACGAAAGCGTGTGATGGGCCAGATTTGGTTCCCTGGGCCAATGCCTGCTCCTGTTCCACGTGCAGCAGTTCTCTCGTGATGAGATTTCTGATCTCTCCCGACGGTCTCACTCTGTTTGGGAGCCTGGAGAGAGAAACTGGGCGTCTGTAGCTCTAGTTCTTCTGTTCCCTTTGCTGTGAGGAGTTAGGAGCACATTCCATTCTGCTCCTCCAGAGAGAGGCTCTGCCAAATTCGGGATGTACCACAGTGTGTACTTAAAAAAACCTTCTCTGATCCCATACAGGTTATATCTGTTGAATTCTTCAGATTCCTTATGGAGAAATTCACTTGTCCACAAATTAAACTACGTGCTCCAATCCAGATTTATCTGAGCGACATAAGGGCCTGCAACGTATTTATCTTACTGGGTTCAGAACTGGAACAGTAAGAGGAGAGCTATTTATCAGGCTACCTCAGAGACCTGGAAATGGATATCTGTTCCCAGAGACCAACAATTCATTCTTTTAGACTTGGTCACAAACATTAGTGACTGGAAGAGTGCCTAGAACATATTATAATGGGTAAATGAGTGAATACGTTTAAATACTAAAATGTGGGAAGGGCTACCTTGATACTAGGGATAGGATTCTGAAATGGGGGCGGAGGGCAGAGGTAGGTTGACCATACAAAAAAGGGTGCTGTGCTCCAGCAGCTTTGAAACTGCCAATCAGCTGATGCATACAGCCATCAATGGTTTTTACTAAAACTATTAGGATTAATAAGAAAGACTGAGACGACTGAGAATTTAAACCACTAGACTCTTCCTATTACATAAATATGGAATTTACTTGAGAGAGATAAACATAACTAATACATGTTTTTTAAATTTTGAGGAGCTGTTTGAGAAAAACATAGTTAGCTTCCTTTTAGTACAAAGTATGCTGTTGCACATCTCAGAAGCAGAGAAAATCCATGAAGAATAGATTTATTTGGATCTGTAATTGATGCATATTAATACAACAGGAAATTGACAGCAATTACTGGAACGGCCATCCAGATTTAAACCAGTCCTACAGGGTTTTGCATCTTAGCTTTGTAAGCAATCTGGCCTGTTCTTTTCATTCACTCTTAAGGTTTCTCCTCTCTTCTGGACACGTTGGTCTAGAAAAAACACGGGGTCTGCATCTCAGTATTTTCTGCCACGTGGCATCTGTTCACAGTATTTTTCCTTTCTTGGTACTTACTACATGCCTGTCCATATGCAACCCTTTCCTTAACATGCAGCCCAAGTTCCACCTTCTTTAAGATATCTTCTCCGACTACCCAGCTCTCATTCATTTTCCCCCTCTCCAAAGTCTTATAGCATGAAAAATCGATTCCCTTTTTCCACAAGATGGTTGTTGTAACATTGAAGACCTACTCCCACTGGGCATAGACAGATCTTGACAAAACCACAGAGAAGTATTTTCTTGATCTACAAGCTCATTTTGTTGCGTAAGAGTACTTTTAAAATCATTTTATTTGTATTGAATAACTATAAATGATACACTGATAACAATTACCTTGAGCACTAATTAAGACAGATGGTGGGAGATGGTCATTTTTCAGGGTTTTAATGTAATTCTATCCCCCTTTTCCCCTATTTAAGAAAACCTAGCTGAATACGAGTGGAAGTTAAGCTTGGTGCTATAGGGTAGTCCATTTATCTCTATTGCTGAAACAGTCCAGACAAATTTAGTGGCTTAAAACAGCAGTATTAAGTTTGCTCTCACACCTGCAATTTGGACAGGGCTTGGTGGAACAGGTCCACTCAGCGTCAGAAGGGCTGGTTCAGTGGGGCACTGGAGGGCCCGTTTCCAAGACAGCTGACTCACATGGCTGGCAAATTGGTGTTGGCTGCCAGCTAGAAGCTTAGCGAGAGGTGGGAGATAGAGGCCTCAGTTCCTTTCCATGTGGGCTTCTCCGTGGCTGCTTGGCCTTTCTCACAGATGATAGCTGGTTTCCAAGAGCAGACATCCCAAGAAAAGAAGGCAAACATATGTGGCTTTTTAGGACTTTGTCTCACAAGTCACATGATGGATTGATCATGAATCTGGCCTCTTCTCTGCACTTACACTTCTGTCATCCTGAACCTCCATCATCTGCCACCAGGGTCCAGCATTCTCTGAATTACTGTTCTTTCTGTTTCCACTCTTGTATCCTTACTATGAATTTATACCATAGCAACAAGCATGGTCTTTTAAAAATGTAAATCAGGATCCTGATTCATAATGCATAATGGATGAACCTTGAAAACATTATGCTAAATAAAAGAAGCCAGACCCAACAGGACAAATATCATAAGATTCCTGGCCACTCACCCTCTGGCTTCTTCACTCACCACACTTTGCCTTTGCTGGGAGAGGCTCTGGCTACAAGGCCTCCATGTTCTTGGAATAAGTTCACAGGATTCCCAAGAGCTATTTCCCCTGCTATGCCCTCATCTGGAATGCTTCCACACACCCCCGCCCACCCCCACCCCCTCGCAGAATTTTCTATGACTCCTTATTTCCTTCAGATCTCTGTTCAACTGTTACCTTCACTGGGAGACCTTTCTTCTTCATCTTATTTCTGATAGATACTCAACACTCCCTCACAACTTTACCATTGTCTGTCCCTCTGCCCAGCTTTACTGTTCTTCATGAAAACAACCACTAACTGACATCATATTGTCATTGCTTTTTGTTTATTGTCTGTCTTCCTTGTTAGAGTACAAACTCTCTGGGGTCAGGGGCCTTGTGTGCCTTGCTGCCTGCTGTATGCCCAGTACACAGAACACTGTTAAAAATGCATGAATGAATAAAATTACAATGTGCCCTTATATTTAGATAGCACTTAAATTTTTTTTAAAAATTCTATAATATATATCCTCAAAATAATCCCAGGGGACTGTCATGTATATGTACCCCAAATAGAATCACCAATAACAAAATACTTAATGTCTATAATAGTCTAATTTATGGTTACAATTATTATCACTGCTCTCCTTTATCATGTGTTTATAGTATTCTAGGCACTGAGAGAGAGCTTTATATGTATTATCTTATTCTCTCTTAATAATAAATGTATAACTTACATAAAATATTTTCATTTTATAGATGGGTAAATTAAGAATTAAAGCAATAGCTTGCCTAGCGTCATTCAGATAGTGGCACTGCTCTGAACCCAAATGGCTTCCCGCCACACTGACCACAAAATAGATGCTGAAAATCAGGGCTCTCAAAGATGACTGTGAGAATCACTTGGGAAGTTTAAAAATGATCTTCGCATCGCAAACCCACACCTATGTGTTAGATTAGCATTTTGAACTAATAACCAAAGAATTTTCTGGCTTTACTCTTTTTTCTTATTTCCTTGCCTTTGCATGTGGCGAGGGCCCATAGATCCCAGGACAAAGAAGCCAGTGAAAGTCCTCCACAGATTATTTTAATTCAAAGCAGAACAGTAATCAGAAAAACAGACAGTTTCCAAAGCCAAACTGAACGAACCGTAAGCCTTGACTGGCAATATTAGGATCAATATCTGTTGAAAGAAAGGTTATCCAATTTGACTGTAAGCAATAGATCGGAAAACAAATAGACAAGCAGCCTGTTCCTCCCGCCTGGAGAAGGGGTGGAGGCCCTCGGACCGACCGCAGAGACTGGCTCGCACACTCTCACCGCACGTCCGTCACGGTGTTGCCCCTGTCCTGGGGCATGGGGATTGTCTCAGGATCCGGGGAGCAGTTACGGTGGAGAAACAGAGGGATCAGTCCAACGTGGCTGTGCGCCCTGGACCAGTTGATGAATCCACCTTGCTGAGAGAGGGAAGCAGTTACGAAGGTCATGTGCCTTTTATCTCTGTCTTAAGTGTTGCTTAAACATTTTTTTTTAAAGGAGTGCCATCCTTATTTTGCTCTTTACCTTGGAACTCTATATTCCAAGTTGATCTCACTCTTCCCCGTCTCTGCCCCCTCTGTGTATGTGTGTTTAATACATTGGAATTATTATATACTTTTGATTATAATTACTTTCAAATATAAATAAAAATAAGAATTTAGTTTGTAATATTACTCAATTTGAGCATGTTTTAATTCACAATTTTAATTATGTGTGGTGGGCAGACTTCTAAGATAGAACTCATGCCTTTGTGGAATCCCTTCCATGTCAGTCTGGGTTGGACCAAGAAACTAGTTTTTAAAACAGAGAGCACATGGAAAGTAATGGGATGTCATTTCCATGATTAAGTTACCAAAGGCTCTGACTTCCATCTTGGTAGGATGCTCTGTCTTGTTAAAAGAAGACCTCTTTCATTCTTGACTTTCTCACTGTGATGCAGGAAGCTACCATGTAGAAAAGGCTTATGTGTTAAGAAACTGAGGAGGGCCTCTGGCCAACAGCCATCAAGGAATTAATTCCTGTCATCAACCACATAATTGAGTTTGGAAATGGACTCTTCCCCAGGTGGGCACTGAGATGACTGCAGCCTGGTAGCACCCTGATTACAGCCTGTGAGAGACCCTAAAGCAGAAAAGGTAGCAAAAGTACCTACAGAAATTATATGGTAATAAATTTTGTTTTAAGCCACTAAATTTTGGGGCAATTAGATACACAGAAATAAATAACTAATACACTGTGATAAATAAAGAAAATCTTAATTCTAACATCTATAAGAAAATGAATTGTAATTCTACTTTGGAAAATAATAGTTACCTCCTCAAATTAGGTGATTGCTAAGCAACGAGACATTTATTTTCCTTTGCATGACCTTCATTTATTTCTTGAAAAAGCATTAATCAATGAAAAACTAGCATTGGATTGAAAAAAGAAAATATGGTAAGTTCGAAAGTACTGATTTCCAGTATGAATTATTTTAAACTTGATGCATTGAGCCCTATGCTCAGGGTTTGTCACATGCCAAGTTTGGGTAAATGTTCCCAATAGCATTTTCTTTTTGCTTTGCACTGAACAATTTGAGTTTATGTTTGACCTCGATGATAACTCTGTCAGTAAGTCTGTATTATAAATAAATGCCAGTTGAAGAGAAAGCAATAAATAGAGCAACAAGAACATAGATTTGGACCTAAGTCATTTGAGCTAGAGATTCATCCTGTGGGCACCTATGCATGTGTATGAATGTGGAGTCCCTGTAGCAACAAACATCTATATTTTGCAAAGATTTTATTTTAATTCTTTTTGGAAAATTTCCCACCAATCCCATGTTGGAGGAAAGGCAATAAAATGAATTCCCTCATCTCATTAAAGCATTATAGTCCAGTGATGCTAAAATGATGGTGATCTAAGATGCCAATTAGTCGTTATTTCTCACAAATCTTGGGTCTCACAAATCAGATGGGGGTTTGCCAGTTAGGTTTCACTTAGCTGCCTTTGGCGTGACGAAAGGTAGCTTCAAATGTGACAAGCTGTACAGGACGTGAAAATCCCTGAAAAAGCGAGAATAAATTAGTTTTCTACCAACAGTAGGTAGTCGCGTGCAGTGGTCTTTGCCTTGTATAGATTTTTAATAAATATGGGCCCTTCATCGTTGGAAACGTTCATCCTCTGCTCTCTGTACCAGATTCATATTGTTTAACAGTCTCACTCTATGAAACTAGATGTTTCCTAGGAGATAACTGTTATGAGTGAGTTATTAAGATAACCTCACAGGAAAAATAAAAAAGAATGATTGCTCTCAATGATGACACTTTGTTTAATGGGGCAATATTTTTCCATACAGAACCTATTGCTTTCTGGCTAAGGGTAACGAGTGAACGCAGGCAGAGCTGTAGCCTGGCATCAGTTATTTTCAGGGTGTAAGGGGTGGGAAATATCACCCTAATATCGAATGAAACTGATAGTGAGAATAAAGCTGCTGCATTGGAATGGCTTACTATTTTTTGTTTTTGTTTTCATGAAAACAGTATGCACAGCAAAATATAAATCAGTGCAAAGGCTGAGCTAAGTTTCTAGAATTTGGTAAAAAAAATATATATGAAGGGGATTAATATGCCTTTGTATTATGTATAATTAAGTAGGCTTTTTTTCCTTTCAGCTCTCACAAGAAACATTAATATTCATCTTTGTAGTTATATAATTTATTGGGTTTATTAATAACTGGTCATTTGGGGAAATTGAGGGAATATAAAACATGCACAAATATGAAAAAAAAAATGACCCATACTCCCACGCTTAGTGGGAAAATAACAACTACTGTGCTATTTTCTGGTATAAATGTGTGTGTGTCCAGCTGTGCCACTTACAGTCTAATCTTAAGAAAATTATTGAATTTTCCTGTGCTTCAGCATCTCCATCTTTAAAATGATAATAATATTTTCATTGGATTGTTGTGAATATTAAATAAATTTATACACAAATATATCTGGCACATGACAAGTAAACGTTACTATTCTTATGTTTACAGGGTGGGGCAAAAGTAGGTTTACAGCTGTTTGTATGGAAAATAATACAATAATTAATAAATAATAATACAGGAATAAACTGTGTTTCACATATTCACAACTGTCAACTTACTTTTGCCCCATCCAGTATATAGTTTGATTCAAATTGCAATTACAGTATACATGTGACTTTTAAAACCTTAACAGTATCTTAGGAAAATTGGTTGAATTTTTTGAAGTTTTTTATGATATGATTTTAAATGGCTACATAATATGTTGTCATCTGAATGTCCCAAGTTATGTAGCAAATTTCTTCTTGTCGAATGCGTTGTTTTGCCCTTATATATAATGCCACAGTCAACCTCCTTTATCTCCATCTTTACCACATCTGACACTTTCTATAAAATAAAGATATAAAGGGGGAATTCTTGTATCAAGTGGCATTTACATTTTAAAGACTTTTTGTAAATGTTGCTCACCACCTTATACCCCCCATGGGAAATACAGAGTTCCTTTTCCCTGAACCCAAACAGTATTTTTAAAAATTGTCTTACCTTCCTCACTCCTTAAAAGACAAAAATACCCAAACCAAAAACCTGTAACAATTTCATGTGGGTAAAAACAATATTTTAATTTTAATTTGTTTTTTGGGGTTTTTTTCTTTTTTTTTTTTGCTTTTGTTGTCTTTCTCTGGGAAACATGTCCTTAAAAAAATTTAGTTAAATCCAAAAGTTTACTGCTTATGTGTTCTTCTAGAATTTTAATGGTGTGAGGTCTTACATTTAAGTCTTAAAACATTTTGTTTGTGTGTGTTTTTTTATTTTTTCTTAGTGCATATATATTTTTTTTAATTTAATTTTTGTTTAAAATATTAGAGATGTCCCCTTTTCTCCCCAATGACCTGTTCCACCCCGTCTCATCCCTCTCTCCAGGCCCTCTCCCCACCATTGTCCGTGTCCTTGGGTTGTGCATGTGTGTTTTTTTAATATGGTGTAAGAAAGTGGTCCAGTTTCTTTTTATGTGTGTATGCATATACTTGTCCAGTTTTCCCAGCACCATTTATTGAAGAGACTGTCTTCCTTGCCTCCTTTGTTGTAGATTAATTGACCTTATAAACTAGGATGTATTTCTGGACTCTCTGTTCTATTCCATTGACCTATATGTCTGTTTTTATGCAAGTACCGTACTGTTTTGATTATGGTAGCTCTATAGTATAGTTTGATATCAGGGAGAGTGATACTTCCCACCTTGTTCTTTCTCAAATAGTCAACATTTCTTTGACTATTTGGAGTCTTGTGGTTCCATATAAATTTTAGGATTAGTTCTTCTAATTCTGAGAAGAATGCCATTGGTATTTTAATAGGGATTGCATTGAATTTGTGTATTTCTTTAGATAGTAAGGACATTTTAAAATATTAATCCTTCCACTTCACAAGCAAGGCATATTCATCCATTTACTTGTATCTTGTTCAGTTCCTTTCTTTAGTGTCATAGTTTTCAGGGTGTAAGTCCTTTATTTCTTTTGTTAAATTCATTCCTAGGTATTTTATACTTTTGGATGCACCTGTAAATTTTCCTAATTTCTTCTTCTAATTGTTCATTATCGGTGTATAGAAACACGGCAGATTTCTGTATGCCGATTCTGCATCCTGCAACTTTACTGAAGTCATTTATTAGTTTTTAAAGGAGGAGCAGGGAGAGGAGATGGAGGGGGGCTTATTTATCCTACCAGCTTTCAAATGTATGAAACTCTCATAATGAAAACAATGGGTATTGTTACTGGGTTACATGAACAGGCCAAATTGAATAGAATAAAAAAAAAAAAAATCTAGGAATAGGCCTATGTTTATAACTTGTTAAAGGAGGAGTTTACACTATAAATTAGAGGAGAAAATATATGGTGCTGAGACAAAAATCTCTATCTATATGGAAAAAACATAAACTACTCTCAGCTCTATGTTGTTTATGAAAACATATGTGTGTGAAAACAGGGATGGGAAGGCTCTATGTCAAGCGCACAACGGTGGCTGCTTCTCAGAGGGGAGCAATACAATCAAATTGGGAGATTCTGATAGAATGCTAATATTATCTGGCTTTGGGAAGAGTACGTATATGTTTCCCTTACTGTCTTCTGTATTCATTGTATATTTAATGTTTTGTAATTAAATATAACTTCAGAAAAGTATAATGAAAACTATGGGCAGACTGGATTAGTAAATTGCAAGTATGATCTAGTTGGAATAGGTGAGAATTGTTTTTCTGTTAATTTTTTAATATCAGTCATATTAAAATATTAATATTAATATTAGTTATACCTATATTTAGAATTAATATTAATATTAGTCATACCTATATTTAGAATTAAAGCTATTATGCCTCATTTATAATATTAGTTTATAGTTGTTTTCTGTACTGTTTAGGAAGAGGCAAGGGAAACACTAAGAAAACAAAACATGAAGTTGATAAGAGTGAGGTCTGGAGATAAAAGAAAATTGAGGCAGATGCTGTCTTTTTAATAATAAAAAAAAGCATGAGGAAGGCATAATATCAGGGAAACCAACCTTTTAAAATGATGGATTTAAATACTGAGGCATTAGCTTCATAAACAAGGCCCATAACATGGATTGGGGGATAAGAAATTTGTTCCCGTTCTTAAATTCTTATCGGAAGCAGTAATATTTGAGTTACAGAACAAAAATCATGACATTTCATTTAACAGTGGTTGCTGTCTGCATTTAGAAAGACCTTGGAATATAGTTGTTGCTGTTATTGGTTTGGTAATGATAAAATTTACGTCACACAGAGCAGTGCTTGACATAGTCATAGCCCTTTCTCAAATGGTTGGCATTCTTAGGTTTCTTTCTGTTTCTTTGTTAAAGGTCACAGGGCATCCTTTGCTTATATGTAATGTAATGAGTTTAACATTAAAAATGAGCAGTCTTCTTTTCATTTTAACTTACCTAACATTTTATTGTAATATTTGCCAGTGAGTTCATTTTAAAGGTAATTTAAAAAATATGACCAAACCAAAAATAGAGATCATTATACAAAGGCTAGCACACAAAGAGGTCAAAAGCTGTCTAGGAACATTAATTAAAAGTTGTAGCTCTCTAGAGAAGTAAATAAGTATTATTTTTCCTGTGGAGCCATATTCTTGGCCAAGTAGAGGACTATGTTGGTGTACACTGTAGCTCAAACTCAGGCTTCGCCTTACTAGTCCCTTGAAAAGGCTCTGGCACAGTGAAGTCTCTAAGTGCTAATTAAGAAAACAGGCCAACAAAAATCAAAGAAACAAAGAAACAGAAAGATGAATAAAATCTAGAACTAACTATAACATTAATTTTGGAATTGAGGCCTTTTAGTTACTAATAGGCATTCATCTAGTTTAACCACCATTATCCTATAACTCTATTGATTTCTGAGTACAGTTTGATGATGATGATTACGGCTGAGTATGTCATAGACATTCTCAGTTTATGTCTTGACATGAGACATAGAAAATATCTTTAGGTCTGGGACAGAAACTTGCTCTAGAAATATAAAGTGCATTTCAGATGATGAAACAGGTAATGCATCTACTGATGTAAATGAATCACTCATTAAAAGCATGCATGTGGTTATGTTCACAGTAATATGAAAACCATTCTTAATATGAAAGTTTAAGAGTTTACATAAACACTTGAAAGATATGGTCTTCTGTAGCATTAAAAATGTAGATTGTTATATTTCAGGATGAAAGGAAAAATCTTTATTTAGTTTCTATGATATATGGGCAATAGTCACTCAGCAATATTGCTACTTAGCCAGATATGTAATAAATCTGTTGCAAAACTCTAGAGTTGGCAATATAGGACAAAGTAAATATTAACAATATGTTTTTGGTTGGCAATGGGAGATGTCACAAGGCTCTCGTAAATGGTGATCACCTACTAAAGTTCATGTACCAGATGACTTGATTATTAATATATTAAATATTAGTAGATTTTGTGAGGCTTTATTCAGGAATTTTTCTTAAAAAGGTATTACTATTGTTCCAGCCAATTTAGAACCTAACCATAAAATCCAAGGAGTAAAGTACAAGAAAAGCATCCATGCTGGAGCACAATTTAGCAAATTTCTCTATGTAATTAATTTCATGGAATATTGCTGGGCTGGCATATTTTCTCTTCTAGCAGTTCCTCCTGGGAATATTGGAATACAAGATAGCTACACTTAATGCATGGCTATAATAATAAGTTTAATTAAGATAAAACAACATTAATTCAATAGCTTGACTATGAAGTTGGCAATACCTCTTCCTCTGTGCTGCCAAAGTCTTAATCTCATGAGTGTCTGTCAGCTGGCTTAGAAAAGCTGAATGTGGGGAGTTTTCTTTTCAAGCTTCCTTGGGGAAGGTGTACTTTTCTTTAGTTCAGGCAGTTTTCCTGTTTGCTCAAGTCAATTACTTCTAACCGTCTTGGGCCCAGTAAAGTTCCATAGTTACCATCTCAACCTCATACGTGCATTGTTTATCTAAAACCTAGGGCCTCAGAACAATGAACAGTTCACGATTTTGCCACAGGACAGGGAACTTCTCACTTTTGACCTGAAGTCCCCATTGTTACCTTCCTTCTCTTTGGGTTACACATGAATATCTCTCATCTTAAACCTTACTTACTGGCATAATGTGTTACTCAATGATGAGAGAGTGCATTGCTTTCTAACCAAACATCAGCCATCTTTCCCTAAGGCCCTTCCCACAGTGTTGTTGGTAAATTAGGCTTTATTATTGCTATCCATCCAAGCACATTTTTCTAAGTGTGAGTTGCTAAGAGGCCTTCAGATGTACAGATCCATCACCAGGATATGGAAACTGAGAGGGAAGTATTAATCAACCCCAGCATTTTACTAATTTACTGATTATTAGAACACATTAACCTGTTCAAGCTATGGTTTATGGATGGTTGGTACAAGAATGACCTAGAATCTAGATTTATAAAGACACATGAAACCAATTAAGCCCAGACTCATTCTATAATCTAAGTTTGCATTCCATTTATAGTCATGTCATTCTTGTTGGCTCCTAGTGTGTTTGTGCCTCCATTCTAGAGCTTTTCATATAAGCAACTGTCAAACAATTTTTTTCCTTCTACATCTAAGCCATTGATTATTTGAAGTTAATATTAGGAATTTACATTAATTCTGATAAATCAATCTTGTTATAATGACTCATTCTTTTAGAAACTGAAGATTTTAAAATGCCCGAATCCATTATGCTATAAAGAAAATATCCCACCCAGTTTCAATTTATCTCTGGGTATATTAAGCAAGCATTTGTTTGGGGCCTGAAGCTTAATATAATTCTAGCAATTCTCTATAAGAAAAAGAAGGCCATAATACTTTAGTTTACCAAATTTCAAAGATTATTGCTAGAGCTCTTCCAAAGGCTTTGAAAGTGACCTATAGGAGTGAGGGGTCCTGAAAGTTAAGCATCATTCGTTTCATAGTAATTCTGCTGCTGAACTTGGGATATGATATATGAATAATTGAGAAGTTGAAGTGTCATACAAAGGGAAGTCCAATATAGTTATAAAAAAAAGGTAGCTTTAGAATGGTAGCACAGGAAGAAGAAAAATAATATGGGTAAAGAGGATTGAAAAAAGTTAACTACAGCTAAAATCCAGAGCCTGAGTGAAATGGGCAGTTAAAGCAAGATTAACACACTGTCCATCCTATATTTTCCAGATTATGAGTAAAAATCACAACCAAGGCCATTAGAAAATTCATTATGTAGGTGCTAATTAAGAAAACCAATAGAAATATGTATATATGTGTATGTGTGTATAAGTATACATACAGGGTGTCCCCCAAAAATGTATACACAGTGTAACAACTTATAGCTCAAATTTGAAAATGAAATGTAGTTTAATAAATGCTGCCTTTATAATTATTCAAAGTGTGTGTATATCTTTTTGGGGATACCTTATATATGCACATTTATATATATAAATTTCCCTCTTCTCTTTTATTCATTTAGAGTTCTCTTATTGAGGTCAACAAATTTCCTATTATACATGTATTAACTATATTTTATGCAATGCAATTTATCCCTTGTCAAAAGTCCATCATTCCAATACCATACATATTTGTCAAAAATATACACATTCTATTTTTAATTAATTATAATTATTTCTTTTACTGTATTAGTCAGGGCTCTTCAGAGAAACAGAATCAATAAGATCATATATATATATATATATATATATATATATATATATATATATATATATATATATATATGAGAGAGAGAGATTGATTTAAGGAATTGGCTCACTTGATTATGGAGGCTGACAAGTCCAAAATCTGCAGAGTAGGTTGGAAGGTTGAAGACCCAGGGAAGAGCTGATGCTGCAATTCAAGTCCAAAGGTTGTCTGCTGGCAGAATTCTTTGCTCAGGGGAGGTCAGTTTTGTTATATTAAGCCCTTCAACTGATTGGATGAGATCCACCCACATTATGAAAGGTGATCCACTTTGCTCAAAGTTCACCTTATGTTAATGTTATCTAAAAAACAGCCTTACAGAAACATCCAATATACTTGACCAAATTTCTGTGCATTGTGGCCCAGCCAAGTTGACATATAAAATTAACCATCACATTTACTATCATGTTCATCAACTGAAAGACTTGAAAAATCTTATTTGTGCCCCCAACTGGTGTTTGCTACTCAAAACTCTGATGACTTCAGAACTATGGTTCACATTCCAAGATTTTCCAGTTCTCTCATCGTGGGAATGAACTCAAGCTGCTCAAGAGAGTTTGACAAGACTCGTGAAACCCACATCTTGCACTGTTCCTACGGATTCACATAGAATATGCAATTTTATTATCTCAAGGAACCAAGAATTCTTTGATGATACATAGATACGAAAGGAGATGAGGCTGATGAATTCAGGTCTGGTTTTTATAAGTTTTGTCAATCTCTCTGGGAAATTTTGGGTTCATTCTTATAATAGGAGGAAGAGGCATCTGGGAGAAACTTTTCTAGGAGCTCAGACCACCATTTGTATAAAACCGTGTAAATAATGGGAGGGGCTCAGAGACCTGAGACCACTGTGGTATAATATATAACCCTTTGTTGATATTGTCTTGAGAGGTTGGGGCATCAGTGTGTGAAAGTTTGCCAGGGTGGGTGGGAAGGCCTACAAGGACACCTGCAAAATCTTAAAGGCATAAGGTTCCGTAAAATACACAGATCCATTAAAATCACAAATTGTTTGTTAGACTATATTGTGGGTAGAAAAAAGCACAATAGGAAATATTTGCTCATGTTTTGTTCTTCACCCACCCTGAATTTTTTGAAAACCCCTGACACCCTTGATTAATTTAAAAAAAAAATCTGTGTGTATACTCCAGTAAGTTTGATAACATCTGAACCCTTAGACCTTTTGTTATAAGTTTCCACACACCTTTTTTTTTCTTTCTTCAAATAGGTTTTATATTTAGAGTAGTCAAGATATTGGCCCATTCCCAAGCCATTTGAGGTAAAAAGGAATCACTTAGCTTCCCTCAAGATGATGCCTCAGGAAAATGGCACACTTCATAACTGTGCCTCAACTGAGAGTTTACTAACCACCATGATTTAGCTCTTCCTTTCAGGAGTGGCAATGAGAATCTCCAGCTAGTGCCTGGGTGTTTCATTAAATACTGTATCCTATTAATTTTAGAAGGTGCGTGTTTACCCTCCGTGGGCCAAGCTTCATACTTGTTTTTAACTTGTGATTGTTTTCTTCTGAATCACATTAGTTTACTTTCCAACTTCTTTACACTACCTTTGATCCCCTCCACTCTCTCAGGATCATTTTCTTCCTTGGTTTCCTCCCTTCAATCAGTAGGACCTCTTGTTTGTGTGATGCACATGGTAATTGATGATGTGATTATCATTCCTAATTACTGTGCTGGATTATAGTAATATTGATTGTATATATTTGTACATACCATTTACAAATAAATATGCTTGCTCTGTGGCAGGCACTGTCAAAGCACCTAAGAAATGTTATCTCATTTCAATCGTTACATCAACCCTGAGGAGTAGGTATGACCTCTATTGAAAAATGAGGCAACCAAGGCAAAGAGAGGCTTTGTAAAAGTTAGTGATTTTAACATTAAAAGATATAATTCACAAGAGCAAAATCCTTTTATACACTGCTTTTTATGCTGACCAGACGGTGTCATTTGTAATATGACACTCATTTGACCAGACAGTACTCATTTGTAATATCTTTTTATTATCCTTACCTGAGGATGTATTTATTAATTCTAGAGAGAGAGACAGAAACAGTGATGTGAGAGGGAAACTGCGATTGGTTGCCTCCTACGCATGTCCTGACTGGAGATCGAACCCGCAGTCTAGGTATGTGCCCTGCCTGGGACTCAAACCCGTAACCCTTTGGTGTAAAGAACAATGCTCCAACCAGCTGAGCCACCCAGCCAGGGCTGTCATATCTTACTTTTAACATGACCACACTGGTACATATCATGAGAGGAACATTCATTTCTTTGCTTCAAGGGCCATCCATATTGCTCTGTAAAGAGACTTCTGGTCACTACCCTGGTGCAGATTTCAGACCTCTACAGTGACAATCTCTTTACAACAATGGATTCTGTATCAAATGGATCTCTGTGTAAAAGCCAAAAATCACTTTCTTTCAATTTCAGGGGACAGTCTCCATTCAAGCAGAAGTTTCAGAGAGTTCACATTGCTTTAAAAGGGGTGAAAAATATAGTTGGGTTTAAATGCTCGCACAGTACTGTACTCTTTGCCACTGCCTGGTTTAATCTCTAAAGCTGCCTGCCATGAAGGACTGGTCTTTGTTCTCTGGTTAAGTGTGCAGGCTGTTGAGCTCGGCTGGTTCAGCCTGTACTTGGCTTTCTCACTACCTAGGAAACTTGGGCAGGATACTGAACCTCTCTAAGTCTGTTTTTCCCTCTATAAAGTGGGGATCATGATTGCACCTACCTCATAAAATTGAATAGGTTAAATAAAGTATGTAAAGCCTGAAGTGGCACATGGGAAGTACTCAGTATATATATTAGAAGCTATCATTATTATGATTAATAATAAATATGTTCCCATATGCCTTGATGTAAAGCATAGTAGTTAAGAGTGTGGGATCCAAAGCTAGGCCCACATTTGCTAACTGTGTGACCCTTAGCTAACCTCCTGGCCCTTAGCTTTCTCATCTATATCATGGAGATAGTAAAGTAGTGGAAAATGATTTGAATTAGATAATATACATAAAACACTTTTTAAAACCTAAATAACTATTGCTATTATTTTATTGTTATTGTTATCATGCAGCTTTTCTTCCTGGATCTACCTATCTGTAATGCTTTTCTCTTGTAAATATATAAAGAGTATAACATTTACTTTAGCAAATAGCACATACGGAGTTGCATGAGTTATCTTGTTATAAAAATGTCCTTCACCCCACATAGGTTGTAAGTCCCTGCATGAAAGGGTTGGTGTAAACACTGTCACTCACGTAAACTGTCCCACACATGTTTCCACTTTATATATGTTTGCATATGATTGACTGCAGGGTGCATATATTATATAAATGCTCAGGGAGATCAACAAGTTATGTTGAGTGAGTAGTAAATCAGTCATTCATTTCACACACATACTGAAAACCCACTGTGTATCTGGCCCTGTTTTAGGCTCTGGCTCCATCAAAACAAATAAAGAGATTCCATTTCAAAGATGAAGGTTTCTTGTATTTCACTCTGTGGCAATTTGGGGTTGAGAATATGCTGGTGAAAAGTGAAAGTGGAAAGATGTGCCTGAAAAATTTTTGGTGTGGGAATGATGAACTAGATCATATGTGAGGTCCAGATGTTGATTATGCTACAGGGAGGCCTGAGGAATTGTTCTTCATGCCCCACCCCCACCCCCCAGCAGCTCAGTTTTTGCTTCCAAGTCTCATTGCTGCAATTCTGCCCCTCACCCTGCCGGTCTCCTTTTTCCATCACTCATGCCTATGGCACTTATTGGACTTCTCACTGTGACTCAGATGTTTGCTTAAATTGTGTATTTCCTTTAATATTTGTCTGATATTTTCATGACACACACACACACACACACACACACACACACAGAAACAGTTTATCCATTCTTAAATTTGGTAACTGTTGATCAGAAGTAATCTATAAAAGAAAGGGGAGGCTAGGATAATAAAAAACGCACTGCATATGTTGGTTTTGTTTATATAATAACCATCTGAATCGCTTAGGGAGATTAATCTGTACTTTAAGTGCCAAATAAAGTGCATAGTACTTTAGATGTAGATCATCTATATTCACTTGATGTTGTTTTGTAGGGAATGGGGGTGGAGAGGATAGATTTCAAGGTAATGATACCTTCTCTGAAAGCAGATACATAAACTTCTGGTGAGTCAGGGATGAAAAAGGCTTCTCTTCTTGTTGGGGTTATGAGAAATCCAGGATCAGTGGTCTTCACTGAGATACTCTGTTTTAGAGCAAGACTTTTGGGAAAATACGTTCCACAGATACGATTTTATCTTCCTCTGATTTTACCATAGTCTTTCCCTCATCTCGCAGCATATGTTTCCCAAGTTATTTTTCACCCTTTCTTTATATTCCTGGGCACTGGGATCTGATGTTCAAAGATCCATTTAATACTTGCTGGGAAAGTTAATAGTGCCGATTGGCATCTGAAGTGGTCACTCTGATGTGTTTAATGGCAGAAATAGAAATATTGGATCAGCTGCTTTCCCCAAGTGTAGTATAGTGAGCTCCTGTGCTTCCTCCTGACCCATCACAATAGGGATGAATCATATAAAGGCTTCTCTTTTTTCCTAACTCATCTCTACCCCTTCTGAACCTGAATCACATCCCTAAAAGGAAAAAATGCAATGTAGTGTGTGTGTGTTTTGTGTGCATCTTTCTTGCCTCAGTTTAAACTCTCCTAATTGAATATGGTAGCATTTGCAAACAAACAACATATCTTTGTAAATTGGAAACTCTGCCCATCTATAATCTTAAAAGCATTCCATGGAACTCACAGAAATCCCATAGGGGATAATCAAGCCAAGAAGCTTAATTTAACAACAAAAATAATATAAAAGGGAGGTTGAGTGACTGTATATTATTAAACATTTACTACAGCCAAGTCTAGCATGTTGCCCGTCATCAGATATTTCAGCATGGCCAAGTCTACCAGCTCACTGAAAGTCTTACAAAAAATTATGGAATAAATTTAGGGTTTGGGAATTGGAGTAGGAGTGGGTGGGTGTGATCTTGGGAAGTCCTGGGATTCTTCCCTTGTTCTATAGTTGACTTTGAGGAGTCATTACTGGAGATGTCCCATAAGATTAAAATTTTGAAGGATTAAGTTACTCAGTGAAATGATTTATTTGGGGCCTTAGCTGGCCGAATAGGCTGATAACAGAAATATCTGTCTGACAACTGATGTTTTACAGTTTGATTCATGACTAAGATTTGTATATTTTTGTGTTCTTTTAGGGCAATTGCTAGGAACTTATTTTTTTTAATATACAGACTATTTTTATTGGGGAACAATACAGAAATAAGAGAGAACTTATTGTTTTAATACTAGCAGATATAAGTTCTTAAAGCAAAATTTTAAATGGAACTCAAAGTTATCAACAAAGGGCTTCTCTGCCTGAAGTTTGGTCTCTACTGCTCCCCCTGGCACACCCTAGGGCACATACAAAGAACCCCAGGGCCCTGTAGACAAGAGTTGGAAAGCCGCTGTGCTAGGATTTTAATTTCTGTTAGGCTACATGGACCAGTAAACAAGAGGACAGGCTTTGAAGTCAGATGACTTTAGGTTCAAATTCTAGCCTTGGGCTTTATTTGTCTTATAAACTTGGGAAAGTCATTCAACTTTCCATGCTTCATTTTACTTAGTTCTAAGATGAGGGTGATATGCCCTGGCTGGTGTGGCTTAGTGTGTTGGGGCCTTGTCCCATACACCAAAGGTCGCTGGGTTTGATTTTCAGTCAGGGCATGTACCTGGGTTGCTGGTTCAAGCATCGATTTTTTTTTTCCTCTCTCTCTCCCTTCCCCTGTCTCTAAATCAGTGAAACGTATCTTCAGATGAAGATAAAATATAAAATGAGGACAGTGCTATCAATATCATAGGTTGTAAGGATTAAATGAAATATTTTGGGGGTTCTTAACCTTTTTGGTGCCATGAAACCCTTTGATACAATTGAAAATAACATTTTTCAGTTCATAAAATAAAATACATAGAGTTATTAAAAATAATTTTGAAATACACTTATTAACATTTTAAGGATCATGTGACATAGTAATATTCATGATTCTTACATATTAAATAAGATCTGATGGAGAGTCAGGTAACTCATAATTTCAGTGTAGTAATGAGCATAAACAAGTATTTCAAGATATACATATGATGAAAGTATTAGTGATGTCTGAAAGAAGTGCTAAATTCTAATGGTTCGTGAAAATAAAGATGTAATTTTTCCCATTTAAATTTATGGATCTCTGAATTTTATTAGACTCTGAATGAAGAATCCCAGTATTTGAGTGTTTATCACAGTATCGTTATAGGTTAGAGGTTTAAGGTGAATTTGTTGTTGTTATAATTATCATCATCATTATCATCATCGTCATTGTCATAATTTCAGAAAGTAGGAATATATATTTGGAATTATCAAGTTAGCAATAATATTTTAAGGTTCTTAGAGGTACTAAAAATAATTAAGTTGAATATTCTTATGGAATAAAATATGACAGTATCAATATTTAATTAAAACTCTATATAAGAATATTTTCTTAAAACCAAAATATAGCCTGGCTGGTGTGGCTCAGTGGTTGAGCATCCACCCATGAACCAGGAGGTCACTGTTCAATTCTAGGTCAGGGCACATTTGGGCTCGATCCCCAGTAAGGGGCATGCAGGAGGCAGCTGATCAATGATTCTCTCTCATCACTGATGTTTTTATCTCTCTCCTTCTCCCTTTCTCTCTCTGAAATCAATAAAAACCTGTTAAAAAACAAAATAAAACAAAATATAAAGGCTTAGAAATAGCAACAATTAGATAATCTGTTATCTCTAAAGTTTTAAAATTTATATTTGCATGATGAGGTTTTTTTTCTTTTCATTTATAATTCTAGTATGTTGCTGTTCACTCATCTCCACATTTTGTCACATTGAATACATAAATACTTTAGCTTTAAAGACCGCTGAAAGTTATATAAATCTCTTCAGAAGCCTCTGGAAGAGACAGTGATGGGAGATCAAAGACCCATTTATGGGCACTTTTTCCCACAGGGAGACCTTTCTTCCTCTAGTTCACTTATCAGAAGTGTACAGTTCAATAAATTTGTACAAAAGGAATTTACCAGCACCTAGATTAAGAAACAGAACAATACCCTGAAGTCCCCTCAATACTATCCTTCAGTACTATCTGCCTCCAACAAGGTTAATACTACCTAACTTTTAACAGCTTAGATTAATTTTGCCTGTTCTGTGCTTTTAGAAACATACAGTATTCTTTGAGCGTGGCTTAATTCAATCGACATCATGTTTCTGAAGTACGTCCATGATAATTCATGTCGTTGAAGTTATTAGCTGCTGAAAAACCTTCCATCGTGTGAACATACCACAGCTTATCCATTTCTCTTTAAGGCATTTGGATATTTGCATCCATTAAGAAGAGTGCGGCTAAGATTATAACAGTTCTGGGTCTTAGATATGCATGACTTGTTTGGCATTTATCTATGAGTGGAATTTATTGGGTCTGATTGTATAAACTAAATACACAGGATGGAATGACCCAACCAGACTCGCAAGAATCACAGCACAAACTTGAACCCTTAGTAAACTTCACTAAATCATTTCCATTGGAAGGCAACTGAAAATTTCAGAAAGAGGAGAGGTTTAGGGCACCAAGGGTGGTTTCCCAGATCCTGTCTTCTTGTGCGAAGTGACCCTGCACAGGTAACATGGAGATCTCATCCATTACTCTGGGCCAGTGGGTCACGTCGGACAAGTAATAGATGAGATCTCCATGTTACCTTTGCAGGGCCCCTTCGCACAGCAGGGGCCTTTAAATGCGAAGCCAGAGAGCTGTGTGGCTTACCCGAAGCCGTTTCTCATATGTCCTGGGCTCTTTTTCTGAAGGCGGTCTTAGCCAGAACATCCTGCCAAGGGCAGTCAGAGTGAAGGTCCCTTCTTCCTAGCAGATATCATTAGTCTATTTGGAGGTCTAGTTTTGAAGGAGATTAGACTGGATGAGCCCACGGGCCTTTCTCCCAAGAGCCACCCCTGGGTGGGGGCAGTGTGCGCATCAAAACCCAGCAGCTTGGCCTCCCCCCCCCCCCCCCCCGCGGGCAGCTGAATAGAGGCTGCAGGAGACTTCGCAGAGCGAGGTGCTCACATCCCGGGGGCTCTACACCCCCCCCCCCCAGCACTTGCTTATCTGTTTGTTGTTTTTTATTATTTATTTGTTTTCCTTTTCACATTGTGGCAGGTATGTCGTGAAATCTCTGTGGCTTTAATTTGCATTTCTGTGATGCCTGATGAAGTTGAGCACCTTTTCGTGGTTTCCTTGGTCTTTTGGATAGCCTCTTTTGAAAATATTTGTTCAGAAACTTTTCCCCATTTGCTGCTGGGTTTTTGTGCCCTTTTTCTATTGATCTGTAGGAGTTCTCTATATATTCAGAATAGATTTTTAAGAATATATATGTGTATTATGAATATCTTTCTCTGCTATATGTGCTGCCTTTATGCTCTGTTATTAGTATTTCTTTTATTTTTATATTATTTTATTTTTAAATTTTATTTTTGTTTAAAATATTACAGATGTCCCTTTTTCTCCAATGACCTGTTCCACCCCATCCCATCCCCCTCCCCAATCCCTCTCCCCACCATTGTCTGTGTTTAAATATCTTTTTATTGACTTTTTAGGAGGAAGGGAGAGGGATAGAGAGAGAGAAATACCGATGACAGGGAGACATCGATGGGCTGTCTCCTGCACGCCCCCTGCTAGGGATCGAGCCCGCAGCCCCGGCATGTGCCCTGACTGAGAACGGAACTGGTGACCACTTGGTTCATGAGTCCACACTCAACCACTGAGCCACACCGTCTGGGCTCTTATTAGTGTTTTTGATGGACAGAAATTCTTATTTTTATACACCTATTTGTCATCTGTATATCTACTTTGGTGAGGTATCCAAATCTTTACCCATTTTCCAATTGGATTTCTGTATTATTATTGCTGAGTTTTAAGAGTTGGGGTTACAGTTTGAATAATTGCTCTTTTCCCAAGTAGGGTAAGGATCTTATAAATTATCTTTCCTTGGAGAGTAGTCCATTGTTATGGAGAAAAACTCAGGATATATTTCAAAATAGTTACTGGTCTCCTCCCCCTGCCAGAAACATGAGGGAATTTTACTTAAATCTTTACTGTGAGCACCTGGTGAGGTTCTTGGACGTCAAACAAACAAATGAAAATGTGTGGAACTGGGCCCTCAGGTGCTCTGCCCTCTCAATTTAATCCACACACAGCCCCCAGCAATTAATCAAAATTACCACTTACTGCTTCTACCAGTTTTTGGCTCCAGCAGCTTCTGCTCCAAGTAAATTGATCTCATCTGTGATTCTACATATTCACTTTCCCATCCAGGTTTTGAGGTGGTATTTTGCCCTGTGACCTCAGTCCTCTAACGAGTCCAAGAAAAGTTATTGATTTTCAATTTGTTTGGCTTTTTTCTTGTTGTAAGGACCAGAGAAATGACTTCTCAGCTCTTTATATGTAAGAGCTGGAGCTGCAAGTTGAATGTATTTTTCATAAATAAAAATATCTGAAACTTTGTATTTCCTTCAACATTATGACTAATATAAAATTTTCAGAGTTTCTTAGTCTAGACGATTTAAAAATAAATAAAACTGACATGCTTAGAATTAAATCCATCAACTCTTAGGTATCCAAAGGCTCATTTTACTTATAAATTGTCTGTAGCTATGCCTGCTCACATTTCTCCCCAAGAGCCTGATTTAGAGCAATGCTCTTATTCAAATAAGAATTGCTAAAGTGATTGGGAGTAGGCAAAACACCCACGAAGAAACAAAACCTCTTTTTTCTCTGTTCGAAGCGTAAGGGTAAGAAGTGAGGAACAAGGCTGAAGTTAATAGATAAAATGAAGTGTTGGGATCATGGAAATGAATTCTGTTCTGTGCCAGGCCTCCATTATTATCTCCGAGCAGGTAGGCTATCTAGAAGATAGGAGTGAAAAGAGCTTGGTGGATGTTATTAAGGAAAAGACCTTGCAAAGTGTGAGATCCATACTCTTCACCTTGTGAACATTTCCAGCTTCATTTACAGCGGCGAGCAGAGTTTCCAAAGCCTTATGTCCGCTCGTCATCGCAGAAGGCTTATCTCTTCGAAAGTGGACAGTCTTATGAAGACCCGCTTCTGTGACAGTTCGCTTCCTCTAAAGAAGATGGGTTGTACATTAGCACCTGGGATGTTGTCCGTCAGTTCCTACGAGTTATATATTTTTTCTCTCTGCAGATTTCCAGATGACATCCCTGGAGTTTTCTTTTTGAAAATCATAGAATATGCTAATTTGGAAGGCAACTAAAACACTTTACAAACATTAATGCTTAATTGGCAAAGTATATCTCTGACTTATATCAACAAGAAAGTATCATTCCAAACAATTTTTTTTCTAGAAGAACTCTGTATGTTAGTTAGGTATTACTGCTTTAAAAAAAACCCAAAACAAACGAATACTTAGTGGCTTAAAATCCACTAATGATCTTTCATTATCTTGCATGGTTTCTGTAGATCAAGGATTTGGGAAGGACTCCATCAGGCTGTTGCAGTCATATGTCAGCAGGAGCTGTGGTCATGCCTGGGCTAGGAGATCTGCCTAAGGTGGCTCACTCAGGTAGCTGGCAATCTGATGCTGGCGATTGGTCACGAAAACCTCAGCTCCTTCTACCTTGGTCTTCCCAATGGGTAGCTTTAGCGTCTTCATGGCCCAGTGGCTGGCTTCCCTCAGAGGAAGCAATCCAAGAGCCCAATCACCAAAGGTGGAAGTTGTAGAGTCTTTTACAATCTAATTTTGAAATTCAGAGTCACTCCCACTACCTCCTATTGGTTACCAGTAGGGTGATTCAGCATGGGAGGGTGCAGAGCAAGGGCATAAATAGCACGAGGCATGGCTCATTAAGAACTTAGGAGGCTGGCTGCTGCTCACAGGTACATTCCCTATTCTTGGAGATATGTAATCATTTATATCATTTTTGAAATGTGTATTTTTTAAAATTACTTTTCCTCTGCAACAGTTACTTAGAAGGAAACCCAATCTCTATTATTCACTGCTTTTTACGCTTCTAAAGTTATTTCATTTTTATATAGTTGAAATAACCTCATGGGTTAAATTCTAGTCTTGTTTTGTTCTCTCCAATATTACTTTAAAATATGTAAGTGAAAAATATTTCTCCGTACTAGCCGTACAAAAAGTTAGGCAGGGCCATCCACTAAAATCCAGCTCTGTGCTTTAAGAAGACAGTCTATACTTGTATTTCCCAAGAGGTATTATATGTGCAATAAATTTCAAGGTTAGATACAGTCACGATAATTCTGGGTTTCACAAAGTTAAACCTGCTTTGCTTTGTCTTCTAGCTGTATTCTTTCATAGCACGTGTCTTTAATATACTGCATTCATTGCAAATTTCTAAGAGAGGATATAATATGCAGCATTTCCCAGTGTTATTGAATCATGGAACACTTTGCCCTTAGGACATTTTGTGTCTGGTGTTTCACAAAATATATTTGAGAAAGTGCTAAGTATCTTATTTCACCCACATGTCATGTCTGTTTCAAGTTGAGTGTGACCAGCAGTGTTAAAGTTTGTACCCCTCTCCACGCCTTGCATGCCTTCCTGCAGATCATTTCACCTTGTTACAGCCATCATGGTCTTTTAAAATGCAAAGCTCATCCTATTACCCAGCTGCGTACGATCTTCAAATAATCTTCCAGTTTTTCTTAACATAAAGGTCATCTTCTTAATAAAACCTTGCATGGCCTGGCATGTTCCTGTGCCCCTTTCCCCTCTCTCTGCATTAGCCGCGCTGACCTGCTCTCAGTGTCCACTGCAGGCATACCTGGGATACGTTATTGCGGTTTGTTCCAGACACCAGAACAAAGCGAGTAGTAATTTTTTTGCTGATGGAGGGTCTTGCTTTAATTTGTAGAAAGCGCAACATGTGTGAGGTGCAGTAAAGCAAAGTACAATAGCACGAGATCTTCTCACCACAGGTAGTTTTAATTTGCCCTGTCTTCTGCCTAGAACGCTCTCACCTTCCCTCTACTGATTAATTCCAACTGGTCCTTCAGACCAAGCTCAAGTATTACCTGAAATTTCCCTCACTGTTATCAGCATGTGTGACCCTTTGAAATACAGCACTTACAGTTTTGTGTTCATTTAGTATTTGATTACAGTCTGTCTCCCACAATAAACTATAAGCTGCATGAGGGCAAATACTTTTTGACCACCATTTTAGATGCTCCATTAATACTTCGTAAGCAAATAAAGTGCTGAATGCCCTCAGGAATTTTCCTTTCCTCGTTGTCACATCCCCATGCTGGTTCAAGACATCTTCGTTTCATCCTTAAATTTCTATTGCCATCTCCTAGTAGGTTTTCTCCATTCCAGTTTATCTACCTTCCAGTTCTTATTAAACGGCACAGCCAGGCTCCTGTTCTGAAACTACTATATGGCACATGTTATTATTTCACTAAAACGCTTTAAGTAGCTCTCCACTATTCTGGAGCAGGATTTGCAACCCAAATGCCCTCAGGTGCGGTAGAAGTGGTAAACATTTGCTGCTGTAACCTGTGGACAAAACATTGGTATGGGGAAGGCCTGGGGTGGTGGTGTGCGGGGTGGGCGGGGATCAAGGAGAGGAAAAGGGGGACATCTGTAACACTTCCAACAATAAGCATAGATTAAAAAACACAAACCCATAGTCCACCTGTTTGTGACCCTAAGTTATAACATATCTAAATAAGATGTGTATATTCCTTAGTTTTGTACTCAGGCCATTCTTAGATCTGGAATTAACTGGAATTTCCAGTTCTAACTGGGTTTAGCTGCTATTTCAAGCAGAGGTTCAGTCAAAAATAGCCTCTTGGTTACTAACTCCTGAACAACTGATTACTTTCACCTTAATTTTCAGGCTGGAAATGTTATATATCACCTAAGTCTTTGGCTCCACATTTCCTTGACTTAGAAGACTCTTCTTCCAGATCTACACCTTTCAGATCCTTCAAAGGCAGAAACGTTTCCTATATTCCAAATCACCGCCTCAACAGGCTTGATCTTGATCTCCCAGTTGCTGTACTGATCATTAACATTAAAACATTAAGGTGCAATGCTGTGTTTTATATATTTATAATTCATAACAAAAACTATTACTATAATTTGCATCTCTTATTAAAAATATTCTTATTTAGTAAATGCATAATAAATATTTGTTCATTGCTTGCCTTAACAACCGGCAGCAGCTGTTGTCACCAGGTGAAAAGGTAGAGAAAGCTCCTTGGAGTACTACTTATTAGACTGCAGTCAATCTTGAAATTAATAATTTATCATTTTTATTTGGGTGCTTTCTTCTTTAATGAAGCCATCAAAGCAATCTTCAGTTTCTCCATTATCAAAATCAATATGTATTCATTAAATTAACTATAGTTAGGAAACTAAAAATAAAGGAGCAAAAGGGCTGCCATCCTATCCCATGGAAAACAATAAAGAAATTATTTATATTATTTTGCTGGTCCCTGGAAAAGAGATGTTTAAAATAAATTTGAGGTCGAGCATTGTGAATGATGATGGTCTGGAATGTGTAGGAAATATTAGACAGATCAGCAAACCTACTTCCAAAGAAAGGGCTACAAAAATCCTGGAAATCTCTGGTAGTAAAACATTTTTGAGCTTGGTTGTCAGTTCCATAGTGACTGAGGAGATCCAAGAGGATGGTGTGGTGGTGAGGGAGAAGTGCGGCAATAGCAGAGAGTAATATCAGATCAGCACTCGGATGCTACTGTTGGATGCTAGAATTATTAAACTATAAAACTTATGAGGAAATGACTAATATAGGTTGCCTGTTTTCATTTAAAATGCTCTCATGTACTTTATTTGGAACAAACACAATCTTTTAGAGTAGAGTTGAAATAGTCTCATGAATACAGATAGCAAGTTCTTGGAATTTATCTTTAGCTGTGTATGTGGCATTGAGCTGGTCATTACGATTCTTTGTTTCACACCAGGCAATAAGTGCATTGAAAAATTTCACCAGATAAAGTTCTTAAAATTCTGTGAGATTTTTGAGATAGAAATGTTATATATCACTTCTGTAAATGATAAGAGTGAGACAGTGTATATTTATAAAGGACCTATTAAGTCTAGCATTCTGCTTACATAGTTCACATAAGACATATCTGGAATACAATTCAAATGATCATGTATAATTAATGTTATTGTTTTTGTTATGGGTACTATTTTATTGATATTTGTACCCTGAAGCAGCATTGCTGCAGAGTAAATGCTGATTAATTTCCACTACCTTTCTCCCCAATGGCAGTATGTTTGAGAAAAACAGGCCTACGTACTGGAGCAGAACAAACTAGGAGAGCATCTCGGGAGAGAATTGGTGGTCACATTCTGCAGGTCCTCGTAAGTAATTTTAAAGTCTTTGATTTTATTCTGAGTGAGATTGGAAGCAAGTGGAAGATTTTGAACAGAGAGGTATCATCTGATTTACATTTTTAAAAGATTGCTTTGGCTAATATGTTGAAAAGAAATGTTGAAATTGCAATGTGGCAGGGGTGGAAACAGGAAGAAGACCAGTGAGGAGATAGTCACAGTGTTCCAAAAAGAAGGAATGGTGGCTCCATTTGGGTATTAGCGCTGGACATGGTGGGTATGGCCAGATCCTGGATGTATTTCAAAGGCGATGTCAAGAGATTTCCTGGATTTTCTCATCCTAGATGACTGATGACTCTTCCACTGGAAGAGTAGACTTGCCAAGTGCATCGAGGAGGAAGAGTGCTCACCCATGTTGTATATGGCCCATATGCCAAGAAGGGTACAGATTGAAAAATGATAATTGGCAATGTGGATGTTATGGGTGACCCAGATATGAGCAGCTTTGGTGAAGCTGGACTTCAGGCTGTGTTGGAGTGTGTTTAAGAGAGAATGAAAAGAGGGCAATAGAAACAGTATAGACCACGCTTTCAAGGGATTTTGTTCTAGGAAAACAAAGTAGTCTAGTGCTACTTGGCAGCAGATAAAGGGAAGACTTTGTTTTTGTTTTAGTATGGGAGAAATAATTGCTAGTTTATTAGCATATAAATGCAGAGCAAATATGCTGATGTAGGAGAAACAGATTTGCTAGGATGATGTCCTTCAATTAGAAAGGAATGAAGTCCAGTGTTCACAGAGATGGCCTGGTTTTAGATAAATGTAGGTATGGTATAGCTCACATCTTTAGTAACATGCAAGAAAGCGGAGCATGTAGGGTACAGGTGCTGGTAGGGATCTGAAAATTCTCTTCTAATTGTGTCAATGTTATCAGTGAGCTAGGACTCAAGGCCAACAGCTGACAGTGAGTTTGGGGTGATTATTGGATCAATTAATGAGTAGTCTGGCAGGTGGTGGTGATACAGCTCTCAGAGGGTTAGGCTGAATCAGGTCTCCAGTCAGTGCCTGGTCCAGAATGGAGAGTAGGAGGAGGCAGAGAAAATTGAATCTAAATTTTGCAAGGAGGATACTAGTAAGAACTAGAGCCCTGATCAAGAAAACTGGGGCTCAGGGTAGATACTGATTGTAGAAGTGTGCGTGATCTGGAAAATACTCAGAAAATGAAGGCAAAGGATGAGGGAGCACTAATAAAGAGGGGAGACTCAGCTTTGTGTGTGGGATGCAGATGACCCATCCCAGGGACAGCTGAATCCAGCAGAAACACTAGCTCCCATCCTACTTCTAATATTCTCCTCAGCCAGAGGAAGCTGAACTGACACGTGAAAGACCTTTGTTGCTTGGAGATTGATATTGTTGGGATAAGCAGAAAATTGCAGAATTCAGCTTGTTTTTAGCTTATACAATGCCAAATGGTGGAATCCTATCAATTGTGGTAATGTTTTGTCTACACAATCGTAAATTTAGGCAAATAGCTGAATACTGGGCTTGTTCCAACATGGTTCTGACATTTTAAAATAGGACAGTAATTTCTAAGTGAAAAATAGTAAACTGTGATAATGTGTTCCTTTTAAACAATTCAAATGTCTGTACACACTGTAACATGTTATTCTGTGAGGCGTGTACCATTACCTCGGCCGAGAAAGCTGTGTGAAAGAGAAGCGAAATATCCAAGATCCCAAATGGTGAGTACAGATTCAGAACTCAATTATCCTGCTTCGGATTCGATGAACACTTATTAAGTTGCTGTGTGCCAGGTACCCTGTCAGCCAGTTTGGTTTGGTCTCCTTATTTCCAGCCCTATGTTCTTTAGGAAAAACAAATAAAAGATCATCTCAAGAAAACTTTCATCACCAAAAGAACCATTTTCGTGTTATGATCATGTGAAATTATGCTCACACTTTGTATTCATAAATATATTCCTATTATTTTCACTATAAGTGATTTCAACTTAAATTTGCAAATATTTTCACAATAGGAGCTATAACTACTTTTCCTTCAGAGTTTTCTAATGCCTGTGTTCCATTTTTTTGTTGTTTAAAATATCATCCTCTGAAAGAGTCTTTTATAAAATGAGTATTTTCAATTTGTCAATGAGGAAAAGTGTTGGTGTTCTTGGTAATAAGGCAGTGAATACCAGTGAATTTGTGCCCTGCCATTTCTCCAATGGGCACTCTGTGTTTGACTTCAGACTAGTGTGTGTAGCAGAAAAATAAAAGGCGGTAAGAAAACTGTGCCATTTTTGCACCTGCATTCATTTTGAAGGCAGGTGTTTAGAGCTACATTAAATGAGTGTTCAGATAATATGGTGCATTTTGTCATCGCTATGCCAGAGCGAGGAATCAGAAGCAAGAAAGAGATCTGTGCTTAAAGAAGTCTGTCAATAAGTTGGCAATGCTTTTCTCTATAAAGACCTAATAGACTTGACTGTTTTAAGTGCTTGCTTGGGAGAGCATTATGAAGACAAAACATCCAACAATGCTAGTGGCTTCAGTTTTTTACTGTACTATTTTAAGATCAATACTCCTTTAATTTATATGGTTTGGAACCAAGATAGGACTTTATGTCTCAGTATTTCACTCTATCATCTGAGCAAAGCTATTTATCACGGATGTATATGACTATTTGAAAATTCTATCATGATGCATGAAACTTGGCATGGGTGGCAATAAAAGATATATATTAAAGGTCTTTCTTTTGAACAGATGAGGCCAGAAATTGGTGCACTTGTTACGTTCTCAGTGTATCGATCACATTCTCTGAATTTCCTTTGACTAACCTTACTGCTTTTATGAAACCTGAATGGCTTGTTAATAGAGAAGCGCAAGCACCAATGGGCACAGTTACCTCAATAAAGAGCTAACACATTAGAGAAAAATCCCAAAGGAATTTTCAGAAACCCGTATCTGAAAGATTTTCAGTTCAAATATCTAAAACTAGAGTTACCCTGTTCCAATGCTTGCTTAAAAAAATCAAATACTTTCCCTGGGGGTGCCCCACCACTCCTACCTCATTCCTTTAGAATTTTTAATACTATTTTATATTAACTTTATTAATTTTTAAAATAATACTTTATGTTTCAAAAATCAAAATAATATAAAGAGGCATATAATGAGGTGTTTTGCTCCTACCTCTGTTTCCTTCCATTCCTAAAATGGGTTAATTGAAGAAAATCTTTTTATTGGTAATATTTGTTGAGCATCCCTAAGCTATCTGGGGTGTAGCCTTCCTTAAGACTACATCTCTCTTGCTTACTTGCAGGTAGGTGTGGCCATGTTGTTAGATATTGAGGGAAGGATCTCCCAGAAAGCAGAAACACAAGGAGGAGCCCCTCAGGAAAAAAAGAGCAGCTAGAAAACTGAAAAAACAAACAAACAAAAAACCAAAAAAAAACTGCATAGATTTTAGCAGCTCCCTGGATCCTGGGTAGATGGGGAGATAAAAGTTTGGAATTTGATTCCCACCAACTTAATGGTATTAAGAAAACACCTAAACACCTAAAACTTTCCACCGTGAAAATACCTCAAGCTTTCCATGGAACCCAGAGAGCCATAGTTTAGAAAGAACCATGTCTCAGGAGTAAAGGCAAAACTGAAATGGATCTGCTTGAATAAAGCCTGAAAGCACTTCCCACACTGTCAAGGTCATCCTCACTAATTTGTTTGCTGGAATAAAACTCAATACTCTTCAGAGGAAGAAACAGTTTTGTTTCAAGGGCAACTAGATTAACAGGATGGAATAGTTCAGAAAGATACCCAAATATATTGTATAAGATAGTACAACAGGTCCTGGAGTAACATTTTGTTCATTACTGTTTCATTATAACATTGATGAGATAAAACAAAAGCAAAAATTGATTCCCCACTGGGTCATTGTCTATGGAGTTCACACGTTATCTCTGTGCCTCCCTGGGTTTCCTCCAGGATTCCAGTTTTCTCTTGCATCCCAAAATGTGCACGTGTAGTGAATTGGCTGAGGTGTGTAAATTGTCCAGTCTGAGTGAGTGTGGGTTGGGTGTGAGTTCCCCCTTCAATGGAAAAATATTCATTCCGGGGTTGAGTTCAACCTAGTGCCCCGAGCTGCCCGGATGGGGTCTGGCTACTCATGACCATGAACTTGAATAAGTGGGGTGCAAAACAATCTTACTTATGTTTATTAATCTTTTAAAAATGTGTATATAGCTCACATTTATTTAAATGTTTACTGTTAGAAGTGTTTTGGGTCTTTACTTAGAAGTTTGGTGATGTTTTTGTGACCAGAAATATACCATAGGAACTTAACTTGTTTAAGTCAGTTAGCCTATAGTAAAACTGGTTTTGTTACACCTCATTTCATTTAAGGTAAGTTTCCAAGAACCTAGTTATGATGTTGAGGACTTAACTGTACTAGGTCAGTTGCATTGCACTGGAATTAAAAACAAAAACAAAACAAAACAAAAAACCCTCAAGATAACAGGAACTTAAAAACTCTACAGTGTTCCCTTTTCTCCACATCCTTGCCAGTACTTGTTTGTTGATTTGTGGGAATGCAGACTGGTGCAGCCAGTATGGAAAATAGGTATGGAGTTTCCTCAAAAAGTTAAAAATTGACCTGCCATTTGACCCAGTGATCCCACTTCTAAGACTATATCCTAAGAAACCCGAAACACCAATCACAAAGAACTTATGCACCCCTATGTTCATAGAAGCACAATTTACAACAGCTAAGATCTGGAAACAGCCCTAGTGCCCATCAGTAGATGAGTGGATAAAAAAGCTGTGGGACATTTACACCATGGAATACTATGCAGTTGTTAAAAAGAAGGATCTCGTACCCTTTGGGACAGCATGGAGGGAACTGGAGAGTATTATGCTAAACGAAATAAGCCAGGCAGAGACAGACAAGTACCACATGATCTCACTCATACATGGAATTTAATAAAATAAACTGATGAACAAAATAGATCCAGAGACGTTGAATCATGGAACAGACTGAGGAATCTCAGAGGGAAGGTGGGGGTGGGGGAGTGGGTGGGGAGAGATTAATTAAAGAACTTACATACTTATATGCATAACCTATGGACACAGACATAGGTGTGGGGAAGGCTTGGGGGTGGGGTGGAGGGGACCAATGAGGGAAGAAAGGGGACATCTGTAATACTTTCAACAATAAAGATACATTTAAAAATAAACTGTTTACTAAATATTAGATAACAAAAAACCTACAATGTATTATCTACAATGTTTAGTATACAGTAAAAACTTTCTAGACATAAGGAGAAACAAAAAATATAATTCAGTTAAGAGGAAAATATGGTTAATGGAAACAGAACAATAGATCACCCAGGCAAAATTAGCAGACAAGGACATTAAAAGAGCTATGATTAATATGCTAATAAATCTACAGAAAAATGATAAAAGTAATGGGAAGAGCTTAGAAAATTTCAGAATTACAGAAAGTCTAAAAAGAACCAAATGGAAATCTTAGAACTAAAAAAATACAATATCTAAAATAAAAAGTTAATTGTGTAGTATTAATAGGTAGTAAAATTTCAATGAAAAGGTATTTAATTTGATGTAGAAACATAAAATATTAAAGTAAAAGCATATAATTTTACATAAATATGTAAGTTATTTGTTTATTACCTTGAGGTGAAGGGCCATTCTCAACATGGCACCAAATGTGCAAACTATTTTTTAAAAAGAGTGAAAGATTTCATGAAATAAATAATTTTATAAAAATAACTCCCCAAATTAAAACACAAACAGGAAAAACATTTGCATTATATAGGTGTTACTGTTTTTATTATAAAGATATCAATTGATAAAAATACGTCCAAGTTCCAATAGCAAAATGGGCAAAGGACAGGAAACATGGAAAATATTCGGTCTCAGCAGCAGTGAGAGAACTGAAAACGAGCTACCATTCTTTCCTGTCAGGTTGGCAAGTTTATAAAGTTTACAGAATAGTTTGACCGGAACGTGAGGAACTGGACAAACATACCAGATAGTTGGGATGCAAGATAATACAACTTTTCTAGAAGGTAATTTGTGAATCTATATATGAAAACCATTGAATATGACATTCTCTTTGACTTAACATTTTAATTCTAGAAATTTGTCCACAGGAAACAAATATGTGAAGATAGATATCCAATGATAATACAAAAAGGAAATAGTCTAAAGTTTGGTGCCAAGTAGTTCTTCACTTATGAGTAAAACCATGAACAATTATAACGTGTGCGTGTATATGTATATATGTTATCTATATATATATTTCTTGCTGTAATATCTAATACGTTGTGAAAAAAGTGGGTTTCAAAGCAAAATGAATAATAAAATTATGCTTTTGTTAAAAATTAACATTCACACATTCATACACATGTGTATGTACAGAAATAAGTCTCAGGGAACATGCATCAGAATAGTGAATATAGTTATTGAAGGGCAGTCGAATTACAAGTGATATTTTTTTGTGTATCTTGGTTTTCTGATCAAAATAATGCAAGTTTAAGACATTTCCTGTGGATTTTTTATTCCTTTCCTGTGTTCTGTCTTGATTCCCTGTGGTGAGCTTGTTGAATAAATCTTTAGAAAATCAAAGGGTTAATGCCATGTAACAGTTAGCACTTCTGTTGAGCTATGCTTTGGGTGAAATAGGTTTCTGTGGGCTGGCACGTCCACCACATATAAAGCTGACAGTCAGGGGAAAAGAGTTTGGGGTTCCAAATAGCATTCTTTGGAGTAAAAGGTATTGTAAGATAGGAACCTCTTGTT
The DNA here is from genome assembly GCF_054644295.1 of Miniopterus natalensis. Classification (NCBI taxonomy): domain Eukaryota; kingdom Metazoa; phylum Chordata; class Mammalia; order Chiroptera; family Miniopteridae; genus Miniopterus; species Miniopterus natalensis. The sequence goes on along the minus strand of NC_142085.1, from coordinate 31,776,131 downwards.
CTGTTCTAGTCCCTCTGTCCCTTTGGCAGTCAGTTCTTTGGGGCCATTATGAGTCTCTGAACAAACAGGAGACAATCTGTGTTCATACTTTGAGTGGCAAGTTTAATTTAGACAATCTGCAAATTTGAGAAAAAGATTCCATCAACTCCCTCTGAGCTCTTTTTTCCCTCAGGTCAGCTAAAGCTCTTCCAGTCTTTCCACCGTTGTTAGACTCAAACCTGTGTACACAGGGCTTTCTCGGCACAACTCTGCACCAGCATCCAAAGGAACTCAATCAACTGTAAGCCCTCGAGAGCCCCTTTGAGAATCGTGTCTTTGGTTTCCTGGGTGATGTAGACATCTGCACTTGTGTGAGAACAATACACAACTTTGTTACCAGAAGTGTAAGCTACTCAAGTTCTGTACAGAAAGGAAGACCATCAGAACCTGCACAGCATTTAGATTAAGCTTCCGAGGGGGTGAGGGGGAAGTGGGGGATTAAACTGGGAATGTACTAGGCTGAAATATTAAAATCAAATAGCCATAGGGACAGTATAATCAAAGCCCAGTGAGTGAGTAAACCTTTCTTCACTCCCCAGCTTAAAAAAAAACCTCTAGTGGAAAGTCATAGGTTCCTTTTAGCTATTGAGTTAAAAAATTTTTTGTTATTACAGGTAGGCCTTGCATTGCACAGTAGATGGCTGTGCAGGCTGAAGCCATGCACAGTGATCATAATAGGAAAAGTATAATTGTTTTGCCACCATTTGAAATTGTTGTCAAAACAATAAACACTCACTTTTGGTTTTAAGTACACAGGGCGATGTTTTTAAACACTAAAGCTAATATTTAACACACTGCTGTTTAAAATACTAAAAACATTGATATTTGAAGTGTTTCATCTCTTTGTAAAGAAACATTCAAGGGTAATTTGAGCAGTGATGACCTCGTTGCGGTCATATAACTTATGATATGAACTGAACATCTTTCCATGCCTTGGCCAGTTGTCATACCCCTAAAGTTTAGGTTGCATTTTATCTGTTTCTCTTTCAATGTTGTGAAATATCTCCAGGAATTTCTTTGGTAAGATGTTTTGGCCAGCATCACTGCCTTTGGGACATAGCCATCTATTTGCCTATGACTGCTTTCATCACGTATCTCCACAGCTTCATCTTCACGATGTTCTCTGGCTGCATATCTGGAGCCTCCCCCATGGTTGGCGGTGTCAACATTCCCGCAGTCAACTGTTACTCTATTTGAGTTCCGTTCAAGCATCTTTCCCAGTGTTACCACTTTTGGCCTTTTGTTTTGTTTTGTTTTGTTTTTTGTTTATCTCTGGTGGCCAATTCCCCCTTCAACTACCCATTTTTCTAATAAGTCACGTGGATTGAAAACTGAGTGACAAGGAGGCAGGATAGGCACATGCTTTCCTAAGGGTGAACTGAGTGGAGATATCAGTGACCAACCACTCACAGACTCGGGAAGAAGAGATATGATTGGGCACCGATCATGAAGCAAATTTATTTACCTGCTGATATGTGGACCAAATTGCTAGCAGCAGGTTTGTACTTCGTGCAGTTATTCACAGTGATTATAACTAAAATTTGAACTGTGGTGTTGGGGGACTGCTGTTATTCAACCAAGCCGTGGTAATGAGAATTCTTGCAAATTGAGAGTGGCTTGTACAGGATCAGAATTAGTTCCTCAAAATTTAAGGGAAAGGAGACAAAGTTTTGTGGGGAAAAGCAGAGCTGCTTCTGAACTTCCAGCTGCATAACTCTTTTGAACTATTTTATTTATTGTTGCGGTTGAACAAATCATTGTGATGGCAGCCCAGTCTAAGAGACTCTGTTGTAGTAATAGAGCTGATGCCCATGTGGAGTATAGCTGATATGGTCCCAAACTGACACTCAGAGTGAACAAACTTATTGGCAGATGTGTAAGGGTAGAAAATAGTTGTTTTTCTCTGGGTAATGAGAAGGAAATAGGGAAAGTTGGAAAAAATGGTAGAGTGTTTCTGAACCTTATAAGTAGAGATACTCTGATTTCAGTAAGGCAAGAGTTTTCCACAGAGACCCCCCTCATTATTTAAGTTATCTAATTACATTAAAATTTCCTTCTGCAGCTTATCTTTTCTTTGTGGCACAGTGAATTCTTTATCAGGATTTAACTATGCAAAGAGAACATATTTTTTAAAAAATTAAATAAGTAACAATATCTGGATAACCAAAGTAAAATTTGAAAGAAGGAAAGTTATAAATAAGGCTGATTATGTAGTGTGCATGCAGTTGTTGTAGAAGAATGTGGGCTGTGCTAATTAAATTAATTAGCAAAAACATTATTAAATTATTTTGGATGCCCTGCCGGGCGTGGCTTAGCGGTTGAGCATCAACCTGGGATCCAGGCGATCGGGGTTCGATTCCTGGTCAGGGCACATGCCCAAGTTGCGGGCTTGATCAATCACTCTCTCATCATTGATGTTTCTGTCTCTCTCTCCCCCCTCCTTTCCTTTCTCTGAAATCAGTAAAGATATATTTAAAAAAAAATTATTTTGTGGTATGAAGGAATTTGTCAAAATAACTTTTAGGAAAATAACAAGAAAGCTCAATATTAAAATTGAGTCAAAAGAGCAGATCCATGTTTTAACACATTATTTTTAAATCCTCACCTGATAGATTTTTTTTTTTCTTGCTTTTCAGAGAGAGTGGAAGGAGACAGGGGGAGAGAGAGAGAGAGAAACATCAATGTGAGAGAGACACATCGATTGGTTGCTTCCCACAAGTGCCCTGACCAGGGTCAGGGATCAAGCTTGCAACCGAGATACGTGCCCTTGGCTGGAATCAAACCCGGGATGCTTCAGTCCACAGGCTGACACTGTTACCACTGACCCAAACTGGCTAGGGCTGTTTTAACACATTTTATGAACCAATTCTGGAATTGAAAAATGGAAGAATTCCATGTAGCATAGAATTGTTATTTGCAGCTTTATGAAAGACAGGTACACATGTAAATTTAGTATTAGGAGAAATGATTATAGAAAAATTTGTATGGAGAGAACAGTAAGTAAAGTGATTATGGAAACAGGTAAGAATAAATTCGATTTCATTTTCAGCTTTTATTTTTTTTCCCAATGGTGTTACATTAGTAAAAAAACAGAATGTGCCTCTGCATCTGAGGTTTGATAGAATAATTGATAGAATATCTTGTGAATTGGATTTATTTCCCACACTGGGGTTAGCAGGCTTGAAGAAGAGCAGTTGGGAAAATTGCAATCTGTCTGGGAAATCAAACCCTGATGATAAATGTGAGTAGGTCCAGTTGGAGGTAGGAAGGAGCTGGTGGGGTGCCACAGCAGTCACTATTAGATATGATCATAATTAGCATTTTTATTAGGGAATCTGAGTGAGTAAACATCAAATTAATGGAATGGCTGAAAAATGAACTAGGAGCCTTGGTTTATAGCAGTGGGAATGTAATAAAGTGTAGGTAGGTAGAAGCTAAAGAACTGCAGTGAGGACAGGGAAAGAAAAGAAAAACAAAATAGAAATCTGGTTCAGGAAAATGATGAATCATTTCCACAAGGATTTTAATCTGAAACTCAATTATAAAGTGCTCTGAAATTGGATAATAATGACTGAAGGTGCCTGCATAGACAATAAACTTAGGAATTATAAGTTGTGACCAGGGTTTTGTCATCCTCAATAAATTATTCTGCCTGTCTACACCCATATCTCATCTGTAGCAAGAATATGCTGGAATGAAATGCCTGAACTGGAGCCTCTGTGGCCAGAATCTCTTACACAATGTCACGCACACATGCAAAGGGATTTTGAGAACAGGGCCATAAATATTTCCGTCGGGTATGAAGTAATGTTGGCCTCCCTTTTCCTAATTGCAGCTGTAGTACCTAACTGTAGATTCATCATGAGTGCAGATGGAGAATCTGATGTCATGAGTACTCTCTCAGGTTAATAGGGTTTTTGGGTTTTTTTCATTCGGAGGAACAAGGGTGCTGCATAGCTAAAACAGGAAACTTCCCAGGGAATAGTTCCTTCTTTCCATCTTCATTTTTTGTCCATCTGATTTGTTTGTTTGTTTTTCCTCATATATTTAGGTATCAAAGAACATACAGGATGCTGGCCATTCTTAATCTCCAAACTCCCTTTTGCATCAAATTGGGAGTTTGGAGGTTTGTTTCATTCTCTGATGAATTAAGGAAGAATCCTACAGTGACAAATGAATTTCAGTGCTTATTTTGAGACCTATCTTTGAATAAGAGGGGTTTCCTAGGTGTTTGGTAGCCAAGCAAGAAGCAGCTGGTTATTTAATACCAGATACAGAAATCCAAAATTTTTTCTAGAATTTAACATTTATGCAATTAATTGTTCCTATGTTCGTTTGGAAAATTGAACAGATAGATAACTTTTCTAATCGACCAGCAAAGCTCTAACCAATGAAAACCAAATTAGAAACCACCTATTTACCTGAGAAAGGCTTCCCTGGGTTACTTCCCCCAAGGGAAAAAAAAGCAGCTTTATTAGCAGTGAGTAGAAATTAAAAGTGAGTGTTTTTCTAGTCTTTATGAGGGAGAAAAGCAAATTTTCTTTTCTTTTTTTTCTTTTTTTTTTTTTTTTTTTAACCTTTGTATTCTTGAGTCAATCAAAAGTGGAATTTTGCGCAATTTGCCCTAACAGACAAGGCCTTCAAGTCCACTCAAATCTATTCTGCTCTAATGTAAGACTTGTTTTTGTTTTGTTTTTTTACCTCAGAATATAAGTCCCCTCAGCAACCTGACAAATTCTTTTGTTGTCTCATTATTGCCTCTAAACAAAGGGTGCCCTCTTTTTTCTTGAATAAAACTTAGCCCTTTGTGAGTGAGTGAAAGGGTTGGAAAAGTAAATCTCTAACTCTCTCACATCTTTTTCTTTATATCTCTTGTTACCTGATGAGGACCAGGGCCAGCTGCCTCGGGACAGCCAGGAGCGTGTGCATTCTTGACTTCCTGCAGGAAAGATTCACAATGCAAGTCTAGGTGTGTCTAAGAGTGTATTTATTAAAGCTGGGGACAGTGAGAGTTTAGGAGAAAGCAAATAAAAAGTTCACGCCTGAGATAAGCTGTGGGGTGCTCTGGAGAAAGCCCTGTGCTGGCAGCCTTTGTCTGGAGGGCTTTTATCTCTCTCTTGCAGGCAGAAACCCTAGGGGAGGTCTCAGGAGGGTTTCAGCAGACTATTTATTCATCAGTTGTGTAGGTGTGTTTTTTTAATATGTTGATGTACCAAAATGAGTGCATAGAGGGACCAGGGTCATTTTCTGGTAAGCTTTGTCTCTATCTTGGATTTGTTTGACTCTAATTGTTTTTTTTTTTGTTGTTGTTGCTATTTTCCCCTGACTTCATTTGTCCTTGGGCTTGGCTGGCACTAATGGCCCTAATTGGGTCTCTATTATCTATCTCCCTGATTTAAACTATTTACTTTCTGGTTAGGGAGGAGAGGTGTGAAATATTAGCTCTCGTGTCCTTGGTTAGGGAAGATAAGCTCTTGCCATTTACTAGCTCCCTATAAATTGCTTGACTTGTTTGGCCCTATTTGTCTAACCATTTGCCTCAGTTTCCCTTTTTCCCACTTGTAAAAAAAAAAAAAAGTCTAATATCTCACTGTCCTGCCTCACCCCTCCTGGAATTAAAAAATAAAACATTAGCAAATAAGTAAAACAAAACAAAATCCAAAAGTAACCAATCAAAACAGCCAACACTACTACCAGTAAAAACAGTAACAATGCATCAAAATTTTAAACTAAGGGCACATTTCAAATGAAGGGAAAATATTTAATATAAACCACAAAAACAAGACTGAAATCCTTTATCACTTCTTTATAGTGCTAGTTAAGCAATAGACATATGTGGAAATACAGTATCTCATTTATTTCTTATAACCTCATAAGGGGATGGTATTGTTGTTCCTACTTAGTTGCCAGGGAAAGGGAGGCACAGAGAAGTTCAGAACTTACCTAGAGACACACAGCTTGAGAAAAAGTTTTGAACCCACACTCAATCAGCAGCGCTGCACTCAGCAGGCTCCTTTTATTTCCCCTTTATTTTGGTGATTCCATGCTCAAGAACTTAAACATATCTCACTCATCTTTTAAATGAATTTCAGTGATACAAGAGGCCGAGTGGCAGTTCACAGTAGGACTCTTCACTGCTGGGTGAAAGTAAGGAGTTCATTCAGATTTCAGCCTTCTAGTTGCAATTTAACCTCCTATAGTGCTGAAGGAGTATTTGTCTTGTGTTGCCTGGGCTCTGCAGAGCAGACTAATGGATAGGGATCTGCTTTGGGGCAGGTTCGAGTTAAAATATAACGGATGAAAAGGTGTCAAGCATTCTTTCTGCTGGAGAGAAGTTGATTATGGAGATTACATACATCTGCAAAATCTCTCTTGCCTTGCAAAGTAGCAGATATCCCATCATAATCACGACCCTGCCCATTCTCAAGGGGAGTTTATCCAGAGTGTGTACACCTACAGGCAGGGATCTTGAGGGCCCTCGTAGAATTCTGCCCATCACAGAGCAGGAGAAGCTTCTGTGAAACTTTTGTTGCTTCATGTGTAACAGAGGAAAAACAAACACCTTGATTGTTGCATCTGTGCACTGACAATGTTGAACCTCACCGAAACCCGGGGATCCTGAAAAACAGCTATGGCTAAGAAGCCCTCTCACTCTAATAGTCAGCAAAGCAGCTATTGCAAAGAAGCACCCTTTCCTATATGACTTAGATAAGACTCGGGGATACCTCCCCAGTTCACTCCAAATTCCCACGACTGCCTCATAAATGATTAGCTAAACTGGTTGTTCCCCATTAATCAATTGGAGCAAAATGTTCATTAATCTGACTTGATCAAACTTTAATTAAGCTTCTCTCTTTCCCTAAGACCCCTGAACTTGGTCTACCCTCAGCTTGAGTCAGTAGATACCTCCTCCTTAACAACCCTCCTGAGAATAGGCTGGCCGTGGAGTAAAACAGTCTCTGATCTACTATCCTATCACTGTCACCTCCACCTCTTCTTCACCTTGCCCTACTTCCCTACATCGGGCTCTTTCCAGCTGTGTTTACTTGTCCTGTAAAAGAAAAACCCCTTTCTGCCTACCTTTGAGAGGCTTGCAGATCTTAGAGCATCCTCCCGATTGCAATAATCCTTTCAAACAAATTCACTCCTTTGCTAAGTCCCAGTTTTTCTTTATACGTCTGTGCCCTTCAAGGCAAAATTCTGTTCAACTAATGTGAGTAATTTTTTAAACCATTGCTCCGAAAGCAGAACAATTATTTCTACATCTCGGGCTGCTCTGCACAGAGGCAATGACCCAAGTGAGTCATGCAGAAATCTCTACACAGTCATAGTCCCTTTCCTTGGAACAGTTAATTAAAACTACCCCTCTCAGACTCCAATGAATTTAATGTGGTTAGCTTAAATTAACACTGAACTAAAATTAAAGTAAGAAAGAATTTTAAGGAATAAAACTGTAAAGAAAGGGCACAACAGTCTTAAATTTACAAGATTGTCATAGATGTCAGGAATGTGGCAAAACTCTATTTTGAGGGTAAGTCAGGATAAGGGACATCTTAATCCTTTGATTTGGTTGTGCCCTGGGATCCATATGAAATAAGGCAAAACTCACTAAATCTATGGTCTTCAGATGAGGTCTTATAACCTTCTCTAGGAAATATTAGTCATACTACATTTTCGTTTGAGACTGTGGATTTCTGATGAGGACAATTTGAAATTCTACCTGATTTTTAATACTTTCTCTTCATAAACCAAAGCATTTTATCATTCCCCCCTGGTAATTGGTCATTATTGCTTTATTTAATGATAAACTACTATGAGACACAAATAGAAAATATCACCCTAAAATTATAAAGAGGACTGTATTCTTTGATGTTAGATAGCGTCAGTTTTTCAAAACATAAATGAATAAAACTCTTTGGATTATTGAGAAAATTTAGACCTTACCTTTCAAAGTCTAAATATTTTGTTCGAATTTTTAAAGCTCCATTTCTACCCAGGAAAGTCTGCTTTACCAGATTTAGAGATTTAAAAGGCAAAACAGGACTCGGAGCTTAGAATTTGTAGAGTTGAGCATGTTTTAAATTTATAGAGTCGAGCATGATTTCTCAGTAACAAACTAGATTTTTAGATTTGAATAATGTCAATTACTATAGAACATCTATACTCTGGTTTAGAGGTAGAAATGAAACAAATCAACTTAATGAATATATGATTTAAGACCTGATACATTTCTCTAGCCACTAGCAAAGCACAAAATGTGCTTGATTTAACATCTCCTATTGCATATTAGCATAAGCATAATGGTAATTTGATAAAGGATATAGGAAGTCAAACTTAATGTCAATTAAATGGATCCATGTCAAGTCATGTTATTACAATCTTCATATATTCTTTCCTAGCTCAGAGTTCATGTTTGAGGGCAATGAACAACAATCATGTAAACTCATAGGATGGATTAAGATGAAATTATTTGGAATTTGGGTACTAACGTATTTCAACATTTCTATAATTCTACGAATCTCATTAAATCTGTAAAATCAGGAGGTAATCTTATAGATTAAAACATAGGATTTTTGGCACACAAAAAAAGGATTTGTTCTTAAAATATAATGCTTTGGGTATAGTTTCAGAAGAAACAGTAAAAGGGATCAACCTTGTCTAAATGTGAAAGATATTAGAATATCAATATTTTCTTTTAATTTTAAACCTATGAATAAATTACTGTTATCCAGCATGGTGTCAAGATAATGTCGTACATTATCATTGCTTTAAGAGTCAGGCCACATGATTGCCTAGAGTCTACCACCAGTTCATACGGCCGCACCCACAATGCAGCCAGTAACCCTTTCTTCAGTTTCAATCACTGGACACATTGCACGTGGTATCTTGGTACTTTTCTGTTCTCCTCCAGTTCCAACCATATTTTTATACAAAAATGCTTACAACTAGGCTTTGCTTATTACAAGCCAGGCCTTATCGTTCTCTTGTTGGACATAAACCATCTCAGAGAACATCAACATAAGACAAAGTCACTGTAAAGCCATGATAAGTGGTTTTAAAGTGGGGACGAAAGCATGGTCACTGTGCAACCTACAAACACCCTCCTTTCTCAACTGAGTGACTATCCCCTCTTTATCAACTACAGCTTTGTTGCTATCACTCTAGTCTGCTATCCATAGAGATAAGACTTATTAAGATGCCAAATCATAGGGGTGTGTGTGTGAATGACATGGGTCCAGTTAGAGGAACCTGTTTCCCTGACAACGATGACATAGTTCTTTCTAGGTAGAGATAGCCTCATGTTAGTGAGAAAGAAAAATGAAACCAGTAAGCAGAAAAGCAGGATTAGAAATGGAGTCAGCGTCCTGAGGTCTCCACTGGGATTCCCTGGTCTCAGGTGTTCCCGAGGCCTCATGTAGCTCTAATCTTGCCTGAGTTTGGCTGTTCAGCTGTTTCCTAGATTCTAAGAATTTACTAGTTTATCTTATTTTCTTAGCTCTAGCTAGGTTTCCCGTCCATGGAAACTAAATATTACAAACTGAAATACTTACATTCTACTGGTCTCCATCCCAGTGTTTTGGGGCCAGACCCCTAAAAGTAAATAAACTATATTTCTGGCTGGAGAATTGTAGAGGAGGGATGCAATTAAAAGTGGACCCTGCTGACCTTGACCATGATCTGTGGTTTTGTTAAATATCCATTGTTATGTGTAGTGAAGACAGATACAGATATTATTTTTTAACTTGGGAAACATTAAAAATGAAAAAGTGCCTTTGTTGAGAAAGACTATCCTTAGAGGAATTGAATGGGTGAACACAGTGAGAAAGTGAATGGCATGTAAACTTTTAAAAAGGAAAAGAAGACACCAACATCTAGATAAATTGTGTTCTGATTTGAATTTCCTTTTTTTTTTTTAAGAAACACATTTACATTTGGTATTTAAGGTTGCAGCTTTGCAATTTGAGGAGGTAATAAACATGAGTCTTAGTAAATAAAAATAAATGAACTAATATATTTTATTTTATTACCAAATTTATCCCCCATCTGGAAAAATATAGTTGGTGTTGGTTCTAACAAGTAATTAAGTGCAGGGAGAAAGACAATCTACGGTCTTCATATTTAGTTCTAGACAACTTCTTTCTGTGATGAGAAAAATGATATTGTTGCAGTAAATTAGCTATTTGGAAATCTCATGGTTTCTACCTACCAAAGAGACAGAAAAAAAAGGATCAGAAGAGGGAATGCTTGATTTCTTGAAGTTCAAATGGCCACGCGGTCAATTGGTTATTACAATGAAAGAGTAAGAACCATGAAAAAGAAGTGTACTTTCCTTTGATGTTATATACACATATAACATTGTCCCTTGAAAAGTCACGAAGGACAGCATTGACTTCTTGAATTTTTTATTCAAGAAGTATTTATTGAGCACCTTCCCTATGCCATGGGCTATTCTAGGTAGTAGAGATACAGTAATAAACACAACCATGAAGTCCCTGCCCTCAAGGAGCTTGCATTCTCTAGCAGACAATAATATATTGAGAATCCAAGGTATGCCTGGTCTTCATGCTTATAAATGGTGCTTATGAAAGTGACCGACATTTCTGCATGAGCACAAGAAAGTTGCATTGCCACAAGGAAGTGAAAAGCAGGCTTCACTCTGCAAATTTTACGGTGGAAACAAGATCTTTTGGGTATGCTTTTGCACCTGAATACTTGTTTTACAGATATATTGAGTCCTAGTCATATGGGATGAGGGTAACAGCCTTCTTTCTTCTATGTATAAGGGAACTATATAATTTATGTTCAAAACTAGGAAACCTTCAAAAGTGAAAGGAGGTGTTAGCAATGATTATGGTAGGAAGGTCAGAAAGCATCAAACCAGCCCCTTTGCCTGGCTACCACACCAGCCTTCTCTAGATCCTTTATCTCAGTCAGCTCACTGCTGATCAGCAGCCATTCTGCTAGGATGGTCTGAATCTTTAAACAGTCACCCTGTGCCACCTAGCAAGGTCCTTGAGCTTCAGAAAAAGCTAGTTGACCATGGGGATAGAAAGGAGTCTCCAATTTTAACTTTCCCAGTTTGTAGAGCTAGAAAAAAAAAGTCAGCAGGGAGCCCTTGATATTTTGAGAGCCTCATGCCCAGTTCCACAAGGAAGGAGATAAAAAGACTGATCTTTCTTGCTTTATCAGCTTCAAAGAATGCTAAAAGATTCATTTGAATTTTGGGTTCTTGGGGCCTGTAAGTTAAGAGTGAATTGTGTGAGAGCTCTGTACAGCACCTCTGCTGGGTAACTGAACACATTGCAAAATTCACTAGGCTGATGCCCCCGATTGAATGGCACATGACAATGACTTATAAAGGCCTTTCGATTTTTAATCTTTATGATATAATATTTAATGCTTCATAAAAGTGGCTCTTTTATTATCCCAGTAATAAAACATGGAATTGTTTTGCTTGATAAATGTTGGTGCTGTAGGTTACTGGCTCTGGATATGTTGTTATTTATTGTTATTTAACCTTGATTGCACTCCAATAGTGTTGCTATTAATAAGACACATTCTGTGTGTTTTAAGAAACATCTGCTATGTAATTTAAAACTCATACTTACATGTGTGAAAATTTGGGGGCAGGGACAGGGTGTGGAAGATTTAGGGAGAAATTTCCTTATCTGGGGTAATAACCATTCAGTAATTACCAACTTTATTTGATGAATCAACCTACATTTCCTTTTGACCTCACTTGTTCAGGCCTCTTTCTGACCAATTTTCCCAAGAAAAATCTATGCTCTTTCCCCCTAGTCTTTGGACCATTCTAGAATGGCCTCAAAGACCATATCTGCCTGGTTCTCTGTTGAAGTCCCAATACCTGCCCAGCTCACGACACAGTGGTTATCTGTTGAATAAAGCAGTACAATTATTTAGTGATTTATGCGGATCAACAACAGACAGGATATTAACAACACTGAAACACAGAAGTTGCCAAAGTATGATCTATACTCTTGGCAATTATTTGACCACACTGTTTTTCCATAGGCGTATATAATTTCAGCTAACATATTCTATACTTTAGAGAGTAAACAAGCATCTCTGGTTTAATTGAGGTATATCTAGCAAACATTTCTAAAACACAAACCCAAATCTATAGTTTTAATTGATGTCTTTCGAATTGAAGGACTTTCTTTAAAGGACTCCTCTATTAAAATGCAAATAAACTCTTGACTGTTCACCCTCCCCATGGCTGAGAATAGCTTCCAAGGGAGCCAGGGATGCAGGGGTGAGGCATCACCTGAACCGTTGCCTTCAGTTTGCCCCATAGTGGTCCACAGTAACACTTTCACAGAGGATCCAAAACTCTTGAATTCCTGCAACTTTGTAGACAGAGATTATATTATTCAATATGTAACATGCTCAAGATGATAGAATTTGCAAAATAGCATTGTAGGCATTTTTTTCTTTTATGAGTCCACAGCTGTTTGGGGGGATGATAACCTTGGATCAAGGGGAGGGGAATTAGCTCTTATTTCAAATCAAAACAATGATCACCTGGTTTTAGAAAAATTACAGGAGACAGTATCAGTGCTGCCTTGATGTTCTGTGTTATTAGCTTTTCTTGATATTTAACTTCCTCGAAAACTTGATTTCAGCAGTGAAGATGGGGTTTTGATAGATGGGGCGAAGACTTGTTTTTCCATTTGCAAAATGTGGTTGTTCCTCGGGCACTTACATTTCTCATGACAACATGGATAATTTGGAGGAAGTTGCGAGCACTCCAGTTATGTTTTCAGTTGTGAAGAGCAGAAGGTAGCACCTGTCAACATCAGAGTTCCCATCTAATTATGGAAGCACAATCAGTACTTTACTGTATAATTCAGTTATCTTACTTAATCTGGAAAGTGCTGTTCGGGTCTGAGACTCTTCTCCATCTAGGTGAATGCTCTGCACAGCCAAACTGTTTTAAATATGTACTGTTGATTCAATGGAAGTATTAAATGATAGGAAATTTGCAACTGACAGGTTGCAAAGGTGTTGGAAAACTTCAAGTAGGTGATGGTTTATAAAAAGATAAGAAACATTTCGATGACTTGGAAAATGTACCAGGGGTAAGGAGATACACAAAAATAAAGTTATGAATCACCTTTTCTATATAAATTAATTTAGCTAATTAACATTATGAAATCTTGGGCTCATTATAGATTGACTGGGTGATGTAAGACTATTTGCAACTAGACTGTTAGCATTGCCATTAAAACATTCTTGTATTCAGCTTGTTACATTCCAGAAGCCCACATGTTTATCTTCCATCCAAGTGTAATAGATCCAAATGTATCACCAGACTAAGAAGCGAAGAATGTCAACTCTGAGCTCATCCCGTTCTAGGGACAAATTTCTTACCCCCTCTGAAAGAAAAATAGGTTTATATTTGCAAAGATGTGGTGCTGTTATGGACAAATCATTCAATATAATAACTCATATTTCAGCTCTTTTTATTATTATTATAAGATGACAAATAACAGGAAACAATGGGAAATGTAAAATAAAACACTTGTTAAGAATCTTCCCTTAACATAAAATCTCACTGTTCTCCTGGCTCTAATATAAAGGTTTTAGCTCTTATTTTATTTTACTTGTGAAATTTATGCATGCCTCACTACTCTTCAATCTGTCTTCTTCTATTTATGTTACCATAGCATGGAGAATGAGAAGGCCAAATATATGCAGAGGCCAAACCCACCCAATCTGAGATTCTAAAATACAGTTTTTTTAAAAAGTCCCAATAATGTACAGAAGAAAGGAATTTTGGTTCTAGGGCAACCCTCTCCCCTAACCCCCTCCCTCACAAAACAAAAAGACAGCCTTCTGCCACTTTTCTACCACTTATTTCTTCTGTGCTTGCTTAAAGTATACAGTAAATATATAGTTTTACAAGGACATGGCAAAAATTCAGAAATAAATGGATAAACTGAGTGGGAGAGATTTTATTTCTACCTGTCTCTTTTTCCATATTATGAGCTTTGTTAGGGTTGAATTTATTTATTTTTTTATCCTCAGCACTTAGAAAAGTGTTTGGCACATAAAAGTACTCAAAATATTTGACTGAATAAATATGTGAAAATATGAGAGTTAGTAAGAATGACTGAGACTAGGAAAAGTGTAGATGACAGGCAAGGGGATCAGTAAATTTGCAACCCATTAGTAACAAAGCTTCTCAATGGGAGTTGCTGTCAACAGGAAGGTTTGGATCCTTCTACCATTCAGCTTCGTAGAAAAATAAAGCACATTTGCTTCACTCTTGTTTTTGCCAATTGCCAGCTGCCTGGAGGTTCTGGCTCCTGTTCCAAAAGAAAGCATATTCTCCTGTTGTGTTTTTTTTAGTTTTTTCCCCCATGAGGACTCTTCTTCCTATGTTTCATCACAATTACCTTGACCCTGATCTGAATGAATGTGGTATGTTCTTGTGTTGACGGCTCAGGAGAGATCATGAATATGTACAATTGCCGAACAAATCCAATTTTGCTCAAGCGTTCTCAGTGATCCATTTTCCAGCTAAAGTCTTCCACCTGTTTGTCTTGTTTTTTTTTCTTTTGCTTCTTCTATATGCTTTGTACTGTTGTATTAACAAAGGATCACATTTTTGGTTTCTCTGTTTCATTGGAGAACTTTATGGATAACAGCATCAGCTTGAATTCCTTGAGTTTAATCCTGCAAACAGCTATTTCTCTAATGACAGCCATGACATTTATTTTAAAGCCTTTTTGATCACATTTCAGGCTTTTTTGTTTTACAACTTTATTGTGGGATAATTGGCATACAACAGACTGCACGTATTTAAAGTGTAGATTTGGTTAAGTTTCGACATGTATCTACAGGTGAGACCATTGCCATGATTGAGAGAATAACATATCTGTCACTCTAGGTTGTTGTTGGACCTCTAGGCCCATTGTCTTCAGGGTCCTAGACCATCTGAAAGAAGTGGAGAAGTTAACTCATTTTTGTTTTATTGTAACTTATAAAGGAATTTTATTTTTACAGCTTAAGATAATTGTATTACTTTCTTGTACAACGCTGCTGAGGATTGCTTTTCTTTCTTTTCATGGCAGGGTCAGCTAGTTGTCCCTCAATATCCATGCCTTCACTTTTCCTTGGTAATAAGTACCCTGAGTTTTAGCTGGACAGACACATGTCCTCTCCATTAACAACCACGTTTCCCAGTTTCCCTGGCAGTAAGATGTGACCAGGTTCTGTCCAGTACCGATACAAGCAGAGTAACGAATGCGACCTCCTGCTGTTCTCCTGAAGGAAAGTAATGTATACACGCTTCCCTTTTAGCCTCTGACTGGTTGGAATGCATCTTAGATTTTGAGAAAGAAAGTTAAAGGTGGCAAATGCAACAAAGGACCCTACCAGCCCCAGACTTTTGTACCAAACTGGTGGGTAAAAGAAAAATAACTATCTACCATAAGACACCGTTACTTGGGGATTTGGGTTGTATCCAAACCTGTATTCTGATGAGGTCACTAATAGTTTCTAAATAGGGAAACCTTGGACACAGTGGATAAGTGAACAGAACTGCTTTGAGCCATCTTATTATAATAATAATTGAAATAATTTTGAGTGAATGTCATAGAATCTCAGACATTTGTTTAGGAAAATGTTTTAGCAAGATTGGCAACTTAAAATATTTACACAGCTGCTGCTTTTCAAACTTAAATGAATTGTCATTTGTACAAATACCTGCCTAGATAGACTAGCCTCATTTATCTTATCCAGAACATTAATATTCTCATTTCCCCAGGTCATTGCTGTTTTACCTTCACTATAGTGCCAATTAGAAACTTTTCTAGAATGAAAAGACAACTTGATTTGATATCATCAAGTAAACAGCCTTGACATGATGCTTTGTCAGTGCTCTGCCAGGAAGGACCGGGTGTTAAATATGTCATCATTTTATACTTTTTGTATGCAGAAAGTCTAATTTGACGTGCACTCAGTGCCACAGCTGTACAGATTTTCCTTGCTACCCAAACACCCCTCAACATTTGAAACCCCTTTATTATAATGCTAGATGTTATGTAATGAAGGTGGTTCTGAAAGGCCATAACATAACCGACATTTACTGCTGCCGAATTGAAATATCAGGCTCAGCAGATGAACATGTTGCCTAGCAACCGATCCTGCAAGCTCCAACGACTGCTCATGCCCACTGAGAGTGACAGGGGAGCCATCACAGGCGGCCTGTACCTTTCTATTTAGCAGTCTGACAGTGAGACCAAAGGCCCTGGGGGCACCAGGGGGTGATTAAATATTAACATTTAAAGAGAAAATGTATCTATATATGTTTATATATAATATCCTATATATAATATAGTTAGAAACTTAGAGAAATTTCTACATTACTAGAGGGAGGGAAGGAGGGAGGGAGAGAGGTGGAGAGAGGGAGAAGGGGGAGAGAGAGAAAGTGTGTGCTTAGAGAATGGAGGATCTGAAAAACAAAGAATATGGACCTACTTCGGGCTTTGGCTTTCCCTTTTATATTGAAGTGCAGCTGATTTTGGCTGAGAAGCATGTCTAATACATGCATGACTTGGCATGTCCCAGAAAATTTATCTTAGATTATAACAACCCTGGAATGGCTTTTAAATACCTAAGCAGGCGGAGCTACATGGTTCTGTGCACTGTTCTACATGCAGTCGCGCTCAGCACGTGTTGTGCTCAAATTGTTGCTCCATGCTGTCAGTCTGATTTAGCAGTGCCAGTTTTCATCCACTGGGAACAAGATTTTATTCTTTGTTATGGCCCAAATAACTAACTCCTATGAAGTATTCCTATTCTACACTGCTTAACAGACAGCAATTCATTTTCTGGAGTGGGTGAAATATGTAAACATGAAATGCCATTCAAAATGTATCTCTTTAAAACAAATCCCAGGTCCTGTTGTGAGTGGCAATTCTTTGTGAAATAGTCAAACAAGGAATTGAAACCTCTTGTTTTGGGGGAAAGAAAGGACCCATTTTAAGATCCCTCATATTTTGAAGGAAAATCATTAATTAAAACCCCTGTCTCATTTCAAATAAAAGCAAATTTATATTTATCTATAAATTTCATCCAGAAATGAATACTTTTATTCTCATTGATATAAAGCATGTGGCCCTGCTAGTGTGAGTAGATATACCTCCTGACCCAGCAATTCCACTAGTAGGAATTTATCTTAGAATAGTCTCCTGCTATGTGGAAACATATAGGTTCCAGG
The DNA here is from genome assembly GCF_054644295.1 of Miniopterus natalensis. Taxonomy (NCBI): domain Eukaryota; kingdom Metazoa; phylum Chordata; class Mammalia; order Chiroptera; family Miniopteridae; genus Miniopterus; species Miniopterus natalensis. Next base: position 31,758,844 of record NC_142085.1, on the reverse strand, counting down.
ACTCTCAATACAATGTTGATTATTAAAAGCAAAACCTCAAACTTAAATGCCGTTAATAGGGTACTAGTGACATAAATTGTTGTATAGCCATAAAATGGAAGACTAGGGACTGTTATAAATAAGGATATGGATGTTATTTTTTGCAGGAATTATATCCAAGATATATTGTTAAGTAGACAAAATTTGAAGATTATATAAAGAAAAATCCAGAACACGTATTTACATGTGGATAAAAGCTTTTACAGCAGTTCCTTTTGGAGAAAATGTTTAGGGCACACTGGGAAGTAAGGTAGGGAGGAATATTTTTGCTTTAAAAAAAAATCACAAACATATATTACTTTTATAAGAAATGCTAAAACACATGTTACTTAGTACCAATGCTATGAAATATAATGTTTCATGTCTACTTCATGCAGATATGTGCAAACTAAAAAAAAAAAAAAAAATGTTCATGTCATTTTATCATGGCATCTTTAGGATCATCTGTCTTTAATAATCCTGTTAGGGAAAAGATTATAGTGTCCCTAGGTCTTCCTTGGGTCCTATGTCTGTTTCTAAGGTCTTAAGTAAATTAACTCATGAACTTTCTGAATTACAAGCAGTTATCTTTTGAAAAGTATTTAGAAGAGTCAGGGGATTAAGGAGCAAGTGTAACAATTATCTCTTTTTTCAGAGCCCCAAAGCCAATAATATAATTATCTTCTATTAAGTGTTTCATTCTCCAGTAAAATAATGAAGCAAATATCATTCCAGTAGAACTGTAGGCCTTGTATCATTTCTTATGCAAAGAATATTTATGCAAGAATTTGTAGAACAAATATTCTATTTGGGGGAGGAAATATGTGTCTGCCTTGGATGATGTCTTCCATCTGGCCACTCCTCCTGGAAACAGAGCTTACGTGCTTATCAGAGGAAAGCGAAGCCTGACTTAGTTGCAGGGCAGGTGGCAGTTTAAGAGAATAGACCGACTTTATGATGGGTATCTAACCCTGGTCTGAAATGAGACCGTTCAAATACAATCATTTTGGGTTTTTAATGACAGCAAGAGGGTCTGGCTTCTGGTTACCAAGTTTTCTGAAAGGAAGGTTAAAATGCAGAGGCCCCTAGAGTAAATATAACAGACAATTGTGGGGAGGGCTGAAGGAGAAACGTGCTAATTAAGAACTTGTACATGAATAATACTGGACAAGCATACCGCCTTTGAGAAATGGATTCAATCCGGCCTTCTGGTTTCCTACTCAAATGATCTGTTTTGTTTTGTTTGATTTGCCTTCGCCATCTCAGGTTTGATATTTCCAGATATACTCACCCCAAGGCAAACCTTTTTGCCACATTGCCCACACCAAGTAACACTGGGTGTCTCAAGCCGGGCAGCTCACTGAGCACAGAGCTAAACTCAAGTGACTTGTCACTCATCGTGGGCTCCTCCTCTGCCCTCTTGCCTCACCACGCGGCTGAGCAGTGCAGCTCGTCTTCGTAACATTAGGCGAGGAAAGAGGGTGAACTATTTGTACATGGTTTGTTTCATTTCTGTGCTTGCTCTTAAGAACTGAACTTCAAAATAGTAGTGATCTAAGGCACTTGGGCCTAGATTCGGCTAAATCACAGAGACTGGGTTCTGGTTCCTTTGTTCTTGGCTTTCACCTTGCTCTTGCTGAAAATGCAGGTTTTGAAGCCAAACAGATTTGGACCAAAACCTTGACCTGTGACTGATTGGCTAACCTCCACATTTCCTCAAATTTCACATCATTGGTATGAGGATGCTACTTACAACACTGTTGAACAGCTTTGAGGATTCAATAATCCTTGGTACTGTGTCTCAGCAAAGTCATTGGTAGACATTAGTCAACTATATTGTCTCCTCTTTCCTTGAAAAAAAAAATTATTTTTATTTTCCAAAGAAAGAAACACAGGCTAAGCAAAGGTATTTTGCATCATCTTGACTATTTTTAAAATACAGATGTTGGTATTCTACCATGTTTATAATTGGCTCCCTATGACCAGTTCCCTAAATAGCCAGTGTTGGCTCCTATTTCTATAAATTTCTTGCCGCCTTTTCCAGTCCAGACAAGGCCTCCTAATTCCCACTCCTCTGAGCAGGTGCCACTTCTAACCTCCTATGCTTTTGTTTATATCATTTTCCTCCCAGAATGACCGTCTCCTTTTCAATCTCCTTTTGAATCAAACGGTTCACTTTTAAAGGTCCAGGTCAGGTTCCACCTCTTCCATAAAGATGCCTTTGATGACTACAGCTGACATCAAAGTCTCCATTTCTTAGGATTCTACAGTGGAAAAGAGCAGCACTGAACTTTGCCCCTCGTTCAGCTTCATTTGCCACAGTACTGCTAGAGATGGCTTGGCATAACCTCCTCACTTGAGCCGCACAGAAACCACTATGCCCAGAAACCGCCCGGCCTCTGTTCTATAATTCCATGTCTTTGCCCCTTATATCTAGTCTATCTGAAAAACTTGTTCAAGATTTCAATGACAACTTCTCTGTGAGTGCTTTTTCACTCCCCCAAGCCTGGTTCTCCTGTGTTCTCACTGTCCCATGACACTTTGTTCATATCTCTCATATGGCACTTGCCTCATTATAACATGACATTTTATCTGACTGTACATCTGTCTCTTGGACTGTAATGTAAGCCCTTCGTGGGCAGGGGCCATGTCTCATTCATCTTTTTATCCCTGGGTCTTGAAATTTAGACTGTGCTCTGTAAGGGTGGAGTAAATGATTTGTCTGTCAAGATTCTCTGATTGTGTTATGTACCCAACTCATCTCTCTGAACAATCCTTAAGTCCTAGACTTTCATAACCACTATAGCACCCAGCACACAGTAGGTGGTCAATAAACACTTGTTCGTGTGCTATCAGTTACTGTCATCTAGTGCTGGGTGTGCATAGAAGGTAATCAATAATTACTTGTTGGTCTTCATTTAAATGCACAGGACAGAAGACTCTGGAGGGGACGTTTTGTCTTTGGCTACATTATCCCTGTGCCTTGGCCCATAAGAGGTAGCAGCATTGAGGGGCCTGGCTTTTTTAGTTTCTTTGCAATCACATTTTTGCTTTAAGTTGTTGATGTAAAGAAAGCAAGCCTTGGTCTGTGGTTCAATATACTTTAACAAGTAAATAAAATAATATATCTGAATATAAAAGGGTAAAGGCTACTTAGAAATTGCAAGCTATTTACCACGTCTTTTTAAGAATTGCACATAATGTGTGATTTTCCAAAAGTAGTCAAAGTTATTGCCTAATTGAAAATCTATGAGAGAATAAAAATATATCCTAACATCTAGTACTGGTTTTGGAATGGTTTTAGGCACTTTTTATATAGGATAGGGGCTTACCTCACAAACAAACTCACATTCCTTTGCAGTATCCAGGTTGCCCTGTGTAAAATCACCATGTCAATCAACGTGAAATGAGTGAGTGCATCGTGTAGTTTAAATATTTCAGTAGAGTCTTGCTACTGGGACCTACCCTAAAGTGGATTTTCTTGAGCATAAACCAAGTGCCGTTGTAGACTCCTTGCTCGAAAGATATCAGCACTTCCTGACTACCAGTAGCTATGACCTTCCTTTTATACATGCTTTACATAGTAACTGATTGTTTTCTTCCACATAGATCTAGAAATTTTGCATATAAACATGAAATGTTTGTTTTGGTAATTAATGGTGTGTAACAAAACAAACTCAAACTTAGTGGTTTGAAACAACCATCATTCAGTTATGGTCAGAGGTCCTGTGGCTCAGAGATTTGGACGGGGCAGAGCAGGGGTGTCTTGTCTCTGCTACATGATGCCTGGAACCTCAGTTGGGAGGACTCAAAGGTTGGGGATGACTTGATGGCCAAGGATTGACTCATCTGGGGGCTCCTTCACTTGCATGTCTGTATGGGTGACTCAAAGACCAAAACTGGCAACCCGTGTGCCGATAATATGACCCCTCCATATGGCTTGGCTTCTTCATAACATGGTAGCTTCAGGGTAGTCCAGCTCATGTAGTGGTTCAGGCTTTAAGGATAGAAATTCTGGCAAAGAAGAGAAGCTTACATTACCTTTCATGACCCTGCCTTAGATGTCACACAGTGCTGCTTCCACTGACCCTATTGACAGTGTATAGAGGCACTATTGAAGCACACACAAACCTACACAGATTCCAGGGGTAGGGACTCCCCCTCTCAAGAGTTTCAAAGAATTTTGAGACTTTTTTAAAAAGTTACCACATTCTCATTTATAGAAACACATTAACATGTCATGTTCGCCTTGGAAAGCCTCGAAACATAAACAAATATCATTCATAACCAGACCACTGATGACATAATTATTGAGCATCTGCTCTTTGCCCAGTCCTATATAAAGACCTGCCATACATTATCTCTACTTAGCCACAGTATTTTCTTTTTTTAATTTTTCAATTATAGTTGATATTCAATATTATTTTATATTAGTTTCAGGTGTACAGCATAGTGATTAGACAATCATATACTTTACAAAGTAATTCCCTGATATTTCAAGTACCCACCAGGCACCATGCATATTAACTATGGTATTTTCAAATTAGACTCATAGAAAAACTAACTGTAGAGAAGGGAGAGTAGATTGGAAAGTAGAGTCCATTTAGGTTAACCTTTGCCCTGATACAGACACTATCTACACTACACTGACTCTGATCAGCTAGGTTCCCCTTAAATACTTCCGCCATAGGGAACTTACTCATTTGTGAGAACTATTATATTTGTTCACAACTCAAACACTGTATTTGTTTTTTATTATATTGAGTGTCAAAAGATATTTATTTCTTTTAAGCTTTGGTCCTAATTTTGCTTGCTATAGCAACATAGAATAAATATAATACCCTCCTACTTGACTCTTTTTTTAAATGGCTGAAGAAAGCTAATATATTTCTTGAGAGTTTTCTCTAGGCTAATGATCTTCAGAGCTTTAAAGTTTCAGCCAAAAATCTGAATTTCAGGACCTTTTATGTTCCTAGCTGCCTTTCTCTGGGTACTCCCTGGTTTGTCCCTGTAATTTTTAAAATGTAGCTCCTAGACCAAATTTAACATTTGCATTTGAGTTGGTTAGTGAGTACTACAGCTGAAAATAAACTCCCTCGATCTGGACAATATATTTCTTTTTCTTTTTTATATGTCTTTACTGATTTCAGAGAGAGGAAGGGAGAGGGAGAGAGAGAGAAACATCAATGATGAGAGAGGCATTGATCGGCTGCCTCCTGCATGCCCCCTACTGGGGTTCGAGCCTGCAACCTGGTCATGTGCCCTGATCGAGAATCGAACAGCAATCTCCTGGATCATAGGTCAATGATCAACCACTGAGCCATGCTGGTCAGGCTGGACGATATATTTCTATTAATGCAACCCAATATTGCATTTGCTATTTAAATCAGTTATATTCTACAACTGGCTTAGCATTACTCATGCTAGACAGCCTTGCCTAGTGATTGATTGTGAGGCCTCAGAGTCAGGTGACTTGGTTTCAAACCTTGGTTCCATCATCTCTACATATATAACCTTAGACTGCACACTCTGTGCCTCAGTTTCTTCATCTGTAAAATGAAGGTGCAAATAGTATGGTTTTGAGAATTAAAAAAAAATGAAATTGCATATAAAATATTTAGCATCATACTTGGAACAAAATCTATAGGCAGCAAGTATTGCTTACTTTATTCAACTAAATTTCACACAAATTGCTATTAGATCAGCCTACTCTCCTCCCACAACACCTGAAGTTATATAATGTTTAGAACATGAAGTGTATACCTTCAAATTATCCTTATATATTCCATTGTGTTAGCTTGGAATTCGACTGTACTGATACATATTTTATTCTTATTCTGTGCTTTACTATCTTGGGCATTTTCCCTGTTTTGTGTCATCTGCTGAGTTGTTTGATGTGTCTTCTCTGTCTTTATCAAAGCTACTGATAAAATAATAAATATGAAACACAGGCCAAAGAAATAAACCACTGGAAATCCTTTTTCTCTTCCTGTCCTCCCTCCCTCCCCCCTGCTACTCCTCCCCCTCTGAATGATACTTCTGGTGAGTTTTGTCCAGATACCAGTGCCCTCTCCAAATGGGCTGGCTCAGACCTGCATGATTTCTTCTCCTGCTGAACACCCTGGGCTCCGAACAGTCCTGGTGCACTGCGGGCACTCACAGGAGCAGCCCGCAGCCGTGGGAGCATTGGCCTGCGCTCGGAGGAGTCTCGGTCTGACGCCCAGTCAAGGGAATGCGCCCGGGTGGCAGGTTTGATCCCTGGCCCAGGCTGGGGCTCCCACAGGAAGCAACCAATTGATTGTCTCTCTCACATGGATGTTTCTCTCTTTCTCTCCCTCCCTCCCACTCTCTCTAAAAAGCAATGGAAAAAATAGCCTCAGGTAAGGATTAAAAATAAAAAAGCAGCAAGCCAACATTGTAATCAAATTGGTGTGGAAACACTATTAATTTGATAGCCCTGTGCTAGGCTCTGAGGGTGTAAATGTTTGTTGTTTTTAGAAAATTTAGCCCTTGGTGATTATGGCGGGAGGAGGGGCTTTCTCTGCAAAGGAGGGTGGGAAGGAGAGAAGGAGGGAGTGAAAGAGAGGTTGGGGGATAAGACTGGAGAAGTGGAACTGGATTCTGAAGGGCTTTGAAAAGCTTTGTTCAAGGGCCGGCCTTTGTCAGCAGGCAGAAAGGAACCAGAGAAGGCTTTCTGAAGTACAGCTATGGAATAGATTTTTGTTTCGGGAAGATAACTGCAGACAGAGATGGAGAGGGGGCTGAACTAGGGCGGCGGCAGAGGGAAGGGGTAATGGGGCTGACTGATACGGAGAACCGTGGAGGTGGTGGCGATATGACTCGGGGGCTGATGGCAGTGCGGAGGGGCAGCGGGCAGAGGATGCTGGCTGGCTCCGAGGCATCCGCTTGGCTAGGAGGGAAGGGTGAAGATGAGGATCCCACCGAGTGCGGTGGGGGATGGTGCCAGGAGACAAAGCCTTCCGCCCTGCTCCCTCGTGTGCCGTGACAGCAAAGCACAGTGGACAGATAGAAAAGCAGTCAGGGGTTCAGAGGGGGAAGGGGGGCTCTCTCCTTGAATTTCATAGTTACTGGCATGGAAGCGAACGGGCCCTGAAGGCAGGGCTCTGGAACCTGTGCTGTTGACCTGGCTCGTGCGTTCTTGGCAGCAGAATCTTACCTGCAGGTACCAGGGGACGTCTACCTTACCCAGATGTCACCACCTGTAAAAATACTTACCGGTGGTCCCTCGTCAGGATTATAAGGAGATAACTGAAGAATGAGTTGAAAATAACAGTCGACACTAGGAAATTAGCACAAAATACGGTTAAGTTCAATGCAATCATGAGAAATCTCTAAATAATAAACAGTGCTCTCAGCCACATCCAAGTCTAGATCTTTTTCATTACGACACTGGTGAAAATCTTCAGTCAGATGTGGTGAAGCTAATTATTTATTTTCCTTCTGGTCCTCTGGCCCTCGTCTATACTCCACGCTGGTTTTGTCCCATCCCAGAAAGTGCTGCCCATAAATTTGCTTATAATTACTTGAAGTTCAGTTTTAGAACACAGCTATTATTATGGTATTCAGAGGTCCTTTATTTTATGCTTAATATTAAGTATATGCTCTCAGCTATTACTTAATCCTGGAATTACTTCTTTCCCCATGTGACTGGTCTGCTCCCCCACCTTCCGCTTGACTACTTTCTCTCTCTCTTGCCTTTGGATGCCACTTTGTATTCAGTTCCAAAGGGGAGGAAGAAAGACAGAAAAGCTGAGCAATATTGAGTAGAGAATTAAGAAAGCATTTCCTCTTTTTTTCCACAGGCAGCTTAACTTCCCAATTGTGTCCAAATTGGAAATGCATACCCCCACTGGCCTGATATTTGCACACTATAAAGCTCCCAGCCTAACTGTATGAAAATGTTTCACTATCTTTTGTACTTTTGGGATTTCATGGTCTTGTTGGCTCCCCTTGGAGTGTAGCAGTTAAAAGCCGTGAATGTATATGAGAGATCCTGGTGAGAAGAAAGTGGAGCCAGCAGAGAGAAACTCGACAGAATCCTGGTAAATGGCAAATGTAAGGAAAAGAAGCACTGGCAGGTGAGAGTAAGAGGGAATATACAACATTCTATTCTGGTACTTGGGGATCGGCAGTTCCAGTCCCTCTTTTCTTCTAAAATGCTCGTAAACCACTTATTTTTTTATTTTAAATTTTTGTAAATTTTTATTTGATTTTTTTTTTTTTTCTTCGAGGGAGGAAGGAGGGGGGAGAGAAACACCAATTTGTTGTTCCACTTATGTATGCATTCATTGGTTGATTCTTTGAGAGAGCATGAGGGAAGCGTCAATGAGAGAGAGAAACATTGATCGGCCTCTGTCTGCCTTCTGCATGCTCCCCAACTGGGGACCAAACCTACAGCCGAACCCATGACCTTTCGGTACGTGGAATGAGGCTCCAACCAACTGAGCTACTCAGCCAGGGCCTAAACCATTCATTTAATAATCGATGCTGCTGAAGGTGATGAGGTCACTGATCTATAGTTTTTGGAATATGTGGGACATTTACCCATTTGAGCCCTGGCACATCTCCCAGGCTACAATAACCCTCAGTGAATACTGAGAAGCTCTGAGTTCACCGCTGCAGGTTCTTCAGCATTTTCTACGCACCATTCATCCATTCCCTGAGGCTTGTGTCCACGTAAAGGGCCAGGTGCTATATTATCATCTTCTTGCCTCCCCTAGTCTGAAATCTAAATTCTGAATCTTCTTCTTATCTTAGAAACTATCTCAACTCTATGCTATTAAACAGGAAATGTTAGGGGGAAATGAGAAGTTCGACAACTTTATGGAAAACAAATAAAGGGCATGTAACATAAAAGTTACTTGATCCACCTAAATGAAATTTAACACTCCAAAGTTCATTAATTTTACAGAGAATGGAGTCCTTTGAATCTCATTTCACCTAATGTTCTTTGAGAACATTATTCTGTTATACTGATTTCTATTACCCCTCCTCAGCCTTAAAATCTCACCTGAATTTTTACGTCTGCTGTAATTCCTCCTTAGGTGATAACCTTAAGCTGTTTAGGACTAGGTTCAAATGGATATACTAGGAGCCCATCAAAACAATGCTTCAATTATCTGGACATTTATATTTCTCCAAATGAAAGAGGTCCAGAGACAGCAAGGACTTTTATGGTGGCTCAAGAGTTGTCAGGGAACCAGATACCTTCTTTCTTATTAGTGTTTGTGCTTAGTATCTGGTTTCATAGACATGATGGCTGTTTCAGTGACAACCTTAACATCTGCATTACAGCCAACAGGAAGGAGCAAAGCTGAGCAACCTTTCCCTTTAAGGAGACTTTCTAGAAGTCCCCACTCCATGCGGTCATTCTACTCACATTACGTGGCCACACATCCCTGCAAGAGAGGCTGGGGCATGTAGTCCTTTAATTGGATAACCCTGGGACCAGGCTTTGCTTAAGAAAGAATGGATGTCGTCTTTAAATTAAAAATTCAGATTTTGTTTTAAAAAGAGAAGGAGAATGGATTTTGGGCAGCCAACCAGCTATCGTTGCCATCTTGTCTTTCTTGAATTCATATTATACTCATCAGATATCATATTTATTTATATATGATTGATTTTAAGTAGCCTTGCTCTCTTAGACTTGAGTGTAATTTTTTTTTACAGTCTTATATTTCTTTCCATACAATGCTTAGCTTCATAATTGCTTCTTAGCTCATCACAGAATGTTTTTGGATATGTCAGTCTCAACTTTTCTCAGCACAGTTCATCAGTCTTTCATAGGAGTCAGGGACATTGGAGGTGGCTAAGATTACTTGATTTTTATATTAAGTTAAATGTAGTTTGCTATGTCTGAGAGGTAAGAAATTCCTGTTTGGATTTGGTCAACACTGGAGAACAAGTTATTAGAGAAGAGCAATTTTAAAATCTCACTTATAGGCTCTATCGTATCGCCCATAAACTCTAGACCATTTTACATGAAAAATTATTCTGGGTGTTTTTTCATCTTTTCATATAAAATTGATATATGGCACTCCCCAACATCCTACTATTTTCTTCTTCTCTAGCGGTTTTGTCTCTGACACTGTTAGGGCTCTCCTTCCTCTACCTCCTCATTATCATTGTAGAGGTCACAGTCCCTAGGTCCTCCTGTTTCCTCTATTGTCTAGTAGATGACATCTACTCTACAGGTTCAGTAACCACCCATGGTTCACACCTGTATTTCTCCCATGCAAGCTTCTCCTCGAAGTTGTAAACTGAGGACTCATCTCCCTACCTGACATCTTCGTTGAGTATCCCAAAGTCATCTCAAATTTAACAAGCACCAAATTAAACTCATGATCTCCAGTCCCTCATTTCTCTCTACCTCAAGACTTTCAGGTGTCTAGTCAATGATTGCGACCTCCTTCCATCTAGTTGCAGAATCTAGACACCAGCTAGCCATCTTTGACACCTTCCTTGCCTCCCTCCATGCATCCAGCCCATCCTAAGGTTTTTAGTTTTTTTTCTCCCACCTAAAACTTAAATTTAGTCACTTTTCTCCATCTTTTCAGTCACCATCTTATCTCAGGTGATTGTCACCTTTTGCCTACTCTGTCACATCCTAATTTGTCTTTCCCTCCTACCGCCACCCAGCCCATTCTCTCCATTATTTCCAGAGTAATGTTTTCTTGTTTTCTCAGCCAACATATGTTTTTTTAGTGGAGCATTTAATCCATTTACATTTAAGGTAATTCGTGGTAGGTATGTATTTATTGCCATTTTCTTAATTGTTTTCAGGTTGTTTTTATAGTTGTACTCTTCCTTCTCTTGATCTCTTCCCTTGTGGTTTGCTGTTTTGCTTTAGTATTTTATTTAGGTTCTTTGCTCTGTTCTATACATCTTTTGTAGGTTTTGGTTATGTGATTGCCATAAGATTTAAGTATATCATTTTTTATCTATCGCAGTCTATTTTTTAGCTGATAGGCATTTAAGTTCAAATATATTTTGTAAGAACTACATTTTTTTCTCCCCTCTCCTAACTACTTATTATAGTTGAGCTTGATTCTTTTTTTAAAAACTGTTGTAGTAGCTTTTTAAATATCAGGTTGCTGTGTTTATTGAATATTTGGCTCTACCTGTGAGGTTTTTTTTTCTTACTCATGTTTTCTTATTTCTGGTTATGGTCTTTCCTTTTCTGCTTAAAAAAGACCCTTTAATATTTATTATAAAGCTGGTTTAATGGTGATGAAGTTCTTCAGAGTTTTCTGGTCTGGGAAACTATTATCTCTCCTTCACTTCTGAATGATAAACCTTGTTGGGCAAATTATTCTAGGCTGTTGGTATCCTGCCATTCCTTTCTGGTCTACAAAGTTGCTGCTGAGAAATTAGATGATAGCCTTAGAGGCTTTTATTTGTATGTAACTTGTTTTTTGCTTGCTTCCTTCAAGATTCTCTCTTTAACTTTTGCCATTTTAACTACAATACAGGGTGGGGCAAAAGTAGGTTTATAGTTGTTCATATGGAAAATGATACAATAATGAATAAATAATAATACAAGAGTAAACTGTGTTTTGCATACTCACAACTGTAAACCTCCTTTTACTCCACCCTGTATGTCCTGTTTGGAACTCTCCCTGCTTCCTGGACCTGGATGTCTGTTTCCTTTCCCAGCTTAGGAAAGTTTTCAGTCATTATTTCTTTAGAGTTTCTGATCCTTTCTCCTTTTTCTGGGATTCCTATAATTTAAATATTTGAGTGTGTGCGTGATATTATCCCAGAGGTCCCTTGAACCAGCCTAATTTTTTTTAAATTTTTTTTTTTCTTCCTGCTGTCCTGTTTGGTTGATTTCCACTAGTCTATCTCTAGGTCTCTGGTCCAGTCTTCTGTATTAGCGAATCTTTTGATTCCTTCTAATGCTGTTTTCATGTGTTATTATATTCTGCATGTTTGCATAGTTTTTTCTCATACTTTCTAACTCTTCCTTGAAGTTCTCCTAAGTTCCTCTATTCCACTCTCAGGTCTGGTGAGCGTCCTTACGACCCTTTATTTGAATTCTTTATCAGGCAAAATATCGCTGTTTCTTTAGGGTTTTTATCTGGAGATTTTTCTTGTTCCTTCATTTGAGAGAGATTGTCTTTACATTTTGTTTGACTCTCTATGTTTGTATATATGAATTAGACAAAACAGTCTTGGAAAAATGGCCTGATGTAGATGTGGGCTTTGTGTAGACTGTGTGCTGGGTAGTTTGGGCAGGTGGGAGCCGAGCAGGTGCCTAAGGCATCTGGGGCACAGGCCCACCCAGCTGGAGTGACTAGAGACGGGGAGGCCAGCTACCTGTAGTAATGCCCTATTGATCCTGCCTGCTCCCCTTGTCTGGGCTGAGATAGGCTCAGGCCATGCGTCTGTGAACCCGCCGCAGGAACCTTGCAGGCAGGCTAGAGCACCTGACTGCAGCTCTGCCTGCCCCATAGAGGGGAAGAGACAGAAACCATGATGCCAACAGCTCCTCTGATCGTGGAGAATTCCTCAGATCCCAGAGAGTTCCCATGGCTCTCTAGCCTTCTCTCCATAGTCACAGAAAGCGGTCCCACTTAGACTGCCCATGTAGCGTCGCTCTAAGTGCCAGGTGGTTGGGAAGCAGTGGAGCGGAGCACGCACACAAGGCGCCTGGCACACTGCCTGCTGGGAGGAGCCTTCCCTGCGGGAGGCTGCGGGGCATGCCCACGCCCTGTTGTTCCAGCTTGCTCTCTTCGCTGGAGGCCAAAGCTTCCAAGCAGTGTACAGTGCAGCTGTGAAGGTCCTTGCAGGTAGGCAAAAGCCACCCTTTCCCCCCCCAAAAGCCCCAGCTGGCCTATCAAAGTGGGGGATGTAACAATGTTGCTCACAAGCTCCTCGGCCCTGGAGGCTTCCTGCAGCTCTCAGAGGGCTTGTGCAGCTCCCCAGAATTTTCTAGTCCATCTTTTTCGCTTGTTTATTGTCATAAGCTGTTCACTCAGCCCTCAGTTGTCTTGCAAGAGGAATTGTTAACCTACATATGTGTTCCTTGAGTTTGCTCAGTGGAGGTGGCAGGTTTGGCATCCTCCTCGGCCACCGGGCCTCCCAGAGTAATGTTTTCAAAAGACAGGTCAGTACACATCACACTCCTGTTTAAAATATCTCAGAGCTTCCCCACTTTCTCGTGGGAAAGAGACAGAGTTCTGCAGCGTTGCTTGCACGGCTCCGTTTGGTGTAGCCATTGCTAAGACTCCAACTCCTCCCACACTTTCATGTACTTCTTAGCACAGGCCCCTTTGGGCGCTTCATGCTCCACTGCGCCCTCTCGCCACACGGCCTTTGCACGTGCTGATGTGTCTACGCTGTGTTTCACCCAGCTGGCACCTGCCTCAGATTGCTGCTCAGTCACCGCTATTTAAGGACATGCTTCTGAAATTTCAACCAGGTCAGATCCTCTTAGGCACTCTCGTGGCATGTGTCCTAGCACCTCTCCTTCGTAACGTTTATTTTAGGAATTCCTGATTAGCGGCAGTCTCCACCACAAGACTACAAGCTCCACAGGTCTGGGGCCACATTTGTTTTCATCATTGTGTCCCCAGCCGTCAGAACAGCTCCTGGCACACAGGAGACATTCAATAACTATCTGTGCGTTGAACGGACAACTCTAATAGTCCTCTAGGACTGTTGCTCTTTTTCGGATGACATGCGTGAGATTAAAGCAAATCTCCTAAACCTCGTAAGGCTGCATTCGCAGTGTGTGCACCTGTGAGCAATGAGCAACAGCACTTGTGTTGTGCCTTCTACTTGTCCACAGGCAGTTGATGGTAAACAGAGCTCACTGTAAGCGAAATTGTGAAGCTTTTGTGCCCGTTTTGTGTCCTTTAACTGCCTCTGTTTCTGTCCGCTTTTGCTCCTGCTCTCAAACTCTTTCCCTTCTTTGAAGCAGGAAAACATCTGGCACCAGGTATTTATACTTATTTTCATCATGAGTCTCCACTTTCTGTGCCATTTTCTCCCCTAGGCATTGTTCCTTTACCTGCTCACTTTTAGGTCTTCTCATTTTTAGTATCTGTCATCTTATATTAGAATAGGTATAGGTCTGAGAGTAGTTTCTTTTGTTATTTAGCACATATTATAAAATAATATTGTTAATTTTAATTTTTAGGTTTTAAGTGATTATTTACTTCCCACTTTAGACGATGTTTAATTTTTTCACCTGCCCATGCCCACTGTCAACATACATTTCACCCCCTCCCCAACTCCCAATATAGTTGGATCTAAATAAAATTACAATACGTGACAATAATTCCATTATAACCATGCACACTGCTATTCACAGTTGATTTGTGTAGTATACTTTCTCTTTATCATTTGATTTCTATGGAGGTTTGCTGCCCCAGAGGCTCTCAATGTGTGGTGCCTAGACCCTGAGGGTCCCCAAGATCCATTCAGGGGGTGTACAAAGTCAAAACTGGGGTGATAGTTATACATTAAAGCAGCAGTAGTAAAACTTCTGGTGATTTTTAGTGCAAATAAAAACAGTGGTACCAGTCGTCTTTGTGTCATTCCTCACTGCAAGGTATTAGTAGAAAAAACCAACAAAAACAAAGCAAAACAGCCCAAGGCTAATTTCATGTAAAATGACATTAATGAATCAGTAAAAATTGCAAATTGTGTTAAATCTCAGCTTGTGAGTACATGTTCTTTTAGTACTGTGAGTGATGAGATGAGAAGTACACATAAAGCACTTCTGCCTGCTGAAGTACTGTGGTTGTCTCCAGAAAACCCACTTTACAGTTGAGTTCTCAGCTGAAGGAGCTACTTGTTTACTTGGAAGAACACAGTACAAATAAGCACTCCTTGAGTATTTGGGAGGCATTTCTTGAAACTGAACAAAGTGAGCCTACCACTTTAATAAAACTGACAGTATTCGTTGTCAGTGATAAAACGTGAGTTTTCTAGTGAAAATTCAAATCTGGAAAAACTTGAGTCTGCCACCATAAGCTTATAGAGTCCCGACACTTAAAGACTTTTCTGATAAGATTGATGGTATATAAATGAATGTGATTATTTGCTATTTTATAAATAAAATGTTTTAACATTTGGAGGATCTGCACAACTCAACCAATCTTTTCCAAATGATAGATATATATTACAAAATTGTGCAGAGAACAAAGTCTATTAAAGTACAAGATAGACCAATGGATTTTTAATGTAAGAGAATATGAAAAGTTTATTGATATGGTTTCAGATTTGACATTACAACTAATTTTAAGGTACTTTTAATGCTGAATTTTAGTATGGTATCAAAAAGGAATTTACAGAGCTATCTAAAAAGATTGTTTTTTATTTATTTTTAAAAATCCTTACCCAAGGATATTTTCCCACTGATTTTAGAGGAGAATGGAGGGGAGGGAGAGAGAGAGAAACATGGATGTGAGAAAGACACATCAATTGGTTGGTACGTGCCTTTGACCGGGAATTGAACCCGTGACCCTTCAGTGTGCAGGACGACCCTCTGACCACTGAGCAACACCACCCAGGCATCTAAAGAGATTATTAAAACACTTTTCCCTTTTCCAATCACATACATGTAGAACATGATTTTCTTCATATGCTTCTACCAAAACAACGTATCAGAAAACATTGAATGCAGAAGCAAATATGAGAATCAAGCTCTCTCCTGTTCAGCCAGGCATTCAAGAGATCTGCAAAAAATGTGAAACAATCCTATTTTTCTCACTAAATTTTATTTGGTTTTGGAAAATGGATTATTCCTCAAATATGTTACTTATATTAACAGCTTATAGGTTTATTGTTATTTTAAACTAAATAAATAAAATTTAAAAATAGCACTTTAAATTTCAATATGCATATTTCAAATATTTGAATAAAAAAGATTTGGGGGGTAATCAGTAATTTTAAAGAACGTATAGAGGTTTTGCACACAAGAAAAATTGGGGAACCACTGTCGTGCAGGGCACCTGGGGCCAACTGTCCCCTCTTCACTGCCGTGCAGCACACTCCCTCCACACCCCAAACACTGTGCAAAACACATCATTTCTCGTTTGATGATGCACAAAGGAAGGTGTACTTTAAGGTCCTTTAGGCAGAAGTGGAACTTTCTGATTATTTAAACCTGAAAATGGTTTGTGTATTGGGCAGAGTCATGACGCAAGTCCACATCCCTCCTGGCAACGACAGCTCTGGGTGTTCTGTGTGGCTTCCTATAAATCAACACCCAGACCGCAGGCGTGTGCTGACCACCCAGCTACAGCAAAGCAGGGCTTGGAACCAATTTGCCAGAAACTGAATTACATGAGAATTCAGAGCAATTTTCTTATCAGCATGTTTTTCTTATTGTATGTTTTCAAATACTTGAGTGATGATAAGAGAAGGTGGGGTATGTGCTATGGAAAGTTTGCTCTACAAAAAGTTGTGAAGCTAGCACTTTGAGTTTTGATTAAAATATTTGTTTTCTTTTGGAAATATATGTGGGGTTACACGATCATAAAATTGTGGTGAAACCTTCTCTAGGAAGCTCTAACTTCTGTTAGTTTCGGGTTTAGAGCATAGTGATTATACATATAACTTACAAAGTGAGCCCCCCATTAAGTCTAGTAGCCACCTAACACCATACATAGTTATTACACTATTATAGACTCTATCCCTATCTGCGTTTACAACCCCATGATTATTTTGTAATTACCAATTTGTACTTCTTAATCCCTTCACCTTTTCATTGAGCCTGGCGATATTTTTCCCATCTGGCAACCATTATTTTGTTCTCTATGTGAGTTTGTTTCTGTTTTGTTTTTTTGTATATTTTATTTTTTTTACTCCACATATAAGTGAAATCATATGGTATTTGTCTTTCTCTATCTGATTTATTTCACTTAGCATAAAACCCTTTAGGCCCATTCTTGTTATTGCAAATGGTAAGATTTCATTCTTTTTTATGGCCGAGTAATATTCCCTTGTGTATATGTACCACCTATTCTTTATCCGATCATCTATTGATGGACTCTTAAGCTGCTTCAATATCTTGGCTATTGCAGATAACACTGCAATGAACATAGGGATGCGTACATCTTTTCAAATTAGTGTTTTGGGTTTTTTTGTTAAATTTTAAATTTTTAAATTTTTTTTGAGGAACCTCCCATACTGTTTTTCCATGGTGGCTGCACAAATTTGCAATCCCACCAGCATTGAGAAAAGGAATGTTTGTTGATTTATTGGTGATAGCCATTTATTGATGATATCAGGTGTGAGGGATACCTCAGTGTGGTTTTGATTTGCATTTCTCTCATTAATGAAGTTGAGCATCTTTTGATATGTCTTTTGTCCATCTGTATGTCCTCTTTGGAGAAATGTCTGTTCAGGTCCTCTGCCCATATTTAAGTCAGATTGTTTCTTTTGGTGTTGTATGACATTTTTATATATTTTGGATACTAACCCATTTTTGGATGTATCATTGGCCAATATCTTCTTCCATTCAGTAGGCTGACTTTTCATTTTGTTGATGGTTTCCTTTGCTGTGCAAAAATTTTTTAGTTTGGTAAAGTCGCATTTGTTAATTTTTTTCTTTTGTTTCCCTTGCTGGAGGAGACATATAAAAATAATAATAAAAAGATTACTGAGAACAGTGTCAAAGACTTGACTGCCTATGTCTTGTTCCTAGGATTTTTATGGCTTGGGGTTCTTACATTTAAGTCTTTGATCAGTTGTGAGTTTATTCTTATATTTGGTGTAAGAAGGTGGTCCAGTTTCATTTTTTTGCATGTATTTATCCAATTTTCCCATCACTATTTATTAAATAGACTGTCTTTACCCCATTGTAAACTATTGCTTCCTTTGTCATATATTAATTAACCACACAGGAGTGGATTTATTTCTGAGCTATATAATCTTTTCCATTGATCTAGCTGTTTTTATGTCAGTACTGTGCTGTTTTGATTCTTAGAGCCTTGTAGTTTGATATCAGGAAGTGTGAAACGTCCAACTTTGTTCTTCTTTTTCAGGATTGTTGTAGCTATTTGGGGTCTTTAGTGGTTCCATTCAAATTTTAGGATTATTTGTTCTAGTTTTGTGAAAATGCCATTTGTATTTTGATAGAGATGGCACTGAATCTGTAGGTTGCTTTGGGTAATATGGACATTTTAGTGATGTTAATTCTATCCATCCATGAGCACAGTATATGCTTCCATTAATTTGTATGTTCTTCAGTTTCTCTTTTCAGTGCTTTATAATTTTTCAAGTATAGGTCTTTTACCTCCTTGGTTAAATTTATTCTACTTTTTATTTTATTTTTTGATGCAATTATAAATGGAATTGTTTTCTTAATTTATATTTCTTTTCTTTTTAATCTTCACCTGAGGATATTTTTTCCATTGCTTTTCAGAGAGAGGAAGGGAGGGAGAGAGAGAGAAACAGAAACAAACATCAACGTGAGAGAGCCACATCAATTGGTTGCCTCCTGCGTGCGTCCCAACCCTGGCCGGGGATCAAGCCTGCAACCAAGGTATGTGTCCTTGGCCAAAATCGAACTCAGGACCCTTCAGTCCACAGGCCGACGCTCTAACCACTGAGTCAGAATGGCTAGGGCTTAGTTTCTATTTCCGATCGTTTGTTTTGGTATATAAAAATGCAATTGATTTCTGAATGTTAATTTTGTATCTTGCTACTTTACTGAATTCATTTATCAGTTCTAATAATTTGTGGTGGAATGCTTAGGGTTCTCTATGTATAGTGTTATACCATCAGCAAATAATGAGTTTTACTTCCTCCTTTCCATTTTGGATGCCTATTATTTCTATTTTTTGTTTGATTGTTCTGGCTAGAAACTCCAATACTATGTTGAATAAAAGTAGTGAAAGTGGACATCCCTGTCTTGTTCCTGTTCTGAAGGAGAGCCCTTTGAGGTATTCAACACTGAGTGTGATGCTGGCTGCGGGTTTGCTACATGTGGCCTTTATTATTTGAGGTACGTTCCCTCTGTTCCCATTTTGATGAGTGTTTTCATCATAAATGGATGCTGGATTCTTCAGATGCCTTTTCTGCATCTATTTATTGATGTGCTCATATGATTTTTATTCTTCATTTATGTGGTATATCATAGTAATTGACTTGCAGATATTGAACCAACTTTGCTTATCTGGAAAAAATTCCACTGGGTCATGGTACATGATCATTTTAATGTATTGCTGACTTAACTTTGCTAATATTTTGTTGAGAATTTTTGCATCTATGTTCATCAGGAATATTGGCTGATAATTTTATTTCTAATGTTGTTTGATTTTGGAATCAGGGTAATACTTGCCTCATAAAATGAGCTTGAGAGCCTTTCCTCCTCTTGAAAATAGTTTGAGAAGGATAGATGTTAATTCTTCTTTTAAGGTTTGGTAAAATTCACCCATGAAGCCATCCAGTCTGGTACTCCCCTGATTCGAATAATGTGCTTCATGTTGCCTCAGAGGTCCCTTAAACTATCCTTACATTTTAAAAAAATTAATCTTTATTGTTGAAACTGTTACAGGTGATCCCTTCCCCCCCTCCCCCCATTGCCCTCCTCCACCCCATGTGCTCACTTTTTTGTATCCTTTATTTTTTTCTGTTCTGATTGGGTGTTTTCTGCTACCTTGTTCCCCAAATTGCTGATTCGATCCTCTGCTTCACCTAATCTGCTGTTGATTACATCTAATGTATTCTTTATTCTGACAGGCTCTTCTTTATTTTTTCTCTCTCTTTATATAAGTTTTCACTAAATTCATCTACTTTCTCCCCAAGGTCATTGAGCATTCTTATAACCAGTGTTTCGAGCTCTGTATCTGGTAGAATGCTTGCCTCCATTCTGTTAACTTGTTTTTCCGGAGTTTTGGCCTTATCTTTAATTTGAGATGTGTTTTTTTTGGTCTCATTTTGGCTGCCTCCTAGTGTTTCTGTGTATTAGGTAGACCTGCTATATCTTTTAGCCTTGGCAGAGTGGCTTTATGTAGTATGTGTCCTGTGGGGGCCCAGTGGCACAGTCTCCCTGGTCACCTGAGCTGGATGCTCCAGGGGTGTCCCTTATGTGATTTGTGTGTGCCCTGCCTGATAGCTGCTGGCACATAAATGGGTGGGATTTATGAGGACTGGCCAGGACTACAGCAGAGGAGCTGTTGTGCAGGGGCTCACCCTACAGAACTGGATTCGCTTTAGATGGGGCTTTGTTGCCCGCTGAATCTACCCTGTGGGTGTGTTGTTTGTGGGGATAATCGGGTGGTACTCAGGTGTGTTCTGAAGCTGGCCACTGGGTGAGTTGGTTCTGGGAGGGGCTTTGGTATAGGCCAAGGATAGCTGCTGCCTGCGGCTGGCCTGAGGCCTCCTGATGGGAACTGCAGAGTGATCTGCAATGGGTAGCTGCCAGTGCTGGCTTGGAGCTGCCTGGGAGAGTCTGTGTCGTGAACGAGGCCAGCTGCCACTAGTGCTGGGCTTGGTGCTGCTTAGCAAGGGGTACAGGGCATGCCAAGGCCGGCTGCTAGTTGTTTGGGGTTTGTGAACCTTTGAGAAATTTTTGGAAAGTCCGCATTGTGGGCTGAGATTGGCCGCGGGTGTGGAACAGCCACTGAAAAATATTTAGGATGGTGTGTGAGTTGGGTGTGTCAACGTAAGAGACATACAATACTGTAGAGAAGTTTTATAAGCGTTTATTGTAGCTAAGCTAATGACATATGCTCTGAAGCAAGATCTCAAATGCTCCAGAGAATAACAGTTTTGCAATTTCTTTTATCCATTTGAGATTAATGAGGGGATGTAAGGAAGGTTACGTGGTGGTAGGAGAAAGCAAGGCAGAGTGGCATAACAAGCTTCTGTGTTCTCAAGGTGCTTATGGCTTCTTTCAAGGGTGTGTTAACCTAGATGAGGAGGAGAACATGGGAAGTATTTGCCTAAGACAAAGATAAACCTTTTCCTTAAAAGTTATGTACCTGAGGTAATACTACCCACCAGTTAGGAATGACCTGCCCAGTTAGGAATTTATGATCAGATCATCCTGCAAGGTTACTTCCATGGAACTCCTTTTTTCCCCCCCAGTTTCCCCTCTCAGTTATAAATTAATCTGAAGGATGCATTGATGACCAACCTTTTGTTTGGATAGTGTGTTCTCACAGCACTAGGAAGGCTCATTCCTAGGAAATTTCAGTATCAACATCATCTTTTTGATCCTTGGGAATGGGGCAGAACTGTAACCATGAGATCTGAATGTAGGCCAAACCTTCCCCAAACAGGAAGGGCAGGTAAATGGAAGACAGTAAGGTCTTATGGCCTTTATTGGGAGAAAACACTCTGAATCATTTCTATCTTGTGAGCTATCAGGATCCAAGTTTTGCCTCCTATTTCATTTTTCTGTATTTGGCATCTAGTATAACATTTACATAAATCATGAAAACAATATTAACACAGTTATACGTGTTCAGTAATCATAAACAGTTGGACTATATAGGAAAACCCAAAGAACAAATGTAGCTCTTGTGTCTAATATAATTAGACAGGTAAAGATGAGTGGATCCTGAATTCAGTATCAATGTACAAGTTTGCAGGCCTTGTGAAGGTCTTGGGATAGCTGTCAGCCTCTGGTTTCAGCAGCTTCTCATCCTAGAGGAGCTTTTAATGTCCAAAGATGAGGTAGGTATCTACTTGCAGTTAGGTGCCTGATAAGGTCCCTTCCAATGAGATTGGATATTGTCTTTTATTTGATGTATTTTCAAATATGCAGGTGGCAGTCAAATGATCTTTAAAATCTTTGTCTCCTTGGAGCTGGCTGTGAAAAGAAAGTTACCAACTTGTTGTTTTCTTGAAGTGACTCTATCAAACCTTGGCAGTAGTGTAAGATGTCTTCTTCCAATAATGTCAGCTTATAAGTTCCTTCATCAAGTCCAGTTTAAATTCCCTGTGATGCATGAAGGAATACAAAAAATAAGAATAAAAATAAATGGGGAGCCATGGAGCAGGAAGAACCAAGTGGCTATCTTTGGTTTCCCATAGTCCAAACTATTTGTTTAATTTACAACCATTGTTTACCTATACAATTTACCCTAGAAATTTTCATCACTTGTTTTTACAATGCTTTCCATGCAATTTCAAATCTTTTGAGGTGTTCCAGGAGCGATTCTGAAACACCCCAAAGCTATTTCTAAGCAGACTGAGATTGTAACCCTTAAAATTTCAATGTCTAATAAAAATTAAGAATTAATCAATTAGCATTATTTAGCTTGGACATTTTATAACCTCTAGAAACATTTTCATACACATAAAAGTCAATTATTAACGTGGACTTATTTTTGTAAAACCCAGGTAAAATAAAGACATGTCTGTTTTATTTACACCAAAACCTTAAGCTAGATTTTATTTACTAAGTATTAGTCTTAGATCACATGAACTCGAAAAACATTTGAGTTAGTTTCTATATTTCTAAGAAATTTAGAATATCTAATCCTTACAAGGTAATTTAATTCTTTAATTTTAACAATATCATCCTGAGGTAGAAAATTATCTCACATTTACACCCTACATATATAGACATACACAGACAGACACAGAGAACAGTTGGATCCAAATTTTGTTTTGGAAGCATTTTACAATTTATATCTGCCTTGACAAGTCAAATTCTAGCTGACCTTTCCCCCTTTTAAAATAAGGATAGCCATTTTTCATACCTCGAAGAACTGGGTTGACACTTAAATGATATCATAGCTTGATCCATTTGTCTAAATACTTTATTGCTCTTTCTTTGTAAAAATCCTTTTGCACAGTTTCATTTTTAAGTTCTGAAAGTCTCTAATAACTTTGTTTCCATTTATTCTGTGTAATATTATAGCCAGCTTTTTAAAATTGTGCATGTAAAAATTAATTTAGAAGTATCAAGGGATCCTCACCTTGACCATCTTAGTTATAAATGGGAGGTTGACTCGGGGGTCCTTGTTGGCCTGGGAGGCACAAATTCCCATGTTAATTTTGAGATCTATAGAGTCTTTCCAGGGAACACCAGCCTTTACATTCACATCTCTAGATGAGCCAATGCCGTGTGTATCCCTATAGGACTGCTTTACACCCTGGAGGAAATTTTTCCTCAGGCAGCCCCACAAAGGTTCTTAGTCATCTAAGAATACTTGAGCAAGGGCTGGTGAGAGCTTACTAGATGCCACCAGAACCACGATTCTTTTAGAGGCGCAGGTCCCTCTCTTAGGCCTGTCTCCTGGGGTGAACCCATTCCAGGATACCCTGCCCTTCTCCCGAGGCTCCCGTCAGCTATTTCCAGATTGGTTGAGTTACTGCACAGGACCCCTCATGGCACCATGTCTGCATCTACGGTTTCAGGGATTGGAAACAACTATTGTCACTCCACTGGCTATTCGAGTTGGGGAAGCAAGTATCCTTTCTCTTTTGGAGCTAGAGAATTCAGTCTCTCATTTGACCAGCAAAGATTTTGTTCAGGCTCTCAGTAAGCAATTTAGTTATAAAGCCAAAATTAAACAGAAGCCCCCTCTTTTTTTTTTTTTTTTTTTTTTTTTTTTTGCTTTCCCTGGGTTATCTCAACCTTGACCTATCTCGAGGATTTTCTAAAATCAGTTCAACTAAAGTCATGGCCTGATACGTAAAGCAAGGAGGCCCAGAACCCCAAGAGAAACTCCCCATGTTTACTGGATATGAAGTGGGGAGCTGGTAGAACACAGTGGGCCCCTGCTGTACCTCGCACTGGGGCCAGGTCTGCAGGGTGGTCCTGGGTGTACGTAAGAATTTTGCCAACCATACCAAGTATGTGTCGATGTCCAACCCTGTAGAAAATTTTTATGAGAATTTATTTGATCCATACTAACTACATATTGCGGGGAGCAAGATGCAGACACTCACATGGAGGTGGGAGAAAGCAGGTGGGGGTTGGATTCCAGAATAGTTAACAAGATTATGTATTCTCTTGAGGGTGGTTACAGTTTCTTTCAAAGGTGTATTAACCTAGATGCACAGAAATAATGGACAGGGCTTGCTTAAGGCAAAGATAAACCTTAAAACGTTATATGCCTGGGGCATGACTACCACCAAGACCTACCCAGTTAAGAATTAATCAGACCTCCCTATGAGGTTACTTTCCAAAGAGCCCCTTTTTTTCTGTTGACAGGTGGGATGGGGTCTCAGGGAATCACCTGGGTTGGGCAAGTGCTGTTAGCCAGGTTAATGGACACTCTGATCTGGAGCCTGCTGGCTGAGTCGGGGGAGGGCTCAACAAAGGGACAGTGGTGCCTGAAAGCCTTTGCTCTGGAGGGAGCTGCCCCTCCAGCCCTTGCCATGGAGCCAGGCAATTCAGTTTCTCCTCATATGGCCCTGGTGCTTTCTGAGTTGCTGTCCCTTCACTGGAATTTAGGGAAAGTGTTTGTGAGTGAGCCTGTGCTCGGTCTGCAGCAGTCCTCCATCTCACCAGGTGGAATCCCCGCTGATTTTCACAGCTAGATATTATGGGGACTCCTCCCCCAGGCACTGGTGCTCTGGGCTGGGGAGCCCGGTGTGGGCTGGGACCCCTCACTCCTCAGGGGGACCTCCACAGCTGAGATATCCTTCCCAGTTCCTAACTGCCACACACAGGTGTGGGACTAGCCAGTTTACCTTTTACCAGTCTTGACCTGTCGTCTTTATATCCTTAGTTATAAAAGTTCTGCTTAGCTAGTCTTCAGGTGGTTCTCAAGGGTGGTGGTTCTATAATTTAGTTGTAATTTTGATGTAGTTGTGGGACGAGGCAAGGAATGGGGGATGACTTTAGAGATTCCTGGCAGCACACTGTCCACATGCCCACTTAGTTGCCTGATTATTGTAATTAGTCTTTCATTTGTTCACATAAGTGAGTCATTACTTCACTCCACACAAATAGATTTAGGGTCTCCGTTGCCTAGAGAACAGTATTCAGATTTCTCATTTAAACACTTAGGCCTTCTCCACAATCGTAACCTGGCTCTTCTTTCTCCATTTCCCCTGCTTAATCCCCTCTAACTATCTTAATCATCTAAATAATATAAATGCCTGCCTTCTATTAGACTTAAAACATAATTTAGGGTAAAAATATCTATTATTTGGAAGTCTTTTGAAGTATTCTGGGAAGGTATAGATTGCAGGGAAAGGGGTATTTTTTTTTAATGGAAAGAGAAAGAGAAAGATTGAAGCTATTTCAATAATTTTTATTATGTGGTGAGAGAACATTTTTAAAGGTTATCACTAGCTTTCACTGTGGGACAGTAAGCAACGGAAGGGAATCTCTGCATTAGTTTAACAGTTCAAGGTTCAATAAGCCTACCTACAGATGGACGCTCAAATAAAAATAGGCAACTTTTTCTTTTTGTACAATGTTATTTTTTCTATGGATTAAGAGATCCTTG
Organism: Miniopterus natalensis; assembly: GCF_054644295.1. Taxonomy (NCBI): domain Eukaryota; kingdom Metazoa; phylum Chordata; class Mammalia; order Chiroptera; family Miniopteridae; genus Miniopterus; species Miniopterus natalensis. The sequence continues at coordinate 31,733,429 of NC_142085.1, read as the reverse complement.
TGTTTCTTATAGAAATAATAGATCACGCTCTGAGGCCAAGGAAACAGGCATGATTACTGCATAATTAGCAAATGTTCTATTGTGTGGGGGGGACTTGGGGTTAGTCACCGCACTGGGGAAGCTTTGCTAGAATGTTCTCAACTTGGTAAGGAAGACAGGGTGAGTGTCGGGAAAGGGGTGAAGGTTGCTGCCCTGGCCCTGCTGAGCCTTGGAGGTGTGCAGAGGAGGAGAGAGTCAGGCTAAGCAGGGCTCATCTCACCAGGAGCTGACTTTAGGTGTAAAATGGTTTACTTCCCTGAATATCACTTCATATTAGATAATTGACTTGAAAAGCCAGGCTCCCGCTTGGAATCATAGGGAGGAAAGGCCTTTTATAGGGTAGGCAGAGTAAATAAATAACCACACCTCTCAAGGGCTTGGCTCCCTGTTTCCAACCAGTATTAGCAATCCTTGGCTTTCTTTCACTTGAAACTCTTCTCGCTGACATCCCAAAGTACCCTTTGAGTTTTGCTGATTACGTCGGAAAATGAGCCTGCTAGCTGACAATCTGCATTTTAATAACTTACTGCTTCTGTTACCCTAGTCAGAAAAGATTTCCTTATTCTCAGAGAAAAGAGTAAGTCATTGCAGCTACTCGGTATTTAGACGGGGCCAGGGCAACCTTGCTGTGCGCTTCAGCAGCCCCTGCCTCTCCCTGGAGAAAGCGAGCATTTTCCCAGGACGTCACCTATCAGGTTAGGTGACCAGGCTGTTAACCAGGGCGGCAATGGACCGCAAGCTGTTTCCTGGGATGGGATGCGATGCGATGGTGGTCGTAAAGGGCTAACGTACTTTTCTGTTAATAGTTTTGGAAGCACTCATGGTGTCACTTTCTTTAGAAACAAAACTTTACTATAAGAAAAAAAATGCTGTAAACTTTCAAAGGCTTTGTCAAATAATAAAATGAGATACACACCATGAACTTCCCTCAGGACAGAAGCACGGAACACTTTCGCATCACTGACAAACCCTGGGCTGGTGATGAGATGGCTGTTCACGGAGAAGGTTTATGTTACAGAAAACTCTGCCATGGGCTCTTCACTGACACACGTTTTCCTAATGTGGTCTTTATATATTTTCCTGCTATGACTAATACAGTGTTTATAAAGTTTCTGGGTTAAAATCCTTCATTGGAATCACAGACCCTTTAAGTTAAGGTAGAGCTCAAGACATCATCAGATTCAACACACTGTCCTTCAGGTAGCAAGGTTACTGTTAGTCCTGCTTGGCTCTCCCACTTCCTGTACAACTAGCAAAGAATTATTTCCATGAACAAATGTCGTCTTCCCTCCCCATTTCGATTTTCCTCTGCCGCACATTTTCTTATCAGATTGTTTTCCTCTCTCATGCATAGGTAATGAGAACAGTTGTTTCTTTGGGTCACTGGAAATAGAGTGTATTTTTTAAAAATCATTGAATTTATTTGGGTAACATGGTTAATTTCAGGTGTACAACTTTATGACATCTGTATGCTCTATTGAGTGCTCACCCTCCAAAGTCTAGTCTCCTTTCATCAGCATGTGTTTGACCCCACTTACTCCCTCCCTTCTCCCCCTATTGCCCTTTCCCTCTGGTAACCACTAGTCTGTTGCCTGTATCTATGTGTGTGCTTTTTTGTTTATTAGATGTTTTTTGTTTTATATCCTACATATGAGTGAGATCCTATGGCTCTTGTCCTCTGTCAGACTTATTTCACTTAGCACAATACTCTCAACATACATCCGTTTTGTTGCAAATGGCAATATTTCATCTTTTTATGGCTGAGTAATATTCTGTTGTATATATGGAGCACATCTTAATCCAGTCACCAGCCGGATAACACTTAGGTTGTTTCCTTGTCTTGGCTATTGTAAATAATGGTGTAATGAGCATAGGGGTACATTTATCTTTATGAGTGTTTTTTAGTGGTTTTGGTTATAATTAGTAAATAGTTGAGGCTGAATGAGCCACTAAAGGTAAAAATCTTAATCTTGATCAGTACTTACGGAAAATATAAAAATGGACTTCAAGCAGGTTAAAAACAGCATTAGTTTCAATAGATACAATATTTTTATGGCACCGTAAATACGTTTCCCCAATGATTTGATACCATTTACCGGAGAACCAATTTTCCCTAGACACAGGCAAAAATCTGTACTGGAAAAGAAATTAAGAAGCTGTATTCATTGCTCACAGCAACATCTGGCACACAGCTGGATAACCCCAAGAAATTAATCTGTACAAAGGATTTTATAGCTGAATATCCCTGTCAGTATCCCAATATCTCATCTGTATCTCCATCATCTATATACTTTTCTTTCCCTTTCAATGTCTGTCATGCTTCGCCACTTAATACCCTTAATATGCTTCCTGGTCTTTCTTTAGGCACAGTGTTTTCACCACTAGATGCTTTGTAATCCCCATGAGCTGAACATGCTTTTGGCTAGCCAAGAAGCACACATTTGTTTTTGTGGTGGTGGGTTTTTTTTTTGCCCCCAGATTACTTTCTACATATGCCTTTTATATTTTTCTTAGCTGTCAATGCTTAGTCTCATAATCTTCCTTTCTCCCTTTCTCCCTTTCTCTCCCCCTCCTTTTTCTCTCTCCCCCTTCTCTCCCACCAGCCCCTAAAAATAATGACCATGCTTTTAATCCATATGTTGCTGAAACACACCGATGGCCCTGCAGGGTGGTAAATCAATATTCATTCTCTGATTTATATTTTTGAAGCCGCCCTTTCCATTTGACTTTTCATAAATTTTTTAACAGCAGAAAAACCTTTGATATGTAGAAATTTGAAATTCCTAGACACATATATGTATAACTGGAAACTTAGGAGAAAGGGAGTAATTTCTAAGTAACCATTATTTCTGCATATATGGCTGTGACCAAGAAGTCGAAAGGTTTGCTCCATCTCCTTACTTTCAACATAGCCACTATTTCTGGGGCAGCCCTTGCTTGGCCAGAGAGTGTAGAAACATATCCCATTTTTCAGGAATGTGGCGTACAACTAGGAGGATGCCTGTGAATACCTACCAGCTTTTCTTGGAGGCATAAAAGAAGCAAGATGATTTCTTTTAATGATGGAAGTTTTCAGATTTTTCTCTTAGAGTGTAGGATGAATTCTGAAAAAAAAAAATCTAGCGTTCTGTTCTAGAACTATAATATTGGAAGTTAATTATACTAATTAAAATAAGGGTCAGGAAGGTCTCTGCACAGCTGCGGTGAAGTGGAGCATTTGAAGTTGTGGACAAAGGCTAGTGTTCTGTTATATAAACACATGGTTGTCATAACGTCGATGTCAACAGAAGCGCAACTTCAGCTCTGAGAAGTCCCAGAAGACATGTTGGGTGAACACTCAAGCAAAGGGTCTCTGCTTGGGTTCCTGAGAAATATGCATGCAGTGTGATATTAGCAAATTCTGGGTTACTCCCCAATAGTATTTATAGAATTACCTTTTAAAAAATATACAAAACAATCTCTAGACTATGATGCTCTTTTATTATCTTCATAAAAATGATTAAAATAAAAAACCACAACCCTTCTTATAATTCAAATATTTTTAAGAGCCTAATAAAGTTTTTTCATCAGATCAATGGTCTGCTGCTCAAAGAAACTATGCTGATGCCAAATGCCTGGTGTTTGTTCAGGAGGCCACAGATTGTATTCTATGAAATGCTCTAATTCTCTGCCAAAGTTGGCGGGGGTATGGTTATTTTGGCTGCTTCTGTGCTTTTCCGTAGCAAGAGAAAAGCATTTGGCCCACGTGAGGGTGGTGCTTCCTCCCAAGCATGGCTCCAGCTACGCCAACCATCCCCAGTACAGCTTCCTGTGCATCCTCATGTTTCCTCAAACATGGCTTACAAATGAGCTTCCCAAGCAAAGGAGGACAACACATATTGGCACAATTGGAAGGCCATGATTGGAGAGCTTCCTTTCAAAGCATGATGTGTGGCATTGCTTTATATTCACACATCTCTGTGAAGAAAAAATTAGCTGTCTGATGAATGACCAAATGTGAAATTGTGCAAATAAAGTGCTTTATCCAAAATTTCCTATCAAATGGACCATTTGACATGGCTTATCTGTCTGGAAGTTGGGTCTAAGGAACTCTGGAAGTGAAAAGAAAATAGTTGCCTGAAAGTTGGCTGTACTCCAAGATCCTAAAATACGAGTAAGGAGGAGACCTCAGCACAATGGTCTCATGGTGGAACTCTTTGCTCAGGGTGACCTGTGGAAATATCCCTCATTTTAGGAAAGCGTGGCAGCTGAGTCCGTCTGCTGAGGTAATGAGATGGCTGGACTCTGAGGGAGGGGGAGGCCATGCCATGATTTTCCTCCATTCTTTATTCTGCTTTTCAGAGACTTGGGTCACTGGGAAGGTTAGGTAGCAAGAGAAGGGCCTACGAATTTCTTCCAGTGCATGATTGCCCTCTGCTTCCATGAAAGGGAAGATCAGCAGGTAGTGGCCATGTGAAACCCCTGAGCCATCCCCATTCCCTACCTTCTCAGGATCAGACAGAATCACTGGGCATGTACTTCATAGTTCTTATTGAAGGCATCAGATGGTCAGAGCTCATACAGAAATATATCTAAGGCCATTCCATTTAGTTTGGTTACCAACTCAAATGACAACTATGCATTAAAATCTGTATAAGATATAAAACTTTATCTGTAAATATACCTGGCAAACTCGATAGTTATTATTAATCCTGCCATCCTAGTGCTGAAGACATTTATTGACATATATATATATATAATATATAATATATATATATATTTAAAAACAATGTGCTTAATTTCTCCCAAAATTACAACTATTACTTGGTAGACATTTTGTCCAAAGTACATGGCAGTTTCCTACATGGAAAAAAAAAATTACAAGTCTGGTCTTCTCGGGCCAATATTTGACTCAATGCTAGTGAGCTCTGGACACACAACCAATCTCCCTTTGATTGTTGTATTTTCTCACTTTCATGGGAATTTTGTGAGGAAAAAAATAAAACTAGGTAGTTTTTTTATTTACCTTTACAATTCCCTATTGATGCATATTTATAATCTATGTCTTAATTTTACCTTGAGGGTCAAAGTTTGTGGCAATGATCCCTCCAGGGGTCAAGAATTCACAGTGGGATAGACTAAGCTGCTCTTCACATTACTGTCTTGGAACCATTTAATGAACTGGGTATGTTTCCCTACCTCCTCCCCAACTTACAGAACAGAAAGATATAAGCAATCTCCCCTTTTACTCCCAATGGTGACTTTATAATCATATGGCCATAAGAGATATCTCATCCTTTGACATGACCATTATCTGCAAGCATGACTTTAAATGCATGACTTCAGAGCCCTAATTACAATTTTTAGTAAATATCTAATTGACTTATATTAATTTGTCGCCTTGAATTATGTTTTGCTGCCAGTTTATCCTAGAAGGTTCACTGGAAAATGAAATCACTTAAAAGTTAGATGTCCTGTGAATACTGAATTTAAAAAGAATACTTTAATGAAAGCAACATGGTTTAGTAACCTGATGATAAAATCCTCTAAGCAAAAGTTATCATTTCAATGGTTCTGTGATATAGAACTTTGGGGTCACAGTCTCTCGTGTGCCCCCATGTTGAACCAAACCCAAATTTGCATTCTGAGGAAGTTCTTGGTGGTGGTTCTCAGCACTCTTCTGTGGTCTTCTGGATACCCATGTTTCTCTGTCGGATTCTGCAGATCTGCCCTTAATTCAGCCCAAATACTTGCTGGTGACTTTACCCTTGAACTTTTTACTGTCAAAAACTATTCATTTTTCAGCATAAAAATTGGGAACTTAGACTCTAGTACAAAACTGTGAGGCTAAATCCTGGCTCTGCCTCTTACTGACTTTGCCTTGTGTGATATTGAAATTATGGATTTCAGTTTATTTGTAAAATGAAAATAATAGAACTTGCTTTATAGGATTACTTTAAGAATTAAATGAATATTTATACCTAAGGTTTCGTATGCACTCAGAAAGGCCTTAAAATTACTACCCAAACATCTGTTTTCAAAAATCATATGCATGGGCGATTTTCTGAAGTAGAATGGATATTCTTTTTTTTGTATTCAGCCAGATCATAGGAGAGCTTTGTACTTGTAGCACAGTGTTTTGACTCTGAAAAACTGTTGTGCTACCCCAGTTACAAATTTAACTACAGAAGTATCTCAGGGGACAAGATGATTTTTGTCATCAAGGAAAATTTTGTGTAGATCGACATGCTAAACACATTTAATTCATATTCTTTGATGAAGTACTACACATTTGTAAAACTTAATTGATTTTGATATAGATAACTCTGGAAAACGGAAACTAAAAGTTTTCTAAGAAGCTGGGAATGATTTAGAATTTACAAACTAAATTTTCCGAAGCAGCAATTTCAGAAGTTTACTGACTGCAACTTTTTAAAATTGTGGCTGTTTTTACAGAACATCTGGAGCCAATCTAAAATTCAGGTTGGTTTTTCTTTTGTGTCCTGTGGCATATGTGCAGGTAATTTCAAAATTAATGAAATGGTAACTACATTTTAGGAGGATTTGAAAGGTTTAGTAGGTGAAAATAGAAGCGCACAAAGCACTATAGAACCAAATCTACTTAAGATCACCTGTTACGCTGGAAGGCGGCTATCCTCACCATTACGCTACCAACATGGCACTCGCCTGTTACTTCGCATCAGCCGTGCTTTTCTGCTACAACTAGCTGTGGGCCTCACCAGCCCTATGACAGCTGATGCATATTTTCAGTTTTATGCTTCTACTACTTGCCTGAAAAACATCTCCATGGAACTTGTCTTTATTTGGGGACTTTGTCATCTCAGAGGAATAGATAGAAACACTATTGTGTCCTGGTAATGGCCTCAGAGTAGAAGTCAGAAGGCCTGGGCTCTAATAGTGGGTCCGTCATTTATTTATGATGATCTTAGTTAAGTGAGTCAGTTAACCTCTTCTGAGCCCCCCCAATATCTTTAGTGATTTCTTTTTAAATTTTTAAAATTTATTTAACTATGTATTTATCTTCCCACCCTCACCCCCCTCCCTTTTGGCAATGACTAGCTTGTTATTGATATACCTATGGGTCTCTTTCTGTTTTATTCATTTGTTTTGTGTTTAAATTCCACATTATACATGAAGTCATATGGTATTTAGCTTTCTCTGGCTGACATTTCTCTGAGCTTAATACCCTCTAGGTCCTTCCATGTTGTCTGTCACAATGGCAAGATTTCATTGTTTTTTATTGCTGAATATTCCAGTGTGTGTGTATCTATCTCACATCTTTATCCATTCATCTGTTGATGGCCATATAGGTGGATACTACTAGAAATGCTGCAATGAACCTAGGGGTGCATATATCTTTGAGTTAGTGTGTTTGGCTAAATACCCAGAGGCGGAATTGCTGGCTCATATGGCAACTCTATTTTTAATTTATTGAGGAATCTCCATACTGTTTCTCATAGTGGCTGCACAAGGGTTCCCTTTTCTCCACATCCTTGCCAGCACTTGTCATTTGTTGACTTTTTGATGATAGCCTTTCTAACAGGTATCTCACTGTGGTTTTGATTTGCATTTCTCTGATGATTAGCAATGTTGAGCATCTTTTCATATGCCTGTTGACCATCTGTATGTCAAGCCCCCATTTCTTTAGGATAATTAATTCCTGCTTCATGGGGAGAAAAAGACAATAAAGGGTAATAAAAGCTTATTAATATTTAAATAATATTGTTACTCATTTCACATATCTATCTTGTATTTTTAATAAATTGTGAGCTACTTAAAATAGAGGCCCTGTAGTTCCCTAACGTATAAGTAAACACATAATAGTTGTTCCATAAACACTTTTAAATGTGTGACTTGTTATGAATGTATGACTGTGAGCAATACTAAAAAAATTCCACCAATAATTCAGCAAACATTTATTGTGTGAACATTACTGGGCTTGGTCCCTTAAGATACAAAAATGAACCAGACATGAATCCTGCCCTCCAGGCACTTACAGTCCACCAGAGGGTATCAGAAATGTGTATAAATAACAAGATAAATGATTTTAAAGGTCCTAAGAGAATTACAGATCAGTGTCATAAGAGTTCACAGCAGAAATTATTTCTAGCTTGGAAAAATTACATAAAACTTTGTGAAGATGAAATAATGAGGTGTACCTTAAAGCATAAGTAAAATTTGGATGTGGAGGAAGGGGAAGACTGTCCAGTTAGTTCAAGGGCACCAAGATCCTGGCAGGTCATAAGTGCAGGGGGCTCGGAGGAAACTGCCCAGGACTGTAAGGGTTCAGCTGCGACTCACCTTTGGTAGAGTATGTGTGAAAGGGCAGTGGAAACTGAAAGGAGTGGGCTAGAAGGGAGCGTCCTTAATGATCATAATTTTCATAATAATTGACCTGTATTTTTTCTTATAGATTAAATAACAAAAAATTCCACTACAAGTTGGCATCCTTCTTAGAGTAACCAAAAAATTCACCCTAACATTTTTAAGTATGTAATTTCTGGTTAGTTTTCATATATTAATCTAATATTGAGTTACTAGAAAAAAGAAAAATAGAAGTGAAAAAAATGTAAGATTTTGTTTTATGGTAGTAAATATTACAGTTTTACAAGAAATCGTAGTCTAATATATTAAATTTATGTTTTTTAAACATATGCTGATTGTGGGGTTTTCATCATGATTTTACAGTTTGGGATGGGGAACTGCATACATAGCTTTTGTTCATTCTACAGGTTATTGAGGTGGAGCTGAGCATTATGAATCTCTATATATGTATAGTATGTATATAAACAGACATACATATATTTGTATATCTATCTATAAAGATATAGATCTACAGATAGATAGATGACATAGATGGTTAGATAAAGAGCAATATACTAAATATTATTCCTATCAGTAGAAAGTATCTTATAAATTTAATAGGCATTTGATATTACAATTATATTATAATTAACATGAAGTTTATTTTATTGAAAAATCAGTCCTTAGTTATGGTATACTCTTTTTTTTTTTTGCATAATGATGTCCCTTTGATTTAAAAAATCTGATTAAAAATATAGTTTTAACATCTTTACATTGAGAACATTATAAGTATCTGAGAGTTGTTCAGCCTGAGCTGGGCTGTTTTTAAGGCTCTATCTTAGCGGCGCACTTGAGTGTTGAAGCACCTTTGCCTCCCGCCTCATGGCCTGAGGGTGGGGGTCCCCAAGGTCCTGGGTGGCAGGAGCAGCTCACTTGAGTTTCTGACAGACCACAGAAAACCATGCATCTTAGGTTTAATAAATTAATCTAAATAAGCACTCTAGGAATTCTGAAGACCCCCATCTCCTCTCCACTCCCTTTACTTCTCTCAGGCTGAAAAAACAAGGAAATTGTTGAAATCCTTCCCTGGAGTTTCTTCTGAGGGAGCGGCCCTATTATGGGGGGGGGGGGGCTTGACATGAGAGAGAGGATGCTAGCGACTGTCTTGCAGTCAGCTCACCTCAGACTCCCCACTTTTCAAACCAGAGAGAGATCATCCCAAGTACACCCACTCCCCCTTCCCTTCTGGAGAAGATGCAGGCTCCTTAAAACCCTGAATAAGTTCTCATTTCTGTATGCTATGAAGAACTGTAGTACAAGTAGTTTCTTTTGTGAAACATGCAGTGAACTTCATTATGCATAATAAACATTTTCCCTGTACTATTTTTTGTATGGTCACTTACTGTTTTCTACTAGTTGTCTTTTTTGCCACAAGATAGAACAAAACACATTTACGTAAGAGTGGGATGGCAGCGGCTCTCTGACAAGCCTCATTTACATGGTACATTTTTTCCACAGGGTGTTTGAGTAGAAAGTACAGAAACACTATACAAACCTACTGTTACATTTGAGAAAGCATTAGCCCCAAAGGAGTAATAACGGTATGCTATTAAAACCATGAATACATTTTCAGTATCTGTATTCAAAAAAAAGCTTATAAATATGTAAATTTCCATTCAACAAATCTAAAATAAAATGCACTAAAAAACTGATATGTAGACAAAAGTTTATTTACACCATACAACATTTTAAATATTTTATACACAGCTGCAGCAGAGAAAGCTACTCAGAGCTTTCTAGAGAAAACTGCAATAATAAAGATGTGAAATATATTATTCATATAAAAGTGAGATTATTACTTTATTGCATTTAAAGCAATGAAGAATGTAGCTCAACAAACATTCATTTAATGACAAAAACTTTGCTTTTATATTATAAAGTAAAAAGTGTAGTAATGGCCAAACAGACTGTTATAAACTTTAAAAACTGCATAAATATATACATTGTGCTTCATGGTGAAGTTTTTTGAAAACTAAACCATATGAAGCGGTTACAACATGAATCGTTGCTTGAGGTTTATCTATAAAGATTACCTTACAAATCCATTCCACGGGTACTTACAACACAGGATGGTCAGAACTGTACACCTGGTCCTCTCTCCACTAGCCTGACTGGGGAGAAGTTACCATATGCAAACACCACTGACATTTGGCACATGAAGGTCCTGACACAGGATGGTCACGCAGTCCAGGTCGAAATGTCAGGCTTCCCAAGTCTTAGTGTCAGTGCAATAAATTTTGTCTCCATCTCAGTCCATTTTGATTTTGTTAAACTTCTGTTTGAAAGTCACCCTCTTGCACATCCAGAGGCAAGTTCAGACACTTCTCCCACTCTGCTGGCCTCAGTTCCAAAGCGTCCTTTGCCTCTGTATCTAAGACATTGATTGTGGTGTAATGTTGGTATTCGCTGGGGTTTTTGAAAGTGTCCCACGGGCTCTTGTTTGGTGCTGGGTTTTCCTGTTGAGAAGAGAGGAGGAGAGAGTCATTTATTTGACGCCTAGGATTGCTGCTTGTTGAAGTTTCCAGGAGGACGGCGTGTTTGTAACCTTAATCCAGTTTATATGCTTCAGAGATGATTTCAAATTGTGGCCAGCTGCAGGAAGTGGTTTTGATTTCAGTTTTCTTTCATTGAGCAAACTGATGAACACTTTTTTTGAGTTGCCCTAAAATTTTCTAGCAATCCAAGGAAGTGAGTATTATGGGAGGCACAGTAGATGTTTTGTTTTAGGTACCTTGTGAAATGCCAGTGTGGCTATACATTCAGGTGGGAAGGAGCACTCAATTACTGCTGAGGTTACATGCAGAAAATTAAAGTATTTGCCAGAATCTTTGGTAGGGTAAACAAAATTTGAGGATATGTAATGGGGCATGTTATGTAATAATAAAAACAGTTACCCAAATTGGCCATATTTTAAAAAACTGAGTTTTTATCACTATCTTTGCTTAGTTTTTCAAGAAATTCTTTTTTAGTATATTAAAATGCTGCTATGTTTTTTTGGTGTTAGTTTTTTCCTGCTGTGCATTCCCCACAATTGTCTACATAATTGGGTGGCACATTAATTTCATAAAAATTATTTTTCTGTTCAAAGAGCACAGCTTTTTAGAAAATATATCCAGCAACATAAGGGTTAAAAAAACAACTGTCTACTAGCTACTATTGCTCCTTATGTTTCATAGTTTACACTCTTATTACCTAAGATTTCAGATCTGCCTAATTATGACTCTACCCAAACCTTCCATGTTGTAGGATATAGGTGCTCAATGAATATATGAGTAGACATCATTTGAGGTCTCTATAGCCTTAATATTTTGCTAAGATTTAGTGGTGAACTTGCTTTATTTTAAATAAGCATTGTTTAAAGATTTCTGTAGAATTTGAATGGGATGGACTAAGGTGAGAAACATCAAAGAACAAGGCGGCAACCGTGACTGAAAGCTCCTTAGAGAAAATTAAACTAAAACAACTATAGTTGCTGAATGTGTCCTTTACCCCCCTCCACCCCAAATTCTCGCCTTTGACTAAATATAATCAATTAGCAGAGGGGGAATCAAACAGGTACTTTAAATTATTATCTGCATTCCACTCAGTATATTAAAAATCATCCTAAAGTATGGGTAAGAAAAGAGACAACCTGTAGAAATACTCATCATAACTAGAAAATAAATTAAAAATCCTCAGTACAATAGATGCTTTCAGCATTTATTAGCCTTAGTCATGACAACAGATAAGAAAAAATAGCTAATAGTAAATCTTTAATAAAGAGTTCACCTGTACGATATGTACAGGGGATTCTGATTTCGTCTCATATCCTAAAGTCTCATGAACTCTTGCTTTTTTTCTCCCTCCTTGCCTCCCTCCCACCAATATTTATCAGCTGCTCTGCTGGGCATCATATTAGGCATCAGGGAAAATAAGGTGAAAAATCAAGTATGGAAAGCAGCATGACACATGGAGATCCAAGTCCCGGTCGCTCCATTTCAGATGAATGTGACCTTGAGCAATTTACTCACTTTCTCTGAATCTCAACTTTAACATTTATAAAACAGAGATAAGCTTTGTATTGCGGGCCAGGGGAGCTGGCAAAATGTGCAGATCTCATTACCTAGTTTGTGGGGTTACATAAAAAAAGTGCAACCGCCTAGCAAAACGCCTGGTATTTAATAATGCTCACAATATTGCAATCACTTATTATGAAGGTGTTTATAGTTAAATGGAGGTATAAAAATACAGATATATCTATAGCTATGGCCCAGGAAATGTGCTGTGGGAGTTTAGAGGAGGGTGGGGAGATGGCGTCTTTTTGTGGAAAGCACATAAACCTTTCTGAGAAGGGTGAAATTAGGCTGCCTTAAGGATGGGCTCGGTCATGAAGACATATGCGGGGCTGGATGGCTGAATAGTCATGCATATGAGGAGTAAAAATCCAGAGCGTGAAGATGGGACAACTCTGAGAACAGTGACCAATTTATTTTAGTTGAAGTAAAAAAGAACGGCAGAAGAAAACAGGCAGAAAGTGAATGAGGGGCTTCATATACCAGGCCAGTAAATTTGGGATTTATTTTGTAGGCAATGGAAAATGGTCAAATGTTTGGGGGCACTACAGTGACCTGAATCATCCATCATCAATTGAAACGTTCACTAGTGTGAACTGTGCCAATCAAGCCACAGACTGGATTTCTCTCTCTCTTAGGCAAGAGCTGTGTCTAAACAAGCTTTCTGAGAATCCTTAGTTTGACAAAGTTCAATCCTAAAAGGGTTCCTGATATGTAAACTGTTAGTTCATTTGCTTTAAAAGTAGGGGTTTCATTATGTTAGGAACAGGAATGATTTTCCTTTTATAGTTTGAAGATCAAGCACCGTGGGTACGTGAACTAAATGGCCAATTTTAAACTTCGTCAGAACGTCTGGATTCTAATTTCAAAGAGTATTATTGCCAGTACATGACTGACAGAATTTCTGAGAGGTTCTATTAGTGGGTAATAAATTAAGGTTGGCTTTCATGTTCATCTCCTCTGGCATCTCATGGCACTCCCAGCTGAACTGTGGTCCTCACTACTGTTGACAAATGTGTGGACACCCTTAGGTGAGAGGCCCATGCTTTAGTGCTGAAGAGCTACTGCACCCAGCAGCAATCTGAGCGGGTCGGCGTTGGGACGGTGGCCGCAAGCTACCGATCTTCCTGAATGGTTGGGTGTGCCAAGAGTGGAGCTTACAGGCTCTTATGGAAAGGTGTAACATTTGCAATGGTTCAAGTGAACGAGTGATAAACTGTGGAAGAGCCCAAAGAGATCACTGAATCTGAGAGCCATAGGGGCAGGAAGGCTTCAATGGAGGCCACAATCTTATAAAATTCAATCCGTTAGTAGAACTTCTTGAATTTATGCAGCTGTTTTTTTATTTTTTTGAGATCAAGTACAGACTAGAGAAGATGCAGTCAAACTGAAAACGTGTGCGAAAAAGGCCTAATGCATTATAAATTCAATATAAGTCTACATGCATGAAGCTCAGAAAAGGCTAATGTGGTCTTAGGGCTGTATAGAAGACACAGAATGTTAGCTGAACTTGAGAACTCAGAGCCACTGAAAACAGCAGAGCTGTCTGAGCGTTTCCCTAAACTCATGGGCCCAGGGGCAGGCTGGCTGTCACCTGCAGCCTCTACCCTCTACTCTTTTCCTTTCTTCTACCAACCTACCAATATTGAATATTGGGGACAAAGTGAAAAGGGATATGTTTATTCTATATTCTAAAAAAAAAAACTTAGAGACGCTCCTTGGGGAAAAGAGATCTTGGTGGAGAATAGTGTGAGAGACACGCTCAAAGTAAAAGGGTTCTTTTAACACCTTTTCTTCGTAGTGTGATTTCAATGTTGTTGTGCCTCAAAGCAGAGAAATGGCCTAAATGGTTTTTTGGTTTGCCTTTGAGTCCCCAAATTCTACATAATTACCATCATTTGCAGTGCTAGGCAGGTGTTGTGAGGTAGTCTCCAAAAAAAAAAAAAAGGAAAAATAATTTGAGATTTTTTTGGGAAAATGTCTTTCTCTGCCTAATTATGCAATTTCTCATTAGCAGTACACCACTATGAATTATATGACTGAATTAATGATAATGGACTCACATACATGTGCATTATTAATCAAAACTGAATAAGAAACTTTTTTTCTGCTCTCAGATATTTAGGATAACAGTCAAGCAGCAGTGACAACTTCTACCTCCCAGACGATACTTATAAATCTTTTCTAGAAACGACTTACTGCTACAGAAGTGTGGTGTAATTAGTAGAGTGTTTTGGTTGTCAGGAAACTGCGATACAGATATTTGTGCCATTAATGATTTAATAGCCAGACCATACAACAAGGGGGAATTACAATCATATTATAGCAGCCAGCCAGCTGTATCCATTGCATAACCCTTTCAGATTTGTAAACATAACCGTCTCCTTTATTTTAAACAGAGTTTCTTCCATTTATTTCAATGTTAGCTTTCAATATTCCAAAATGAGTAGCTAATGTGCTTGGGTCTAATCTCAATGATGCAATTCTCATTTGCCTGCTAATGAAAAATTGACAACTTAAGTGTAGGGAGTGGTTCTTTCTCATCTCCAAACATTAAGTGCCTTCTATATGCCTAGCTCTGTGTTGGTGATCACATATAATGCAGGATTCCTGCTGTAAGGAGGAAAATAGATATATACCTTAACTACTTACAGACCAATTAAGTGCCAAAGTGTATAGTATTTCTTATAACCATCATTTAACAAACACAGATTCAACTATCATAGACATGTAATAAATTAAGAACAGCCCTCTACTGATAACTTACTAAGACCAGCACTGTACTAGTACTGAGAGGAACACAAGAAAAACATAAAGATACATAAATTCTTGCTCTTGATAAGTTAAGGTTACTAATTAGGAAGCTGAGACTAAGACTCATAATACACATATACAAGGTGATCAAACACCATGGATCTTAGAGCGATAGAGGGATTTATCTCAGAACCCCAGATGTTGGGAGGAGGTCCATCCAAGGATGGCAGAGGTTCAGGAAAAGAAAGAGCACCGCATTTGGAGTGAAGACTGGTGTTAAGTGGCAATTTTAGCTTCTTACCCTCTCAAGTGCCCTCACAGCTTTGGAAAGTGCTGTGAGGCACAAAAGAAGCATATATTAATTACTGTTTTCTGTGCTCAACTTAAGAGAAAATTGAACTTTAGAAACTGATCTGGGTAACTTGCTCAAGATCAGGTAGTTCTTGGTTGAGCTTCTTACTAGTAGACTGATTTCTAGACTTCTGGTCCAGTGCCTTCGCAAATATGCAGCCTTCTCTGGAGCTCTGACTATGCCATGCGCATATTAACCACACAATATCATCTTATTGGTGAGGGCAGATGCTAGGATGGCAGCAGTGTGAATGAATGAGAAGCGAATGGTCACATCAACAGTCAAAGCCCTCAGTGTTGATGTGTATCCCAAATCTCCCGGAGATAAAATCTACCACTCTGATTTCAGGTGACATGTATTGAGTTGTATATATAAAATTTACATTTTATAACCTTAAAATGCCAGCCCCTGAAAAGTTTTCCATTTTCTTAGTTATTTGGACATTTGAATTAATTTTTAACTCTGATAAAAAGGCTAGGTGAAGCCAACACACATTTTTGATATGTAACTAATTTCAATTCAAGCTTATAAATGAGAACATTTGAAATATGAATAAAAATGTTCCAAGATTCGGTCATTCCTAATTTGCCTATTAGCACATTTCAAAGTACATTTTGGGGGGGTTATTTTTTCCTACATATGCTAGTCTTGTTCCCAAGACAAATGGGAGCTCCTGGAGGGCAGGGATAACCGCTAATGTGACACATTATTAGCATGGCATCAGGCACTGATGAAGCAAAGCGTACTCACCATACTGCTTGTATTTGGTATATCCCGAAATCTGTCCAAAGTTTGAAATTTCTGATTTAGTTCCTGAAACAGTTCCATATGCCTCTTCCTTGTATGCATGACCTTCTGCAAAAGAGAAGAGGATGGTTCTCATTTCTATTTTGATTTATGCATTAAAAAAGAAATTTAATATATTTGCCTCACTAATAAGGGACATTAAGTTTGGCAGAAACCAGGAAGTCCCAAAAGGTGCTACAATTACAAATGAGTTGCACCAGATCCTTGTCTTATAGTCAGCACTCCTTAAACATGAAAAATTGGCTTTTTCTTCTTCTTACAAGATTACCAAAAATAGGTTTCTCTTGTGGGGGCATTAAAAATGTAGCAGTCATTCCTGTGTAAGATTTTCATCATTTAGAGTTAAAACTGTTTTACAAAAAATCGTTACAATATGAAAAAAATGTTTTAAAATTTGGACTTGTAAAGCACACGAGTCCCTCAATGTTTGCCATGGGAAATATTACTTTTTTATGTTTTATTTCTATAAACACTAAAATCCTAGCTGACTGTACTAAAGGGGGAAAAGAATCCCAGGCCCTGCCATTTAAGGCTGACTCAAAGCACTGAAGTGTCTGAAATATAGGCAAGATCTAAAATCTTATACTTTCTGTGTGAATACTGATTGAGCTTCGCACAAAGAAAATCTGACCCATAGGTTTCATATATTTGCTCATGAGATGGTACTGAATCTTAACAATTAGGATTCAGAGCATAAATTGTGTGGTTGAAGAGTTCCTAAAATCACAGACACAAATACAGGGGTGGGCAAAAGTAGGATTACAGTTGTAATACAAGTAAATAATACAAGAGTAAACTCTGGCCCTGGCTGGTTTGGCTCAGTGGTTAGAGTCGGCCCGCAGACTGGAAGGGTCCCAGGTTCGACTCCAGCCAAGGGCCCGTATCTCGGTTGCAGGCTAGATCCCCGGCCTGGGTTGGGGCACATGCAGCAGGCAACCAGTCTGTGTGTGTCTCTTACATTGATGTTCCTCTCTCTCTCTCCCCCTTCCACTATCTCTGAAAAGCAATGGAAAAAATATCCTTGGGTGAGGGTAAATAAAACAAAGACTAAACTCTGCTTCATGTACTCACAACTATAAACTTACTTTTGCCCACCCCCGTATATTCATACTCATCTCTGCTTATAGCCTTTCCTTACTTCACATTAGCTCAACAAAAATGACCTTGGGGTAACATGGGCTGAATCTTTTTCCATTATGTAGGATTTAAAAGAGCACACACAAAGAAAAGTAAGATAATAAATTCCCTATATTTACCACTGTTATTTTAAAGGAGAAAATACTTTCCTCAATTTTCACAAGTTAAAAATAAAGAGAAAAATACAGTATTTTGGTGATCCTCTAAGACTATCTTCATGTTTGTGTAAGATTTTATAGTATTTTTAAACATGTGCTTCATAACTTACTATTTCCTCATGTATATTGCATAGGTATATTATGTTCATGACTATGCTAAAATTTGAACTTTTGTCTGTTTTAATTACCAAATATTTTCAAAAGTAAGAATTTGTTTCGAAAAAGAAATATATCTGTGGGGGAAGATCTATAATGCCCAGCTGGTCGGAGTGTCGTTCCATTCCCGGCCAGGGCGTATAGGAGAGGCAACTGATTGATATTTCTCTCTCCCTCTCCCTAACCCTCCCTCTAAAATCAATAAAAGCGTATCTCTGGATGAAGATTTTTTTTTTAAAAAAAAGCCTTATTCTCTTTTATGTCAATTTAAATTTCCTATATTTATTGGATCTGTGTCTAGATAACACTTTGCTTTAGCCAATTTCTTCTTTTTATTAGTTTACTTTCATTTGAGACAATTCTGCCATTTTAAGTCTTGCTGCAACTAAATTAGTTTCATCTCTACTCCTCTTAGCTCTAGGAACTGGTGTTGACAAATCCGGTGGTTGAGGATGCAACGTGGCAACATTACTCATGATGGGGACATGAAACATAGGAAGCAATTACAGAGTGATTAACTTCCCATCAGTTTTGGGGAGAGTACAGGAAACAGATTTGCAGGATTTACAGGGAAACACCAGGCAAACATAATTTGACTAGTGATAGCTGATAGAGATTTATGAGAGGAAAGATTTGCATAAGCAACTCAATGCAGGGATTTTGAGGACCACATAGCTGGCAAATATATTGTAGTACTTTCTATCCTTGGGGAGGCAGATAACCCCATTCATTATCAGGTCCCAAGACACTGATTAAAATATGGATTTGTGGGCAAGGAATACCTTTTCTGAAAACAATAGAGTAGTCAGGATACTTATGACTGGCTCTGCTTTACAAATAGTATTTTTCATGACAATGACTCTTACTATGTAGTTATTTTCTGCTAGGGTGCAGTAGGAGTGATGCCACACAACTGACATTTCTCTATAGGTATTTCATTCTGTCAGATAATACACCACATGCTGTGCAAAACCTGGCAGAGTTCCTGCCCTCTTATAGCTTGAGGTGTAATGGAGAACATAGGCATTAATCCCATAACAACTCAAATACACATAAAATTAGAACTGTGATAAGGCAAACAAATGGCGGTGTTAGGAGAGTAAATGATAGGGGAATTTGCTGAGGGCAATTCAAGTGAGACAGATTCCTACATTTAATGTTTTCAAGTTCTCCCTGCATTTTGTCTGTTTTCTTTCTTCTATTTTCTGAAATTCAGTGAATTTCTGGTACAATTTTTATCTTATGACTGAATTCCCTTCCCTCAAAGAGCTCATTGTCTTCTAAGAGAGTTGATATTATTAGCACAGCTCCCCCGTGTTAAGGTGGGCATGCGATTTTGTCTGTGCAGTCTCCTTTTATCTTTCATCATATGAGAGGATCCTCACTTTGCACTGAGGAGCTATCCCTTCCCATGGTGTTGAAAATGTGAATAAATACCTGTACCATCCCTTGGCCAAGAGGTGAATTTTTTTTTTCATATTCTTCCAACAAAGTTCTCTTTTGTATGTTAGTTAAATATACTCTCTGTCTCTTGCAACCAAATATCTCTGTTGGATAAAGCATGTTTAATGAATTAAAGGCTCAAATATGTCTCATAGAAATGAGATACATTAACAGTCTGGAGTTTTTATGACCGTATTCTGATTGAAGGGATTTGAGAAATTGGATTGCTAGGATTGGTCTGCTGTATGTGGCAGACACGGATGTTAGATAACCATAAAGTATTTTGCAGTATTCTACATGGGTTCATGAAAGCTACTCTGAATAATAAAGCTCAAGCACCCTGAAATTAATGTAGAAACAAATAAAAAACATGGATGCTGAAATCTGGGGCCTTTCCTACCTAAAAAACACTAATTGCTAATACATCCTCTCGTGCCAGATCATTTTAACTTGAAATCTCCACTTTGGTGCAGCCAGAAATCACCATAGCAATGATGGCCTGGTGGTTCTGACAGAAGTACCACATTGGAGCTGCCCATCAACAGCTCATGTATCTGTCCGGGGCGGTTTGATTTTCCAAGCATGACTCCTTTCTGTGCACAAACTCAAGTGCATCTTTCAGCTTTTTTAGTGGGGAAGTTTCCAGTGACAAGAAAGCTAGCAACAACACAACAAATACTGGAGGGTAAAAACTTGGCTGTGGCTTTAGTTTTAACAAGGGTTTTCCCTTATTTGCTTCTCTGAATAATTAGCTGTTTGTAGCACTCATGCTTTTGATGGTCTTGACCACCTAATCAGAAGTCCACATGCTTATGAATCTTACTGGTCCATTTTAATGGCTGCTTTTGGGTTTATCTGTTTAACTTTTTCTTTCTTCCGTGACTTAAACATCCTGTGTCCCAAAGAAATTGACTTCTGCGAAAAACTCAATTTTGAACTCAGTTTTCTAAAACTTTGTAATGATAAAATTGTAACTCATATGGATTTTATTTCATTTTCCTTTAGTTACAATGCCTGTCAAATGTTATAGGCATCTTTTGTCATAGAGATAAAGGCTTGGTAATGCTCCCTTCCACTCAGATTATTGTCACTCAACTTTTTTTGAAGCTGTGTATAAACCCACATCCTAACTGCACGAAAATATTGTCTCATGAATAGCTTGCTTCTTTGTAGCCTTCTGATTACTGATTTTAGAGAAAAATGATAAATTATAATGTATTTTCATGGAATTTTAGTTGTTTGAAGGAAAAATTAGGATGTAAACAACCTGTACGTCTCTAGCACCTACTATATCGCAGCCAATCTCCTAGAGTAAATACTTGGGACACACCACATCTAAGAGCTCTAGGTCTGGACAAGCTTGGCTTTAGGTCTCATTCCGTCACCTTCAAGTCCTATCTTCCTTCTGTCCCAGTTTCAGTTGTCAGAATAACCTTGCAGGGCTGTTTTGAAGATTTAAAAAGGGATACACGTCACTTATCGGTGGAGCGCACAGATAAGAGCCACTTAAGAAATGGTAGCCATTATCAATCTTTCTTAATCCTCACAAGGACCCTGGGAGATAGCAGGTATTGTCTCATTTTACTCATTAGGACACTGGAGCTCAAGGGGCTAAGCAAAGCTCCCAGGCTCACACAGGTGGTGAGAGAGCTAAAATCCATTCTGAATCCACTGCCAGCTCTCCTTGCATGCTGCTCTCTTCGATGCGTCCTGTAGATTCGGGGAGCACCCCCCTTTAGACTCTTCAAGTTTGTGATGATGCCTATTCAGGTGGAAAAGCAGATGAAACAGTCTAGGGTGGGTTAGGTGCCCTTTGCAGTGAGCCCGTAAACTCTGTGGGTCTTGATCACCCTGCAACTGTCCCAAAGGTCTGCATTTATCTTTCGAAAGGCCGGTCTCCCCGTCTTTTCTCTGAACACTTCCTGGGCAGTGACTCTGTGTCCCTGACACCTAGCACAGTTTGGCATTCAGCAGGTGACGGATAAGTGTGTATGGAATAAATTAAATGAACGAGATTGGACAGGCACATAGACCAGGGAAGATGCCTGTCACACGGAAGGACATCATCACTGAAGAGGCCTCCCCACGGGAAGGAAGGCTCCTTTAGTTGGCCCCCGGCGGGAACCCTGCCTTCTTCCCCTTCTGATCCTATCGTACTCCCTTGTCCATACCAGTGGCCCCTAAAGGGCCTGTAGTTTGATACAAATGGTTTAGAAGTTCTCTCTTCTAAATTCAAAAATGTGAATCAAGAGTTGGGATTTCTTTTAAGTCTGAATTACAAATAAGATAGGCATTACTATACACAGAAACTGTTAGAAGAAGTTGGAGAATCTTCTGACTGTAAACTCGAGATTATGGGGCCTGGAAGTCATGTGCTAATAGGAATTAGAAACCACTTTGCCTGAATTACCTTTTCCAGCCTTAGTTGTTTATATGCCTCTATTGCCGCTGTCCATGTTTACTATTCTAAACCTGTGGTTATTTTTATTCTTGACTGCTTTACATACAAGGCTTCCCTCCAGAGGGGGCAGTTGAATACTAGGCTGAAATGAATGTCAAAACTCATGTTAAGGAAGCAACACACATTGCAGAAATTTAGCTTGATTTTTAAAGCTGAGAATGGGAACAGAATGTTTTATGTACCTTTCCTTGGTCAGAGTCCCAATGTATCCATAAGACAGAGCCTGTAGTCACTTGAACTGCCTGACATTATGGGATCATTTGTTTCAAATATGTTTCTACTTGAGTAAATATATAGTACCCAGGGCTTAAAAGAAACTAGACAAAGGATCTGAAAAAAACTGAATAAGGAATGAATATATATACACATATGTGTGTGTATAGTCACTGTCACTCAGTAGTATACTTGGCTACAAATAATTTTGCAGTTTTTTAAATTTAGTAATATAGAAGAGACCAATGTAGCACAGGACTGCATTGCTTAAACCTTTCCTTCAGAAAGTGCGCTGATTGCCTAACAGTGCATTTACTGCTGGGGGTCAGGGACAAAGCAGGAAGGAGTCTGTTATGAAGATGTTTCTTAGGACTCACGCTTTATATTTAGAAATTAACATACATTTTACCTTCTGTGTCAGCAATTTTCAACCCGTGTGCTATCCCTTAGACTGTCAAATAAAAACAATAACAGCCAACACAACAATAGCCATCTGGTGTGACTGAATCAAAATTATACCTATCTTTTTTTTCAGATTGGCAAAAAATATATTTTTATATTTTTCGGTGTGCCCCAGAATTTTAGTAATTAGTTTACGTGCGCCATGAGATGAAAAAGGTTGAAAACCTGCCCTACGTCATAGTTTAGCTGTGTTCATAGTGATATAAAATAACAAAATATATTTTATCTTACTTGAATTTTTACTGAACGATTTTGGGAAATATAGTCAAGTCCTCACAAAGATTATCCTGGATCTGTGCCGCCTTGTGCCCTCCTCTGTTCACTTTCATCTCTCCCTAGTTTGAGGAGTGAAATGGGTACAAGATATGTGGGGCTCACTAGGAACTTCACAAATACATTCTAAGGTGTTTATAAGAGGCTACATGGTTCCCATGGAAGAATATGACAATATTTATCAACATGTCTTTGCAAGAGAAGATAGACAATAAATACTTCTCTGTCCATGGAATGGAAAATAATGTCCATTACAGCTTCAGAATGGATGTTTGTAATTACATTGCTAAGAATTCCCCGAGCTTTGCCTTCAGCCTTGATAGAAAATTTAAACTGCCTAATATTTCTGATTTAACACCATTAGGCATCCTAATCCCTATAGTATTAAAATGCCCCTCATGCTAATGAGGTGTCTCCTTAATTTCCCTGGATCTGTGGATGGTACTAGTAGAAACCCCGGCTCAGGCCTGCAGAGTCAAGGACCAAATTCCACAGATCCTGACCCTTCAGTGTCCCTTCATCCCCTTCTTATCCTGTCACTTCTAGGACGTGGACCCTCATTATTTCTTCCCTGGACTAGTCACTTTCTAATTTGTATTTCAGCTTCCACATGCCCCCTATTCCAACCTCTCCTTCCTTTACTGCCATATCCATCCTCCCAAAGTCCAGATCATAGCAAATCACTCCTCACTGAGAAACAAAAGTACAGCAGAGAAGCCCTAGCGGCTTTTAGTAACAAATCAGGTAAAATTTCCTCCCTTGGGGTAACAACTCTTTACTGTATGGTTTCTAAATTACCTCTTCTGTCTAGTCTTTTCTTGCATAGGTCCCATGTTTCAGTGCAGTTTGACTTCAACATGCCATCAGGCCTTAGCCAACCTCCATGCCTTGCCCTCCTCCTGGACTTTCTATCTGCCATTCACCTCCTCGAGTTACATATGTGGATATCTTTGAGGTGTCACCTCCACAGCTGTCAATCCATATACTAGTTTCTACCAGAGTTTAGATACAGTTTTTGAGAACTTTCTATTAAAGCAAACTGGATTTTAAAATTCAAATTTTTCATCATTCATTCAACAACAAAAAAAGATTGAATGTTTACTATATACCAGATCTCTGCTTGGAGCTGGGAATACACATCCAGTAAGCGGTTTGGTCACAGAATACAGGAATATCACTGTAGTATTTTTTGTATACTTTCCAGGTAGCAAGAATCAGTGTTCTACCGTTTTATGACTAGTCAATACTTTGCTCTGTTTATTCCAAGAATGCACTGTTGTCTTAGAGATGGATGCATGGAAGGGCCTTTTCTCAGGTATAGCGCTTACTAGCCACCGAGTTTTATTGGCATATGAGTTGTATTATCCTATGTAGACTCTGGGGAATGTGTGAGGCTTAGAGTCTGAAGGGAAAATGGTTTCAGGAGTCCAGGAGGCAAAGTGTGTTTGTCAGTGACAAAATGCCTAAGCTGGCCATTGTGTGGTAAAGCTTATGGGGTGGTGGTGGGGAGCTATCAGGAAGCTTACATAAATTTGATTTATGTGGCCTGCAATAAAAGGGGAAGAGGGTAACCTGGAGTCTTCCTCAGGACCGTCCACAAAGTATAAATAGATTATATCAAAATTCATCAGCAATTACAATTTTTGAGAGACCTGCCACAGAACTGCAGTTGCAATACTGACTAAGGGACATAGTACTGAATGATTTGTAAAGCAATAGCTCAAAGTTATTTCCCCCCAAATTTTGATGCCTATTGCAATCATGCAATAACTGTAAGAGCTAAAAATGATACCCAGGGTTATTGTGTTGTAACATTTTTCAATTATCAATATGTTTTGAAAATACCATGGCTATGTTGGAATACTAAGCACAGAACACAGTATCAGCTTAAGGAATCGGCTACCAGTTGCCATAGAGAATATACAAAAAGAGGAACAGTTTTTCTAATGCTCCAAATGACACAGGATGATTATATCTCTTTTCAGTGTTTGGCTGGTTGCAGTGAGGCTTAATTTTTGATCTAGGTTTTTACTATATTTTGTCACTGATGCCAACGGGCTAATTCCCACCTCCTTGCCTTTGTACTAACCTAACAACTTACTGCTTTTACCAAAATGCACATATAGTATGATCTTCTATTTTTGGCTATCTGAAGAATGGGGGGGGGGGGGCACCACTAAAATATCTATCCTTTTAAAAGCACTGAAGAACCTAAACGTGCAGATTGCTGAATATATTCTCTTTGAATTTATAGTCTTGATCCTTTTGCCCTAAAAACTTAGGATATAATAAAATATTTATCCCATGCCAGGTGGTTACAATTGAGCCACTCGCATCAGGACTAACCGCCACATGATCATGGAGGCCACATTCTTTATCACTACTTTGCATCCTCTACAAATACTACTGAACTATTACTGAGAAAGACCTATATTTCTTAGACTCCTTTGTTCAGCATTACAGTAAATAAAAACAATTAAGTCTCACTTTTAATACCTGATATATATTACTGAGCAACCACTTTCATTTACATAAATGAAATGATTAAATTTTGAGTTGCCATGTTTTAGGAGGCCCCTGTAATTTTAGGAATATCAGCTAAGAGTATTAAGTTTTATGTGAGCATCACAACACAAATATGCTGGAGGAATTTATAATGTATTTTATCCAATTATGTCAGCAGGCTATGAATCATCTCCAATTATCAAGATGCATAAGTGCATTTTACGTGACGCTCAAACATCGTTAATTTTATGCTTAGCATAAGCTGCTCAAATGATATGATTTCAGTAATTTCTAGCGTCGATATTAACTCCATGTAAACTGGAAAATGAACATCTTCATCTTGTTTATATCTGTGAAAAGGCGTACTAAACCCAGGAGCACATGGAACCAACACTTGCTATTGGAAAACAGAATCTGGAATGTGCCTCAGAGAACCTAAATAAATAATAGGAGTCAAGACACGAGGCAAGTCAGTCCCACAGCTAACCAGCCAGAGCATCCTCGCAGGCTCTCTCCAGGTATCACTGAGGTAAAACCATTACAATTGTTTTAAATATAAAAAAATCAAGAAACCAACATTCCCACCTTCTAGCAAACTAAATTGACCAAGTTCAGCCCTTACCATAAAATGCCCACTTATCTTAGCATTTATAAAACAGATTTCTCACTTGTGTGGAAAAACCTCAGCTTCGCCTATATTTTAGGTAATTAGAACTTACAGAAAAAAATGTTAAACTATTTATACAGTACAGATTTTAATTAAAAATGTTTCACTCCTAATTTTAAAAAAAACAACTCTAGATAGCTGCACAGATGTGTTTAATTAATTATATAACAATTTTGAATTCAAGTAATTAAAAAATCTTAGAAACTTACCTCAAAGTCAAGGTCTGAATATCGTGATTTTCTTCTCTGTTAGATATTTTTAAAAGGAAGAAAAACCAATAAATTTGTGTTTAGTCATTGAAATAAAATGAAAATAATTATTTTCAATAAAATCATCCTGCTTTTTTGGTGTTATAAGTATTGCCTTCACAGAAACATATGAAAATTTTTATGATTTAAAACTATTTTATACACATTTTACAAAATATATTACATGGAATATAAAAATATTTCTCATCTTGACCTCTCTAAGGTGAAAATTCACACAAAAATTTCAGTATTGAAGGAGACTTTAGGTCTAGGACAGGAAAAAAAATCATGCAGCCATCTCAAGACCTCCCACCAACCAACCTCCAGTCTTCATTTCTACCAAATTCTATCTTGTCCCAGAGATCTATGTAAGTCTCACCAACAAATTCCTTGGTTTTTGATACTCCTCCATGGGAGGAAGTCCTTCTAATTGCTAGTCCTCTCTTAGGATGTCAAGTGTTTATCTTACTTTGGTCAAACAAATAAAAAATAGTCCACAGAGCTACTCTTTGGCTCCAGCTGTTAAACAGTCCCT
Source organism: Miniopterus natalensis (assembly GCF_054644295.1). Lineage (NCBI taxonomy): Eukaryota > Metazoa > Chordata > Mammalia > Chiroptera > Miniopteridae > Miniopterus > Miniopterus natalensis. The sequence continues at coordinate 31,706,803 of NC_142085.1, read as the reverse complement.
ATAATATAAATATGCATTAATAAAGTAATTAGGCAGCAGGCCTAATAAAAATCAGTAAACATAATTGAAATGAAACTAATGTGATGCTATTATATTGGCAGAGGGAAGGGAGGGTATTGTTAGCATCTGCTCCGGGAAGTCACTGGATTCTGAGATACAGAAGGTGATGGCAGATAAGTGTAGAAAGGGTCCTCCAAGTTTCCAATATAGGTATGTGTGTGTTTATTTTGGGGGGGGGGGTGTCATTATTTTTTAGAGGCAATGGGGATGAAACAGGAAAAATTAATAAGTAATATTCAGGCAGTTGAAGAAATATTTAAACCTTTGAACAAACTTCTTCTGTTTTACTTTTCCCTCTTCTCTCCCAATATCTACAATCTTAAGTTCAGGGACTTAACCATATCCCAGTCAGGCGGGAGGCTCCTGTAACTGTTAACATTGCAGAGACAGAAAGGCACTCGTGTGGTTTACTGAAAAACCTAACTAACCTTCACCTACTAGCGTTAAAATGGTCACCAGAGCCTCCCTCTGTAACCAACTCCCCAAAGCTTGTTGCAGTCGACAGAAGATAACATACCAAAAGAATAGGCTTTGTTTTCTAAAGTTGAAAAGCTCTGAGATAATTTGATTTTGGAGGAGCTGGATTGAGAAACCTGTCTCACGTACCACCAAGGAGAGTGCCGAGGAGGCTGCTTTGTTAAACGGGGCTCAGCCTGTTGATGTCACTCTGCTCCATGCCTCCGGCGTTAGCCTAGCCCTGGTGACACCTCGGAAGGAGGAGAGTGAGGGGGCGGGCGTTGAACCCAGACCTCCTTTGCCATCTCCCCGCCACCGCTGTTATCTAACTGCTTTGAGTAAAAGTCAGGCTCTGGCTGCTCTGCCTCACGCTTCGCTGCACGACGCTAGACTAAATGTCAGTGTTTCCATTCTGCTCTTGGATGCCGTGTCTTCTTGGCACTGTGATTCAGAGGGACCTTTTTTGTAAGTACACGTTAAGCAAAATTCTTTCCTAATACAACAGATCCAAGCGGGGAAACACTTCGTTTTAAGCAATTATTATAGAACATTAGTCATGAGCTTTGTGTTCTATTTAAAAACTGAACTGCGAAATCTCATGAAAAAGGTTCAGCTAGCTAGAGAGTAAGAGGCCCTTCTGCCTGTATTGAGGAATTCTCTGGTGCCCTGTTTGTTTCTGAATGCAAAGTTGTATTGCCTAAGAACTGGAAATCCCGATGGATGCATGCTGCTAAAGGCTCCATGTCTTAGGGGCAAGAACAAAAGATGGGAACCTAGAAGAACACCAGAGAATCTGCTTCCTAGAACACATGTCACCTAAGCCTATATGAAATACGGAAAAGAAAATGGATTTACTCCTACAAATAGATTTGTCTTCCATTTAAATTTATTAAAATTAAATTCTAACATAAAGGTATATAGCAGAACTGGTAGCCTTGACGGATAGACTAAGAAATGAAGAAATGCAGCAAAGATGGGAAATAAAGCAGTGAAGACTGAAAAATGAGAGCCTGGGGAAAAAATGTGGCAAATTTCCTGAGCCCAAGGTGTAATATTTATTCATATCCCCACAATACTGACCAAGTACTGCAGCCTTTTATAGCGTATAAAGTGTTTTCACATATGAACATGCTAATTGCCCTGTGAGATGGTTGGGAAAGTATTATTTATTATCCCCATTTTATGAATGAGAGAAATTGAGGACTAGAAAAGTTAAAATAACTTGTCCACTTCACCTGGATAGTTAGCAAATGAATCGGGATTCACACTCGAGTCTTCTAACTCTAAACCTTGCGTTTTCTCCACTCTCTCTCGCTATCTGCTCAGTCATACAAGTGGGAATATTTTGTAGCCAAGATGCCTGTGATATTTTGCTGATTGTTACTAGAACTCATGAAGAGTAACATTAGAGGACCCAGTCAATCCAAGACTGGCAGCCGTGGACAGAGATGCTCTCTAAGCATAAAGCAAGGTAACCAGATTAAAATATAATTGACGAGTAAATGTTAAAGAGAAAATCTGATGTCAAGATAATTAGTTTGAGTAAAATAACTTAAAAACCGTTCTAATACAGGATAGTTTATGAGCAATGATACCATGACAAAGATTAGCTGACTTCTCTGCCTCCTATTGCAGAATATAATTTACCTTAAAGAAATATCTGGCACTGGAAAGTTGGTGATATGATGCAAGAACCAGAATGCTCAGTTCTGCTCAGTTTCAGTCTGTTTTCACCCTGTAGTATGTGGGAAAGTCTTTCCAATCACTGAGCTGTGGAAACCATGACTGACTGACTTGTTATTCAAATGTCCCTCTGAGCTCTCTGCAGTGTTACTGTAAGGAATGATGGTGCTTTGAAATGACGGTTATATGTTTAAAATATGAGACCCAACTAAGAAAAGTGATCAAGTCATAGCGATTTTTCTGCTAAACTGATAACTGAAGAAATGCTACTGATAAATTTAAAATAAAGCAGGGTCATGTTGAAATAGTTTATGAAGATATAAATCCCTCTGTCTACATATCCCCAATTTACCAAATGAACTTGATACAAATAATCTTTTTGTCAAAGTAGGTAACCAAGAAAAATTTCTTTAGTTCCTTTACACTGTTTCCTTTTCCTAATCTCCCACCTACACTCCATCCCAATTTGTATTCTCTCCAAAACATTCCATTAAAATTCTCCTTGTCTGTGTCTCTGTTGAACTTGAGCCGGTCAGTTTCCAAGGTCAGTTTTCTGTGCTTGTCTTACTGGACTCTCAGAAGCTTCTGAAAGTTCATCATTTCCTCATTACAATACTCGACAGCTACGGGCCCTTCCCTTCTATTCCCCTCTTGCTCGCTGTGGCTCCTTCCCACATCTCCTCTGCTGGCTCTTTCTCATCTCCCTGCCTTCTCTTTTTTCTCATGTTCTCTCCCAGATAATATAATTCATTCCCTGTTTTTAAATACCATCATTTCCGTTTCAAACACCCTCTTTCTTCCTGTTTTTTTTTTTCTCTCCCATCACTGAAAAAGTTGGATACCTAATTGGTCAAGTTAGAAACTGAGGAATCATCCTTCCACCCCTTCTGTCCCTCATCCTGCATATCGCATCCATCAGCAAGTGCCATCTGTTCTACCTCCCAAATACATCTTGATCCGCCCACTCTCTCCATCTCCACTTGCACCTCCCTAGAGAGAAAGGCAGCCTTATCTCGTGCACGGGTTACTTCCGTCGCCTCCTAACTGTCCTCCAGCTTTCTGCTCCAATTCCTTTCCTACAAACCACAGGATCCGAATTCTTCCAATTCCAGGCCATCGAAAGGCCCAATGGACAGAGGAATGATAAAGACAATCTTTGGCTTAACAGTCCTTATTTTCCTCCGTTGTTTGAGAAGGCCTGCACAGTCTGCGCTCTTCTTCCTAGGCCAGCTTCATTTTAAGCAGCTCACCCCCCTGCTACCAAGGTCTTCTAATCCTATGAGAATATCCCACGCCCTTTCCTACCTCAGTACCTCTGCACTTGCCGTTTCTTTTGCCTGAAACATCCCCTCACCCTTTGCACTTCGGAAGGCTCCCCAGACCACCTTAGCTAAAGAAGTCTCTCTCTCACATTCCAGTTACTTCTCAGAACAGTCCGCTGTTTTAGATTATTCATTTGTTAAAGATTAACTACCTATCTCTTCCATAAGGCTTGTTCACCACAGGGGCAGGATCCCCATCTGTTTTCATCACTGTTATATCCCAAGCATCTAGCAGAGGGCCTGGCACAAAAGCAGAGATTCACGAAATTCTTGATGAGCGACTGAAGGAGCTGCACAAGTCCAAAACGGGAGAATTTGGAGAAGCAGGCAGATGACACAAAACCATTACGGATGGAACAAATGACAGCCGAGAGAATCAAGATAATTTATAGGGAAGCAGAGAAGGCTTATTACTAATAAAAGAAAAATTCCTTAGGATGACTGAAAAGCAAAAAATATGCACAATGGTATGAGGCTACTCTGAGGAATACTTAGTGAGTATATGCAAAGACGCATTGCTCCATATCCAGTTCTTACAGAATAATGAATGCTTTCTCAAAGGGAATACTTTATTGTTTGTAGCTCTGCACATTAAACTGGATAGGACACTAGAAGATTCACAGTGAGGAATACATTCCACTGACTAGTAAATGCGATATGACTGCCATTAAAAGTTTCTATTACACAGTGAGCAGTGAATCCTCAAGGAGAAAGCTTTGATAATCCATTTATAATACCTGAAAATAAAACCTGAGAGTAATTAATTTTGAAAAATGACTTTTATTTAAGCTAATTTTGTTTGTGTGCCTGCACAAAAGACAAAATTTCCGAGTAAAACCAAAAGAGTAAGGTCTTCTTTCCCCACAGCTATATGAGAAAAGAATTGAATAAAGGTGCTTTGGCGCAATGGTCTGTTCTGATGGGTTCTGTTAATGACAGTCTCCCACTTCTCAAGTGAGGCCATATTTTGTCTAATATCCTGAATATCGATTTAGAACAGCATTCAAGCCTCTTCATAGACATTGAAGACATAATGGTAATGAAATAACACAACCTTCCATCTGAAGCACTGCTTACAATTTTCAAAGGGTTTGCACATGCATTATCTAATTTGATCCTTACAAGAGCCATAAGGGAGGCACCTGTGATGCGACATTATAGCTAAAATGTTTTACCTCTAAAAACCATTATGCTGAGAGCTCTATAATTCATGTCCCGAGGTAAACGGGGGCATAAAAATGTAGCTTGGAATGGTGGCCCTTTCCACCTATTTAAATTGAGAGAGTATCTGAGCATGTTTTCAGATATATACCTAAATGGACAAAACTGGAGCTTTGCTTTTGATAAAATAATTTTGTAATCTAGCTAACTCTGATTAGCTACTAATGGTTTCTTTATTAATAACAGAACTTAAGGCAAGATTTGTCAGAAGAATAGCAGAAGCCACTTAATGTGTTTCATAAGAATTCAAGTGATAAAGGAGCCAAGACGCCATATAAGGAGGCAAACCTAGAGAGTAGCAAGAGGAGGAGCCACTGTCCCCTGCAAGGCTGGATGGAGAGAGGGAAATGGCATAGGTGACCTGAGCCCAGGGACCGAGGCACCCGGCAGAAGCTGGGAGGACTCTGGAACTGCAGCTAAAGAGGCACAGGGCGCTGCCAAAAGAAGAAAGAGTGAGCAGGGAGACATATGGCTCTTCTCCCCAATCTTTCCAATTGGCGATCTTCTCACCAGCCAGAAGCCAAAGACACAGAAACCTAAATAAACCCTGAGCGATATAGGAGAAAATGATGGAGAATTAATCATGTGCCAAACAGGCTCAGGACATGCACACAAGTTGGGAAGACATCTGAGTGAGGAAAGGTTTACTATCGAGATCTAACAGCTACAAGCTGTGAAATACTTATCTTCTTACAGTGATATACCTTCATTCTTCAAAAAGTAAATAAATAAACCACAATCTAAGATTTAAACTATATTTCTTAATCCTCAGTGGCTTGAGAACTATGATACTTCTGTTTCCCATTACTTGTTCCATAGCAACTAGAGTCTTTTTGCTTTATATACATACCACACACTCAACACATTGTTAATTAATTGAAAGTGAATGACTTAAGTGCTGGCGATAATTTCATTTTCCTTAACCTTAAGCAAAGCCATTAGAGCCATTGTGAGAAATTCTACCATATTAATATTGCAATTATTCCGTAATTGTGGAAATGAAATCTAAAATTTTCAGAATTGCTTAACAAGTCCATTCTGGGAACAGATACAGTTTGGAAGATGGCACAGTACAAGAAAGAAAAACAAGGTGCTATGCGGCAGAGAGAAAATCTCTTTCATGCCAAGAAACTTCATGCATATATTAAACTTTCTACACTCAATAATTGGGGGTTAGCTGAACAAACTCCCCGGGAGGTTGGAGCCTTTTCTGCTGGCACTGCCTTGGGGATTGGGGAACCTCCCTCTTTCTCTGTTGCCTCCTGCTTATTTGAATAAATACTTCCACCCACTCACCCACTCTTTGGCTTTCCTTTTTTACCCCCTCAACTCTTCTTTTCCTCACTAATACCACATTCTGTGCTACAACTGGTAACTTTTACCCTGCTCTTTCTTCCACCGGGGTAATTTGTGAACACTCAGTCCTCTAGAGGAAAAGTCCTGAATGAATGAGAACATCTTTCTATAATATCTTTGAAAATATCCCTGTGGCTATAATCCCCCTTCTCACTCAGGGGGGGAGAAGAAAAACTGTTCTATGGCCTAGGCCTCATGCCATCCACGTATTTACCCACTTCCATCTTCACACCGTCTTCTGAGACTCTCAAGTCACCTCCTAGCTACCGTTAATCCCCACTCTCCACGCCTCTTTCTGCTTTTTCTCTATTGTCAGAATATCATCTTTTTCCACTGGTTGGTCCTGCAGATACAGCCTAGCGGAGTTGACAGCTATTGACAGTGCATCTCTGCTCAGTGAGAAAGCCATACCACTGGCTTTATTATCACGGTCACCATCCTGTCTCCAGACTGCTAGGTACATACACCTGCCCTTGATTCATTTCATGTCTTTACTCTAAGAGCAAGTGTCTATCAAGGGTTAAAATGAACTTTAAAGTTACTCTCAGGCTAATTTTCAGGCATGTTATTGTCTCTTTAGACAGCATAAAATTGATCAGGACTGAAAGATTCTATTCCCAGATTAGCTATGCACTTGCTCTGTAACCTTGAACAAAGGACTGTAAGGATTATAACAATTTATCCATTGCATGCAAGTGTTGTGGAGATTAATTCATGTTTTTAAGGTGATTTGAGGCTCTTCTAATGAAAGATGCTATATAAATGCTCATTTTTATTATTCATTCCCACATCTATATACTCTCTTTTAGCTAGCTGTCTCCTAAAAGGGCCACTGTAAGCAATTACTGTTCAACTCTTTGAAAGAATGAAAATGAGGAACTGAGTTTCTTTTCAAGATACAAGCCTTGTGATCTCTAAGTCATGTAAATGCAGGCCTTTTGGCTGAATCACAGCTCTATATGATGCTTATATTTAGTAATAAGGGTAGAGAGATTTGGAAAAATTACAAACTGAACAAATAGCACTTGGAAATAGCCTATTGTTCAAGTACACACAACCTGTACAATATCAAACCCAGGAAGATTTTTACGCTTTTAGATGGAAAGTATTTTTATAACACACAAAATACTTAATGCAATTCTATTCTAACCCCTTTAGCACATCTTAAGAGCCCTTCTATATAGAAGACTCCACGTGGTCACGATTTTTCCAGTAGTACATCCGAATTATGATCATTATATGCATACTCAGTGAAAACCCTTATAAATCATTTTGTGATTTTGTATAAACATTATGTAGTTTATGCTTATAGGGTCATATTAGAGTAGACCTGCTAGGCTCTGGGATATGCAAATTAGAACTAGAGAAACAGTAGCTATTCTGCTAGTTCAGAGTGACGGGATGCTTTTGTTGGAGGGTGTCCAGCCAGCCACTCTGGAGTGAACTTGGCCTCACAGCCCCTATGCTTTTGGTTCTGAAGGATGATTCTCCTCAGAAATCCTATTCCATTTAAGACCGATACAGAATTTAGGGATTCATTTTAAATCCCGTCTACATTTTCATTTTGGTCTAGAATTTCCTTGATCCAGTTTGGAAAAACCTCAAAATAACACCATTTGCCAAGTTACCCTGGCCTTTCAGGATCTCTGTTTTGACCTAGAAGACATGGCTGGGGGGCGAAGGAAGAGACTATCCCCTCTGAGCACTTGACAACACCAGAACATAGGATCATCAGCATACTTCTAATGGAAAGGGTAGGCAACTAATTATAGTATCTTTCTCTAAATAGTGTCTTATGATGTAATACATATAAAAGAATGCATGTAATGCATTGTATACTGAACACACAAATACATCAGCAGTGACTTTGTAGCAAAACTTCAAGGTAAAGGATATAAAGTTACATGTATGTCAAAAGAAAATAGGACATTATATTCCTTAGATCTTAATTATAATACAATATGAATGATTTTGATAACTGTTGACTATTTTCTACTTACTTTATGGGTATAGAAAGCAAACAGAGGAGTTTGTTTTTTTACAAAAGCCATGTGGTTGGACCTCAGAGTCCTGACAGCCTGTTAAATTTATATTCCTCCTGAGAGGTCATAATTAAAGACCAAAAATTTTAGTAGTCATTCTTTAAGAGCTAAGAGCAAAACATGTACTCTGAGATATACTGACTTAATAATAATAGTTTATAATCAGTGTAATGGTAGACCTTATAGTCACATTCCAATTTCATTATTTTTAACAGCTGCCCTCACACAGAAAAATCCAGATATTGGTTTAAGTTCGTTGTGACATCCAGAAACTTCTTTAACCACCAAATGACCTTCAGTACCTGAGAAATGTCAGGAGGATCTTCTGGGGGTTTTTCTTTATAAGTGCTCTACTTGGTTTATGAAGAACTGTGACTTCTCAGTACCTTTTTAAAAACATGATCTTGAGAAAGAGGATTCTGATGCACTACTGGGAAAAACATACACCCAGAATATTCTAATCCCAACGTGCCAACAATTCTTATTGATACATAACTGCAAAAGCTAATGCGACTCTTCTCCCTCAGTCCAGTGCCACATGAATCAATCACTGTCATTCTCTATATACGTTTCAAATGTCAAAAAATTATTCAATTGCTTACCTCTAAAGAACTCATTGATATGGTCGATCCAGTTTCACTTCTTGATAGTCCTGCATTATCATCCAACTCAGTGGCCATGAAATTCTTCACAGCTGTGCGGGGCTCAAAGGGTAAATTCTGCATATGTTCCTGGGGTGCGAGATGTTGATCTAAGTTCATATTGAACTGGTCCATAACGGGGGGATTCATGTTGAATTCAGGATTTACTTTGTAGTGCAATAGCCTTTCATGTGGCAGGGTTTCCATGCCAATATTCATTTTGCTTTCGTCTTTCATTGACTGCTGGGTATTTACAGAACTTCTGGGCATCACGATATAGTCACTTTCCATCATTCTTTCTTGAGGATGGACTATGTCCATATCAGCCCCTCTCAAATTATCATCTGTACATAAGTACACAGTTCTCCGTAATTCACTGTTCTCTTTTTTCAAACACTGATTGCCCAGCTCATTCATACTCATGGGCATGTGCAGGCCCGTGGGTTGCTGGATGATGACTTTAGAAATGACATTTCCAGGCAATGTTGAATAGCTTAGCTCTTCAGGGTTTGTTCCCTTTTCTTCTTCATCATCATTTAAAGAAATCCTAGAGAGTGTCCCCGTTATTGTTGCTGCTCGGCAAGGACCAATATCCTTATGAAGAACTGTGAATTCAAATATGAAAGTTCATAACAGAAAGTTAACGCATGTCCATTTTTCATTATTCTGTTCTTTCTACTAATCAATTTTCTTAATGAAATAAAAAGTATTATAAAAATTACATATCTACTGTTTGTACATGGTGCAAATGACTCAATTGCACTTCATTGATTCTGATATACTCACAGATCTCAGGTAGCACACAGCTAAAGCATATCTGAAGGTTAATGGGCTTTCAAAAACCTCAGTCCCTTAAACAGCTCTGCATAACTTTTCAGGGGAAAGGCAGATTGCCAGAGATGTTTCCTCCATCAATCTACTGCATAGGCTTTTGTAACATTATGGGTATATGTCAATGAATCTGACTTTTTTGTAAAGGCCTTACCCTTAGAGTGTTCTATATATGTTGTAATCATTAAAATACTTCTTGAAAGAGGTAATCAAAAGTATTCATCCTGCTGCATCAGAAATCCCTCCAATAATTATGCATGTTGAAAATTAATGAGCATTTTTATCTATTAAGTCCATATGGTTAAGGTAGATGCAGGGTTCAAAAGTATTTATTATCTTCAGTTCCATGTAGGAAAAATTCTTTTTCACCAGATCAATCCATATGCTCGAACGCCCTTCAGGGGGTTCTAAAATTGCCAACTGAGTATAGGCAAACTAACTCACTCTGAGCTTCTGAAACCTCCATTCCATTTTAAACCTGAAAAATAATGACTTAGAAAAAAATTAAAAATAACTTATAGTAAGAGAGGGAACAAAATGAAAACATACAGCAAACCAAACAAAAAACACTTAACAAAAGAGTTCAGAATTCTTTATTAAAATAAATTTTCATATGTTCTGCCTCTCTATAAAAATAAATCCATATTATATGGATAATAGAGACAGAATGACTCAAAGCATGATTATCTATGAACAACTTTCAGTTTTGAGGTATAACAATGGAATTGATTTTGGTACTGAAAGCACACAGAACAGCACCCTGTGCAAGTTAGGGCAACGCTGGGTGTGCATGTTGAGCCATCTACAAAGCAGAGCAATCGCCATTGAAAATTTCATTAGGCATAGATAAATATTTAATGTCTGCTAGAGAAGTTTCAGATATACTGAATTGTACCCATTATTATCCAATTACCAAATAGCATCATAATTATTGTGCATTAAAGTAGAGGTTGAGAAATAGACTATGAATGTGTATTTCTACTACAAGGAAGAGAAGCCTTCAAAACATGCATCATTCATGTAGTGTCTTTTATCTTTAAAGATACTGTATTTATTGTATTAGGTCTCTTTTAGACATGAAAAATCATGTGACATCTACATGTTTTTTATTAATCCACAATTCGGTTGTGACTTTTGTATTAGAATAATTTAGTTTAAAAGAGTTATTTCCAAACCTCTTAAAATAATAGATTGGTAATAAATTGTGGTTGCCAGGAACAATTTACATGAAAATATTAAAGGGCAAAGTATATTAAATTCATAGACTTAATGATATTTTAAATAAAATACTTTTAAAGATCTCCATATTCAGGGAAGAATACTTAATCCTTAGCTGTATGTAAGAATTAACCCAAAATTTGTAGCAGTAAAATTTAAAGGCTAGTCATAAGAACCTATCATGTTGTATTAAGGACGCACAATTTTATACTTTCATGAATATATTATAAACTATAAAGGAACTCTTAGAGCTGAATATTGATTTCATAATGTGAATTTGTACAAGTTTCATTTAGTTTTGTATAAATGTAATATGACTTATAGTTATAGTCAGCACATTTTTATCAAATGGCATAGCCATCTTTATTCAAATACCTAAGATACACAAATTTTCGGGAATGATAACTTTTCATAAAGTAGTGTCTACTCTATATGAAATAAATGTCAGCCTCTTGGACTTGCTTAAGCTGGATATCCAAAATTTGAATATACAAGCAGAAAAAATCCACACCACCAACAAAAATGATTTTGAGAGAAATTATTCAAATTGCAAAAGGCAAAATGCAAACAAACCAAAACACACCTGAATATCTTGCACAATCAGATACATAAAACACCCTTTGGGAAAGTGAATTTCAACAAAACTTAGAGAAAGATTATTTAGACTTTAAAACCAAATATACCTCAGCAGGGACAGAAATCTCTAGAAATACTCAGGCAAGTTACTGATGAGCTCAGCTAAAATTGGCACAGGCAGAAAATGAAAACATTCAAAACAATATTTTCTAATAAAATAATGATACTGGTCTGTACTAGGAATACTAAATCTTGGAATGCAGTAAATTCTGGAAAAAATAGGTCATTTAAATAAAGAGTTATTTAGGGCTTTCCAAGTCTAAGGCTATGTAAATATTTAAATAGCTCTTTATTTAAATGAATACTTAAGAGATGAGACCACAGCTTGGGTTAGGCTAGGTTATTACAGTGGTTCTCCAATGTTAGTTAGAATGCATCAGAATTACCTGGCTGGCAGGTAAAAACACTGATTACTTAACCCATCCCCACAGTAGGTCTGGGGTAGGGCTTGGAAGTTTTATTCCTAATAAGTTCCCAGGTGACACCAACACTGTTGGTCTGCAGACCACACTTTGACAACCACTGGTTTAATGTTAATAGCTGGTAAAGGAAGACTAAACTGCTTCTATTTTGCTTCTCTACCAAGAATGATAAAGAACACACCAAAAGAAGTAGAAAGGAAACTAAACTGAAGGTAGGTAAATAGGAATTAAATAAATTCTGGCTTCCAGACCCAGACAAATTTGGAACTCAGATATGAAGTTTGGCACCATGGCTAGTGATCTTTGAGAAATTACGGAAAGTGGATGAAGCGAGAGAAAAGGTAAACTTTGGAAACCAAGCACTGTGACTTAGATATGGAACAGGACAGGGTAACTCCTAATAGCCTACACAAATCCCCTATGCGCCACCAAATAATGACAGTTATTCTATGCTCTGCTGTGACGATCCTCTACCATAGAGTACTTTGATCGAATTCAGGAATGAGACTGAGATTATTCTCCCATGTTCTTGTGATTATGACAACTCCATGATCTCAGACTCTGCATAGATGTTTAAAGGTTATGAGTTGAATCTGAAAACTACACTTAGAAGGAGTTTGCATGTGGTGGGTGGGGGGTGCCTTGCAGAACATAGCAGGGTTCCATACTCAGTCTCATCCCATTCAATTCCTTTATTGACAGTTTAGATGAAGATTTAGAAGGTATTCTAATCAAACTTTCAATGGCCAAACAATTTCAAATGAATAGAATGTTAATCTGTAACTGGTAAGATAATAGCAAATAGAGGTAAATGCAAAGGACAGATTTTTCTTCAAGGGGGGAAAAGCAAAACAACAGCAATAAAACAAACGGAACCTTTTCATAGTCTTGGACTTGGAAAGCCCTGACAACTACTCAAAAATTTTAAGGCTTTTAGGTGACAACTACTTGACACTAGTAAAGTACCAGCTGCTATGTACTCAGATGCAAATGCAGACAGCATTAGTCTAAGTAAAGAGCTAACTGTGATAAGTGCTGGGTACATATGTATTTGTTTGGGTACCATAATTTAAAATTATTAACAAATTGGAGGTTACCTGGGACACCATACCTGCCTGCCTGAGAAAGATGCTATGAGGAATGAATGAGGAAGCATGGTTTGGTTAGCCTGGAGAAAAGAGACTTGGATTGGACTAAATGATATTTGCTCTCAAATATTGGGATATTTTGATGAAGTTGATGAGAGCTTAGCCACAGGCCAGGGACAATGTCAACAGGACACTAGTACTGTAAGGCAGGGTATGCTGATGATTTCTCTTGTTCTAACTACACATACACATGGTGTCATTTCATCCTTACAACCACCCATATTCCACACACGATAAACCGAGACACAGAGAGACCAGACTGATGGGTATCATACCTGACAACCAGTAATCAGTGGAGTGGGAAGGCTTATGTCCTCAAGTCCATGCTTTTCTGCTGTCACCATGCTCCCAGCTAATCACTCTTAGTTTCTCTCATTCCCTCCCCACCCCCAGTGTGCTATTACAATACAATATTTCTGTCTGAAAGATTCTATTTATGAATAGAATTTTGAATATTCTGTTCTATTTACCACACAAATATGTGATGCACAAACCACCCACAGCATTTTCTTTAAAATCAAAATCCATGAAAATGGTTTAACATCTCTAACGATTATAGTTTCAAAACCCAAATATTCTTACCTGACCGACAAGCAATGTCTACATCCTTCTCGAAGTCTGTCTGTAACAAGAAATAACGAGGCACAGAATCATCATTTAATAAAGACCTCAAGTAACTCTTACTAACCAGATTATCGGAGGCTTATAGATATCTGACTAGGCAGTACCAGGTTATTGTTTTGTACAAAGAAATTTTCTAAAGGAATAAATTGTTTCCAAGAGTATTTCCTAGAGACCAAATGTTGAATAAAATCAATGGAAACACATACAATTTTGATAAAGCAATACAAATACCCATTGTCATCTTCAAGGACAGAACTTTAAGGAAATTCCTTAAACCATAATAAATAAAAAGATTAAAATGTGCATTATTATGAATACACTTTAATATCTTCGTTGTTTGTGTTTTTTAAAGTATTCACTTTGTATATATTGTTTGCAATGTAGTATCTTATAATACAGCGCTGTCAAACCAGTCTCTTCTACTGATCCATTTTCACTCCAATGTGACAAAAGGGTTTTCAGGTTTAGGATTAAAATCGAAGAGACAGCAATACTAATCTGGCCTAGAAGCTGCTAGAGTTTAGTTCCATCCTCATATTTTCCCCAAACTTTTAATTTCACCATTACAAAAATTTATTTATTTAAAATAGATGATCTTAATATTTTAAATTCAAGGTATTAGTATGTATCTTGTTTTTAATAAGGAATTTAATTATCCCTCCCAAGTCTTACTTAAATGTTACTAGTATATCAATTGGACTATTTTTGTATTGCCTAATCAAAAACATTAATAAATCTAATTCAAGAACTATACGCTTTCACTCATATAAAAAAGCAACAAATTAATAGACATAAACAACATTGTTACCAGAGTATAAAGGGGGACAAGTAGATGGTGATGGAAAAAGACTAGACTTCGGGTGGTGAATACATAATGGAATATACACACACACACGTATATATACACGTTGTATTACAAAATTGTACACCTGAAACTTACATAATATTATTAACCAATGTTAACCCAATAAATTTAATTTTAAAACATGTATTATAAAACAACTGTTGATTTTAATGACATAGTTTAAAAATGATCTCATTTCTAACATCTACCAAAGTGGTTATGTCTAAAGTACTTCTTAATCCCAACAATAGTCGGAGCTCAAGTTCAGACTTTTACTGGAAACATGGCTGCCTTTTATAGTTTAGGGCAGTAGTTCTCATGTGAGACTGCACATTGGACCCACCAGTGCCTGGGTCCCAACCCAGAGATTCTGATCCCATTGGTCTGGAGAGTAGATTCTAAGGGATTCTAATGTGCAGCCAAGGCTGAGGGCCACAGCTTAAAGACTAGAAGTGCGGGACCAAGGCAGTGATCTGTAAACAAACATGATCCTTTGGACAAACTGTTATCCCTAATTCCATGCAAAGATGAAAGTCCTGTCTAGTGTTACATAGGAGCCCTATACTCAATATACCATGGGGCCAATAACAGATCCTGGACTCCTAAACTATCCGGATAGAATAGTTACCTGGTATTAGAGTTCTAAGTCTGTTCATGAACTAAAGCCAAAGTCACTCAGAATGGAACACTGATGCTATTTTACTAATAAGAATGTTTATTCCCTTGAGAAGTCATGACTCAGTCAACAGTCAGAGGGAAAATAAACGCTCACCATGATTTGAGCATGCCCATTAGGAAAAGAACTTGAAGAATCAGCATTGATTGGATCCTGACAGTTTCTCAATCGGCATCTAAATGCATCCTGAACCTGTGAAAAAAAAGGGCAAACATTAACTTTCTCTTAGAAATGACCAGATAATGTCTACATGGCAATCGACTGAGAAAGCAGTTATCATTGGTTTTATAATCTAATACCCACTTTGTTTACTTCCTAGTACAAATATTGGTGTACCTCGACTTTGCAATTGCCAAGGACATTTATCACTTGCCATAATCTATAGAGAGAAGTGTTGGGAATTCCTCAGCTATCAAAATGGCTATGTCTGGCTCACCACTAATAAGTCTCATGAGAGGGCAGATTTATTTCCACTGTTACAAACAATATATGTGTCTTTCAAAGGGGATTTACTACAGTGGTACCTCAGTTTTCTAATGTAATCCGTTTCGGAAGACATACCGAGTTCTGAAATGCTGGAAAACTGAGGGATCCACAGCCAGGCCTCAGGATCTTGCCCTCAGCAGGCCCGACTTCAGAGGTGTGTTTGAAAACTGAAGCATTTCCTTCTGGGTTTACGGCGTTCGTAACCCAAAATGTTCATCAACGGAAACGTTCCAAAACCAAGGTACCACTGTATTTGATATGGCATAATCACTAAACTAGCTTTCAATATTGTGAAAAATGAGATTACCCAATGATCCCTTGACTGAAATTGACCTGGGATTTTCCGTGTATGTGTCATGTAAGGGATTCTACTAGTGAGACTGTTTCTTGTCTCCCTTCAAGTATATGCCCTGATGTAAAAACAAAACTCAGTAAAACAAAAAGATGACAAGAACAGCTGTTTCTGGTTGAGTGTCTTGGGGGAACAAAAAGGTCACTTGGTAAAGCCAAACTTCCATATATCCATTCACAATTGGACCATGATGAGTAAAGAACATACATATCACAAGGACATTTGAAGAACATTATACCTTTTATTAAACACATGAATAAGCATGAATAACACAGGATCCATAGTTATTCTGATCACATGATGCCTTTGCATCAGCCTGTCCTTTCCACTTCCTGTGGCTCATTAGGCTCCTAACAAGCTCTTCAAAGACATCACTGCAAGTGCCTTCTTATCCCAGTCAATGACAAAGTCATTTTCCTGACTTCACTTCTCCTTCTAGTTTATTATAATGTTTTATTGGATTATGAAACAAAGCATGGATGCAGTGGCATTGCCCCTATTTTGCTGAAGCACCGTTGTAGAGACTGCCAAGGTAAAACACATAATGATCTTTACTTTTGAAAAGCACTGATATAAAATATCCTGCCACTGTTGTTGTGAAATGTGTTGGGCAGAAAAAATCGGAGCCTATTGTTTTATAGCTCCTTTTGCCCGTATCGTAAGTCACCGGCAGTCTCTTTTCCAAATTGCAAGATTTGAAAAGTGACATGGAGTTTCATCACCGCCACCACCACCAGAGTCTTGGCTAACCAGCTCAATGATGAGACCTTTGTCCACTTGTATTTCTCCACCTCAGGTTCTCATCCTAGTGATGAGACCGTGATAGGGGTGAATTAAGGGAGTGGGGGATGGATGCAGTGCTGTCTGACCTCTTTTCCATTCTTTGATTCTAATATTTCTAAATTTGGGTTTTTCTGGGAAAAAAGAATAAGGAGTTGTCTGATATAACACATATATTAACAATCAAAAACTGGTATTGAGTCTTGTGTTTATCCAATAATCACTGTTTCTGTTATGCAGAAATTTGCATTGGGGAAACCACTAAGAATGTATGTATTTTTAGAAAAAAAATTCCTAAGAACCAACGTAAAAAAATAAGTACTTGCTAATTTTTTGTTTGTGCCCTGAGACAACTGTTAAAGCAGATTTATAAAGGAAGATAAATATGTTAGAAAATGTTGCCTTCTAAGAGTTGCCACATGAAGATTTGTTTCAAATCTATTTCTGAATACTAGCATATATAAAATATAAAGGTGGCACTTGGTAATACCAAACATTAACTGGTGCTCACTAACTGTTCTATTTTCAGAGCTTCGGAGTGTAGCTGTCAAGGATATTTTTGTCTCACAATGAAATATGCAAAAGCACCTTGTGTAAGTTTCTCTTCAGAATCAACTATCTGATAGCTTGAAAGAAATATAAAAATCTAACTCTTTTTTCATAATACACTCACACACACAAACATAAAATCAGTACCTAAAACTCCCAAGTTCCCAAATATGACAATGGATTAAGGGCATTTCTATACTGGAGAATGATATGAATTTCATGGACCAGTCAATGTTATTCAGAAGAAATATAAAACAGCAAAGCATAAAAATCCTCTAGTAAATTCAAGGTCATCTTAATGGTCATGTATATGCCAAAATTTAAGTGTTAGATTCTCTGACCCTTTTAGTGCGTCTCTCATTTCTAATTCAGAAAGATTTGCAGGAGAAATTCCACTTATTCCAAATGCTCCATTTGAGTTTTTAAATCTTAAAAATACATTCAGGCAATCTAGAATATTTGTCCTTAAATATTTGTCCAACAGGTCAGGGAAGAATCATTTGACTAGATGTCACACGGGTGTTTCCTTATCACAGAAAAGGGTGTTTCAGGCAAGATAACACCTGGAATGTACATCTGCAGTTATTTGGAAACATTTTGATAATTGCCTTTTCTATCAGATAAACAGAGACATCTTTGGTGAATCAATGTGAATTGTACTAATGGAGAGCTGGAATTCTTTTGAACAGCAAGTCTAAAAGGTCCTTACTTCCAGACAATGAGAAAGCACAGAACACAAACAAGCAAATGCAGCATCTAGACCTGGCTACCCCATCCTGAAATTAAAATCTTCTATGCCAAAGGTCATATTTATAATGCTGGACAATAATACTCTTGATGTCTTTCTTGCCTTGTGATTAAGATTAAAGAAAAATAATTGCTAGAAGATTCAAATATGTATTATTTAAGCTCTTTAAGCTGACTTAGTATTTGTGGAGAACAAATCACTTATTTCAGGTAACAATTTAAAAATTTATTTTTAGATATTAAATTCATTAAACTCTGAGTTCTTGCAATAGCATTGTTTTTTCAAACTTATGTTAGACTAGTCTAGTCTATCCCTGTCTAGAATAATGAAATATTTGACATAAATTATGGCACAGGTAAAATCTAGAGTTCAAGATTTCCTCTCTTTATAGAACTCTGCAATAGGTCCTTCACCTTAACTGACAGCCAGATAGAGGGTGAAGTATTGGGGGAGTAGTAAAGAGCAAATATGTAAATAGCCTTAAAATATTTAGGGGGTTTTAAGGAACTCTGATGTCATGTCGTGAAAAAAAAAAAAAAAAAGCCAGAAACATCAAAAATAAGGTGAGGTAAAAAGAGTAAGCTATCAAGGTTGTCTTCTGCAGGTATCCAACCAGAATACCACCAAAGTTATCCCGACTCCTCCTGCTGGGGCTGCTCTAAAAATTCCTGAAAAAGCTCTACATCCTTTTATAGTGCCTGGATTCCTGGATGAGACGTGAGTTCAAAGAGGTTTGCAGGGTGTGTCTCGCTCTTGTCTCTCTCCCACTGGGAGAGTATTCGGTTCAGCTCCGCAGCAGCAAGCTGCGGGCTTCCCGGCTGGTCCTTGCTCTGAAGGCAGCTTGGCAGAGTGTCACTGCGCCAGTCGGTGCCAGATTTAGAGATTGCTGGGGAAGGGCATGGTGTGCTGTTTGGCAGCCTTGCAGTTTAGAGAAACATCACAGGAAAGAGCTGCACTGTTTGAAATGGCTCCGTATTTAGCACCGTGTAGCTCAGACCCTAAATCTCCACCTTTTAAGAAGACAGTTTTACCTCCAGTTATTCTGAGGATCATTTTAAGTCAAGGAAAGAAAGAAAGTTACATTCTTGAAATAATTTAAGATAGTTACTGGAGGTAAAGGGGGTTTCCTATGTGTTGTGTATTTTCTTTTGTTTCCTGAATCTAATTTCGACTATTGTTTCTATTGGTTCTTTTAAATCACATTAAATTCCATTTCACTTAATCAATAAACGAACAAGTAAGATTGTTCTCAATTTCATGTGTATTATGTCAATTGACATAAGCAACACGAATGACTTCACATTATTAAAATATTACCTGACTTCTCTGACAGCAAAGGAAATAAACACAAATGGTTTGCCATTTGCTATAGATTGAAAGAAAAATATGGACTTCAGTCCCAAATTTCAGTCCTATTACTTTTTATTGGGATCTTCTAACACCCAAAGGATCTTCCACTTAATCTCAAAATTGTTGTAGCTCTTTCCTTTTTTTGTATCAGTTTTGGGGGTCAAATAAGCTTCCTTAGATGACATTTCATATAAATGATCTGAAAGATCTAACAATTAGTGTAGCATGTAAGTGAGAAAAGAGGAAAGGGGGACCTGCCTGTCAGACACCACCACCCGCGCCTTCACAGATGTCTCATTTTAGCCTCATGCCATTCACTTTGACGCAAAAAATAAAAACTTAATTGACGACCTCTTATTTCTTATATTTATTTTAAACCTTTATTCCAGACACATTCAACTCCTGCCATTAGTTTGACAATGTTGCAAGGCAGGACCTCGGGGCCCAAGAGGAAAGGGAGGTGGGATTTGCCTGTCCACATGGCCAGGGGCTCAGAATTGTGGGAGAGAGCAAGACACGGTTGGACACTACCTGGTAGACATGCCAGAGTTTGCCAATCTCTGCCATGAACTCTGTCTGTTTGCTCAGACACCATCTTACTTATCTGATTACATGCTCTTAAACCTCTGTATGGATTTAGGGAAACCACATGTGCAGATTAAGACTGATGCAAATATTCATGATATAATTGCCATTATGCTCAAGTCAGGAAAACCCAAAATGGAACAAGAGGAAGGATTTATATTCCCCTAAGAAATGGGATGGCTATGGCATGAAGGAGGTTGGTGATTTCTTGGAACAAGCATACAGGAACAAGCATAGCAGCCTTGCTTGTGTCATGTCTGTGTTCCTAATTCAAGGCAGTCTTTGTATTCCTTACTGTTCCAGTACAATCCAGCTTTATTGTGGTAACTTTAATCATTCTCCCATTTCCATATACACATCCTATTTTACTAAAAACAAAACAAACTAAAAAATCTTTAAACTTGTATTTCTTCTTGCCCTTCAATTCAGCCTGAAAAAGCTACGGCTCTTAGCAACCTAGTCCATTCCCCTTTAAAGCCTTGTCCATACACAACTTTCTTCTGAGCAAGCTAGAAGTGTTCAGGTGAGTACCATAACCCTCCCACCCTGGCCCACTCACTCTTTAAAACCTGCTGAACTTTCTTCATGACATTACTCACAGTGGCCTCTCATCGTGGCAACTAAGCACCCCAAACAAGAAAACTCTGAAACATCATTTAATCAATGCTCAGATGTCATCAGTATTATTTTTCTCTGAGTGCTGTAGTCATAGCCATTAAAAAAAAAAATCACTCCATGTCTAGGATCACTCCCTGCTTTATGCCTTCAGGTGCCCCAGGTGGTCCCAGAGAAGAATCACCTCTCTACTCCTCTCCATAAACTCCACTCTATGGGAACCATATACCCGAAAACCACTCTTCATCTTACTCTACTTGAAACTTCCACTTCCTTGTTCCTCCAACAGCATCTGCCCTCACCTCAGCCCCACACGACGCATTACGTTACATTTGGAAGCCTCCTATCCCCTGCTCCCTCATCTTCAAAGACCAGTGGAAAACCCTGACCACCTTCATTAAGGGATAACCCTTCCATTGCAGAGTCACACCTATGTAAAAAGTCAAGCTTGGACATTCATGCAGTTCTCCATCTGAACTATATTTTTTGCAATCTGATCTCTTTACAAATTGCTATCTAGTTATTTTACCACTACTGGCTTCATTTATTTATTATTTATTGTCTTAAAAGTATATCTTTATTGATTTGAGAGGAAGAGAGAGAAATAGAAACAATGATAAGGGAGTCACTGATCGGCTGCCTCCTGCATGCCCCCGAATGGGGATCGAGCCCACAACCTGGGCATGTGCCCTCACCAGGAATCGAACCACAATCTCCTGGATCCTAGGCCGACACTCAACCACTGAGCCCCACCTGGGCAGGCATTTATTTTTTAAAAATGCTTTATTTGGGGGGAATATTTATTTAGATAAAATAGGCAAGGATGCCTATCTGTTTTGTAATTCATTGCAAATTATCTTACCTATATGGAAATAAAAGACCAAATGGGAATTTGGGGTGGGTGGGGGGGGAGGCAAGTGGGAGAAAGAGAGAAAGAAAAATCTGTTCATTTATTTTAAGTATTTTGCTATAAAATTGCTTCATGGGTTTAGATGAAGATTCTGGGACCTCATCTTGTGCAGCCTGGACCACCTGCCAGTGCTGGGGAAGGAAAAAAGAGGAGCTTGGCCCTGCTGCTGATGCCACACAACAGCCACAGGATCCTCAAAGCCTGATACAACAAAATTATCCATTTAAACACCTTACTTTTTTCCTTCCTTTTAGTGAAAGGGTTTATTGTAGTTTATTTTGTATCAGAATCTTGTATTTTCACCCCCTGCCATCAAGCCGTAAGACTGTCTTAAAGCCAGGCCCAGCCCGAGATAGGAGCAGAATGTACAGGCACCTAGGAAGTGGTTTCCTAGCAACAGTAACTAGTTCAAAGATTTCCTGACTGTTGTGTAGCTTCAATTTCCATAGCAATGTGGAGAATAGTAAATAGTAAATGTCCTTACATGCTTACTGCAAATGAGCTCTAATCAAGACCGACCAATGGAGGAAAGCATCTATACTTGTTCTACTAGATTCTGTCTTACTAGGTATTATACATAATACCTTGAGATGTAGATTTCATTACTGAAAGTAATGTATTGTGATAAATTAGATGGTTTAATTTTTAAAAAAATTCTTATTGCCTCTTTTTGTTTTCTCTTTTGGCAGAGGCATCTACGAAAGCAATGTGAGAGAGAGAGGCACAGCCCTGGCTGGTGTGGCTCGGTTGGTTGGCGCACTGTCCCATGCACCAAAAGTTTGCCTGTTTGATTCCGGTCAGGGTACATCCCTAGGTTGTGGGTTCAGTCCCAGGGAGGGGTGTGTAAGGGAGGCAACAGATCAATGTTTCTCTCTCTCCCTCCCTCCCTACTCCTCTCTCTGAAATCAGTAATACATATCCTTGGGTGAAGATTAAAAATAAATAATTCTTAAAAATAAATAAAAGTGCTCCAGAAAAAGAAACTGTATTTTCAAATATGCAAATTTTCTGAAATTTAGTTGTTAAGATGTCAGCTCTGGAGGTCACAACAAATTGTTATGCAAATACTCAATTTGCTTTTTTTTTAAAGTGGAATATAATTAAGTTCTCATACCAGAGTGATCCCTGCCTTCTCTCCTGACTTGAAATAATTTTGGTTATAAACATGGACCCACTAAAAGCAAAGGCACTTTTAAAATAAATTAAGCCCCATACACATCACATTTCAAATGGCACAGTTACAGTATTTCATTTCTTTCCTTAAACTGCAAGGCTATATTCCTCCTCTGTGTACAACCACCTCTTTCACAGGAAGATTGCAAAAGTAAATATGGGTAAAGCCTTTTGAATTCATAAAGACTAAAACCAACCAAATTACGTTAGACTGTATAAAAAATACATAGAAATATGTGTATCTGTTATACAGTTTCTAAATTGAAGGAAATATTTCTTATATTGCTTATACATTTTTAAGAAAAAAAAAATCCATATGGATTATCTTGAATTACTGTGAAGAAAATATTTTAAAGTGGAATGTTTTGTTCACAGGAGACCCTGAGGGTGTGGAAAGATGCTTCATTTCTCCTGGGCTTTGGTTAGTGTTAGGGAGCATAATCAGAGGTGATATGAGATAGACCCATTGCTAGTGTCGGGCAATATACATTCAGAAGGTCAAAAAGATTTCTGTGAACCCAGTGAGGCTGCCTTATGATGAGGTCCCTGGAATTACAAAATCTAAAGATTCATTTGGTTTTTCAGTAACAACTTCCTCTGAGGAATTCTGAAAAAGACTTGCCCTATAACTGAAATGTACCGTGTGTATTTACAGGAAGGTTACAGGGTATTTTTAGGGTAGATTCGAGAATATTGGATATGCAATTTTTTATTTGTGTTGGAATGAAAGCAAGTTATAACACTCCGCTATTTATATATCAGCTATAAAATTATCCAATTTGAACTAATAATTGCAAATGCAACAATAATAGGACCAATAACCATATTTTTATTCCCTGTTAATACAGAAAATGTATTTACAGACAGCTACTTTTAACAGAAACAATTATTCTATGATTTAATTATCCTCAAATCATGTTTTGACAGTCCAATGGAAATGAATTTTTGTGCTAAATATTTTTCTATGTGTAAGCAGCAAAAAATTGATAATAAGTCATCAAAATATCTGTCACTTTAAAACCTAAATATTTTTATCATAGCCTCAGGCTATCTAGAAAGCTTATTTCTGAAGAAAAAGACTGGCTGGGAGATGGGACACTTTTCTCCTCTTTAACATCTAAAAGTATTACTATCTTCTGAAAATTGCATGCAGATTTATCATGTATCTTACTTAAAACCCATCCTTAATCGCCAATCAAACATGCATATCAGGTGTCTACTCAGTACAATTTTGTGACGAACATACCAGAAAGAATATAAATACAAAAGACCTGTATGACAGTTATACTCAGAGACTAACAGAGCCCTAAATTATTCAGTTTCCTTTTAAATTTGACTTAACTTTGGTCTATAAAGAATTTGATACTTGGAAGATTTTTAATGCTGATGTTCTAGGTAGAAATCTGTGATGAGGGAATAGTAAAGCTTGGCAACTGTGAACTCAAACTTTTTTAAAGTGATGAAATACCCTCCTTTTGCAATGTGAAGTCACCATTCTTCTGTTTTCATTGTTTTTGACCATATAATGTTCTTAGAATACACACGTGGGCTTATTGCTGACATCTGTATCATACTAAAGTAGCTCAGAAACACTGTTCTTCCATCTGGTAAATGAGGTAAAAACTATGTGGTTTATTTACTCAACTACACATGTGCCTTTTGGCAATGTGCACATTATAATAAAATTTTCAAACAAGATAGATAATGCGACATGACAGCATAGACCGTTTTCTCAAAATTATTAGCATGGCACTGTGTCACTGTGTGTGTTAGTTACCATCATCCCCAGAGTAAATACTACAATGACTCATAAACCTTGTAAATACTGTGTCAGTGCTTGCAAGCACTCAGAATAATTTTTTGCACTGGTTGGAAAATAGCATTTTATCCCTCAACAACTCAAGGCTGAAATCTATCACTGTTCTGGATGGTTTTGGTGCAAGTTAGTGTCTCAACTTTGAAGGATCACTTATTTGCCTCACTGGTGACAATAACCTCAATCATGTCCTGGAGAAATGCTATAATTATAGATCTACAATTCTTGGGGACAATTACTGCCTATTCTCTACTGTGCACATTTTGGCCTGTATTTTCTGAGCATAAACATCCATGTCAAAATCATTCACCTTTAGCAACCTTATTCTCAACTTGGTATAGAAACCAAAGAACTGTTCATTAACCTTCCATATTTCTATCTAACAATAAATAAGTATGAGGATGGGATACGCTGTGTGTAGATGCACAAGTTAGGGAATGGGTTTAATAAGAAACATGAATGCATTATGTTTACAAACTATACCTTTACAAAGATGGCACCTTACTCTCCTTTCCACCAGACTTATCTATACCTACGACTCCATCAGAGCTGCTGTTGCAACTACTCTCCCTGGTTCTTGGCAGCTCTGGCTGTGTTTTCCCTTGCATAGTCCCATCTGTTCCCACCCATCGTTCTCAGAGTCCAAGGAGCCCTCTTGAACTTCACCCTAACACTTCATTTTAGCTCTGACTCCCAAATGGTTGTCTTTAGAGAAGACTAGCT
The DNA here is from genome assembly GCF_054644295.1 of Miniopterus natalensis. Lineage (NCBI taxonomy): Eukaryota > Metazoa > Chordata > Mammalia > Chiroptera > Miniopteridae > Miniopterus > Miniopterus natalensis. Next base: position 31,681,536 of record NC_142085.1, on the reverse strand, counting down.
TTAATCTGAAGATCAAGATACTAAAATAAAAGATGTTTGTTAACAAGGAAAACATCCTTCTAACCACCATTTGTTTCTCTCACAAGAATTACATTTCTCACCTCTCTCCGAAGAATGCAGTGGACCATGACGATCACAAAGCCTTGCAATGAATCAAACACGGCAAAAAGTATCTGAAACAATATGGAACGTTTGTCCGTCATGGCCAGAACCGCAGACATCCACGTCAGAGCCAGAAGGGGCAACACCACACAGGAGCTCCAAAGAGACGCCCTGTTGAGACAGACAAAGCCACATCACACGGCTGCATGCCACGTCCCAGGCAACAGCCACACCCCCGCTCAACAAAGCATTCTTTTATGTGGCACCGAGACCATTAACTTGGAAACCACAAAGCAGATAAACATTTGATAGTTTATTTTTTTTATAAACAATCCCACAATAGTTATAAAGGCAGTTGCCAATTATAAATATTTAAGTATGCTCTTAGCTCTAATATTAGCAAAGATATATATTTTTTCCATCATAGCATTTTCTCACATGCACTGTAAAAGATTTGTAACAAGAAGATGTAAATGATTGGGACTAACATGGCGTTACTGGCGGTGGTGGCTGACAAAGCTGTTGTTGAAACTACTCCACACTTGGCACATTTGAGCGTCAAACCGCTATGAGGCTCACTCATCTGACTGCAAACAAACAGAACACCCACAAAAAGAACAAAATATTGAATTGTCACCAAAAAAATGTTGCTGCTGCAAGTTAGCTTTTAAATACGATTTCATGCAGAAAAGTATACTTTCAAAGATGAATGTTCTAGGTTGTTTCAAAGATGCATTTACACTACACATTATCTTTGTAACATTTACCTTTTAATAATTCGGGCCTTTGTTGCATATGAAGCACATTTCCATCATTTACACCATAAATGGCCCTTGTGTCTACAGACCAAAGTTGCCCAATACACTGAGTTAAACATAAGCATGTGTTTGTGTAGACATACAGTGATAACCCTTTATTCAGACCCCTGATGAACAAAGACTCCCAGCTTCAAAGATTGTCATTTGCAAAAGGGCACATAATATCAATTAAAACCTTTTGAAATGTAAAGGAGTATCTCAGTAGTCCAATATAGGAAGATATCTATTTTAGGTCTTTAGTCATTTGTGAAAGATATAGCCTTTGTCTCAAAATATTTATATTTTGAAATTTCTTAGAGCATCAATGTATAGTCTATATTTTAGGATGATCTGAATATAGGGACTGATGAAACTTGATGAAATATTACTCGATAATATTCTGCTCTAATAACACATTTAACATAATCATTAAGTTCAAAATATTCTTTCTAAACATTTTGTCATAGATACCACCTAATAGCATTTATATAGTTTCTTCTAGTCTAGAGAATTTCACAGGAAAATTTGGATTCAGATAATTTAAGTTCATTAGAGGCAAAGTCTCACTACATAGAAAAACTTTATACATATTTTGCTTTAGGAAAGAGTCCTTGAAAAATGACTAGTTTCTTAGAACACAATTCTCTCACGAAATAACAAAAAGAAATTACTTGATTCAAAATTCAAAACACCTTGAAATAATTTTCTGTGGTGTACATCTCTCGTCCATTCCCATGTGGTGTTTATGTCTAAAATATAAGTTTGCTCAGTAGGTTTTTTTCCTTAACGTTATAGTGGACTTACTATGTGTATGATAGAAGTGGCAGAACAGAAAAATCATAAGAGGCTCATAATTCAGAATGGTATCTTTTAAAGAAGTTCAGTCATTTGTGAGTAGTGCTTGGATGGGGTAATAAATCTGAAAGCTATTAAGTAAGTAGATTGATCTGTAGACCTCATGAGAAAAATCAAAGCTTTCAAAGTTAGATGTTGGGGTGGAGAATATAATACTAAATCATTCTTTTTACTGATTCAACCGAGGACATACGTACTAGCCATATCTGTCTAAAGTTTTCAAAATATTAGGTAACCAATAGTGTGGTTCATGAATGTCTCAATGGGGATGCCAATGTGTTTGAAATTACTCCCAAGTGAGTACCTAGACCAGTATTCTCCACAGTGGCTGAACATCATATGTATATACCCAACTCCAAAACTCTAATTTAATGGGACCCAGGCATAAGTATTTTTTAAATTAAAAACATTTTTTTTCTTAATTCTCACCCAAGGATGCTTATTGATTTTATAGAGGAAGGGAGAGAGGGTGAGAAAAACATCAATCAGTTGCCTCCAATGCATGCCCTGAGTGGGAATTAAACACGAAACTTTTGGTGTATGGGACAATGCTCCAACCAACTGAGCCACCCGACCAGGGTGGCATCAATATTTTTTAAAGTTCTATAGATTATTCTGATGAATAAACACCAGTGCCCTAACTATTCATTTGAGGGTCTTCCATCTTGTTACGTCTCACTAGATTAATATTAAAAGGTACGCCTTAGTCATTTATTGTTTGCTTTATCACAGAAGATAGGCTATCTGGTGTTTGTGCTTCAAACACAGATGTGGCTCTCTTAACTTGAAGGACACCATGCCTCTAGGCTCTAAAATAAGATTGAAAAAACCAAGATCACTAAAAATAAGTTTAGCACACAATATAAGTATTTTAGCGCTGAAAAGAAAAAGTAATTTGAATAAGAATGGGCTTTTCTAAAAATGTATTTTAAGGCAGTATTTGAAATGCTCATTTCTCTTTATTTCAGGTTTATTTGGTGAAAAGGCCTCCACATACTTCTCCTTAGTCAGAGCTAACTGTTGAAAACTATGCTTCACATTAACTGGTTGGACACCTTTGGAACACTTATTAGATGTGAATGGAGCAGAGGAGAGAGAGAGTGCTAATAATTTTTCCTAGTTTGCATGGCCACTGTGGAAATTAATGTATTATGAAGCATAGTCAAGGTGCTAAATTGAGTTGCTTCAAAGAAAAATAAAATCTTGTTTCTTTGTTATAAGGGAAATAATGCATTTTAAAAACAAAAAGTGCTAACAGTTAAAAGAAAAATTGAATTTCCCATAAGTTCAGATGGAACTAGAATCCACTCAAGCACCAGAGTCTGAATACGGGTAATTACTCTCTCCAGGTTGTTCTGGCTAGTCCTGAGAGGTCTTGAAGTCTACAAGTTCTAGTTTCCTATCCAATTTTCTTTTTTTCCTTAGAAAAATTTTTTTTGTCTGATTAGATTATTAATACTATAAAAATTTCCTTGGAAAGAAAATATGCTTCCTCCTTTTGGGAAAAAAACTCATGAGATTTGTACAAGGTCCCAGTACAGTAGTCCTCTTAATTTCAGGTAGATAAGGTAAAGCAGTTTAAAATGCGTAGTAGATAAGAAAGCTGCATTGTAGCAAAAGAGAAAACGAAATATTCTGTTTGAGGGGTTCTAAAAAGACACATGCCATTTTATCTTGTTTTCATTTTTTCCAATTATTATTTTATATAAGATGTGTTGATATTTGTAATAAATCCCCATTGGTAAATATACTTTATGTATCAGAAAAATTTAATATAGTTTGGGTATTATAAACCTTGTCAAGCTATTGTATTATTTATTAAATAGTCATTCACTCATTTGTTTTAAATATTTACTGAACATAAACCATATTCTTGGAAGTTTCTCATAATTGATCATAAAAAGAAAAAAGGGGAAAAGAAATAGAAAAATGGGAGGAGGAATGTATTGGTACCATATTTGATTCTTAAAAATAATGTTACAAAAGAAACAATATATACATATGTTCAAACTACCAGAAATGGTCAATATTTACAATTAGGAAGATCAACTGTTAAGTTAATCAATTTGCTTTCTGCTCAATGTTTCCTTAGTTAATTTTGATTATTTGTTCTTCACTGAAGTTTTTATTACTGCCCTCAGTGCTTTCGATGTGAAGTCAAATTAGCTTCAACTACCCCTATTTTCTAAAAAACTTCTTTCCATCACCCTTTGGAACAGAGAGCAAGTTTCAATCTATGTATACTTAAGCTAAAACAGTGTTTTCTATTACAGGTAATTTTTTTTAAACCTAGAGTCATTGATTTGTTAATAGTTTTTTTCTGCTTTGGACAGTAACTAGTATTCTGCTTTTAATACCATTTTTCTTCCTCCAGCAGCGGCCTTTGCACCAGAAAAGCACTGCTTGACTCAGTTCTATCAGAGAAGCAGGTGTAATTCTTATCATATTTTTAGAGGTAGAGGTTTTAAGATTAATATGTAGATTGAAAGGCTAATTTCTAAATTCTTGATGTGACAATGTTGCCTTTTCTTCCAAACCTATGTTATCTCTGACAAAGAGCAATGCGAATCAAACTGGATATTACATATAAAAGAATTAAATGAGAAAAGTACAGACTGCAAATTTAATATACTCTTAGCGTTATATCCACCCTGATGATCTCACCCCTTTTTCTGACCTCAATATCATGAACGGTGGAATAGTGAAAGCGTGATTGATAGAAGTCAGGGTCCTTTGAAAAGAGCCTGTCCAGCTTATCTTTCTCAATTTGCTCATCTAAACAATAGCTACCATTTGTTGAGAGAGTGCTTACTATTTGCTGGATACTCTGATGAATGCTTTACACACATTGTATTTCATATGCTCTAATAATATGAGGCAACAGTCATTATCCCCATTTTATCGGGGAGAAGACTCAGCTGCAGAAAGATTAAGGAACATGCCCAAAGACACACAGGTAGGAAATTACAGGGCTAGATACGGAGCATGGCTTTTTTTAAAATTTTTTTATTTCAAAGCTTTTATCCTAACTACTAACTTCCCTATCCTCCCAATTAAAAAAAATTATACAAATTTATACCAGTAGTGGCAGAACTGAGTTCCTGTACCCCATGCTCAGTATGATCGATTCATTCTTACATCATTCATCTAGACAGAAATAACTGGAGAAGCAAATGCTCCAATTCTAACGATGCGGCAGACTAACAGGAGCAATAATGTGAGAGCTTCAAGTTCAAATGGGAGAGAGCTCAGAGTCTGCACAAGTTCATCTGAAGGGAACAAAAAGCCTCTAAAAGGGAAGTTACCCTCCCCTCAGAAAGGAACCTCCAATGGTGTGTTATTACCCAACTGCGGTTCTGATGTTGGATATGAACGATACCTAATTTTTATATTGAAAACCATTGAGCCTATTCTTTTACTACGGGAAAACCCTGAATGACCTGATAAATCAGAAAAGGGAAGCTATAAGCTTTATGAAAGATACAAAGGAAAATTCAAAGGCATTCCTATTTCATTCATGCTTTTACAAATTTTCATGATGAAGTGACAATATAACCTTAAAAAGCTGCTAGCAATCTGTTTAGGAAATGTTAACTTATTAGATATGGCGATATTATAAAAACAGTAAAATGATTTTCTAAATGGTTAAAATGTGCAAGTGAAAATTATGAATAATTCTTTCTAGGAAGTTATAGTCAAAATGTCATATATGTCATATAAAATGAGAATATATGACAAGAATAGTGTTTCATAAATGATTTTTTCAAAAATTTTTTCTGATATGTACAAATAATCAAAGAAAATATTTTTGCCCTACTAAGGTTTGCTTGTCCCAATTCAGTTGTCTCATCCTGACATTATGTTCAATCTACCCTCCTGTCCTTTGTGAATAAAACTAGGTGGCTTTGAAAAACCTCACCTAGGGACAAATATTTTAAGTCTAGCCTTCACATTTAATTTTCTTATCTTACAAACAGGCTATATACACAAACTCAGATTTTGGCTACATTACTTAAGAACAGCACATTGGAAACCTGAATGGCAGAATCTACTGGACACATTTGTTCATCAAGAACAAAATTCAAGACACAGTCAAATGCACTCATGATGCTCTGGAATCGGGGTGTGGGATTCACTGGTAAAGAACCTTCAAAACCCACCAATGGCAGCTTACCCGGCTCTGTGTTTGAGCTTTTTATCTAGGATCCCATCTCTGGAAACAAGTTTATTAAATACCAAAATGCCAATCACCATGTTGACCTGTCAAACAGAAACAAAGGTTGACCTTTCAATGATACTGAAGGGAATCGGGGCCCTGTTTCTCCTGAAAACACTCTTTTATTAATTTACAACCACCTCAGAATTAAAGACTCACACTCGGAAGCCCTTCTCAAATATTTATAAGTGCATAAAGGGATATGGAACAATGCAACAGTGGTGTGTTACTTTCAAGTTTTAAAGTATATTAGGTACATTTGTTTTCCATGTTTTGCAGTTAACACTGAGAAAACGAACATTCGATTGCCTAACTTTTAAATGGTGCCATGCTATGCCAATCTGGCATTCTTCTGAGTCACCCCGAAGAAAATCAATTGGCTAAATGAGTTTTACCCTATGCCTGAGAGTCAAAAGATTTTGAGTCTCACAGTGTGAGGCTAGAGTGAGCCCTGACTGCCACTTTGCTAAGGACTTGCCATTGCCCCCAGCAGGGAGAACAGAACTCCTACTAAATTCCTACTTCTGGGGGCTGGGCAGCATTTTGACGCACCATGCTTTTCCAGACAAAGGGGAAAGCCTGTTCAACTCACCACGATCCTTTAAAAGGTGGACACTAATACCACTTATGGTAGTGTGCACTACTGAACACTTCTCAGCATTTTCTAAAACACTCTCACTTAAAAGGATTTAAATACAGGTGAAATGAAATCACACATATTTCTCTCTCTCAAGCAACATTATAAAGAGCTGCGGAGACAGCTGTGGTCTCCTTGTAGCAGCTCGTTCCGACCAGCATCCAAGGCTCTAACCTACTCACACTTCCTGATAAAGGGATCCAGTCCAACGCTAATCAAGGAAAAATATTTCTTCTCTTTGCCTTCCTACCCCTCACCCTCCACGATCAGCACAATCTTGGTGCTCTCCCAATGCAAACAGGCGAAGACTACATTGAAACTAGTTTTTCACAAACAAGATGACTGGTTAAGAAAAAAAACCCCAAAATTCCACTTCCTTCAATACACCTCGGCCAGATGAAATAGAAAGTTGAAATCTGTTTATTGCTAGTGTAGGGAAGATCCAAAGCACCTGTTAGGTAGGGACTTAGGAGGTGTCACTCTTCATAGCTTCCTGACAAGATACCATTTAACCAAGAGCCTGACCTACTTCTCATTATTTGAACTAAGAGAAGAGTGTATTTCATGGATCCTATTAATCTCCAACTTAATGAGGAGATTCATCACCACTCCAAAAACCATACTCTGGTCTTCCAATTATACACATACTCTTTGTGTCTTCATTTTAGGGTTATATGTATATTAACCTAGTAACTTAGGGAAATAGGTGATTAAATAAAAATTCAATGCAGCAGACAAAAATGTGTCTAATAGTTTCAGTTTCCTTATGCGCACTCTAACACTCATGCCTTGATTTTATTTCACTTGTGAAACATTAATAGTTTCTGCTGTTATAATTTAGAGGAGAGCAAACTTTAAAGAAAAAGTCACGAAAGATGTTGCTAGCTTCCAATTTATTGAATGAGTTGTTCAAGAAACCAAAGGGCACTTTTCCAATTAGAAATCTAATTGCATAGTGATATGGATCTTTGTATTTAATTCAGACCCTTACATTTAATTCACTCCCTTACATTTTTCCAAAGATCTACTGGACAAGAAAGATTTGTAATCAATAAGTTCAGAGAAAGAAAAATTGGTAGGAGATTTGCATGTTCCTATAAGTAAACACATATAGGAATTATTTTGTAATTCCAAAAAGAAAAATTTTAAGTCCTTATGCACAACACATGGCAGGGGTTCTTAACACGGGGTGATTTTTTTACCCCCAGGAAACATTGGGAAATGCCTGGGTATATTTCTGATTGTTACAACTGGAGGGTCCTACTGGTATCTAGTAGGTAGAAGCCAGGGATGCTGCTGAACATCCTAAAATACACAGGACAGCCCCCACAACAAAGAAATAGCCCATCCAAAATGTCTGCAGACTGAGGTTGGGAAACTTTGACACAGGGATATATGTTTTCTCATTGATACTTGGTAGCAACAGTAGTTATTAAGATTAAGAGATCTTAATAGCTATGTAGATCAAACAGAATAGTATAAAGGTGAAATGATCATAGATGATGAAATTCTACACATTAAAGAAGAATTTATTAAAAACTCACTTAAACTTATTCACAAATGTAAAATGACTGTAAGAGAAATCCCACATTCCTACAGTTTATATTCTTCAGTCTCCAAAATAAGAATATTTTGGACTAATAAAGAACTGAATATTTCTATAATACACTGAACTTTAAATTTTCTACACAACAAATACAAAACTATGACTCTCATTGAAACAAAGTAGTTTTTTATTGCTAAGAAAACAAAGTAAGTTGGTTTAGGCATTTACCAGGACAACGGCGGCTGCAGGTCCAACGAAAGCGTACAGCAGTCCTCCTTCAAGAGAGAGCCAGCAGCTGAAAATAACATCAGATAAAAACTAACAAAAATCAGTGATAAGTGTTAAACCAGGAAGTGTCACACGAATAACTTGAATTACACACTCAGCCTTGGAATTCTGTCAAGTTTCAAAGCTTTCTAATATGAAAAAATGCATAGAAGATGTGGAAGAAGCTAAAATTAGAACAACTCATGAGTGAGAAATACTACATCCCTCTCATGGAAAATAAACTTTTATTATAAAGCCTGACTTTGAGGCAGGTAAAACATTTTGGACAAATTACTCTTGCAGTGAGATTTTTATATTGACTTTTAGCACAAAGGTGACTATTAAGTTTTGTAAAATGCTGCTTTTTATCCATTATAGAATCTTTCAAATATACTTTTCAGCAAGAACAGTGTTTTTAGTCTTAGACATGCCATTTACCCTCTCTTCCTTGAGGCCAAAGAGATACTGGAGAAACAGATTTAAAAGCCATCATTGCCGCGAATGGATAATCTACAGTTCGTATCTTTTTCTCTCCTAGTTTTCCTTTTTCCCCAAACTACTAAGAAAACTCACTAAAGATAAACTCTGGTTACTAAATTCACCAAGAGATGTGGGTTTGCCCTGGTAGGGACGTGGTAACCCATTTATGTAAGAACATTCATTCTCTCACAGCACCAGGACACGAGGAGGGCATGGGCTCCGCACTGGGGGCTTTGCAAGGACTCATGAAGAAATGGGAAATTGAAAGGAGGATTCTGAACAGTGCTGCAGCATTTAAACCACCTTACATCATTCCTCACTAATGCTGTTTCTACCACTGCTGCTGACTCAATGACAAAATGCAAGCCATCAGCAGTGCCCACCAAGACTAATGAAGCACACTGATGATTTACTTAACTATGAAGGTGAATTACCCCTGTGGATGGACTTACTAGTGATCAGTGCCATATCCTTTCGTCCTGGTGAAGCCTACTGATGTGGCCACTACTAATGCTGGTAAACCTGTAAGAAAAACATCACATCGTCACACTTCGCACTCAGCTATAACCACTGTGCACCCTGGCTCAAGAAAAGGTAGGACAAACTCGAAATGCTTAAATCAGAGGAATACCTTTGGATGAATCACTTCATGAAGTATGTTTCCATCACAAAATTTCTTTCAAGTGCAAAAATATGAGAGCGATAGCTGGGTTTTTAACTCAGTGCACTTCTCTGATGTTGCTAGGTTACCACTGCATTTGACATGGGTTTAAAGGAAACTAATAACAGAGATTTACTGTATCTTTTAAGTTATTTTTTTCCCTAGGGGTTTACACTGTTATAAAGGAAATTTATAGTTATAAAATCAGAGACACACAAAAAGATGTCCTGGTGTGGTGGAATATCACAGAAGTGGGCCATTCAGTTGGCACATACTGATCCACATCCAAAGTGAATCTTATCGCTTAATTCCTTATGGTTTACTTACAACAACAACAATGTAGGAACAGGGTTAAGGGCCCTAAAGAATTAATTTTGGTGCTTTCTGATTATTCTCCTTTAATAATCCTGAATGAAGGTCAGAAAATATGTGCCAGTGTCTCCTCGCGGTCCTCTAGATAGGCATCACTCCATGCCCTGCTCGGCCCTCTTGGAATTCACCTGCCTGCATACCTGAAGAATTAATAGTCTTCATTCTAGACAATTTAGATTTTTAAAGATTTTCTAAATTTACTCTGTTGCACTTTGCCACAGTAAAACTCATATGCCACTATTCTGTCCATTCACAGATTCCTGCTAGTCCAGCACCATCGACGTAGCATTTTTGCTACCCAGAGTCATTTAATATTAGCTGTAAACTTGGAGACCAGCTGAAACCTCTCCTCAAGATCTCTGGTAATGATATGAAGCAAGGTGGCTGCCAATCCTAAAAATTGCCACTCTTTACACTTCAAGGAGTATCTTCTCTACCTGCAACCTACATGTCTTACTTAGGTCTATTGGTACTAACTGATGACAAAATGCAATACCAGTCCAACTTTAGAAGGTCTTTGACATGAAATCTGGACAAAAAATTTATGAAAGTGTAAGTAGAATACATTCTCTAATTTCTTAATGGCTTTCTCATTTATTTTATTAGGGCAAAGAGCCGAATACATTTGTCAAAACTGACAGACCCTTGCTGAAACCTGATGGGTAATCTTTAAGTGTTCTTGATCCTATTTTTTCCAGCATGAATTATTCTGGTATTCTAATAAATCCACTTATTTGTAGTTTTTCAGGCTCCTTCAAGCATCCTGTTCTCCACTCGTCTGGTACATTAGGTATTTGTTGTATATTTGGTCCAAAATTTCCCATTGTTTTTCATGTAAGCCTTTTGAAACTCAAAGGCAAACATGCCAAAATCCTGTGGTTTTTCTAAAACTAGTTTCTTAGATTAAACTAATTAATTAATTCTAATTAAATATTAGAATTGGCCCTATGAAATGCATAGACTTTCAAGATGTCTATTTCATAAGGCAATTTAAGAGAAAATTCTCCTATTGAAGATAGGCAAAGAATTAATTTTCAGTCTGTCAATAATTGTTTTTCCTTTGAGGACCCAACTGACTATCCACGAGGTTTCATTTAATCTCTAAGTGAGTTTTTCCCTGTGACATGAAGAACTATAGTCTTTAATTGTTCTGAGCACTCTTGGAATGAATTCCTCAAAGTTTTCTTGTGGGAGGTACCTGACTAGTGTACATGACCTTGAGCCCTGAACATATGAAAAGACTTTGCATTTTCAGAACATATTAGCACAGAACATTTTGCTTTTCTGCCTGTAGATACCTTAGGTCTCACCTTACACCACTCACTGTTGATTGCTAACTGGTTGCCTATGTGGTCATCCAATATTTACTCCTTGTTAAAGTTCCAAATGCCTAAAGAATGTTAAAAAATGACCAGCTTCATCTATTTCCACTTCCATATATCAAATTAAACACAAATTAAAGTAGCCTTAGGATAATCATATAATAAAGCAGTAGAGTATAAGTATTCAAGTCATCTTCACAAGAGCACAAAAGGGTTTATTAACATGCTTACCCCATCCAAGGCACAAAAAGCGTTTCCTTATAAGCCGTGTCCTGATTTTTCCAGTGACAGCCATATATGACTGCCACGCCTCAGTCAAAACCCAACAGAATGAAGCCAAGAAGAAAAAGTGCAAAAATGCAGTGGTGGTTGTACAGATGCTCTGTGGGAACAAAAAAGAACTCACACTGATTATGGGGGGGAGTCATGTGTCCTTCAGAGGCTTGTTAATCATTCCAAGGCATTTCTTTTATTTCAAATATCTACCTCCCCTCTGTGACAGAGTAATTATTTGCAGAAATTAGAAACCCTGTAGTCTTTATGCTCTATACAATATCTATGATTAAAAAAAAAATGTCCTAATTCCATTCGTGTGTTCAATTTTTTATGAGAAAAAGCTTAAATGTACATTTAAACTAAAGGGAAATTAAAATTACTGCTTTACTTGAATGTTTTCTTGAAATATAATTATGGGAATGGTCCTTTCTTTGGTTTAATTTAAGTTACAGACATCTTGTTTAATTCTTTTGGCTACATTCTTTATCCTTTCTAACCGATAATTCTTTGTTGTTTTATCTGTGTCGATGTTAAGATTACATAGCAACAGTCTTGAAAAGGAAAAATGACTTTGCTTTTATACAAGTGTGATATTCAAGAACCAAGCATAAAATGGTTTGGCTAATAGCCTAGTACAAAAATAACATGTATTTTAAAGCACTTAAAACATTACTCTATGTTCTTTCATTTACATGACAATGTGTGTCCTAATTGAATCATTTCGAAAAGCTAATCAAGTCACTGGCAGTACACAGCCATGATTTTACAGATATTTTTCTTTATGTAACTTAATCACTCTGAATGCATAAACCGTTAGTTACTAGGATCAGCAACTTCATTTTTGGTAAAGTTGGCTACTGATTTCACTATTGGTATAATTTCTTTGTGTAACTCTTGTTGAAAAGCCAGTCCTTTACAAACCAGAACCAGTAACCAAACTAATTTCTCCCTTTGTCAGCCTCAGCCTTGCTTTTTCCAAAAACTGAAAAGAGCCAAATATAGTAGAACAAGAAAAAAAATCATAAAAACTCATAATAAATAAAAATACAGCCTTCATCCTTCCCACCTCTACTCCAACCCACTGCTAAAGCAGGTATCTTTTTAAAATTTAGGCCCGAGTTATTCATATTATTTGTTTATTCACCAGATGTTAATTTAGCTTTCCAGTTCTTTTAATCTTATAAAAAGAAATTTACCATGTTTATCTCACCAGATTGTTTTAATGATGAGGGATAATGTATAGAAGCCAAGAGGCCCTGTGCTAAGCATTTAGCAAGTGCTCAACTGATCATGATTATAATTATCATCATTTTAAACAGTACTAACAAATGGGTTACCATTTTTTCAGTATGTGGTTTCTTATTTCGTGTAGTACGTAAATCTATTTAGTACTTGTGTTTACTCTTACAAAGATAACTTTCAGTATGATAACGTCATGGATTCCTAGCACCCTCTTCCTCACACCTTTGCTCTTGTTTCAGGCATAATATAGTAGCTTTAACCACCTGAGATTCCTGCTATACATGAGACATTGATACTTTCCAAGTTAAGATTTAAGTGTCTTCAGGTTGAATACTTTGCTTATTCTTGATCCCAATTTTAATTTCAAAGAACTCTTCCATTCAATACCTGAAGGGTAGCTCCACTTTCTAATTCACATATCATTTCCTTCTACCAGTTTATCTCAACTGTGTGGGCTAGCAAAGCTATTTCTTCACTATTTTTAAACTATCAATATAGGGTTATACAAAACAGTATAAAAATGTTGAAATGTTAAATCCTAAAGTGCTGGATGCACTGAAATTTTATAAGAAATAAAATGCTCAAAGTCTCAATACAGAGAATTTTAATTTGCTCTATGTTATGTTTGCTACTTTGGGAATTCCTGATATTTTAATTCTAATACAAATTGAAATACATGTTAATTGTCAGCTTCTGACATTTATTTCAATAATTCATGTCTCTTTGTACAACAACATTGCCACAACATGTGTGGGAAAATATATAGTAACTAGATAAGGCCCATTCTACTATGGTCAGATGAATATTTATATATGTCTTGAAAGTGCTCCAAGTATGGAGGTAGGCTATCTCAACCTAAGGGATGCATGTATGTAGACTATAAATGTCTAAAATCACAAAACTAATCTTACAGGAAGAGTGTAGCAAAATCTAGGATCCTAAGAAAGAAAGAGAGCTATATTTTGCCCCATCATTATGTGAAGAATCAGTATAAAATCAGATACTTCACATAAAGAAATGCACACTGATTTGTCAACTGATATGTTATATTTGCCAAGCTAGGTTTTTAAAAATACAACTTTTATAAAAAGCAATTTTCAAATGAACTCTGCTATTTTACACATTTGACACATCAGTTTCCACAAGGGTAGTCATTCCAATGTTTGAGGCTCAGCATTCTCTAATCTCTTCTCCCACATCAGCAACCCCCAAAACCAACCATCCCTTAGATCTTAATACCGGGACTTTTCCCACTTACAAATCTCAAACTCCAATTCTCCTTTCCTATAAACAGGTTTCATATCTTGTCACCTGTCCAATTCTTGCTACCACTGGCCCTACTGTCATGACCTACAGTCTTAACAGCTTCTCAGCCTCCATGTGTCTGTTCTTGACTCCTACCACAGCCAGGTCTTCACAGCTTGCCACACCAGACATGAGACTCATGAGCACCTCTTCTGCTCCACCCGCCTTGCCAAATCCCAATCTAGTCCTGCTTTACAGTTGATGAGTGTGGTTAACAAATACTGCAAAACTTGAAAAGGTATTTAAATTGGAAAACTGAGCACTGATACAGCTATCACCCTCATGTATACCCTTCACCCCAAATCCTTAGAAACAATCAAAAAGATTTCATAAAATAACTAAAAAGAAAAGAAGTATAAACTGTGGTAGACTAGACACTGAGAAATGTCTGAAAAACAGAAAGCAGATGAGCCCCACTGGAGGATACCACAGCTCAGAGCTAGATATTGGGAGCACAGATTAAGACATGGAAAGTAGTAGATTTAAGATACATAGATGACACAGAAGTCCTAAAATTGGTTTAAAAGTATTTCCAGAAGGGTAACATAGAGGAAACTGGGGCAGCATTTTAAAGAAGTATTATGGGAAATTTTCTTAGAACTTTAAAGATTCCCTCGGCTACAGGATAAAGATGAAATGCACATATACAAACACCCCCCTAGATATACTGCGATAAAATTGGTGAACATCGAGAATAAAGAGAAAATCTTAAAAGCTGTCTGAGTCAATAGAAAGATTACTTACAAAGAAATAAGACATCAGACTCCATGTGAGCAGCCCAGGATACAAGACAGTAGAATAATATCTTCAACATTCTAAGGAAAAAATAACTTTGAAGATAGGATTCCACACCCAGCCAAACTATTATTCAGGTGAGAGGCAGAAATAAAGACATTTTAGAATCCAAAGGAACTTTGAAGTTCACTACTCACTACCTCAAGATTCTGAAAGAACTGCTAGGCAATATAAACCAATAATAATCAGAGGAAGTCAGGAGGAGGGAATATGAGATAAAAGTATGATAGCAAAGAAAGTAATAAAATACATTAAATATAAATAAATATTTAAGTAGATACACATATTTACAGTTTAAAAAATATAACCAAATAGACATAAATACCAAAGTAATATTAATGAGGGTTAGAAGGTGAGAGAGGTGAGAGTTACAAGGGAGCAGGGGAAAAGGAATGTATGCTGAGCCTCTTTTTATGTTCTCAAGAATATTAGAAATACTGATTAACTCCAGATGTTAGAAAACAATGTTGGAGCGTTTATGTTGACAATGTTAAGGTAACCGCAGAAGGTAGAAACAAATAGCCCGGCCGGGCGTGGCTCAGCGGTTGAGCGTCGACCTGGGATCCAGGCGATCGGGGTTCGATTCCCGGTCAGGGCACATGCCCGGGTTGCGGGCTTGATCAATGACTCTCTCATCATTGATGTTTCTCTCTCTCTCTCTCCTTTCCTCTCTCTGAAGTCAATAAAGATATATTTTAAAAAAAGAAAAAAAAAAAAAGAAAAAGGAGGTAGAAACAAATAATATATTTGTAAAATAGTAGAGGAAAAACAGAACTAAGGAAAAAATTATCCATCTAGTTAAAGGTGGGCAGGGACAACAAACTAGTAAATATGATAAACAGAAAAACCAAACAAGACAGTAAGTAATTACACACATACGAGAAATCACAATAAATGGGAATGCTTTAAATTCACAAGTTCGAAGTTTTATCCGACTTTTATATTGGATAAAAAATCAGAATCCAGTACTATGTTTATGAGACATATCTCAAACCTAATGACATAGGAAGATTGAGAATAAAGAGATCAAAGAAGGAAATTAAGAAAATGGTCATATGCAAAATCAGATGTCATGATGCTAACATTGGAAAAAAACATGTAAAAAGATAAAGGATTTTCCACACTGATACAAGGAGCAGGCAATAGAGAAGTTTCCAAAGTAACACATCTCTATGAAACTACTAACAGCTTTTCAAAGTATATGAAACAATTGAGAAAAATAGAAGGATAAACTGTCAATTAAGTTTAGAATAAAAAACATACGGCTCTCAGAAAGTCATACAAACAGTGGGAAAAATAACATGAAATATAATAATACAAGTGATTGACCTTTCTTTACAATATTATACATATGAAATATAGCATACATAGTTCTTTAAAATACAAATGTAATATTTATAAAAGTTAACTAATCCTAGGACAGAAAGTAAAATTAAATAACTTCATGAAAGTTTAATATATAGGACATTTTCATAAACTATAATGCAATGAAATGAGAAATCAAAATTAAAATTCTGCATCCCTTAGGGGGTGGACTTAAATAATTAATGAATTAAAGATAAATTAAAATCTAATTTATAAGTGATTAAGAGCTAGAAGAATAAGGCAATATACATATCGAAACATAAAAATTTTATGACAGTACTCAGGATAGTTATAGCCTTACATTGAAAACAATAGGAAATCAAACAGGCTAAAGAAATCAGAAGAAGATACTTAATAAAGGTAAAGTAGGAATTAACAAAATAGAAAATTCAAAAAAACAGTAAAAGTGATCTATAAAATCCAAGGCCAATAAATGCCAGGTAGGTATTGGAAATATCATGGGGAGCACTTTGTGAATTGTATGATTGCCTGACCACTGTGCTGTCCACTTGAAACTAGTACAAAATAATAATGAATATTAAAATATTGTAATTGAAACATAAAAATAAAGAGAAACAGGACTGGGGTGAAAAAATGTTTATCACCAAATGAAACAAGCCATTTTCTAAAGTGTTAAAAAAAGATCAAACCCAGAAGTACAGTAAAAGGATAATAAATCACTATCAAATAAGTGTGTCCAATAATACAAGATGATTCAACATTAAAAATGACCTCCACATATTTACTATATTAACAGATTAAAGAAATCATGTGATCACTTCAATAAATATGAAAACATTTGATAGAATTCAAAACCCAATTATTTTTAAAAGTCTTCATTGCAAATTATGAATAGAGAACAGTTTTACTTAATAAAATTTATCTCCTCAAAACCCATGATGAAAATCATATCTAATAGTGAAATATTTAAAGCATTCCCCTCAAACTTGAATTAGAGAGGCATGTCCATCATTACCTCTGCTATTCTGAATTGTATAGGAGAGCCTCACCAAACAATACAAGAAAGAAAAAAAAAAAACCAATACGGAAAAACAGATAATATTGTCATCATTGCAGATATATCCTCATTAGAAAATCCAAGAGGATCAAATTTTAAACTATTAGAAATATGAAGAATCCACAAGGTAGCTGGATATAAAATCAACATACAAAAATTATATTTCCTGTACAAAGATCAATATACAAAATTAATTTTTCCTGTACACCAAAATATCTATTGGAAAATGTAACACAAGATTTCTAGTTAATCGTAACAGATTTCTCCCTCTCCTCCCTCCCAAACCATGTTAAAATGGCCAAGTTATTCAGCCACAGGAAAAAGAGAACAAGCAGTAGATCCAGCAAACTAAAGGTGCAGACAGATTCAGAAGATGTTGAAGGAAGAGAGTGTGACTGACTGACAGTGGCAGAGCAAGTATGGGCTAAGGGCCCGTGGGGTGTGGGGTGCGGGGTGATGATGGAAATGCTGATTGTAATGGACCCACGACCCTGCAGACCTTCTGAAGGGTTGAGCACTTGGAAAGAGTAGGGGCCAGAAAGGGGACACAGATTTACATGGGGCTGGAAAAGAGAGAGGTGGTTTGAAAATTTTATGTACATGATAGTTGAAACTGTGTTCCTTCCTGAACTCAGTGCAGCCTTGCACTGTAACGGGGATGTTTCATCTCTGGAAAACAGAATGGACTGGGTTCTAAACTTAAGCACAGTCTCATGAGTGAGCTGATGTACAAGCAGATACAAGTGTATGTATTAAATCACAGGGCCCTCCCCTCGCTTCTACTCCCAGAATGTCGGCAGATCAGCGACTAAAATTCTTCCCTAGAGAGGGAAAAGTCTTCGTACTCTGGCTCATCCCTGATTAACATACTGTCAAATCTACCTTTCAATAAGTCCATCTACCCATGTAGAGCTTCAAGTCATTTTTTTTATGGCTTTGCTTTTATATACAAATACACAGCCAAGGATAATCAGATAATTGATAAGATCTTCCAACATGAAAAAAAGAAGTCAAGCAAAGAAAAAGAAAACGTGGGGAGTGGGGAGAGACAACAGAGGTCACAAAAAATAAAAACTTCAAAAAAAGACTAAGTTCTTTAGAAACTGAGAAAAGAAATTGTACCTATAGAACAAAATTAGTAGGGAAAGATTATCAGATGAAAGAAAAGGTCCTATTAATAATAACAACAAAAACTATAAAACACCTCGAATTTGAACAAAAATGAGTAAGAGCTTCGTGTAAAAAATTATAACTTTTAATTGAAGAACACAAAATAAGCTATGACTAAGTAGAAAATATATATTGTCCATGAATTGGTAGAAAATGTATTATGTACATGAATTGGGAGACTTGCCACTTACAGCATATAAATGTAAGTCTTCTCCAAATAGATAAATATATTCAATACAACTCCCATCAAATCTTAATCAGTTTTTACCTTTAGTTTGACAAGACAATTCTAAGTCATACAAAAAAACAAATACAAAGATTAGTCCAGAGAGACTAAAAAAACCCCCAAAACCCGAATAATATGTAGGCAGATGATCACCATCCCCAGTCTGCACATGACAGTTTAAAGAGATGAAGTCACCGGGCCAACATTTGTGGTTAATGACAGAGAAGCAGGGGGTGAAACCATTGCCTCTGATCCCAGAGCTTGTGCACTTTCTTAACCTCTTCACAGTGCCTTTTCACAGTATTAATATTTTGCTCATTCATAGCCTAAATCTTACAATCTTTTTTTATCCTGCTCAAGCCCCAGCTGTTCTTTACTTCTACATTACTGATGAGGTACAGACCGTCCATATTATTGGTATCTTTACATTTCCCTTGCCCTTCATATTTCCTGTTCCTTCTTTCCAAAGCAGGCCCTTCCCCTTCCAGGAGATGGTATAACAGAGCTAAGAGGCAGGTCCCTTAGCTGCTTCATTTACTGGTGGTTACTTAAAATCTCTGTGCCTCTCTTTCCTCAGTGTAAAAATGGGTATCATAATAACACCTACCTCACAGGATTGTTGCAAAGATTAAATGGCATGATGCATTTAAGAGCTTGATCCATAGTGATGACTCTTGATCCCATATTTGGATAACTCTGTACTCCCCTTGTTAGTACCTGCCTATATTCTCAAATACATAATCTCTTAGCCTATGAATCTGTCGAAATCTCTGTCTTCAACCAACCAGCCAACCATCCAACTTCCTCTGTATTGGTTTATTCTCACTGGTTCTCAATAGATGGTTCTCTCTCTTTCCAACTGCGGTCAAATTTCTTGAAAAGTTCAACTATGTACATCAACCCCTTTAATGCCTGCTCACACATATTCTCCTTGGAATCTAGCATCTCCTCAAAATTGCCCTTCCTCAGGAATTACCCATGCCTTCCTAATTTTCAAAGCTAATGAATGTGGGTTTTTAAAAAAATTTGCCATAAAATCTGGACCTCGACCTTCTCACTTACAAATTATGAGATTTCTACTGTATGATCTTCAAAGGCTTTCTTAGCTCTAAAATTCTACTATATCATGAATATTCTCTAATTAAAGATTTCATCAAGCTATTAATTTCTTGAATTAATTTTAACAATTTATGTTTTCCCAGGAAATTATCTTCATTTATATTTTCCAAAGAATACAATTGTATGTAATAATCTCATGGATTTTAAGAAATACTATATTTCATATTTCTAAGGCTGCTTATCTGTTTCCTATTTCTTATTAGATTTATCAGAGATGTCTGTTTTACTAATTTATTTCAAATATTAATGTTACTTTAATTCCAACTTGAAAAATTATTACATTAATACAGTGATAAATTTTTTAAAGTGGGAAATATAATTATTTACTATTTTCATCTGCCAGATTTCCAAAAATTCTAAGATCAAAATACTATGTTTACCTCATTTACAACATTTAAATAAATCAGAAAAATGGTGTTAGCATTTGAAAATAAGCAATCTTAGACACCTACTTTATAACTATTTCAAAAAGCAAAATAGGAAATGCTTTTTATGAGAGAGAGACACATCATACTAAAAAAATCCTCCATGGAATACAAAAGGTAGAGACACTTGCTTTTGCTACAACTATAATAACCAGAATATTGAGATAAATCACGTTAGGAGAATATTTTGAAGCTCTCCAACAGTATCAATATCTGTGTAATTTAACTGCAATACTTATGGAGAAATCAGAAATTATTTGCAGTTATTGCAACATTTCAATGATTTTAAACAAACTGAAATAATTCCTCCATAAGAAGCAATTCTTATTTGAACTATTTAGATAATTTCCTTCACTCATACCCTGATTTGTCTGTAATAAATAAATTAGAAATATGCATATCTTGCTATTCACATGGAATAAAACATGTCCAAGACACATATAATTCCAGGATTCACTTGTAACTGTTTACATATGAATGATATTCTGAGAAAAAATTCTGGTTCATTACTATAGTTATTTCCATGATGGTCCTTTAAAGGCTACCCTATAACTGTCTGTTTACATTATTCAGAAAACACTAGTTCTCACAAAATATGAATTATTGTGAGAGTGAAATAAGATAATGGATAAAGGGGCTTTGCAAAAAGGTAATCTATAACCACAAATAATAGGTGCTCAAAAATAATAGCTGTTAATAATATCATAGTTAAAAGCTTAATCAAATATATGAAATGATTTTTATTTGGCAAAACAAACATTTGAAGATATTTGACTGCATTTTAAAAGGTGAGAAAACTAACTTATCAAGCATCTATTCTGCCTTAAGCATCAATTTTGCAGCAAAGCTGAAAGGTAAATATTTTATGACTAAGAAAATAAAGCTCAGACAGGTTAAAAAATCTATGTGAAGTTACACTGCTAGCAAATGAAAGAGCTTGTGCTCTTTTCACTACATTATGTTGCCTTGTGTTGTGAAGTATCTTGATTTTGCCAATATTAATTTTTATATGGTTTAACTACATTCTTTAAGCTACCTCAAATACTTTTTGAAATAAAAGTGTGTAGCTAGTAAATAGACGTTATGATAAACAAACAAATGATATTACAAGATGGATCCTTATTATCCAAATCACCATTAACTAAAAAAAAAAAAATTGCAACATTTAAAAAAGTAGAGTTTTGGTATGTAGACTCCATCAATGCATGTGCAAACATACTTTGAGGTTATTAACACCTCCATCCAAATGAGAGAAATCTTTAAAACCAGTGGGCATTGTGACCATAAGCTTCACCACTTCATAAAATAAAATTATGTGTTCCGTGATATTAAGGATTCAATCAGAAGCTTTTTGTTAATGCCACTTTATTCAACCTCCCTTATTCCACAGCTGCTGTGAAATGCTTCATCAACAGCTATGTCATTTGTAGACAACTGACAAATGCCTCATCCACCCAAATATTTAGCTTGTATGTATTGGAAAATATCAATGGAAGGTATCTGATGGGCTTTAGTTCTTTCTTAAAAACTCTCTTGGCTTACTATTAAACAGAAGTTGCAATTCTTGCTTTAAAGCTATGGCACAAAGCTATGATGAGAAACTATAATCTCTATAATCCAATATTTGTGAAAAAATTTGACTGTTATTTTCTGCATAATCAAAATCTCTGTCATAAGAATTACCCATATAAAGAAAATAAATTGCTAATATAATGTCATTTATGATACAAAATAGTTAATGAATGATCAATTCAAGCAGTTTATAAATATAAGTGCCTCAGACAGCACTAACTCTTATTGGCTAGATTTTTATAATTTCATATTCAAATAAAGTGGCATTATTAAACAAGAAAAATGCTAGAGAGATGTCAATAGAGATAAAAATCTGTTCCACAGTGAACACATTGTTAATCAATTCATAGAGGTATCTTCGAGCTTATAACAAATTTTGAAGTCTTTTAAATTATTAGTAAAGCTTTCATGTCAAAAATGTGTGTCTTGCAAAAAAGATGTTCATAATTTGAAAACCTTGGAAAATCTGATTCTTGGAAATGTATCCTTTGGGAATCCAAACATTTGTACACTGTGCACAGCAGATGCTTCATTATACACGGTTATCTCCAGGCTTAGGAGATAACAACTTTATTCAAAATGAATCCCACTTAAAGTCATCTGCTAAATAAGGCCAAGAATTCAATGAAAGCTTTACTAATAATTTAAAGACTTCAAAATGTGTTATAAGCTTGAAGATATCTCTACCAATTGATTAGCACTGTGTTCTATATCTGTAGAGGGAATCATTTGTCAGTGGGTTTATATCCTCTGGTGTAAGCAAACACCATAAAGGGTCACTCAAAACCAGGGATAACAGTAACTCATACATAAAGCTGCCTTCAACTTATAACAAGCAGAGCAACCAAAACTCTGTCACCCTGTTGCTGGGGTGCCTAGGCTTTGAAAGTATTTCTTTGATGACTTGGAAGGCAGAGGAAGATATTGCCTTTCTATCAAGATGACATTTTTGTATTCTGTTTATCAAGTTTAATCAATAGTCTACTTGGTGTCACAAGACTATTTCAACGTGGAATGAAAACAATTTTGGATTCAGAGGAGGCAAAGTATGGAATGGTCCTAGGTTTTAGAAGCAGGCTAGTATTTCCCAACCTTGGCTGCAAAGCGGAGTCACCTGCAGAGCTCTAAAAAATAGGTCTATTAGTGTTACTCCCTAAGAGTCTGATGTAATTGGTCAAGGTGCAGACTGACTATTACAATTGTTAAGGCTCCTCTGGTGATTCTAATGTGCTTCCAGGGTTCACAATTGGCAACTTAGACAGTCATGGATGGCTTCTTGGAAATTTAAGCTACCAAATGCATGACGTTGCACAGATTATTCCACTTCTTACAGCTTTAATCTCTCACCTGTCAGATGGGAGTGAAAATATTACTATATACGGTCACCTAACAATTACATACACTAAATGTAAAGTGCATAGTTCTCAGTGGGTTCTACAAAGTATTAACAATAATGACAATTTATGCAAAATCTCAACCTATTACAGTAACTTATCTAGATTTAGCCAGTTCCTAAAGTTCTAGGAGTAACGAAAATGGAGCTCTCTGCTACACATTCATATTTTAATTTTGATGCCATCAGAATGATAGTCTTCTTTATAAAGCCTGCTCTGAAAACAGAATTAAGTCACTAACAATTAAAGGTGTAAAAAATGAAAAGGCAAAAACAAGAATGCCATCCTTAGTGGTGTGCAGGTGGGAGGCAGACTATCGTTTGACTGGGTCCTCTGGATTTCTCCAGCAACCTGAGGGAAAATCCTGCTGTTGAACCACCACCACAGGTGAATTGTGCTAAAGGCCCTCAGTGGGTCAGTTACGAAACTCTGGGCATGATGTTTTGTGGAGATCTCAAAGAACTTCTACTCCAAAGTACCAATTTAACCCTGAGATAGAAGGCTCCCAATTGTGCCTACCTTTCAAACCCCTGTCTACTTATACCTGAGCCACCCAACCCGATATTTCAAGCCCAACATGTCTAAAAATGAATTCTTCACACTTCCCCTGAGGCAGCTCCTCCTTTTGTGAAAGAACATCATCATTCTCAACCAAGAACCTAGATGTCATCCTTGCCATTCCTCCTCATGTAATCAATTACCAATTCCTACTCAATTATATTTAATA
Source organism: Miniopterus natalensis (assembly GCF_054644295.1). Taxonomy (NCBI): domain Eukaryota; kingdom Metazoa; phylum Chordata; class Mammalia; order Chiroptera; family Miniopteridae; genus Miniopterus; species Miniopterus natalensis. Next base: position 31,657,647 of record NC_142085.1, on the reverse strand, counting down.
ATAATATATCTCTTACCTCTCTATTTGCATGACCCTAGATGAGGCCAACTCTACTGAACCAGTAGTGAGAGAGTGACATTTCTGTGGAGAGACCACCCTGCTGTCAGCTCTACTTCCCTTGGCAAGAATGAAATAGCAGCTCCAGAGCTGGGTATGGCAAGATCCCCCTGCTCCCTCCCTGAACAAGTTAATAATCGAAAGGTCTTAGAATACATCTGGCATATACAAAGTGATAAATATATATGCATTGTAGTTACCAGTACTTCTATAATTATTAGAAAGGAATGTGGATATGAGATATATTTTTACAATGAGAGGTACTAAAAAATATGTTTAAATGTTAAGTATAGAAACAAAGAAAAACTGAGTCAGGAGTAAGAGGACTAATTGAATCAACCTCTGGCGGAGTGTGAGAGAAGTGAAATCTAAAACACATGAGAAGAACTGGCCTCTCTTGATTTAAAACAGGTAGGAAGAAAGATTGGGTGTAAATGTGGAAAAGTTAGCATACTTTCTGGTGGGAAGGTAAGATAATCCTGTCTGTGACAGTTACCAAATTCTTTTGGGAGTAGGAGTTGAGTCTGTTGCTAAAGCTAAAGATGTAGGAGGGAGATCTGAAGTTTGAGTACACACTAACAGATTGGAAATTCTCTTTGTTGAGAACTAGAAAGCCAGATAACATGAAATTGCCAGGAAGCACCTACGCTTCTGTGTGATCGGGCATTGATGAGCTCATTACCACTGGAAAACTGAAGACCCACTGCATAGACCCCGTCCAGCTCTGAAACCATGGATTCCAGTACCCTGCAAAAGTAGGGAACTACTGGTTTTTCTGTTTTCCTGTCTGGGGTTTTCTCTGGGTTCCTTTTTTAATGATTCTCCAGGACACAGTTCCATGTTGTTTAACCTTTGACTTCTCATGGCACACTCCTTTCTACTGTGCACCATAAGGAGACATAAACCAGCTCTATGGAAACAATTCAAACCATTGCCAAGTAAAATCAAGATTTCAGTCCATGCTTTGGGAAATGCTGAAATCACGTAGCAAATCCCTTATTCTGAAGCAAGATTGAAGGTGTCTCAAATGGCTTATCTTTTAATAAACAATTACCTTTGAAAGTTTGGAACCCTACCAAGCTAGGTTCTCAGTTTCTCAGCATGTGGAAGAGACAACTATGGCCAGAGTACTGCAGTCCAGATTGGACAAAAATAACATGTAGCAAAATAAGCTATTTCTAGTACCATTACTTTTATAAGTAATGACTATAAATACCTTTTGGAAGACATTTATTTACTGGGAAAGAATAGCTCAGCTCAGACAAACCCTAGGTGATCTTTTTTCCTTTCCCATGTCTTAACGGGCTTTGTCATTGAGGAATTCAAGGACAAAATATTTATTGTGTATCCAATGTGTAGAAAAACCTGCATTTAGGTAAGTTAGAAATATTTTAAACAAGAACTTAAAAACATACAAATTATGTAAGTACAAAAACACATCAGCAAGTAATTATGACATATGCATGTGTTTAGAATGCATCACTGGAAGGAGTAAGGTCAAAAAGGTAAGGACACTCCAAATTCTGAATTTACATTTTTTTCTTTGGTATAAAAAGGTCTGATTCTTCAAGTTGCTTAATTTCTTTTATCAATACAGAATATAGCTAAATTATTAGCATAATTCACTTTAAAATCTGGAACCTAAGTGAGACTAGTGAAGAAGCTGACTGAAAAGAGGAAGGAAGTACAGCTGTCCTTTGAACAATGGGGTTGGGGCAACGACATGCCCCCCCAAACCCTCTGCCTCGTGCAGTTGAAAGTCCACATAAAACTTTTGATTCCCCCAAAACTTGATTACTAATACCCTACTCATAACATAAGCAATTAACACATATTTTGTATGTTATATGTAGTATATGTTATAGTCATATAATAAAGTAAGCTAGAGAAAAGAAAATGTTAAGAAAATCACATGAAAGAGAAAAGACATTTACAGAATTTACTGAAAAAAAAAAAAAAAAATCTAACTATAGGTGGACCTGTGCAGTTCAGAACTGTGTTGTTCAAGGGTGTAATGCAGAGGATGAAGGCCGGGGGATCAGGCCTAGTGTCGTGCCAAGGACTACGCCAACTGTAGTGGCCACTCAGGACCAGGGAGGTTCACTCTAAATCCTGACAATCCAAACAAGAGCCATGCAGCTGAAGCAGAATGAGACATGCTCTGTATATTCAGCTGGCTTCAGGGCTAAATAGCACACGGGGGACACAAACCACAAACCTGCACCTCTGAAAGTCCTGGGCCAGTCCTACAGGAGCCAGGACAATAGTGGCTGTCAGCCAACATGGGTCAGACATTAGTCAGCTAACAGGGCATCTGTTATGACTATGCTATGTCATGTTTACATACCTGTGACCTTCTGCTGTGAGAAGGTGGTGAGAAAGCCTAAGTGTTTTCGCTTTCCCTGCAAAGGGTCAACTGTAACACATTATTTTACTTTATTTTTAGAACTTTAAAAAACAAGCAGTATATAATATATTAGCCTCTAATTTTGTCTAGAAATGGTGACAACTAGATCACAATGTTTCTGGGTTGAGCCAAAGCTTTATTATTAGTCTCCTTTGGTTTCAATATGGTATGTCATGCTTTCTACTATTTCTTCTTATCATACTTAACATTTTAATTTAAAACAACAGCAAAACATGTCAACAGGAAAAGAGAAGCTAAATTCAAAAGAGCATTAAGTCAAAAATAGATCTTACAAAATATTTTAAGTATAGTCTTTTTTTTCTTATATCATGGCTCTAAATTATACAGTTTAGAGTAATGTGGATGAGCTGAGAAACTCCCTCCATTTTTAACCCCAAGCATAACCGCAGTGTAGAGAGAGACAGGGAGATCTGGGCCCAAGGTGGAGAAGGAAAGGGTGAAGAGGGGTGGAGCAGAGTTGAAATGTGTTCCCCGTCTTCTCAAGAGAGCTGTAATTTCATTCTGCTCTTTTTACTGTTTTCACTGTTCACCTCCAACCTGGCTTCCTTCTAGTCTCCATACATTTTTGCCTTCTGAGAAGGGGCCTGGCAGTAGTCAAAGTTAATATTAGAGCAGGAAAGAGAGAAGACAAAGAATCCAGTTACATCTAGCAACCTGTCTTCCTCCTTTGACCACAATGTCTTCATTCCAGGATTCCACAAGGAAGAAAGCTGCTGCAGAATCTACTAGATTCGAATGAACCCAATACTATGGGAATCATTTCAAACCAAGCTTTATAAATACTACCTATCTTTTCTGAGTATCTACTTATTTATCTTACTCAATTCAACATGAATATTCCAAGTATATATTTCTAAGAGGAATCAAATCATGATTCATAAGCTGTTGTCAATCACAGTCTTTCAATGCATGAAATATTCCCTTGTAGTAAATGAAGCACTTTCAAAGGAACATGCATTTGTTCAGGTTTCTTGGATGCCATTTAATGCATGACTATGGCAAATAATGATTGCATCTCCAAATAATGCAATAATTTTTTTTCCTTCCATGAATTCAAAATCACTTTCTCTTGCATTATCACATTATGTGATGGAAACTCTAATTTTTATGCTTATTTCATAGATTATAGCTTTTAAGGGTCAGAAGTTTGTTTCCCTTTTTTATTTCCAGTGGAATACCTGCACATGGATTTTATGGAGGAAATATTTGTCCTTTGAAAAAAGTAAGAAATTAGCTCTGTTATCAGTAATCTCAAAGGAGATTTTGGTTTGATTATACATGCTATTGTTCATTGGTGATTAAATGCTCAGAGTTCTCCATCATTGCTATTGGGGAGATGATTAGCTTCCCCCAATACTTGTTCATTCCTTGCCCTCATAACAGAATCTTTAAAAATATTACCTGGACACATAGGGATCCAGAATAAAAACAGAATTTCCGATTCTTTTAAGGTCATATGATTAGATTCTTTCCAGTGAAATAAAAGAAAGAATTGTATAGGAAATGTTGGAAAGTATTCTTCTCTCTCCCCTTTCTTCTTTATTGTCAGATAAAATGTTTCCACGATGACTGGAACTGGAGCAGTAGTACTAGACATGGAAGTGACAATCGCAAGTTTAGTATGGCAGAAAAATTTTGTTTGAAGGAAATGGATACCTAATGACCATGGAGCTGCCTACACTTGCATGAGAATGAAATAAACTTTTATCTTTTTTACATCACTATAGTTTTGGGTTTTCCCATAACTCAGAGCCTAAGTTAAGACTAAATGTTTCATTTGGTAATATATAAAAGACAGACTTGCTTCTTGTATGTGTCCTGAGAGAAGATCGAACCCGTAACCTTGGCATATCAGCATGACACTCCAACCAACTGAGCTACCGGGAAAGGGCAAGACAGACTTGAATTATCATGCTCTTAATTGATAAAATATTAAATTAAAAATTAAATTAAAATTGATAAAATATTGTGCTTGAGTAAGTGCAATCTGTAAACCAACAGGAATAAATGATACAAGTTTTCCAACCTCTGAAATCAATCCAAATATTTACACTTCATTAAATAGTCTCTGAGACACATTTTCCTCAATTCCACTAAATCCACTTTCAATTAGCAATAAATGATATTTGTGAAGTGTGGTAGGTTTTACATAGTACTTTAATAGCCACTATTGCATTTGATCCTTAGGCTCAATAGAAAAGGTAGGTGTAATTACTATAATTTTCATTTTATGAATGAATAAGACATGCCCAGTGGAACTGAGTGACTTTACCAAAGTCACACAGGAGGGGCAGAGCAAGGACCCAAAGTCATGCCCTTTCATTTATTCCAGGTCTTGCTCACTTTCCTTCACACCAAGTGGTCTTAGTGGATCTGTTTGAATTGGAAATGACCTATGTCATCTAAAATTATTATACTGGAGCAGATCCTAGACATCTAAAACTTCTAGCCAAACAAAATTCTCACTTTGTTCCTCCCTGACTTTCTACATATTTATGTTAAGACTCCTGTGCTTCATATTGTCCTTAAGTGTGATACTGCCACCAGAATTTACACAAGTTTTAAGTTTAATTTTCAGCTTGGATTGAGCCACCAGACCACTTGTTTGCTACTGGGAGCTCGAGTGGCAAAGAGAGAGTAGCCTTTGTGTCAGCCACATACTCTGCCCACCCTCCATCAGCAGGACCTATTCCCCAGTTCTTCCACTGGGATGCCCAGTTGGGCTATCATAATGAATCAGAACAACTACCTGCATGACCCCTCTGGTATCTTTACCGCAAGATCCTGGACCTAGAACTTGGGAGGACTCATGAAGAAAAAAATCTTAGCCTTGTAGTAACATAAACGGACAAGAACACAAGAGGAGACATTTGAGAGAAATATGGAGAAACAGGTGATTCAAGGCAGACGTAGGTCAAACAGAGAACTTTCAAAAGTGTCGGAGAAAGGGGAAGGAGAGCAATATAGGACATACGGTTATAATGTAACCCCCAATTTATTGTTATTTCAAACAGGATGTTGCAGAAACTCAAAATGTACTGCTATTCAAATTATTCGAAAACCAGACATGATCCTTCACGTCATTTTTTTAGCTCAACTTATTTTTATTGCAGACCACTCAAGCATGGAAAAATTGCTTAGATTTGTTTAAAACATAGCATTCTGCACAAGTGTGATTCTAAAATCCATAAGAAATTTAACGACACTACATTTTTAATCATTTGCAATATAACGGGTTCTTTAATATCACAACTTTATAGAAGACAATGAAATTAAGATAGATTTTTAGGATCGAATACAAGTTAATGAAAAGATGTAATTACTGAGAATGCATTGCAGCTGTACTTAATAGTCAAGTTTGAAACTGGAGTATGAAGATAACTGGGAAATGAAAATTGGTGGTGGTTTAAAAAAAGTTATTTTTACAGCTATAACTACTACAATGTCTTGAGAACCAAACAGAGGAGAAGGAGGGGGTAGCAGGCTTGTAAACTATGAAGTGCAATGCATTTGATAGAGGCTATAAGCAGCAGCTATGACCTAAGGTGAATAGTTAGAATACTCTGGAAATCTTGATCTCCAAAGTCTGTATTTTCACAGCTTGTTTAATCATCTGTTTACACCACCCTCGTCCCTCCACCACATACACTATGGTGATAGCAACAGAGAGGGAGCTTCCATTTGTAATTATTTTGTTGCTGTTCATCATTACAACCCCAGAATTGAGCACGCATCCTGATCTGGGTAAGGAAATGAAAACACTCACTGCTGACTGAATGAGTGAATTGCTGAAGGAATGAGCACTTTCTGTCTTCGCATTGCTGTATTTATAGTTATTGATGTGCCTGGCTTATCTCCCTTAGTGTAAGCTTCCGGAAGAAGCTCTATTTCCAGTTCATTTCTCTCTATATTACTGTGCCCAGCACACAGATTCTCTGCTTAATGAATCTGTGAATAAAATGCTCTTGTTTTTTCCACGAATGAGGAGAGGTAACATGTTGCTCCATATGTGATAGAGACGGAAGACTCTGGATAACAGCAAATAAAAGATGTTAGTGGTTTTGCTTTAAAAAAGAAATTATGTGTTGGAGGGCAAAATATCAAGACATCACTGGGCTTATGCAGATAATATTATAATGGTGTGGAGTTATTCATTGATACACTTGCAATTTCTATGGTGTAAATGAAAATTCATAATTTTCTAATCGCCATCCCAACATCAACACATATGTAGAATCAATGGTAACAAACTCCAGAAGGGCTTAAAGAATAAGTGAAAGCCCTGTGGTCAAGATGACAGCAGGATGTTGATTATTTACATAAGCCTGAGGCCAGCTGGCCTCTTCAGCTAGAGTTCTACTAATGTGACCATGGCTCTAGGTCTGGGCCTTCCCTGAGCTACTTGGTGCACTGTTTTTTCTCCCCCAGTCACAAATTTTGCCATACTAATCTTAATTGGACCAAGAAACTGAAGGAACTTATGTGTTGAAAGGGTTAAGAATGAGCCTCCCCACAATGTGCCACTTTGGCATATGACCTATTTTGAGTAGAAAGCAATCAAGACCCAGAAGATTAAAGAAAAACTTACCACTCCCTTCACTACTGAAAAGAATTTAGATAGAAAGCCCAGGAAGAGAGCTATTACCAGAGATAACTTTTTCTCCAAATGACCTATCTGTGTGGCAGGGCAAACATCTAATTACTAAACATCTGCTCTTATCTCCCTGTGAATTACTCTCTGCCCCTCAGCAGCCCCAGGCCCCCTATCCCACCCTTAGCTCAGGATGGCATATAAGCCTCAACTGCCTGACTTGTCCTTGGCTCTCAGATTCTTAAGGGGCCCGCATACGTAATTAGTTTTTCTCCTGTTAATGTCTTATGTTAATTTGATTATTAGACCAGCATTCCCAATGGATGTCTTTTCTGAGTTCGTCTTGTATGAGTGTAAACCATTGTGAATGAAAAGGGGCCACATACTAAACCGGGCAAACTCATAGACTGAAAGTACCACGTAGGATGGTCTGAACATAAACATTTCTAAATAAAAGGGGGTTATGGTGGGTAGTCCCTTCCTAGGCCTGTAGCTTCCTTGACAAAAGTCAATCTTTATTTTAAGTGAGCCTGTCTATTGTCTTTTTGCATCTTAGATAACATAACTTGGAAAGGTAAGAGTAATCCCAAGGCACAATGGCTGGCATCAGACCATGAGACCAGGGAACCCCTCACTGCCATCACATTGCCTGCATATACCACCTCTACGTGCTGTGAATGTCGACTATCCTGTACCCACCAATGTAAAAGGAATATGTTTCTCTCCACTTTGCTTTTTATCCAATATCCCAGAGAACTCCCCGCTTTGCTTTCTCCCACACCCTTAATCTACCACCAATGCATTTTTTCCCCATCACCTCTACCAACTCCCCTCCCCACCACAATCACCACACTGTTGTCTGTGAGTTTTTTCTTTTTGCTTAATCACTCCACCTCCCCCACCCCCAACCAGAGCTGCCTGCCTGCTATCTATGAGTCTGTCTCTATTTTGCTTGTTAGTTTAGCTTGTTCTTTAATTTCCACATGTTAATGAAACCATAGGATACTTGTACATCTCTGTTTGGCTTATTTCACTTAGCATAATGTTCTCCAGGTCTATCCATGTTGTCACAAAGGGTAAAACTTTCTTCAGGTTGCTGACGCTGGTGTGAAGGGAGCTGGGATAATGATGTTAAGCTGAATATTAAGAAACAAAAGACTCAGAGAGAGCTTTTCACCCTCCCCCCTTTCCTGCCTGAGAAATTCAGATGGAAAATCTGATTCAGGAAGGGAACCTTAGTACAGTCACTTCAGCATTAGACAGCAAGACTCCACACAGGAGCCTCTCGACCACTCTTCCTCCCTCCACCCTGTGTTCCATTGTTTTCTGTGTTGCCTGGCAAAACTTTACCTGCCACATGTTTTCTGCCCTTTCTTAATTACTTGAAAATCACTTTTAAAATCTAAGACCCCATTCCCTGCTTTTCTCCTTTGTGCAAAACATCATATACACCCAATTTAGCCTCACGGTCTTTGGGAATTTTCATGCTTATGTGAATTCCCCCTGCACACATATTAAATTTTGACTTTTCTCCTGTTAATCTATCTCTGTTAATTTGATTAGCCCAGATAGAAGAATGTAGAAGGTGAGAAGAAAAGTGTTATTTTTTTAGCTCCCACATGGGAATTGGGCCAAATGCTGCTTTAATGTGGCAAGACTAAAATATAAGCTGTTAGATAGACATGAACAGAGCAAGGAACATGGGCCAGGTATAGAAACTCACCAGGGCAGGAAGCCCTGGATGCCTAGCAAGGGGCAAAACTGGGAAAACAAGAACCTTGCCCGTCCCCCAGGTAACCTATCCTCCCCCAGCATATCACTGGTTGTGCTATTTAAACCCCCTGAGCTTTTCCTCCCTAAAGATAACACCTTGGCATCAGCTGTATTTCAGGTCCAGGCCCAGAAAAGCAGCAAAACCAGACAAGTGGCGCCAAGGCTGCCTCAGGACCAGCTACATTAACTAATGACCCCCTGCCCTGGCACCCAGCAATCAGTGACCACAACCCTGAAAGAGTGCACCTGGAAGCTGATGGATATTCTACTGAGACCCTCCCCTGAGACATCCCCTAAGATTCGCCTGCAAGAAAGAGATAAACACGCTCAGGACAAAGGACACAGTGTGAGCTCCCAGCCAGGGGAACACCCCAGCACCATCTCCATCTCCCTTCTTCCCTCCAAGGGGACCCCATGAGGCTTGCAACCAGGGGAGCAATGGGTGGCAGCTCGTCCTGGGCTAACCCCTGAGCCTGTCTCCAAGGCCCCCTTTTCTCTAACCTCTCAGTGAGGCTCTCCTGTTTCCTTTTCTATGCCCTTCCTTGTCTCACTGTCCCAAGTATATTTTTGCTGCCATCATGGACCTGATACCCTTTGGCTCAGTGCTGTGTAGACCTTCCCTTTGGTTATCCCCATGCCCCATCCCCTTTTCCTTAAATAAATTCAATTTTTCTTTATTCACTGTCTGAGATGACTATTTCGCCTGCCTGCACGCCACTGGCTTTAACCTTTCACAAGCCTATGACATAACTAAACTCTGATTTTACCCTGTTGACAAGCATTTGATATCCTCCGAACACCTCTGTAAAAGGCAATAGCACATTTTCACACAGAAGAACAATGTCTGTAAATGGATCCATTGTAATCCTAGCATGGGGTCTAATGAGGCATGAGATCCCTTGCAGGTGATGACAAGTTCAGAGGCTGGGTTCAGACTCTTCTGCTGAGGGAGCCATAAAGTGTCATGTCCTGGTCTCTATCTCCCTCACAGAAATGGTATAAGAACAATATGACACAATTCAATTTTGAAATAAAAGCCTGGTAAGTAAGGAGAATTATTTTTATTACTGAGAGAGGGGCCATCTGTTTCTGAAGAACCTGAGTGAGAACATGACTATTCACTTTATATGGAGTAATTTTCAGATAATACATTTTCATTGCCTCCTGTGCTGCAACATTATTAGAGCTGAAAGATACTCTGTGCGGGGGAGGTCATCAAGAAGATGTGACCACTGGTTGAACCAGGAGTTGTACTAGGGCAATTGGAGGCTCCCCACCCCCTCCCCTTGGAATGTGTGTTCTGCTTGTCTTCCCTGTTCCCAGAAGCTGCCCCAAGGATATAGCCTTGTGGTGTTGAGACCATCTGAACAGCATATGTAACTGAACCCTGTTAAACTCTCTATATAAACTTAAAAAAAAATATATATATATATATATATATATATATTAATTTCCAAGACAGGAAAGGAGAGGGAGAGACAGAGAAACATCAATGATGAGACATTGATGCCTCCTGCACGCCCCCTACTGGGGATTGAGCCCACAACCCAAGCATGTGCCCTGACTAGGAATTGAATCACCATCTCCTGGGTCATAGGTCAATGCTCAATAGCTGAGCCCCGCTGGCTGGGCTATATAAACTTTTAAGATTCTGGCAGGCAGATGAGGAGATCTACTCATCTTACAACTGCCCAAAAAAAGCCTTGTAAGTTCTCTCGCTTATGAAACCTGGCCCCTACCAATCTGGAGTGGTCTGCCTCTTTCTTCCTGCCCTCCTCATGAGTACTGAGGTTGGTTTCAGATTGCACCTGGAAGCTCCCTAGGAGGCTGGGGACCAACACTGTCTCTAATTATTTCTAAGGAAGACATCAATTCATATTAATGGCTGAAAAATATTGCCATGTCCTAAAATGTGCATTTGAGAAATGGGAAAAGTAACATATAAGCATGCAAAGATAAAATAAGTGAGTAAATAATGACGAGATTGGAAACACTGCTGAGTCTCTTGTCTGTAAACTTGTTATTACAGAAAATAATCATCCATACTGATTATTTATTTACCGTGATTAACGTTGTAGCACAATTCTGTTGATTGCACTTATTACAGCTATTAACAATAACAACACTACCTCACAATGGACATGCATCGGCTTAGTTAATATGGATATTACGACAAAAGATCCCATGTTTGGTGGGAGTCACCAACAAAGCAGTTTCTTTTTTGGCTTAAACGTCAACAGAAGCAGTGAGGGTAACGCAAGTACTCAGACCAGTCTGAAGCCATCATAAACCAGTCTACATATACAAGCACAATGACAGTACTCCATTACGTAAGAAATACATTCTCAGATTTCCCCCCAAGATGTCAACAAAATTTCCTGACTCGTAGACGTATTCTAGTCTGGCCCCCACATGTGAATGAGGGGGCTATGCCAACATTTGTAACAAAACAAACAATTGGAGACAATAAATATAAACAATCAACCCTTCATGGGGTTGTGGTTAATTACAGTTTGCAGGTTATTGACTTTCCTTCTTTGACTCCATTAAGAACGGTCCAGCTACTGCCAAAAGTAAAGGTAGACTATTCCACAGCTTGAACAGTTCGGGCACAGTGTCCGAGGGAACTGTTTTCCCTGCCCTGGGGTTTGAATGAGGGAGCACCCGCTCTCAGGAGGGAGGAGTATACCACAGTAACACCAGCCGTCGCCCCTTACTCTCTCCTCTCTTTATTGCGTAGGTTTAAGGGGTTAAATATCATTTCCCCAGGTAATATGACCTTTTTCTCAGCCTATGGAGCAGCCTGCCCTCCCTTCCCTTGATACTGTAGATTGCCTGGCTCTCTGGTTGAAGCCTCATGTTCTCCAGCTGCTCTTCCTGCTTTGTCCTGGAGAGAAAGTTCAGTTGGGAGGCAGTAGGGGGGAGCAGGATGCCCATTTACCTAAAAGTGAAGGCCGCGTTCCTCAAGCCAGCTCCACCAGCCACAGTGCTGACCTAAGGCTTACTCTGCTTCTCGGTGGGAGGCAGTAGGATGAAATGAAGGCCCGTTGTTTTGTTTCTGCTGTTGCTCTGTTATTTATAGATTAGATCTTGATTTCAAAGATCCTTGCATCTCCTGACTCGGATAATTGAAAATTGGCTGCAGTTTTTAGTTACGTCAGGCAGTAAAGCTGATTACTTTCCTTTTTCCTCTATCGCCAAGTCCTGGAGGTGTCTGCGGGTCAGGCCGAGCAGGCTTGCTGGTGTGAGAGTGTTAAGCAAAGGCACAGAGGCAGGGGTAATGGAATATCACCGAACAGATCCTTGATATTTCTCAGTAATTATGCTTTCAGCGATGAATTGGAAAGGTGATAGAGAATATGAGTTTTAGCACCAAAATCAGGATGTTTAAAAAGCAAAAAATCTTGCCAGTAAAAGGGGGCAAAGATCAGAAGTCAGACGTGAGATTCTTATGCCTTCCAGGAAATGCACACGCACACAGGCACACACGCACATCCCCCCAACTAACCCAGGAACTAAATTGTTATATAACCCAGGCAGTAGCTCTCCTGAAGTGTTATCGAGAGACCAAATGTGAACATTTCCAGCCCCGCTGCACGGGTTTCATCTTCATTATATAAGTACCATATGTGTGAGCCTTATTTTAAGATCTAGCAGTGCCACTGGCCTAGTAGAATGACACGTGAGAAGGATCCGATGTGGGAAGTGTCGGAGCGGGTTGTAGAGAACCCAAAGGCTGCAGCCTGCATCAAAGACTCTATATTAGGGAAGAGACAGCATTCCGTTGAATCACTGTCACTTTCCTGCCCCTCTGCCTGGCATGCTGAAATACCCCACTTCTATTTTCCTCCTCCTGTCCTATTTACCTTGTAACTCCACATGCAGATTTAGGTGCAGCTAAATATACAGTGCCTCTTGAAATATTACTTATGAACTGTGCATGTGCTAGGAAAAGGCTTAGATTGTCAGAAAATATTTTATACCTCTTAATCTATCTCTATAATGGGGCTTATTCTCTTTAGTTCAGATGAATGCACAGAATGACCAACTATACACAGATGATATCACTGCAATCTAACGCTTTGTTAAAAAGTTTTTAAATGAGCTGTATCAATCAGGGTGCTGTCAGGGAAACAGAAACCTTTCTAGGTATTGCAAGCAGAGAAAATTTTACAGAGAATGGGTTCAACAGGGGAGAGAAGAGCTGAGACAACAGGGGACAGTGATATAACCCAGAGATTAACAACAGTAAGGAGATGCCACCACCACCATCCTTGGGGGATCCTCAAACTTAGTGGCACCCTTAGCTTCAGGCAAGGTGGAAACCCTGCTCTGGGCTCTCCTCTTTAGAAGGCCTCACTGTGCTCCTCCCATCCATGTTTCTTACTGGTTGGGATGAATTTTCCTTCCAGAGAGAAGAAACCTTTGAGTCAAAGGACGTACAAACCTGGACCCCATGCTCTGCTCTTGTCCATCCCTTGCTCCAGGTATATGTCCTTGGCCTCCCCTACTTAAATGATGAAGCCTGTCTCCAGGGCCTGAATGGGCATTTTCCTGGGCTGTCCACCCTTGGACAGCACAGATCCCTAGAGACAAGAGGGCCAAGAAGAGGCCATTATTTGCAAGAGGGAGGTGGGTGGTAAGGGTGGATAGAGCTGTGTATCGTTTAGTGGCTAAGTGAGTGCACACAAAGCTCCTTACAGGGTGGGAAAGAGCTAAGACAGGAGAACAGGGGTAGTCTGCAAGCCTGTGGACTGAGAGTTCTAAATGTGAACCTAGCCTTCCAGCTTCAGGTTCCTTTGAGGAATTTAATTGGTTAGCACTACCTAGACTGGGGTGTTGGGGTGTTAGGGCACCTGTGGGCAGAGAATTCTTGGCTTGGACTGGCTGGAGTAAGGGGAAATGTTTTGGCATCACATCCGTAGGATTCTCACAGTTCCTGACAGTGAGGAAGAGGAAGGACTGATAAGTAAATGAGTAGCCAAGCCTTGGGGTGGGAAGTAAGAGCACCCACCCTCATAAGTAAGAGAAAGAGAGTATTTATCCTGTGGATTCCCAAGCAAGAGTTTTTCTTTGTTTGTTTTTAAATATCATTATGAATGTGTATTTGTCAAAATAGAAAAATGGAAAACACTTTTAACAGTTTGTATTTAATTTACAACTTCTAAATATCCTTTTGTACCCTGACCCTGAGTCCTGCAAGAAAATGTTGGGACAGGGTGGCCAAAGCCCAACTGCTGGAGCCATCCAGTGGGGTCTGGACTCCTGGTGGGGGCTGCCTGGTGGGAAATGGGACAGTCCAACAGAAACCAGAATCACAGAGGTGGCACAGCCACTGCAAGCAGAGAAATAGCCTGACTTCTCACCACCTCCTCTCTCCAAACTTCCCCCAGAGCATCCCACTGGTGGAGGCTGCTCAGAAGCCAGATGACAACGAAGTCTGACAAATATAGTTTCCTAGGCTCTAGAGTAGAGCAGCAAAAAAAGGGGCTGGGAATGGAGGTAAGAACAGACAGACAAAGGATGTCACAAAAACTAAGTGAACCAATGCATTCGATTGTGGACTCCTTGATCTGGTTTAGAAACTGACAGCAAACAATACATATTATGCCCTTTTCTTTGTCTTATTTGTCTATTTTTTTTCTAAGTAAGGAAAGGAGAATTGGGGTGACCTGGGGGACATTTGCAACACCTCACTATACTTCTTAATAATCATCATCCATCCAACTATCTCTAGAAAATGTTTGCCATGGAGTCAGGGGCTGCTACAGGCTTACACCAAAATCTATAAAATTCGGGCAGCTTCTGTAAACTAGGCATCCAATTAAGGAAAACAGAGATTATTGTTATGGATAACTCCATTCTGAATGGTAAATATAACTTCAGCTACCTAATGCTCTTGGTATTAAGGAAGTTGGGATTCGAAAATAAGCAGCATTACTTAACTACGCTTTCTATATTTGACTCCTAGTTCTGCTGCTTATTAAAGGTTACCATGTATCTTACAGTGAAATACTAAAGCTCGTTCAGAGTTAGTTTTCTCTTTCAAAAAGGAATAATAACATCAGCCTATGTAGTTTCAAGTTATAAGTCATGTACATAAATACTCTAGCATATCTGTCATCTAGCAAGTGTTCCAGCTACGCTTTACAACAACTAGGATGGCGATAACCACGGTTATAATAAAGTGAGCGCTGATTCTCTGAGGACTATCTGAAGGAGGGCACGTAGCCACAGGGCTAAAATAACCCTCATTTCTATTTTCCAGAGAAGCAAATGAAGACATTTTCACAAAAATTAATGCAAGAAACATTAAGAAGATGACAAAGCTTCCTGTAGAAACCCATTTCCAGTGTTAAATATTTTATTCCTTGCTGCTAATCTTGATGCTTGGGCCCAGATTGTTCTGTCTATACAATCAGATATGACAAAAAGTAAAAGCTGAACATAAACGTATCAGGTATTATTCTGGTAAAGGTAAGCTTTGGCTTAGAATTATACGGAAAAAATACGTTTAAAAAATGTATTTTGAGTAAAAGTGAACCTCATTATGTGCTTGTTTTCGATATTTTCATCTTAAACTATGAATGTATCTTTAAAAAATTATTACTATATTATTTCCTTAAGTAGTTTGACAAGGTTTTGCCTGGGACACTGTTATATATGGTAGATTCATATGGCTAGAAAATGCATTAACTACGGTTTGTTTAGACTTTTACTATGAAGTTTACTGTTTGTTTGAAGTAAAGACTCTGCTTTTATTATAGCGTTTAACTCTTGTCAGAGAACAACACTGGGATAGAATTGCATGAAGATGTTTGAATATCACACATTTTGAATTTAAGGAGCTGTAGCCATATACTGACAACTGTAATTAAAGACTAGAATCTAACTCAGGTTAACAAGCAGTTTTCCTTCATTACAGCAGCACAAGGAGATATTAAATTGAAAAGGCAAGTGACCTTCGCCTCGGGCATTATTTGTGCACCTCTCTCTTCCCTCTCTCATCCTTGCCCATCTCCATCCCTCAAGGGTTAATGTTTTGACAACTCCAGGAGCAGCCCTTGTTACTAATTATTTTAAAACTATGCTGTAGCAACTTCTGCTTGCAGAGATTGCTGCTTTCCTGTTTCTGTCACTGCCTTCTGTAATTAACCTTGCTATTCTTAGCTACAAAGCACACATCTTGTGCCAGGCTTCTTCAGGATTCTATTTTATATTTCAATGGCCAGCTCCTGTCTGATTTTCTCCTGGGAAAGGTCTATAATCACTCAGTTATATTAATGATGAGGATGACTCAATCCTTCCCCACCACTCCCCTTTCACTCTCTTAAGATTCAGTGCAATTAATCCTCTGAGTTTAGCAACTGGAACTGAAATAGTTACCTCTCAGCCAGACTCGCCACAGTTCTGGTCCTGAGGCACATGCCCATCAGTAACCAGTGAAAATTAAAGCGTCCACTAAGAAACTCCAGCTTTAAAGCTTTACCATGGGGGGTTAGCAGGCTTCTTTCCCTGTGACTTAGAGGCTGTGTGCACTCCCAAGAAGACAAGGTGAATCTCAAATGGCTATGCCACACACACAACTGCACACCACACTGGCCGACTGTGTGACACAGCAGCAAACGATGTGGCAGGACTCAGTGCCATTAGTCAGTGATGGACACAATGGCAAACCACATCTGGAAGCCAGAGAGGCTGCTCTTGGGCTCAGCCTGGTTAGGCTCCTATGTGTAGTGGAGGTGAAACTGTATGCCCACGGATGCTTATGGAGACAGAAAGCCACACCTCCCTTGGTCATGGATCAAATGCCCTGGACCTGGCTTGTCATCTCCATGCACACCTAGCTAAAGCTGTCTTTGGTGCCATATCCATGCAAGTGTCAGTGACACATAAAACAGGACCAGGGCCCTATAATGGAGTGAGCTGGAAGGGAAAGAGATGTGGGGGCAAAGAAAAGTCTTGGGCAGAACTGAAACCTGAAATAAAACCATTCTTATTGAATTAAGAAGGGGAGAGGCGATGAAAAACTGTGCCTCCCTCAATTTTTTGTTTTGTTCAGAGTTCTATTAAAGTGCTAAAATGGGACCTTGGTTGTTTTGACAAGCTGGGCATTTACCGAGGTCCACATCTTTTCCAGTGAGTGGGAGTGTAGTATGTGGAGGGATTAGTTAGGTGGCTTCTCAGAGGTATGAAGTGTGAGGCAGCTCAAGGCTCTAACGCGTCCAAATCCCCTCTTTATTCCGTGCTGTGCTGCCTACCCCCTTCGCTATTGGTTTAAAATTCACAGTTAGTGCTAGCCCTTTGGGTGGGAAACGGAGCTCCTCAGGAGGTCAAGTCTGAAATGCTCTTGTTACTCAGGGAACCTCAGGACAGGGCCCTCCTCCTAGTTGTTTTACTATTTGATAAGCTAATTTTTTTCTTATTTTTTCTTCAGCATTTTTTTTCCTCTTTCTTGGGTAGGAAGGGAAATGGGACAATGCACATAGACCAGAAAGGGAACAAACGCAAGATGGAGACATTTCCCTTTGGAGGGTAGGGGGTGTGCATACAAGTGGGGTGGAATGGAGAGGAAGTGTGAGGATGAGGGACTGTGCTCCTGGGAGTGAGAGTTGGTTCTGCTCGCACCAAGGCCACCTGGGCATATAAAGAAAACTAGCTTGATAAAAAAAATTTTTTTTTCGATCATTCCATGTATAGACATGCCATTATTAGAAACAGAATCTGTGCAGCAGACCTGAAGGTAAGGTCTTTAATTAAAAACAAATAAACAAACAGCTATACTGAGGAAGCTAAACACTTGCCTAGAAAATACACCCATGTTTAAGCTAATGACTCCCTTGGGGAGACATAGCTGCAATCATTGCCAATGGACTGTTGAACCTTAAACCAATCTATCAAGATGTTAACAATGTAAAAGACCTGAGTGAAATTTCATGTCAGTTGCTACAGAATGGTGAACAATGGACAGGAGGAAAAAACCTGTTTCAACTGCAATATAAAAGGTACTGTCAGAAACCAAGTTTTTATTGGTTCAACAAGTTTCAGCTCCCCAAATAACAGAACACACTGAGAATCCAAACCTCCACCTTTAAAAAAAAAGCAGGTTTCTGAAGTTCCTATATATTTTAAAGCAACCTTCTCTGAACAATAGAAAACAAGAGTGACTGCACTGAGGCTCCTGGAGATAACATATGTTAACTGGAATTTCTTAACTATAGAAAAGATTCAAATAGAAATTCAGGCCTTCATACAAATCACTTTCATCCACAAGACCAATTTGGCTTTTTAGAAAAGAAACTGAGACAAGTTCATATTCAAAGAGGTATGTATAATGAAAATGAGGACGGGGTTTGACGTCCAGGGCAGCTGGGTTTGTGTCTTCACTCTGCCATATATTATCTCTGTGACCTTGACTTTCATGAGCCTCTGTCTCCTCAGGAGTGAAAAAACAGGGACAATCACACTGTCACTGGGTTGTTGTGAAGTTTCAATAAATCAACATTTGTGACCTGGCTTGATGCCTGCTATATAATAGGCTATTTTTCTTTCCTTACTGCAATAGTTTCTTCCATGAGAAATGGTGTTGAACACTGGAGTGAGTTATTTCATTTTTTAAACAGAATTCCACATATTAAAAGTTTTCCCATTACTTCTTAATCCAGAAAGAGCCTTTACCTGGGAACTGAAGGGGTTTTTCCGCCCCTTCTCATTTGGCAGGTAAGTGTTATCAAACAGGCTCAGAGTGCCCACAGACAATGCAAACCAGCAGCATAAGCTTGAAGGGCAGGGTCAAACAACACGTCACGTGCACACACACTGTAGTGCACACATGCACGCTCTAAAAACCACAGCCTTCAAACTGTTTTCGTTTTTCCTTTAGAGCACCTTGTATAATGAACAAAGTATATGATGTGAGTATAGGCTGTCCAGAGCTGCAAACTTTGAAACGACTGTTTGCATGAAATGGTGGAATACACTCTACACAACTTTGCACATTATAGGGGCTTGATAAATATTAGGTTACAGAAAATCAGTAGTGTGTTAGTCACGCTACCCTGATTCTCATCAGGGAGGTTAACATAGGTCACTAACATACTACGTACTTGATAGCACAGGTATTACATAGTAATTTAATTCCCAAAAATCAAATGTAAAGGTTTTACAAGAACTTGATTCTACCTCTTGTTGTTTTTGTTTTTCAAGAGCTACAATTTTGATTCTTACAGTAGGTTGCCCCCAAACCAAGAGTTAGATGGGTTCCATGGTAGATTTAAACCCGGAGCTTTTTAAACAGAATATCTATGCAAGTTTCTAGTTTTGAAAAGCCTCCAACACAGTTTCTCCCTGGTCTAATATTTGTGATGGCAACAGCTGCATCTCTGCTTGGATCCGGAGCTGTTTGTTGGCAGGCCTCTCCTGGATCTGCGGATGTGCTGCTCATTCCAGCCTCACCTGACAGGCTGGTCCCCCTGCACCTGGGGTGTCTGGCACAGGTAGCCTTTGGCGATACGACAATGAAAAAGGGACAGGTAAATAGCTTGTAACTGGGGCTCCCACAATGCTGTCAGGAATGAGCACTCGAAAGGAGGAAGCAAGAGGCTCCAGGATTCATGGAGGAGGAGGTCGGACGGCTAAGTGCGAGAGGAGAAAAATAAAGCAAAGGATTAAGAGAAAGGAAGAAAGGGGCCCATCAGGTAAGGGAGAGAGATTAACCAGATGGTAAAACACAAAGCTGAGAAATGAAGGCTAGATTTCTGAAAGGTGTCTAGAACCAGAAAAGAAAGAGAAAATGTTAAGAATGAAGACGGTCAGGAAAAATTAGCTCATGGCAGCCTTTCCCGACGCAAATCATTTCTTTTTTATCAATCCTTATTTGTTTGTTTTTTTCACAGCTTCTTTTGTAGAAGCGGGAGTGGAACAAGGTAACAGGGAGGCCCAAGCTTCAGAAGTGAGAAACCAAGTTTGGGCAGCAGCCGTATAGGGAAACAGAGGCATGATTCCTTTACCTCTTTTAATCAGAGAGCGTTTAATTAAAGCAAAGCTCTTGTTTTACCTAAGCTGGGAGACCTAGGGTGGTGGTAAACTAGG
Organism: Miniopterus natalensis; assembly: GCF_054644295.1. Lineage (NCBI taxonomy): Eukaryota > Metazoa > Chordata > Mammalia > Chiroptera > Miniopteridae > Miniopterus > Miniopterus natalensis. The sequence goes on along the minus strand of NC_142085.1, from coordinate 31,637,707 downwards.
CTGGCATCTGCCTCGAGGTAACAGCTAGGAAGAAAGGCCAGACTCGATAGACTCGAGATGCAACAGAAGGTCGGTGTGGGGAAGAGTCTGAGAGAAAGCTGGATAGGGGTAGGACATGGAGAGATGATGCAGAACCTCAAAGTACAGGCACACCTCAAAGATATTGCGGGCTGGGTTCCAGACCACCGCAATAAATCGAGTACTGCAATAAAGCGAGTCATGATGTTTTTGCTGGTGAGGGTCCTGCTTTAGACTCGTGAAGAATGCAACATCTGTGAAGTGCAATAAAGAGAGGTGCGATGAAAAGGGGTGTGCCTGTACAAAAAGAGGCTTGAACATGCTGCAAGTAGCTCTTGAGGCTGTCACACTGAAGGCACCATTTTAAGAGGATTAGTATGTGGACCTGGTGGAGGATGGTTTGGAAGTGGAGGCAACTGTGAAGCTGCTGCAGAAAGGCAGGCTTGTGGAGACAGAGCTCGGGGGGGGGGGGGGGGGGGGCGAGGCTACAAATGACCTTATCAAGGGGAGGCCCAAAGGCTAGCTCATGTTCTTTCCTAACCACAGGGTATACAAGCAAAGCCATGTCTGCTTCCTTTGGCAGAATTTCTCTCTTTAGGCTCCTTAATACTGATAACTAGTACCACTAACTTTCTCAGTCCCTATGGGTTATTTAAACATTTATGTCTCTTAGGCAAACAAACCCAAACTAAGCGCCCACAAATTCTACAGCGTTCTTTGAGCATCTTATTACTCCCCAAATGTGTTTTGTGTGTGTGCTTTACTCTCAGCTTTAATCATGTTTTCATTGTCAACACATAACTTAGTTTTTTTCTTTGCGATTTCTTACCAATTTCATTTGTTAAATCCAACCTTTATTTTATTTCCTTAGTGCTTTTCTTACAGTTATCAATCTTCCCTGCTGGTTTTCTGCACCGTAAAGCCATTCTAATGATATTTTTTCTCCTTCACTCCATGTTTTTAATGCAGAGGGTTAAATCGGAGCACACCAAAAGCTGGTGACATACCAGGGACTGGGTTAGTCAACTGCCAGGTTAAGTCATCTGCAATGTTCATATAAATCTAAATAAACTCAGCTTATTTTTGAGAGCAAGATACACAATGTCCAGAGAAAGAAAGTCCTGCTTCAATCTGCATTTCTATTCCTGTTAGAAAGATTTAGAGAATGGGCCAGATATTGAAAAGCAGTAACCAGGGCTCCTTGCCCAAATTTTACGTGACGCCGCTCCGGCCTCTGTGGAGCGCCCGGCCAAGCTTACAGTCTTAATTGTGCCAGTTTGCAGCCCTCTCACGGTGCCTGTGCGGGAATCACAGCGTAGAGGCCAAGCAGATCAAGTTGGCCGGTATGATTCTATTCTCCAACCTTTACCAAGAACACAACAGGGATCCACTGTTCTCACTGCCGGAGAGTCCAGAGGAAAGCTGGACTACACATGTGGTGGAAATGCATGAAGAATATGTACAAAGTATACGCATACAGGCGGCAAGTGTCAGAGAGGAGAGATGCCAGGTGGGCAGGAGGGGGGGTAACAGAGAGACTCAGGATTCTGCTTCCGGCCAGCGCTGCCAGGTGTGATGAATGGTGATTCATGTTGGGCTCTACTCTGCCTTTGACAAGCCTCCAAAGATAAATCTTAAGAACAACGGGGACTGGAGCTTCTTCATCACCTACGTATAACAGTAGCAAAAGTAATTTTCAGTAAAAGAAAGAGGCAGAGTTCCAGAGCCCCTTTTGTGGAATTAACCAGCAGCCCATGAGTCACCTTTTTTTTCTTTTCCTTTTCAGGGAAGGGCTTACCGACTATAGTAAGTGCCTCCTGCTGCTGCATTGGAGTGAGGGAATATGTGCAGTGCTCAGTGTTTTAGGGGACACCACGCTGCCTGAATGTGCTTAGTTGATCTAATGGTGTCACAGGTCAAAATGTGAATGCCTTACCCACTTGTGCTGAGAGCTCGTGAGAATAACCGCAGATCGCTTTGGTTGTGTATCGAGTGGAGTGGAGTGCACGTTGGTTTACTGGAAAGAATATTCATAGGCCCAAAGTAAATGTCCTCTTTATAATTCCTATATGTAACCATAGCTACTAGCTAGTCCCTTGCTCTCACATGACAACTGATGTGTTCAACTTTCTTCACAAGAAAACCGAGGTGTGCAGAGGTCAGGTAACCTGCTCAAGCTCACACAGCCGCAATATGAATATAGGTTCCACCACAAGAAACCAAAACAACGTCTGACTTCTCTGAGAGGGCTTCCCTCGTGGGATGAAGCTCAGCCTCCCACTTGACCAAAAATGGGAGGAACTCTCCCGAAAGCAAGGCAACTGTTTGCCAGTCAGCTGGGTAACAGGATGCTCTCTCCAACCCCTGAGAAAAAGGGTCAAGCGTGAAATCGTCTGCAGGCCCCTGGGGTTGGTTTCTCTCCGGGGTATCATTGGAGTAGCAGTCTTACTTGATTTTCATTACAATCTAATCTCTTGCTCAAAGCATTTTCTAATTGTGTCACTACCTTGTTACAAAACAGAAGTAAAAACAAATATCTTTTAATATATCCCTCAGCCCCCCTGGCAATGTCCTAGAGAATAAAGTTTCAATTATTTTCGCAGGCTCATCTCCCTTTATTCCACTTCTGACATCTTGTGTTTGGGGCAGCCACCCGATTGATAATAATCGCTCTGTTCTTGCCTTGATTGTTTCCTTTGCATATTTGCCTCCTCATTAATCCAGCTCTATTTATTTTCTATCTGTCCTTTCTTTGCTAGTTCAAATGTCTTGGATCTACACTTACCTCCTGCCCTGTATTCTCATAGAATTTAACCTGAACCTCATAGCTTTCATGTATCTTACAGTGCTTTGAATGGTAAGATCACTTTGCTTCTATATTTTAAGCTACTTAAGGGCAGGAATTGTGCTAAGCTTATTTTTCTCTCTTTTACATAGAACCTAACCTAGTGGTTGAGAAACAGAAGTATAATAATCTTACTTGCTAAACTCTCCTTACCCTATAGAGTCAGATTTAGTTCTATGCACCTATGATCATCCAAAAAATATTGGTCACTTTAAACCTCAATGATCCCATTATTAATCCTTTTACATATTTTCCCACCTATACTCTATGAGAAAAACAACAAACCCTTTATCACAACTCTGACCTAAACCCTTTTTGAAACAGATTTAAAAACATCAAATTCTGAAGAATCACATTATTTATATGAACTGACTGTAAATGCATTTCAACTCACTTTTTACAAAGTAATTCAATTTCTGTGTGTGTGTGTGTTTTTTTAAATTTAGTTTTGTGAACTTGCGGCTATATATTGGTTGGGGCGTTTTTTAGTGCTTTTATTGTGATGTCAATTATCTTTCTAGTCTCACAAAGCCCTTCTCGTCGTTTGGTTCTGGGAATAAACACCAAGCATTTTATGACTTCGCAAGACAGTGGGTGGGTTTCCACATTAGCAGCTTTTTAAAATCAGATGCTCCCACCCTGATATGCATGCCCTTTTCGGTGCCCTTTCTCTTGAGAAAACTGGCGGGGGGTGGGGGGGAGGCAGAAGCAAGACCCCTTGAAGGCCTGGGAGAGAACAGATTTCCAGCCTAAGCCCCAGTTACACAGGGAGGCCTTTCGGTGGGAGCACGGCGCCAGCCACATTTTTCTCTCTGTGAGACTTGCACGCTAGTCAGCGACTGTGAGAGATCCCACTACTGACGCTTTGCTCTTTACCCTTCCCACGAACGCATCTGAGACAGGAGGCCAATACATTCCTAAGAAAGGCAGCTTAGCCTGGCCACCAGGGAATTCACTTTTCTCTCCAGGGATATGATGTGCCATGCTCAAGTTAATAAACTCTGCTCTTTGTTATAGTTTTCCATTATGTAGTTCAGTTGGTGCCCAACACAGAGGAAGGCTTTTGTATTTGCCCCAAAGACTGGATTCTCACAAAGTGAGTACTTTTGAATGACCCCACTTATCTAACCCTTCCTGCACCTGCAGGACGGGCTGTGCTCTCATCCAGAGCAGTCCTGGCAGCACCTTCACGTTTGGGGGAACCCTGAGCAGTGAAGTGAGAGGTGCAGCAGGGGAAAGCACTCTCTAGGGGCTCAGACCCTCCCAGCCACCTGAGCCAGGCCTCTAGGGTTTTCAGAGCAAGGGGCCTCTGCTCTACACTGGGTGCAGCTCTTCTCTGCTAGGTTTCCACAAGCAGCAAAGCATTCACACTGGGTGCCAAACTGTGTAAAGCTCTCTCACACCACTGAAGGCTCCCTTCCTCTAGTTTCCACTTCTTTCATTGAATGTTTCCTGGGAAGTGCATAAAAGTCCTAATGTTCCATGAATCAGCATTTGCGTCTAAAAGTCGGCTCAAATTCCCTAATAAATATGTGCAAGAGCTCGGGAGCATACTCTGCTGGACCCACGGCGTGGGCAGAGCACGCCGTTTCCCCCTTTATTTCAGAGCACATGCGACCAGCAGGAAAGCTGCCACATAGGACACCTGAGTCAGAAAACACGCTCCCATGGAAATGTAAGCTCTAAATTACCAAACAAAGTTGTTCCTTGGTCCGCGGCTTAATTAAATGCTGTGAGGCTGACTGGATTGCTTAGTTCTCCAGGTAGAATTGTCCTTTGACTAAGCCTTCATGCTAATTAACTGGCCTGCTGCTGCATTTCAGGGGGGGATTCTGAAAGACTGGCCATTTCAGTTTGATAGAAGGGAGATCCCGCTGAGATTCTGTTTCCTGTTACAGAGAACTTGGTTTCTTTCCTTGACACCCCCGCCCCCCCGCATATTTCTTATACATTTTGGTTGGCCTTTTTGGTGGTGGTGGTGTTGGTGTTGTATAGTTACAGAAACATACAATTTTCTTTTGCTACTGCCTCGGATAACTGCCTTTTGGAGCCAATGGATAGCTTTGTCTTTGAGAACTAGGTTAGATGCTCATATTATGTGCCAGTCATTATGCTGGGTTCTTGGAATTAAATTGACTAAAACCTGCTCTCTACCCCCATGGAAGTAAAGCAAACCCTTGGTTGGCACCTACTGTGAGCCAGGCATTCTTCCAAGTGTTTGCCACACATTAACTCATTTAATTTTCACGACATTAACACGAGGTAGATATTATTATTCTCATTATAGAGATAAGGACACTGGGACACAGGTTAAAACACTTGCCCAAGGTCACATAACTACGAAGTGATGGAGCTGAGCTTCAAAACTAGGCTGTCTGAGCCCAGAGGCCTTGGTTACAACCACCACATAATACAGCCTTGCAGGAGGGCACAGACTAGACACAAATATCTGTACAGCACCAACGTGGGTTCTACATGGGTTCCCATGAGGCTACACAAGGGAGATGTTCTGATCTACTGGTGAGAACAGGGGGAGATTGAGAGCTGTGAGCCACAAATGTGCAATGCTTTGTGACTCTGTCCATTAAGATCCACAGGCAACCTGCCTTCAGCCTTCTGTGATAACGAAGACTATTTTTCTGTATACATCAGAATAAAGAGTAAAACTGAAAACTAGCCCCACTGCCTTGCCCTTCCTCCCTGCTCTGGCTGTCAGCTCCCCTCCCAGGAGTGAGTCTCACCTATCCGTGGGGAGCCCGGCCGGGAACCAGGAGCACAGACGCCCCACAACCATGGGAAGCCAATAACTACAGCAGCTTAAAGCAGTGGGAGGCTTTTCTCTAATACATTTTTTTTCCTCCTTAGAGGCTTTGTTGGAGAGACAAGATTCAAAGAGGGAGGACTGGCTGCCTGGTGTGAAAAGATGAAATGAGAAGGTAGTTTCAGTCTAATTCAAGTGAACAGGTTCTTCCCATTCTCTCACTGGCTCCCTCCTTAATTTCTAGGTGAAGGAGAACTTCGAATTTCTTCTTAAGAGGGCTGGGTTCTATAGCCATCGAGATTTTACTATTAGGCCCAAAGAGGTTCACATTTTAACTGAATGGTTAAGCCAGCAGGTATTAACCTTGAAATTGGTAATGTCAGAATAAAGCACACTTATCAAAAACTGCAAAATCAGTCTTTCTGAGGAGCACAAAAATATATATAATTAATATCTGATAAATCAGAATCAGCTAGAGTCCATTTTTAAATGTGCCCGAAACATTATTTAAGAAACAACTAGATAAATACATATTATTTTAAATGCCATGTGAGGTATTGAGGATAAACGGAAAGGAAGTGAGAAGTGACTTCTTGGAATAGAATTCTTATTACAGGAATGTGGAGATGAGACATTACTTTCATTTTCTTTTCCAAGAATTCCATGAATTTCCTTATTTTTGGATCATTATTTAAATGTGATATTCATGATAGTTTAAAAATCACAAGCACTTCTCTCTATGCCAAGGATTCCTAAGTTTTTTATATGTCTTTTTTATTATCTTTAATCCTCAAGTAACCCTTGAAGACAAACAGCATTATTACTCCCATTTTACAGAAGAGGAAACTAAGGCCAAATCAGATCCCATAAGAAATCAAAGGCACAGGAGACTGAACCTGGAATCCATGCTCTTCACTAGGATACTGACGTGGTTTTTACAGCATACAATGAATAAATGCTTACTAATTTTTTAGTCAAGTTGGTTGTCATGTCTTAAGTCCAAAAGAGTTATAGATGCAGGAAAGTTAATACAGAATTGCCGAATTTATGCTTATAATTTGCTATCAATGTTGTTCATCAAAAAACAGGTTGGGCAAGGTGAAGAGAGAGGTACAAGGAATCATAAATGATAAACGGAAAGTAATTTAAGTGATAATAGAAGAATTCTACTATCTCAATTGTTATATCATATTAATTCATCACTAATATATTACTGCTGCGGATCATAAGGAATTCATCAATTTCATTAAATTAAAGCCTATGGAGATTAACCATTTTAAATGCCTTGATGAAATGAGGAAAAAGTTATAGCAAAGTGTTTACTCATAAAATCAACTGATTATAATGTCTGAATACTTTTATTGTATGAATAGATTAAAACTTTTTCCAGGATGCCACACTGCATAGAAAATACTAAATACCAGCCTTTTTTTTTCTCACTGTGTCTCTATGGTGCATTGATATTGAAATTCTGCAAAAGTGGTTACGAATCTAACACCTCTACTCTTTGAAAAAACATCTTATTTTCCCTCAAAAACCTGTTTATAAAAATTCAATAAGAAAAAAAGACACCCTATGAGCAAAGACGTATACTAGCATAAAGCAGCACAAAAGTCTTTAAGGATAAAACATTGTTTTTGGTATACGATATAAAACAACAATGAAACAACAACAGTAATAGTAACCATCAAGTTCTTGACATGTGCTGGATATTGTTCTCAGCACCTCCCTTGTATTATCTCATGGAATACTTACAACAACATTAGAGGGCTGCTGTTATTGCCTGCAATTTACAGATTCTGAAACTAAAGCAAGAGTGACTAAATAACTTTCCTAAGCAAGCGGTACAGCCAGGAAGCCAGGCTCCTGGCCTGGGTTCTTAACCGCCTTTTCTTCTGTTTCCTAACGATGGTGATGATGGTGATAATAACTGGGGGTGAGAGGGGCAATCGCTCTATAGAAATCATTAGTAGCAAATCACAGGTCTAATATATAGCTAGGGATGGTACCTGAAAGCTGATATTGTGGCAATTCGTAAGATGACAGCTGCGAAACCCTTTGAAGTCCTTTGGAAATGCTTACTCCGCAGATCCACAGCCCCTCCGTGAGCAGTGCCAACTCCGGGACTACATAGCACAATCTGGTGCCCTGTCTTTACAGTGTACCTAATGCGCTTATGCTGGACGCATACAAAATGCAGGACAATGGGCCACTCTGCCCACGCAAGGAATGGTGGGGACTGGTGTAGAACAGTGTTGCAAAAATCCATTTTTAGGTAAATGGACGGAACAGGGGTTTAAGACCATAGTAATAATTCTGTGTTCATAAAGCACCCTATAAATTAGTAGGCTCCATAAAGCCCAAAGGTCCTTTGGCTGACAAGCAGTGGGGGAAAAGCAGCTAGGCAAGTAAGTCAAACCATCTGTATCTGTCAATTTATTCATCCTCAGAAAAGCCCCTAGATCCTTCACTACTGCCTCATAAAAAGACCTTGGAAAGCCCTCTCCTGGGCCCCAGAAAAAGAAGGGTTAAAACTAGAAGCCCTTCAGATAATAATATATGTGTTTATTTAAAAAGCAAAAACATTAACAGGAATTAATTTTAGCATCCTTCCCTTACAGGGACTTCTTTCCTCTCCACCTACCCTGGGGTGTTTTTTATTTTATACCGATTCAGATTTGAAATGACTTATGCTTGCGAGGTCGCTTGATTTCAAAACTCATTTGCATGTCCCCTGACCACAACCTGAATTCATAAACTGCTTATCTTAATTTCTTCTCCTCCAGATGGCTCTTTGTTAATATCTAGATATTTAGTGTCATTTGTGAATGTAATTAAAATGATTTCAATTTTCTTCTTCCTAATGGTGTCTACTTCCTTTTCCTAGGCATTAATGAAGATATTTCACAGAAATAGGGTAAATACCAGATGCTATAGAAATCCAGGAGACTCTTCCCGGTAATTTATCATTCTGGTTTGTTTTTTCTTTTTGTTTTTTAGTCCTGTCTGCATTTTTTTTTTTTTTTTTTACCTCACAGGAAAGCCCAGTGTTTATGCCAAATTTGAATGAAGTAAAAATTTTATTATTTAAGACTATTGAACAACATGCAAAGAGCCACAATTAATGCTTCATTACCATGGGGGATGCTGCAATTACACTTAAAGGGGGAATGGCTAGGACTTACTTGGACTTGGTGCAATGACACTAAGAGAAAGCTTACAGTGTATATGTTTGAGTGTGATGTTTTTCTTATTTTTTGATGGAGTCTCCTTTCCTCCAGAAAGTCTTGGCTTTTGAAACTCAAGAGAAATCATTCCATTAACCTCACAATACTCAGAGGGTCACCATAAATACTTTCCTATAATTGCATGTACTGAGAAATATTGCATCTGGTCCAGGGCATTATTTGACAAATAATTATCATTTTTATCTTAAGGGTCTTTTTAACCAAAATATACTGAAATCTAATGCAGGAATCAATCATTTCATGAATTTTATAGAAAAAGATTTTCTGAAGATATTTCACAGTGGTGTCTGGATATACATAACATAATCTCAGTTACTGTCCTTTCTTGTAAAGTGAAGTAAAAAGAATGCCTTACACAGAGGCTAGAGTTGGGATTTCTAGGCCAATGTAAAATAATTACTAATACAGTAATATTTCTTCATCTCTTTCTCCTTCCCTATCTTTTTTCTTTTCATTAAAAAAACAAAAACACACAAATCTTAGACTTGTGAGCATTTCTTCCCAAAGAATTTCAGTTAAAGATGGAAGAGGAAACTATAAAGTAATAGCAACTCAAAGTGTGAAACTTTTGAGATTTTACACCAGAAATTCAACCTGTTCAATGTAGATTCTAGAAAGAGGCAATATTGGCCAGATCTCAATGCCCTTGGCATCCCAGGCCTACATCACAGAACCGGGAAGCACATGAGAAGCGTAGGAGGCTCACTCTCAGTAAATCAACCCATGGAATCCCAAAGTGTTTGCTTTAAACATTTTTCCTCTATCTTCCCCATCAAGAAAAATGATTCTCCTTCATGCCAGTGAGGACTGGGTAATCGTTAATGGAGTCTGCCAAATGAAGAATGCTGAATGGAGATGAGGTGGGATGGGGGAAATAAGCAGTCTCTTTCTTGGCACATGTCGCATCTCCCACACTGCTGCACGCCACTTCTCGAATGAACTCTCAAGTTCTTTGCTTTTTGGCATAAATGCTGCAAGTCAGGTAAAAATGTTTAGCTGTATTTGACCTGGAGGTTGAAGGGTAAAGCTCACAAAATTGGTTTGGTTTAGAACCTGAAGAGATTTCCCAGAGGTGAAAGGTTTGTGTACCAGCAAAGCAAACACAGATTTTTGATTTTTCCTTCTCAGATATTTTAAAGTGAACTTGGAACAATGAATAATACTTTAATGTATGGATAACCTTTTCATCTCTTTGACCTTGTTTTGCTCAAAGGGCCCGTTCCAGTTCCTGCTAGGTTTAAAAAGAGATATGTTGACTTGGGATGTCTCCATTTGCATTTTTATACCTCACTCTCCTGAAGACACCCTCCACCACCATGCCCACACCAATTCCTGTAGATACAAATTAGCTTACAGGGCCATCCCTTTTATCCCAGTTCAATGCAAATTTGTATTTTAGGTAGCTGGTGGCTAATGAGAATCTACCGCAGAGTCACCTTGTTTTCCCAGTCCCAGTTCATATGCAGATAAGGTTCAGTAGACCACAGACCCTCCCTCCGGCAGCAGCAGAAACACAGGGCATCTGAAGCCTTTGTAAACTTTCCTCAAACACTCAGCTTGTCTTGTTTTCCCCTCAGCATTCATGGCTTTGTAAAGTCACCTGAAGAAACTTGAAAGCTGTCACATTATGTATAAGTGTTTAGCATGTCAACATTCCTAACAGAAACCTACAAAGAAAATGACCGAAAACCAAGGGAATAAAGTGCTTTTCATTCTTAAGCTTCCTAACCCCAGTTCACAGCTTGAGTCTCCCTTCTACATGCAAGCTCTGACTTCTGACACGAGTTTTCCAAATCTTGAGCTACAGAGAGGCCTCACAAAAGATTTCCAGGTTTATAATACAACCCACTTGGAACTAAACTTTCCATTTTTCTAGACTGTATGCATTTATTTTTATTTTTTATTTTTTTAATTTTTTGCCATGCTGTATGTAGTTAATAAAATTGCTATGCTAAGTGGCCTTTCTCCCCACCCCCAGCCCTGAGGGAAGAACTGAATTTACAGACATTCCCACATGCAAACATAAACATCCATTAGCAGACCCAACTGGACTTAACACTTGTAGAGGTGGGTTTTTATGGAAAATAATTATTTTTAAAAAGGCAATAAAGCAAATAGTTATCAGGAATATAAAGCAGATGAGAAAGCTCAGACTCACGGAGTGACTCAAAGATCACTTATTGTGCCCTCAGATCATGCCAGACCCCAGGAAGCCGGTGAGAGTCCTGGCCTGGTCCAACATCTTTCCCCTTCCTCTGCTCCCTATAGTCATCAATCCCTTATGGGTGTTCTGCCTGGGGCTCATCTCTTACTTGTCTGTTGAACAGACCTCTTTATTCTAATTCACCACGCACACTGTAGCCGACTCTTGTTTTTCTAAAATATAGTTTCTTTCAACATCGTTTCATGCAATTTGAGGTTCATCTCAACCAACTTCCAGCTTTCCTCCTTCCTTTCAATATGTCCTGTGTTCTAATGGCACTGCAATGCTAGTGACTGTCTACCCAATTGCCTTTCTTGTTGAGCACATTCCTGTTTATACATCAACTCCTTTTCCAATTCTGTGTCCACTGTGGAGTTTGTCTAACATCTCCTTCTCACTCTCACTCTTGCTGTGCAGAATTATTTCCTATCTCTTCTCTTGAGCTATCCAATAACCACACTGGGTCCTAGCTGTCTGCTCACCTGCCTCTCCTCCAGGGCAGGGAGGAAAGCCCTTTGTCTCTCTATCCCTAACACCTGAAAGAAAGGAGAGCTACAACTATAAATCTCAGGACATACTCCAAGTTCAGCTAGGAATTCCTACAACTATTTGGACCAAATTTTCCTATACCTATCTATTGGCCGGGATCTGTGTGTGTGTGTGTGTGTATATGTGTGCGTGTGCGTGCGCACGCACATGTGCATGCATGCATGTTTGCTTTTCCTAAAATCATTTTTTTCTTTACTTCTTTTCTATTCTTACTTATATCTGTTCTTAATTTGTTCAGATTCTTTTGTATGTGTGAGCTCCTCTTTTACCTTTCATATAGGTAGAAATGTCTGGTACATGCAACAATAGGAAATGATACCTTTTGCACTGCAATTTTGCTAATAAGCAAGGAAAGACTCAGCTTTTCTTAATATGCTATACTTACTAAGTCAAGAATAAACTCTTATATTTAAGAAAGCAAAACCCCAAAACCCAGACTGAAATGAAAAGTCTTTCTGATTAATCTGAAATTACAAAATTTCTTCCAGTTATGGAAAGGATGTGTGTTTGTGTGTGTGCCTTTGCTTGGGCTTCCAAGTACAAGAAATGGAGAGAGCAAGAGCACTGGCCAGAAACTGAGGGTGGCGCAGGAGGAGATGTTTACATTTTTGACTTGAAACAAGTTAGATAATGTTTTACATGATGTTTTGGCTTTAAATAGAAAACTAAATTCAGGGGAAAATTCTACATAATAATCAAGGGAAGTTTGATTTTTTCTTACTGATTTGTCCTTTACCCAAAATATTATTTGTAAACAATAAATAATCTAGATGAATGTATTTTTAAAATTTAATTATATATTTTTGGACTGCAAGTGTATAATATTGGATTAATCTTAATCTCTGATCTATGAAACAGTCTCATCACTGATCTATGCATCTCATTTTCTCATTCATTGATTCATTCATTTACTGGTGTATTAATAATGTGACATGTACCCATGACTCAGTACCCAACACCAAAGACAGAACCTTGAAAATACAGTGGTACCTCGGTTTTCAAATATACTCCATTCCGGAAGACCGAGTTCAGAAACGTTGGAAAACCGAGGGATCCACAGCGACAGCTGGGCCTCAGGATCTTGCCCTCAGCGGAAGCCGTGTGGCATGTTCAACTTCCGAGGCATGTTCGAGAACCGAAGCATTTCCTTCCGAAGCATTTCCTCCCGGGTTTACGGCGTTTGTAACCCAAAATGATCGTCAACAGAGATGTTGGAAAACCGAGGCACCACTGTACTTTATATATAGCCATCTGGTCCTCTGCCAACCAGTCCCCTGGACTCCCTTCACCTGTGGCAACCACCATCCTAAGCACCATTGTAACTGTGCTTCTCTTTTCCTTGTTCAGTTTTATTTCATATTTACATAGCCTCACAGTGAATCCCTCTTACAGGTAAAGGATGCTCTTCTAGTTTTTACTAGAATACAGGAGAATTCTACTGGTGACACAATTAGTAGCTTCCCTGATTTAATGCAAATTAAGTATACCTCCATGGTCACTGATCTCTCCAAGGAGAACACTGCCAACTAATCTAAAACCAGTGAAGAAAATGCTGTCATTCCACCAATCCACTGGATTGCCTGAAAAATGCCTACTTCATGTAAATTTTTTCACTTTATTAGTTGCATATACTATAAAGACAGTATAAAAACCAAAAAAATTAGAAAAATCAACATAAATTTATACACTTTGCTGACTTAATCTGTGTACTGTTTCAAAAGAACCTGAGGAAAGTGTCATTATTAACCAGTGGGCCAGTGGGTAGAATTTGAGACCTTGGCCCATTTTCTGTATGTGGTTTGCAATGTAATTGGGCTTATCGTTCAAACTGTTACTAAAATTTAATTGAGTCAATTAATTCAACTAATGGATTTGGGTTTTCCTTAGTCTCTACATGCTTTATTTCCTCCTCAGTGAAATGTATTTAATCAGCTCTATTTCCCTTAAAAAAATAATTTGATTGCACTTAAAGATTCTTTCGAAATCGTACGCAGCCTTATTTGCTCTTCTCAGTATTGAACTCTTATAGATTGTCACATCTTACTCTCAAAAATATTTATAATTTTATTTTAATCATGCCCACGTGCCTACTCTTGAAACTAAACTCTCCAAAGTTCACATGAAACACACTGGCCAAATAAGAGCTGATGTTTACAAAGCACAGAGGAGGAATTCCGAATCCCAAGGCTCAGCTCCCTGACAGCCTTATTTCTCGTTGCCCTGTTTACCAACACTAGGCTCATTTACAGCTAATTCATTTACCTGATGAATGTACTTGACATTATCTACCAAAAGCTCTAATCGTGGAAAGCCTGGTGATCTAAAATCCATCTTTGACAAGAACTCACTGCTGGAAGTCTAATATCAAAATGTCAGCCACAGCGGAGGAACCAAGCTCACTAAGTGTGGCAAACCCATCCCACACTCCCCAAACCACCACAGCCAGGCACGCAGCTCTGATGAACTGAGGCATAAACCGAGACACAGTGCATTTTAAACCTCGGTGTTATAGAAAACTGTCTCATCGTTAACAACATTTTTCTCAGATCCTAAATTTTACACTTTACGGGTATGTTAGTACTACACATGCTGTTTCTCATATTTGGTGAAAGGAGGATTCTGCAGGACAGTGAGGTGTAATGTAGCTTTTACAACACTTCATTTATTTTTAAATTTCAAAAGGAAGTTATTATACAGGCAATCCTGTTTAATAAAACTGAAGTGTGGAGGATATGATACACTAACTAAATAAAACATTACAGTAAATGAATTTTGCTTCTTGGACGACTTCTTAGTCCTTAGCTGTAAAATCATGATGCTATAGATGCATTATTTCTATGGGTACATCAGTCCTAATATTCCTGGATTTGGTCTGAGATGCGAATGACTCAGTGCTAGTCGTAACTCTATTAGAACTACCAAGGCTAATACCAACTAAAGAAATACAAAAATTGCCCCGCCTGGCATGGCTCAGCAGTTGAGCACAGACCTGGAGTCCAAGAGATGGTGGTTCGATTCCCGGTCAGGGCACATACCCAGGTTGCAGGCTTGATCCCCAGTTGGGGGCGTGCAGGAGGCAGCCGATCAATGACTCTCTCATCATTGATGTTTCTATCTCTCTCTCTCCCTCTCTCTCTCCCTTCTTCTCTCTGAAATCAATAAAGATATATTTAAAAAAAAAAATACAAAAATTACTTGGTAGATATACATTTCATGCAATTCAAACTCTGATTAAGAAAAGCCACTTGAAATATAACTAATTTTGAATGCATGATTATAAGTATAAACTACTTTGTCAAGATGTACATATCAGCTTGGTTCAAATTACAGGAGCATCACTGTAATATGATTTTTTTACATCTAAAACATTTTTGAATGGTCAAGATTTTAAATATTTTATCTTTTTGAAATGAAATCTCAAGGAATACCTATATTCAAAGAACAGTTATTAATACTTCATTTTTCTTTATATTCTAACAAACACCTCTATTCTGTTGTAGCTAAGGATGTTGCTTCTGGAATTAGACAAACCTAAGGTCAGTACTTGGCCCTAGTATGTACTAGCATTGTCACCTTGGGCAAGACAGTTAACATTTGTAGGTTTCAGCCACCTCATTTTTAAAGTGGGGGAAATAAAAGAATATATTTTAATGGGTTGTTTGAGGAGTAGATGTGAGGAGTTATATATAAAATGGTTAGTATAATGTGTTCCAGACAGTAAATGCTCAATAAGTATTGGGTATAATAACAATATTTATGATGATGACTCTAAGTAGTAGGAGTAGCAGGAGTAGTAAACAAAATGTACATGTGAAATATCTGAACCACAAAGAACCTTCATGATTATCTGCTCATCTCATATTAGGGAGGAAAACATCAGGCCCAGAGAGAGCTTCAGTGATTCCCCCATTAAATCTTTGCTAAGTGCCCTTTAAATCTTTGCAAAGTGCTCTATCAACTAGCCTGCCCTAGTCCCCCTTGCCATTGTCTTAGGAGTGAGTAACACAGGAAAAGCAGTGCTAAAGTTAAGGCAAAAAGAGGCTTTTCTCTAATGAACAGAGAACAATCATGCATGACAGAAGAGCAAAGTTAAATCATTTTATTGATCGCTTAAAAATCAACATGCAGTTTTCTATTAAAAAAACCACTGTCTTGAAGCTGGAGGAATAAAGGGCAGGAGCCCCCAGGACAGGATGTGTCAATACTTATGTGTGGATGCTCACAATGCTCTGGAAGGATGAAAGCAAATCAGCCCTCTGGCTACCTTAAAATGTTAGTGAGGTCATCTTGTCAAAACAGTGACTGCTTAGACAGAAGTCTAACAGGAAAAGCAATAAATTCAACTAGGTGTAATGTCATAACTGTTTAATATAATACATTAGATCTGACTTTGACTTCCTACATATCCAAAAAGAAGGTTCTTTGACAGTGCTCAGTTGAATAATAAGGGTCAGGAAAAAATGATATGGTCATTTGTGGCTTTCAAATAATTCTATTATAAACGTGGATTTGAAAGTTATAATTGCACATTATAAAAACTTATAAAATTGTAATTGCACATTTTAAAAAACATTGGAAAAATTATATGACAAATCTCCATAGTTACATATCCAAAAATTACTATACCATTCAAATCCTTATTGCCTATGACTTTTAATAATATTTGCAAATTTGAAAAAATAATATAATCACACATAACTCTAAAAAAATTTCTAAATGCTTTCCAAGGTCAGTTAAAAAAAGAACCTTCATATTTTACAAATGTGAATAAAAATATTTTTGAATTGAGTATGATTTCTGGTTTGCAAATAAATGTATTCTATATTCATGAGTATTTTACTATAAATCAGAAACACATCTATAGTAAGTGAGTATTTATTGATTATTCAACATTATATAAAAGTAACATTATGGACTTCTGGTCAAGATGGTGGAGTAGGGAGATCCTGGACTCACTTGTTCCCACAACACACCAAAACTACAAATACAGTTGACCCTGGAACAACAGAGGGGCTAGGGGCATGGACTAGGGAACAAGAGAGGGGCTAGGAGCACAGTAAAAAATCTGCATATAACTAAGCATTTCACATATGCAGATTCCCAACCCCCAGCTGACCCTTGAACAACTCAGGTTGAAAATGTGTTAGTTGAGAAAAAACCGTGTGTAAGTGCACCTATGAAGATCTAGATCTAAACTGTATTGTTCAAGGGTCAACTGTGTATACAAAGCAACTATCTCTGAGAACAATCTGGGGACTAGGGAGTATATTCTTTGCAGCTGAGGATACAAAGAAAAGCCACATCAAGACAGGTAGGAGGGGCAGAGACACAGTCTTGTCAGGACCCACACCCTTGATCTCACAGGCAAGAAAAATATTACAGCAGTGGATCCTCTCTCATGAATGAAGGATCCAAGAAGCACATCAGGTTTCCCAGCCCAGGGGGCTGGTACTAATACCAAGAAGAAGAGCCCATACTACACCTGGTTTTGAGGGTCAGTGATGCCTACATCCAGGGGAGCTGGTGTCTATGGGAAACTGAGCCTCCACTCTTAAGGAGCCCATAAACTCACTCTGACTCTTAGTGCAGAGGCAACACTTTGAAAAGCATGGGTCATACACAAGGCAGACATGCTAACTGATTTTGGAGTATCAGAGATGCAGGGATGTGGCGGAGCTTTCTCTGAGGAAGGAGGGGCTGGTGGGTATTATTTTCTCTTGGTTTGGTTTGATTTGCTCTTTCCACTTAGCTGGCTTCACACTAGTGGGTGCCAGTTGCTCTGAGGACTCACCCAGCCCAACCTGCCCATTCTAGCCAGCACACAGGAGCGCCTCCCCAACTGGTGGTCTGAGAGCCACATCAAGGCAATGCCTTGCCCCCGAGGGCAAAGCAGGAGGCTCTGGGCAGCCGTGGAGCCCCTCCAAAGTGGCTCCTCACTCTAGGGTAGCAAGCCCCCACATATCAGCAGGCCCAGAACAGTAGAGGCTGGCATTGCTGCCACCTGCGCTAGAGGCCTGGACCACACACCAGCATGTCCACAGCAGATATGCCAAGCCTTGCTTCCAGCCAGGCTGAAGGCCAGCCTAACCCATCAGCATACCCACAGAAGTTGTGCTTGGGCCTTGCAGACAGCCATGTCAGGATGTCAGGTGCAAGCCATGCATTTCAATGAGCCAGGAGCATTAGCAGCCAGGCTGCCCAGATAGCTTGAACAGAGAGCCCATCCAGTGGCACAGCTAAAATAGTTCTGGTATAACAACAGGAGAGTTTATGCAGGCTATACAGGGGACTCCTGGAGCACCTGACTTTGGTGACCAGGGGGGATTGGGCCACTGGGCCCCAAAGGACACCTTTCACATAAGGCCACACTTTCAATACTATAAGATGCAGGTGATTTACCTAATATATAGAAACAAACACAGAGACTTAGGCAAAATGAGGAGACAAAGAAATATGTCTTTTTAGTTTTGGGTTATTTTTTTGTTAATCCTCAACTGAGGATATTTTTTCCATTAATTTTTATAGAATGTGAAAGGGAGGGAAGAGGAGAGAGAGACCGAGAGAGAGAGAGAAACATCAATGTGAGAGAGACCCATCCATTGGCTGTCTCCAGCGTGTGCCCTGATTAGGGCAGGGATTGAGCCTGCAACCCAGCTACATGCCCTTGACTGGTAATTAAACCCACAGCCCTTCAGTCTGCTGGCTGATGCTCTAACCACTGAGCAAAACTGGCCATCAAGGAATAAGTTTTAATGAAAGAACAAGACAAAACTCCAGATACAAAACTAAACAAAATGGAAATAAATAATCAACCAGATAAACAGTTCAAAGTAATGGTCCTCAGGATGTTCACTGAATTCAAGAGAAGTATGGATGAACACAGAACTTCAACAAAGAAATAGAAAATATAAAAAGAACCAATCAGAAATGAAGAATGTAATAGCTGAAATGAAAAATACACTAAAGTGAATCAACACCAGATTAGGTGATGCAGAAGGATAGATCAACAAATTTAGAAGACAGGGTAGGGGAAATCTCCCAATCAGAATGGCAAAAATATAATAATAATAAAAAATGAGGAGAGTATAAGGGACTTTGGGGACAATACCAAACATACTAACATTTGCATTATGGGAGTTCCAGAAGAAGAAAAGAGAAAGAGATAGAAAGTTTATTCAAAGAAATAGTAGCTGAAAAATTCCCTAACCTGACAAAAGAAATAGACATACAAGTCTAAGAAGCACAGAGAGTCCCAAAAAAGATGAACCTAAAGAGATCCACAACAAAACACATTACTGAAATGGCAAAAATTAAAGGCAAAGAGAGACTCTTAAAAGCAGCAAGAGAAAAAACAAACAAAACAATTTACGTACAAAGGAACACATATAAGATTATCAGTTGATCTTTTTGTAGAAAGTTTGCAGGCCAGAAGGGGGTGACATAATATATTTGAAGTGATGAGTAGAAAAACTACAACCAAGAATACTCTACCCAGCAAGGTTAATATTCAGAATTGAAGGAGAGATAAGGATTTTCTCAGACAAGCAAAAGCTAAAACAGTTAATGACTGCAAGAACAGCATTATAAGAAATGTTGCCCAGCTGGATGTGGCTCAGCAGTTGAGCATCGACCTAGGATCCAGGCGATCGGGGTTCGATTCCCGATCAGGGCACATGCCCGGGTTGTGGGCTCGATCAATGACTCCCTCATCATTGATGTTTCTATCTCTGTCTCTCCCTCTCCTTTCCTCTCTGAAATCAATAAAGATATATTTAAAAAAAAAAAAGAAATGTTAAAGGGACTTCTCTAAGCAGAAATAGGCCAAAACTAGAAATAAGAAAATATAAAAAATAAAAATTCTCATTGGTAAGGCAAATATATAGTAAAAGTGCAGTGAATTAATCACTTATAAAGCTAGTATAAAGGGTGAAAGAAAAAGTAGTACATTCCTATATATATAAACAATAATTAGTTCAGGGACGGACACACACACACCAGTATGTAGAATACAATGTCAAAAACATGACATGTGGGGGTGGGGAAGAAAGACGTAGAGCTTTCAAAGTTAAGCGACTATCAACTTAAAATAGTCTTATATACATAGGTCATTATATATAAATCTCATGTTAACCACAAACCAAAAACTTACAACAGATACAAAAAATAAAGAAATCCAAATATAACACTGCAAAAAATCTCATGAAATCACAAAGGAAGACAGCAAGAGAAGAAGAAAGAAACTGAGAAGGACTCTAAAAACAACCAGAAAACAATCAACAAAATGGCAAAAGTCCACACCGATCAATAATTCCTTTAACTGTAAGCAGATTAGGTGCTCCAATCAAAAGACATAGGGTACGGAGTGGATACAAAATCAAGACCCATAAATATGTTGCCAACAAGAGAAACTTCAGCTCTAAAGACACACACAAGCTGAAAGTGAAGGGATGGAAAATATACATCGTGCAAATGGAAACAAAAGAAGCTGGCAGCAATACTTATATCAGACAAAATAAACTTTAAAGCAAAGACTGTAAGAAGAAACACTGAAGGGCATTACATACTGATAAAAGGATCAATCCAACAATATAATTTAACACTTGTAAACATCTACCCCCCAATATAGGACCACCTAAATATATAAAGCAAATATTAACTGACATCAAGGGAGATATTGATAGTAATACAATATTAGTAAGGGACTTTAAAACTCACTTCCATCAATGAATAGATTGTCCAGAAAGAAAATCAACAAGGAGGCACTGACCCTAAAATACACATTAAACCAGAAAACAGCAGAATACACAATTTTTCAAGTGCACATGGAACATTCTCCAGGATAGATCACATGTTAGGCCACAAAATAAATACCAAAAAGTTTAAGAAGACTGAAATCCTATCAAGCATCTTTTCCAAGCACGTGGTAGGAAACTAGAAATCAACCAGAAGAAAACTAGAAAAAACACAAACACGTGAAGTCTACACAACATGCTACTAAACAATCAATGGGGTCAAACTAATTCTATGAGGCCAGCATTGCCCTGATACCAAAACTAGACAAGGAAATTACAGAAAAGAAAAAAAAAAAAAGGAAATTACAGGCCAAAATCCCTAATGAACATAGATGCAAAAATTCTCAACAAAATATAATCAAATCAAATTCAACAATACATTAAAAGGATTATGACTGGTGGTTGCCAGAGGGGATGGGATTTGGGGACTGGGTGAAAAAGGTGAAGGGATTAAGAAGTACAGATTGGTAGTTACAAAATAGTCATGGGGATGTAAAGTACAGCACAGGAATATAGTCAATAATTGTACTAACTATGTATGGTGCCAGTTGGGTACTGGAAATATCAGGGGGAGCACTTTGTATAAAATATGATTGTTTATTGTGGCGATTACTTTGTAATATATATACATGTTAAATAACTATGTTGTACACCTAGGACTGATATTATATGTCAATTATTCTTTAATAAAAATGGAGTAACATTTTTACTCCCATGCCATGATTTTCAGAATCACACTTAAGATTTTACAGTTGTAGAAGTGACTAATGGCAACACTGTTAATATATTCACTGCCCAGCAGCGAGACAGTAAACATCAGATGTTTATGGCAGGATGACATGAGTCCCAAACCTAGTTAAAAACTGCTCAATTTAAATCTCATTGAAAATTTAATGGAACTAAAATCAATTTTCAATTGTTTTAAATAGCAATTCTTTTATTATAGCAATATTTTTAAGCCTTAAGTGGCTTCTACCTAAATATTTCATTTGATATAGCAAACCATATTAATCATATTTATACATATAATACACACACATAAATGTTGCTTTGTATAATAGTCTAGTAGGTAAAGGTTATTGGGTATATTGCTAAAAGGCAACATCGAAGCTGGTGAACGGATGAATGGCTGACAAGTACAAATGACACTTATGTTCTATCACGATGAATCTTTTGTAGGCTGAGATTAACCTTTTGTGCCAAGATCTCTAGAGAAAGAAAACAATGTGCATTGGGCCTCAAGGGGGAATTTCCTATCTATATTTAACTAATGCTTCTAGAGATGTTGGGCCATTCCCCTCACTGTTGCAAAGTGCACATAAGCACGGAAAAAACTAAAATAGGTATCCTTCAATGAAAAACACAAACATGCAAACACCTTAGATTCTGTTAACAAGAAACATTAACACCCTACACAGTCCTTTAGTAATATGTACACAAATATCTAACTATTACTTTTAACTATTCAGTAAACATTTCATGTCAGTAAACATAAAACTTACTGACATGAAAGCACTGCCCTTTCAAAAACACACAACAAAACACAGTAAGAACACTCTTGTAAACTCATCTTTATCTTAATGTATTTTCTCAGAGGATTCAAATAATTTAAAGCATTTTTGTAATTTTTTTTGGTTATTAAGCATGTAAATAATGGGCCGTGAAATGAAGTAGGGACTGAGGTGAACAAATGACATTTGCCTTGAAGGAGTCATTTGTCTTTGGTAGATGAGCAGGTTATTTCCAAAGGGGAGGGTGGTTTACTTACCTCAGTCCATCATGGATTTGGGTTCAGCTAATTAAAATGTGTTTCAGGATACATGTGGAGGCAGCATTCAGGAAAAACAAAGAAATAAAGGGAGCAGGAGTAATTTCTATTTTTAAAGGGAACCAGTAACCTCAGGTTTC
Organism: Miniopterus natalensis; assembly: GCF_054644295.1. Taxonomy (NCBI): domain Eukaryota; kingdom Metazoa; phylum Chordata; class Mammalia; order Chiroptera; family Miniopteridae; genus Miniopterus; species Miniopterus natalensis. The sequence continues at coordinate 31,615,383 of NC_142085.1, read as the reverse complement.
TTAGGTATTCAAATAGAGAGGTCATATTCTGAAGTTTTTGAAAAGCTGGGCTAAAATTATTTAATTTTTAAAACATGTAATTTGGTAACATTCATCTAAATTGGATTAAATTTAGAGATGTTCTTATAATTAAGTTAAATTTTAATCAAACTTAGAGATTTGCTTTTTATGAACAACATATAACGTTAGGCAGTTTCTCCATCAGGAAAATGAGGGAAATAACAGGTTCCACAAGGTTACTGGAAGAATCAAAGTGAGAAAAATTTCGGTCATGCTAATAAAGAGTTTTATTCTGGAAGTGGGTGATGGGTGATGCTGTGTAAATAGATTTACATCCAGCTCTACGGACAGCTCACTATTCCGCCTGTGTCAATCACCCCTGTCACCTTAGATGGTATATTATAAACTGTGTGACTCAATCCTAGCTGCATATCAGTGTCACTTGTGACACTTTCTTACAACTCTAGCTCCCTGAGCTTAACACTCAGAGGTTTTAATTCAGTCAATTTCACAGTTAAGTCTCGGGACTTCCAGCTTTAAAAAGCATTCTGGTGATTCTCATGAGTAGCCAGGGTTCAGAACCACAGTATAAGGCAATGTTCCAGGGCTGTTGTATGGACTTCAGTAAGAGAGAGAAAGGGGAGGAAAGGAGGAGAGAGTGGGGGAGGGGAGAGTGGGGGAGAGGAAAAGGGAAAGGATGGGGAGGGAGGGGGGAGAGAGAGAGGGAACTAATTATATTTTGAATTTGGATGTGATTTTACTGAGAGAAACCAATGGAATCATGTCTTTTGAACAGGGATTCAGGCTTCACAGTAATTTAATGCATCAGTAAAATACAAAAAAAAATAAGACCCTGAGAATACCGTAGGACAACTGGTTTGGAAACAAGTAGATGTTTTCTTGGCAACTATGAAAAAATATATATATTTTTAATGTTGAAAAGAACTCTCATTTCAACTCTTTGCTGTCCTTTTGTGCCCTCTCAGAATGCGCGGTGAGTGCGTGCGGTGAGCTCAGAGGAGTGCCATTAACAGGCGTCCGTGGGGAGGCCCAGCGTAAGGGGGCAAGAGAAAGCTCAAGCAGGATAGCACGAAAACGGCTGTTGTAGTAAAATACTCAGGTTACTGCACAAATCCCAAAGGAAAGGGAGAGGGGGGAGGCTTGCTGGTGTGGGAGAAAGATGGCCTTAGGAACAAAGAGGAACAGAAACCAAGAAGGATGAAAGATATAGTTAGGAAGATAATAATACATTAATAAAACCAGAAGAGGGTTGAGAAAGAACAGACTTTTCAGTAGAAGACTGATCACGCAGAGAGCTTTTAGCACATGAAAGTGCAGCCCTGCTGGGCTTGAAATGGCCACGATGGTTTCTAGGATAAATCTCCTTAGTCTATGGCCCACTGATACCATACTTGTATCTCACTTTTGTACTTCAAGAAAAATAAATTTCCCCAGAGAGATTCCTCCTCACTTTGTAAATTGGCTTTTCCAAGACATTTTAATTGGGTCTAGTTTTTGCATAGTCTTTGTCTTTGATTTGGTTAAAAAAAAAAAAAAGAAAAAGAAAATGGGGAAAAGCAGTGAATAAGGGTAGTGATATATATCCCCCATCCACCAATGAGCGTATTTCTGTGTCTGAGGACATTGCTCTTATAAAAGCCTTTCACAGTTTGACTCTGGAGTTAACCTGCCTGCCACAAAAGGTAAGGAGGTGTATATATATATATACATATATATATTCTTTCCACTATATATATATATATAGTGGAAAGAATATATTATTTACCGAGGAGATAGCTAAATGAGGTTCACCTAAGCATCAAATAATCGAAACAGGATGAGTATTTGTTCTTGTCTTCCAGCTAATTATCTTCTTTGATCAACTATCTACATCTCAATTTCTAATTTGTAAAGTGAAGGGTTTGAAAGAAATGAATCATTGAAGACATTCTATGAAGTCCTAGGAGACATCACATTCATCTCCCTTAGCCTTTAATCTGCCTGAAATTTCACTTCTCTATGAAGTCTCTCCAAATTAATTAATTAAAAAAAAGGTACTGACCTGTGCACATTTTAAGAGAGATTTTGGAATTCAAGAGCTGCAGCTTCTGAATTTAACTTTGACTTCTCAACATAAAGTTAACATAAACAAGACCTACACAGGAGGCAACTATGACACGTTTTTGCTACGTCTCTGTGGCTTCCAGAGCGCACCAGTCCAACACCGTGCTCTTTGGAAGTGTAAACACTGCTCAAGAGAAACAGCGATTCCCTTCAGCAGTCACCCAACTTCCTTGTGTCAAAATGCAAAAGTCATTTAGATGCTACCATGCACAAATCTCCCTCCTCACCATCATGATCTTTGGAGGAAAATCTTGAGAGAAATTTTTCTGAAGCATAACCAATTATATATCTTAAACCTAGTGGGAGAATGAGAATGAGAACTTGTATCCTCTATGGGCATCAGTTCTAGCATGAAGAACACTCACTGATGGTAGGGATGATTCTGCACGTTCTAGTATAGAACGAAAAGTGGCTTCACTCCCTTGCCTTACATCCAGTGAACAGAGAAAGTCAGAGCAAAGTGATGTCTGCTGCCTCCTTTGATACCTCCCGTGAGCTATTTTTCACTACAGATAAACAATACCTACATTTAGTCTTATTTTTTGCCTTTATTTTTCAACAAACAGATTCATAATACTTCCTGAAAACTTTCTAGTTAACCAAATTCATAATGGCTCCCTTTTGTGGAAATTTGACATCTGTATTTAGAAAATGCTGTGTGTAAAGTCTCAAATACACCATTATATTTAAAACTCAATTGTTGGAATTTTCAAATGAGGTTGATAAGAAAAACCGAGGAACTGTCAATAAATGATAGATTTTTTTTTTTCCTGAAACACAGAAACAATAGAAAATAACATATTATGCCCATGGGCCTGAGAAAACTGTGTAAATGAAGAACTGATATTAATATGACCAAGGGGGGAAAAGATGAAAAAGACAAATAAAACCTCCTCATAAGCATTCGTCTTTCATATGCTTTCAAGTCTGCTTATCTTTTCTGCTGGAGGACACCAGTTTCTAAGATGCCAAAATTTATGTCTAGAAAAAAAGTGAAATAAAATGAAGAGTCAAGAAAAAGGCCAATAAAATTACCCTTGTTTCTTTATGGGAGGTTCTCTATGAACCACAGCGATATTCTACGTACACTTTCTACAGCGTAAACCAGAATTTGATTTAAGGCCAGTGTATCTTGGACCCCCATCCAAAGTGTGCTGACTTAATGACAAGAAATAGGGTTAACTATTCTTGATCCTTCATGGTATACTACTGTATATTACTTATTTTCCTTAAACAAATTACTTTCCCCCCCATGTATTCATAGATACAGAGTACATTAAAGGCAAGTCATGCCAACACTAATTATAGATGTTTATGATTAGTCAATTAAGATAGACCCTATAATTTGACCTAATTTGTTTCATAAAACATTCTGTAATGCTCTATTTATTCTACGATTAACAAATAAATACTAATGTTCATATGAAAATCCTAACTAACCTTAGGATCTTCCAATTCTGGTCATATGGTTGTATTTGAATATATACTGTAGAATTTCCTTTACTCAAAAGTGTAAAAATGCTTTGGCCTCACTGAAAATTTTCAGTTTGGTTGGTTGAAATAAATGCTCCCTAACCTAAACCAAGGATTTACAACGAATGATCAAATTATTAGATGTTATTTTACATAATGACTTGGCAGGTAATTTTATCTCACGAAATATGGATTCATATATGCTCTTCCCCTGTCCCCCCCCCCGCCCCCCCCCCCCCATTTAGGGCTTTCTCATTTTATGTGGCACTTGAATAATAGTATAAAAAGGACTCTTGAATAAAACATCTAAATGATTTTACTGAGGTTCTACAATTCTATTACATTCAGCAGCCACTAAATCCGCATTTGGGGTCAAACCCACTTTCAGATCCCTACGACTGACAGTCCTTCTAGAAGAATTTTGATTCTAAAGGACTATCTTAAAGAAGTTTTTTCACTCTGCTCATAAAACTGACAAATCTATTGCAAGCTGAACTTATGGCTTTTCTGAAATCCTACCAGTTCTAATTGCTCGAGAGCTTATTCTTACAAAACATGCATTTCCCTGCAGGGTTTTGAAAAGTTTCCCAGCAACGTTCATTAAGAAAGGCCACAGCTATAGATTAGCCTTGCTGCTACTGTTTTCCTTGTAAAGTATTTTTTTTTGGTGACAATTTTCTATTCAGTAGTGCAACTGCGTATAATTATTCAAATACAAAAGCCTGTTGTAAAAGAATGTGGCGATGATGGCAGAAAACACCACAAAGCAAATGAACTGCTATGACTTTAGACACAATTTTGTTCTTCACTGTATTTATTCATAATTAGCATTAGGAAGGGTTTCTGTGTAAAAGACTGAGGGCAGATTTGGTCCATTTGCAGGGAGATAATGTTCCTAAGTACATTTTAGATTGCTTCAGATGTATAATAAAATAGCTCACATTTTCGGTATACTGAGTTGTTGGGGGAAAATACAATAGCAACTGCTAGTGCCCACATTTTAATACCAGGAAGCAGAGAAATTGGAATATACGAATAAAACAGACGCTAGTATAAGATGGAGTTTATGGAAATCACAACAAAAATACTGGGAAAGAAAAGAAAATCCTTTTTTTCCCCCTAGGTAAGAATCCTAGACTCTTAGAGCTATAAAGAAATTAAAGAAGGTTTCCATTTAACCCCTGTGAGCAGAGACCTCGCCTCCCCTTATTCTACTTCAGCCATCCAACCTCTACCAAACATATACAGAAATATTTCCATTTTTCTATTAAAGAAAATTGGTGTTGAGACATGCTAGAAGATGAGCTGCTTAAGATCATCTGATTAGTGACAGGGTTAGGATTTGAGACAAGAGTCCTTATGCTATGGTGAGCTGACTCTGAAACAGTTTCTAAAAGGAAGTCACAGTACTAATGCCAAATTAATATTTCTGCTCCCAATGAGGAAAGCTATTCTTCCCCCCTTGCACTCCTTAAAGAAAAGTAAATGCATTTGTAACCTAGACCCTATTACCTATGTGTATCTGAATTACTGATTCTGGAGGTAGGACATTAAAGCGTGGTGAGGCATATGGAAGTACCTAAGGACAGACGCAAAATATCTTCCCAAAAGTTGTACTCCTCGTTCCCGTTTACTGAGCATTAAAAGGACAGGACACATAAAAGATGCTTAAGTTTGACTTTCAATATGTCCCTTCCTCACACCCTTTCTCCCACCACAAGATAGAGAATTATGAAAACAAAAAGTCTGTCAGAGCACAAACCACATCACACACACAAATGCACGCACATGTGACTTTATGTATTTTTTAAAAAAGACTTAATACAAGGCAACTCTACTGAAGAGATGGTTTTTGATCATGTGAAGTTGAGTTAAAGAAGATTATTTTTAAACTTCTAGTTAACTTTTTTGGGTTGCTAATGGTAATTTTACAGTTAGGAAAATATGGCTTGTTATAATCTAAAAGGAAAAACCACACTGAAAGAATTTCATTATTTATTTTTATTCTCTGATATACGCAATGACTTCTTTATATATCCATTAAATATTACATCTCTATATAATATTTGCTGGATTACACCCCATGATGCTATTATAAACAGAGAAGTGGAGGAGGGGGAATAAACATGTTCTTGTTTAAGCTTTTCAAGGTTAAAACTAACCATATGTCTTGGACACAAGTGCAGGAGAAAACACAGAAGAAATGCAGTGGGAGGGCTGACAAATTGGCTAAAACAAGGTTAGTCATTGAAGTCTTATAAGATAACTAATAAGATATTTATTACTCAAAATTGTTCCCTGTGTAGGCCCAGCTTTTGTTGGATTTCATTGGCTTGGAGCTGAAAACTTGCATTAATGTACATTGTACTGACTCATTTTCTTATTAAGCAAATTTAATGTGATATGGTACTTTTGGCTCTGTTGATTCCTTTCTTTTAACATCTTGTGCTTTTCTCCAGGAAGGTCAAAAAGTTTAATATTAACTTTCAAAACATTGCTGTGGTATATTCTTATCCTTACTTGACATGCAGTACAGCTGAGGTAAGTAGATTACATGGGATAGATCCATGTACTGATACAGAAGAAGTACTGACAGGCAACTTCAGCCTTCGATTTCTCATCCATCTTTCCATTTGCTCTTGTGCAAGCTCCAATATCAGTGATTCTGAACCCGGATGCCTATCTGAGTCACCTATGGAGCATTTTCAATCTATTTATATAATTCCTAAGGGTGCCAAATTTGGAGAGGGTGTGGAGAAAGGTGGATTGAAAACTCTCCATGTGGGTCTAAATGCCCTGTCTCCTTGACCCTAGTTGAGAACCACTATTAGTACAGTTTCCCAATATATGCACTTTGGTTCTTAGATATATTTCCCTTGATAAGCCATCTCTTTTAAATGTTTATCCCATTATAACAATTTAATAATTCCTACTTTGGGGTCCTGGAATATATGCTATCTAGTCTTTAGAATAATGGTGGTGAAATCTAACATTTTTGACACATAAAAGTAGTTTATTTCCTCAATGACTTTGTAGTTTTCACTTTGTTGAATGCATTAACTTTAATATTTTCATACTCAGCACAATTCTCAACTGTTTTTTGACTTCTTTATGCATGTGGATTCAATATGCAGAATTTCTTATGTTGACAAGTTATCCTTTTTACCACTATTCTATGAAAAGAACACCAATATTATACATTATTCATGCCCCCTTCAAGCCCCCCCCCCCCACAAGAGAGAGAGAGAGAGAAAGAATGACAGGATGAGATTTTCAAAAATATAAAAATCAGCTCCTCTCCATCAGCATCATTTTCAACTCTAAAACTTGCTTGTTTTCCTCTAATCCCCAAGAATTCCTTTACTGATCTTAGAATTCCCCCTACCAGCAGAAATAATTGTCTTTTTAAAAAATCCTTCTCCGTGGATACAATCCCATTTCTGAAAATGAAGCTTAAGCATTTTCTTTATATTGCTCGCGGCAGAGATTTCATTCAGATTCCTCTCTTTTTCAACAAATGGGCTCTGGAAGCTCTTAACAAGGATCCTCTTCATAGCTGGACATGACACTGGGGAGGCTGCATAAATACACTCCAGCTCTCTCCACTACGGAGTAACAACCACATCGCTACACAGACAGGTCTGCCAACATGCATTAGGAACACTGTGATGAGCTACCCTGCATGATACCCTGAAGAATCTAGCTTTCCCTTGATGTACATAGATAGCTAAGCTCCATCATAACCAAAAGAAACTGCGAGTGGGTGTCCAGGGCAGAATGTACACTGAAAATGCACTTCTCTCACGAAATTCACACTCTCTCCCTTTGAGACACTAACGCAGACCAGTCCACTAAATCCTGAACACGATCATCAGACAAAATGAAAAATAATAAACTTTCCCCCATCCGTGTAATACATTTTTTGCCGCTTGTTTTTAATGGAGTTTATCACCACTTGCTAGCAGTGGAAATAGGTAAACAGTATGTTGTTTACTTCAGATGGCATTTCCTTTTCATTTACAACCAATAGCTAACGAAGCCAAATGAGGGGGCTGCAGGATGCAGGCTTTCCAGGGAAGCAAGTGGATGCAGGATGTCACACACATTTCAGGGGGAGGGGAATGAGCCCTTATAGAACAAGGTAAAACACACAACAAGGCAGATCTTGGAAATAATGATAAGATTTATAGCTTCAGAATTTAATAAGCAAAGAAAATGTATCACTTTTTCTTGACAGTATGAAAAGTAAAAGTAAATAAGATAATATAGAATTAGTTATGCTACATACTCCTATTTCTGTACTGCTGAAATAGCCTCACAGGGAAAAACAGAAAGGCTCTCTAGTAGTAAAACACAATTTATACACAGCAGGGTCCTGTCTAATATTTGGGGGGGGGTTAAGGAACACTCATGCTATTACTTTATTAGTGAAAATAACTAGGCTCAATTAGTGACACATGGGTAAATGTCTTACGTTATTTTTGAATAACAGCATTCATTATGTTTTCATTAGTAGGGGAAAGAGCAGCTATTTTCAGATATTTGGATGCTGAGCCTATACTTAAAAAAAAAACACCTAGTTAGTGAAATTTAAAACATAAATGGTTTCTAGACAGAATATTTACTAACAGGTTTTATTTTTATTTTTTACTAATAGGTTTTAAAACCTGTTCTTGTTCACTAGACAGAGGTGGTTTTACCTGGCAGAAATTCTGTTCTTTGTGCTCCTGTCTCCCTTAATTTGAAAAATACTTTGCTCCCATGTTAAAAGTGTGCCACAAGCCTCTGACTAGCTGCTCACTTGCTAACTTTCTACAGATACTTTTTGTGTCTGGTCGTAAAGGACATAAGGAGTCATGCCTACAGGCCTAAAGAGAAAGTGGTGCAAGAACTTTTGATCTTAGACACAACTTTGCCCTCATATACTAATTAACAACTCAAGAAATTTAAAGAAAATGCGTTTAGTCTATTACAAATGTTTTGATGGAAATATATATCACTTTGGAAGGAAAATGCTTTATTTGTTAGAGAAAACCTATTTAGGACATGATCAAGTGAAAAGTCCAAAAAGAGTGAAGGGCTGAAGAATGAGAGAAAGGGAAAAAGTGGCTTGGAGCAGAATATTTTCCCTGGAGCAGGGCAAAAATTCCCCCCACGGGCCACTGGTTCTCTGCAACGAGGCCCTCAGTTTAAACACGAACACTGTGTCACAGCCCGAAGGAACGCTGTCATCGGAATGAGCCCTTCTTTCTCACTATCCCTACTCAGTTGGTCACAAAACCTTTATGATTTTTAAAAAAAATATATATCTTTATTGATTTCAGAGAGAGGAAGGGAGAGAGAGAGAGAGAGAAACATCAATGATGAGCGAGTCATTGATCAGCTGCCTCCTGCACACCCCCAACTGGGGATCGAGCCCGCAACCCGGGCATGTGCCCTGACTGGGAATCGAACCACGATCTCCTGGATCCTAGATCGATGCTCAACTGCTGAACCACGCCTGGCTGGGTGCTTTATGATTCTTTCCTGAAGTCAAATCATGTCCACTGCCACTAAGTTAATAATAACAGTTATTAAAAATAGATATCAGTTCTTCCTTGTATTAACCTGGAGATTCAGTACAATGCCAACAAAATTGCAAGGTTGTTTTTTTTGTGTTTTTTTTTTTTTAGGAAATTACAAGTTGATTCTAAAATTTATTTGGGTCCGACCGGGTGTGGCTCAGCGGTTGAGCGTCGACCTGGGATCCAGGCAATCGGGGTTCGATTCCCGGTCAGGGCACATGCCCGGGTTGCGGGCTCAATCATTGACTCTCTCATCATTGATGTTTCTATCTCTTTCTCCCTTTCCTTCCCTCTCTCTGGAATCAATAAAGATATATTTTAAATAAATAAATAAATAAATAAATAAATAAATAAATTAAATAAATAAATAAATAAATAAATAAGGATATTCAAAGGATCCAGATTAGGCAAATCTAGACAAAAGGATCTAGATTAGACAAAATAATCTTGAAAAGGAATAAAGTTAGAGAACTCAAATTCTCTGATTTACAGACTTACTCTGATATATATATATATATATTTTTTTACAAAGATACCAAAGCAACTTAATGGGAAAAGGAAAGTCTTATCAACAAATGGTGCCAGAACACTTGGATATTCACCTGAAAGAAAGTGAGCCCCAATGCCTAAGTAATATTGCACACAAAATTAATTTGATGCCCTAGCTGGTTTGGCTCAGTGGTTACAGCATCGGCCCGTGGACTGAAGGGTCCCGCCCGGGTTTGACTGCAGCCAAGGGCATGTACTTTGGTTGCAGGCTTGGCCCAGTTGGGGCACATGCAGAAGGCAACCAATCCATCTCTCTCTCTCTCTCTCTCTCTCTCCCACCCTTCCAAAACTCTCTCTGAAAAAGCAATGGAAAAAAATATCCTCAGGTGAGGATTAACAATTTTTTTTTTAAATTAATGAAAGCTAAAATATAAGGCTTATAGAAGATAATATAGAATAATATCTTTATGACCTTGAGGAATAAGCAAAGATCTCTTATAGAGAGAGGACTCACAAAATACAAACCATGAAAAAAGATAGTATAATAAACTAGACAACAAAAATTAAAAACATTTACTCAGCAAAAGATGCAATTAATAAAATGTAAAGGCAAGCCACAGACTAAGAGAAAATAATATGCATGAATATATGAAAAAATACATATCATAATATATAAAACAAAAGGCTTTTATCCAGAATATATTAATTTAAAAACCCCTTACAAAGCAATAATAAAAAGATAATCCAATTTAAAAAGGGAGAAACTATTTGAACAGAGGCTTCACCACAGTAGCTATACAATGGCTATAAGTACCTGAAAAGGTGCTAAACCTTATTTGTTACTAGAAAAATATAAATTTAAATGTTAGCAAGGATATGAAGTACTGGAACAGTTATAGATTCCTGATAAGAGTATAAAATGGTACAACAATTTTACAAAACTGTTCAGCAGTTTTGTTTGGTTGGTTTTAAGTTAAAAATATTCTAACTTGTCTTTAACATAGCAATTCTACTCCTAGGTATTTACTTGAGAGAAATGAAAATACACGTCCATACAAAAACTTTACAAGAAATTTAAAGCAGCTTCATTCATAACAACCAGAACAACAAAAAAAACAAACAAAATGGAAATATCTATCAATTGAAGAACAGATAAACAAAATGGTAATTCCTACAGTAGAAGACTATTCAGCAATATCAAAGAATTAACTACCAATATATACAACAATATGGTTGCATTTTGGAAACAGTTTGTAGAGTGAAAAAGGCCAGAATGAAAAGCTACTCATATATGATTCCATTTATTTGAAATTTCCAAACAGACAAAACTAACATAGGATGAGAGAAATCAGAGCAATGGCTGCCAAAAGGGATGGGGTTCACGGGAAGGGGACAGAGATAACTTCCTAGGGTGATGGTCGTGCAACCATAGGGATAAGTGGGTCAAACTCAGCAGTTACTCACTGTGCCTATCACTGTACGTAAATTTCACCTCCATCAAAAGTTTATTTGGTGCCAGATACTGTCCTAGGTGTAATCTTTCTTGATCCTCATAACATCCCCTCCCCACTGTTAGATTAGAAAACAACAACTGAGGGTTAGGCATTTCCTTCATTCATTTAAAAATATTTAATGAGTGCCTGCTGCTAAGTGCCAGGCATACAGTGTAAATCAAGCAGAACATTTCCCTTCCCTTCTCAGCTCAGGTAAGAATGAGATCGCCCCTAAGTTCACTGCAGCATTATTTACAACAGCCAAGATATGGAAGCAACATACGTATCCATTGATAGATGGGTAGAGAAGATATTGTACATATATACAATGGAATTTTGCTTAGCTATAAAAAAGAACGAAATCTTATCATTTGCAACAATATGGTTGGACCTACAGGGTATTATACTAAGTGAAATAAGTCAGACAGAGAAAGACAAACACCATATGATTTCACTTATATGTAGAATCTAAAAAACAAAATGAACAATCAAAACAGAAACAGCTCATAAATATAGAGAACTGACGGTTGCCAGATGGAAGGGGGTTAGGGGGACAGGTGAAAGAGGGGATGGGATGAAGAAGTACAAATTGCCACATATAAAAAAAAGTCATGAGGATGTAAAGTACAACATAGGGAATATAGTCAATAATATTGTAATAACTATGTATGGTTTCAAATGGATGCTAGACTTCTTGGGCAATCACTTGGTTAGTTATAGAAATGTTTAATCACTGTGTTGTACACCTGAAACTAATATAATATTCTATGTCAGCTGTAATTGCAAAGTAAAAACTATTTAAAAAAGATTACAAATGAACATATGGTTAGTTATAAAGGAAAAAAATGGATTCCTTGAGAAAGATCAGTGAGAAAACTATTACAGTGTTTTGGTTTTGGGGGTGGGATGTTTTGGGAAGTCATCTCGGAGATCATATTTGAGGTGCAGAACATGTCTAAGTTACCAAGGCCAGCCCAAGAATGAAAGAATACCTGTGGCAGAGGGAGAAATTTGTTAGAAAGCCCTGAGGCCGGCGAAGAGCTAGGCAAAGCATGTAATTCGTGAGATACTTTTGGAAGTGGCCATGTGTGGGAAGTGAAAACACTCAGGCTTTCTCGCCACTTTCTCCCTGAGAAGGCCCCAGTTATGTAAACACGATGTAGCAAAGCCATAACAGAGCCACGTTAGCTGACTGATGTCTGACCCATCTTTGGCTGAGAGCCACTACTGTCCTGGCACCTATAAGACTGGCCTGGGACTTTCAGAGGTGCGGTTTTCTCCCCTGGGGTTCGGTTTGTCTCCCGGGGTGCAATTTGTCCCCGCTGCATGCCGGGCTGGCCACCACTGGGAAGAAGAGGCGGATTGCCCCCCGTGTACTGTTTAGCCCTGCCACCGGCTCCACAGTTTTCCTTTGGACCGTCTGGATCCAGGGTGAACCAACCTGGCCGTGATCGTCACCATTACAATTGGCGTTACACCGTGTTAATAACTACATAAAGACTAGGCATAAACCAGGCACCTGGTCACCTGGCTGATGGCTTACTGGCTAATCCTACAGTGTTTCTAGTGGGAGACCAGCATGACAGGAATATACTGAGAGAAGAAATATAATGACTCAGGTGGTTAGGTGGGAGAAGTACCTGGAGGCCAGGTCACGCAGGAGCCGTGGGCCCTGTTATGGGGTTTGGATACCATCCCAGGTATAATAAAAGCTTTACTTATTCTAACCGAAGGGTTTTAAGCAGACAAGTGTCATGATCTGATTTATAATTTATATAGATCACTAGGCTGGTTTGGGGAGAATGGTTACGTAAACTTGACAAATGGCACATGGCCAGTAAATGGTAAAGCTTAAAAACCCTTCATTTAGAATAAGCTTTCAGCACACTTGGAATGGTAAGCTGTCTTACAGAAGATCCTCCAGCCCCAGTCAAGCCTTCAGATGACTGTGGCTCTCACAGGGCTGACTGCAGCCTCATGAGAGGCTCTGAGCCGGAATTGCCCAGCTGAATCACTTCTGACTCACAGAAACTAAGAGGTTTATAAATATATACTTTCTTAAGCCAGGAAGTTTAAGGTAATTTGTTATGCAGCAATAGATAACTAATAAAGATGATCATTTTCATTTTTATCAAAGGTATTCTTCCTTAGGTATATAGGATGCACTTTGTAACTTTATTTTGGATGTTAGAAAAATATATAACAAATGTTTCCAAACAGAGAAATAAGGTGCTCTTATTTCTAGCAAAAAGAAACAAAAATAAGTATTTATATGAGAGGAAAAAAAACAGAAAAAAACCCTAATTTATATTTTTGTAAAAGCAATATATATTCCTATTGATTAGGAAAAATCACTTTGAAATACAAATAGAATTTAATTAACAATAAGAATGCAAAATAAACAGAGATAAGGTTCATTCAAAATCCTCTGTCATCCTAGTTATGTGCACAGACTGATTTATCACCTACCAAAGACATATCTATAGAGATATATAAAAACCATGTGCATTATAGTTTAACACAGACCATGTATACAGGCCCTTATTATGAATATGAATAAATTAAAGTTTATGAATTAAAAGTTATCATTATATTTCTACTATAAAGCTAATCATTTTCACCTTTCATTACAATTGTAATCTAAATCTTTGATTCAGTACACTAGCAGCCTAGGATGACTATTAATATTTTAATTTCCTCACTTTGAATTTCATACATCTTAAATTTTATAGTTAAGACCTAGACTCAATCATATGCCCACTTCTTTCTTTAAAGCTTAAGATTTAAAATTAACTGACTAGCATCACAAAAGAAGTGAAAAACAGAGTTTAATCTTCTAACATGCTTATTTTTTTCTAGTAATAGGTATTAGCGGTCGTGCTTTAGTTCTAAGGTTTGCTATAGCAAGGCTTATGATATAATATGCGTAACAATAATCCAACTTTTAGGATGGAGTTAGGACCAGAGGCTTCCAGGTTTTTTTTAAAAAAGGACTCTATGGGTGAATTTAGTGGGGGATTAGCTGGATTCTGCCATTCTTAGTGTCTGTGTTAGATGTTACTTTTCTGCCCAAGACCATCAAATGAGGCTACACAAACTTTAATAGGAGCTTTAACACTTATTACTGTACTTTAAGAAGTTTTTTTCTATAAAGACAGCTAACTTTGTTTTATCATGCACTGGGCGTTTCTTAGCTGCTTTTAGCTTCTATTCATAAAATGTCCGCTTGGTCGAGAGTGATTTGATTCAGGTTTTAAGTTTTTATATATTGGTAGCCATAGCCAATGTGAAGAAATTGTGTTAGTTCTTGCTCCAAAGAAGGAATTCAAAGTGCTTTCACTCTTTTCTCTCTCTGCAGAAGCCTTTTCAGAAACTGTCAAAGAATCCCTGTTCCAGTTCTGCAGGTGACACAGACTAAACCTTACATTGTATTTCTTCTGTTTGCATGTACGCTAGATGCTTCTAGAAAACTCAAGATTGCCCAGGTTTGGCAAGCAATGACTTCACGCCAAATCCAACCACATCCATTTCTTTTTGCCTATGGCTGCTTTGGAGCTGTAATATCAGTTAAGTAGTTAAAGCCTAAAATATTTACTATATGGCCCTTTACCCAAAAAGCTTACCAACCTCTGAATTACATTCTGAGGTGTTTGTGAAAGGAGTTCTCTTCTATACTCTCCACCACATTCCAATCTCATACTGAGACAGACTCTACCTTGCTCAAATGATCTTTAGTGATAACCTAAATTCTACTCTCTTTGTCCCATACTTGCTCCCAGAGAGGTATAGCCTCAAAGATAGTATCATGGGCCATTAAAAACTCTATTATAATCTTACTCCAGGGGTGTTTTGTTTTGTGACGGTATCTGTGACTTAAAATAATTCACCACATCTATGTGTTGTTTATTTAGCATTTCAGTACTTTAAAGCATATTCAGAATTCTCATAGACATTATCAGCTATAATTATACAACATGGCTCCCTTGTTGACATTAGCCAAACTTCCATCTAGTTCATATTATGTATTGAGAACAGAGAAAGTGAAAAATCATACATAGGGATACATTTCTAATTTCTCTACTGGTTTGATTCCCAGGATGCAAAACAGTTAATCTTCAGTCTTTTTGTAAGACCCCTTAAGAATTGTTCAACTTCTTAAATTCTCCTTCAGATATTTCTGGATCAAGATACAATCTGATTTAACTCAAACATCTCTCATCAAAGCAAGGTCTTAAAAGTATTCTGTAAGTCTTTAGTGTTTTTCTGAACACCTGTATGAAAATATCATAAAACAAAAATTGACGTATATTTCAATTATTCAAAGTACAGCCCCCAAAGTAGAATGGCTGTACTCATATTATCCCTCATTTAATAAAGCCACGGCTTCATTCACTCTTCATTCATTCATTTATTCATTCCACATTTATCAAACTCATACCATGTATAAAACAAGTACTAACATTAGTAGTTTTAAAGCCTACAAACAAGAAAAATACCACCCTGAAGAATCAGAGTACAGTGGGCAAGGTTGATGAGTAAATTAATAGTTATAGAATAATGTGATTGGTGCTAATAACAGAGGTATATACCAAGAGCTATGGAAGCAGAAGAGTGTTGAAGGACTTCACTAAGATGATTTGCATAAGCCAACTCCTAAAAGGTGGTAGGAGTTTATGAGGCAAAGTAAAAACAAGTACAAAGGCACAGAGGCAAGGCTGGCTCTGGTGGACATGGGATACCCAGGGAAGCACAGTGACAGGGCCTCCATCAGCGAGCAGAAATGGGAGGTCAGAAGCCCTGCTAGGGGCTATCTCAGCCTGGAGAGAGAGGAGTATTTTTATAACTCATCTACCCAGGAGCGCCCTTTTTATTTTTCACAAAGTCAACTTATGTAATAGACACAGCTTGAGTGAATGTGGGTGATGGTCAGAAAATGATCTTATGAGCCCTATAAACTCATTGTAGAGTTGGAAGCAGGAAATGTTGTCATCAGGTGTGTGCTTTCTTTACATTTAAGATCTTTTGCACATTAATATGAAGGATAGACTAACACAAGAAAGGCTAAATGAGCAGACCAAAGTTAGAAGGATGGTATGGCAGTCCAACTGAGAAATCATGAAGGCTAGGTCTAAAGTGGGTGGGCGTGGAGACTGGGAATTGGCCAAATCAAGGAGTCCCTTTACACTGCCTAGCAGACACTTGTACAACTGCCAGGAAAAATGAACCAGAAGGTAATCAAAACAGGCCCGATACTTTCACTCTCCAAGCAACTATGGCATACATAAGCCTGAGACTTGTGTTCTACTTCTTATCTTTGAAAGAATGCTCACTCTTTGGGTGTTTTGCTCAGCCTTGGAGTTTGACCTAAGGGCACACACTCAATGTCCAAACTGGATTCCTTGTCCCTCAAAGTGATTTGGCTACTGATATCTTAAACTATTTCAGTCACTCCTTATTGTCAAATAATTCCACTTTCATCTTCTTGGCTTGTTTCAAACCCATCCTTAATATTGATCCCTTGTCCTATTTTGAAGTTGACTTTGATAATGTGATCTTTGGCTCCTACCATACAAACTGAAAATGTATAATCACGGGACAAGAAGGTTAAAGTAGGCCAAACATCTCTCTAATCCCACTGTCTCTCGCATGGTGAACCCTATAACAACAGGTCAAAATAATCCTTCATTGCTGGGAGCCTGGGTAAATGAAGAAACTAAGTAACCATTCTGTTCCTTGGTTTGAGAAAGGCTTTCAGAAATCCAGAAGAACCTTGCAGAGCTAGCAAGCTATCTCAAAATGGACTCAAATGAGTCACACGTAAGCTTACTACATCCAAATCCTTTTACAAACAGCATAGCAAGTCAATAAATTAGATTTTAATAAATCTAAATAAGTAGGCTATAGCTTCAGCCATTAGGATCATGCACACATCTGAGATATAATAAACATGCACTTGGGACACAATGAGCAGGAAATGACGTCTATGAGAGAATAAGGAATAAGCGCATTTCTTTTGAAGGTTATGAACGTTCATGACGTAGATATATCAAGTGCAAAGATGAGCATTTGTTTGGTTTCAAAGTCTCCTTATTTAAAACCCA
The DNA here is from genome assembly GCF_054644295.1 of Miniopterus natalensis. Taxonomy (NCBI): domain Eukaryota; kingdom Metazoa; phylum Chordata; class Mammalia; order Chiroptera; family Miniopteridae; genus Miniopterus; species Miniopterus natalensis. The sequence goes on along the minus strand of NC_142085.1, from coordinate 31,598,139 downwards.
GGAGCCAGATCACCTTTAGAATATGCCACTGTGTCAGAGTAGGGGACCCTAATCCTTGTAAAACTAACTACAGCTATTAGCTCTGTAGGTATAAGCCCCAAATGGCGACTTTAAATACATACACTTATTCATTCAACAAGTATTTATTATATACTTACTGTACTCAGATTGTATGTTGGCAATAAATTTAATAAGTATAACCTCCCCCCACCTGAGAAATGGATAGTCTGGTTGAAAACAGCTGACATAATACAAGATTGGAGGTATGCAGTGGCAATCATGGATCCCCAGAGCTGGGGTACCTAAAAGCGGGGGAAGGGATGGAGCAGAGTGTCAGGAAATGAGCACAAGACAGATGAAAACATTTGGGAAATCAGGTAGGGTGGAGCAGAGTAGCAGTGCTCCCTCTCGGCTGAAGGGGAGCAAGAAACAAGAAGCCACTGGATGATTTTGACGCACTACAGGCAGCCTGGTGTTGCTGGTGAACAACTTCGTAAACTGAGGGTGGAGAGGTCAGCCCATGTCACGTCCAAGGCTTCTCACGTTTTATAAGCTGGAGACCTCTTTCTCCATAAAATTTATTCTTGAGCCCCAATACATTAATGCAAGCAAGAACCAGTGAACAGAAACTCTGATAGATAAATAAGACATTTTGCACAGCTCGTGCCTGAGCATGGTCTGAAAATCACTTCTGCAGGAAGTGAGGCGACGATAGACGTTTGCACAGGGAAGCGGAGTGGTGAGATGTGAATTTTAGCTCCATCACTTGGGCAACAAGGTAGAGAGTGGGCTTAATGGTGCTGGAAGTGGTAGACTAGTGAACATTATTATTAGTATCTGATAAAGGCCAAACAGCGAATCTGAGAAATAAGTGAGCGTACAACTGGCACAGGGGATGTGTTATTAGATTTACTATGTGAGGGAGGAGGAATCAAGGAGAGCACCCAGAGTTCCAGCTTCTGCAACTGAGTTGGATGCTACAGAAAACACATTCAATTTATATAGAATATGTTGGAGTGTGGGGCAGGGACATGAATGGTAAATTTAGTGATGAGCAGAAAACAGGATATGAGGAAATCTGAAGTTCAGAAGAGAAGTATAGGGTCAGGTGTACATCTGGGGGTCATCATTATCATCATTGCCATAATCACAGCTTCCCAAACACTTCTTGCTCATGTACCCTTGACAACAACACTGTAAGAGAGACACTAAGAAGCTAAGGTCTCTAGAGGCTGAGTATCATGCTCCAAATCATATAACTAGGAAGCAAGTGGTAGATGTAGGTGTTTAGGTCAATCTGGCTTAAAGTGCCATCCCTTAACCATCACCACCTGAGAGAGAGATGCTTCCAGGGAAGCATGGAGACCACTGAATTCCAAGAGGAGGGGCAGACTGTGTCATAACAGAAGAAACAGTATGGATAGCTGAAAACACATTCCATATTTCTTCTCAGAGCTTGAACACATACACATTCATAGGCCAGGTATGTAAGTCATATGTGAAAAATTTGGGTCTCCTGCATAAGGAAGTCATGGGGAAAATGGGTGCATTAGATAGAAAGTACTTCACCCAATTCAAGGTATCTAAATTCAAGATTTTATTTTTAAAGAACACAATTCTGACAACACAGAAACATCTCCCATTACAATGACCATGGCCTTGTAGTTTGACCCATCTTTACTAACTATACAAACTACAGAACAAAAACATAACATTTTAGAAAGGGTAAATAAGCACAAGATTAAGTAAAAAACTTTGTAGACTATGTGACTTTTAAGAAGTGCTCCAACACAGAGACCTTTTTTATTTTTTGTAAGACTAAAAAACACACCCCAGTATGTAATTCAATGACCCATACAAAAAGAATCATGAGATAAATTCCTCCTAAATCATGCTAAGAAAATGTTTGCCCAACCAAAATAATTTGGAAAGCTTCCCTTGATCTGTCAATGAGGACCGCGCTAGGTCTCTTAGGACTGAAGTTAGGGTTTATAACTTTGTCCTCTTAAATTTGAATATTATTTTTCAAAACGTTTAACATTTTTAGGTTGTTTGTAATTTATTGTATAGTACTTGGGTATTCTTATTATGATACTATATCTATGCTGATTAGTTTAAACCTTAATTCTACCTGTCCTGGAATGCCCTGAACAGGGTGGTCAGCTAGTCTTATATTTGAAAGGACCATACTCCAGGTGGCAACTACAAATCCTTTGGCTGTAGGTAAATCTATTCACAATCAACACTGTACTCGGCATCAAACTGAATGCAAAAGGTGATGAACTAGTGTCTGATTAATCATTATGGTGGATGTATTAATGGGTTCCCTTTGGTAAAAATAAAGGCTTTGAGGCTATGTAAATTAGCTAATACAGTGAAACACTTCTTAATCCTGAATTGACTGTATGAAAGATTCCATTGAGGCCTATATCCTGCACCTCCTAGAGATGGGGTCTACAGCTTTATCGGACTAGAGGGATTTCTGATGGAATCTTGCTGACTGAAGGGCACAGAATTCTGCTTCCAGAGTATGTCCACCTAAAATGAATGTTGCATACAAGGTGTGGTCAAAGTACCTAAAATGTGAAAGATCTGAATTTCACTGTGCTTACAGAACAGGTTTTGTCCCTGATTTGCTAATAAGTGTTAATCTAATAAATATCTGGCTGTCTGATAGAACCTGGACTTGACTTGCTTTCATTATAACCTGGTAGTGAGGCTGTCTACTGAGCATTTCAAAGCTGTTGAATGGCCACCATTATCTAACCCTTCAAAAAGCCAACAAAAACAACAAACTCCGAGTGTTGCAAATTTGGCTTCCATCAGTTAAAAAGAATACTATGAAATCTTTAATATAATAAATCACCTTAAAGTATTTTAGAAAGAAGCAGATATATATTTTTGTGATTAAGAAAACTATTCTTTGAATGTATCTGCTTCCAAAATATTCTTTGCTTTCTGCAAAACAGTACTACCAGGCTCAACAAAAAACATTCCTACTTTTAAGGTACAAAAGAAACTCTTGACAAACAACATTTGAGTGGTACATGAACTTTTGGTTGAAATTATAAATGCACAAAGATCAAAGGGCAACGATACTTCATGAGCAAGCTTGAAGTACAATGAAGTGAGTTATAATTAAATTTTATAACTGCATTTTAAAAAGAGATATAAAAAATTGCATTTGATCCTTTACTTTGCTGCCAGCAAATGACTCTATAACTTAGAATTTTGAATACATCATCTTTTTTAACAATGGATTATTTCAGTTTATTTCTATCCCAACTCAAAAGAAAGCAGAGATACTCCTTAGTGAGATAATCAAGCCAATTACATAATTACATTTCAAAACGCAATTCAGCCTGAGGAATCTCAGAGGGAAGGTGGGGGTGGGGGTGGGGGTGGGGAGAGATTAAACAAAGAATTTATATGCATATATGCATCACCCTTGGACACAGACAATAGTGTGGTAAAGCCTGGGGTGGGGAGTGGGTGGGGGTGGAAGGGGTCAATGGGGAAAAAAGGGGGACATCCGTAATATTTTGAATAACAAAAAAAAAGCAATTCAGAGAAAGATCCCAGTATGAAACTTCAAAACTACTCTGGACATCAGCATCAAATACCAGTTTTCACACATACTAGCCATGAAACTCTCCGAGGCAGTACCAAATAACTTCAAATAACTTGTTCATTAGAAAGCTCTCTCAGATGTTTCTGTTTTTCCAGGTGGGCAATACTAAAGCATCCATCAAAACTTACCAGGGAAGTCAAGTATAGGAATCTGATCAATTATAAAATGCCCGCAGCAGAGTCCTAACTCACAATCTAGACAAAATACTGTAGCTACCAATCAATATTTTACATTTTTAAAACACTTTCCTGAAGTTTCTACAGAAAAGTAGAGATGGTACATTTTGAAGTTTTTCTTTTTTTAGAAATCATTAATCCCAAATACAGTAAAGCAGGTACAGCTTTTAACATACTGCTATTTCACATATAAAATAAAGTAGGGTCAATTTAATTCAACCCAGCACGTCTTCCATAGTAAGCTATATGATTATTCCCTCTGAAAACTTGATGTTTTTTAGAATAACTAAGAATAAAATCCCAGTGTTTTACATTTCTCCCCTCCTGGTCACTCTATAGTGAATTGTCCTAGGCTTGCAAGATCTATTCAGAGCTAGTAAAGCAAAATTAACATGGCATAAGAGAAAACCAATAATTTCTCATTTTGTTCATCACCACTACCACCTACCACCTGCTCCTTCCCAACAAGCACCAATAACTGGAGCAGCAAAAATTAGCACAGTCTATCTGGTACAGAACCACTATGCTCCCCCTACCAGGTGAAGATCTATTCTGCAGTTGATTACCTGGGGAGTACCCAAATGACACCAAACCTTTTATCTTTAAAAAGTTTGGTGTCATATCAATCATTTTTTTTAATAATCAGAAATGAAAAGTAAAACCAGTCTTGTCTTATCTTGTCTTTCATGTTCCTAATATTTGCAGACATTTTCATATAAAACAGGGACATTGGAAACCTGGGAGAGCCAAAATGGGCAAGAAGAATGTAATTTCTTGAGACTATTTTAGTTTGCAAATATCATTAGCATTTAGACCTACACAATATGGTATTCATTGAGCACGTGGAATTGCGCTAGCCTGAATCGAAACGTATTGTAAGTATAAATTACACCCAGATTCTTAATACTTAATAAAAATATTGTAAAATATTGTACTAACATTTAAAAAATAGTAATCATGTGTTAAAAGGTCATCTTTTGGATATGTTGAGTTAAATATAATATACAGTCAGTCCTCATTTAACATCATCGATTGGTTCTTCGACTGAACAAAATGACATATAAGGAAACCGATTTTACCACGGGCTAATTGATATAAACAAGAGTTAAGTTCCTACGGTATCTCATCAATGTTATATAGAAACGACACTGAACAGAACGGTATTGAGGACCTATTGTATTATTAAAATTAATTTCATTTGTTTTTTATTTTATTAATGTTGCTACTAACACATTATAATCACACATGTGGGTGGCATTTGTGGCTTACGTTATATTTCTATTGGACAACAATGATTCAGACAATAAACACTGTAATCTGTAGCAAACCTTGTGGGAAATTCTATTTTACCATTTGGCTCAGAACTTGTAAAAACTTTGCCAAGGAACATGAAAGAGTTTTAAACGTCTATTTCCTGCTGAAGATCATGCAGCTTTCCATGTTCTAGTGAAGGGCATAACTCTTCGGATGGTAAACAATGACAGGAAGGGGGGGTTTGGTGGGAAAAACTATACATGGCCTACAAATATGTACTATATCAAAACAACTTCCTGGAAAGTACATTTGATTTTTTAAAAATGATGGCTTATAGGGGAAAAGTTCAATTATTTGCTTTAGCATTTGGAAAAAAACACACAACAGGCCCAAATTGATGGACACAGGTTATTAAAACAGTGTTTAACAGAATTCCTTTGAGGTAGGGACAAGTTAATTTAAGATTGCTATTATGGCTTTCTTAGAATGTTTTTCAGAGTAGTTCAGTAAAGAGAGCTGACAGCTTTTTCTGGAACAAACATGCTCATTCAACTCAAGTCAATTCTTATAAACAGGACCTGTACCTTTACATTCTGCTGAAAGGGACAACGCAGTTCAAGAACTGCAATGCTGGTTAAGTATTGAAATACTTTTGGTTAAGTAAAACTTTTGAAACCTAGAGTCACTTTTTCCTGATACTGGCTTCAATTATTGCCTACAGACAATTTTGGGGTAGATTTTCAAGATCTATGTTACACTTGTAAGCAATTTATAGCTGACTTTTAGGAATCAGTATGTGAATAAATTAGATCAAAATATAGACGATCTATTACAATTAGGATAATGAATCTAAATTTGTGCTTTTGATGTTCTAAGATTTTGAACTCAGAGCTTTGATGTAATGTTTAACAAACACTTATTTTTACTATTATAAACAGCCTTGCAATTCCCAGGAAATTAAGCCAAGGCAATGTAATAGGCAATACTTTTATTCAGAAAATAAAAAAATAATTTTGTCAGATGTTCCCCACTTTATCTAGAATATTTAGACTATAAATGACCAACTTTATGTCAAACCATAAACACACAAAAAGAATCAGAATAATTACTAGTCATACCTTATTATGAGTCTGAGTCTGTCCAACCAGTATGAGGATGTTGGATGAGATGATAGACAGGCAGAAGTTAATTAGAATTATGGACCTCTCTGAGCGTATGTACCTAGCCAGAGAGAGAAAGAATATTCAACTTTAAAATCCAACAGAAAAATAAAAAAATTCCATATTATGCAAATTCATCCAGAAAAAGAAACATGAAAATACAGCCTTTACGAGAGGAAAAAACCAAACAGTTTTTAAAATAACAAAGATTATTCTTAAATTTTATACTGGCATGGCATGTCCTAGGTTCCTTTAGGACTTTTTTTTTCTTTAGACATCAATGTGGACAACATGACATTTCTGATAAGACCTATGTTGCACAACTGTTATCAGTATAATTTTTACTAGAAATATAAAATTTCTTGCAAATATATTAATTAGTATAACTACCTTTAGATATATGTATGTATATAATATGTGAAGTATTATCATATAAATCAACCAATAGGAACTCTAAGAACCAAAAGAAAAACCACAAATTCTGAAGTCTTTTTTGTTTACTAGAAAGATGCCATTACTCTCCTGAAACCATGAACACTTTCATCTCCCATTTCATCAACTCAAGTATTTTTATGTAGTCAGGCTGCTACTTCTTATATTTTATTTTCCCTGAATAACTGTTAAAACAACAACAACAAACCACTAAAGCTTTATCTCTAAAAACTAATTCAATCTACGAATAATAATTCACATTAGGCTGGAAAATTACTTGACATCTGCCATGTTTTACCCTTATGAGGAAGTGCTTGTAGACAGTCTGTCATATTATTTGTAAGTGCATCAAGATTGTAAGCCATGGAGAAAACTGCTTAGAATCAAATGTTCGACCAGCTGTTTACCATGAAAGGGTAACAGCTATTTTGCTTTACTGTACCCCGTAGTAAATCACTGAGTGACAGTAACAAAAAGACACACTTGTAGTTGCTATGTGTTTGAAACTGTTCAATTTGTATTAACAGCCCACAAAATCACTTTCCACAGCAGGTATGGACTTTCCTGTGTGATGTTAGATGGGTGCCAGAGATCTGGAGGCACTCTTTGGAAGATAAAACCTATCAAAGTTCTTTCTCTCTGTCTTTGAGGGATATTTAGGCAGAAGTCCCACATTCCATCACACATTTCAGAGGAGAAAGCAAAGCAAAAACAGGAATAACAATAAAATACAAGTATAATTTTTTTTTATTTAAAAAAAAATTTCCTTTCTTCGCAAAACAAACCCAAATAGGGCTAACCTGGGTCAATACTGTAATGGTCTCGCGAGTTGCTTAACCTTGTCCCTGCATCACCAGTATTAAAAAATATAATAACCCACATGCTGAGAGGCTGAAAAAACATCATCAAATATTAAGAGTATTTTTTGAGAGTTTTTTTTGTGTGTGTGTGTGGGAGATGTAACATAGGAAGTTTAAGGGCTGCAGATGTTAATGGCTTCCATGACAGCAGAAGCACACAGCTGACATTACGAAAAGGGTTCAGTGATATCATTTGCCCCATAAATAGGAAAATCATGGTAATAAAAGACAAAGACTGACCGCCCTGAAGAGTCTTTAGATGTTTCCATTTTCATTATTACTGAGGCACACGATTGCTTTAAAAACTACTATAAAATGTCTCAACTTTCAACACTCTTTATAAATGTGTTTGATATTTTAAACAAAATTTGTGAATGCATCATTTCAATATGTACATGGATTAAAAGGACGTATCTGTAGATGGAAAGACCATAACTTAGTGTATTAACTTTTTGATGAACATTTCTAATGAACTACATGGGAAAGCAACAAATTTCAAAATAGTCTATTACAAATCCTTAGAAAATAAACTTTTTAATTAGAAAAAAAAGGAAGTAGGATCTTAACACGAGTATTACCATATCATAATGTTACAAGGCAAATTTTGTGTTTGTAAAATGCATTGAATTCATCATACTACCGGATTCACATGATCATTTATGAGTCTTAAAACTTCTATCAAATTATTAATATTACTTCAATTCTTCTACTTGTGAACAGTGAGTTGATGGTCGCTAACTGCTAGGAATCCAAATTTATGTTGTTTCTAGGCCCTTTCTTCCATACTTCTCAGTTTCATGTCCAGTTTTGATAGATCCTTTCAGGTATCCTGGTAATTCTTAGGTAACTATTGTAATAGGTGATTTTCCTGGATTTTCTAGATTAAAGAAAACTTTACTATGCATTAATTAGTCCTGTGTTTCTTTGACAGATTTTACATATCACTTATATCGGCACTGTTCGTGCTAGTGTTAGTTATATGTATTGAGGGTGAAGAGTAGGTGGAATTGATGCCTGAACTCTAAGTGCTGCGAAGTAGAAACTTAGTTCTAAATACTTCAATGAGTATAAATTATGCTGCTATTATGATTACCTGGTATCCTGACCCTTAAACCCTGCTTCATTTTCCTACAGGTGCGATTCAGACAACTATGGGAGAGAAAACTATCTTCTTTATGGCCTCTGTCCATCTTGTTTTATCTTTTTTTTTTTTTTTTGCCAGAACAATGCCTATTTGACTGAGCCCCAAACTCTGGATTTTGTTGTCTACAATGACATGCATGCCCGGACCAAGCGTTTCCTTCATTTTGTGGGACTGGCAATACTTTATCAGATTGTCACACTCTACCAGACAACTACTTCACAGGAAAGCAAAACCTCTGTTACGTATCTGTGCCAATGGACCAAGAGTGTCTACATATTTTATTTTTATATAAAGAATGAAAATTTTAATATCTTTGACAATTTAATATCCTGGACAATTCTTGTCTGCAAAGGAGTGAAAAATATAATGTGGAACAATGATTTTTTCTAAAGGATGTTAAAGAAAATGATCTTTTCTTATTAAACTGTAATTAATTTTTCAATTCAATTATTTTTTACCTTAAGTGAAAGAAAAGCAAAATCCTAGACTCACTACTTTTGGAATTTTAATATTTTAATTTTTCAGGAAATAATACAGAGTTATCTATTTATTAATATAACTTTTTAGAACATTTAAAAAAATAATCAAAATGGATATAAAAATGTTTAACATTAAAAAATTTAAAATCCTTTAGGAAGTTTGGCCATTTGGTTATGTACTGGTTATGTACTGGTTTATTATGTGAGTAGACATAAATTTGACAGGTCTAATTTTAATAGAAAAACAAATCTCTGAGAAATACTAAATTTTCCTAGCAAGCAGATGCAATTTCAAAAATTGTACACATTTTTTTTCAATTGCATACCCTTGTTTATATGTTTTTCTGACTTCTTTTAATCAATTTGTCAAAATCTGACTTACTCAAAACATTGAACCAAAGACATTTTTAGTGCATTGAGGTATTATGTTTGTGCATTAATATTATAGAAGATTTCACTTATTGTCTGGGACATACTGAAAGCATGTGTTTAAAACATAAGAATTTAGAAACCATATTTCTATAACAGAGAAATTAATTTGACTGTATCAAACTCTCAAGCTGAACAGCAATTGGGATAGAAACCACACGTAGACTGAACTTGGTGTATAAGAATACCATACTTGGGGGTAAGCAACTTGTTGAAGGCTACCATCATTTGAATTGGGAAGAAAAGTATATGTGTGTGTGTGTGTGTTTTGTTTATCTTCTTACCATAGGCAAATACAGACAAGAAAATTAGGTAAACATTTATTATTATTGCGCTCATTTATTATAGCTCAATGACAGCAATTATAACTATAGAAAAGATACTTTTTCCAGTAAATCAAGAAAAGGAGACATGATAATGGTTATTATATTCACTGATTTAACTTGGAAAAACAGGACATTGCATTTCAAGTGTATCAACTGATTACATACCTCCATAATGCTGCATAGACTACTGCTAGGGTGATCAAGGCCAAGCAAGAAAGGCCACTGCCAACTATTAGGGTAACTGAAGGTGTACCAGAGGACTCCATGGTCTGCAAATTCAACAAAAGAAAACAAAAAAAGAATTTTTTAAATAAATTAAAATAACTTCAAACTCAGCAAAACTATCCTAACACTCAAAAATAGCCAAGATAGTTGTTATAGTTACCAGATAATTACCCAGTAACCACTCTGTTCACATATTCTCAATCTCTAAAATGACTAATTCTAGCTCACCCACCCTAATGTGAAGAAATAAAGGCTTTAAGAGTTTTAAATGCTTGATAATGACATTTTATCCACTATGGCTTTCTAACATAAATAACTGTAACTTGGTCAACATTCACATATTAAATTTTCTCCAGCTAAAATTGGAATCAGCATTCATTTTTCTTCAGCTAACTAGAGTTCAGATATTTCACAATATGTTGTTTTTTGGTAAAATTTACTTTGATTCTCCTATTTACAACTCATTATGTGACTTGAATCTGGTATCTAGATATTGAAAATTTTTCAAACTTTCTGACTTTTGACAACTTTGTTCTAAGTCAAGTATTCTCTCATTTCATTTTACTTCCTTGGTCTCTAAGGATAGGGTAGAAAATCAAATTTCAAATGCAAGACCTTAGAATATATTCTGTGATTTTTTTCTATGGACAAAATATTCAGAGATAATTCACAGTGCCTGTATCAGTCTCTAAATACATGACCTTGAAAAAGAAGCCTTATATCTTTAAAACATATATAAAGATTATAAGCAGTCACAATATGAGAGGTTTCTTTCATAGACACTAACATGATACTAACTGATGAAATCTGTTGTTTTTCATATTTTTAATATTGGAAGTTTGAAGAAATGCACTTTAAGATCAAGTGTGTTCCAAACCTTAGACATGCACATTAAATTATATTAGGTATTTTTTTGGCATCAAAATAAGTAAGAAGAGTGGTGCATATTTAGGCCAAATTTAAACAGAAAGTCACACTTATTTTATTTTCAGTATTTTAATAATTTTCAAAATACATTAGATGAGGATATTTTTCTTTCAGACAGTTTATACAGCTGTCAGTTTCAGAAACTAGCTTTATAAACCTGTATACTTTTAAGAAATGATCTTACAGTTTTTGACAGTCCATGCTTTCAGGAAAACTTCATTTGATTTAAAAAATATAAATACCCAAGGACACCCCCAGAAAACCCTTACTGAAAATATTCAATGCAGATATGCAATGTGTTTGGCTGTAGTGTCTGGGGTCTTCATTCTGCTACCAACAGTATCCTCACAAATTCCCCCAGAACAGCTTTCCAGTTCTAAAATAAAGGTTAACTTGGCAATTATTTTTATCTGAAAGTTTGCAGCATATTAGTAATATGATTGGAGTACATTCTTAAAACTAAACTGCAGAAATTTCAAGTTAGAAGACATAAAATTGAGTAGAATTTAGTTACAGCACACCAACTACAATTCATTTCACCAAGCTCCTGTAGCTAAGGAGGAGACGAACCCAATTTTGCCACCCTGCAACATTTTCCATGTCCCCATTAAAATGCAGTTCCCTGGAGAAACACTTGCCACAATGTCCCTGCCTTTGCATTAAAGCCGTGTTTTCCCTTTGTTACTTACTATTTCTCTAGGTTGCTGAGCCAAAATGGCGAAGGTAGAGAGACGATCACATAAGCATTTCGTATGGGATGCATCGGTAAGCACAGTTTTACATCCCTGGGTGGACCACGTTCCCAAAGACTCGTTCCTGCAAAGGGGGGTGGGGGGGAAAATCGGGATAAATACGCCTGACGGCCAAATCCGTAAGGAAGAAAATGCAGTTTAATTAAGAGAATCGTCTACTGTAATTCCCGTACAGGAAAAAAAAAAAAAATCTACTTGTTGTTGAACAGGACGTAATTTAGATGCATCTCCAGTGAGGCAAAGCGGAGCGTTTGCAAAAAGCAGGCAGCGGCGCGGCGCGTGCAGGGAGCTGTCCAGCGCCGAGGGTGCTGAAACCGGGACTAGCTCCGTCCAGCCGCTGCGAGCGGCGGCGGCGGCCGCTTCCTATGCTCCTCGGATCATTTCAAACACTCCGAGTGTAAGGAGGCTTTTCATAGCAGCTCTGCTTCCCGTCCCGTATTTTTGGATCGTGAATGCTTGCTTTTAAAATGCGGATTTCTCTGAAAAGCCTGCCTAAAAGGTTATATAGCTTGGGGTGGGTGATAGGATCTTCTCCGCTGCTGGTTAGGGATTTTTTCCTTCCTTTAGAATTAGCTGCTGTGAGAAATTCACCCTGGAAACGGGGAAACAGCAGCAGCGGCATCAGCTGGTTCAGATTCTCATTGCTTATGCCTGGTATCCAGGGGAAGGGTGGGTTTCTGATATAAGCTTTCTGCTCCACGCTTCACGCAGCCCGAAGCATCTCGGAAGCCCTTAACATTCCTTCCCCTGTCCCGCCCTCTTTGCCTTGGGGTAGAAGCATGAAGCTAACCCCGAGTAGGCTAGAACATTTAGACAATACCCCCACCCCCAAAGTCTGGTAGGATGGGGAAAGAGGGCCTGCTTCAGTTTTCTCTTTGGTGTAGCCATTCAAAATTTTAAAGCATGTGGTTTATTTCCCACCCCAGCAGAACAATAAAAATGGTATCGACCTACACCTTCTTAGTGGGGGGGGGGGGGGGGGAGTGGGGGAAGAACCTGCCCTCCCCTAGCTAAGCTACTCCACAGGAAGAGGCAGAAAAGAAAAAAAAAAGTTACTGAGTTTAACCAATCCACTTCATTTTCGTTCCACGTGTAATATACTGACTGCACCAATTGTCAGCTCCCCGCCCCCAGGCATGGAAACTCTCCAACTAGCAAACCTGTGTGCGTTTAAATTTCAAACCAAGTTGCTGTGTGCATTAAAATTGCTCTAAAACTCAAAGAGGATAACACATGGCTTGACGTTAATTTTGATATGGTACTTTTGATTTCACCTACTTCATCTCTGAATGCCTAAAGCTATTGGGCTAAATATGCACACGGTCTATTTCTGAGAGATCTGAATGAGAGAGGCGGCTCTGTGACAGTTGGGCTCCCAAGTCGAGCTATGGGATATAATTCACATAATCTCTTTCTGGTGTCTAGAAGCAATATCTTTTTAATATTCATGATTTAAGGTATTAATATTCATGACTCAAATACTCTTAATTATAACTTATTTTAAGAATACACTGTATTTGGGGAGAGTTACATAAAAATTATACCTAAATTCATCTAACTATTCCTAAGTATTAGCCAATTCAAAATTTGGTCTCTTTTTCTTTCTCATTATGTCATACCACTATGCCAAATTAAAAAAAATAAGTTATCTCTTCAACCAAATACAACAGTATTAAATTCCACTTCTACCTACCCTTAGCAGCACTTTAATTTATTTCATTAGCTGTCTGTCTCTTCTCTTCTTGTGACAAACAGTTAAGGCCAAATGAAAAAACATTTATCTTAAGTGATTAGAGTATAAAGAAGAAAAGTACATTTGAGAGAATCTGACACATTTTAAAACATAAGTTCTGCATAATTCATCCTGGATGACAGCTTTGCTTTAATGCAGTATCTGTGCTTTCAAGATGGAGTCCAGTGCTTACAAGTTTCACATTATGTGGTTATAACCAATAAACCAATTCAAAGTCTTAACAAGGAGAAAACTCCACTGAAAATAAGACCTCTTATAAGACAAAGTTATATATTTATACCCAGGTAAAAAGTTGGTTTCCTCAAAAAAATGTTAGCATCACTAAACTTTGGCTGTCTGACATAAAGTCTACGTTCGATAAAAAATTGCTAGACTCTAAAGATCATGTACATTTTATATGACATCCTTAGAAAAGTAGGTCAATTTACTTTACTTTGTATGATGGTTGCTTTGCTGAGCTGGCCAATCCCTAGGCAAAGTTGGGAAGTGCCACTGGGCTCCATGTTTTAGTTTTTCACTCCCTGCAGCATGAAATACTTCTAATGCCACTCATCCCCCATGCATGTGTACCTTCCTGAGGCTACATAACCTCTGTCTACACCTTTCTTTAGAATTATTAGCTTTGTTGACTTTATCTGATTAAACTAATGGATAATAATATAAATGACTGAGTACAGCTCCATGTGCTCTTTCCCAAAAAAAACCCCAAAAAAAACAACCACACACAAAATAATGCAACAGATAAATGCATCTGATAAGGGCCCCAGAATTTGGAGCAGATGAGTAGGAGAGAAGTTCTTAAATGGTAAGGTGTTAACTACCAATTTCTACATTTGGTCACTCCTGAGAGTTGAGTAATAAGAAATGTGGTGCCATTCTGATGCTAAATTTAATATTGTTTCATATAACCTCTTGATACTTTTAAACTATATAACACTCTTATAAAGTAGTTTTTAAATCACTAGCATACATGTCACTATCATCACAAAACCTAGAGTACCCGCCACCTGCATTTTCAAACATTTCATAGCTTATTCCTACTATATAAAATTCTTTGCAAGCATGGTACATGTGTCCGATTGATTTCAGTGAGACCTTGTGAAGCAAACTGAGATGTTGTAGGGCTAACGTAAAGCAAAACAGCTTCCCCAGTCTGTACACAACAAGGTTTTTTAAACACGTGGACTATTATTCTCCCAATGTCATAGTTTTGTGTGCTGTAATTAATGATTGTAAAGTATTCTTAGTTATTAAGTTTAGGTTGTCATCAATAGGGCAAAAAAATACAATGAAATAAGTATGAACATTAAAGATAATAAGCATAACAGACTATGTCAAACACAGAATAAATGATACATACAAATTATACTGAAAATCACATATTTCTTTTCCATAGTGTCTTTTCTGGGCATTAAACTTTTTTTCCAAAATAACTAGGCCTGCAGAAATTCCATACAACCAGCATATTCTTTGTTGGTTACACCTACATTCCCCCTTGTTAGCTGTCATCTGACTTCTCTGTCTACCTATTATTAGACTGGCTAAAAGAAGAAGAGAGTCTGCCTGTCCCAAGTGTTCAAAAGTACATACCCACAAGCACAAAACTGTGTAAAAATATGAGACACAAAATCCATTATTTCTCAACTTAGTGTTTACTTGAGGTCTTTCCCCAACTTCCTAAGAATCTACATAGTTTTTTGTGTGGATCTGAGTACACAGTTGGGTTATTGATTTTATAGGAACTTTAAATAATATAGCATGTGACTATATTTTCTAGTATTTAAGCTTAAAGGAAAAATTATCTGTTAACTCCAATGAAAAGTTGTTTAGTAAAAAACTGAGAGCAAATCCTATTCTGACACATTTCAAGTGTTTCAAAAAATCAAACATCATTTGAAACACAAACACAACTAATATTCCACTTGAATCAGTCTTTTTAAAAACTGTCTATTCTGCTTCATAATAAATCAATGTGTAAAGTACTTGTTATGATTAACATGTACACTTTAGGAGGTTTATTATCTCTTTGGAGGTTTATCATCTCTCATTTATTCAAAATCAAAATACCTACAACAGCAATTTTAAAAATTTCACACACAATTCTTAGTATACTATCCTTACAACATATGCATACTGAAAGTAATTGTTTCCCAACCATATCAGTGTTAATTCTAAGAATTAGTTAAATCTATGCTATTTTAATGCATGTTACACCCCCCAAAAATGACATATATATGGCTCTTGTTTCAAATTATTCTCAAAATATAGATATTTTTGGAGTACAGATAAGGCATTCTCAGTTTTGAGTAGAAATAGTCTTTGAGGGTAATTTCAAAAACTAAAAGGACACTGCAAATACTGAAAACATTGTTATCTCTAGCAACTGTTACTATATCTAAACATAATGAATCATAAGATTAGAAAGTTTTGCTGGAAGTAACCTTAGTGATCATCTAGCCCACTGGTTTTCAACACTTGCTGTACATTAAAGTTACGTGGAGACCTTTAAATATTAAACCTTGAATGGGGCCTGGGAATTATTACTTTTCTAATGCTCCCCAGATGATTCTAGTGCGCAGCCAGGGTTGAGAACCACTGATCTATCCCAACCACTTAATTTTACAGATGAGGAAAGTGAAGTACCATGAATTTAGGAAACATTTTTAAGTCACAGAGTGAGAAAGAAAGCTGGGCTTCTCATTTTCAAATTAGAGATTTTTTAATGCTAAATTTTAATCGTCGCTTGTTTTAAAACAGAATGCAATGAATATGTCCTATGAAGCTATAAGATCTGAACATTGTGCCTATTCACACTTGCAAACATTGTGGCACTGGTGTCATAGTTTTAACAAAGTATGAATTAACCATAGATAAAGTTAGCTAAAGAAATATCACCTCACACCTGCCAGAATGGCTATCATCAATAAATCAACAAACAACAAGTGTGGGTGATGATGCAGAGAAAAGGGAGCCCTTCTGCACTGTTGGTGGGAATGCAGACTGATGCAGTTCACTGTGGAAAACAGTATAGAGTTACCTCAAAATATTAAAAATAGAACTGCCTTAGGACCCAGTGATTCCACTTCTGGGAATTTTTCAGAAGAAACATGAAACAGTAATTTGAAAGAATGTATGCAGCCCTATGTTCACTGCAGCATTATTTACAATAGCCTAGATTTGGAAGCAGCCCAAGTGTCCATTAGTAGATGAGTGGGTAAAAAAAGGTACATTTACATAACGGAATACTACTTTGCTGTAAAAAGGAAGAAATTTGTACCCTTTGCGACAGTATGGATGGACCTGGAGAGTACTGTGCTAAGTGAAATAAGCCAGTCAGAGAAAGACACGTAGCACATGATCTCACTCACATGTGAAATTTAATAAACAAGCTGAACCAAGCAAGATAGAGACAGGCTCATGGATAGAGAGCAGGCAGACAGCTGTGGTGGTTGGGGAAGTATTGGGGGGAGTGGAGGGATTGAGCAAAAAAAGAAAAAAAAGAGAGAGAACTCATGAGCATGGACAATAGTGTGGTGACTGCAGGGAAGAGGGGCGTGGGTGGGGGGGGACGGTATAGAGGGGATAAGTGGTGATGGAAAAAATGAAACACAGTAAAATAAAAAAGATAGACTCCAGATTTACATTTTATTTGGTTAAAGTGATATACCCTATGCCACGTTAAAGGAAAACATTGATTTTATGCCAATTTTTAATGACATCAAGCATCTTCCACCTCTCTTGTGAGATCCTTTACTGTTTAATGTGATACAAAAGTTTAAATTCCAAATTATGAAAACAAGAAACTAGGTAAGAGTTAAAGTTCTCTTTTCCTTCTAAAAATGATATCCTTTGTATTTTAATTCAATGGACAATTGTGAGATTCAAAGTTAATATTATATCAATTACCATGCCTATACAGTATTACATACTAGTGCATGTACATAGTATTACATACTAGTGTATGCGTGTGTGTGTGTGTGTGTGTATACACATACGGACATACATAGAGAGGTGGGTTTACAGTTGTTCATATAGAAAAATACAAATAAATAAATAATAATACAAAATAAACTTTTGTGTACTTACAACTATAAACCTACTTTTGTCAATCCCTGTATATAACTATAACAAAGTAACACCAATGTAAAGCACATATACTTCATTCATTGGGATGAAATTCAGAAACAGGTACTTTGCTATCACCAGGAAGAACCCTTCCTCATTGTCCACTATGCTGGGCCTGGAATTAATAGTGGCCCGTCCATCCCATAACACTAATCTCCAATTTGTTACCTAGAAATGAACTAGATTCAGGAACACACCACACTTAGATCTTCCCCAAACACCTTTGTGCCTAAGACTCATCCAAAAACTAGAATATTGGTTGATAAATTCACCTCACTTTCCTCATTTTTACAAAATGAGCACTCCCATGCCACACTAAATTAATGCTTTTGAGAACTGTATCGTTTGACTTTGAATCTCTGATAATACTGCTTTTCACTTAGTGGGAACTTAATGATAAATGTGTATTCAATTAATTTAATGATTATTTACATTTCAAGGGATGACTTTTAATACTGCTGGATCCAGATAGTCTCAGCCCTAATTCATTTGCTGTCCTCGAGCATATAGCAGAAATGCAATCTGAAGAGCATCAATGGGTCTTAATAGGCTCATCTAATTGCTTTTGGTCTTCAAAAATCATTTGAAGCTGAACTCTGAAGCATCCTGTAGTGATTATGTTCAACCTAGAAGCAAGGCCTGAGTCTTCACTTACCAGTCAATAAGTATTTGGAGAGTGTTTTTCAAATGCCAAAGTAGAAGATGCACATTAAAAAAATTTAACATAAATTCTTTCTTAGAGAAGCTAACAATCTGGTTGAGAAAACTTTACATAATCCAAAACTATTTTCTGCCTAAAAATTATTCCAGAAAAATGCTGTCAGTTCTATCCTTATATTCCAAGTCATCAGTATCTCTCGTCTGGATAAATCTCTTTACTAGGCTCTATTCTTGCCATCTTACCCCGATGTTCAGTTTCAACACAGCAGCCAGAGAGATCCTGTTGACACATATATTAAATCATGTCACTTTGCTCAAAACTCTACCAATGGTTCTTCCAATCTCGCTTGGAGTGAAAAACAAAGCCCCTATAATGGCATATAAGGACCTATACAACTTGGCCTATCTTTCCTCTCTACCTTGATCTCTTAACACACTTGCCTTTGTCCATCATTGCCAACCACACTGAGCTTCTTGTTTTTTGTCTTGGCATTCTGTGCTGGCAATGACCTTGGCCCAGGATGCACTCCTCAAAGATAATCACATGGAGTATGCCCCTCACATCATGGAAGTTTCTGCCCTTATGTCATCCTACCAGAGATGTCACTGATTATCCACTATAAGATAGTAACTCTCCATCTGTAGTAGGTTACAAATGGGCACAAATTCTCTAAAACTCTTTTCACCAAGAAGTGGAGTTCATTTTCCCTTCCTCTGAACTTTAGTAAGCCTTGTGATTTGATCTGGTCAGCAGAATGCAGTGGAAGTTCTATGTGACTTCTGAGACTAGGCCTCAAGAATTTCCACTCTCATCATGAAATTCTGCTATCATAGGAGGTAGCCGAGATGAGCCTCATTGAGGATGAGAGGCTGGCACCAACTACGAGCCATGCAGGCGAAGTCATATTAGATCATCCAGTCCCAGGTTGAATGGTCAGATGACCACAGCCTCATAAATGACTCCAGATGAGAACTCAACCAAAAAGCTAAACCATAGAATTGTGAGCAAATAAAATGGTTGTTTTAAACCACTAAGCTTTGAGGTTGTTTGTTATATAATGACTAGTACATTTTCCAAGAATTTGCCACATGCCCTTTACCTTTACCTTGATCTGTTGATAACACTTATCACATCTGATATATTATATATGTAGTTTTAAATTAACTTTCAGCTTATCTTTGCTTACTACAATGTAAGCTTTATGAGGACAGGGATGTTATTTGTGCTCACTTCAGAATTCTCAGATCCTAAAACAGTGCTTGACACACAGTAAGTGCTTAATAAGTGTCTGTTGAACAAGTGCCAAATATAGATTTTGACCAGATACAGTCAAATTTCCATACATCATTAATTAATTTATTTCTATAACATATTTATTCAGCATCTAATATGATGCTGAATAAACAACCAAGCACTGTGCTAGGTTGTTTTGTGGACGCATTATGTTTCCACTTTGCCATTTGGAACTTAAGAGCTTCCATGGAAATTATCTTGCAGGTGTAGTGTCACTGCCTCTCTGTCATAAAAGACATTAAAACCAAAAATACATTACTCTTAAGGGGCATTAAACATCATTTGCAAGAAAGGTAGCACCTGTTTTATTGCCAGTTATATTTTTATTTATTTATTTACTTTTTAAATTGTGGTAAGAACACTTAAAATGAGATCTA
The DNA here is from genome assembly GCF_054644295.1 of Miniopterus natalensis. NCBI lineage: Eukaryota > Metazoa > Chordata > Mammalia > Chiroptera > Miniopteridae > Miniopterus > Miniopterus natalensis. The sequence goes on along the minus strand of NC_142085.1, from coordinate 31,578,135 downwards.
TCCTCTTAACCACTTTTATATGTAAAGTACAGACTAAAAGCACAATTTGTACAGCACATCTCTAGAACCCATTCATCCTGCACAACTGAAATGTCATACCTGTTGAAGAGAAACTCTCCATTTCCCCCTCCCCCTAGCTCCTGACAATGACATTCCAAAAGTACAGGTCACAAAAGCAAAAACAGACAAGTGGACTATATCAAAAGGAAAAGCTTCTGCACAGCAAAGGAAGCAATGATCAGAATGAAAAGGCAAGCTATAAAACAGAAGAAATACTTGCAAATCATGTGTCTCATAAAAGGTGAATATCATAAGTATATAAGAAACTCCTACAATTCAATGGCAAAAAAATAAAAATAAAAAACAGATAAGAAAGTGAGCAAAGTATGTTTTTTGTTGTATTTAAATTGGAAATAAAGTAGGAAGAACTATGGGAAGGACTGACATTAAGGAAGCCAATTTACTGGGTTATAAATATGTATAAATATCTGCACCATGATTTATTAATAATTAAAGGTTAAAATATGCAAGCTGCCATCATTAATTAGTCAATAGGCAAATAATAATCACACTAATGAAAATAACAGCTAACATTCATTGAGTGTCTACTCAATATTAGGTACTGTGGTAGATACTTTAAATACAATTTTTTAAAATCCTAAAACAAAATATCAAGGTAGGTATTATTGTCATTTTCACAGATAAGAAAATTGAGCCAAAGAGCTAATTCCTACCTCCATGCAGAATCATGAGGACCCTAGAGATGAAAGAGCCTGGAGTTGGAAGTTGCCTGGATATCTCAATCTGTGTAACATCCATGCAAGCCCTGGACTGCCTACCTTTGGCTTTATTATTATATGCTTAAAAGAAATAAATGGAAACAAGAGACTGTGATTTTCCTAAGGCCATTCAGCTGATAGAAGCTCTGCCAGGAACTGAGCCCAAGTCTGAGCGACTTCAAAGCAGATTCCCTTTCCTCTGTTCTCTGTGAGGGTGACAGTATTTGGGGAATTAAAACCTCACAGAAAACAAGTGGGGAGGAGCTCATAAAAGAAAAGTGATTCATCAAAGAAATAAAAAATAGTAATAACGAGAAGAATAATAAAAAATGTAGTTTGAGAATGGTCATTGTGGGCATTGAGAACCTTCAAGAGAACGATTTCAGAAAAGGGCTCAGACTGAAACTAGATTTCTAAAAGTTAAAAAAGGAACCTTGTAATAGCAAAGAATTTAACAACGGAAGGAAAAAGATTGCATGTAAGTCAGATAGTACAGAAAAGCAAAATTTTGTCAGTTATGTTTTTGCTTTCAGATAGGAATGAATCTCCTAATACTTTCCAATGCAGCCCTAATGAGTCTATGAAGAGAGATTATACAGGATGTAGCAATGATGAGACAGAAGTTCCACAAAATGATTCAGAGAACTGATAAGGATGGTGATATTAGAAGATGGAGAGACCAAAAATCTTGTACTGAAACTCTAAGGGCAAAACATTATTCCTTTCACTAAAATAGAAGAAAATCCAAGAATAAAGTTTCATTTATATCATGTTAGTCCTTTTTCCTCAGAAATTTTCCAAAATTTTTATGGTGTGACTAATAAAAATCACAAAATACAAAACACACTTTGGTTCTGTATATAACAAGGTTAAGAAAGACTTCTGTAGTCATTTGTGAGTGTAGGTAAGGACAAGCCTTCGTCCCCTGCCCCCCCCCCCACTTATTTCTTTTAAAAAGACTTTAAAATGCTGTCAACACTGAGTGTTCTCAAAATCACAAAATAATTCATTCTATTTGGATATTTCCCCCTTTAAAAAGTTGTTTATCTGGACTGGTAACCAATCTTTAGTTTGATATAATGTACAACAGCTGAGATGCACAACCCTGAAAAAAGGGATTACCAAAATAAAATAGAGCAAATTAAAACATACAAGGTGGGGCAAAAGCAGGCTTACAGTTGTTTGTATGGAAAATAATATAATAATAAATAATAATACAAGAATAAATTCTGTGTTTCATGTACTCACAACTGTAAACCTACTTTTGTATGTTATTTTCCACACTAGTTCTCAGATAATCTGGACTCAAAGCCAGTCCTGGGATATGGCTAGATCATTATAAAATTTATAAAACAACATGCACCCAAGATTTCACCAATTTAAAATTAACTCACTTTAAAATTAATTTCCTGATCCTAATGCTTTAGTTTCATATTCCTTTTGTGAGGATTCCAAATGTGTAGAATACACATAGAAAAAATATTGGAAATATATGTGATAAAATAATTAACAGTACTGTCTCAGGATATTGAATGATGGGTGTTATTTTTTGCTCCCTTATAGTTTTTGTACATCTGAGGTTTTTCCCCCCATATGACTACATTACCTCTATAATCAGAAAAAGTTTTGAGAGTCAGAAAAAAAAATTGTATGAAATAATATCAAGCTAACATATGATTACCAGAAGATTAATTCTTTTATAACCTTTATTTGTAGGAAATGGATATTTCTTAAGTGCTTTTATAACTTAAACCAATATAGTCCCCTTATAAGAAAACTAAAGAAGATAACATTTAAGAAAACCTGTATATAGCTTTTAAAATGTATATGTATTTATATGTGATTTAGGGATATAGGAGAGTTCTAATTTCAGATGGATTCTGAGCCTTTTATTCTTGGATATCAGAAGTCATTTTGTAGCATATAAATAGTTTCTCTTACACTTCAGCAGCATTATGGTGCACTGAATTAATAATCATTGGACTCATAGACTGACGCTCATTTTTATTATTTTCCATGTTTTAGCAAGGAGGTAATTTTATGTAATCTTTTGCTGAAGTTATATAAGTAATCAACCCAGAAGATTTGTAGTGTTAAGACAGACTTTGCAAATTGATATTTAACCACTGACTTACAATGGTCATCATTATTTTGTAGAAGACCCAGTAGAAAGACGATTTATATGAAAGCATATCATCATAAGCCTACAGATGGAAGGTCTACTGTTTTCCCTAAAAGTTTAAACTGTGTATCTTGGGAAGATATGATGACAATTGTGATTTCTTCCATAGTTCCTAACACCTCTGAGTCAAATCACTACAGTGCTAAACATTATCTACCAAAAATGTTTTGTAAAATATTGTAAAAAAGATACCCTTATGATTCCCAACAGTTTTCTATAGACTAAAACCCTGGCACAAAAACTTTCAACAGTAGAATCACTGAGTAAGCACCTTGGAGAGCTGTTTGTATTATTCAACTTTATTTTTTCGCATTCCATTCAAAATTATAATTATGATGTGGCCTGGCTGTAGAATGACCCAGTCAAGTTTTTGGCACTGGGTCACAGGTTAGCTATTTCCTAAGTTAAAAATGTGAGCACATGGCTGCAGTCTTAACCCAAACTGAGAACAGTTCTCCACAATGTACTGTTGAGATGCGAAACTGAGACATCAATGAGAGGTTGAAAATTTAATTCACTCAAAATTCTGATGCTTTATTTCTGGGATAAAGGTAAGAATATGCAATTTAGATATCCAAGTTAGTTTCAAGAAATAGAAATTTTAAATCCTGAGCTAATCATATTTCAAAAAATATGATTCACTACTGCTTACATATAAAATGCAAAAATGAGAAATAACTGGACATTACGTATCTTCAATGATTATTTGGATGATATGATATGCTCGAAACTCTGCAAACGGGAGCCTGGAATATTGGGAAATGTATCTCTGCTCACTTCCTCAGTGTATTATGCATTATTTGGGAAACTGGACATTAGGAGAAAGATAATAAACATGATTGGAGTGGTAGAACAGAGTATTGCTGTCTATAAACAGAAATTAGATGAAGTGGCCTATACATGAAAAACTGGATTCAATTAAAATATAAACTAAGAAAATCTGTTCACATCAATCAAGTGGTTCATAGTCATATATTTATCAACTAACTAATCTTGTATCAGCCCCAATATCACTCATTTGCAACTATTGAATTCTTTAAAACTAATCAATATCCCAGCATTGCAGTGCTTAAAGTGAAAAGGTTCACTCAATAAAAGCCATGGTGCAAACATTTTGTACCTACTTGATGACAGAGATATGCACATGCACCGAATCAAACTTTATAATGGCTTCAGTAAACACTAAATAAAATGCCTTCCATCTCTTTTTTGTCTTATTTAAATTACACTTACATTTGCTTGTGACTAGTTTCAAAAGAGCTTGCCAATTTTCTTCCCATTACATCATCTATAGCATCCATGAGAAAACAAGAATCTTTATCCTGCATATAGTGGTTTTTTTTTTGATTTTCTTTTCTTAAGTCACAGATCTGGAACTGGGAAACGTGGCTCACGGTTTCAGCTGCATCACCACCAGAGTGCTGTTATCTAGGGGAAATCCCTAGCCTAACCTGTGACTTAGTGTCCTCACTGATAAAATGTTGCATATTCTATCTTATAGGATTATTATGCTGATAAAACTCAAGAAAATGGATATCCTCACTATTTATTTAGTAGTTATAGGGGCCAGGCGTTATTAATGGGAATGAAAATAATTTCCCTAAAAGTTAAAATTTCTATATAAATGCAATATACTATGATGATCATATATAAAAACTATGTCAGAGAAGTTCAGTGACATGAATAAGGTCATCCATTAAAGACTATCTCTCTTATGGCGACACCACAACTTTCCAGGCTTAAGAGGAAACACCAGAGTCGAGGTTTGGAAGATCCAAGGTTTAAAGAAATAAGGTCATCAATATCCTACATGAAGAAGAAAAAAATGATACAAATTGATCTTCATCATTAATTGTTGCCGTTGTTGTTACTATAAAGAGTTTAAGAACTGGAAACAGACCCTGGATTAGCGAATCTCTCTGGGGTCACACAGCCACACAACCAACAGCTAAATCGCATATTGTTTTTAAGGCACTGGTGGTTAGTGAAACATCAGAAGAAAAAGTATACATGACCAGGGAAGGAATCCATGGCATACCCATGACATGAAATGTAAAGGAGGTAATCTTTCTATCTCCTAAACACCATCATTACCAAGAAATTATCAATGAAAACCTCCCATTCAAAGTACATTCTTTGGAAATCATGAGTATTTAAAATAAATGCCCTGAGAAGTATGGCCAATAGTAACAACATGTAAAATTACAAAAATGTAGTGATTTCTACAAACTTTCAGCTTTGAGGGCAGTGGAAGTTAAGTCTCTTTTGTGGGAGTCCATAAATTACTCACATCCTACAAAGCAGAAAGAGGTTAGGTAAGTAGCTGCTACTTCTGACAAGTGTTCACAGAGAAAACACTGTTCTAAGGCTCCTTTGTACCACCCACCTGGCCAGTCATTTACCAGATTACACTCCTGACACAAGGCAACTCGACCAGAAGTAGCAATGGAAGCCTGGGCTTAATTCCTCAATGACACACACACACAGAATGGATCAGAGAGAGACAGGAGTATCTTTGAATGAACCACATAACGTGGCTTTTTTAAGTTCATTGCTTAATGGTGCTTAATGCTTAAGTTGATGTTTAAATTCTGATTGAAAAACTGAAAAGACAGTACTCTATGAATTTAAGGGTAGGTAAAATGAAGGCTTTTTAGGTTCTGATTTAGACACCCTACAACACTGACTTTCAGAATTTGGAGAATACAAAATTTTGCTTTAACCTCATACACTGTAAGTTTATGTAACATATTTTAGAGGCTTTTTTGGTGCTTCGGACAGTACTAGGCATAGGGATTTCAAAGATGAGAAGCTAAACATAGTCGCTTTCCTCATGTATAGTGTGGAGATTTACATACAGCTCATTCATCCTCACCTCCAGTTAAGAAAATGCCCAAAACTATACAGTTAGAATCTGCCGAGGCATGCCTACTGTTCCAGTGACAAAGGGGAGCTGCCCGAGTCCACTTTTTAAAAGCTTGGCATTTAAAGAAACATATGTTGCCATGTATTTAAATAAATGTGCCTTTTATCTCCCTATCTTGCTGCTGCCTCTCTGGCACTATGGGTTCTTAAAACATTAATAAAGCAAGCGGTGAAAATGCACGGTTGAAGGACAGCTCTGAACCCTCCATGGCTTAATTAACATGTTAATGAGCAGTCAAGGCCTTTGTGTTTTGGATCTCAACCCTGTGTCTCCTGAGTGGATCTCAATCTGTTGTGCTCGGAGAATGAGGTGATTGTGTCTGAGTGAGATCTGAAAGGAAAGGAGATCCCATTGACTACTGTTTCAGCTTGATACTGCTCCCTTCTTTGTTAGCAGAGCTCACCTCCAGTGGACTGTGCCATGCCAGAGTCCAACAGTTTTCAGCTCTGGCTTCCTTGTCAGCATGTACAAACACTGTATCTGCAACATGCACATTCCAACAGTGGCCAATTTTCAGGAACCGACTCACTAATTGCAAGTTCCCCTCATTTGCAAGGTGCAGTGGGCTAACTGCTAATTGGGGACACGATCATTTGCAGAGGAAGCTCTGGATAATGCTTGTAATTTAATTATTTGCAAATCAAACTTTCCGTGATACACCAAAGGCACTAAACTTCTTCACTGAAGACAAGATTGAAGGTCATTAAAAAGCTATTTGTTTTGAGGCTTCAGAAAGTAAAAGTACATAAAAAAATGTTCTAATGGATAGAAAACCAGTTTTATTCCCAGATAAAGTCTTTCAAAAACATTAAAAACCAATCTCCTTATTTTCATTATAAGGCAAAAAAGGGGAAAAAACCCAAAAAAACCTGTCACAAGAAAAATTCCTGTGGGAAAGTTTCAAGCATCTTAAAAATGAGGCTCATAATAGGAAAACCTTATCTGTCATAATTAATATAGCATCGCTAATATAAAACCTGGGTTTCCTCTCCCATCTTCATATCTCATTCCTGACTGCTGTGGACCCATTACTATAATGCACATTAAACGTATAGCACAATATATGCTGTACTCTTATTTTTATTAGGTAAAGGCTGCAGGATCTCAGGGAATTTTGACATTTATTTCTCGGTGACAAGAAAGTACAGCTCAAGTTATCTCTCAAGATGTGAACATTAATAATCCACATGGATAATGAAGTGGTTCAACCACTACTTTAAATTTTGCCTACTGATTCGGTCACAAAACTGAGGACACCATGCACATTTACCCACGAGTTACATAATCTTTTAGCCAAGTTGCAGACTCCACTTGTGTCACTGTGTCCTGCAGTTTTCCTGTGGTTTTCTTTTTTCTTAATCATAGACAAGGCTATTTTTTTAATTTAAAGTATGAAAATGGCTTCCATATTTAGCTAATTGATTTTATAGAGAATAGTTGTCACATGGTGTCTGCCACTGAAGTCAATTTCATCTGAAGAAGAGGACTCCGAGTTCTCCAAAGAGAACCAGACATCAACATAATGTTCCACAATACAAACAACTGATTTTTGCTGCCAGCTATCCTAGGATACACAGAAAACCCCCAGGAAATCAGAAATTTTCCTATTGAGAATACAGTTGGGAAGACTGGTATGAAAATTGTTTATTCTCAGGGCAGCGCGTTAAATTTATTTTGCACAATTTCCAACTTTGCAGTTTTACGACAAAGAAACAAATGACTTATGTCCCAACTTCTGTATTAACTGTATCTTCGATGTCCTAGGATTTAACTGTGGCCATTCCCAGGTAGAGACACAGGTTCAAATTCAGCCACAGAAGTATCATAAGCACATTCTGGAGCAGTAGTTTTAGATGATTAATGTGGTTTCTGGACCTTCATCACGTGAGACAAATGCTGATCGAAATCCATGGCACCCCCCAGTGAGAGTGATGGTATTCCATAAACTAAGTGCAGCTTTGGGGGAAAAATCCAAGAACTGAATAGAGCTACAGAAAATCCATTGTGGGTGACCCCCCAGATTCTCACTGGCTCCAACACTGTGTAATGATCACCACTCCCCGCCCCTTCCTGAGCTATCTTCATCTAATTAGGCTCCTTTTTTGCTACCAGGCCTGCCGAACAAAACCTCCCATAAAGGCAATTAATTTTCTATGGAAAGTCAAGCACGAAAGCACAGGAAAGAGGAAGAAATTGCTTTTGGGGTCCCCTGTCTAGATTCCAGTGGTTCATGTAATTTCTTTTAGGTTACAGATGTCCTTATGGTAATTTATTTGTTCATATCCTTCTGAACTAGGTTTTCTTTCAAATCTTACATGATAAGATAGGAAAGACTATTGCTCACTGGTACCCGGCTTCTCTCCTCCTCTGCCCAGGCTGCCAGCGTGGAGACTGACGCGGTTCCCGTCTGTACAGCTGCATCAGGACGTCACCTGCCCAGGGCTGCAGTTCATGCCGCATCCGGGCACGAATGGGGCTTCCAAGATGGAAAAACACCATGGATGGATTCTCAGATCGGACTGTTATTTAAAATATGAGGAGCTCCTTTTGGTACCAGACTCAGTCCTGACATTAATGGGTTCAAATATTCAATTGTAAGTACTACGGACCACTTTGGACATATGTTTTCATATTAATGTAACAAGGACTGCTTTGCCTTGCAATGTACGTCTTGAAAGACCTTGATCTTTCTTTTTTCAGATGGAGATAACGTTTTCATGTGTCCACCCAAACATATTTATGTTGATTGCCAAAAAGAAGCATCTTGAGACCATCTGCTGGACATCAGAGGGCCTTGCATCAGTACGTGAGAGTTAGATACTTGGAGCCAAATTCCCCATCAAATGTATTTTTTTAAAAGACTATCTAGCTTCAAAGGGATAAGAGGGAGAAAAGGGCTACAGTTATATTATTCTTAATTCTGCCAGATTCAAATCTTACTCTTAGATGCACCTCAGGAGGAACTCGACAGAGAACTCTTCCACCTGACAGCCAAGTGGGCTTCGAAGAGACGCAAACCAGGGCTTTTAATCATCCTTCCAGCACAAAGGAGAAAACACTCTAACACCAAACCATCCATCTCCCACTGCATCTTTCAGCCAAATCCTAGGTCCTGCGGGACGGGAGCTGAGATGTGCTGCAGCCTTGGGGAAAGTGGGCGACACGCTTCCTTTCCTTTGCAGCCCGGCCACCCTGCACAGAACAGCGCATTCCTGCTGTATCAGGAGGCCTTGCTTACCAGCCATGTTCCTGAACTATAGATAATTTACGACTGTAACAATCAGGAGTAAGGGACAGGAAAAGCAGATCTCAAGACCAGGTTTGCCAGTTTTATTTTGTGCACTGCCTATTTCTTCATGCAAATCTTTTCCTCCCCTGTATACATTTTATTGCAAGCACTGTGCAGATGTGTCTTAGAGACTTGAGGGAGGTAAAGAGGCCAGTCATTATCTCAGACCTCGCCTTCAGTACAGTACTGATAAGCCACCCTCCCTTCTTAGTGACTGCTGCCAGGACTCCCACTGGGCCTCCGGAGGGCTGGTCTGTGCAAGGGGGACCACACTGCTGCTGTCTCCAAAGGGGTCTAAAGTGGTCTTTAGGGAGGCCCCTCTGGGATGAGACATCTGCACCCCCCACTCAAGACTCGGAACAGCTAAAGATTCCCTCTTCTCAGTCATCCGGCTGGACTGAATCCAGAGCTGTGGTGATTTATACACCCCTATTGTTTCAGGAATAAGAACAATGCCCCTTGGGTGTCCTTTTCTTTTTCCTTCACGAAGCCCCTCCTTGGTTTCAGGATAAGACAGGCTGCAGGTAGAAGTGAGGGGGTGGCGGGCAACTCCGTACCCTCCTCATCTCCCAACCCAAAGGCCTGTAGTTCCTCTGTTGATTGACAGCTGATAACATCATCCCTCTGAAGACCACTCTGTAAAGATCAAAGCCTCTGGGATTTCCTCTCTAAAACCTGATCACTGTCTTTCTATAACCAATAGGCAGGCTCTTTGTAGTTATTCTGTTCAAGCAGATTCTTTCTGCCTTGGGACTCCATGGGACCCTTCTAGGGCTCTCTAGACTATTTTTCTGATTCTGCAGAACAAACACCCATGAGAGCTTCATTTTATGTGTTCTTGGTATGGCCTTGCTCAGGGGGCTCTAGATCCCAATGTTTTCTCTTTCCCCTGGTTTCTCACAGTGGACTCCATGGCTATGGACTTTCCCGAAGTCCTATTCTCACCCACAGGCATTGCAGTGTGCTGGCTCTGCCTTACGTATATTTGTGCCCTCCTTTGTCTGGGTGGTGGCATCTGATCACCCCAACAAGGCTCTGTGGGTGACACTTCCCTTAACAAGGTGTTAAAAGCCCTTCAAATTACTTAGCTTCTCCATAGGAACCTTGATCTTGAATCAGTTTTAAGCAAATTTTCTCACTACTTCTAGGTATTCAAATGCAAATGACCACAGGCTTTAGCCTTCAGAGATGGGAAGTAGTTCTGTTTAAGACCCATTAGGGCCTCTCAATCAAGTAAATTCTTTAGCCTAGGGCCTTTCATCCATCCATCCACTTCATAAATAAAGTATAAACTATTATCAGAATTTACTAGACTCTTGAGGAGGTGAAAAAGATATTGTTAAAGGAAACCATTATAATTTTTAAAATAAGGCCAGTATTTAGAAGCAGCCTAAAAATATTTTGGGCAGAATACACATTTATTTAGATTATATCTCCTATGCCAGTAGTGGATTTTGAAAATAATCTTTGCATTCTAGAAAGTAGGCAAGGCAGATACATCAGTTCAGGAAGTACAAATTCACTTTAGCAATGTAGGTCAACTGTGAAAAAGAATGAAAGGTTTAGGAACATTGTCCTGATGACCATCAAGACCTAAGAAATTGATTCCATTATGTGAAAGACAGCCAGCCATACTTCTCCTCCTCTAATAAGAAATGGGAGAAATTTCACTTTAACTGTGGGAGGAGGCCTTTAAATCAGCCATAAAAATATTATGAGAGAATGGACAAGGCCACCGCTAACATGTTCTGGAATTTTTTCCTCTTGTCTTTAAAATGTCTCTAATGAGAATTGAGTAGACAGACTACATTAGGGATCTTCTAGGTCTTATAACTCTTTATTCAAACAAAAAAACCTTCAGTTTAGTTAATAGTTTTCCTATAAAGAAAGCACCTAACTTTTGAAAGAAATAGACATAAGATGAAAAGGTTGAATGAAATATGTTAGACAGACATGATCAGAGCAAGGACCACAGGCCAGGTACAGAAACTCACCAGGTCAGGAAGCCCTGGATGCCTAACAAGGGGCAAAGCTGGGAAAACAAGAACCTTGTTCCCAGGGTAACCTATCCTCCCCTAACATATCGCTGGTCATGCTATTTAAACCCCCTGAGATTTTCCTCTGGAAAGATAACATGTAGGCCTCAGTTGTATTTCAGCTCCAGGCCCATAAAAGCAGCAAAACCAGACAAGTGGCACCTTGACTGCCTCAGGACCAGACACACTGACTAATGACCCCCTGCCCTGGCACCCACCAATCAGTGGAGACCATGACTCTGAAAGAGCACCCCTGGGAAGCTGATGGATATTCTACTGAGACCCTCCCCTGAGACCTCCCCTAAGCTTTTCACTTGCAAGAAAGATTTCCACCCTCAGGACAAAGGGCACAGTGTGAGCTCCCCACTAGGGGAGCAGAGCAGGCCAGCACCATCTCCTTCCCTCTTCTTCCCTCCTAGGGGACCCCGGGAGACTTGGCAACCATGAGGACAATGGGCAGTGGCAGCTTGTCCTGTACTTATCCCCCGACCCTGTCTCCAAGGCCCTCTTTTCTCTGACTTCAGTGAGCCAAAGCAGCCCAGCCTAGGCTCTCCTGTTACTTCTATGCCCTTCCTTGTTTCACTGTCCTAAGTATATTTTTGCTGCCATCATGGACCCGAAACCCTTTAGCTCAAAGTTGTGTAGCTCTTCCCTTGGCATATTCCCATCCCCCACCCCTTTTCCTTAAATAAATTCAATTTTTCTTTATTCGGTGTCTGAGATGGCTATTTAGCCTGCCTGGGTACCACCAATGATAATCTTTCAAAAATAATAAAAAAATAAAAAAATTTTTGTCACTTTTTTTGAAGAAAGAAAGGGAATAGAAGAATTATAATTTATATGTTATTTTTTAACATTTTATTTTAAAGTAATTTTTAGACATAAAAAGTTGCAAAAATAGTACACAGAATTCCTGTATATCCTTCGCCCAGCTTTCCCTAATATGTTAATCTGATACAACCATAGCTCAATTAATCTAAATCATGAAATTAGTATTAACATAAAGAAATAACAGGCCCAAGGTGGAACAGCTCCCTCCCAGGGCCACCTGATTGCATTTTCAGCCCTTCCCAGAAACATGACCTTAAACCAAACAGTCTGGAATTTTCTGATCAACAGTAGTGAGGTAATTTGCCTTAGAAGACCCCGTCACCCTTACTCCAAAGAAAAGTGACTTTGCCTGAAACAATCCTTTTTTTTCTTTTGCTAATAACTTTCTTATCCTGCCCAGTTTCTAGGTACTTCTTGGAGCACCTCTCTATTTACTAGATAAGATGTAGCAGAATTCATGAACCCTTCAATAAAGCCCATTAGATCTTTAAAATCTAGTCAGTTGACTTTTTGCTATTTAACAGCACAGAGATGAACTAATCTACAAACCTTACTCAAAATCCACCAATTGTACCCGCTGGATTGCATTAGTTGTATCTCCTCAGTCTCCAACCTGGGACATTTCTCATTCACTATCTTTAAGGATCTTGACAACCATGAAGAGTACTAACCACTTATTTTACGGAACGTCCCTCAATTTAGAGGTGTGTGCATTTTCTTAATACTGGATTGAGGTTATGCATTTTTGACAGGAGTGTCACAGACATTATGCTCTGCCTTTCTTGGAAGTAGATGATATACATAGGCCTTATTTCTGGTGATTCTCAGATCACTTGGTTAAGGCCACATGTACTAGTTTTCCCCACTTTTTCCATTTGTAATTAAGTATCTTTTGAGAAGGTACTTTCTTTGGAGGATATGTGCACTTTTAGAAATTTAGACATGGATGATTCTGAGGAACTCTTATGGGGGTAGGAAGCTTTTTTCTTTCTTAACATTCAGCATATTTTTTATTTATTTTATTTAATCCTCAGAGGAAGATATGTTTTCCATTACTTTTCAGAGAGAGTGGAATGGAGAGAGAAAGGAAGAGAGAGAGAGATGTGAGAGAGACACACTGATTGGTTGCCTCTTGCACGCACCTGGACTGGGGTGGGGATCGAGCCTGCAACTGAGGTACAAGCCCTTGGCCAGAATCAAACCCAGGACCCTTCAGTCTGCAGGCGGATGCTCTAACCACTGAGACAAACCAGCTAGGGCTGCACTCAGCATATTTTAAGGCATCTCCCCACTGCTCCACTGGAGAGTGCTCATCTTAATTTTAAACCTTAGCAGATTCGGGGAGTCAAGCCTGGAAAGCTAATGTCACCACACTGGCTATCGTTTTAGTCACTTTTTAGGTTGATCTTTACCAGAATTTCCTTCCACAAATATAGTGTAGCTCTTGAATATGATGGTTGGCCCAATGATATAAAAGTAGTCTCTTGGCTAGCAAAAAAATGAGAGAGATCTGAATCAGCAGTCACAAGGATGCTCTAACTCAGCACCCAGTCAAGCAACACTGCCTGCAGCATTCAAGGGCTGCAGAAAACCCATTTCAGGTACTGTATATAGTATGTGACACGCAGTGCAATACCACCCCCAATGACAAGGGGAATAAAAGTGGAATTACAGATATTCAGATCCATAAAGCACATTCATGTCTCTGTACCTTTGCTTATATGGTTCTTTCTTACCCTCTTCTCCCCCTACATGGGATACCCTTCCTTCCTTGAGCTCAGGTGAAACCTCAGGGCTGCTGGGCCTCTTTTATGTCAGAACATAAAAAATGTTCTGACAGCATTTTTATAAGTTGTTTATAGCAAATAGCATATTGCACAATGGTTGCTTATGGAGGACTTTTTCACCTCTGCTCAATTTTCAGGCCCTCAACTTCCAGACCATATTATTCTGCTTGGAACCACAATATATGGTTTTGAACACACCGGGTAGTAAATATTGAGCAAATGAACTGCAAACTTCAAAAATATTACAACAGTAAATGCCATCTCCTAGTTTCTCCATTGATCTATTTATTGATCCTTCTATCTCTCTAATCTAGCTTTACCCTTTTGATTACAGGAAGATTTAAGGTAGGTGAAACTGAAATATATACAATGAAAGATAAAAATAATATTAAACAAAAATAGAAATGAAAAAGTAGGAGTGGAAGGGAAAAGCCACAAAAGTATCAAACAAAATACCTGTTACAATGTTCTGAAATTTTGATAGGAATGGGAGTCTAAATTAAATCTTACGATAAATATAAAAAAAAAGTTCGAAAAAAGTCGCGAAACCTAAGGGACCATGCTGCGTAGCCAGAAAATATTCTGTGTGATGATTTTTTTTTAAATTCAAAAGCCAATATATGGTAAATAGTAATTTCTAAAAACAAAACTCAGCAATATAACTATGCCTGGGGACCAGGGCATAGGTGTGTTATCCATAAGGTAAATGCAAAATGATTGTTAAGAGCAAATCAATTCTCCTGTTTGTTGGATTCTTCTCATTTCTAGATCTAATATATTGAGAAGAAAATTAGTCCATGTGAAAGTTCCTTTGAGGGGGGCAGAGAAGTGAGATATGAACAAATAGCTGGATTTGTTCATGTGCATGCACCTTAATTTTGTGCTAAGCAACTGCATTCATCAAAATTAAAGTGACTTCTCTGTGAAATGAATACCTTATCTATAGCTTGTACCTCATTAGATTAGTGGGTTAAACTGAAACATAATTTAATCATATTACAGGAACACTTTTGTCAAGCTATGCATTAGCTTTGTTACACAAGATCATATTTTTCCTCCCACTCCTTTATAAATTTAAAACTAAAATAAAGTTTGTTACTTCCCATTACCCATTTACTGCTGCAGAGAGGCACCTCAGACCCACAGATCAACGAGAAATTGCTAAAATCAGGAAGATGAAAAACCAGTTCTGACTTGCTGATAAAGGTTACATGCAGAATCCCTTCATCAAACACTACCCATTCTTCTATTCTAACACATTAAGTTTTCTTAACAAACCAGTAGTTTCATTGCCTTCAATGGGATTTGAAACAGGAATAACTAGCCAATTAAAATTTTCAGATATTCTGCCTACCAAATCAAGGAAGAAACAGTACAGTTCATTAGTCTGGAGGAATAAAATGAAAGGGCATATGTCAGTGTCTATGAGGGAGTCTCCTTTTCTTCCATTTTCAGATAAAACTGCTAAAGAAAAAAATGCAACAGATAATTACCTTTAGCTTTAACTTCATTTTGAAAATGTTGTAAATTAGCTCCCTTGTTATGTCATTATGTGAAAAATTCAATGCTCCACATAAAATGAGAACTCAAAATAGTGTGGTCTGAATTACTCTTAAATAAAAAGTCTTTTGCTTTTCCTGTTTTGGGCTGAACGAATGTGTGCCCACTTTAATTTTTAAAATGCATCTGCATGTGATTTATGTTGTCACTAATTCAGCACAGTTAATTAGAGGGCAATATCGGAAAAGGCCATCATCAAGCACATTTCACAGGCAAATAAGCAACAAGCACAATGAGTTTTGGTTCTTCCTCAGATGCATTTTTCTAAGTGTGAGTCCTGCAACCTTATTTGATTTCCTGCAAGTTCACTATGTCAATACTGGGAATTAATTGTATTCCTACGTGAGAACTTATAGAGGCCAGAAAACAAACTTTTTATATTTAAGAATAAAAATAATTACACTAAGTAGAATAATAAATATATTCTTGAGTTTATCTCTCCTCTTGATACATTTCTCTGGATTATGCAATTTCTAAATGTTTATACTATAATAAAAATGATGAAATAGGCAAAATACATGTAGCCTAGTTGTAACCCATACCAAATTTTTCCTAAAAGATTAGCATTGTATAGCAATATAATTTGGTGGGTAAGACTATAGAATCTTGAGTCATGTACTCATGTACTTAAAGTTCTGTTTCAGGCCCAGCTGTAAGTCCTGGAGATATAACAGTCAACAAAGCAACGTTCCTGCCCATACATTCGATTGCGAAGCAGGTGATAATATAAACCAATAAATATCTAATTAATATAAATCAGAGCAAGGTAAGAACACAGTCAGGAACAGAGAGGGTCCAGGACTTTTACTTGGGCAAGCTGTCCTTTTTATCTCAGTTTTTACATCTTTTTTGATACTGCCTTTCTCATAGAGTTGTTGTGACACATTAAATAATGTAGGTAAAATGCCTGGCACTTAGATGCACTAAAACAATATTAAGGATTTACAAAATTAGGCTCAGCAGAAAACCCCAGATAATACTCTCTCACATAAAATTCAGGGCTGGTATGATGTTCTGTCAGGACCAGGCCTACCATGCATGGCCTCCAGTTCAAGCACCAATATGACTGACCTAGCTACAATCAGACAATCTCTATTGCAGCCAGCATGAAAAAAATAAATGGAGAGAGAACTTCCTCTTTCATCACAGACACTTCCTAAAAGTCACACATGTATCACTTCTGCTTGTGTTTCATTGACTAGAACTTGTCCAGATTTAATGAAAGGTAGGGTGGGACATGTTGGGTTTGTTTTTAAACCAGGAGGCTACCTTCCAGCTAAAAAAAAAAAGTGGTTCTTTTATTATAAAAAAGGGGGAAAATCATGATGGCAGTCTCAGATAACCGGGGCCAGTATTATTGAGGTTTACTTTCCGTAAGAATCCAAGCAGAAGAGTCTTTTGCTCTAGAGTAGCTTTGAAACTCCCCTAACACCGTAGAGGGCAGAGAAATGCTGCAATAATGAAGATCCCAGATGACCTGAGTTAAAAAGGATTTTCTTGTATTGAGCAGACATTAGTTGACTGTTTGAATCAATATTTTGATAGTAAGAGGGCAAGGCAATATTCCATTTCACCTACACAATACTTTTTAATGAGGCTTATTTCTGGCTGGGTTTGCTATATGTTAAAAAATAGTACAAATTGGCATTTAGTTGGGTGACGTTTTAAATGAAGAAAATATGAGTATACAATATGAAAATATCTTTAACTTGATATAAAGTGAATTCAGCTTTATTATACTAGGTTTTCCTGAATATTGCATCAGAAACTTGTTTACAAACCACACTATGATTTTTAGAAATTAAAAATTCTGCAAAGTACACAAAACCTAGTATCTGCTTTTAGGTGTCCTTAACTTTGTCAGTTAGTACTGCAGTTATAAAAGAATTGGTGATAATTTACAATTCCATAATTTTACAGTATTGGAAAACCAAGGGCCAGGGAGGCTAAAAGGCTTGCTCAAGAAACAAACAACTATGGGTGGCAGGTGGAAGATGAGACTTCTAATTCCTAGATGAGTTGCTTTGTGAAAAACAAAAAAAACCATACATGAACTAGAAAAGAAAGCAGCCAAGGAAATGAGTTTCATAAACCAAGCTCTTATCACCATCCTTACAAAACTGAATTCAAGAGCAAAGAACACATAAGATATCCAGTTACCATACTGGTATGTATATATATGCCTCAATTTTGGATGAGCAGTTTGTTTGGGTCTTTAAATACTTTGAAATTTTTTAAAATAAGAATTTAATACTTTTCTTTATTGTTACAGGAAAAAAGAGAGTGTGGTTTAACTGTCAATTTAAAAACATAATGTCCAATAAAAACACTTTTGCTTTATGGAAAAGAGAAAAATTATTTTGAGGGCTCTGGGGTTTTATATTTCACACAGAATATTTAGGCTTGAAAACCATGCCAAATCTCAGGACGCTTTGAAAGTTAAAATTAATGAGCCCAGAATAAAGGTTAGTGTATTCTCAGTGCATCACTAAGAATAAGCCAGCCAGTTGGTCAATACCATTTATTGAAAACTGAGTGTGTTCAGGGCACAGAATTGGAATGTTAAGAAATAAATGGTAGCTCTGTTTCTTTTATCAGAACAGTTAATAATCTTAAGGACAACTGCAAAAATCCTCATATGAAAAATTGGAGGTGAGATTTATACAAAACGAGTGCAACCCTCTTGGCCTCCATTCATGAGAACAGAGAAATCACTGGCATTACTCAGACAAAATTCTGGTGGTGAACAGAAAAAACTCAAACCATGAGCTGTGAAAGCTGCATTCCATGAAAAGGGGTTTCCAGGTTTTCCAAGTGGCGCTTGATGCTCAGTTTGTGCGAGTTAGCATGACAATACTGATGGGTTTGTTAGGCTGAAAGACAGACGCACTGAGATGAGTGCAGTAGGTGCTGCAGAGAATAATGTGTGAGGCAGGAAGGAGGCATGTGGCTGGAGAAGTTTACGGCCATTTCCAAGAGGAGCCTTTATCTTGCAGACCATGGGACAACACTAAGAGATTTTAGAGGAAGATGACCTGAATTCTACCAACTCCAATGATTCCTAATGTGTGGAAGCTTAGTATAATTAAGTAAGAGAAAGGGAAGAATAAAGAGAGAAAAGTACAAGGAATAAAGGCGGTAAGGATAAGAGCATGGGCTCTGTCAGTTTTTGACCCTATTTTTTTTTTTTTAAATATATCTTTATTGATTTCAGAGAGAGGAAAGGAGAGGGAGAGAGAGAAACATCAATGATGAGAGAGTCACTGATCGAGCCCACAACCCGGGCATGTGCCCCGACCGGGAATCGAACCCCGATCACCTGGATCCTAGGTCGATGCTCAACCGCTGAGCCACGCCCGGCCGGGCAGTTCTTGACCCTAAAGTTGAGGTTTCTACTCAATCCTGACAATTTCCCTTTTGCTGAGAAATATATATAACAAAGTGTGGCTGCTCAAAACGTACTCAGTGGTAATGATAATAAAACCGTGGCAATGGCAACCTGATGTGCCAGTCTATGCTCTTGAACTTCCCAGGATTAAGGGGAGATTTAAAACTGTTTCGCCACCTCTTTGCATAATGCTGTGCTAATTTCACAAGAGGCTTTTTATTGAATATCTGTATTCTTAACTGAGCTCCTCTCAGTCCTCAGTACTCTAGCCTTAAGTGGTTGTGATCAATATGTTCCGTTACCATGATTACTATCTGTCACGATGTTAATTTTCACGTAATATTTGCTGTTATGATTATGCACTAGCAGCTGGGAAGACTAATTTATTACTTGGCTATTATCGTTGAAGGTCATATAACTCCAACGTCCTGTTCAAGCATTTGATCACATTCTGCACACTCTGCAGAGAGAGGCTTTCTTCTGGCAACTCCTCAGGCTTCTGTGGAATTTATCACTTTTTCAAACAGCAAAGTTGAAGCAAGTAGCTACTTATTTCTAGTGGCTGCCAATAAAGTATCTGATTTCTCAAACACCCTCTGTTCTCATACCCAGCTTTTCTGAATTCAGTAGTTGTAAGACATGGTGTTTATAAACATTCAGCTTCCTATACACTCAACCTTCAAATATCTGCTAGAGAATAACTTAAGTTTCAAATATTACTTGAAATTTCAACTAGAAAACTTCACTGTATAATTTCAGGTACATAGAAGGATACTTTCAATTCTACCTAAAACAAGGTCTATTATATTGCAGGTGCAAATTGTGGCTCATAGAATAACTTCAAGACAAGCAGAGGAAGAGTCTGTCTATTTAGGTAAATAAAGGGAGCAGAAAATATGGATTGAAATGTTGTAGAATTTAAGGTAAGTGGAATAATGCAACTGGTCAAGTGCCCATGCCCTAGATGCAAGAGAAAAGAGAATCAGGATCCATTTCAGCATACAGAAAAAGTATAGAGGTTTTTGGAATCTGTCATAGATAAAGAAAACTTCTCAATTACACACTAGTTCAATCTCAAAATTATTCTTACTATTGAAAAGCAGAATGGGAACTTTAAACATCAATTTCATGAGACTACTTGCCTATCAACATTTATGGATTTATAACTAAACACAGCCTCACTAGGTTAAACATTTGTGAGTTAACAGAAGCAATATATCCTGAAGTTCAACTTCTGGTGTGTGGCACACT
Organism: Miniopterus natalensis; assembly: GCF_054644295.1. Classification (NCBI taxonomy): domain Eukaryota; kingdom Metazoa; phylum Chordata; class Mammalia; order Chiroptera; family Miniopteridae; genus Miniopterus; species Miniopterus natalensis. The sequence goes on along the minus strand of NC_142085.1, from coordinate 31,558,106 downwards.
CATGAAGAACTGCACATCACCCTGGCAGACTAAGTTGGCATGTAGGAGTCATGTCTCACTGGCACACATTGAATAGACTTCCATATACAAAGAGCTATAGAGTAGAGCTCAGCTTTTCACCTGGATAAGATTTTTTCTTAGTAGTGATGGTTCTGCCATATTTCTGGACACCTCATTTGTATAATTTTAAATCACAAGGGTAGACAAGAGAAGATATACTGGCTATTGATGAAATGACAGGTTGGGCTGGAGAGTAGTGGGAACATTCTGAAGGTGGTTGACGTAGTCTATCCAGGGAAAGAGCAGGGTCCAAGCAGGAAGTCTGGTATATGAGAAGTCTCCTGGATGGAGAGAGTGTGTAGGATGGACCTTATGGCAATGATACCTGGGTAGCTATAAATCTGGAATAGCAGAGAGTGGCGATAGTGACACATGCAGAATATGAAAGTGTTTACTTTTGATATTTTAAGTCAATAAAGGATAAATGTATAGAAGGGAATGGAGCCAAAAACAGGCCTCTAGAAAATGATCACTTTCGGAAGTTAGGAAACAACACATTGGAAAAAATTAAAAAATGAGAAGGACAGAGGAGCCCGAGGGAAAATAATGAAGCAAGATATACACACACACACACACACGGAGATTGCAAAGAACTAGAGAACTTCCAGCTCACGGAGGCTGTCAATAGTGCCAAATGTCACTGAGAGGGGTCCAGAAGCAAAGAGCTGAGGCAACGAACTGGGAAGTGGAAGTCAGAGGACCAGTCGGATCCAGGGCGGCGGAGGGAGGGGCAGCAAATGTCGGCCATCCTGCGAAGACGGTTCAGTAAAGCGCTTCTAAAGATGGGGGGTTAGCTCAAGAAGGACCAGGGACACAATTAAGGAAAAAAGAGAAATGATAATGTTACTTGTTGTGTTATGTTTTTGTTGTTTATTTGCAAGAAAAGAATCTGGATGAAAGTGCCTGAAGAAATAGAGAAAGTAGAGCGGGATTTATGGGGCAAGGTCCTATGAGGAAAGAGAAGGCAATGAGCAGTGATCGCTGTGGTACAGCTATGAAGTCATATGCTTTGTGAAACATTTTTGTCATCTTATGTCAATTAAATAAATGCATTTTTTGTGTTTCTTTAAATTTTTACTTATTGACTGATTGGGGGGGGAGGAAGGGAGAGAGAGAAACATTGACCTGTTTTCTTTAACAAATAAAAACCATGGAAAAACATGCTAAGTCCATTTGAATCTGCAGAGATAATGGGTTCTAGCTTTGGCTTAGAAAAGCTTCTCTTCCATTTCTTCTTTTATTTCTGACTGCTTTGAAAATTCTACTTTAGGAACCTAGGAAGTGGCTTCTTCTAGTTCTCCAAAAGCCACCTGCTTGCAGATTCCTCTTGCAAGGTTGGTGTGGGTCACTTTTTAAAGCTGTGTGAGTCCCAGGGAAATGCAGGAGCAGAGCCTTGCAGAGAGCCTCAGAGACCTCAGAGCTGCTTTCCTCAGGTCATAACAGCCACTTGCTTTTCCACAGATTCCCATTTGGAACAGAAACACTCTATATTTGGTCAGAATCAGTTGAATAAAAACTGCATGCGGACAACGCCTTGTTGGAGGCTCCGACACTGACTGACATTCAACATTTTGTCTCAGGTTTATGTTCTCAGGCCTCTGCTCCTTTCTAATCCACACATGTCTCTCTTCAGTAATTAGATCTGTCAATGTGGGTTTAATTTCATTTGTATACTGATGACAACAGATTGATGTTACAAAATTAGCCTTAATGTTCTCTCTGCCACATCTGTGCTATAAGCTTGCCAAACTAATGTCAAGGATAGGGTATCTAGAGATTTCCTTCCAGTTATTGCTCCCAAAATAGATGTGTTTATGAAATACAGGTATCATTCTTACTCTATGGTTTATCCCTCTCAGTTTCTTTGAATTTCATATGGTAAGCCAACACTTTAAACATAAGAATACCAGGCCCAATAGAGTGTTCTCTATTTTTCTAATTAAAAAAAATAATTTCTGGTTAAAAAAAGAGAAGTATATATAAACCAGAAAACCAATGACATCAAGTTCTAGCAATCCAAATAGAGAAACAACTTCTAATTTAGAAAGTAACAGCTTGAACTATGCGCCTTTTCATCTTAAGAAACTCTCTTGATCAATACTTAAAGGTTCAAAAACTTTAATGCCAAAAAGCTAGCATTTGAATAGGGCTATAAAAGCCTCAAAGAACATTTATGTACATGACCACATTTAATTCATATAAAAACCTTGCCAGAGAGATATTATCACCACCTTCATTTTCAGCCAAGGTCTTAGAGGCCAGAGAGCTCAAGTAACCTCCACAAGATCATCTGTAAAGCAGGTAGCTGAGCCAAGGACCAAGTTCTGGTCTTTTGGGTTCAGGCTTCAAGATTTTCCTATAATTCCATATCACCTCCAAGTCATGTGCACTGTTCCAAGAATATTTATGGTTCCTATCATAGCAACGCTTTGTCCCAAATCACTGAAAGTGAGAATGGGATGTACCTTTCTTCTCTTAAAGAGAGGTTAACCCAAACTTAGCTTTAGAAACTTTTGTGACTAATCTTGATATGGCTGAATGTCAGAAAAAATTCTATTTTTTCATGGCTATAATAAAAAAAATGTTAATGTTCCTTGAACAATTATCACATAGTAGAAACTCTATTAAGTGTGTTAAGTGGATTATCTCATTACTCATCACACCAATATTATAAAGACTATGATTATCTCCATTTTACCAATGTGGAAATCGTGGCAAGGAAAATTTAAATTGCTCAAGATCATCCAGCTGGCTTAACAAGAAGTCTGACTTCAGAGCCTGTGTGGTTAACCTCTGTACGTATTCCCTTTCAGCTAAAATACTTGGAATGCAATTAGTTTATTGAGAAAGCTTTTCCTCCAGAATAGTGTAGCACCTAAGGAGGTGCTGGCAGAGATGTGCTGAGAAATGATAAAGTGTGGGGAAATAAATTTTTCAAAGTCTATCCACTTTGGACATACTCACTGTTATACCACAATTGCTGGTAAGTGTATTATGCGGGGGCACATTTCTGGTCCGCCTCTACTAGAACCCTTGCTTGCTTTGACAGGACCAGGGAACAGATCTGCATATGGTCACATACTCAGTTGCTCTATGGTTCCCATCACTTGCTCCAATGAGTCAAGCCCTTGAGCTAGATTCATATTAAATTATGAGGTTCAATCTGGATTTTGATAAATGATGTGATCAGTATATATAACAGGCTATTACAGCAATTAATCAGTTAACTGCTCCTAAGTAAATGTACTTGATTCCACCACATTTGGGCATCAATGACTCTCATTCATTCATTCATTCAAAGCACAGCCAAAATAAAATCCAAACTCTTAATCACTCCAGACTTGTCTCTTAAAACTTTTCTCTGTGCTCCCTTACTTGCTTTTTTTTTTTTCCTGTTCAACATGCCTAATTTATTCCTGTTTCAGAGCCTTTATAGTTGCTGCTACCTTTGTCAGAATGACTTGACCCCCCAGTCCTCCGACAGTCACCTCATTCAGGTATCTGCCCAAAAGTGACTTATCCCCACAGTCCTTCCTCATCCCCTTATCTAAAACATCATCCCCCCATCCCGCTCTTCATCCCTTCACACTGCTTTTCCTTTACGCTACTTATCCTGATGACACAGAGAGACTGTGTGTTCATTCCTCCTCCCTTTTTTTACACTAGAGTATATACTTGGCTTGCTGCAGGTGCTTGAGTGCCTGGTTTTTTCCAGGCACTTCTCTAGATTCTGGGATACAATTATGAACAAGACTGACAAAGTCCTGCTCTCACGGAGCTTACCTTTTGGTGGGGAAGACTGATTTTACAAAATTATTTATTATGTCAGTGGGTAATGGATTGCTAAACTGAATACCTACAATACATATTGCTCTTAGAGGTTCAGAAACATAGAAGTAGAAAATATTATCCTACGCGACAAACTTACAATTATTCACAGAAATACAAAAGAATAAAATGGCATGAAAAGACAAAGCAATAATTAAGCAGCAGTAAGGGTGTTAGGAAATCAAAGGAAGTGAGTTCTGAATTGAGTAAAGGAACATGGGGTGGGTGGATGACTACAAAGGGAGAAAAAAACATGAGAGTAAATCTTTTCAAAGTACTTTATGAACCCTGATTTCAGATTGTTTTATTTCCTTCCAGCCTTTAAATTGCTTAGCCTCTTACCTTTCGTTGACATTATACCCACATCAATAAAACACCTATATGAAGGTTTAATTTACACCTGATTCCATATTTTTTCTCTGCCTCAGTTGTCAAACATGAATTGGATGACATAGGGGATCAGGAGTTCCACACTTAGAACAGTAGAAATGTAAATTTGTAAAAAAATCAGTGGAGATTTAACTTGAGTACCTGACATACTGTATTGATTCCTTTTCCATAAAATAGCATACTCAAGGATATATGTGTTTGTGTATATTTTCTTATTTGGAACTCCTGAAATGAGTCAATATTTTATGAGTTTTTCACTTATATATGTTAAGTGGTAACTGAAAAATCTAACAGTATGAAAAACAGTCTTTAGAATAATGATCATAAGGAGATAGATCTTATGTTTAGTGTTCTTACCTCACACAGACACAAAATAATAAAGAGGGCAGGGTTAAACCTTTAGAGATGACGGATATGTTTATGGCATAGATTGTGGTAATGGTGTTACAGGTTTATAATTATCTCCAAACTCACCCAGTTGGAAATAGTGAATATATACAGCTTTTTGTCTGTTAGTCATACCTCAATAAAGTGGTTGAGAAAAATAAAGCACTTTGCTTCCAAAATTTAGATCAAATATAAATCTAGTTACTTAATGTACGTATATATGCAATATTCTAAACAATTATGATATGTAAAATACATACATTTAAAAACATAAAAATGCTAAAATATTTTTGATTTGAGAAAATGACAAATAAATTAGCTGAACACTAGCACTACTAAATATGAAGATGGAATATTAAGTGGATCAGTAAAAGTTCTATTTAGATTAAAATTTACTAGCAGAATTTCTATCTCTCATCGTCTGATGTGCACTCAAAAGACACCAATGGATACAGTATTAATATTAACAATATAATAAGAGCTAAGAGACACACACATATATATGTATAATATGGCTGGCAGAGTACAATGTGCAATCATTTCTAGTTCTCACAACAACCTAGAAGGGTAATAGTACAATCTCATGTTTCAGAAGAGATATTGGCACTCAGAGGTAAAGTAGTTTGCCTGCAGTGATGCTTTTTTTAAAAAATATGTTTTTATTGATTTCAGAGAGAGGGAGAGGAAGAGAGAGGGAGAGATAGAAACATCAATGATGGAGAGTCATTGATTGGCTCCCTCCTGCACGGCTCCTACTGGGGATGGAGCCCGAAACCTGGGCATGTGCCCTCACCGGGAATCAAACCTCAATCTCCTGGTTTATAGATCGACACTCAACCACTGAGCCACGCCAGCCAGACTGCAGTGATGCGTTCAAATTCAGATCCCTCTCACCCTAAAGTCTGTGGTTCTCTCACTATGCCTCATTGCCTTTCATTAGGTGAAAAATAATCCTTTGTGATAAACCAAGGAATTGTTTAAAAAAAAATTCTCTTTAAATAAAACTCCCTCTTTAAATAAATTAACAACAGATACTTCTAATTTCTCTTCCATTATGCAAATGTTTTAGGTTGAATCTTGTTCTCCCCAAATTCATATGCTGAAGTTCCAACCTCCGGTACCTCAGATGGTAACCCTATTTGGAGATAAAGCCTTTAAAGGTGTGAGGCCATTAAGGTGGGGGTCTAGTCAATACAACTAGAAGGGTAGTAGTCACATATAAGAGAGAGATACTTATAAGAGAGATACTGCACACATAGAGAAAAGATCACATGAGCACAACAGTGAGAAGGCAGCCATCTACTAGCCAAGGAGAGTGGCCTCAGGAGAAACAAAACCTGCCTACACCTTGACCTTAGACTTCCAGCTTTCAGAAATGAGAGAAATGTCTGTTGTTTAAGCCACCCAGCCTATGGTGTTCTGTTATGGCATCCCTAGCAAATGAATGCAGTAAGGTTGACCTGTTCTATATTTTATGAAGTCTGACATGATAGATCTATTATATGAAACTCCATTTAGGACTTTAATTCACATTAAATTGGCAGGGGAGAAGATTTTTGTCATGCAAAAGTTTATGAGTTTATGCACCTGTGCATTACATTATACACATCATAAGATCAATGAAAACTCCTGTTTAGAAGTAATTTGAGATTTTCTGGGCAGCATACAACTTATATCAGTAGCATATTCATTTTTCCTTCAAAATCAATAGTTGTTTCCTCAACTCCAAATTTCAAACAATACATTAGGCCTTGCTGTGACATATCTGTGCTTTAGTGAAGCATAAAGCAAAAAGGAGTTTATTTTAATTGATGTTTAGGAAGGTGGTGTAGGCCTGAGAGAGAGAAACAGAGACTCTGAGTACTGCTAGGACTCTGTTTAGTCTGGCCTTGTGCATGTAAAATCTTTATGTGTATTAGTTCCTCTTATGTAAAACCAATAAATGAAAACCTGACCTCCCTGACAGGAAGCAAGAAAATGTGGAAAGAAGAGCTTGAGAATAATGGGTGAAATCGGGGTTTTCAATAGCGTCATGCTCTGTGAAGATCCAGCCAGTCTCTTAAGCTTCGGACAGTAGTATCTGCAATTTGTACAGCTTTGATATATTTCCACTAATGAAACTCTGAATACTCAAAGCTTCAAGTATGACGTTTACAACAAAGATCTAGTGGAAAGTAGGTATGAGTAGGGAGGCTCGTCCCTTAATTTCTAGAACATCTGGGATGTCTTTCTCTCCAATTCCACTACTGCTCAAACAGTGGGACCAATGTATCTATCTGCCAACTCCCATTTCTCCTCTATAAACACACATCCGTCTATGTCCCTGAAATCCAGCCAACGGTCCACATAACTAAAAAAACAGTACCAGCTAAGTTAACATTTGTTGAGTACATGGATGTACCAGGCACTGCTCTCAGTACTTTACATGTAATAGCACATTAAAGTCTCATATCTCGTGCTATTATTCTGTTTTAGAGAAGATACAAAATACCCAAAGTCACAGTACAGAAAGCACAGAGTTGGTCTCAAATCAGGCAGTATAGCTCCAGAGGCTCTACTTTTAAACTTTAAGCTCTATGGGTTCTATTACTAATAATACTCTACTTTTGAGCACCCAAATCCCTCTAGTTAGATGAACAGATTAACCTAACTAGAGGTGAAGTGATTTGATCACCATGATGTAACTCATAAATACTGGAATCAAGTCTAGAAACCAATATATCTCACTTTCAGGTTCATTCTCACACAGCAAACACTGTTTTTGGCAACAGAGAATGGAACTCAGCACCAATTCACCTTCTTCGCCTTATTCTGCCAAACCCGCTCTTATCAAGAAGGAAGCAAAGAGATTATTAAGAAAGTCTGCCAGTCTTCTGGAAAACCTGAAGAGGATCTGTGTATAGGATGCAGGCCCCCCGAGGAGATAAAGCCCTCCCAGCCGTGCCACGGCCTGGCCGGCATCACCGGGCCCAATAGGTGCGAGTCCCCCGCGGGCGCCCAGCGCCGCACTAACTGCTGCGCCAGGCGCAGGCGAGCAAGGCCGCGCCCCCCGCAGGGCCCGCCTGTCTGGGGTGCTGTATCCCACTCCTCTTTGTGAGCGTCCTGCTCATTTCCCTCACCGTTTGTCATATGACTTATATTTAAAGTAGAACGAAAGTGAATCCAAACTTATTTTATTTTAGAAGTTTACGGGAAATCCCGAGGTAAACGGAGAAATGAGAGAGAGAGAGAGAAATTTCAAAATGGAACTCACTAGTTTGAAGATTTACAAAGAGAGGTGAGAGAGGAGAGAGACAGGAAGAGAAAACACATCCTGGAAGCGAAAATGAAGAGAGGAAAAGGAGAGAGGAGTGATAAAATGGTAGCTGGAGAAAGAAAACTGAGCACTACGTATCAGGGGCAGAGCAAACAAAAGCTGTCTCTCTTTTCCTGGCTCTATTTTTCTTCTGCCAGACTGGTCCTAGGTTTCCCACCGTTCAAGTCCTGAAATAATGTCATCTCAATTTATATTGTATGTCATAGTACATATAGCACTCCTCGTTCCTTAATTCATAGAACAACTCTGCGATATAGTCAAAGTAGGTTGTTATTTTACTTTTTAGGTGAGAAAAATTGAGATTCAGAGGGTTACGCTGTTTTCCAAAGGCCACACAGCCAGTCAGGGGCGGGGCTCGGTGTCCAAGCCGCACTCAGCTCTGCCCTCTGCTTGCCGCTGCCTCCCCTGCTGTGTGCCCTCGAATAGGGTGTCAGGGCCAGGAAGGGGGACATAAGTCTGCTTCTCTTAGCCCTCGGCGTCTTGATGACTCCAACTCTCTTTCTCTGATTTTCTCCCTCCCCTCCCCTCCTCCTCTGATTTTCTGTGAGATTGAGGTGTGAAGAGAGGCCTGAAAAAAGTAGACACTGAAGCGCATCTGCACCCACTAACAGATGTTATTTTCCTTCCTGGAATTCTTTCTCATAAAGATGAGTGCAAACAAGGCTCAAAAAAAAAACAAAACCCACAAAAACAAAACAGAACATAGTTTTTGTTTCAGGTAATTTTTCCTGCTGGCAAGTACCTGCCATCTGGCCATGAGGTTCGCTCCCAGCGCGCCCGCCTAACCTGAGAAGACAGCAGCCGCAGAGGCGGGTGCTGAGTCGGGAGGAAGCCCTGGCAGGACCTGGGGGGTGAGACTGGCTGCGGGCCGGGGTGGGCCGGGGTGGGGTGCAGGGGGAAGGCAGGAGCAGGCAGTCCTGACGGAGAACTGGCAGAGAGTAATTCGCGCAAGAATCTCCGAGAGTAAGTTCAAGTTTTCTTAAAAGCAAAAAGAAATCTAGTTTAAGGTAACTTAGACATGGTCTGAATTCATGATCTTGAAAAGAGAGAAAAATAAAGATCATCAACATTAGTTTCCCCCATATAAGTTCCAGGAGAATAATAACTTAGCCAAGCATTTGTTTCCTTCATAAACTAAAGGAATTTGTTAACAAAATGTTGCACTCAGCGGTGAAAATTTATGATAAATGTGTGTACATAAAAGCTCCAGGTGGGCTGGGGATGTGTTTGTCTTGTTCTCTGTTGTATCCCCTTTAGCTACTTTAGTGTAGAATATAATAGGTCCTAACCACCTTCTGTTTAATGAATGAAAGACTATGAAGTAGAATATAGATAAGTTTTATAATTTTCAAAATATAAGCAAGATCTCAAAAGAAGAGATCAGCACCTTTTACACAAAGAAATTGATAACCCAGCTTGGTCTACTTCAAAATAAGAAAAACAAAACATTGAAAGACTCCAAGTTTTAGCATCATTTTACCACTTTATACTGTTGAGAGAATTTATAGGCCAAAATTCACAAGGCTAAGATTAAAGCTAAGGATTATTAGACCACCAGGACATTGCCTGCCAAGTTGTCCTTTCCTCGCTCGCCCCCAACCTAGTTTTTAATTCCCTACTCTAGACTTAGATAAAAAACATTCCCTCACTATTGTCCCAGAAGTGCATGTAGCCTGCTTTCCAAGCTGCAAGGAAGAGTGGAAAAAACAGTGAAATAGGAGTGAGAAGCCATGGGTTCCAGTCTTAGATTCACCACTACTAATTCAAATAAGAGTCTTAATATTTGGAGGCTACTTCACTTCCAAGGGAGTAGTAATACTTGTTGAAAGAATCACATGAAATTAAGTATATGAAAGTACTTTGCAAACTCAATAGCGCCATACAAATATAGGACATTATTATGGTTATATTCTGCAAAGGATCTCTCTATCGTAAAACAAGATTAGATGCTGTTAGTAAATAAGAATCAATATGCTGTATGTATCTTACAATGTAAAAAGACTAGAATTTTATTGATGATCAATCTAAGGTCAACTGATGACTCACTGTAGCAGAAATTGGCCTAAATTATAACAGATGAGCTTATTTATAATTCTGAGAGCTTCCCAAAGGAGAATCATATTGAAGTAAATGGTATCTTTACCAGACAGAATTATTTTCCACAGAAATGAATGTGAATATTAATATGTGTTAACTCTAGTTATAGTCACATTAATAATTCCATAACATTCCTAACAAAGAAAGTAATAAAAGATGTTTATGCCTTTTCATGTGCTGAGTCAATAGTAAATCCTGAAATCATTTACTGCTGGTGCAAAATCTTTAATATGAAATAGCAGCACTGTGGACAAATAGTAGTAAGAATTCTAAGCATGGAACGTGCTGGTGTAAATGCAAACATCAAAACAGAGTTGAACTGATAATTTTTTTAGGTGAATAGTTCCCAAAAGAACTAACCCAGAAGTACTGGATCAAATACTGCTGAACCACTGCAGTCTCAATGCTGACTCCACCAGAGGAAAGATGCTACTGATAAACTTAATTTGACAGCTTGACATTCATGTGCTATCCCCAAACTGTGGAGCTGTAGTTTTGCTTCTATTTGTGTTTCTAAATTATATACAGTGTTTTAAAGAACTGATGTTGAATTCAATGGATATTATTTCAAAGAGTTACTATGTGGAGGAATAATCTAGAAATACTCCCTGTTACATTAAATTGAAATCTTTACCTTTTACTGTAAAATAGCAAAGTATTTGTGACATTTTTATCTATCTTAATGTGTGTGTTTGTGTGTGTGTCTATTTATAATTTTCCTATATATGAAAAGGTGTTTATAATAAAGTGTTAGTCAATCGTGCAGACCAATAAAGATAAATGAAGGCAAATGATTTATCCATATACACATATCCCAAAATTGTTATAATTTTAAAATTAAAAAAAAATTAATCCAAGCTACAAAGATATTCTAAAATGTTATATATTTTTTGTTTGTTTTTTCTATGAAGGCCTTGGACTCAAAAAGAAATGTATCTGTTGTGAAAAGTCATGAATCATAAACCTAATAAAAATAAAAAGACTCCAGGATAAAGACGTAAGTGAAAATTGCCTTAAAATATTTCATGGATGATAATTCCTAAAGAAAAAGTCATTTCATGGGGGAATAATTCTTTTTCTATTGGAGTAAAAAGGCAAAAGCCAAGAAGACAACCTGTAGTTTTATTAAGATAATAATTCCCTCAGTCTGAACCTCACTCCATTCCCCATCCACATTGAGAACAAGGCGAATTGATTATATAAGAGCTATTTGGAAATAGAAAGTTGAGAAAGAGAGTCCTCTTACAGAAGACATCACATCCCAACATGATTTCTTCAAAGAACCAGTGTCCTCAGTTTACCAGCAGTTTAGCCATCACTTGTACAAGCCATGGAATAATTTATTTTCAGAATGACCCCAAATTAAACAGCCTTGACAACCTCCGTGTCCTTCTCACTTTTGCTGATTCCAGGACTCTCTGGGCGAGCGGAGCTTGGTGACCGGCCAATGCTGGCTCACTCTGTGCATCTAACAGCTTTTCCTCTTCACAGCCACGGTGCTCTAATCTCCTTCCAAGAGCCAGCTTTGTTAAAAGCTGTCCCTGGAAGCTTCATAGAAAGGCGGGCTCTTGAACGTGCCTATATGTAGAACATCTACCTAGACAACATCTTTCTTTGATTTGTGTTGAAACTAAAGTAACTGATTTCCATTCTGCTTTTAAACTGGTGAAGCTCCAGGAAACAAGACTCACCAAGTAGCAATTTCAAAAGGGATACTTGAAAATATGAATAGCGCTACCTGGAATTATTACCGATGGTACATGGGTGCCTGAATCTGAATATTACATGAGTCACCAAGTTTCACTTTAAAGATAAAAACATCATTCAGTAATGACCTGATCTAATGCAGGTTACTGCCCATTAGTACTGTCAGAAGCCATCATTATACAGATGTCCTCTTGGAATTTTAGTAGGTCACCAGGCAGCCTCATACAAATGGGAGCAGCTGTTATTGCCTGAAGCCTCATATCAGATAAAAATATTATCTCTAACTCTTCAGATCTAACAATATGCGTAAACATTCCTAATTTTTTTTTTTAGTTTTAAAATTGTTATTTAAATGAATTATCTAGAAGATTTTTAAAAGAAAAATGTTGCCTCTCTCAACCTCTCTCCCTCACCCCCTGCCCTCAGTACATGCTCACTTTGCAAAACACAGAGCAATGTAAATACCATGAAGAATATTGTTCCTGACTCTTCCTTTATAGTTTCAGAAAACAGGAAAAATCAGAAAAGAAAAACACATTTCAGATGTTATTTTTACCATCCTAATTATCTCATAGAGAAACCTGGATATTGAAAAATTCATTCATCTGCATACCTTAAAAAAATTTAACTATGGGTATGCACGCAATTAGAGGTTCAAGCGATTGGTAACAGCACGACTTGGTTAAAAACCTATGTGTGTACACATATACACACGTACACAAACTCAGACATATACTGAGCACTGGCTCTGGTTTTTCATACTTTTACAGAGTGAAATTCAGTTTGGTTCTGGTATAGACCTGCTGGGCAGATTTGAGGAAACAGAAGTTTGGTTGAAGGTTAACCTTTAAAAGACGGCATTTAAAAGACAGCATCATACAAACTCCATATATTTTCCAGGATCAACTGTACAAATAATGGTTTCTTTCCTTTTGCCTGTAAAAAAGAACGTATATGCTTAGGTTTCTGAGTATTTAATATAGGAACTTGGAGATTCTAGTTTATTCTGTTTAATCATTTACTCAAATCTGTATTAAAAGATAGTGACTGACCTTTGACTATGTGCTGGGCAAGTTTTTTAAAATGCTGGGGATGTAATAATCAGAAGATGGACAGATACGCTGCTCCTGTGGTCCCTGTATTCTTGTTCTGCACTAGGTAGGGAATAAATGAGCTTGGCGATGGTGGGAAAAAGGGAGCTTCTACTGAAGTAAGCTTGTGTCCCGTTCTCACAGTGAATGCCAATTTCTAAGTGGCAATAACGCCAATACTGCAATGGTGCGTCTATGAAGAGATGACTAAAATGTGGCCAAGGACAAAGATGACATAAGAAGTTCCACCTGATTAGTAAAGGATTGAGGCCCAGCTGACAATTGTTTTGTTGCTGTTTAGTTTGGTGGCACCTTGGATAGCCCGCTTCTTTCACCCCTCTGAGCAGGCTTTGTCCAACTCTCTCTGTCAGAGCCAATTTCCAGCAAGGCTAATTGCTTACCCACTCCCCGCGCCTGAGGCAGATGAGACAGACACACACACACATGCACACACACTCCTGCCCTGTGTATTTTTACATCTAGAATTCTGACTTCCTGCCTCTTAACTCTGTTTGATCACTTTGGTCCTTTTAGCCTATTCTGATTTGATGTGTTTGCTACTTAATACAGATGTTTTATTGGAAATATACATTCAAAGTGCACCAGATGCCAGATTCTTGTATACACAGCTATCATTCCCCACGTGGGAATTCACACCATGCTAATTGCTTCTCGGAGCATACAGAAGTCACCTGTATTCCCTGCAACTTAAAAGTCCATGATAAGTAGGTTCTGCCTTTGAAAGATAAGGCACATACACACATTTTATTTCCTTCAATTACATGAATAGAGACCTAAATAGAGCCTCGCAGAATAAGATCAGAGTATGCTCCTTGCAAAAGAAGTGATAAGAATGAGGGAGGTCCTCTAGGAGTTTACTATTCACAGGGCCTATGGACCGAGTAGTGGGAGGTAAAATGAAAGCAGAAATTTTAAGAGCAAGTGCCCTCGGACTTGGACCAATATGCCACGTTCTGTTCTGTGCTGGAAATGTTTCCAGATCTTGTCTCATCTGGAGCTTCAGTTGTACAGTAGTTTTCCTTTCATGAAAGATGCAGGAAGGCTTATCCTTTCTCCTAGCATCCTGTGGCCAAGGAGAGTCAAAACTTTTAAATGGTGTATCAGTGAATAGAAGCCTGTAAATCTGTAAGGAGAGTTTTCATGCTATATTGGTCTCTGTTCTTGCTGGGTCACCTGCTTTTTATCAATATTAGTTAGATGAGGCAAGTTACCTGTCCACTACCAATATAGGTTTTTGAATTTTCATTAACCTAACTTCCACAATGGCTATACCGATGAAGGAATACAATTGCCCTTATTTTTTCCATATATGTTATTTTCCTGTAACGAAGCATTTGAGGGCTAACCCCAGCTAAGAAAATCATAACAGAATTTATATAATATAAAAAAATTAGAAATGAATTAAGGATGTGAACTCTTACACAAGTCTAATTCTATGTGTATATGATGCCTAGATGGCTTCTTAGTGCTTAATTTTTAAAAACTGCATTTGAAGAAAATTTAAAACTTCAAAATCAGACACTTAAAAAATGAATTCTCAAACAAGCAAGTAAGTTTTAAGGCATATTTTCTAATCCAACAAATATGCCACATGAAAATTATGAATTTAGGATAACAAGGATATTTTTCAAGGATATTTTAATTTACATTATTTTCCCTTCCATTAGAATTTCCCTTCTGGGTTCATATGAATGTATCTCCCTGGCCCCTCCCCCGACCCCCAGATCCATATGCACTTTAAAAATACACAACAAAATAAAATATATTTTAAAAGGTCAACTTCCTCCAGTAAGGCAATAATGACAAACCAGTTTATAATTAAAGAATAATAATGCTACTTGTGGATTTTATGCATGTTTTAGGATGATATATTTCATATGTGATAGAAAATTACAAAACTACATGCACAACTAACACATTTGCATGGATTAGTGATGTATTCTAAGTTTTTTCTTCTAAATTATTTTTACCTTCCTACAATTTTTGTTGGTGGTGACAGCTATGATTGTAATAATTGTTTTTTACTTGGGTTGGAGGAAAGTAAATTATATTTACTTCGCCCCCCCCCCACCCAAGTCACATGAGAAAAGGCAAACTGTCCCATTCACTTATCTGTTTCTTACCACACTTAGGAAACATGTGTATCAAGTGATGGAAATGGCATCAGGAGCCAGAGAATGGGGACCATTTCTTTGCTATAGATGGACCAAAAGAGTCACTGGTTTCAATCATGACTTGCTAAGGCTATAAAGGAGGTACAACTGCCTTGACACTGTTCAGTTCTTTTCTTTATGGACAAACTGTCATGGCCACCAGCCTCAGTTGTTCTTTGATTTATGAAGATTAAAAAGATTTTACTGTCTTTTGCTATGTACCCTAACACTTTCTAGAGTTATTACACTAGCTTTTGTGAACATAGTTTTACTTCAACTGGAATAAAACCATGTGTTAATTAATTTTTCATATTAACTGCTACCATAATACATGAAAGATGAAGAGAACACAGTTTATTTACATTGTCTACCCCCATATGGCACAAGGAATAATATTAGAAGGTTTTTCTTTTATAAAAATGAGTTTGTCCGTACCTATGAAATTTATTTTCATTCATATTTTTTGAAGTCTGTAGTGTTGCAGGACGTCTAATACAAACCTCTATATCTTAGAGGAATAAAAATTTAAAGATATGAGTTAATATTTAATATTAAAATATGGATAAGGAAAGAAATAATAATCTGGCCATGTCCTCTGAGAATTAGCTGACGGATCTGTAATGTATAATAAATCCTTTGGTGAGAAGCTCTGTACCAGAATCCTTAGGCTACAGCTCTCAGCAATTTAAAGTTACTGGAGCACTTCGCAAATTGGAATTCCAATTTGAAAGAATGAAGGTCTCCTAAAAACCTGAAGCACTCCAATAATTTTAAATTGTTTCTACTTTGTAAGTTCAGAGTCCCGTCTCCTTATAAAGAGAGGCACTTGTAACAAAGAGGAAAGTACCACAATAATTTCAAATCACTGTGTATAGTGTAGGGCACATTTAAGGCTCTGAAGTACTTACAGGTTTTCCTTTTTCATTTGAAGTCAAGCAGCTATAATGTAACAATTCAAAATGCACTAAGTGGTTTCAAATTTAACCAAAAATCAGAGTGCATATGGCTAGAGAAAAATAGAAACATAATGTGTATCTGCCAAAATATCAAAGGAAGTTAAACTGTCTTATAAATTAATTGGCATAAAATTGTGGGATTGTGGGGGAGGGGGTAAGGAAGGGATGGATTTAAAGAAAAAAAGAGCAAGATTTGCACGCTAAGATTTAATGTTTTGCCCAGTGGTGCGCTGCAGTCGCCTCATATAGGCTCGCAAGAGTCCACCGCGCACACGTCCTCCCAACACCCTATTGTTCTGTAACATTGTCCTGGTAGCTGGACATCAGTCACGGCCGGAGTATCTACACCGTGGGAATTAACCAGTGCTACAAATTACGAGAGTCAGTTGTTCAATATTTACCAGTCTGCCACGGGCACATTATATCCAGTTCTTCTCTATGCCAGGCTCTCTCCGTTGCAAGGGAGCAGTGGCTCACTCGGTTCGCCTCAAATAATGAGCAAAGTATTGGTGGTTACGGGAAGAACAGGGGAAATGGCTCCGCCATGAGCAGAGTCCCAGGCTAAGTGGGCAGAGCAGGGCCCCTAGTGAAGACCAAGAGTCCCTGGAGTGACACCTGAGGGCGCAGCGGTTCAGCTCGGGCGGCGCGGGCTCCGCAGCCGCAGGCCCTCGGCCGAGGGCTCCGCGGCCGCTCTGCGCTCAGCTCCCGCCACCCGCCAAGTTCTCCCGGCGTCACCGCTTGTGCTTGCTTGTGATTCTGAATTACAACTCTAGTTGACATATGTCTGTTTAAGATCCCTCCCGCCTCATTTGTGCATCTGTGTGCATGCATCTTTTCATTTTCAGTCCTTGCTTGCAGTCAAATCGTTTATTCTTTCCATATTTCTAAGTCAAAATAACTAAGGTTGGGAAGTGGCTAATTTCTGTGGTGAACATCTACCATGATAGTTCTTTTAATGTAACCATTAACTTTTGTAGAATTTAATTGCTTACTCTATGCCCTCTCTAGGTATTAATGAAAACACAAAGTAAAAGTATCTCTAAACTCAAGAAATTATCCCTCTATTGGATTATAAAAAATTGAGTTGACTAAAGGACTATAAAATAAATGGTATAAGGAAAATATAAGATGTATAAATACAGTGATATGGACATTCTAAGAAGGAAGAATATATTTATAGCTATAACATTCAGCAATTTATTATTAAATTGAAAATAATTTAAATAGTCAAGATTTAGGAACTGTTAAGACAACTATGTAACAGGCAATTAAAATATTTATTAAATATTCAAATTAAATTATTTAATGAAATATATTTTAATACTTTAATGAAAATATATATATATTTTAAATATATCTTTATTGATTTCAGAGAGAAGGGAGAGGGAGAGAGAGACAGAAACATCAATGATGAGTCATTGATCAGCTGCCTCCTGCACGCCCCCCACCTGGGGATGGAGCCCGCAACCCGGGCATGTGCCCTGACTGGGAATCGAACCTTGAGCTCCTGGATCCTAGGTTGATGCTCAGCTGCTGAGCCACGCCCAGCCAGGCAAATGATGAAAACAGGTTTAAAATATAAGACTATGTTTATTTGATGTATATGAAATAAAGAAAAAATCAAACTTTTAAAAATGGTCAATCTCAATTATATACACATCTTCAAAATATCCAAGGGAAATATAGTCACTAGATAATGGAATTATGAATATTTTCAACTCTACAAATATTTACAGCTTAGATATTTTTAGAATGCATATATAAAAATACTTTATAAGTTTCAAAAAATAACGTTTATTTAAACAAAAAATGAGTTTATGAATTTAGCCTGTGTGACTGGGAAAATGTATTGTCTTTCAAAAATAATAAAATTAAAATTTTATGATATAAGAAATACTATAAAGAGTAAATATGAATGATATATATCATAAATAAAACATCATAAAACTAAATGAGCCATTCAATTTAAAATAATGAGAGTTTTATTATTTACCAGTAGTTGATAGAAAATTCCTTTGTCCAGTTCTCTGACCCCTTCACCCTATCAGCTAAAGTATTTTCTGTAAAAAGAGCTTAGACAAGGCTATGAAGTGATCAGATTCCTTTCTCCCATGTCCTCCCTTAGTTTCTACCTTGTCTACTTTTCCCCACTGGGTCATGAAGCCCTATGGGGGTGCCCTCAACATTATTTTACTTGCTTTGAATCCTCAGGCCCTCTTCTAGCTGCACTGATACACACTATTCCATTCTTTGACCATTTTAAATCCACTTGCCATTATTTATCCAGCACTTGTACTAATCCTTCTAGGTCCCGCTCTTTGCTAGGTAAGGCCAAAGAGTAGTAATGACTTACACTGGGACAGGGGAAAAAAAAAAAAAATCAATGTTACAAAATTAATTAACTATTGGAATATCTCTCCCATTTACTCAATGCTTTCATTGCATAAAAATACATGCCAGCCTTCATCTTCATTGCTACCATCTTAATCCAAGTTTCTATTCCTCATTTTCTACTGCAAATAGTTTTCTTTAGCCTGTCTTATCCACTAAGTGACCCATGAAAATATAAATTAGCAAGTAAGTAAAAATTAATTTAAAAACCAGACCATTTATTCTCTTATTTAAGAAAAGAAAAAAATCAGTGGCTTTCCATTTTATTTATAAAATAATTCAAATAACTCTGATGGCCTACAGCGCTCCACTGACCTGGGTCCTAATGATAACTTCTGTCTCTATTTACCAGCCTGCCCTCGCTCAGTGCATTTTAGGCACACTTCTTTCTTTCTCAGGCCTTTTTGCTCCGTCTGCTCTCTCAGCCTAGCGTGCTTAGAACAGATCATCTGTGGTGGGCTCCAATGTCAGCTCCTCAAGGCCACCTCCCTGACTGCACGAAACAACCTCTCTCATTGTCCTGCCTCTACTGGAAAAATTCTCTTCTGCTTGTTCACTTATTTTTTCTCTCCTCCACTAAGAAATCGATTCCCTGACGGCATGGTGGTGCAGTAGGTCACTGCTGCACCACCAGAGGTAGGGTGCAATTACACAGAGGCTTAGCTGCTTTACACTATAGAAGAATAAAAATCACAGGGGTTGTAGAAAAATATATGTTTATCCCTCTCTCATGTAAAAGAAACACGGGTATAGGCATTTAAAGGTGATATGAAGGCCCCATGATCTTAGTAGGAACTCAGACTCCAGTCTTTCTGCTCCACTATCCTCAACATACAACCTCCAACTCCAAGGTCACACAATGGTCAAGGAAACTGCTGTAGCTCAAGCCATGAAGTATAAGACTTCTAGGAAGTCTTACATTATACTTCTGCTTGCATCTGACAGGCCAGAATCAGTCGTATGACTGTACTTCACTTCAAAGGGGTCTGGGAAACGTAGTGTTTATTCAGCACAGCCATGCGCCAGAATCAAACAGTAAGGCCCACGACTGAGGAGGAGGGAGCAAGTGGATACTGGATAGCAAACCCTCCCTCTGCTTACAGGGTTAGGCCAACTCTAAGGTTTATTGGTATAATCAAGAGTTCGTTTTTGTTGTCTCTCTACTCTTTTTTCAGGCTTACTCCTTGAGTAGTTGCAAAGTGACTGCCTAAAATTCCTTTGTTCACATTCAGGGAAAGAGAGAGGGAGAGAGAGGGTGAAAGAGAGAGGAAAAGAGAGAGGAAAAGAGAGAGTGAGAATGAGAGTGAGAGAGTGAGAGAATGAGAGAGAGGCACCTCAGGTTGCTTTCTCAATAGAAAGAGGAATCGTCTTTCCTCAACACCTCCGAAAATGTCCTCCAATCTCAACTCAATCAACAACTATGTCCAGGGGAAGGGGTTAAACTAGTGAGCTTGGGGCTGTGTCACATGCACTTTTATAGAGCCAGCAATTGAGTGGCCTTACCCCTCAGCACATGGACTGTGATTAGGAGCTATGAGCATCTGATTAACAATCAAAATAATTACCAAGGGCAGCAGTGAAAGTTGGGCAGGTCATTTTTGGGGCTGCACGTTTCTCAACTCACATCATATAACATATACATGTTGAGCAAAAAGAGTGCTGTCACCGAGTTTTCTTCAATCTATTTACTTCATTTCTTTTCCTCGTTAACTAAAGTCACTGCACTGTCCCATGGGGAGTCACGACTCACCTGTGGCTAGTAAGCATTTGAAAGACAGCTAGTATAACTTGGTATGTAAGTATAAAATACACATTGGATTTCAAAGACTATGAATAAGAGAATGTAAATATCTCCTTAATACATTTTATATTGATGACATATTAAATGTTAATATTTTAGATACATTGGGTTAAATAAAATATAATTAATTTCACTTTTTTTACTTACTTCTGAATGTGGCTACTAGAAAGTTACAAATGGCATATGTGGTTCACATTATATTTCATCTAGACAGCATTGATTATAAATGTTTGATTGTCTCCTAAGACATTACCTTATATGAGCTCTCCACCTCAGCTTCCTCTGTCTTAAAGAAAACCTGAACTACTTGCGGTCAACACACTCTAATTCCAAACCCCAATCTCACTCCCTACTTACTTTTCAAGCTCTTGCTCCAATGCCATCTCTTCCATAAAGCGTTCGCCTGATTCCTTCCCAACTGGAAGTCACATCTTCCCCTTCTCTGACTACCATACAACTTTACCTGTGCAGTTTCATGGCAGAGAACAAACACCCTTTGCTTTAGATTATAGTGAATTGTTTAAGTGTTTTAGGACCTCTATAGAATTCATGCTCTCTTTTCTAGGCAGAGGTTTTGCTTCTGAATCTTTATATCTTTCCTTAATCCCTTGGCTGTGATAGAAGTTTAACAAAATATCTGTGGATGAGAGAATAAATAGTGCTGCTGTGAGAAACAAATGGGACTAGAAGCCTATTCTGAAAGAAAGGCTGAGAAATTAGAGAGTTGAGTGCTGGAGGAAAGCAAGGGCACAGGGGACTTTTGAAAGTGATGAAATAGTAGCTGTGTGAAATAAAGAAAAAGAACACTTCCTGTGAAAGCTAAAAGTATGCAGCTGAGAATCCCACATCATTCAGAGCCTAGATCTAGGGGCTTTTTAGCAAAATGCTTTATTTCCCTTATATACTTGAACTGAAAATGGTTCAAGGGAAAAAGTCTTAAACTTGAACTTATTATAAAAATTTGGAAAATTACTTTTGAGTGTCTCAAAGCAATTCAGTCTAAAACACTAGTAAAATGTTCATGACATTTCAGTATTCTGGGGTCCCTTAAGAGCAGGGGTAAAGAAAATCCATCCAAAGCTTCTACTTAGAGTCAACTTCCCCCATTAATGATGCTTAGAAATTGCCGTGCTTTCTGAAGCCTGAATGGTCTCCTGGAGCTGACTTCCTGGCAGAATGATTAGTTTTCAGGAGTGCACCAGAGAGCCTTCTAGCCAATTCTAAGTTTTTCGGCACTTTAGTGGGCCAAGGACTCCAAGTCTGCTAAGACACAACAGAGGCTGTGCATGATCATCTAGAACTCAAGGTCAAAGGGTAAATTCTTGTCTAACCAGGCCACAGTTGCCAGGAAAAAATTTATGAGCTGCTATATTAGACAAGGTTGAATCTTCCAAAACACTTGAATTACAAACCAATAGTCAGAGAATATTATCTTTCTTTAGTATTCCACCCCTCCCTTCCCCGCCAGAAGATCTTATTTACATTTAAGGTTAAAACTATCATCTGCAGTAGATTCAACCTGTAGACTTTTTGCAAGATCATCAATACCTATTTTTTTGATTTATTTAGTTTATAACTACACTTTGCAACTAAAGTGTTTTGAGATGGCCTACAGTGCTGAACATAAATTTAAAATAAGTAAAGAAATAGGCAAAGAAAATAAGGCTAGGGAAGTATTCTCTAGTATGACATTACATTAAACACAGCATGCATGTCATAAAAACCTATATACTTGCTGAATGAGGCTACATATTTTAAACAAGCTGCATTTCCAGTAGTCAGTTGTAAAACTGCATAATGAGGATTTATGATAAATGGGCATTTGTTTTCTAATCCATCCATCAATCTAATCTTGTTTCTCCCTCATCACTTTCACTCCCGTTTAAGGTGTATTTGTCCTCTAGACAGAATGGCTACAGAGGAACCGTGGTTTTGCCTGCATAAGCTTCCATCTGTTTTATTTAGTATAGCAGACACTCATTACATTGTTGAAAAAGTCACTTCGAGTGAATCCCTTTAAAACACATCACGTTTTCATGGTAAATATAACAAAACAACAATAATAAGAAGTTTAATTTGGATTTTATCTTCAAGTAAGAAATTAAATTTATAATATGTTTAATTTTCCTTTAATGAATTAAGTTTATAATTCAACTATGCACCAATCCTTATAACAACTGTCCAGTAAATCAAATGCTGATTTTTCCAACAAAAAATTAAGATAGGACAAAATGACATTCTGTCAATAATTCTGATGTGATATGAGTAATTCTACGTTACCTACAGAAACTTCATGAAATCCCATCTTGCAAACTTTGAAATTTTGCAATTGATTTGCATTAAGTTGGATATTTAATGTGAGTCACAATCAGTGAGAGACTGACTAATAAAAGGCTTTGATTGAACTGGTGGGAATAAATGTTACTGTGAATTGGGTTGAGTGTTTTGATGGGGAAAAGTTTTATAAAATATTACTTTTTGGAGACTTTTTTCTTTTAAGCAGCCTTTGGTTCTCCATCAACATCATAATTTGGATACTCACATAGTGACTATTTGGGTGATTCGTATGCCCCTACATTGACTATCTAATTAACTTTATTTGTTGCTTCTCCTTAGATTTTGTTGTCCCATGTTAGAATTTTGCTTTTAGTTCCACATTTAATTTCTCAGATAACTACATTCATGTTAGCCTGAAACTGCTTTTTAACTGGTGAAACTGAACTCAGCATCTTCCCTGTTCTCACCTGCTTGGTGGCATACTAAACCTTTTTGTTGATTCAACAACTTCCGTTGAGAGTTAATGATTCAATCTATTGGATTCTAAACTATGCAGAAGGTTAGAATTTCAGGCCATGCTAGGTATAGACAACGTACAAATGTCTTTTTCTTTTTCTTTTTTTAAAAATATATCTTTATTGATTTCAGAGAGAGGAAAGGAGAGGGAGAGAGAGAGATAGAAACATCAATGATGAGAGAGTCATTGATCGAGCCCGCAACCCGGGCATGTGCCCTGACTGGGAATCGAACCCTGATCGCCTGGATCCTAGGTCGATGCTCAACCGCTGAGCCACGCCCGGCCGGGCTAAATGTCTTTAATTTTCTAAAATTTACTTTTTAATCTGAGCCTTGGTTCTGCATCCAAGTTTCAGGGACTTAAATAATCTCTTAGTATGAGCAGATCATGCATTGTCCCTCACTCTGGACTGTAAGGTCACTTTAAATCCAACTCCCTTTCGGCTATTTCCCAGCTTTCTTGGGCACCCAGGAAAGGTTCCATTGCTGTGGGAAACTCACCTAGGTTGCTTAAAACACTAACCAACTCAATGCTAGACCCAGTGCTGCCCCTTGCACTGATAACTGTGACCTCTGTGAAACCTTATTTAGGACCCCTGCCCAGCTCCAATACAGGTGGCCAGTCATTTCTGTGATGCAGCTTCAGCAACCTGCTGGGAAGCAGAACTCTGGGGTCTGGTGACTGTTCTGGGTTCTTTTCAGAATAGTGGCACATGTCCCTTTTACTTTAATATCCACAAACATATCTGGGAAAATGTATTATCCTCCTAGCTAAGATGACGTTACTCAGATTTGGTGTGAGAAAAACCTCCAGAAAATCTCTAATCAGAGGTTTTAGATGTTTGGCAAGGAAATTCGAGACACAGCAGTGGAAGATCCTAAACCAATTGGGATGAAGCTGTATAAAGGAGGGGAATTGAGGCATGAAACCGAAATGAGAATCAGCTCTAGAAAGTTTGTTTCTTAGATATCTGAATTTTTTCCTGAAATTTGTGCCTTCTAAAAATACATATCCAATTATATCACTTCTTGTTCTAAAACCTGCAATGACCTTGTACCAAACACAGAATAAAGTTCCTATTCCTCATGCTGGTCCTCAGAATCCTGATTTGGCTCCAAGCTACATTTTCAACCCATTCTCTCTCTGTATTATAAGCTACAGACACAGTGGTCTACTTGCCTATTTGCAAACATGCCAGAAGCACACTTCTCTGTGGGCGATGCTCAGGACCAGCAATGGAGTGCCAAGAACTTGGGAAGAGAGAAGGCAGGCACCCTGCTCTCAGAGTTAAACTCTGAACATGCAACAGAACAGGGAAGGTATGAAAAATCTCCTTAAAGGAACAGAATGTTATCAGACCAAGACTTGAATACAATCTAATTGTTAGAATAAACATCACTGAAGAAGGATTTTCTTAAATCTAAAGTGGATTTATTGGCAATAATAGAGCACTGATAGAGAAGGGAAAGTCAGGGAGCAAACTGACAAACTGAGCGTTGAGGATACTTCTCAAAAGGGAGTTCCTTGCAATTGCTGTTAGCACATAACAGGGCCGTCTCTATAATGCAGATGGAAGTCCGGGTACATAGGAATGATACACAACCCTAGTATTTAATATCTGTGAGCATAAAATCTTTGTCTTTTTTGATCACTATTGCATTCCTCAGTGCAGTGAGTGGCATATAGATGAACTCAGTATTTGCTGAAAAATTAATTCTCACCAGCTCTCACAACTCTGATCTGTGTGCCCCTGGCAATCTTTTTAATTATGATGTAGCTTCTCATACACATGAAACAAGAAGTGAATGTACTTATCAGTGAATGGATTATGAATTAATAAAGTATCATTTTAATTTTTATGTATTAGTTTCTGGTTAATAGGTTTAAATTGAATCAACCTTCTAAAAACTAATGACCCCTGGAAGCATGAATATTCATTTGCAAATCTACAAAGCTCAGAGTGAGACCATGTGCCAAACCATGGTTCTCCTCGCTGTTGGGATCTTCCCAAGGGGTCAAGCAGTCTTCCCTATTTGACATACCTCTATCGCATTACACCCTTTTTCCAAGCTACAGAACCTGCTGAGAACTTTTGTTTTCATCATCGACACCCACAGACCAACCCCTCCAAGAAGCCTTCCCAAGGCTCCCCTCTTCTGTACTCAGATTTCATAGAAAGCAATTAGTCAAGGAATTAAATAGAGTCTCTTCTTAAGGGTGGGAGCTAATACCTGCTTGCTGAAGGATAGTGAATATTAGTGATAAAATATGGTAAAATTCCAAGGGTACAGTGAGAGTAGTTGGTGCTCTTTATTATAAGCAAATTGCAAATGGCAGCTATGATAAGTACTGGCTCGGCAATTTGCTAATATTTCTTATTCTGCATTTTGATTCAATTCATTCTAATAAGCATGCTTTCAGATAAGCTTTTTGACTTGAGACGGAATTAAAAATTAAACCTCTTGGTTTTTTTCATCTATACAATATAGACAGAAATAATATCTACCCGTTTTGTGAGATCTGGAATTATTTTATACATATAAAATGGTTAGAACAGTGCCTCATGCATTTGTAACCTCAGAATGAATACTATCCATTACTGTTAGTAATATTACTAGAGTTTAGAGCAAAGACATGCAAGTGAAGATAACGGTAATATAGTTAGATAAGCAACCCCAGAGGTGTGTGAAAGGAACAGAGGTAACTCTTCAAGGAAATAAGAGATGACTCGTACTAGACTTCCTGGAGTTGGAGACGACGTGAGCTTGTTTTTTGCAGGGTTATTAAGATTCACCAAGCAGTCAAGGGACAGGGCTGCAAGATGAGAACATTAACCCCAGGAAGATGCACCGAGTCCAGAAGAGCACAGTGTATTTGGGGAAGTAATACCAGACAACTGGTACGGCTCGTGTGTAAAATGAGGTTGGGGTATGGCTGCCGGGGGAGAGGATAGTGCCAGAAGATGGCACAGAAGTGACAGATAATTTGCGCTCTATGGAGCAATTTATATTTTATCTGGAAATACTTAGAGCTCCTAGTCCTCTATCAAACTTATGGGCTTCAGGAAGACCATAAACAGTGAGAAATGGGTACAAAACCCTGTGTTATAGATGCATTGCAAATGGAAAAATGTTCTAGCACATTTATCAGAATTTCAAAGATCTCTATCCTCAAAATGAAGGGCCGCTGTTATTGGAGATGACATGAAGGATTTTAAGCAGGATCGGGTTTGGTTTTAGAAAGGTCCCTCTAGTGGCAGTGTGGAAGAAGGCTGGCTGGAAGAGATCTGTGAGGAGCCTTTTAATAGTCCAGGGAGAGAAGGGACAGTGGCCATGGAGAGACCTGTCTCTCCAGCCTCCACTTGGTATTACAATGACTCATTCGTTCTACAAGCATTTACAGTTCAACAAGCACTGTGCTAACTTCCAGAAATAGAATATTCTAGCTCTTACAGAGCTTTGAAACTGAGAGAGACAACAGACAATGGAATGTTCTCTAATTATAATTTTGATAAAAGCTACGGCTCCTTTTTAAATAGAAATTCCCAGACTTCAGGGTCTGTTTCTTAGTCATCTCTCTTCTGTTCTAACAGCGACTTGCCCACAAGAAGTGCTCGATTAGATTAACGCTATCTAATGGAATGAATATCTTAGTTACTCGTTGCCTGGTGAGCTGTCCCGAGTGATCGCCTGACCTGACAATGAACACATCTATACAGGCTTCCGGGCTGTGCTAAGGCTTGTCTTCTCACCCTTTAATGACAACCCTTGCTTTGAGAGACAGATCTTGTTCTAACCTAACTGCAGGTTACAAAATAATAAATTCATTTCTTCAGGTTTTTTGTGTGAAATCATTTCAATATCTGGATATGTGATTACAGCTTTTTGCCTCCTTTCCAGTTTGGGAAAAAAACCCCACTAGGGATACAAAGCTGAATCAGACATTACCTCTACCTTCAAAGATCTCACGACAGGAAGGACGATGTTGCCTTTAAGAGAGGTAGGGAATAATGCTGAAGGAGGAACAGTCATACCTGCAAGTTGTCTCATTCAACAATTTGAAATACGATCTAGAATTTAGGAGAAATGAGGAGAGTCATGGTTTCAACTATGGTTGAAACTAGAAATAGTTCAAATAATGCAATACATCCTCTTCAGTTTACTTATTTACTTATTCAAATGATGCAATACTTTCTTACTCTATGCACTTACTGAAAGGGTTATGCACTATTTACAGTTCAACCAGCTCCTTATGTATCCTCGGATGGCCTCGAAGACAGGCATCTGCCTACCATCCTGTTTTACCTGGGCTCTGGTTCATGGCACTCTGTTATAGCTACGATTCCTAACTGAACTGCTTAGCATTTGTAAGGCCAAATAAAAAAACACAGCTTGTCTCTGCCTCTTAATTTTTTTCATATGGTTTGCAAGGTTTCACTTGTTGATTTTCTGAGTAACATTTAACCTTTACAAAATCTTGTTCATTTGTACTTTGCTAAGCATTCATTATTTATCTCATAATAATACTGTGTGTGGGGGCACCTAGAAGCAACAGAGGTAGAAAAAAAATTGCTTGATTAAAATAATCAGGAGTTTAATATACTTCTAGAGGCGTGAGCTAGCTTTTCCATTACTGGTGCTGTGTCTGAAAAAGTGCTAAGGAGAACACGTATCTACCCTTGGGCTGCTGTCTATGAAATGGATGACCTGAAGCTGTCTTGGGCTAATGTGATGGGAAATAGGGCATCTCTGCTCCCTTCTCTCTTTTTTGAGATGATTAAGAGAATTGATAACGTGTTGAACTAAATGTCAGCTAAAAATCAATAACCAGGAGGTGAGAGCAGGCAAGGGAATTGACTTCAGACAAATAAGCAGGCCAATGGAACACAACCCCCCAGCCAGGGAGGCTAAGATGCCCCCCGCTGCAGCATCAAAAGAATATGAAACCTGCTATTGAAACTTGTTATCAAGGACTCCCAGACTTGGAGTGGGAATGGCTGATGGGGTCAAACAGGCTGCCTGCCTCGGCTAACGGGACAGCTTCTTGGCGTAAAGGGACTGTCAAGTTTTAGAAAAAATATAATTAGAGCATCATGTGTTTTCATGCAAAAATAATTCTGTTAAAATTAACATTCATGTCTACTGATGTTACAGAATTTCCCACACTTTTAAAGCCATTTACTTCTACTTTTAAATTAAAATCATTTTCCATTCATTTTATGAAATGCTTCTCCATTTTTTATGTCCATTCTCCTAGCATCTTTAACAGTTACTGTGTTTTTGATTATATTATTAATTGTGGTCTAGTCTAAGCTTTCAGAGAGAGAGAGAGAGAGAGGTGTTTGAGTGTCTATACTTATACATTTAGGACCATCAATTGCTTTTATCTTGGAATGCTGTTAGTGACCAAATCCAAATTATCTTTTCTGATAGTCCAGGTTGATGCCTCTCTTGATTTAAATGCACACTAATGTAAAATAAGGGACAAGACGGTACTGAAACTCTTAATGGAATTTTACTCCACACAGATCTTTTTATATCACCTTGAAAATTATTTTCAAATATCTCATTTATAAAGTTTAGGCCAAATACGGGAAGTATATTGTTAAATATGATGATGATGAAAAATATTAATTTTTAAAACATGAAAGCATTTTAATTATGTAAACATAAAGGTCATCATGTGGATTACTGACATAGCTTCCTAACTAGTCTTACCTCCATTTTCAGGACCTCTCAATGCTGGACCCATCCATGTCACTCACTTTCTAAAATTCTTAACAGCAATGATTCTCAGATAATGGTACTCAAACCAGCATCTTCATCGTCACCTTGGCTATCAATGATTTTTGCCTCCTGGTGTAATTCCCTCCCATTGAGTGTGGGCTGGATTTAGCAACCCAAATCTTCCAAATAGAATGTGGTAGAAATAATGGGATGTCACTTCCAAGATTAGGTTATAATAAGACTGTGGTTTTTATCTTGGGGCGCTCCCTTCCTCTCCTGCTTGCTGCCTTTGAGGAAGCTAACTGCCATGTGATGAGTTGCCCTGTGGAGTCTAGTACATGGCCAAGAACTGAGGGAGGTCTTTGGCTAACAGCCCTCAGTCCAACAGTCTGAGAATCACTGAATTCTGCCAATAAGATCACCACATGTGTGATCTTAGAGGCAGATCCTCTTTGTCAAGCTTTCAAATGAGGCCACTGCCCTAGCTGACACCTGGCTGTAACCTTCACCTGGACTCTTGACTCACAAAAACTGTGGAATAATAAATGTTTGTTGTTTTAAGCCAGTCAGTTTTGGGATGATTTGCTATGCAGCCATTGGTAATGAATATACCTGGAAACTTGTTAGAAATGCAAATTCTGAGGATCTATTCTAGAGCTACTGAACCAGAAACTTTGGGGTAGGGTCCAATAACCAGTATTTTAACAAGTCCTCCATGTGATTCTGATGCATGTTCAAATTTGAGGACCACTACCTTATAGGAGAAAGTCTAAGATGCTTAGCTGAGCCTTTTCCATGGCATTTTAAATTTACTAATAATTATGAGATACCATTTGCTGAGCTCAGGCCACTCTGTATGTAGTGTCACATGAGAATTTCCTAACCAAACTATGAAATCTATAGTATTATTATCCCCATTTTAAAACTGAAGAAAATAAGTCTCAGAGAGATAAAGTGAGTTGCTTGAGATCACATGGCTACCTGTTAGAGCCAAGATTTGGCATGAATCTCAATACAGAATTAGCACACTGAGCCAATGGGTCACGCTGCCTCCCATATCCCACAGGCTACCGTTCCTTAAGATCCCTATGCCCTCTCATGTCTCAAGGCCTCTTCCATCAAACTAAGTGCAGAGGCAGTCATAACTGCCTTTATGACACTTTCCCTGACTCTCTCTGGCTGGGATACATGCTCATTCATTTGTGTTTATTGAAAGTTTATTATGTGCCTGGAAACATTCCAACTATTATACATTTAGCACTAGAAGAAAAATAAACCAACAGAAAAAAAATTATTGCTTTGGAGCTTACATTCTAGTTGAGGGTTGGGGGAGACAGGCTAAAAAAACACTTGAAAACAAATAGTTATTCTAATACATAATAAAATAGCATAAGATCAAGCAGGGGAAGCATAGAGAGCATCTGGTGATGGTAGAAGGAAGGTGCTCTGATATTAAATACAATAACAGTTAGGGAGGCTCACACGGAAAGATGACATTTGAGTAAATTCCTGATGTAGGCAAGGAAGGCAGTTTGTGGCATGGGTGGGAGAATGTCATGAGTAGATACGAGCAAGTGCACAGGTCCTGAGGTAGCAAGGTGTCCGTCATATTGGGAGAACACCAAGGAGACCTGTGCAGCTGGGGTGGATTGAATTAAGGAGCACATAACAGGAAATAAGAACAGAGAGAAAGAAGGAGAGAGATCAAGAAGGGCCTGATGACCCATTGTAAGGAATTTGGGATTTTCTCTGCCTGGGTGTTGAAATGAGGTAATGGCATGGTTTAATTTATAATTCAGCAGATCACTTTGGCTGGTATGTTGAGAATATAGATTCTATGGCCAAGGGTGGAAGCAGGAAGACCAGTTAAAGTAATTAGAAACTTATGTCAATAACCTAGGGTCGAGACCACTGATCATGACCCTGGAAGCCTGAGCCATTATGACAGCAGTGGGGGTGGTGTGTGATTAAATTCTGGATACATTTTAAAGACAGAACTGACAGCATTCACTAAAGAATTTGAAATGGGGTGTAAAAGAAAAGGAGTTAATTTTTTTGGTCTGAGTAACTAAAAGGATGGAGTTGTCTTTTATTGAAATAGGAAAGAAGGTCTAAATTGTAGGTATGGGGAGAAAATTCAATAATTGGGGTTTGGAATGTTGAGTGTGTGAAGCATATTGGCTGTGCAAGTGGAGGTGTTCAAGTGAAAATCAGGTATACAGACATTCAGAGGTGCAGTTGGTGCTAGAGATGTAAATCTGGAGTCATCAGTTAATGCACAATACTATGAACCATGAGAATGAATTAGATTATGAAGAGAATGAATATAGATAAAATCCCTGGGACTCTGTGAACAAATGTGTATACTCAAATATAGCCCTTCCTCGCTCCTTCCTTTCATTCTTAAACATTTAGTAAATGTCTACTATATGCTTGGCAACCAGCTAGACCTTAGACTTGGTTTGCCTGCTCACCTCTCCCCCAAACTAGAGCAAGACCCCATTAAGCTAGGACCCTTTTATATTCACCTTTCCATTCCAGGTATCTGGCATATAACAGATTTGTAATCTATGTTTTTTGAACCATCTAACTATAATCAACTCTACTAAGGTTTGAGGTAAGAAAATAAACCAAAAATTAAAAAAAATCATGATCCATCCATAATACGACTATGGTTAAAATGCCCATAGAGTATAAGGGATATAAAATATAAGGGATATAAAATGCTCATTTTAGTTTGAAACCTCTAAATTCTACTTACTCATAAAAGATTTTTATTAGGACATAAAACTCAGAAGTGGGTAAGAAAGTTAAGGCAGTAGTTATGGAGAGAATTTCAGGAACAATGAAAGGGGATGCATTAGAGGGAACTGAGATCTAGTTATGAGTGTCTACATGTCAGATTCTATGTAGAATGCCCAAGGACACGCTGAAACTTCAGATGTTAGACTAAAGCCCTACTTTCTCAGTGTCCCGCACCTGATGAAACCTGAGAATAATTTCACAAGATATAGCAGAGAGGAGGGTTTTTGGAACCTGAGAGAAATAAGAGAAGAAGAGTAATGCTGGGACAAAACTGGAATTGGGAGTTCAATTCTGCCTTATTCAGATCTTCAAAAAGATTGAGAAAATTATATTCTATTCTATATTACTGTATTCTCTACTTTGGAGTTAGGAGAAGACCAGCTCACTCTGGAAAGTGCTCTTACATTCTCTTTGAAGTACATGAGAAAAACCCGAGTGGAAGCATATGAAAAAAATAATGTCTTCAAGCAATTTTTAGAAAAAGCTGCCATAAGTCTTTCAGGGTTCGTTGTTAAAGCATTATCAGATAGGGACGTGTCTTCCCCCATAATATCCTCCAATGAGTGGTATCAAGAAAGAAAGTTGATTAATAATGTACACTCAAAGGAAATTTTATTTTTCTTTCCCTACTTGTATGAGGCTGTATTTAATTTGAGCGAAGCATAATTCTTAGCCAGAATGTTTTTCAATTAGAGCAATTCTCATCTATTCACATTGATTCTGAGAGACTGCTCGAGCTTTGTTTTGTGCTGCTTTCTTTGACTGAACTTTACCTGAGGGTGAGAAAATTAATACTTAATGTAATATGTGTTTTTCAATGTAAGTTTAATCATCTTAGGTTATATGGAATTAGAACTATAAGAAATGGGGGAAGAAAGATTCAATTATCCAAAGCTATTCAATACAACTCAATAAACATTAATCAGGTTCATTTGGCATCTAAGGAACTTCATTATGTTGTGGAGGCATGAGGGGACAAAGAAATAAAAAACAATCCATGACTTTGAATTATGCAGGTGAAATCACAGAAGTAAATCATTATAAATGCTATTAGGATTCATATATGTTTTACTTCTATACTAAGATTGGCATTAAAGGGATCTAATTACTATTCATTGAAAAAAAAATGATTTGGGAGAGTTTATAGACTGTATGATTCTGCTCCAAGGAACGAAACACCAGTCCAAAGACACCTAGACAAGAGGAATTTGTTAGTTAAAAAATAAAGAACTCCAGATATAGGTGGTTCCCTGTTTGGAGAATTCAGCAGCACAATAATACACGTGGACTCTTCCTCATGGTCACAAGTTGTTACCATTCCAAACATCAATTCCTCATTTAGAAATATCCAAAATCATGGAAGAAAAAAGGGAATCTTCTCAGTAGAATTTGTTTTATCAGAGAGGTAATTTGTTGTCAGAAACCTCTCCCTCCCCTACATACAGGTTACCCGTGTTACTCTGGGGTCCTTTGCCAGAATCAGAGGGCCAAGCCCAGACTGGGAAAGATGTGTGGTATCTGAGCTTTTGTTGTGAGACATGAACCTACCAAAAAAAAAAAAAAAAAAAACAAAAAAGGAAAGGGAAGGAAATGGCTGTTGGGTCGGAATCCAACAGTGGATGCTCTCAGGAGCATCACCCTCGAGTAATTTCTTTAAGCAATTTCTATGCTATCCATCATTCCTCCTACTGCACATGACCCCCTAAGCACTGCACTGGAGAGCAAAAGCTCCCCACCATCTGTGGCCCTCATGTCCTTGGTATCTGGTACTTGCAATATTTGATTCCTCTGCGCTGCTTTTGTATTTTTCATAATCCTTTTATAGTACTTATCAGGTACCTTTCTTAGCACTTGATGAATACTAAATCATGCAAATCTCACACCAATCCTATGAAATAGGGTAATTATTATTATTGTCTCTTCTTATAGGTGAGAAAAACAGTCCCGATGAAGTTAAATAACTTGCCTGCAGTAATACAGCTTGTTAAATGCTGGGCAGGATCTGAAAAACAGGCCATTTGGATCCAGAGTGGGTGTCTTAACCCCTCTGCTGTGCTACTTTCTCAATGGCTTGAGGAACCTGGCATCTGCTCTGACCTGCAAGCTTGGGCCTCCTGGAAGAAAGACTCTTTATCTTGGGAATATTAATAGACATTGCTAGAACACAGCTTGACAGTGACCCTCAAAGGTCATTTTCATCTTAAACATTCAATGACAGAATTGACAATTAACTGGAGTAGCTCTGACAAAGTTGAAAGTCAGCCTTAGTTTCTTAGCAACACTGATCTTCCTGTTTCCATTTTTGTCTCTTTACAATCCGTTGTCCACACAGCAACCTCGGGGATCTTCTAAAAAATTAAACCAGTTATACTGTTCCCTTAGTTACAGAGCCCCATATGACTTCTCATGGCTTTTTAAAGATACCCAAATTCCGTACAATGTCTTAGAGACCCCATATGATCTGACCTGAGATTAATTCTATTTTCTCATCTAATATGACCCAGTCTCTTAGAGCTTCCTTCTGCTCTTTGCCACATCCAGCTGTTTCATGCCTTAGGACCACTGTCTTGCTGTGTCCTTGCAGGGACACACTTGCCCCAGTTCTTCACAGAGCTCCTTATCATTCGGCTCTCCACTCAAATATCACCTCCTCACAGTGGCTTTGTCTGACTCCTGTCTAAGCTAAGGCCCTCTCAGCCTCTCTGCTAACCCAGTCATTCTTCATCACACTGTCTGGCTTTGTTTACTTCACAGCATTTAAAAAATTTTCTGAAGTCATCTTGCTCATTAATTTGAGGACCGAGACTATGCCCATTTTTTAACCAACACCTAGAGCAATGACACCTTGTTGAAAAGGAGTTTCCTTGTCTGTAAAAGACAATTACAATATCTTGGGGCTTAATTGACAATAGGTTCTCAATGAAACATCTTTAAATTAGATGAACGAGCATATATAAAATGAAATTAATATGTCTTCTAATTATATTTTGTGTTTATTTTTTGACTTTCATTAAATGTGTGGAAGAAACATAATGACAAATATAGACACTTCCAGATTATCCTATTGGTGAAAAGTACTAATTTGCCCTGGGATTTTGTGCAAATACCAGTACTCAAGTATTTGCTGTTACGTGGTTTCTCTCATTTGCAGCTTTCAAATAAAGAAATAAATCTTTCTCCGTTTTACTTAACTATGTCTTCCTCTTCTTAGAAGCAGTTGAAATTTATGTGTGTTTTTTTTAGAAAGAGGTTGGCCTATGAAAAATTTTCAAACAGTAGAGGTTATTAGTACTTAGCGTTTGCTTTAGAAACAGCCCAGCAGTAGACTGACTGATTGGGACTGACAGTGGGAGCTGGCTGCTCTTAATTCCCTCCCCAGTGACAACGCTATTTCTGCATCTAATAATCCTTTAAAAAATACGATTGGCTTAAATTTTGAAATCATCTAGAATTTATAATACACCTCGATAATGAACAAAAGGTATTCACTGTGGTACATGATGGCATAATATCAAATATATACTTTTTGGACTTTCCTTTCTTTGGTTTTCTTGGAAGCAAACAAAACATCGTAAATTGTTACTTCTATTTTGGCAGATGGAAATAAGCACACAAAACCTGCTTGGTGGCCTCTACCAAAATGTAGGTGTTGAATTTGTCTTAAAGTTAATGGAGGTAGTATTGGGGGAGATTTGGCTGGGAAGAGCAACACTGCCAAGGCAGGGAGTATTCAATTTATTTCTTTGTCTCTTCTTCTTAGATATATTGGACATATCCTTTCACATGAGGCAATTTGTCACATTAGGTTATTAGCTCTATGAGAATTAGCTCTCAAATCCAACTTAATAAATCAGGTCTTAGATTTTAAAATACTTGTAAAGATTACTGAAATGAGTTTCAGTGCTACTTAAATACCCAGATGCAGGCAAAATGCATTTTCAACATTTTCTGTTCAGTTTATTATTTTTAAACTGTCTAAGCTATTGCAAGTTTAAAACTTTTAAGCTGATCATTTTTAACTTATAAGAATATATGCTATCTCAGCAAGTAGCAAGGGCCATGGTAAACAAAATGAAATCTAATAGCTGTTGTTTGAATGAATGGATGGATAGATGACTTTATTGAGGCAGACTTGCATATACTGTTCAGTTCAGCTCAACAGATAAGGAGCAGCTAATATGAGCTAGGCACTGTGCTTGGAAATCCAATTAAAGAGGCAGGTCTTCGACCTTTAGACCTGTATTCTAGGACCAAGACTGCCACTAACATAGAAGCTCATTACCATGTGCTGTTTGATAATGTAGATGTAGGTAAAGGGTGCATTGGGAAAACAGTAGATAGGAACTAAAGTTGTGACCTGAATGTGCCAGGCAGAGACGAAGTGTGCGGAGAGAGCTCTAGGCAGATGGAACAGCATAAAGAAAGGGGCGAGTCAGTAAGGCGTGTTGAAGTAACGACAAATGGCTGACTGCTTGGAATGACAAGTCAGAGGTGCAGGAGGGGAAAACAGAATGACTGGAAATGGGGCTGGATCTTGGAAGGCCTCATAAATCATGCTAGGGAGTTTGCACTTTATCTAATGAGGTGGTGGGGAAGTATCAAAAGAAAATATTCTGGTAGAAAAATGGAAGACAGATCCAGGAGCCACAGACAGGGATCAGATCATGTCTCTTACTGAAGTTACTGATTATAAATGCAGGTCTCTCATCATCACATGAAAAGTAGGAGCTGTCTCTGAAACTGATCTATTATAGAGACAATGAATAAGCAAAGAACTGTGGGCAAAGGAAGTGCACATATAAAAGGTGACTATAAAGTCACCGGAGATCAGTTTTGATGTGTGGCTGCAGGAGTCAGGTTCATTATTACATCATTACACCTCACTTTGTTTTATTAAAATTATGCAAGACCCACTTCCACTATTCTGTCTCTACTGTAATTTAAGTTATTCTTATCAAATTCTAATATTGAACTTTCTTTAGGGGGAGGCTGAAGGTCCAAGAGAAATCAAATGACTGTTATCTGATAGATCTCACTTGAAGTTTCCTCCATTTTTTATTTTTAAATTTATCTTTATTGTCTATGTCCATGAGTTATGCATATATGCATATAACTTCTTTGGTTAATCTCTTCCCACCCCCAAACCCCTTCCCTCTTCCCTGACATACTGTTTGTTGCATGCATCAGTGTCTCTGGGTCTATTTTGTTTGTCAGATTCTTTTGTTCATTAGCTTCTTCCTATAGGAGACCCTTCAACATTTCATGTAGTACAGGTCTAGTGGTGATAAACTCCTTTAGCTTTTTCTTATCTGTAAAGCTCTTTATCTGACCTTTGATTCTAAATGATATCTTTACTGGGTACAGTAATCTTGGTTGAAGGTCCTTGCTTTTCATCACTTTGACTATTTCTTGCCATTCCCTTCTGGCCTGCACAGTTTCTGTTGAGAAGTCAGCTGACAGTTGTATGGGTGCTCCCTTGTAGGTAACTAACTGCTTTTCTCTTGCTGCTTTTAAGATTCTCTTTGTCTTTAACCTTTGGCATTTTAATTATGTGTCTTTCTGTGGGGCTTTTTGGGTTCCTCTTGTTTGGGACCCTCTGTGCTTCCTGGACTTGTAAGTCTATTTCTTTCCCCAGGTAGGGGAAGTTTTGTGTCATTATTTTTTAAATAGGTTTTCAATTTCTTGATCTGTTTCTTCTCCTTCTGTCATCCCCATAATGCAAATGTTAGGCTGGTTGAAGTTGTCCCAGAGACTCCTTACAGTATCTTCATATTTCTGGATTCTTTTTTCTTTTTGCTCTTCTGACTGGGTGTTTTTTGCTTTCTCACATTTCGATTTCTAATTTGATTCTCCGCATCCTCTACTCTACTGTCAATTCCCTGTAAATTATTCTTCATTTAAGTTGGTGTAGACTTCATTTCTGATAGGTACTTTATTATGTCATTTATGATCTCACTAGTTTCCTTAAGTCTTACTAAGATCCTTGAGCATCCTTATAACCATTATTCTGAATTCTGTATCTAGTAGCTTGCTTGGCTCCATTTTATTTCTTTTTTTTGGATATTTTTTCTCTTTTTTCCTTTATGACAAGTTTCTTTGCCTCCGCATTTTGGCAGCTTCCAGGTGTTTGTTTCTATGTATTAGGTAGAGGTGCTATGTCTCCTGGAATTTATAGAGTGGCTTTGTGTAGTAAGTGTCCTGTAGGGTCCAGTGGCTCAGCCTCCCTGGTCACCTGAGCTGGGCCTTCTAGGTGCTCCCGTGTTGGCTATGTGCACTGCCCTGTTGTAGTGAGCCTTGGTTGCTGTTGGCATCCCTGGGAGGAACTGACCCCCAGGTCAATCAGCTGTGAGGACCAGCTGCAACTACAGCTAAAAAGCTGCTGTGCTGGAGACACCCCATAGAGCAGGATTTACTTCAGTGGAGCTTTGGTGTTCACCAAGTGCGCCCCTTGAGTGTGACACTCGTGGATGTGGTAGGGTTGTAATCCAGCGCGGTCAAAGCTGACCGCTGGGTGCACTGTATCTGGGGCCTCCTGGGAGGTGCAAAGTCAGTCTCTGCCTGTGCCTTGCTAAGGGCCACCCAGCATGAGCTACACAGCAATTGGTAGATGGCTGCTACTTGGGCTGGGTTTGGAGATGTCCAGCAGAGGCCAAGCTATGAACCAATGCAGGCTGCCACTAGTGCCAGGCCTGGGGCCACTTATCGAACACTAAGGCCAGCTGCTGCTTAAGAGACTTTAGGAAAGTCCTAAGTATGAGGCTAGAGGGGCCACTTGCATAGAAAAGCCACTGGGAATGGCATGGATGAGCTTGCAGGTAGGGAGGGTCAGAGTCTCTGGGAATCATCAGGGAGGGGCAAAAGGTGTGTGTCAGGTTGATGGAGATTCAGAAAAGGTTCCTGCCTGTCAGCTCTGTGGTGGGAGGGCTCATCAAAGGAGCAATGGGCTCTGCCAACTCCTCTGTCTGGGAGAAAGCTGCCCCTCCAGCTCTTTCCCTGATTAAAGGCAAGTTAGTTCCTCCCCTAATGTCCCAGGTTCCTTTCAAGCTGCTGCCCAGCTCTGGGGCTCAGAGGGAGTGAGTCTGAGTATGTCCATGAACCGTGCCTTTAAGAGGAGCTGCCTGGGACTCCAGCAGCCTCTCTGTCTCTCAGGCACAATCCCTGCTGATTTTCACAGCCCGAAGCTGTGGGGACTTCTCTTCCCAGCCCTGGAACCCTGGGCTGGGTACCTGATGTGGGGCTGGGACCCCTTGCTCCTCTGGGAAACTTCCACTGCCGAGATATCCCTCCTGTTTTTAAACTGTGGCTCCTGGATGTGGGACCGAGGCCACATCCAGGTTCTGCCCCATCATCTCTGCCTCTCCTACCACTCTCAATGCTTCTTCAGCTCCCTTGTTGTAGGACTTCTGCTCAGCTAGATTTCAGGAGGTTCTGAATGATGGTTTTTCCGTATTTTAGGTTGTAATTTTGATGTGGGTGTGGGAGGTGGTGGGTACCACTGTTACCTACATACCATCTTGTTTTTCATCCCTCCATTTTTACATAGGCATGACATTAACCTTAAATTACTCCTCTTTAGAACAAGGCTATAGTGTTATACCTTCTTTCTTCTACAGTGCTTCTCAGGCATTCCCTCCCCTTCCTCCCCAACCTGTTTTCCCTTGTTTTATTCCATCTGTTTGTGTGTCTTTAAGTCTTTGGGGTTATCAAACTTGAAAAACGATTGCAATACAACTCCCTGGACCTCAAAGCGATGTGTTTACAAGCAGGAGGGTGAGTGTTTCATGACAACTTTATAATGTTCTGTCTCCTAACATGGGTCAAGCTCTGTCCACATGCTATGAGAGTGCACTCTCATTCTCTCTCTCATAAACATTTCTGCCTTTTGAGAGTATAAAATTAAAATTTCACCTCTTTATGTGAGTGTCTTGGGTTTCCTACATCATATAGTCCTTTTACTATCTAGGAGGACACTTCATGCGGAATTCACTTCTATGGCTACATGTTTTTGGTTATGACTCAAGCTCAGCACCTAAATATGTTTTATAATCATCTCCTTAACACTACAACTTAAATATTTATTAGAAAATAAGTGGGATCATAAATTGAGTGCCTCAGTACAGCTCCATATCCCTCAATTGAGCCAGGGAGCTATAAATGGTCCCTTTTACAACTTATTTAGACTTTTCACATGCTATTATAGTATAGTATAAAAAAAAGTAGGTAAGTGCAATTTCTCTACCTGCTCCACCAGCTTATTGGACATAAAACCAAACACTGTTATAAAATACTATATAAAAATCAATATAAATATGTCTCTAAAATTTTCTTAAATGTTTATTAGTTGTGAAAGGTCGAGTTCAATATTTATGAAACAAAAACACATATCCAGTTCTGCTTATGGACTCAGGCACTTAACACACTTGTGGATTTAAAAACTGTGTAGCCAACACAACTGCCCCTATGAGTGACTTGGGATACACAGAATTAGCTATCTGTGTTCTTGTGATGAGGGGCAAGTCACTAACAGCACCTGTAATTAACCACCTGCTCGTCCAATTACAGAATCACAGATTAGATATGCTGGAAAGCAATTCATGCTCCACATTTCAGATTAAAGGCACAGATTTACATAATAGGAGAACATTTATCCCACTAATGGTTTCTAATACATTCACAGTCAATTTGCATTAAAGAGTCACATTTGGGAAGTGGATTTAAACGCTATCTTTTTAAGATTTCTCTCTGGATGCTATGGAAGCTACAAGAAGCGGTGGCTCCATGAGATAAATCCATTTTGAGAGAATAAGTATGAAATAATGCATGCATTTTCAACACATAAAAATCAGATTTAGAACTTGAAAAGAAATAAGATGATTCTTTTCTCATCCCCAAAAGATCTGCTTTAAAAAACAAAAGTAAAATGCATTAGTGAGCTTTGGTTGGGCTCTTTCAAATAATATAACCAACTAGCCAAACCATGCATCAGAAGTAGATGGACAGGAATCCCTACTTAGGATTTTTAAGGAGATTCGTTTCACTCATTCCTTCATCCAAACATTTAAAGAGCACTTGCTCTATGCCAAGTCCAGTTTTTGATGTAGCAGTAAATAAAACAGACACAAATCCCACCCCTAATGGAGCTTTTATGGGGGCAGGAGCAAGTAATACGCATAATAAGTAAAAGAGTATTTGAACAGTAAATGATAAGTAGAAATGAAGTGGGGGCAGGGGTTGATTATTTCAGATGGGTGGCCAGAGAATGCCTTCCTCACAGGATGGTACTTGAGTAAACAGCTAACAGAAATGAGAACCTAAGTCCTGCAGGTATCTAGAGAGAAAGCATCCCAGTCAGTGCAGATGATGTTCTGTAAGGTGTCTGGTGTGCAGGAAGAAAACCAAGTTGGGCAAAGAGAGATGGAAAACAGGGAGCAGAGCAGTAGGAAACCAAGTAGAGAGGTAATTGGGGAGGGGGAAGTTCACGTAGAACCTTGAAGGTAACAGTAAAGACAGAGGTTTTTATTTTGGGTGAATAGTCTGGCAGGAACTTTAACTGATAGGATGGGAAAAGGAAAACATAGGTTGTAAAATTTTAGAAATTGATAAATTGGGGTCCCTGAGTTATGATGAAGCCTAAGTACTCCGTTTTAAGATGAGGAAATGAAAAGTAAGCTGGGATTCGCCCTTGTGTAGCTAGTAAGAAGCAGGGTTGGGGCGTGAAGCTAAATCCTAACACAATCACATAGGCTGTCTCAAAAGTTTTGCAGACAGGATCAGGAAGGAGTGTGTCTTCGCTTCAAGGAGACCGGAGATTGGTATTGATGAGTTCTGAATCAGTGACCTTAGGCTGAACAATCACATTAACAAAGTGGTGGGGAAATGGAATTCTCTAACATTATGCTTTGATCTTGCTTTTGGCAAGTATTTCACTTATCGAATGTCTTTAATCAGAGCGTGTTCCATGAGAAAGATTTCAAGTGGTTAAATCGATCTGTTCCTACATTTTCTCTTTGGGGGTGAACTTGGAGTGGTCTCAAAACTGGTTTAGGGGACACACAATGGCCCTCTGTGATCTGCATAGGTAAACCATCTGCAGTTGTATATGACTTGTGCATAGAAGGGCAGCACTTCATGGGAAAGTGCTCTATGGCCATTTAGCTTAGTTTTTTAGGCTTGAAGCTAATTAAGTCGAGA
Source organism: Miniopterus natalensis (assembly GCF_054644295.1). Lineage (NCBI taxonomy): Eukaryota > Metazoa > Chordata > Mammalia > Chiroptera > Miniopteridae > Miniopterus > Miniopterus natalensis. Next base: position 31,516,392 of record NC_142085.1, on the reverse strand, counting down.
GCATGAGTTCTTCTCTAACTGGGCTTGCACCTTGGCTGCATCACAGCTGCAGACTGCATCCCAAACCCTGACCAGCTGTCTTGAAAATACATGCCTTTGGTCAGAAGATGGACAAATCCACACAAGTCACTGTGGATGGAAAAATGATTGCTCAGAGTACATGTCATATTGATAGTGGGTCAGAGCAACCTCTTAATACTCACAGGCAACCCACTGATTAGTCGAGTTGGAGTAAAGCTGGTTACCTCTCTGGCTCATGACAACAAAGGCAGATGAGAAGCAATTCTGTGTCTGGGTGTGAATGTCTCTTGTCTGCAGGGGCCTCTGCTGGGCTTCTCTCAGTGGGACTTCTCCATGTGGCAGTATGTACATGGTCTAATCTGAGATGTCATCAAATAAGATCGCACTTTGTTTTCCTCTGTGTTCTTCTTGAAAACCAGCTACACTTCTCATCAATTGTCCTATTTACTCTAATTTTATATATCAGGCATTGGAGGCTCTTGAATTCAGAGCATAAACTTAATGATATAATATTGCCAATTATCATGATGCTATGAAGCTTAGTCTTTCCACATTTTCCAAGATGCTATGCTGGCACCTAAGATGCTAAGATGCTGAAAGAACATGCTTTGAAAGAGATTAGTTTCTAAAATGGCATATTCAATAAATCGTCTGGGCTACAGTGCAGGAGGAAACATGTTATAGAGGCAAGAATACTGACTCTGCTTCTATTCTGTGCTATGATGCTAACCTATTAAGTGACCTTGAAATAGGGGCAGTTCATTTCTAGGGGGGTCGGTAGAATAGCTGCTTTAGCTAACATGATCTGTACATTTCTTTCAAAACATAAAATGTTTCTAGTTTGTTCATTTCCTATTGAGAGTGAGTGAAAATATGTATTTGAAGTTAAGATAAACTAGTTGTTATTAACATACTGGGTGTTGGCTTAAGACAGACCTGTGTTCTAAGCTTGTCTCCCACTTAATAGTTAGATGAGCTTGTGCAATTTCCATCGCTTTAAAAGTTTATCACTTGTAAAACCAGGATAAAAGTCCAGAAATAATTTTGGGAAGGATTAACTTAGATAACATACTTAGATAAATGGACAGTACTTAATAGTAAAAAATGGTAGCTGTTATCTTTTTCTCTACACATTTCTACATATGGTTTATATAAGTAAATACTTTCATTACATTAATAATGTATAAATAAAAACAGTTCTTCACATAAAATGCAACCTTATCCAATAGATATGTCATAATTTGAGGGATGATGACGTGACACCCACAATAAAATCTCTCACTGAGTGCAGAATGCCTGAAATTCCTGTATCTGCAGTTATTTTTTATATAATAGGGCACTGAAGAACCAGCCCGTCCTAACGTCAGTGAGCACACAGGCGTTCATTGGCATTTGACCGACTGCAGAAACAAGTCCTTGTGGGACTGCTAACTGGCCAGAAAAGTGTTGACAGCAGGTGAGCTGGATGCCTGGATACCGGTGAGCAATATGGGCCCAAGCTAGAAGGGTAAGACCTGGAAAGCTCTAGCTTGGGAAACCCTGGACTGTCAGGTGTTACCCAGTGTCTGGTGTGGTGAGCGGGTGAGGTGAAGAGCCATGAAAAGAGGGTTGAACAGCTCCCAAAATACCAGGTAGACTGTATGCTGAGTGACAGGACTTGGTAAAGCACCTGCTTTCATAACCACACATAGATTGAGTAGTGGTTATCTCACGTTGAGCCTTTTTTCTCAGTATTAATCAGTTTCACATAGAAATTCTTGGGCTGAGAGTAAACTCACCAATCAAGATCTGCTTATTCTGAATAGAGTCATACACTAGTTAATTTTAAAGTAAAATAATATTTTCCTCTAGAGTCTTCTGATGGGCATACAGAAATTCTTCTCTTATAACCTTTGCTTTCTTTAGTCACTTGAATTATGATTTGAATTTCATCATATAGCTCTTCCTTTTAGTCTAAATGTCAGCTTTACAATAGGATATTCTTATTCCTCATTATAATTCATTAACTTAGCATTTCATAAACTTAATGTTGTAAATCTCATTAATTTGAAATTCAAGAAAAAAAAAAAAAAAAAAAGGCAACCCACAGTAAAAAAGAATTCACTGTATCTGACACTGAGCCAGCCTCCTCTAAGAAAAGGATTGATGAAAAAAATCAAACGGCTGTGTGGACGTTGGGGGTCATTCAAGTTTGTTTTAAATCTTACTGTCATTTTGGACCATTTATATTGTGAACTCTTGAACACGGGCTGCCGCCAAGTGAGTTTATCAGTAACCGGTGATGACAAAAGGAAGGTACCCCGTCAGAACAATTACCTAGCTGTGCTTGGGTCCCCGATACCTTGGCAGCTGAATGTATATACACTCCAGGCACACTGGAGACGTTGAAATGATAGTTAACAATAAACTGACGGTAGCTAGCTAGTACCTTACTACATACACCTCTCCTGATGCTGGAGCAATAGTGCTGGGTAAAGTAGATGTGGCAGCGACCGCCAGGTATTCTCCAGAAAGCATTCTTCTTCCCGGGAACGCAGTTGCCCGCCTACTTACTCCAGGCCTCTCCTGTAGTTAGGCAGGGACAAGTGACACCGTTTTAGCCAAGTGAAGGTGCAGGGAAGAGGTAGGTGCCGTTTCTCGGCCTGGGTCATTAAATGCTCCCAACCTGCTCTTCCACACTATTCTCTACTTACAGGTCCCTGAAATGGACCTGACTCCGAAGCAACGTCTGAAGATGCGCTGAAGATGGAAACATGTGTGTCAGCTGAGTCGCTGAATGACAGCTGGAGGGAAGGCTACCCTGATGATCTCTCTGCTTATTTATTCTGTTAGCATGAGGAAGAGAAAGGTATCTGTTGTGTGTGAGCCATTGTCCATTTAGGAACTATTATTTCTTACAGCCACTAGCATATTGTAACTAATAATACGAGAAACTGCTGTTTGAAACCCCTGAGATTTGTTTGTGTGTGCGTTTGTTTTTAATTTAACCATAACATAAGCTCGGTCATCTAGACTAACCCACTAACCACAGGGAGTGTATTTTTGTAGGTGTACTGTATCATTTTATGAATTACTGAGGTCTTTTAGCAAAGGATGCAGTCACTGAATATAACCTACTGGGAAAAGGGTAACATAGCTGTTTGAGTGAAAAGCAAGTCTGTATAGAGACAGGGGGAAAGGACTTTAGACATTTATAAACTTCTGCATTAAGATTCCACACCTGACGCTCCCAGAATGCAGGCGTTATAAGGAACCACATGGTTCATCCATTTTAATTCCACACTTGAGGCTCAAAAAGATATTTCAAAAAAAGAAACACTAATGCATTAGTGAGGTGGGGAAAGAAAATATTTCTTATTGGAAAAATGTATTACTTTTAAAAAGAAGAAAATTAACAGTGAGGGATTGAAATCTCTCTTTTCACTCATGAAATCATTGGTCTTAAAGATATTATTTATTCATAGCAAATAATGTGTTGACACAACCAGAAAGTGCCACAGAGAGCTGGGCAATATTCAATGTAGAAAGAAATATGTATATCTAGAGATATACGTATATGTCTTCTAGATATACATATAAACAAAACAGGCTGCTGCTCTAAATGGGGCCTGGTTACAAAAGGAAGTGAAGGTGGTTCAAGGAAGAACTGAAATGATGGCCCGGGCTGGGCGGCTCACTTGGTTGGCCCCATCCCGCACGCACACCAAAAGGCTGCGGGTTCAGCTCCCGGTCGCGCACATGCCCGGGTGTGGAGCTAGAGCCCCGGGCGCATGCGGGAGGTGACCGATGGATGTTTCCCTCTCACATCAATGTCTCTGTCTCTGTCTGTGTCTCTCCAAAAATCAATAAAACATATCCTCAGGTGAGGATTAAAAAAAATAAACCAAAATGATCAAAGAAAACCTTAAAGACTGAAGAAAAGGAGAGCTCTTCATTTTGAAAATGATTTTTTTAAAAAAAGAAAGAAGATAGTAGGTAGAGAATAACCAGAAGGAATATAATCACAACGGGGATTTTTGGAAGAAGATGGACTTGTTTGTGGAATTCCCAATGTATAGACCTACAGAAGTGGACAAGAAGTTTAATATAAATAAAAGAGAGCAATTTCTTTTCAGTCTAGTAGGATGCATATTTCTGTAGTCTGGCCAAAGAATTCATAGAGGAAGGCTTATTTACAAGTGACATATTCAGAGAAAAAAATAGGCGTTAGGTATATATTCCTAAATTTTTTGAGGTTATCATAAATTATAACTTTTTTCCAGAAGTTATTTTATGGTATCAGTGTTAGAGAATATGGGAGGGGAAAATCAATGTTTTACTCAGTATGACATATGTTCTAATATTTTTTATAGCCCCGGTAGTTTGTACTTTATTTATAATGTTGTAACATATTTGTATATACGCACACACGTATATATACACACATACAAATTTAAATATATATATGTACTTATACATGCATATTAATGCTAACTAAAAGCATATTTCTGAAGGTATTTCTTTTCATTAAAGAATATGTGAAGAGATAGCAAGTTATTATTTAATTTTGGTCCCTGTGATTTTCCTCTTTCCTCAGCGAAGACTAAATCGAAGTTACAGCTTGGTACATTTCCTTGTATTTCATTTCAATTACACAGGGAATCTCTTGTAGAGGGAACATTTTCTGTTTTACGTTCTGTTTATTGCCTCAGAAGAACCTGTTATGACTTTTCCAAATTCAACACTTGGCATTTTTTCTTCTTCTCTTAATTGTGCCTCTAGTCTCTTTTCCTGGTTATTATGGACCCTTTTTATCCTCAGGCAGATATTTGATAATCTTAAGTCAAAAATATGACTTGCTGAATTTTCCAAGCTAGAGTCAAAATTGGCCCTTTGGTATCACTTAGGCACAAGAGACTGCAAATTCCTAGTGATTAATATGTTTTAACTTGCTGATTTGTTTTTGAGCCAAGGCAAGAACTTTTAAAAATAATGACATAGAAAGTATAAGTGCCATGCTGTCTGTACTTGCAAAATTTATATATAGAAATTAATTCATGGTTAGCATCTCCATGCCTAATATGACAGTGCATTTATTCAGTTGAACTGAGAACATTTTTTAAAAATAAAAAGATAACTACCCTTGCTGACATTAAATTAGTTTATAGAGGGCATTTTTATGAACTCTATTGAAATCAGTGTCACCAGGTGAAAGTCTGAAAACACTCTAAAGAGGCCTGATATATAATGCATCAAAATCCTTACCACAGAACAACGCAGTTGTAGATACAGAGAACAGACTGACAGTTGCCAGAGGGGAGAGGGCTTTGGGGGGCTGGGTGAACAAGGTGAAGGGACTAAGAAGTTACAAATTGGTAGTGACAGAGTAGTTGCAGGGATGTAAATTACAGCATAGGGAATATAGTCAGTAATATTGTAATAACTATGTATGGGGCCAGGTGGGTACTTGAAATATCAGGAGGACCCCTTTGTAAAGTATATGATTGTCTAACCACTATGCTGTACACCTGAAACTAATACAGAACACTGAATGTAAACTATAATTGAAAATAATAAAAATAAAAACCATTATATATATTTGTAACTGTTGCTGAATAGTATTTGCATCTGTTAGGTTACTCCTGAAAGGAAAAAAGTCAATAATCAACAACAAAGGTTACTACTTAGGTTACCAGCTCTGATACTTATTTGGAATTTGGTCCCTCATGTCTCTAGGGAGTATCCCAGGGTTCCTCTTAGATGAAACTCTCAATGCGTTGAAATTTGCACCCCTCAGAACATACTGTGAAGAGAGATGCTCTTTCCAGAAAACAAAAAAGAACACTATCAATAGGATTTACTTATATGCCAAAGGTGAAGTTTACATTTAGAAAACATGTACATTAAAACCTATGAAGTCTACCTCTCAGATTAAATGTATTCTTTGGAGATGTTGCTCTTCAAATTCTTTTGGAACCTAGTTTGTACTTACTGTCCTCATGCTCAGGTGTGATCATAAAGTGTCCTCCAATTATTTTAGGTAGGCATGTATACAAGTGTGGGCAAAAGCGGGTTTACAGTTGTGGGTACATGAAACAGTTTATTCTTGTGTGATTATTGATTTATTAACTATTGTATTATTTATTTGCATTTGTAAACCGACCTTTGTCTACCTCTGCGTATGTCCCCTTACCTTACTTTACTCAGTTCACGAGTGCAGAAACTGTCCTTTTGATTTAATTGTGCCCTCCTGCCCTCCTCTTTCCAAATTGGCTAGATATTTCATTACTGTGCTAAAAGATGCAGTAGGAATCATTGTGCAACACAGCACACAAAGTGCCGCCGTAGTTAGAGAGAAGCAAAAGGCACGGTCCCCATCTCAAGTATGTTCTTCCAGTTCAACTGGCACAGTAAGACAGAGAGTTATCTGACGACAATGTCGGCGCTCTAAAACAGTACAGGGCATTATGGCGATGAGGGAAAGCTTTCAGAAGGAAATGAGGCTTGATCCGAGCCCTCAGTGAAGGGTAACATTTGAATTGATGAGCAGAGAGCATAAATGGTGACAGAGGAAGGGAGACCGGAGGGGGTGGTTTGTTGGGAGAAAGTACACACATGAGTGACAATTTTCAAATAGTCCCATTTAAATCCTTGTGCTTCAACTGTGAAGACATACATGGAAACTGTGCTTGTGATTACACACTATGGACTTGTCCTCAAACTTAAAATTACTTTCTTCAATACTGTTTGGTGCTAGAAAAATGAGAATTTTCAGTGTCGTGTCTCTACTCTATTTTAGTCAAAGATAATTTCCAATATTAGCTTTCAGTGCTCTGTTTGACCTCGGTGATAATTTCTTGATTTCTAATTAAATGTCTTATACTGAAAGGCTATTGAGTTAAACACTCTTTTTTCTAATTTTGAGCTACTTTATATTAGGTTTTAATCTTGAGATAATTAATGGCTATCTTCCAACACTTGAAATTCATGGCTTCTTTTCAGAACATCATTCTATTTTAAGTTCTTAATTCTCATCTGTAGATTTTATTCTTTTACAAAAAAATATAATTAAAATTGGGGAAAATTAGCAAGGAAAAACTATGTCCTATGTCATTTAATATTGAACAAAGAATGAAAACATGCTCAAAAACAGACAGAGAGGTCTCAGGTCTTGGGCTTTGCTGGGTGAAAGAACTACTAAAGAATGTATCTTAAGCAGAAGAAAACTGATACAATAGGAAGGAGTGAAATGCAGAAAGAAATGATGGGCAAAGAATTTGCTAATCATATGCAGGTAAAATTTCACAAGCACAGACTTTTAAAACAAAAACAGCAATGGTGAGATGTGGGAGGTATGAACACTAGCGAGGTATAACAGTCTGGAAAACAGTAATGAGGAGGGCAGGATAAGAGCCCCAAATCTTTGTACTGTTCAGGAAAAGGGCTGAGATGCTGATCCACTTTCGATTTTGTTAAATCAAGTTTACTATTTAAAAACAATGGATAACCATTAAAAAATGAAACAGAATATAACCTCTAAAACCAGAGAAGGGGGGTGGGGGAAGGGGAATCAAATCCTCACACAATCTAAAAGAAAGAGGCTGGAAGAAAGAGAAGCCTGGGAAAGAAAACACTTCCCAAACTACTTTACACAATTCAGAAGAGCGCCCTCCCTCCTTGAAGGACGTTGGTGTCAACGAGTGGTATGGGCATGCATGTTAAGGGGACTACCATGTTTCGGGGGGAAATGAGTTGTGAATTGGACGTATAACAAGGAAGCCCAGACAATGAATGACAAGAATGATAGCCAATTCGGACCAACCAGTCTCTACCAAAACTGGTTACAAATAATTAGAGCAGATTATTCACTGGGAAGGGAAAACTGGTAATGAGACACAGTCCTAGAAAGATATTCAAGGCAAGGATTGACAGTATATTTCTGCACCAAAAAGAATCCTCGGAATATACCTTTTTTTCTGATTCTGTACAATGTAAAGACTCAGTGAAAGTAAAAAGCCATCAACGGCTGAAATTCAGTGAGATGGTTTTCCTAGCATCTGACCTGAACTGGTGTCTGATACTGATTTCACATGGGGCCACGACTGGGAGGCTAAGAGGTTAAAGCGAATATAACCTGGGAAGCAACAGCCTAGCAGCAAGTCTGTAGTAATTTAAGAATCAAACTTTTTTGATTTTACATTTTCAGTTTGTGGTACTCTTTTCAGCACCCCAATAATGTTTTCTCAGACTTTTTCTATGTAATACCCTCTTCTTCCAATGTTCCCATTTTTTCAAACAGCCTCTTAACTCTTCTCTCCTCTTTTCACCATGAACTCCTTCACTTGGGCTAATTTCCTTCACCCACAGTTCTCATTGCCTATTCTTTCTTTGGTGCTACTCTCCAACTTATTCTAGCCATTTTCTCTTTCACTTTTCTGTCTTCATCTCATCGGCCTCATCCATAATTTTTTAAAGTTCAATTAGGTTCCACAGGAACTTAATTCTACACACACAGACACATACACACTGAATTTGTATCCTTCACTAGTAGACTCTACAGTTGAGCCTTGAGCAATGCGGGGGTTAAAAACACTGACCCCGTCCCCTGCCATGTGGTAGAAATTCCATGTATAACTTTTTACACCTCCAAAAGTTAACTACTAATAGCCTATTGTTGACCGGAAGCCTTATTGATAATATAAACAGTTGATTTTATATATATATATATATATATATATATATATATATATATATATATATATATAATCATTATATATATATATAATGCAAAATGTGTTATTTTTAAAAAGATGTCTTTATTGATTTCAGAGAAAGGGAGAGGGAGGGAGGGAGAGAGAGAGAGAGACAGAGAAACATCAATGATGAGAGTCATTGATCGGCTGCCTCCTGCCCGCCCCCCACTGGGGATTGAGCCTGAAACCCTGACATGTTCCCTGACCGGGAATCGAACTGAGATCTCCTGGATCATAGGTTGATGCTCAACTGCTGAGCGATGCTGGCTGAACTTGCATGTTATATCATATACTGTATTCTTACAATAAAGTAATCTAGAGAAAATAAAATATTAAAATCATAAGAGAAAATATATTTACAGTATTTATTGAAAAAAAAAATCCACATATAAGTGGATCTGTGCAGTTCAAACCTATGTTGTTCAAGGGTCAACTGTATAAGGTAGAACTTATGAGTTGCCTGGGCTCAAATTTTTGCTACCTCACATACTAGTCATGTGGGTTTAGCCAAAGCACCTTCTGCATTTCAGATTAGTTTCAGATGAACTCAACTGTAAAGGGATAATAGTAACTATTTCATTAAGTTGTGAATATTAAATGAATTAACATATCTAAAGAGTATAGAACAGTGCCTGACATACATTCAGCACTTTGTAAGTGCTATCTATTATATGCTTGAAGCACTGGGTTAGTCTCGAAGGTTTAAACACGGGTCCATGTTCAAAGGAAATTTATAATCTAGTGGTATTCCAGAAAGGTAAATCATCTACCATGAAGAGGATGACTGAGACAAGTACCACATGGAAAAAGGACTCATAACCTGTAAAGAACTGCTCTCCTATGTTTATTTCAGCAATATTTGCAATAATCAAGGTATGGAAAACAGCCCAAGTCTCCCATCAACAGAAGAATGAATAAAAAAGATGTGGCATATATTGGAATATATGGAATACTATTCAGCCATAAGAAAGACTGAAATCCTATCATTTGTAACAATATGGTCTTTTGGTGCATAGTGGTAAGCAAATTAAGTCAGGCAAAAAAAAGGCAAATACTATATACTATCACAACTCATAGAAACAGGATGGTGCTTACTAGGGGCTAGCGGGTTGAGGAAATGGGGTGATGCTGGTTGAAGAGTACAAACTGCCACTTAGAAGATGAATAAGTTTGGGGGATCTATGCATAAAATTGTAATTATAGATAACAATACTGTACTATATACTTGAAAGTTGCTAAGAGACTAGATCTTAAATGTTCTCACCACAGAAAGAAATGGTAATTACGTGACATGATGGAGGTGTTAGCAAATGCTACTATGTCAACTGCATTGCAATATATAAGTGTATTAGATCAACAAGCCATATACCTTAAACTTAAACAATATCATATGTCAATTATACCTCAATAAAGTTAGGGAGAAAACTTAGATGGGGTTCCATAGGCACCTATTTCATTCCACAGGAGCGAACTGCAATTTCGGCAACCTGGAATAGAAAGCTATCTCAAATTGATCCTTAGGTTTTTATGAGTCAGGTATTTTAAAGGGACAAGAAATACGAAATTATAATTCATGTGAAATTGGGATGGAAAGGCCCCCATACTGGATTAACTAAGTTCCTTGAAGATAGTCTGAAATGAACAATTTAAACAGCATCAAAGTTACACATTGAAAAAAAGGGTGTGAGGAGAAAGTAGCACCATCCATTTACATTTTTATTGTGTGGCTTGTTGAGAAAGTACTAAAAATAGATTGCTTGGCTCCAAGCCTGAATCGATGATTCCTGAAGCTTTTTCCTTTGGAGTTAGGGTTTTTGTCTACAATGTGAGTCACCAAGTGGCCGAAAAAGACTTCAGGAGAAATTCTATGATTACAGTTACTATATATTAAAGGCAAAAAAGGAATATTTTAAATTATCAGTATTATTCCTGCAGAATAAATAATTGTCTTTACATCACAGACCATGGGATCCTCCAACAGCTCCCTTCATTTAATTTTAATAAATGACTCTAAGCTGTGGGTTTTGTCATTTTGCCTTTGGGGGATTAAGTCTTTCAGTAAAATTGACATGGCAAAGGTACAGAATACATCTGACTTTCAAATAAAGGGATAGCTCTTAGATACATTTTCTTATGAACAGACAGGTGACAGTGAGCACAGCAGACATGTTTTACATACTGATAATAAGCTCACAGTTCACAGCCTGAACCTTTCAAAGGCTGGGTACAGAATATCTGCATTTTCTCAGCAGAAACAGGGTAAGTGAATTCTTAACAATGGAGAATCTGTCCATATGGGAACACACTATGCTGACTCTTTGCATTCATTCAGTTTCCTTTTCTATAGGGAGAGAGCTCTAGTGTCTCTAGGGCGTGCGTATGAAGGAGACAGTCAAAGGCCTCTGTGTCCAAATGCCCTGCGAGGAGGAACACCAGCGTCCCGGCTGTGGGTTTGCTCTATGGGCTCTGCCTTGCGCATATTCCCAGGCACTGCAGCTCTCCTGTAGCAAAATATTAACATTTAGATGCTGGGGAAAAGCTGGTACCAAGGTGATTTCAGTATCAAGAATTTTTGGAAGAAGAAATCACACCTAAATAAGAGGTTGGTATATTCTGGAATACAGCTGGATTTCTGTAATGCAAAGAAAGAAGGTTACGTTTTTGGAATACCAACCATGAGCCAGCTGGTGTGTTTTTTTTGTACCTCGAACTTAATACACTTTGAGTGGTTAGTATTGTATCTTTATTTTGTAACAGAGGAAAGTGAGACAGTGGAAACTGGGTTAGAAGCTACGTTTGTTTGTTTATCGTTTCAAACTAGAAATAGCCAGGCCATCACACCCTCACCTAGTGGTGACCTTTCTACAAAGGGTCACACTGACTATCTGCATATCTTTTAATACACTGGGGAAATTTTTCTAGTATGGCAGACTCTACTCATGTTTAAGAATCAGGAACCAGGAAATCACACACAAGTGACACAAATTTGCAACAGCAGCCGATTTTTGTTTTTAGGATAAAGAAGAAAATAAAAATTATGGAAGTCTACATTTAGAACTATCAGTATTAATTTCCAAAAGAAAACTATCAGTATTAATTTCCAAAAGAAAAACACTATGTGATTAAAAATATATAGTTTTTTATCTTAGTATTTTTAAAGCAAAATAGCATACTGAGACTTGGATGTGATTATAATGCTGGTAATTACTATCCATGGAACACCAAGCACAAGGCAACATTTTTTATCAGATTTAGATATCATCTGACATTAAAGCTTCAAACTTCAAACATCAAAGAACAATTCTGTATAGTTTATGGGTCAGACTAACCCATACAGGATCAATTTAACAGGAGTCAGAGATCAGAAATAGACATAAAAGGACACGACACAGCTCAGGAATTGTCATGATAGAGAAAAAAACATGTAATTTTGAACCAAAAAGATTTGCATAAAGTGCTATGCACTTTTTTTTTTTTTCATACAACAGATGGTGAAAAATCTAGTTTGGAAATTAAAATTTAGGAATACCATCTTCAACAACAAATACTCAAATACAAAAGCAAAAAATATAAAGTCTGATTTGTTTCAAATTCATGTCACTCAACCCATGTACAACCATGTATATAGTATTTAATATAAGGATGTTGAGCAGGACATAATCCCATAAATGTTGTGATATTCTTTTCCCTTCAGTGCTGAGTCAATTAAAATTTACTAATTGTCTAAAATACATTAAGGCAGAACCTGGTGAGAAAGTCTAAATAAAAGTAACACACTAGCCTCCCTTATCCATGGTTTTGCATTCCATGGTGGTTTCAGTCATCGGAGGTCAACCATGGTCTGAACCATAAAATCACCTAATGACACATTTCCCAGAACATATCATCACTAAGTGGCACATGACTATAATTGTTCTATTTTATTACTAGTTATTGTTGTGAATCTCTTACTGTGCCTAACTTATAAATAAACTTTATCACAGGTCTGTACATACAGGGAAAAGCACAGTATATATCAGTGCTCCCCATGGCTTCAGGCACCCACTGCGGGTCTTGAAATGTATATACCCTAGGGAGAAAGGGGGACTACTATAATAGAAATAAGTGTGTCTTGGTGGTCCTGTAGTGAATGTTTTAATACCAATTCTGGGCTTCAATTTTTAGGACTGGGAATGGGAAAAGGAGTCTCAGTTTCTAACCTCCTGTTTAGTTTTAAAAGTATGAAGCACATGGTTTAGGACATACCATGAGTGACTTTTGAATAGTCTGTGTGATAACTGTATTGGGCTTTAAAGATAGCTAGAACATTAATAAACTGCTATGACAGTGTCCAAACCCAACCTAAGAGGGAGGCAAATTTGAATAGTGGATCCCTTAGTACTGAAACACAATTACTATTTAATCAATGATAAATTAGGTATGTTTATTAGACAATATTTTAAAGCACCCATACATTACTGGATATTAAGACTCAAAATTATACAAACACTAAGCTATGGGTGACTGTGAAAGTCCTTTATGTATTTAAGATGATCGTTTTCTTTGACATGGTCTCAGTCTCGATCAGTAGTGTTTCCAGAGGGATAATGAAATCCATCTCAATCGTAGATATATACTGCAGTCCTACAGTTTTCTCAGTCACTTCCAGGTTGAAACTGTGTGTCTTTTGGGTGAGTATAGCATATTCAAACATTTTCATAATCTCTTTTCCATTCAATACTTATTCCAAACTCCCTCTCCTCCTACTCTTGAACCTGATTAAAATCTATCTCAGAACAGGCCGAAGCATATTTGCACAAAAGGAGCCTGGCTATGTGATAGGCTGTGAGTCTGGTTTTGCCCAATTATCTGTTGCTCGATTCTCACCCTCATCTGTCCAATGAGCACATCTAGCTGCTGACTATTACATAGCCTGATCGATGTCTTTGGGGCATCCAGTTAAGTGCCCATCCCCAGCCTCCAGACTTCATGCATCTTCTTGGAAACTGGCCACTTCCAATGGGCAGTCTATTCCACTGTCTTTATGGGGCCATTTGGGTAGCACCTGGAAGTCTAAGCTACCTTCCTTGGTCATCTCTAGGCAAATTAAAAAAATTACAGAATTCTTATCATTTTCAATTTGACTTTGCAGGAAACTGAGGCAAGGGTGGAAATACGGAAGACTAACTTATCTCACTTTTACACCCTGAATACTGTTCTCAAAAGTTTTCTCTTTTCTCTCTAGCTTCCAACCCAATCCCGCTTCCCTAAACTCTTACTATATCTTCCTGAGGGCGGACTCCAGCAAATCTATTCTGTCTCATGTTCTATTGGGGAAGAAGACAGTCTGAACCGAGGGGACTAAGGTTCTATAATGTAGGAGTGGAATGGTTTAACCCCTATTGTTCTTAGCTTGGAGATCCCACTGTAGTAATCTGGCACATGCGTCTCAGAGTTGAAAGGGTTAAACTCTATAGGAAGAGGAGGAAGGGGGTTTCTTGATGATATGCACCCCTTGTGTACTAACAATTATGTTAGGCCTTGACCCCAACCACTCCTAGTCCATATTCAGGAACAGTAGCTAGCACAAAAAACACAGGGAGTACAAGTTAAAAAATGTGCACTCAACTTCAGCCCAAAATATGAGAGAACAAGTTTCTTCAACCACTGCTGCTTTCCAGTTTACTCAAATGACAAAAAATATATTCTTGAGAAAGTCCCAAGGGCCAGGAGAAATTCTGAAAACATGGATGTAGATGGAATTAGACTGAAAGAGAAATGGGAGCAGAGAAGAGTGCCTTCAAAGTGCGAGGTAAGCATTGTTGACCTAGTGAGGTCCCCAGTTGCTCTGTAGATACATACAGAATACTCGAGTTAAAGCCTGAGAAGTCTCCAAAGAAAGTGCCTGATCCAAGTATGGGTTTGGGAGCTGAAGAAATAATCAGAATGGGTGCTAAGGGGAATCTGGACTTCCACACATGATATGGAAGATGGGCACACACAAGGAAAGGAAGTACTGCCCATGAGGGGCATTAAATTGGCAACTCTCTGACCCACCTGCTTGTTCCCTTGCCCCTGCACCCTAAAAGGAAGCCTGCATGTCTGTCTCTCTGCGTGGTGACGCAGCTCCTGCAGCGAGCCTTCCTATTCAAAGGAGGGATCTGGAGAAAAAGATGGGCACTATACATAGTATTCCTCCATCTTTCATCCATTAACAGAGATGGACAACAAAGCATCTCAAGGCATTTGGAGGAAACCAATGATGAGAGAAAAATACCAGGAAATAGAAATAGAAGGGCAGACTCTAGAGGAAACAAATTTAATATGAGGAACAAAGTCACTTCACATTTTCCTAATTGTTCTCCTCAGGGAAGGTGGATAGCATGCTGGAGACGTGGAAACAAGAATAGCCTGCTATGAACTGAGAATGAGTCAAAAGAATGAGTGAGTCAAAAACTGAGAAAACATCCTTGAAAATGAAAATGATAATTTCCTTAAATTAAAAAAAAAAAAATCAAAAGATCTGCTCAATAATAGACTGAAGATACTGAACACTAAATTAGTGAGCTGGAAAATTAATAGCTAATATTAATTCATTCCCTAAAACCTCATTTACACCACACAGCATCTCTGTAATGCAGACATTATTATCATCATCTGCATTTTATAGCTGAAGAATCACAGGCGACACAGAGATTATGTAACTTGCCCCAGGTCAAAGAGTAAGTGGCAGATAAAGAATTCTAACTCTGGAAGTCTGTAATGTAGAAAAGATAAAAAAGTGGAAATTATAGAGAGAAAAGTTAAGAAACACGGGAAGATGCAGAAAGCCCATCATTTATCTTACGGGAATGTTAGAGAGGATGAGACAATAAAGAGGAGGAAATATCTGAAGAAATAATAGAAGAAATTTCCATTGGGTTGAAGAAAGATAGAAACAGACTCGTAGATATAGAAAACACACTGACAACTGTTAGAGTAGAGAGGGGTTAGGGGGCTGGGTGAAAAAGGTGAAGGGATGAAGCAAGGAACCCCCCAAAGCCCCCAAAACAAAAAAACCAACAAGACTCATACATACAGAAAACAGTATGGTGATTACCAGAGGAAAAGGGGGGTGGAGGTAGGTAGGAGAGGGTAAAGGGGGAGTAAATGGTGATGGAAGGAGACTTGACTTTGGCTGGTGAGCACACAATACAGTATACACATGATATATTATCAAATTGTACACCTGAAACAATTTTATTAACCAATGTCACCCCAATACATTCAATAAAAATAAAAAAATAAATTTAAAAAGCATTTTTAGCTACATGAGAACTTTGGAAAAAAGAAATAAAACACCTACCTAGACACAAACTCTACGTAAAATATAAAGATGAGAAATGCTAAACATTTTCAGAGAGCAGAGACTGTCATCTACAAAAGAATAAAAACCAGAGTCACATGTGTGCTGCATGCCTGGGGTTAATGGTGACTCCAAAGTTTATAGAGGGGATGATTTAATTCTAAGAAGCTCATTTCTAGCTATGTTCTCAGTCATATAAAAATATAAGAGGAGGAAGCCATTGGGTGGAAGCCAGATCATGTAACCCCTTTGCCAAAACTCTCCAATGGTTTCTATTTCAGTCCAAATAATTCATTCTTTACAAAGGCCCACAAGGCTCTATATTTTGTACCACATTGTCTTCATTTCTTAAATCTCTCTCTGCCACTCCTTTCTGTTCATATTGGCCACTTTGCTGCTCCCATATGTACTCCAATTACAAGCCTTTGCAGTCCCTCTTTTGACAACTTTCTTCCCCAAATATCTACACGGCTCACTGGCTCACACCCGTGAGGTCTACATTCCACTGTCACCTTATCAGTAATTCCTCCCCCAGGCCCTCTATGTAAAATTGTCTTTCTTTCACCTCTCCATTAGTTATACCCTTCTCTACTCTTTTATCTTTCTCCATAGCATTTATTACCTAGCATACGTAGCATATTATTTAAATTGCTGATCTTGGTTACTATCTGCCTCATCGACTGGAATATAATTTACAGGAGGGTGCAGATGTTTATTTAGGTCACTGTTGTATCCCAAGTATCCAGAACAGTTCCAGGCACATAGTAAATGCTCAGCAAATATTTGCTGAATGAATGTTGAACAATCGGCAAGATTACCATTAAAGAATTTCAGAGGCAGGAAGTAAAGATTTCCAAAACAGCAGAATGAGGATTGACTTAAGTTGTCCTTATATAAAACAAGCCTTTTAAACTTTATAACTTAATTCACACACACACACACACACACACACACACACACACACACGTATGGCCTTCATTCTCTACTGAATATACAAAAATACAAAATGGTGGTTAATTTGTAATTTTCCAGCCCAGTGATTTAGGTCATGTTCTGAAATCTTAATCATTCTATCTAGGCCACAATGACCCTTCAATCAGAAACCTAAAATAATGATTTAAAAAAAAAAAAAATCTTTATTGATTTCAGAGAGAGGAAAGGAGAGGGAGAGAGAGAGAGAGAAACATCAATGATGAGAGAGAGTCATGGATCGGCTGCCTCCTGCACGCCCCCGACTGGGGGTCAAGCCCGCAACCCGGGCATGTGCCCTGACCGGGAATCAAACCCCCATCACCTGGACCCCAGGTCGACGCTCAACCGCCGAGCCACGCCTGGCCAGGTGAAAATAATGATTAGCATGACTACTAGGTGACACTTTTGTCTGCAAATCGGTATGGCAGAACCACGCTGGTTTCAAACTTTGTGTTTTAGAAAATTAATTAATTAATTAATTAATTAAAGTTAGTGACCTCAAATGTAAAAACTCATGCCATATAACAATTCCTTTAAACCTTAAAACACTGCTTTACCACCACATAGACTTGGCCTTAGCAAATAGCTTGAGTAGCTTTTCTTGTAACAAAATGAAAGAATAAGGAGTTTTCCTGGAAAAATGTTCCAAGACTACATATCCCCTTATTTTTAACTTACCTGCAGATGTTATACTCCACTTTGTAGAAAAGAAGAACACCAAACCTAAAGACTGCAAACCAAATTTAAGCAGATGTAAAAAGGTAACTACATACACTTAGAGAAGCAAATTCGAACTGAAACTTTTTTTTTTTTAATTTGTAGTAAAAATACACATTTCTCTTTTCTTTCTACAGGGTGTCCCAAAAGTAAGTATACACACTTTGAATAACTATAAAGGTAGTGTTTATTAAAATACATTTCATTTTCAAAATCTTATAGAAATCAGCTTTTAAAGTGAGTATATATTTTTGGGGGACACCCTCTGTATCCAAGTGAAGAAAAAAATATTAAATTCAAGTAGCCATTTTTTTCTACTGAATCACACAAGTAACATCATCAATCTGCTAGTTGCTAAGCAACCATTGCCATTACTTGTGTTTTAAAAGTCTAGCATAATTTCAAGAAAAACTCCAATCTTCCATGTAATCATAGTATTTCTTCTTGAAAACAAGAGGATATTTGAGAAAACAGATGCAAATTCTATTGCATTTCTCCACATATCCTGAATGGGACCACTTCTTACTTCTACTGGTACCATCCTGGTAGAGACCCCACTGACTCTCTCCCAGATCACTGCAAGACTCATACCCTTCCCCATCCACAGCCTGTTGTCAACACAGGTGCTATCACAAGAGACTTTCAAAATGTAAATTTATATCACTCTTCTGCTCAAAACCGTAACATGACTCATTTCCTCAGAGACACATTCTAGTCCTTGTAATGGCCTATGAGGTCTTATATGACATGGCCTTTGGTGCTCCCCAAGCTCCTGCCTCACTCCACTGCAGCCAAAACCAGTCTCCTTGCTCTTCCTTGGGAAAACCTGGCACTGTCCTACCCAATGTCTTTTACCCCAGCTGTCTCTTCTGGCTGCAATGATTTTTCTCCAGATGGTCACGAGAATAAACTTTCTTATTACCTTTGTCTTTGCTCAAGTCTCCCATGTCAATGAGAGCTGTGCTGACCACATCCCACCACAATTCCCATCTACATGACCTTCTTTTTATTTTTTCATAGCATTTATTACCTTCTATAACATAATCTGCTTATGTATTACGTTTCTTGTTTTTTGTCTCTCTACCCATGTTAGAATATATGCCTCAAGATGACAGGAATCTTTGTTTAGCTCACTGATGTACTCCAAATCCCTAACAATTTGCTTTTAGAATCAGCCACTCAGCAACACTCTCTCTGAAATAACTTTTAAGCTCAACTAGGCACAAAAAATATAATTATCAATAATTTCTGACTTCATATAAATCAGAAATTTTCTGTGACAGTGATTAACTGGCAGAATGGTATTTATATGGTGGCATGTAGACTCAAAATACTATTAATAATAAATGTTAGCTTTGAGAAATCTGCAAAGTATCAGTATACGTTCATTACAATGACAGCTCTAGTTCTTTTAGAATAGAATAAAATGTTATCAAAATTATAGCTTAATTCAAATTATATTCTTTACGGCACAGTTATTATATATGCTTTATTTCAATGGAAAAAAACAATGTTTAGAATATTGTTACCAAAAAAGCAATTTTATTATAGATACACCAAATATAAACTTTATTGTTAATTATTAAATAATCACTTTCAAGAGTTTACACAGTAATGTATTCCTATCCAAAATAAGTACAGGGTGTCCCCCAAAATCTATACATACTTTGAATAATTATTAATTCCAATGGGTTAAATCTGAAAAGAAAGAAACATCAATTGATCAGCTGTTAAGTATGTACACATTTTTGGGGAATACCCTGTATATATACTTACTAAGACACAGAGGACTTTTTTTTCTTGATAAAGCAATGGCATATTTATGGGTTTCTGGTACCAATTAGATATTAAGAACATCTAGGCTGTGATCTGATTCCCTCAACATCTAATGCAAACTTCAGTCTAGTGTGTCGCCTTCTACTATAGAGGCTGGAAATCTGAAACATGACATGTCCAGAGCCCTTGCAGCTAAGTCACTGAGTGTGACTTACGTTTCACCAGTAACATGCACTCACTGAAGTTTGAATATAGAAGAGCACCAGGGTGCCAGGCATCTATTTTTTGGTGCAGATGGGTAATCTGAGATTTTTATCTCTTGTAAGCAGATTCTTGATCATAGCCGGAGCATCACTTATCCAGGTGGCTGGCCAAGTTCTGTGTTGAGGCTTTGGGGGGTCTCTTCTAAAAAACTCATCCCAGTCCATGCAGCAAGCCACTTAATATAACAAGGGAACCTTGCAAAAGTGAATTGTTCCTTTGCAGTTGGTCTCTGACTAGGTCATAATCCCAGGATCTGCACTCAGTGATCAATAAATGAGCTAGAAGAAGCTTCTGGTCTCCAAAAGGGTACTATACCTCATTATTATACCATATCTGGAAGAATTTCAATGCTCATTTAGTTCAACTACCTTATTTTATAGGTGACAGAGATGGGAGCCAGCTACTTTCTCCATTTGATTGATGATCCATCCATACCTAGACTCCAGGTAACCCTGACTTATCTGTTCAAAGTAATTCTTGCTATATCACATAGACTAGGGCCTACAAGTGATAATTACATGGTTACTTTTATGACTTTGTAAAATACATATTTGTAGAAGAGTCAGAAAAACAGAAAGGGAAAACTTGAATGATGCAATCAGATGATGCTATTATCTTCACATGCTTTGTGTTTTGAGACAGTCATTCTAGATATGAATGATGTAGCTTTGCACTGTGGCTATCAGCAATTCCTAAAACAGGTAGTAATGAGAAGGTATGCTCTTTGGAGACCGCTGCATAAATAAGCTTGCAAACTTAATTTTAATCTAATTCAATCAAACATATCATACTCAGACATGAGAAGATAAGACAATAGTTAGAAGGCACTAAGCATGTCTTGGCTTACAGCCTGCTGCCTTAAAGCTCAAGATAGTGAAAAATTCCAAAACAAGCTGTCATTGATTCATCACTCCTATTTTTGAAGTTGTTGAGACAATTAAATTTCTAGATAATTTAAACTAATGGTTACTCCTGAAGTATTACCTATTGCCTACAGAAGTTTGGCTTACTGTGCAATAGCTGTGATATTACTTATTAGAGGGTGATGACTTAGAATACAATAGTGTATCTTTTTCTATTGCTCCTGCTTAAAGACAGAAAATAATGTATGCCTGGTACTAAGAGCCAAAAATCTCAAAAATGTGTGTTCTGGTGGAATATCATATTTTCCATTTTATCAGTGGGTTATATAACACTTATATACAGTAGTAGAGAATATAAGTATAATAGAATTCTATGTAGATCTACCAACACTTGTAGAAATGTATCTATTGATACAGAACAACAGTAATGATACAGTAAATGAAAAAGCAGGGCATAAACAGTGTATAAAGCATAAACCCACCTTTGTAACTATATTCTACCTATACCCATAAAAAGATCCAAATTAATATCCAGGCTAAATTAAAAAGTTTAAGAATATGCATGAACATAAATGGTGAGATTACAGATACTTTTTTGTCTATAATTTTTCTCTAAATTTTGTGCAGGAAATATATATTGTTTTTGTAATAAGAAAAAAAATAGTTGGAGGTAGAGGAAGTTCCCCAGGGTTTTGACTTCTGAATTCAGCATGGCTCAGATAGAGAGGGGCAGCTAGGAAGCAGGCTGCAGAAGGGCCACCAGCCAAAGGCCACACTTGCAATGCTGAGTCCCTCTGGGGCAGCATTAATGAAGCAGGCATATCAAGGAGGCACATTAACAAGCCCAGCATGCCCACTGTCCTAATGTGCTCTCGCCTGAAGTTCTGCCTCAGGCAATGAGCCACCTGCCCAAGGACAGTCCTTTGCTAATGAAAATGTTCTTCTAAAAACCATATACCTTCATCTCACTCTAGCAGTGTTAACCTTAAACAAGGCACAGCTGTTGTTTAACACGATAGCTCTCAGGAACTCCACCTTCTTAATACCACCTGGGGCAAGAAATTGCCTTCAATTTTCACTGTTATCAGTGGAAATAAGAAACCACAATCCCTCCTACAGCCTATATGGGTATCATCAAACAAAATTTTATTTCTCATAACAGAACCTCACTGTGCCTTGAAAAATAACTTTCATGCTCAATTTCCCCACAGCCCTATCCAAGTTTCAGAAAACTTAAGTATGGTTTCTCTAATTTAGTTCTAGTTTTCTGTCCTTGATGCATAAAAAAAGATTTAAGGGTAAAAGCAAGCAGATGTACGCAGGTATGTGTAAATTATTTGAAAACCCACTGTGATGGGGGTTAATTTTATGGGTCTGTTTGGCTAGGCTATGATGCCCAGTTGTTTTGCCAAACATGCCTAGATGCTTCTTGGGAAGGTGTTTGGAAGATGTGATTACTATTATGATCAGTTGGCTTTAAGTAGATTACTTTCCATAATGTGGGTGGGCCTCATTTAATAGGTTAAAGGCCTTGAAAAAGAAAACAGGTTTCCTGCCTCAAGATCATGACATAGAATCTGCTGGCTTGCCCTATGGATTTCAGACTCAAGGCTGCAACATCAACATTTGCCTGAATTCTCAGAATTCCCCTCTTATCCAAATCCAAGATAGTATGGAATCAGCATAAAAACGGACTCATAGGTCAATGGAACAGAACAGAGTCCAGAATTATGGTCAAGCCCAAGCATATATGGTCAGTTAATTTATGACAAAGGAGCCAGGAACATACAGTGGGGAAAGGACAATCTCTTCAGTAAATGGTGTTGGTTAAACTGGGCAGTCATATGCAAAAGAATGTCATTAGACCACTCTCTTATACCATACACAAAAATTACTCAAAATGGATTCAAGACTTGAATTTAAGAACTGAAACTGTAATGTAGGAGCTCCAATGAGCTGATGTCAGCTAGTCTGGAGTTTCTGCAGATGTAAGTAATAAAGGCTGTCTTTCCCCTCTGGTCCCCAGCATGGCCTTTTTGGACTAGCAAAGAATAGTGTGGTACTCCTGGGGTTGGAGCTTCTACAGTACAGAAACCATAAAATTTCTAGAAGCAAGGTGGTAAACTTCTTGACATATGTCTTGGCGATATTTTGGATCTGACACCAAATGCAAAGGCAACAAAAGCGCAAATAAACAAGTGGGCCTACATCAAACAAAAAAACTTCTGCACAGCAAAGGTAACTATCAACAAAATAAAAAGACAACCAATCTATGAAACGGGAGAAAAATATTTGCAAATCATTTATCTGATAAAACGTTAATATCCAAAATATATAAAGAAATCATACAACATAATGACCGCCCCCCCCCCCCAAAAGAACACCAAAAACAAACCAAACAAACCCAGTTACATTTAAAAAATGGGCAGGGGCTCTGAACAGACATTTTCCCAAAGAAGACATACAGACGCCCAACAGACATATGAAGATATTTAACATCACTAGTCATCAGGGAATTGCAAAGCAAAGCCACAATGATCTATCACCTCATACCTGTTAGAATGGCCATTACCAAAAAGAAATACTGTAACAAATATTAGCGAGGATGCGGAGATAAAGGGACGCCGTATGCTCTATTGTTGGGAACGTAAATTGGCCCAGCCACTGCAGAAAACAGTGGAGGTTCCTCAAAATATTAAATAGAACTATTACATGATTCAGCAATTCTGCTTCCAAATATTTTATCCAAAGAAAACAAAACACTAACTTGAAAAGATAATTGCACCCTCATGTTCATTGCAGCATTATTTATAATAGCCAAAATACGAAAATAAGCTCAGTGTCCTCCATGAGTGAAATGACAAAATGTGATATGTGCTATATATATATATTATTCAGCCATAAAAAAGAATGAAATCTTGCCTTTTGTGACAACATGGATGAACTATGAGAGCATTATGCTAAGTGAAATAAGTCAGAGAAAGACAAATACCGTAAGAGCTCGCATATATGTGGTACCTAATCAAACAACAAACAAACCCCAAACCTCCTGCTCATAACTATAGAGAACTAATTGGTGGTTGCCAGAGGCAGGCAGTGAGTGGCAGGCAAATTGAGCGAAGTGGTTAAAGGGTTCAAACTTCCAGTTATAAAATAAATAAGTCATGGGTATGTAATAATGTACAGCATGGTGACTACAATTTATAATACTATATTGTATATTTGAAAGTTGCTAGGGAAAAAGTAAAAGGCTGCAACATCAGCTCTTACCTGTACCCCCGGACTCCGTGGACTAAGGTTCCCCAGCGAAGGGGCCTGAGGCACGCTCTTTATATGCCCTACAAGGGTGGGCCCCGGGTGCTTCTCATCCCAGGACTCCGCCCCCAGCCAGGTAGAATTCCCGAGATCCCTGAGATTGGGCTTTCTCTGGGAAGAGAGGTTTTGCTCTGGCAGCAGCGCTTTCACCTGATTCTGCCATTGCTGGGGCTGCACCTGAAGCTCAGCAATTCCCAGCCCATCCTTTCCGTGCCCCTCCCGGTTTTACTCCCTACACTCACCTGAAGCCACGCTGCAGAAAAAAACAAAGCTCCTCTCTCTCTTCCCCTCTCTCCTGTTCGTTCTTTCTCTGAAGAACCCTGGCTTTTTCACTCACTGTGACCTAGATGTGAATAAGAGTTGTGTAATTTTCAAGGGTTTTGGAATCAGAGAAAGGAGGGGAAACTTTGGTCTTGTCTTGAACCACTCCATGTGTCCCAACCCTCAAGTTTCCTGTCTATAAAATGGTGACAATATCGGGTACCTAAGGGCTGTTGTAAAGATTAAAAGTGAAGCACTTAGGATAGTGCCTGGGACAGGGTGAGTACTCAAAGGCACGGTGGGTTAAAAAAAAAAAAAAAAAGACTAAAGCCATGTTGAGATGCTACTGGAGTGCTCTCTTTATTTCCTCCCCAAATGTTGTTGTTGGGCCCTTCACTGTCCTAGGCCCCACCAATTCTGCAGGGCTCATCTGCTGGTATTACACTGGGAACACAAGAGTCAAGCAATGTAAATCTCTGTTTTAATATGCACTACAGAGGGCGCCCAAGCCACAGAACCACCACCCAGGCTGGCTCAGGTGATGCTATTAATGTCTGTCTAAATCAGACCTAAAGTAAGAGTCATTCAATTATTTGATACTGCAAAACATTGTTAGGAAAAGTCATAAAGATAAAAATTATGTCCACAGCTGCTCACAAAAAGGCTTTGAGTAAATCACTTCCCAGAAGCAAAATAATTGACTAATAACTTCAATCATGTAAATTTATACTTCTTACATTTTCATGCCAGGAAATGTGACAATATAAATTTCTGAACTTAGGTAATATGTTATATATTTAGTCATTTCATATAAATATTTACAATCTATTAAAATGAAAATTTGCTTTCTCCCTTAATTTACTTAGAATTATAAAGAAAATGGAATTGTGCATTTTATTGTGGTTACTAATTATAACTTCTATTTTATTTAGAACTTGACTTTCCATTAATTTGTAAAGTCACATAAAAATTAGAAGAAATATTTCTCTGGGAAATAACTGCAGGAGATTATGTGTGTGTGTGTGCGCACATATGTATATTCTGTGTATAATATATATAATATACACACACACATATATATAAGGAATATATATAAGGAAAAAAAATTCTGGTAAAAATGTTATGGGAACATGGAAAATATGCTGCTATTATTACTATTTTTATTATTTACTTTTATTGAGTTACAGAGGGACTAGTAGAACCACCTACTGAAGCACAAAGGAACAAGGGAAATGAGGGGCTGGGATGGGTAGGGCTGGCAGACAATATTGATTTTAATCTTCTCACAACCCCAGGGCCACAGTAGACAACAGTGAAAGGACTTCTACATCCCTCTTTAAAGTACAAAAGACACTTCTCCTTCTTCCCCATTTATTTCATTAATGAGATATAATTTCAAAAGAAATCCAACTTTGGCTAAAACATGTGACCAAACTGGCTTTCTTTACTTATACTAAGAGACATCTATAATCCCACGATCTAATAGGCCAGTTATGAGTCATTTTTGTTGAAACATAGATCAGATAATGTCACTCTCAAAATGAATAACCTCCAGTGGCTTCCCACTGCACTCAAAACAAAATATGAGTCTTTGACAAATAGCAGGGTGCCTGCCCTTGCAGCCCTGTGTGCTCGAGACTGCCCCCGTTTAGCTTACTGTTCCTCCATAACGATCAATAGTGCCCTCTCCCCATCACCTTTACCCTTTACTGAGTTTGCCAGCTCAGAATATATTATGTAGTCACCCTACAAATAAGGCCCAATTTATTTTCCATCCACCCCAATCCCCACCACATCACCAGCATTTCAGATCCTTGAGGGCACCAGACTCTTTCCTGCCGTAAGGCCTCCCAGCATTCCTCCAAATCATTCCAAACATAATTCCTCCCCATCATCCAGACCTCAGTTTGACTTGACTTCCTCCAAAAGGCCTTCTTGGATTTCCTCAAACTAAATTTTGAGCTCTACTGCAGTCTACTCTCTCATAGCATCTTGCTCTTTACCATCCTAGCCCTTACCACAATTTGCAATTATACACCCCCCCCCCCACACACACACACAATCAGGCATTTAGGATTTGTCTCTCTTATTACTGCATTGTAGAATTGAAGAGGTCAGCTGTTTTGCATATGATATTTGAATTCTATCTCCCAAATATCTGTTGTATAGGCATTCTTACCCACATTTCAGAGACGAGAGTCAAGATAAACAAGAAGCTGGACAGTTACAGATGAAGCTGATATTAGAACTCAAACTCATTTGACACCGTATCTCACACATTTACCTGTACGATGATCTCATAGCTTAGGGAAACACTCAGCCATTTCACTGTACTCAGTCTCAAAGGGTCAAGGATTTGTAATGTTAAAAAGTCTAAATAATAACAAGAAACTGATGAACAGAATAGATTTAATGACATGGAAGCACAGATCAGACTGACAAATGTCAGAGGGATGGAGGAGGGCAGGTGGGTGGAGGGGGAGAGAGTAACCAAAGAATTTATATGCAAATATGCACAACCCAAGGACACGGACAATGGTGGGGAGAGGGGTTGGGGAGGGGGATGGGACAGGGTGGAATGGGTCATTGGGGAGAAAAAGGGACATCTGTAATATTTTAAACAAAAATAAAATTTAAAAATTAAAAAAAAAAAAGTCTCAGTCAAGTTTAGCAGTTACCGTCCCTCCTTAAAGAAGAAGACCTCATGGCCTCTGTGTCCCGGGGCTAAGATTCCCAGTAGTTCCCAGTGACTTAGTCTATAGGACCCACATAACTGAGACTGTTTGTCTTCATTCGCTGCCAATTTTTGCCCAATGATATTTATTTTAAAAATAAATATCGTCTTTTGTGACTGCTACTAATACACACATTCTTGGTTTATTTCTCACAATGAGAAAGCTACAATCCAAGAACGATATAAGAAGCAAAACTCTTTTATTCCCAGAATAGTGCATAATACTTGGCACATATTAGGCACACTAATATTTGTTAAATAAATGTTTTTTATGATGATAATGTATATTTAATATGCTATATTAAAATAACATATGTTTGAAAGTGATCTTTATGTGTACATTCAGTGTATTAAAAAAAAAGAAACATCAATTTTAGGAAGCCCGGATTTTAAAATTTCTTGCTTATATACCTAAGCAGGAATATATTTAAGGTTTTTGCCATTAAAAAAAAGCCTAATTAATACAAAAGCACACTTGCACACACCGTGTAATTTTCTTACAGCAGGTTACAAAAGATTAGTCATAGAGTCTATCATTTTGCCATTTAGAAAGAACATCACAGATTTATTTAGACATTCTTCCATGAAGATAATTACTGAACAGACTGATGTACAATAGTGACATGGAGATCCTCGATGAAGTAACACAAGTTTTGAGAGACTGCATAATTGGGCCAAATTTATGTTCAAGTGAACTAATAGGATTGGATCAGAGATTCCTTCCATTTTGCTTTTTGTTTTTCTGATAGGAGGTTTTCCTACCAGACATGTGTGGGGTCCACAGTTTCACTGTGGTCCTCCCCTAGTTGAAGACTCCAGGGGAGAAACAAGCAGCGTAGGTAACAGCTGCGCCCGCCGCCTCCCACCACCACATCAAAACTACGACTAAAACACAGAGCCACCAGCACTCAGAGCCTCCTGAGATCCGGCTGCACAGAAGCCCCACAACCAGGGAGCTGAAGAAGCACTGAGACCGGGAGGAGGGGGGGAGATGCGGGCGGATTGGGGCTGGATCAGGAGATGTGGCCGTGGGCTCACACCCCGTGCCGTGGCTTAAACCCCGGAGGGAATCTTGGGGTGAAGGTTTCCCGGAGGAGTGAGGGGCCCAGCCCCACATCAGGCCCCCAGCCCAGGGCTCCAGGGTCAGGCAGAGAGGTCTCCACAACTCTGGGCTGTGAAAACCAGCAGGGACTGTCCCTGAGGGTCGCGGAGGCTGCGGGAGCCCAGGAGCTCCTCCTAAAGGGCCTGCGCACGGACTCACTCGGGCGCTCCCTCGGAGCCCAGCGCCGGGCAGCAGCTGAAAGGACCTGGGACACTCGGGGAGGAACTAACCTGCCTGAGATTCGGGCAACGGGTGGAGGGGCGGCTTCCTCCCAGGCAGAAGGGCTGGCAGAGGCCACTGCTCCTTTGTCGAGTCCTCCCCACACACAGCCGGCAGGCAGGCGCCATATTTGAATCCCCAGCACCTGACTCTCACCTTTGGCCCCGCCCCGTGATTCCCGGAGGCCCCGCTCCTCCCCACCTGCAGGCTCATCCAGGCCATTTCCAGGGGCTTTTCTATGCAAGTGGCCTCTCGAGCCTCATGCTTAGGACTTTCCTAAATCTCTCAAACAAGCAGCAGCAGGTCCCATATGGCTTATTACGCAGCCCCAGGCCCGGCACTAGCGGCAGCCTGCATTGGCTCATAGCTTGGCCTCTCCTGGGTAATGCCAAGCCCAGCACGAGTAGCAGCCAACTACGGTTTGCTGTGTGGCTCATGCTGGGTGGCCCTGGGCAAGGCACTAGCACAGGCTGACTTTGCACCTCCCAGGAGGCCTCAGAGACAGTGCACCTGGTGGTCAGACCCGGCCATGCTGGATTATAACCCTACCACATCTATGAGTGACACTCAAGGAGCGCACTTGGTGAACACCAAAGCTCCACTGAAGTAAATGCTCCTCCATAGGGGTGTCTCCAGCACAGCAGCTCTTTGGCTCTAGTTGCAGCTGGTCCTCACAGCTGATTGGCCTGGGGGTCAATTCCTCCCAGTGACGCCAACAGCAACCAAGGCTCAACTACAACAAGTCAGAGCACACAGCCCACACAGGGGAGCACTTAGAAGGCCCAGCTCAGGTGACTGGGGAGGCTGAGCCACTGGGCCCTACATGACACCTACTACACAAAGCCACTCTACAAATTCCAGGAGACATAGCAGCTCTACCTAATACATAGGAACAAACACCTGGAAGCAGCCAAAATGTGGAGGCAAAGAAACATGTCACAAAGGAAAGAACAGAAGAAATATCTAGAAGAGGAACTAAGTGAAATAGATCCAAGCAAGCTAACGGATACAGAGTTCAGAATTTTGTTTATAAGGATGTTTAAACAGACTATTAGGGAAATAACTGAGAAAATTGATGACATAACAAAGTACCAATATGAAATGAATGCTACACAAACTGCAATGAAGAATAATTTACAGGGAATCAACAGTAGAGTAGAGGACGCCGAGAATCAAATCAGCAGTTTGGAACATGAGGAGACAAAAAACACCCAACCAGAAGAGCAAAAAGAAAAAAGAATCCAGAAATATGAAGATAGTTTAAGGAGCCTCTGGGACAACTTCCAGAGGCCCAACATTCATATTATTGGGGTGCCAGAAGGGGAAGAAAGAGCAAGAAATTGAAAACCTATTTGAAAAAATAATGACAGAAAATTTCCCCTACCTGGAGAAAGAAATAGACTTACAAGTCCAGGAAGCACAGGGAGTCCCAAACAAGAGGAACCCAAAGAGGCCCGCACCAAGACACATCATAATTAAAATGCCAAAGGTTAAAGACAAAGAGAGAATCTTAAAAGAAGCAAGAGAAAAGCAATTAGTTACCTATAAGGGAGCACCCATAGGACTGTCAGCTGATTTCTCAATAGAAACTTTGCAGGCCAGAAGGGAGTGGCAAGAAATATTCAAAGTGATGAAAAACATGGAACTACAACACGATTGCTCTACCCAGCAAAGCTATCATTTAGAATTGAAGGTCAGATAAAGAGCTTCTCAGATAAGAGAAAGCTAAAGGAGTTCATCACCCCCAGACCAGCACTACAGGAAAAGTTGAAGGGTTTCTTTAAGAAGAAGCTAATGAACAAAAGAACCTGACAAACTGAATAGATCCAGAGACATTGATGCATGCAACAGACGATCATATTTCAGAGGAAAGAGGGAAGGGGGGTGGAGGGTGGGAAGAGATTAACCAAAGAAGTTATATGCATATATGCATAACCCATGGACACAGTCAATAATGGGGTGAAGGCCTGGGGAGGGGGGGTGGGAGCAAAGTGGAGGGGGTCAATTAGGGGAAAAACGGGACACCTGTAATACTCTCAGCAATAAAGATAAATAAATAAAAAAGACTCTAAACACATTTAAATCCTGATGAGGTTTGCCTTCAGCTCTTTGGACATTCTGTTTGTCTTTAAATGGCCAACTAGAGCACTGGTCATTTCTGCTCTGCCAAAGAGTGTAGATGTGAACAAGTGATTCATGATGAACATTTTCCCGAAGCACAGTCCCTTACAACAGAAGTGCCTTGAAGAAAGTGCCTTGTCCAGCTTTATATATGGGATATTAGTAGGGCCTCTGGACTGACCAAGTCCTTTGACTTCTTTGGGCGAACAAATGGCTATGACCAGTGATGAAAATTGAAATAAGCTGGAAGAGAAAGAAAAGCTTTTACTTACTTAGATACTCTTCAAAAGGTGATTTACTTTCTCTTGGGAAGGAGGAGGAAACACGAATGCATTTTCTCACATTTTTAGAACAGGAAAACTAATGCCCAATAAAAGTAGTAGGTAGCAGAGGTGTGACTTACACCCTAGGCCTGTCAGGCTATGCCCACACTGCCATTCACTTAAATGCAGCTCACAGCTCTTTACAACCATGTGCCTTAAAGTGCCTGGCCACACAGGCACACTTCAATCAAGTAATATCAACAATGGCAAAATAATGCAAAAAATGTAAAAGTGAGAAATGTGAAAAATGTTAACAGATGTCAAAAAAGTAACAAAATTATTCTCAAGTCTGGTCTTGTTTTAAAATAATATCCTTAGGTTATCATTATTTTTGACACAATGATCAAGTTTTGCAGATGTGTTTGGTTCAGATAGCCTGGCAAAAAAGGTGAAGAAAAAAGCTTTTCTGGAAGTCTATTTCTTAATTGGATCATGGTCACTTATTTTTTTAATGACTGTCTCCATGTTCTCTAGCTGAAGATTATTTCATTCTGTATTCATTAGTTAGCTTCATAGTATATTTAGCAACTAGAAAACATCAACTTTTATTCAAGAAAAAAAAAAGTATAGGAAGTACATGATTTTCTGCAAACTAATCTGCAGTGTTGCAAGAAGTAGAGCCTGTGGAGAGGCCGATGGGTGGTAAAGCTGCCTTTAGATTATTTACCAGCTGTGATGTGGAAAATACACACAGATCTGAGAGAACAGACAATTCACAGCCATCCAACAAACTAGCATTTCAGGGTGACAGGGCTGTGTTAACCTAACAACGCCTCATCATGCGAGGCTTTCAATAAGAGACTGAAATGAGATACAGTTAAGTCCTCAGTTAATGTCATTGATAAGTTCTTGGAAACTGTGACTGTAAGTGAAACGTCATACAACGAAACCAGTTTTACCATAGTCTAAGTGATACAAACAAGAGTTAAGTTCCTACAGCATGTTTCTGGACACAAACACGTCAGCAAACTTCTAAATAAAGACCCCAAACACTTTGAATATTAAATATCGAAACAAATGTGAGCTATACATACATTTAAGAAAGATTAATAAAAACAACTAAGGTAAGGATTTCCAAGCCTGCTTATTCTAGTTCAGGGTGGTGGGTGGCCAGAGTCTATCCCGGCAGCTCAGGGCATCAGGCGGTACCACCCTGGATGGAGCACCCTTCCATCACAAGGTGCACTCACACTCACATCCACAGGCACTCAGATGGAGGCAATGTAGACACCCCAGTTCATCCTATGTGCACATCTTTGGGACGTGGGAGGAAACTAGAGTCCCAGAGAAAACCCATGCACACATAGAGAGAACATGCAAACTCCACACAGACAGTGGCCTCGATGAGGGGATTGATATTTTTTCCCGATCAATATTGTAACAAAATGATGTTGCAGTAAACCATGTTATTCGAGAACTTGCCATATACTAAACTGATCATATTCAACAAATAAAAGCGTACCCTGGTTATACAAATAACTGTAGAGCAGTGGTTCTCAACTGGAGGTGATTTTGCCTGCCAGGAGATATTTTACAAG
The DNA here is from genome assembly GCF_054644295.1 of Miniopterus natalensis. Lineage (NCBI taxonomy): Eukaryota > Metazoa > Chordata > Mammalia > Chiroptera > Miniopteridae > Miniopterus > Miniopterus natalensis. The sequence continues at coordinate 31,484,110 of NC_142085.1, read as the reverse complement.
GACTGGAAATATTTTTGATTGTCCCAGTTGAGAAGGTGCTAGTGGCATCTAGTGGGTATAGCCCAGGGATACTGATACATATCCTACGGCACCACAGGACAGCCTCCCATAGGAAAGAAGTACCCAACCTAAAATGTTTGCAGTGTCAAGGCTGAGAAACCTTGATATAGCAGAATAATTTGCTGAGATATTATTTGTCTCTTGTTCTTGTAATATTTTTTATTACCCTATTAACAAGGTTACTCGATCTCCCTAGTGCTAGACTGTTCAAATCTAGGTTCTGCCACTTCCTAGAGGTGTGACCTTGGGCAAGTTATGCTACCTGCTCTGCCCTTTATTTTCTCATCCATATAAGATCTTCATCATAAGGTTATTTTGAGTATAAAATGATTTGTATAAGTCTAAACTCATTGAGGAATAATAGTAGGTTTGGCAGAAAGGAGCCTGGGTGTGAGGACAGGGGTATGAGAAAGAAAGAAACTATGAGCTGGAACTACAGAGTGAGAGAGACTTCTCAGAGAAGGAAGGAGGCGAGGGCTGTGCAGGCCCGAGGAACGCTGCTCCCAACAAGCCAGGCCGGGCAGGAGGGCAGCGCCCTGCCGCATCACGCGCTGGGGAGGGTTTCCATGCCCGGCGAGCAGGGACACTGCTGCTTGCCCAGGGCGGCCAAAGTGAAGGCAACACCAGTGCAAGGCCCCGAATGTCTTTAGAAGATCTCTGGGACCTTTAGAGACTGGGATGAGCAGGAGGGCAGGGTGGGAAAAAGAGAAGAGTAGAATAATGATGGAAGTCTGAATTCCCAGGCGACTCAGTAGGAGAGAGGTCTGGAATCAGAGTAAATTCGATTTTGAGAAAAATAAATGATGAGACATTCCTAGCAACCCAGAGTTGGTGGTGCACAAATTATATCCACGCCTTTATCACTTACCATTGCTGTTAGTATTGACGGACTACTTCTCTTATTTGAGGATCAATTCTGAAGTCATTTGATATAAACCACAACGTTAAAGCGAGCTCACTTTCCAAATGTCATCAGAACCATAAAAAATGTGGATGTTGATTGTGATATTTGGCATCTTCCATTAAGAAGGTATTTTAAAAGAAATATGTCGTTTAGATGAAAATAGACAGGTGATGAAACAGTAAAACAGAATGTATGTATTTGCTTCAACTTTTTTGAAGCAGCCACACAAAATGTTGTTTAAATATAAAATTGTTTTTCCTGGAAATTTCCAGAAAAGTGAATTACTAGAAAGTAGGAGGATTAAAAAACTAAAATATTGAATTATTAAGCAACTGGGGAAGTTCTTACTGAAACAAATATTATGCTTCACTGTTATTCTTTGTTTTTTTTAATACAAATGTAGTTAGTTAGGAGTTTCCACATGTTATCTTTATTATATTACAGAAAAGGGCAGGATATTCTTTACACAATAATTCTATTATGTTTATACACTTTTATCAAAAGGCTGCACGAAATCTAATAAAAACAAACAAAAATCCCAAACTAAAATTTAACAACACGCAGAATTTATGCTTTGTCCTAGACCTTTAACAAATTAAAATATAAAGTTTCAGGGAGTCTAGGATACAAACAAAAATTTCAACTGCATAACATTATTATTCAGTGCCTGGCATATCCATGCATAATTTAAATATTAATGATAGCACCCACGAAACCCTTGAGAGATAGGTCCTAACTGTTAATTAGTTTGCCTATAAGTTCTCCCACTTGTCACCACTTAATAATTCTTAAACACAAATGCTTAAGAATTACGCACTTTATATGCCATCTTATAAATATATTTTGCAGAAACACTTGAATATATAGATGGCAAAGGGAGCTTTTCTGAGTGCAGATGCAAGAGGAGCGATGCAATTATTTGTCATATTGCTTTTACAGTTCACTACAGGATGGAACTAAAGGATGGCAGCTACAGGAAAGACTTTTCAAAATCTTTAGGCCATTTTAAGAGATGATAAAAGATTTTTTAAAAATTGGATAAAAGCCACAGATTTGTCATAAGTAATAAATATCCAAAAGTTCATTGACAAAAGAGACTTATTTTTTTACTCCTTAACCAATATATTGAGAAAATATGATTATGGAGACAGAAGGTAGAGACATTTTCTTGATTGACAACTAGCACACTCTAGTTATAATGCAACTATAAAAATAACTTGTTTAATGCAGTCATCTAAGCAGAGCTATATAAAATAGTTTTTTCAATATCTACTTTGCTCTACGAAAATTAGCTTCTCTTGATACACTGGCATGATCTAAATTTCATTTCAGCAAATAGTATAACAATTTCATAGTTATGACCCATTTCTTTCAACTGAGTAAGACAGAATTTCAGAAACTTTTGGGCTTTCTAAAGTTCAATATAGCTGAATTTCATATGTACATGCCCTAGTGTGGGTTACGCTGTTTTCCTCACAGAGGTCAGCAGCTTTTTCATTTGTTAGGTTTTTTTTTTTTTTTTTTGAGGAAAACATCTGAGCTCATTGAAATTTTCATTTTGAGAATACCATGGAAATGAGTTCATTCAGAGCATATTTTTCCTATTGGAACTGCTGTCATGAGAACGAATATAGAATAGAACACAATGCCTTTTTTAAAAACAAAAAATACAGTGGGGAAAAAAACAATAAAAGAATGAAATGAATTGTACTTGGATTGTATAGTTGTCTATTTTTATGGAGAAATTTGAATAAATCTGAACATAAGAATGAGCTCACTATGCGGAAAAACTGCCTAGCAGTGATAATTTATTCATGAGCCCACACATAAAGTGTATCAAAAAAGGTTACAACTTCCTTTGAAAGAGGTCAGTTATATCTGGACTCTCATTATAAGTCCAATCTGTTCCATAAATCAGATGTGGCACCAGGTAGACGCTTTTCTACCAAGTAATCAGTACAGAATTACTGAAGCTCTATTTCCCATTTGGGCTCCACCAGCCTACCTTTGTAGCCCCACTGTTCACTGACCCACGCCTTAACCTCGCCTTGTACTCATGGCGGCATGAACGCCTGGGCTCCCGGCTACCCCCGGGAACAGGGCCTCAGTCACAAAGCCAGGTGCCTCTGATCTCTAATGCCATTCATTCCAGACACAAGTTGGTGTTTCTTAAAAGAAGTTTCAGATGTGCATTAAAAACTTTAAACACGTACAGAAATACACATACCTGAAATATCTTTGCAGGCTTACTCTAAGGAAATAAGTCACCATACTGACTTATTTAACCCTATTTATAAGAATTCCAGGAAAGGCGTGTTTTTGCTGTTTGGGATCACTTTACCAAGTTTACTACAGCAAATTAAAATGAGTCTCATGTGAAGGTTTTAAGTATTAAAAATGTTTAAATATTTTTGATATATAGATTCCTATATTCGGAGGTAGTACAGTTTTCATGCTGGAGTAGATTGTCTGGGTTCAAATTCCATCCTGCCCTCATAGGCTTAGTGATATTGAACAAGTTTTTAATTCTCTGTGCTTCATTTTCTATTGTGTAAAATCGGAATGATACTATCTTATAAGGTTTTATGGGATTAAATACATATATACATACAAATTATTTAGAACAGTACCAGGCACATGGGAAGTATCACGTGAATGTTTCTTGCACAGTATGGTAAACAGAAGTTTAAATCTATTTCTTTCATAGTCTGCTTTTATAAGAAGATGTGAATGACAAATGAAAACCACAATAGTTTCGTGTCAGTTCAACTCAGACTCCTGTATTTCCCTAATTTGCCTATTTTCTGTAGTACACATAAAGGATACTGGACTGTATCTGATATTTACATTTACAGCCTAATGATCTTCAGTTCTAACAAAACCCTTCTAAGTCAAAACAAAGAAATTAAATCGTTTTAAGAAAACTTTTAGGCAAAATTTCATTTTACTGTATTACAGAGCTTTAAAGAGCAACAATCTATACATGCCATATGCATTAGCCCCCAGCGACCAAATTATTCATTTAAGTAGTTTTTCACTCTACAGGTATTTTAGATTACTTGTGGGGAGTTGTTAGTCTTCATAGACACCACAACTCACCACTTGTGGGGAGTTGTTAGTCCTTCATAGACCTGAAGGAGTCAGGTCCAAGCTGCCCTTAATCTGGGAAACAATGTAGGAAATGAAATTTTACTCTGAAATATAGGATATGCCCCAACTCCCGTTTCCAGGATCATAACAGCGTATCAGTGGTCTCCGTGTGTCTGGGAATACCTGTCCAGGCCTGCAGCTGGAGTTTAATAAGCCTGTCTTGTCCTTCCTGCTTTCCTCCTTCCCTCCCTCCCTCATTCTTTCCTTTTATTAACTCTACACTTTTAATAAAAAGGAAATTGAATTTAAAGTCCTTTAAACGCCAAACATTTAACAATAATTATCTTTCTGGAATTATTATACAAATTTTGAAGGTCTATTTTCAAAAAGCTCTAGCAATGGAAATAGTGTCAGAGCCTCATCTTACTTAAAATTAGGAGCTAACGTGTGGCAGTGGATGGGTCTGTTTATGTTCTCATCGGCCCACACGCCCCAAAGCATTTAGTATGTGAAAAAGTCAACTCTTTTCCTTGAATAAAATCTTCCAAGTTACTAATTTTAAAAAGGGAGAATTTAGATTTTGCCATCCCCTCTCCAAACCCATTTTTCTTAGGGATTGAAGTTGAAAGAAATATTAGTCTAGAGAAGCATGCATTTTTCATCTTTTTTCCAGCTGCTGAAATTCATACTGTGAATCCCACTGTCTCTCTGGTTACCACACTGGGTGTAAAGAACCTAATACGCACGGCACTAAATTGGACGCACCTCTCAACTGTACAACAGAATAAACAGAAGCATAAAACACGCGGCATTTGTTGGAGGTTATTGGTGCCTCAGCATATAAATAACTCTTTGGGATTCATTTGGAAGACACTATGTTCTCGGTGAACACTTTATGGATTGGAACAAATGTTTTTTGGTTTTTATTTTTGAGTTATGCTGCATCCAGTTATAGCCCTGCAGGTGAGTAATGAGTGATATGTGTTTCACTGAATGTAAAGGACAAAAGCAAGCAAAACCAGAAAGGAAGCAAAATTAAGAGAAAAAGTTAATATAGGGGATGCATTTAAAAATTATAGGTGTACATGGAATGGTGTACAGGGAATTCTGCACTGCAGTGGAGGGAAGCACATTTTCCTCTGCAAAAGGGTATTTCTAATAGAAGTTGAATAACATAAAGAGGAAGACCAGTAGGAGTTTTTTGTTTTAAATAGGAAACACTATTACTTAATTTGTTCAGGTGTAAATGACTGATGTGTCTAACTCTAGTAATAAGGTTTACAAATTTGACTTTGAAAGTATTTTCTATCTTTAGAATGTGTCCACTTTGTCTTACCTTATTTTTTATGGATATTTACACAAGAGCCACAATATTCACATAAAAAGGGACTGAAAAATATTGCTCATTCCATATGTCAATCTCTGTGGTTTATGTCATTAAGCCTGATTTACTTAGCTCAACTTACAGGAGACTGGGCAAGGAATGGTCAAGGAATGGACCATCTCACCCTGGTGTCTGACATTTCATTGAACTGGTGGTGAAGACCACGTTTCTGCCTTGTGGGAAGGAGGAGAATCTGTTGTCATCTTGGACCTCTATTTTGTAAGCACAAATGTATGCAGTGTATATATTTTGGAGAGAATTAATGAACAAACACCTAGTAGTAGCAAATACAGCATAATGAAAAGCGAAGGTCACCCTTTTGTGGAACATACTGGAAAGAAGCAAAGGACACTATAGATAAATGTTTCACTTAAAAGGAACTCTGCATTAATGTATAAGCAAGACAAAGGGACTGTCTGCTGATAATAACATAGGTGGAGTCCCTGAAACATGTCTTGGCCTTCATAAGGAAATCAGCACTAGATGTAGGGTTCAGTAGAATCTGAAAGTGGAGAAATTTAGGCTCAATTAGAACAAGAGCTGTTACTCTCTTAGGCAATTTCACGATTTGGGCTCACCAGTTCCTTAGGTTAAACTTAAAAAGGATTCACAGACTCCTCACTATTGACATTTTGGACTGGATAATTCTTTGTTGTGGGGACCATCTTGTAAATTGTAGATCGTTTATTAGCATTCCTATCTTCTACCCACTAGACGCCAGTGACATCCCCACCCCTGTTGGGACAACCAAAAATGTTTCCAGACATTGCTGAATGTTCCCTGAGGAACAAAGTCACCCTCAATTGTGAATCACTGGAAGGAACTTGATGTTGTATCAGAACTGTACACACCATAATTTTATGGATGTAGCTATGAAAAATTAACATTAGATCCTCTAATACTAGTTCTCAAACAGGGCATTGGCACTGATGAAGTTTTCACTGAAATGAGATAAAATGAGAAAAATAATGACAATATAGTAATTTTTGGTCATAAGTAAAGGTATTTTATATTATATATTTTCTCAACTGAATTTTTAAAAGTAATCATATCATTTGAAAAGTGTCCTTTCCTTGATGTCCTTATGGTGATAATATACCATTTTATTTGAATTTTTTTTTAGTAAAAGAAAAGTTGATAGCTATTTGCTGGGAGCCCATAACATTTCAAATACATACAGGGTAAATAGAGTCTACATCACACAGTGTGGCTTTATTCATTATTAAACAATTCCTTTGCTATCTTCTTAGAATCCCAAGTCAATAACACTTGAACTGGGTAGTTTATTTCAGTCATGATTCTGGTACTCAAAGCAATGAAGTTCAGGTAAGCTGCACTCCTACTTTAATAAAAATGCATGTTCCCAGCTGGCGTGGCTCAGCAGTTGAGCATCAGCCTAGGGTCCAGGAGATCAAGGTTCAATTCCCCGACAGGGCACATGCCCAGGTTATGAGATCGATCCGCAGTAGGGGGCGTGCAGAAGGCAGCTGATCAATGACTCTCATCATTGATGTTTCTATTTCTCTTTCTTGCTTTCCCTTCCTCTCTCTGAAATCAATAAAGACATATGTATATATTTTTTGTTTTTGTTTTTGTTTTTTTTTTTAAAGTGTGTGTATGTGTGTGAAGTGCACAGAGTAAAATAAAGGACTGGAAAGTAACTGATAAAGTTGAGGCAGTTTATTCAAGTCAGAAATCATTCACAGGGTAATTCAAGAGAATATAACCTATTTTACTTAAATGACCTAAATCCAACTGTGTTAAGTGAGGCCACAGAATATCTGGTTTTAATGCTGACATAATTGTATTTTTACTTTTTCTGTTCACTTGGATTACTACTACTGTCTCATTTAAAATAACTCATAATTACTTAGAGTAAATATTTTTATCTGTTTCCTAGGGCCTTTTGAGGGAAGGTTATAATTTTCTAGTTATGGTGAATATATTTGTGTGCTAAAAGAATTCTAGGAAACACTTCCAAAGTGCTTGGTATATCCAGGTTTTTTCCAACATCTGCAGCAGTCTTCTGTGTGTGTGTAATCATTTTGTAATGCAATAGCTCCAATATGTAGCCTTAAGAAAAGCATGTGGTAATGTTAGCATTAGAGGTGGCTTTGGAACTTAGGGTTATTCGTGCTACTGCAGGGAAAAGTGGAATCTGTAGAGACAAATGGTCTCAAACACACAGACATGATTAGTTAGGTATATTGCATTTGGCTGTGAAGAAAATGATTTTTATGCAACAATTACGGCGATCACTAAACATGTATGTGCTTTCAACAAAAGATTAATTCATTCATGATCTAGCAATTATTTTTAAACAATACTGTGAGTGAAATCATTTGGCTTAAAGTTGTTCATTTAGTAATAGTGTCATTCATTTAAAATGTTTAAATCCATAGGTACATTTGTATTATTATTAAGCAGCTCATTGTGTATAGCTTAATCTGAAGCATAGATTTCTAACCTCCTGATGTGGTAAGTGATGTGACCTATCTTTAAAAATTATTTAACATTCCCAAGATGAAATGAAACAGGATATAGTGTTTAACTCTCATTACTAGTTATATATTTTTTCCTTTTTAAATTTATCTTTATTGTTGAAAGAATTATAGATGTCCCCTTTTCCCCACCCATCGACCCCCTACGCCCCATTCCCGCCCCCTCTTCAGGCCCTCCCGGCACTCTTGTCTGTCCATGGGCTATGCATGTATGTGTGTAAGTTCATGGGTTAATCTCTTCCCGCCATGCCCCTCCCCACCCCTTCCCTCTGAAATACATGAGTCTGCAAGGGAAATTGCTTTCTTTGTGTTCCCTTTTACTCTGTTAGAGGACATTAGGGTCAGCTTCTAGTATTTACATTGGGCAAGAACTCAAATAGCTAACTCACAGGGAGAATGTGATTTAACTTTCTTTCAAAGACTCAATGCAAATTCCATTTGGATTCCTGAGAGACCCTGCAATTCACTTCACATTTCACTTGAAATGCAGTGTGTAGCATGGTCAGAACACAAGAGAACAAAACCTCTCGGTGCCTGAAGTGTTCCCTGAGATTAAATGAGGCACTTAAAGAGGTCAGAAAGGTATTGCTGTCTTCTATGGTGAAGTTGAGACTTAATGTATTTGGACAGGGTGTCCCAGCGACTTTTAAATTTGGGTAGCAGCTATGAGGGTAGGGTTAAATGAGTAGTGATGAACAGAGCTAAGCTTTTATAAAGAAAAAAGTTAGGCACAAATTCTAAGCAAAATTATATGACTTGGGCTAAAGAGAATATCAGATTTTAAGTTAAGAAGCTAAGAGCTTAGGTACTTTTTCACAGAAGGTAGGAGGGAAGCTAATACTCTGAGAGGTTTTCTTTTTATTTATGAGTTTTAGAGGCAAAAAATAGTTAATATAATAGCTAATGCTTGTTTTATTCTCAGGGCAAATCTGGATGTGCAAAAGAGATACAAACAATAGATGATGCATTTGATAGTGATGAGCAAGGAGGGGAAAGAAATCTTTTTCTTGAACAGAATAGAGTTGTTTTCAGTTAAAGCAGCTCATATAATTTCGGGACTTGGGTTGGCTTTACATCCTGATGCCAGGCAACGTCACATAAAAATGGTAAATTAAAATGAAAAGTTTTGACTATAACAGTTTGTAGTGAAAAATTAGGAAATCTATAAAATTCATTTATGACCTAAAATGACACCCACAATTTTCCATATTAGAAACATGTGAACTGGAATATTTAAAAAGTCCAAGAAAGAGCCTTAGTGGTCGAACGTTGACCCATGAACCAGGAAGAGATTGCAGTTCGATTTCTGGTCAGGGCACTTGCCTGGGTTTCTGGGCTCGATCCCCAGTCGGGGGTGTGCTGGAGGCAGCTGATCAATGACTCTCTGGTCATTGACGTTTCTATCTCTCTCTTCCTCTCTCTGAAATCAATAAAATATATTTTTAAAAAGTTCAAGAAAGAAATGGAAAACTGCACTGAAAATGCAATGTGGGTCACAGAAAAGTCTGAGACAGAACAATGAACACAAGTTCTGATTTTTAATTGTCTTTAAAAAAGCTATTCTAGATACGCTATCCTTTATATTAGATTATTATTCATTATTTATATCTGCTCTGTGCCTATGCAATGTTAACGAAGAAATTGTACAAACTAATGTGTTATGTAGGACATATAAAAAGAATACCAATATGCACAATAACAGTACAGACAAGAGTGCCTTAGCCTGGACTTTAAAATTACTCATTCACTAGTCTTCTCTTCCTTCCCAGCATAATTATCATTACTTGTACTGACTATGTTGGTTGTAGCTTTGAACAAATTTACTATCCCGTCCTCAATGTATAAACTGTGGTCATCTGTGCCTCCTGGGTCCTCTCCATCTGTGCCTGTGCAGAGCACTCTACCTTCACAAATCTAGCTCAGAACTCTTTGCTGAAAGCCTCCCATGATCAAATTTGCTCATTCTGACTATATTGCTGTTTTAAAGCAATTAAAAATTTCAAAAGCAATTCAGTACCTCTATTGCTCTTCTACTTATTTGTGCCATTTCACCCAGCGTCTTTTTGAATGTTAGAATGGCCTGTAGACATAGTAAGTGCCATATGTGAAAAGTAGCCTGCAAAGATCATTAAGTCCATTCATAGATTTATTAATTCTGACTTGGGCTAATTAGAACAAAGGAATATACACCCAAGAGGGCATCAGTTATGAAGCATTTCTGTACTTAACAAAGTCCTAAAACATAAAGGCCACACCAATGCCATCTAATAGGTCCATGCCTTCAGTTCTCTTCATGTAGCTTAAGCCAGGGTTAGCCTGTGATTTGCACTCTTTTAAGCCCTCTTGAAAGTGTGCTGACACTTGCATCTTGAATTGCTCTAAATAAGTTTTCTGCCTCAGATGGGGTCAATCCAGACATTTGGTGGTTTCTCTGCAAATGGAAAGGTATCCAAGTATGGCCCTTAGGCCCCCTTACACTAAAGATTTAGGTATTATTTATTTTATATAAGCCATTCAATTAAAAAAAAAGATTAATCTTATGTTCTGTACAGATGAACATAAGAACATTTCAGTAATACATGAGAAAAAATATATTCAATGGAACAAAGAAAACAAACATCTGATAATAACAATTTTAAACATAGGTTGATATATAGCTTTCAATATCACTTGAATAAGTCAATCTTTCTTATTCTGGGTGCCAAACACAAATTATTAATTAGTATTTGTGGATTAGTCTACTATTTGTCCTCAATAAGAAAGTAGTTTTGCCTAATAAACATCACTACCAGTACCTTTGCTAGCAAACACAGTAGAACCAGTGAGTGAACAGCTTTGAAAGAATTTTCTTCATCTTTAATCATTTCAGCAATTATTAGGTCATCGCATGAGGGAGTCATCAACGTTGATGTCTAATTAAAAGACATTAATTACATTTCCTTCCAAAAAAGGAGTCCACATAGATCAGGTATTACACTGACCCTTTGCTTGGGCCTACCTGACAGTCATCTTGACCCTGCTTTCTTCTGCCCCATTTTTAAGCTAGTTGCCAAGTTTCGGTATTACTAAGTCATAGATAACTGATCTGTCCACATCTCTGCATTCCACTTTCACCGTCCAAACTTCTTCCCGTATGGCATGGATTCCTACAGGAGCCTCTGAAGAAGTCTCCTGCCTACAGCCTTGACCCCTCTGGTTTAGTTTTTTTCTTTATCACTGTCTGATTTTCAAAAAAATACGTTTCCTTATACAGTTCTCTGGTTTAAGACATTGTCATGGTTTTCCATAACCTTTAAGAAAAAGTTCAAACTCTGCAGCAAGGCAAACACAACTCTTCCCTCTTTCGCCCTGCCTTTAATTCCTGGGGCTGACCACCCCCTAAACTTAGGCTCCAAGCATTCTCAACAAGCTAGGCACCCTAACACACCCTCCATACCTTTACACATGCTGCTATTCCGTTTTGAAAACTTCCTTCTTCGGTCCCCCCACCCCCCATGTGCTCTTGTCTATTTAACAGGCTAACACCTTCAGGAATCCATTTAGGCACCCTCTCTTCTGAGAGATCTTCCCTGCATCCCCTAATCTGACGGGTTCCGCTCTATATGTACTCTTTTGCTTATAAACTGTACCCATTATGTTCACTTTTCTCTTTTCACCACTAATGAAAACTTCTTGAGGGAAGGGCCTGTGTTTACTAATTTGTGTCCTCAGTGACTTGCACACCAAACATATTTCATACATGTTGGTCACAAGCATCATCAACAAATCAAATCTCCAAAGTCTCTTTTGATCACTCACTGTGTGCAAATACAGATAGCAGTTTTGGGGGGGGGGGGACTAGAGGTGGATGCAGAGGAAAATAAAATTGAGGCTCTATCCCTAAGGAATTTACAAATCTAGTTGGTGAAAGAAGTAAACTCGTGAAAAGTTCATTAGAAATGTTACTTCAAATAAACCATTTGATAAATGTATAAGATATGCTGTCGGCTCTACTGTTTCCATCTGTCTCCAGAATAAACATCGGAACTGATAAAACGTGCTGGATCTTTCTGATGCTCATTAAAACAATTCATTGATCTTGAAGAGGGTGGAGAGAATCAGACAGATGACTGAAACTTGTGAGGAAGGCTATAAAAATCAAATAGGTTAAAAGGAGTTTGTTTATTTTTAATGTGAATGGGACTTGAAGATCTTTGCTTGCAAAGGGAAACAGACTTCAGACAGGAACTTAAACAAAGGTTCCTTTAATGATTATTTTCCAAGCTCATAATTAAAAGTTATTCTTTAAACATTTTTCTAATCTTGTCCAAAAATAATCTGAACTTTTTTTTTTTTTTTTTTTTTAAATATATCTTCATTGATTTCAGAGAGTAGAAGGAAGAGGGAGAGAAAGACACAGACGCATCAATGATGGGAGAGTCATTGATCAGCTGCCTCTCGCATGCCTCTGACCGGGAATCGAACCACAATCTCCTGGATCCTAGGTCAGTGCTCAACCGCTGAGCCACGCCCGGCCAGGCACTCTAAACTTTTAACTTAATGATTTTTTACTTAAAATTAATAGAAGATTCAGAAGGCTATTTTTAAACATCCTTTTATGCTTAAAATTAAACAATTAGTTAATTTAATTAAATTTCAGGAAAAATGTCCTCTCCCCGATAGTAAGAATACAGGAAATATGTCTATAACACTGTTAAGCTCATTTCCCCTATGGTATTAGTTGTGATTCGGGCAAACATTAGGTACTAAATCACCTTTTCCAGACAATTAGGGTATTATTTCCTATGCTGAATAGATAGGCTGCTAATTAACCTTCTATACCTACTTAGCTCAGTTATAGCCTCTTGCTAATGAAGAGCATGGTCTCAATATTCAAGTGGTTGAATAGGCTTTATTTGACTTTGTGGCTACATCTTCAATGTTTCCACTATGGATGACAAGTTCACTATTTGAGTCCCTCGTAGCCAACAAGTTCCCAACATATCATAGGTACCCAATGATTAGTTCTTGAATAAATGAATGCATAAATGTATTAAATTAATAACTGAAAAATTGAGTGAGTGAGTGAATGAATGAATGAGTGGGTGGATGTTATGCTACATCTACCATGCTCACTATTTATTTGATTAGTTTTGGAAAATTTGTCCCACATACTGGAAGACAAGGCCGCTGGGCATTTCCAGCTTAAGGATGGCCTGTCCAGTGACATCACTCACCATCGTAGTAAGTACATTACATCACATTACAGTCAAATTTCACTGAGCTCAGGCTTCCAAACAGGCTCAGAGTCCAGAGGTACTGAGAAAGTTTATAATTTCGTTGTTCATGAACTTACTTGGAGCAAAGGACCAACAAGGATTTAGAAATAAATATAAAATTAAGTTTATACACTCTCTGTTTGGCTGTTCAATCTTGCACCTGTAACAGTTCAGAAAATGAAAGCAGCAAGGGCTACTTGAATAACGATTCTAAAATCTAGTGTTTATTAGACTTATTTGGGAATTTTAATCTGCTAAGAAAGCACACAGAACTTACATAACCCCCAGAACTTGTGATTCATTCAGTAGAACTGACTTGGGGCAAAAATCTGCATTTTTAACAGCTACACCTATATATATATCAATGATTCTCAAACAGAAATGGTTTTGTCCCTCCCCATCCTCAGATATTTGGCAATATCTGGAGACATCTTTGGTTGTCACAACTAAGGAGGAGTGGAGTGCTACAGGTGTCTAGTGGGTAGAGGCCTAGGATGCTTTTAAACATCCTATAAATGGCAAGGCTGAGAGACACCGCAACTTGGTGGAGACAGAGAGTGCTCTAGGACAGCAACACTATCTCAGCTTGAACCACACCCATGGCACAATCATGAGAAGGTGAAGTACGTACTAGAAACATTTAGAGTAAATGAGTAGGACTGTAAAATGGTTCATTACTTAACTATAAATTCCTTTATCAGGAGCACTTCATACCCCAATGATGCTGGATAGATGAGGTGTTAAATCACTAATTTACTTAACCCTAAAAATAGAGGCTCAGAAGAGTCCCTAATATTCCCAGGCATGCTGCAAGGAAGAGAATGGCTTAAAAAAAATGATGTAAATGTCAATTAATTAATTAATTTGTTCATTCAACAGATATTCCTTTTAATAAAAAGTTATTGAGTACCAATTGACATACACCAGAAAAAATATGAAATAGTACACTTTCTTTAAAAAGTGAATGAGGCCCTAGCTGGTTTGGCTCAGTGGTTAGAGCATCTGCCCTCAGACTAAACGGTCCTGGTTCCATTCCTAGTCAAAGACACATACCCGGGTTGCAGGTTCGAACCCCAGCCCTGGTCAGGGCGCATGCAGGGGGCAACCAACAGATGTGCATCTCTCACACTGATGTTTCTTTCCCTCCCTCTCTCTCTCTTCCATTCTCTCTGAAAGGCAATGGAAAAAATATCCTTGGCTGAGAATTAAAATAACTAACTAACTAACTAAATAAATAAATAAAAACTGAATGAGCATGCTTATGTTTAAGGTAGGTCTCACTAAAAAGCTCATGTTAATATTTTTGACAATTTAATTACAAGTTAAACTGATTTCTGTCCTGCTGACATCTGACAACAGTATTCATTAAAAATACTATTGTTTACTCTCAATAATAAAACTCTGTAAATCACTTTATTGAGCATCTTAAATATGAGAAAGCAATGTGATACTTGAACTTTAGAGCATCAAATAATTTGCACTAATTAACCCTTTGACTCCTCAAAATGAAATTATCACTTGTTAGCATTTCAAGACAACTGCAAGCCTCCTTTCCTAAATTTATAATATCAACACATAAGAATCTCTTCTTTCACCAACTGTGGTTGATTCACCATTTAGCAGAACAAATTAAGAACTTATCAGTAATTATGAAAATAATTTCCTTCTTTTATTGAAATCTTTGCAGCCTCTGCAGCTTAGCACATTATTATTCTGGGTAGCGTAGGTGTTGTTGAAAGGCAGTGTGAAAATAAGAACCTGAATTATTAATTCCTCTCATAAACACTGGATCACTTTGTATTTTTCGTGGCAAAAAACACACAACTTATTTCTCTTGAAAGAAAAAGAACATTTGAATTTTCAGGAACACAAAGATTGCTATACAATATATATTGAACTAGATAACCTATGAACCCTGAAATAGTATTTTTTTTTCATCTATATCCATCACACTTGCCAGTTTTTGGTGTAATACATGTATCTATATAGACAAGGGATTAACCTATATATATTATTACTAAATTGACCACATTATTGCATTTCAATTTACCTAATATTTATGAAATACCTACTCTGCTCCAGGAACTGTGCTAGGTGCTGGCAAAATAGAAATAGAGTTTTATAGTCAGTGCATTCAAAGATATTCAGGAGTGAGGGGAGGCCCCTTGAGAAAGCCAATGGCATTCAACACAATCTATTAAGTTTTGAGTGCCTGAAACTGTAGAAGGTATATTTTTTTGTCCTTAGTTTCTGAAGTGGATTTTACATTTCAGCAACTTACGATCTGAACTCAAATCAGGCTGAAAACAAAAGACCTACATTGAGCTGAGGCATAAATATCTTTTAATTACTGTGATTATTTAAAGGATAGCTGCTCATCTAAAATAGCCTTACATTGAAAGAAGATGCCATCTAGAACTTTCATAGCTGAAGAGGAGAAGTGAGTGCTGGCCTTCAAAGAACAGGCTCACTGTCTTGTTAGGGGCTAATGTAGCTGATGGCTTTAAATGAAAGCCAATGTCCATTTACCATTTCGAAAAATTTAGGGCTCTTTATAATGATGCTAATGCTACTCTGCCTGTGCTCTATAAATGGAACAACAAAGCCTGGATGACAGCACATCTGATTACAACATGATTTACTGAATATTTTAAGCTCACTGTTGAGACCTACTGCTCAGAAAAAGACTCCTTTCAAAATATTACCATTCACTGAAAATGCACCTGGTCACCCAAGAGCTCTGATGGAGATGAACAATGAGATTAATGTTATTTTCATGCTTGCGAACACAACATCCATCCTGCAGCCCATGGATCAAGAAGTAATTTCAATTTTCAAGTCTTATTATTTAAGAAATATATTTCATAAGCTATTGCTGCCATAGATAGTGATTTCTCTGATGGATCTGGGCAAAGTAAATTGAAAACCTGGAAAGGATTCATCATTCTAGATGCCATTTAGAACATTCGCAACTCATGGAAAGAGGTCAAAATATCAACATTAACAGAAGTTTGGAAGAAGTTGATTTCAACCTTCATGGATAACTTTGAGGGGTTCAAGACTTCAGTGGAGGAAGCAACCACGAATGTGGTGAAAATGGCACAAGAACTAGAATTAAAAGGGAGCCTAAAGATGTGATTGAATTGCTGCAACCTCATGATAATATTCTAAGGGACAAGGAGCTGCTTTTCATGGATGAGCAGAGAAAATGGTTACTTGAGATGGAATCTGCTCCTAGTGAAGATGCTGTGAAGTTTGTTGAAATGACAACAAAGGACTTAGAATACAACACAAACTTAGTTGATAAAGTAGCAGCAGGGTTTGAGAAGACTGAGAAATTGTTTGTAAAAGGAAAATTCAATTAGTGAAGCAAACTTCACCTTTGTCTTATTTTAAGAAATTGCCACAGCCACTCCAACCTTGATCAATCTCCACCCTGATCAGTCAACAGCCATCTGCGTGGAGGCAAGATCCTTACTGGCAAAAAGATTATGACTTGCTAAAGGCTCAGAAGATTGTTAACCTATCTTAGGAACAAAACACCTTTAAATTAAGCTATGTACACTGTTTTCTTAGACATAATGGCATTGTACATGTAGTAGACTATAGTATAGTATAAACATAACTTCTATATGCACTGGGAAACCAAAAAATTTGCGTGACCAGCTTTATTGCAATATTCACTTTATTGCAGTGGTCCAGAACAAAACTGACAATATCTCTGAGGTGTGCCTGTACTTTTCTTTTTATAGGCCATAGTTGTACATATTTTATAAAATGTTGTCTGCAATAAGAACTCAGTTTGACACCACATGTGATTTGTAAGCTATTGTGGTTGTAGTTGCTACTTGATTTACACTCCTCAAGGTATAATTACTTTTGTCCATTAAATCAAACAAATAAAATGATTTTTAAAAAAGTTCAATTTTTAAAATCAAATCCTTACAACTACATACATTCACATCCCATTGCTTTTCCTCAGTGGCCCCCAAAGTTAAATCTATAAACTATCTATTTATTACCAAACTTTAAAATAATTTCCTTTGTATTAATTTTAAATTTATTAGTGTTCATTCACATCTGTAACTTAAATAATTTGGGAAAGAATATTAAGAATTTTAAGATATATTTACAAATATATAGTGCCGTGCCTGGTTAATGGTGTCTAAGGAGAGATGACAGTAGCTACCTTTATTTATTGAGTGTCTTTAACATCAAAACTGTAAAATAGTTATTAACTATGATACAAGAGGGCAGTTCTAAGGCTTAACATAAGAAAAGGAAATAGCCAATTAAATATTAAGATAAATGTCCAGTCTGTTGTTTATAGGATATATGAGTAGGAAAAAATCTTTTAGCCTGAGTCATTAAAACAACTCAAAACTGCAGTTCTAAAATTATCTAAAATGAATACTCAGCAATTTAAACCTGGGTCTTTTCAGAAATAGAATCACAGACATTAGCAAAGTAAGAGAGGTTCACTGGGGCCTGTCACCAGCCAGCTCTAGGTTGCTCCTATTCATACTATATCCATTAATATTTTAAAGTAATTAAAAAAAACCCTGTCAGAAGGGTCTCTTGGGATCACCCCAAGGCCTCTAAGAATAGTATAAATTGGTGAGAAATGTTGGATGAAATCCCAGTTTTACTGTTATTGATTTTTAAAACATTTAGTTTAAGTAAATACTTTGAAAACGGAATTCAAAGACTTTGTGAAGGTGAGAGAAAGAAGGAGGGTAGACAGGGTAAGACGCAGAGCATATATGAACACCAATAAGGGTGGCTGGCATCTCTTGGCTTTACTTTATCCTGGTTATGGGTTTTTGTTTTTTTTTACTTTCCCCTTTAATAATCCTTCTCAAGATATCTGACACCTTAAAAATTACTTTTCCAGATATATGGGGCCCATTGTTTAGTTAAGGTAACATAAATAGCTATCCTTCCCTGCTAGAATCTCCCACTAATTAACCAATGAACCAATCAACTAGTGGATAAACTTATCCACCTCCCAAACCTTTACTGAGCACCTGCCATGTATGAACCACTGGGACAAACACTGGTAGAGCACAGTTTTGCCCATTTTGACTATTAAGGAATCTGAAGTTTAAAGTGATTAGATATGTTGTAGTTATTTTTATTATCATAATTTTTTCTATATTACTGATTAAAAAGTTGAAACTAATTTTCAATTTCACATACTTAAATAGGCAAACAGGTTTACTTTTTATAGTACAGCCTACTTCCTATAGTGTTCCCATTGAACTATGAAGAGAAATATTGTAGAATATTATTATTCTTTAAAATTGTGGCTTTCTAGATTACTATTCATATGGTTAATAATTATCTACAGGAAATTCTAAATCTAGGTATCACTGGTAATATTTTGATTTAGGAATATCTATGAATAAGGTTATGGAATTTTCATGTTTGAATTTTCATAGCATGTAAAAAATAAATGCTAAAGAATAGACCCTGCCCTTTTAGTTTTATAATTAATTTTTTTAATAAGCAGGCATGGATTCTCTATGTAAAAGACATTTCCTTTTATGAAATATGGGTATCTTTAATCCAGAATATTTAGATGTTTCAACTTCAAAAATATTTAACTTTCATAGTTAATGGCTACTACTTCTCAGGCATTATACAACTTAATTGGACAGTTGGTATAACAACTACTCTGGGGCCATAGGGATAGACTTTTAAACGGCAGAAAGAATATAGACAAACATGGAGGGCCAAACACTTTAGGAAAACTATTTGGAACAAACAGAGAGCTCTACCAACAAATGAAACAGCTAGTTAGGTGGCTTAGGGAAGCACTTGGTCAAACCTGAAAATTCAGAAATAGATCCTAAAGTGATACCTAGCACATTTTGGGCACCTAGTAAGTAAATATTAATTGTACAATAAATGGTAGCATCTTGGAATAAGTCAATCAAAGAAACAGAAATAAATCAATTGAATTAAATGGCATTCTTTATTTTCCTATCTTTATCAGCCTCCCCATGAAAATTTTACTATTTAACACAATATTTATAATATATTTATGTTCTTATCACCCTCCCTTCACACCTGCCCCATCTAAGCTCCATAAGGCTGGGATTTTTGCCTGTTCACTAATCATTGTGCTCTATAATTATTTTCTATGTGAGTGAAGACATGAAAAATGCTGGAAAATGCTGTTTTAGGCAGAAGTTGCCTATTTTGTTTTCTGTAAAAGACCAGATAGTAAATATTTTAGCATTTGTGGGCCATATGGCTTCTGTTGCAATGACTCAATGTTACAGTTGCAGGACAAAAGCAGCCATAAATAATATGCAAATAAATGGGCTTAACTGTGTTCTAATAAAACTTTATTTACAAAAACATGGGTAAGTCTGGATTTGTCCCACAAGTTGTAGGCTATAGTTTGCCACCCTTACTTCTGAAGATCAAGATGAGCGCTCCAATAAAACACATGTGGTACCATTTTACTCCCACTATAAGCCCTAGAGTGCACCTACAAGTCATAACGCCATGTTTCTTGAACTTGACAGCTCATGCTAATGGACACAATGGGTTTGTAATAACATTAGTGGCACCTGTATAAACTTTATCAGAAAGGGATTGTTTACATACCAACAATGGCAAGACTATACCTTCAGAAAGTTAGATTCAATATTACAAAATCTATGATATAATTTAAAACAATCTCAAGAAAATTTAAAACATTTTAAAAGAGAAAAAAGAAAATTTCCATGAAAAAAGCAAAAACAAGTCATTTTAAATTACATTGGCTTCATAAGAAAATGCACATTTGTGTATATTAGAAAACTTCAAAAAGTAATATACAGTCTAAGGCAGAAAAACAAAAGTAAACAAAGCTCCCTTTAGTTTCCTATCAATACATCTTGAATTATTTGCTATTTTTGCAGAAAATTAAGGTTTTGCTCTGCTTTTTGCAGTACTTTCAAAGGGTCATGATGGTTTTGCCAACAGAAGCAAAAATTTTATCAATGGCAAATCTGAGTGTTATGAATTTGGACATGATTATTATTAACCATGATACAATGTTCAATTCTTTGGAGACTGGGTAAATTTTAATTTACAAGAACTAGTGTTTTGATCATGTAAAGGTCTAATATTCTCATTTCTGTTAATGAGACCATAATCAAGGGGAAAAACATAACAAAGTTTTATGTTATTAAAGAATTGATCATTTGGTTTAAATAGATAATGGGAAGTTCCATGGAATCCTGGTATTTTAGATGCAAATGCTAATTTTAACTGCTTCTGCAGCTGGACTTATATAGACTCTGAATATATCCACTGAGGCAGAATTATATCACATGGCAGTCAGAAATAGTTCTTACTTACCACTCTGATTACATAAAAGCAAACATGACCTTAGGGACTATCCAGTAATATTAAACATGGTAACATCTAGGACATATTAGAAGTTGCACATAACAATACTAATTGGGAGGACGGAATGGCACATGTTTGTCATATAATACTGTAACTTCTTTCCTAAATATTGACTACCATGATGCCTTCAGTTACACTTTAACATGTTTTAAACAGACCAATCTGTGCAATAAATATAACAACACTTCTTCAACTTAGTTTTAAAATCCTGTCTCTGATCAACAGGATCATCAAGAAACTGCATAAATAGTTATCTACTAGAATCGTGCCCATAATATGCTGGATATTTGAAATATAGATTTTATTTTTCATTTCTGCTCAAGGAAAGGTGTTAGGTAACTAAAAGTCTGCAGTCCCCTAAAACAATAAGACCATCATACTACTGTTTTACAGATCTGTTCTTGGTCCAATTTATATCTTAACTATTACATAAATTAAGTCTCCAGCAAGATTTCTTCCTTGCTCTTTCTGCTCCTTTATAATAATTGTAACAATATTAAGTGAAATCCCTATTAGTTTGCCTCCAATCTAGCACAGTCTGAACAGAACTTTAAAAAGGAGCTTTATCTTTTGGTTATTATTTAATGGGGAAAAGGTGGTCATCCAAACTTAGAAACATTTTGCTTTGGGCTTCTAAGAGCTAACAGATTTTTCTTAACATATATGTTTGCAAAGGTGTAACACTCCACGTCTCCCTAGTGGCACAGGTACGCCAGTCATCTGAAGAGCAAAGAAAATGATGAGGAACCTTTTGGAGGGATGGGATGAGGCTAGAGTGCTAATTTTATATTTTCTAGGAATCCTGCTGTGAGGTAAAGAAAATGGTGAATTCCAATATGAATGATAAAATAGAAGAAATTCTGGGTATGAAGGAAAACAGATAATAGGACCAAAGGAGAAGAATCACTTTAATTTAATTACTGAACTTTCACATAGAACAAGCCAGTGTCAATCTCAGTCAAGATGAAACTGTTGCTACTTCCAACACCAATAAATCAATTTGAAATGTATAGAAATGGAAAGTCCAGCCCTAAAGTTTTGTTTTCAACTACAAGTAGGCAAATAAGTTATAAGTGGATTGATAAAATGGTTTAGCAATAGTTAAAAGGTTTATAAAAGAAGCTTACGCAATATAAACTGAAACATTTTCTTAAAACAAATATGATCCTTCACAGATCGAACGACATCAGATGGTGCTTCTAAAACCCATGGAGAAAGGCCATGGGTTAATTTGAAGAAAGAATCATGGGCCTTCCAGGGAATGTAGTCACCACAGATGATCCAATACTCAAAATCCCAATTTAGAGTAATCCAAAAAATGCGCAAATTATCAGTCACCCAAATGATAACTTTTTAAGCCACATTAAAAGAAAACATTTAAAAAGAAACACTTCTCCTAACTAAAATAAGCTTATTTCTGAAGTGAACAAAGTACTTTCAATTTATTTCATGAGTCGTCTATGATAAAGCATTTTCTAAATCCTATTAGTTGGTTAGTGAAAGCAGGATAAAAACGTTTTTAAATTTTCTAAAACTGTTGTGTCTAATCAGAGCAAAATAACATGTCTTTATTTGGGATTTTCAGTGGTAGGTTTATTAGAAATAAAATTAATTGCTTATAATGGGACTTTAGCACTGTAACAAGCCCATGCATTCTCCCTTAAAACTTCCAATGTTGTCTTTTAATTGCTCAAAATGTCACTAATAAAACATAAACAGAAATAATTCTTAAATAGAAAGATGTTGAAACCATTGCACTGATAAAACTATTATTTATATGAACTTAATAAAAGTAGAAATATTTAAACACTCATTCTTGTACAAAACTAACCAATAAATACTTGTTGAATGTGTACTATGTGCAGGTGTACTCGGCATTGGGAGTGCAGCAGTGGATAAGATAAAGCATCTCTCTCATGGTGCTTCCTTTCTAATGAGGGAGACAGAAAATAAGCAAACAAAAATAAATAAGAAAGTAGGAATGGACACTGTGAATATAAAATAGAGTGATAAAAAGAGAACAACAGGACAATAGTTTGGACTGGATGGTCAGAGACAACCTCAAGGAGGGATACACAACGGGGTTCACAGAAGCACATTTTATAGAATAAAATAAATTGAAAACCACCTCAATATCACTAACAAGTTAAAAATCATTGCATCGATGAAACTACTGTGTATATGAACATGATCAAAGTAAAAGAACAGATGTGAAGAAAGGAGATAAAGTAGTTTTAACCTTAATTGTTTAAAACTCACCCAGAAAAACAATTTAATGATGAAACAGTCTGGTAAAAAGTGTGATAGGAAAGAAGTCCTGTCTCAGTGGAAAGCTTTTTGATCACTTTTCAGATACATCAAGGAAACTTGGACTACACTGATCTCTTGAGATAATCTGCTTTGAAAGGCAGCTGAACACACCTCCTCTCACTGAAGAGTTTCCTTCAAGGACAAACTTAAAAGTTAAATTTTATAAAGCTAAGACATGTCCTGTGCAATGGATAGGAGTCATGTTATCAGCAGATGTTAGAGAAACTGGTGTGTGATTGATTCTTACATTAACGCTGACTTCAAACACCAATTGTTTAATAAATTAAACTTAACACCTTAGACAATCTGTGAAAGGAATCAAAAGAGGTTCAAATCGGGGCATGCTGCTTCTTGTCGCAGTATATCTTTAATAGTCCTAAAGGTCTTTTGGAATAACTAACACTTTTTCCTGTTGGGAATCACACTCTACCCACTAAAAAAATAGTAAAACTAAATCAAAGTTGGTTGTTATTCATGGAGATGTGCAAGTAGCTATAATCAGGAGTTTAAGATGGCATATTTTTCTTGAGTAGAAAACATTCGATTCGATTTGTGTAGCACTTTATTCTTCTCTTGACTGAACAGCATTCTCAGCAGTGCCTTATAATACACTACCCAGTCTTATGGTAAAGAAGAAAGCTTGCAGAAAGTTGACTACCATGGGATTCTCTATGGAATTTCAAAAAGAAAAAATACTGACATCAAAGAGGACATCCAGCTCATATTATCACCAGGGTAATTGGGATTCTCCTTGAGGCACTAAGTTTCACAGAAGAGGATTCCTAGAATATCAGAATCTATAGCAAAAACTATGCTTAATAGCATTGATTTCTCATCCACAGAAATACTGTAGTTTAAACTATATCAGTATCCGAGGGATGAATACATTGCCAGTACGTTCGTTTGTTATCTAGAAATTCTAAGAATGCCCCTCTTCTAGACTCTCCAGTAACTAATGGTGAGAGGCAAGTAATATCATAACAACTCAGATGTAGATTAGATTTAAGATAAAGAACACTGGAGAAAATCTTAGGATACATAGAAGCCAACAACATGGTGCCCTATCTGACAGCATATTGCGCAGTCGTATTAACTTTTGGGATTTGTTGATATTTATCTACCCTCCACACAAAACAAAATAAAACCCGGCTACTACACTGACATAAAGCTACATAAGTATTTAAAGTATAGGAGTCTAATGAAAACTTAATCACAGATTTTTCTTCCCTTTGAGACATTAAAATTTATAGAATTACCAATGAGATTAAATTATTTTGAGCAGTTATATTGCAATTACTTGTACAAACAAAGGAATACACCGAAGAATTATTCATCCTTATTTATCACAATTATTTTCTTTTGTCTTCATGAATTCACAAAATATATGAAGAAAGAAATTAAATGTCACTCAATGTTTTTATAACGAAACAATGTGGAAGGGATGTATAAATATTGCATTGCTCTGATAATAGATTCAAGGTCATGCAAGTAATGTATTGCCTAAATGACCACAGAGATTGCTCTTTTATTCTGCAGTGCTAAACCGAATTACCAGGGCGAAATGTTAAAATAGCATTTGAGCTTCTATAATTTTAAAAGATTAGAGCTTTTAAAAAATCCTCACGGAATTCGCATCACAACACGCCTTACACATTAGGTAATGCAATTCCATCTCGGGACGTAACCTGATGGCATTGTCACACACAAACACATTCATCACGCTGCCCTGCAGATTCAGAAACGAGAATGTTTCCTCTCTGAGTTAGCACGCCTCCCACTATGCTATCATATTCCTGTTGACGAGCAGGCAGCCGAAATAGCTCAGTGTGCTTTGAATATTTAGACCAAAGAAATTTAAGAAAACATCTGTCACTTACGTTTTTGAGTCATCCCATAAGACACAATAGGGATTCAAAGTACCCTAAAAATAAACAGAGGAAGAATAAATGTATCTAGAGTACATTCATCAAATATTATAGGGTTGTATGAAATGCAAACAGAACGGCAGATTTCTTATCTCACAGCAAAATACTTTAAAGATTCCATGTGTATTTTTCTGCATTGCATGCCCTTTCTCATAGATTCGGTGACCCATTTTATGAACTTCTATTCATGAAGACAACTCATTTATTCTAAATATCATAACCTATACAGTATTTAGTTTTTTTTAAAAAAATTGAAAGTGATGCTCTCATATACCACAATGTCCATATTTTGATGGTTTCTATTTCTTTTTCTCTAAAATATTAATTGCTGAATTGTTTCCCTTAAGAAAACCAAAGTATTTACAATATGTCAATCACAGCGAAACATTCAGTATTACACAACTATCACCACAGCTACTTCCTCTGCAGTCTCTAGTCGGTCAGTTTCCTACAGGCAAGAGATGGTTGCACTATTTGTCCATTTTCAGAGAGTTTGTTGACTTGCAACATCTTCTTAATCAACAGATCACATTTGTATAGAATCATGTCTAATGAAACTATGAGATAAAAGTGATAAACTTTTATTTGGTTTAATAATTATGTATTTAATAGCCACCATGACCTTCAGGATGACAAAATGAGTTTTCTACACTGGGTTAGCCAGGGAAGTGCTTTCTTTTTTCTTAAAATATATTTTTATAGATTTTTTTAGATAGAGAGGAAGGGAGAGAGAGAGAAACATCGGCGTGAGAGTGGAACATCACTCGGCTGTCCCCCTACTGGGGACTGAGTCAGAAACCCAGGCATGTGCCTTGACAGAGAATCGAACCAGCAACCTTCTGGTACATGGGATGACATCCAGCCAACTGAGTCACACCGGCCAGGGTAGTACTTTCTGTTTTGAAAAGAACTAATTGTTGGAAAGTTTTTTTCTTTCTGTCTGCCTGTCCACATTCATTTGGAACTAACTTAATTCTTCCTTTATGTGATATCTTTAGATATTGACAGATCCAATCATACCCCTGATAAGTCTTCTCTTGCCTATTAAACTTACTCCGTTGGTTTCAAGTTCTCTCATGTTCCACGTCACTCATTTCTTGGAGCACACACATTAAACATGTGTTTATAGAAACCATCCAATTGTGTCCTACCTGTACAGAACAAAGCAGGACTATTGCCTCTCCAATTTAGGTGCCATGTTCTGAATAATGCAAGAGAAGATTGTGTCAGATATTTTGGCAGTCCTTTCCTGAGCCCAACTGGTATTACCCATGTTTAACATCTCTTAAGAGCTTTTCAAATCCTGATTTGGGCATCACACACACTCACTATTGCTTCCAAACTTTCCTTCACTATAGGATTAAGAAACAAACAAACAAACATATATGTCCTCAGTCAACCAAGTCATTGATAAAATGATGAATAGCCCAAGGCAAGTAAAAGTTACAGTCCTGAAACAGGCTATTGGCTCCTTTCCATCAGTGGATATGCTCCCTGAGTGCTGGCCACTGTGAGGCAGCCCCATCCCTCAGTCTTGTTCACCTGTAGATGGTCAATGGGGTATATGTGGCAAAGCAACATTTTAAAAATCTAGGCAGGATTTTTGTAAAATGCTACTTCTAAGAGCCATTTTCTGAGTAAATTCTAGGATTCCACTGGAAATAAAAACTAAGCTCACTATTCTAAAATTTGGGGTACCCATCCCCATTTTATTTATTATTCATTTTAATTGGAGCACTTGACTAACTCCAATGTTTTAGCACCATTACCATTTTCCAAGATCTTCCAAAGACCATGCATCCAAGGTGAGTGTCCTACTTTGTACCAGATGCTCATATCCCTTAACTATTTTCGTAGAGCATAAACACACTCCTCTGAAAAAGGTTGTAGTCATATAGATGTTGATGAGGAGCACACACATGGAATGCTGATGTAACAGTACAGAAGACATGCTTATATTAGATGTCACTAATCATAATTTACTGTGTAAGCCACAGAGAGCATCATGGCTTGTGTTAGTTAGAGAGAGTTTCATGGAAGAAGTGGGTCCCTATCTGAATCTTACAGGAGGCACAGATATGGATGTTCAAGGGATGGGGGGAGGGGGCAGTGTTTCAAACTGGTCTCTTCCTCTGTCCTATGAGACCCTGTCTGGTTTTACCTGAAATTATCATACAATTATGGCTCCTTAAGAAATTCTCAGCATAGATACAATGTTGTATCAAAGTTATGCTATAGTTATCTAGAAACTTGTTCAAAAGAGCTCAGAACACATTATAGAAAATAAATTGTCCTTGGGATATCACAATGAAGGGTATGGACGTATACATTTCATGGAGATGGAAGCTAAGTGTAGGTGAGGAACCTGAGATAACAAGTACTGTAAATTTAGTTCACTTATTTCAGTAACGTCTGAGTTAGATTAATGTGAATCTCTATATAAACCAATCCCGGATTCTGATTATAGGATTAACATTACAAAATTAGAGTTCATAACATGTTACAATAAAAGAAAATAATTTAGAAAAGAAATATTATATAAACTTAATTGTTTGGATATCCCTTTATTTTTCTCTCCTCTAAAGAAAGTGATTTCCACTTTCAGATGAAAGAATAAAGATGAGAAATACTTCTACTCTTGTCCCATGCCTTTGCCAGACCTCAGTTTTACCCTGTACCTTCCTCAATCCTCACCTCTTAGATGCTTCTCTCTCTTTCTGTCTGTGAAAATTTTAAAAACATCCATGTGAGAAAATTATAGTCTCCATGATGCAAAACTCAATCTTGTGTTTCTCTATGCACCTGGGACCTACACAACAGGCAGTCACTGCTCTGTGAATATTCATTCTAGTACAGTCACCAATACGCAGGCCTGCAAGCTGAATCAATTATTTAAACGTTTGGAGTTTAGAAAAATAAGTAGAACAAACAAATTAGAGAAATCTTAGTATCTAGATAGAGCACTCACTTAAGGAATATAAAAATGTGAGATGGGACATAAAACACACACTACACCAATGATGAATTAATTATAAACATTAAAAAACTAGCTAAATGGTTCTTCTGGGAAACCACTTGTAGAATATTTGTTATAATTTTCAGGTACTTTTCTCAATGGTACTCTAGACAAGACCTGTTATGAGGAATTTACAGGAAATCAATAACAGGAAGTGGTAAGCTCAATAGAGAGCAGTAACAAAATGTAATGATACAAAAACAGGCAAATAGGCCAGCACCATTTAAGAAATGCATTAACCTAAGGAAAAAAATCTCCAGGTAAATGAGAGAAGTGGGCTAAAGAAGATTAATTTACAAAGCTGTCAATGTAATTGACACAAAATATTAAAACTGCATGTTATTGAAAACTTTTGGAAAGAATATGCTATTCCTGAAAAACCCATTTTCAGAGGGAAAAAAAGTGCTTTTTTTTTTTTCTTGAGTTAATCCAAAATAGCATAGTCAAACTACTGTTAAACATTTCTACTCACCAGCTTTTAAGCATTTAAAAAATGTACCACGACCCAAATTTCCCAATTACCATAAATGTTCTACATACTACTTTTAAGTGTCTTTAATAGTCTTTGCTATTTTCTTTTACTTCTCTGTTTCAACATCAACCAAACCAATATATCTATTTAACAATAGAATATATCACTAAGTTTGTCAGTATATTTCTATGGGTGGCTCTCTCTTTACCTTTGGTCTGCACACCTTTTCTTATTTATAATAGAGAAATTGGCATCCTTTCTAGTTCAATGGCAGTGATGCTAGAGGGGCATTCATAAGTGAATTCCTTTCCTTTCTTCAAAACTCTCTTCAAATTCTTTTTATCTTTTTCCTATGGAATACTTAAAATATATCTCACAATGATAAATTACTCTCACAAATCAATGAAGTCAGAAAGGGGAGCCTGGAAGATGATCTAGACAAGTTCTTTCATTCATTTTACTCATTCATGCAAAAATCACTTAGTAGACACCTCTTACATTCCAGGTGCCCTTGGAGGCACTGGTAATACAATATTGAACAAAATAAAATCCTACCTTCACTATATAAACTTCGGTATAATAAAGGGGACAAAGAGAGAGAGACAAACATAAGCAAGTAAATATATAATATGCTGTATTGTAATCTGTGCTATGGTGAAAAGTAAATCACAGTCAACAGGAAAGAATGGGAAGTGGATGACTGCAATTTTGTATCCTGGGAAGGGTTCACCAGGAAGATGATATTTGAGCAGAGGTCTAAAGGAAGGTAGTTATAGAAAAGGTAAGGGTAAAGTCATAAAAATGAATGAAGGCCAAGTTTCTCTAATTATCCTTGGTGTTCTTAAGTTCTGAATAAATTCAATTCACATGCTATCTTAATTACACTCTTCATATCTTAATGTTTTAAAAGTGTTTTCTCTGGACCTACTCTGGAATCAACTGAGATGCTTATTAAAAATGTAGATTCCTTGGTTCCATGAATTGTGAGATTAGAGCTAAACGAGGAACATGCCTTCTAACTCCCTCCCATCCCCAAATTTTTATCCACATGAAATTTTAAGAAGCACTGCTCAAAACACACATAACAGAAACACATGATTCATTTACTTCATTTTTCTTTAAACTTTCAAATGCCTAGTGCTCATATGCCATAGTAAATTCTGAATCTGGAAACCTCTTCACTTTCTTGTACTTTTCACAGTCCTTTTGAAACAAAAATACCTGCTTGTCCACAATGGTCAAGCAAACAAACAGACAAAGCATCTAAGCACATGAAGAAGGGCAATGACTTCACCATAACTATTTCATCATGTCCAGTGCTCTGGCTCAGATATTCCAGGATCACTTTTTTCTGTCATGTCCAGTGAATTGCACATTGACATTCTGAATGTGGACGGAAGAAAGGCTGTTCACTATACTATCTCTTTAATTTTCTAAATTTTAGACATAAAGGAATTACATTAAAATGACCTGGATTTTGCTAAGCTTATTCTTCCTTTATTTCTCCACTAAAGTTTAATTGTCATTATTATATAACTGCACAGATAGATTTTAGAAATTCTTCGAGAACAGGTCCAACATGACTAACATGATCGGCAAAAAGACTAATTTATATACTGCTTATAATTCTCATATTACTTGAGAAAACACAGTTTAGAAAATCTCAGGGAAGTAAGATCTTAGTAGATGTACGTTTTTCTCTAGTCATATCTATCACAGGTCACTAAAAGCTGATCAATGAGAGGGAATCCTTCTCGGGTTATGTCCCAAACTATAAACAGCTTCATAGTCCCTAACAAGTGTGATACACCTCCCAAGGAGATGATACAGTTGAAAAAAGATACGATATGAAACTCGACAACAGGAAATAGTCTATTAAATGTTCTTCAAACCTCTTTTCAAGGTTATGGTAAATATGGTTTCACATTTTAGTATTTTAAAATAATTTTTTTGAAAAAACTAAATCTGGGTCTCTCTTTTTTTGAGGGGACTGCTAATAGGTATATGAAGTATAGAGAACTTCCTTGAAAATGCAATACTGTGTTCTTACTTTATAGAAATATGGAGATATGAAATTTTTGAATAGATTTACAAGAATTCTACAGAAAGTATCACATTGGGAACCAGTCAAACCAAGGAGGTGGGAAAGAAAGAGCTGGCTTTAACTAAGGCAGAATGATACAAAAGCCATTGAAGTGAGAAATGCAGACTATTGTTTTATCAGGATGAGTCCCATTCATGTTACACGGCTCTTCTCAAGGAGTTGGCAGCTGTTTAATTGGAACACAAGGAGAGGACATATATTTAATCCAGCTTCTGCTATATGGTTACTCAGTAGCTCACATTAACCAGATGACACTATTTTTGTGGATGGATAACAGCTTGCTTTTCTAATTTCTGAGATATATCGCTAACCTGAATATATGTTATTTCTCAATGAATACTATCTATTTGACATATGGGAAACAATAAAAAGTAGAACTACCATCAGTGATTATTTATATGTGTGTCCCGCAAAGAAAATCGTTGCCTCTACAGATATGTCTTAGAGTGTCTCACCCATATATAATGACACCATTCTTAACAGTTGCACAGGAGTCTGGTGCACCTCTCAACAGACAAATGGGGCAAAAACTCTCCAAGTATTTTCTGAGTTGAAGTGCAAAATAACTTTAAGAAATACCTAAATAACTACATTCTTTTAAAAAAAATATGTTTTTATTGATTTCAGAGAAAGGGAGAGGGAGAGAGAGAGATAGAAACATCAATGATGACAGCGAGTCATTGTCAGCTGCCTTCTGCGTATCCCTCAGTGGGGATCAAGCCCAGAACCTGGGCATGTGCCCTGACTGGGAATCAAACCGTGACCTCCTGGTTCATAGGTCAACACTCAACCGCTAAGCCACGTCAGCCTAGCAATAACTCTATTCTTTATGTATATAACATACATTCTAAGTCTTTTCCTTTTATAGCCAAGAGGATAGAATGTGTCCTAATGATACTTTTATGGGGTTGTTGCGGAGACAAGGGCTGGTAGTGCTTTTCACTGCTCCCATCTAGGGGCTGCAAGCAGAGAAGTTTAGCTCCAAGAGTACAACATATCTGTAAATGTCAGAGTTGTTCCTGACCCACAACCCCTGGTCCCACAAAACCCTTCCTGTGGCTGCCCAGGTGGCACTATCTTGTGGCTTCCTGTAATATTCCCTAACATCCCCCTCCACTTTACATGGCCATTCTCACTGTCTGGTGATTCCTTTAACCAGGTTCCTAAAATGCTGGCATAATAACCAGCAGGACAAAATGTAATCTCTAGTTGCTAACTGATTTTTATTGAATTATGTATCATTAGTATGGTAGTATATCTGATTCAAAATGGCACTATTAATGTATACATATATATTATCTTCATAATCTAAAAATTAATTTCGCAATGTTCCAATGCAGGATTATTAGTTTTCTATTGCTGCTATTACGAATTACCACAAAGTTAGCAACATAGAACAACACAAATTTATTATCTTGCAGTTTTTGTAGGTCAGAAACCTGGGTCTCTGTTGAAGAGATTAATGAGGTTGAAATCAAAGCATTGGCAGAACTGAACTCCTTTCTAGAGGATCTGAGAATAAACTCATGTTCAGGCTCATTCAGCTTTCAGCAGAATTCATTTCTTTGCAGTTGTAGGACTGAGTCCACATTTCCTTCCTGGTTGGCAACCAGGGGTTGACTTACGCTTTTAGAGGCGACCCATATCCCTTGGCTTGTAACCCCCTTCCTTTATCTTCTATGTCAGCAAAGGCAGTTGAGTCCTTACATTGTTTCTGTCTGACCATAGCCATAGGGAAAGGTTATCCATATTTAATGGCTCATGTGATTAAATTGGACCTACTCAGATCATAGAGGATAATTTCCCATCTTAATGTCCTTACTTTTTAAATATATATGTTTTATTAAAGTTATTGGTGTTACATTGGCTAATTAAATGTTTCAAGTGCACAATTATATAATACATCATTTGTATAAGGTATTATGTGTTCACCATCCATAGTCTAATCCCCTTCTTTTCACCACTTATCTGCCCTTTACCCTCTTCAACCTGCTCCCAACTCTCTTCCATCTGGTAATCCTCATATTAATGTCTGTGCCTATAAGTTTTACTTTTTTGCTTAATACCTTCCCCTATTTCACCCAGCCTTCCAACCAGCCCCTTCAACAGCTGTCAGGCTGTTCTCTGTATCTCTGAGTCCATTTCTATTTTGTTTGTTTGTTTATTTTGTTCATTAGATACCACATACAAGTGAAATCATGGTATTGATCTTTCTCTGACTGGTTTATTTCACTTAGCATATACCCTCTAGGTTCATTCATGCTGTCATGAAAAGTAAGATTTCCTTCCTTTTTATGGCTGAGTAGTATTCTGTTGTATATATGTACCACAGCTTTTTTATCCACTTATCTACTGATGGGCCCTTGGGCTGCTCTTCCTTGGCTATTGTAAATAGCACTGCAATGAACATAGGGGTACATATATTGTTTTGCATTAGTGTTTCAGGATTCTTTAGTTATATTCCCAGAAGTGGAATCCCTAGGTCATAAAGCAGCTCCATTTTTAACATTCTGAGGAACCTCCCTACTGTTTTGCACAGTGGCTGCCCCAGTCTGCATTCCCACCAACAGTGCACTAGGGTCCCCTTTTCTCCACACCCTCGCCAGCACTTGTTTGTTGATTTATTGATGATAGTCATTTTGACAGGTCTGAGGTGATACCTCATTGTGATTTTAATTTGCATTTCTCTGATGACTAATGACGTTGAGAATCTTTTCATAAGTCTATTGGCGATCTGTATGTCTTTTTTGTAGAAGTGTCTATTCAGGTCCTTTGTCCATTTTTTCAATTGGATTGTTTGTTTTATGGTGTTGAGTTGTTTGAGTTCTTTATAAATTTTTTATATTAACCCGTTATCAGATGTCTAACTGGAAAATATGTTCTCCCATTTAGTGGGCTATCTTTTCATTTTGTTGTTGGTTTCCTTTGTTATGAAAAAACTTTTTAGTTTGATATAGTTCCATTTGTTTATCTTTTCTTTTGTTTCCCTTGCCCAAGGAGATATATCAGAAAAAAATTGCTATGAGAAACGTCTTGAGATTTTACTGCCTATGTTTTTTTCTAGGATTTTTACGGTTTCAAGTCTAACATTTAATTATTTAATCCATTTGAGTTTATTCTTATGTATGGTGTAAGGAGGTAGTCTAGTTTCATTTTTTTGTTGTTGCATGTATCTATCCAGTTTTCCCAACTCCATTTATTGAATAGGCTGTCCTAAGGGGGAAATTCATAGCAATACAGGCCTACCTCAAGAAGTGTGAAAAATCTCAAATAAACAATCTAATCTTACACCTAAAAAAACTAAAAAAAGAACAACAAACAAAGCCCAGAGTAAGCAGAAGGAAGGAAATAATAAAGATTAGAGCAGAAATAAATGACATAGAAGCTAAAAAAACAATACCAAAGGTCAATAAAACCAAAAGCTGGTTCTCTGAAAAGATAAACAATATTGACAAACCTTTAACCACACTCATCAAGAAAAAAAGAGGACCCAAATAAATAAATTTAGAAATGAAAGAGGAGAAGAACTGATACCAAAGAAATACAAAGAGTTGTAAGAAAATTTTATGAACAACTATAAGCCAACAAATAGAACACTCTGGACTAAATGTATAAATTCCTAGGAATATACATACAATCTTTCAAAACTGAATCAGGAAGAATCAGAGACTCTGGACAGACGGAATACAACTAGTGTAACGAAAGCAGTGATAAAAATAAACTCCCAGCGAACAAAAGTCCTGGACCAGGTGGTTTCACAGGTGAATTTTATCAAACATTCAAAGAAGAACTAACACCTATTCTTCTCACAGTATTCCAAAAAATGCAAGAGGAGAGAAGACTTCCAAGCTGATTTTAAAAGAGCAGCATTATCCTAATTCCAAAACGAGATAAAGGCACTACAAAGAAAAAATTATATACGCCAATGTCCTTGGTGAACATAGATGCAACAACCAGCAACAAAATATCAGCAAGCCAGATGCAAGAGTATATCGAAAAGATCATACACAATGGTCAAACCAGATTTCTTCCGGGGATGTAAGGTTGGTACAATATTCACAAATCAATAAATATGATACAACACACAAACAAAATGAAGGACAATAATCATATGACCATATCAATAGTGGCAGAAAAAGCATTCGAGAAAATCCAGCACCCATATGATAAAAAATCTCAGCAAAATGGAAATAGAGGAAACATACCATAAAAAGGGCCATATATGACAAACCCATAGTCAACAACATACTCAACGGGCAAAAACTAAAAGCATTTCCCTTAAAACTGGGAACAAGATAGGGATGTCCACTTTCACCACTCTCATTGACCATAGCACTGGAAGTTCAGGCCACAACAATCAGACAAGAAGAACTACAAAGTATCCAAATTGGAAAGGAGGAAGTAAAACTGTCATTATTTGCAAATGACATGATACTATCTATAGAAAACCCTAAAGACTCAATGTCCTTACTTTTAATCACATCTGCAAAGTCCCTTTTGATGTGTAACATAACATATTAACAGGTTCTGGGGATTAGGATGTAAACATCTTTGGGGGCCATTATTCTGTTTACCATACAGGGACTGACAACCTGTATGGACCAGGAGACCAACCTGGTCTGCTACCTATTGTTGTAAATAAAATTTATTGCAGAGTCGCACCTATTTGTTTTCATATTGTCTATGGCTGCTTTCACACTACAACAGCATAGAAGAAGAGATGGGACAGAGATGACTATGGCTTGCACAGACCTAAAATACCTCCTATCTGACTTTTAACTGAAAATATTTGCTGAGCCTTGCTTCAACAATAGCACAGTTGTTCTAAGGTCTTTTTGAAGAATATTAGCTATATATCATGAATGAAAAGAAATTGAATTTGAAATGTAATTGAGAAGAATGCTTACTGAAATTCAGAATTTAGGGTACACCTCCCCCAGAACTGTGTAGAAAACAATTCTATCTCAGTTTCAGCTGTTGGCAGAGCCATCAACCTGCTTGTCTAGTTAGCATTTCATGACTCGGCTATAAAAATGATCAAGAGCTTTGTGCAGGCAAAGTATCAGAAATCTCTTCCACATGGACAAAATCAAGGGTTGAAAAGTAATTTAAAAAGTAAAGGGACACAAATATCCTTTGTAGAAATTATAGATGCATATACTGGACTTTAAGCTTTACCAAGTGATTTTTAATTTCTTAGGTTGTTATCAGCCTTTGACATTCAAGAAAATATTCACTGATGGATGTTGGAATCTCTTTTCATTGTTTCTCATGCTTATCTAATGTTAACAAGCCTGTTCATTACAGTTTTCCATTGTGTTTTCCACTATTATTTACAAAGGCCATGACTCATGATTAATTTTAGTTTATGCATATAAAACAGAGTCCTTATTTTGTTAGATTGATACTATTAGTATGCAAGCAAATATGGCAAAGCAACAACAACACCTACAAGTCGAAATTCCCATGAGATATTTTATGAATATGACCAATTTGAGGACTACAAATAGACCTGGTGCATTTTTTCAGTCTTGAAAGATAGCAGTATCACCCTACCTAGACCATGCAAGTTGTTGCTCAGAGGAAGAAATAAAAAGAATGGCAAGATTACATTGCAGAGAATGCAGGCTGGCACAGTCTGATCTATCCTTCCACTAGAAATGGAACTACAGCCCAGCCGGGCATGGCTCAGCGGTTGAGCATCAACCTAGGATCCAGGCGATCGGGGTTCGATTCCCCGCCAGGGCACGTGCCCGGGTTGCTGGCTCGGTCCCCAGTCGGGGGCGTGCAGGAGGCGGCCGATCAATGACTCTCTCATCATTGATGTTTCTCTCTCTCTCTCCCTCTCCTTGCCTCTCTCTGAAATCAATAAAGATTTATTTAAAAAAAAAAAAGAAGAAATGGAACTATAGAAAGACTTTTTATTTGGAAAAATAATGATATTACGGCTTGCAAAGTTAATAAAGCATAAGATTCCTAAAATGCATGTATTTTCTTATTATTCGAACTCTTTTTAAAGATATGGATGCTATCCACCTTAAAAAGTCACAGCAGGCTCAGACCTGTCAAACCCAAGGAATCCTAATGGTGGGTATGTGTACATGTGCATGTGTATATGTATGTGTGTGTACATATAGGTCCATTCTAGTATACATATTTAGGTCTCAATAATTACTTTCAATAAAATTATTAAATTTCCTTATGCATTAGAGAGTCTAACAATATCAAATAGTATAAATGTCACACTGAAGAAACCTTAAGTAATAAGAAAAACAAAATGCTTTTTCTGGGCAAAGCAAAATTGTTATTTCTTCAAAGCAATCAGTTGCTATACCTAAGAACTAAGGCCACAAACCCTGATCTCTAGGTCACAATAATAAAGCCATAAGCCAAAAAAAAAAAAAAGAATTAATAATAGTATACGGCTTGTTAATGATTTATGAGCTGGTTAAAACTTCAATTGGCTTGGCCAAATACAATTTGGAATTTCAAAATTGCACATGCTAGTACCTATTTCTACCAGTTCTCAAGGGACTTAATATATTTAAATATTTAATATATTTAAATACTTTAAATGGTATTTGTTAAAAAGCTTTTTAAAAGAACGTATTTCATTTGGAAAATTTTAACAGGTTTTTCCCTAGACTCATTATAACTATTAATTCCCATTCTTCATTTTTTCTCACATGATATATGAAACAGATATATTTTGCAAGTCACCCTTTTCTGATCTAAGAAAAGAGTAGGAGATACTTTTTGTTAACTCTCACCTGGGGATATTTTTTCCATTGTTTTTTCAGAGGGAATGGAAGGAAAGGAGGGCGGGGGAGGGGGAGAGAGAGAAATGGCAACTGGCTCACCATCTGTATATGCCTGGAGCCCGGGATCAAACCCCAACCCGGGTATGTGCCCTCACAGGGAATCAAACCCGCAACTCTTCGGTACACAGGCTGATGTTCAACCAACTGAGCCACTCCATCCGGACTATTGTTTATATTATTTATTTGCAAGTTTATTCTTGTTCTTTGCTTCTTTTACTCTTGGAAAGGTGTATACCTTTTTTACTTGAGATTTTATAAAAACGTTTAACATGGTATAAAATATTTTGTTTGCCAAAATGTTGAAAATTAATTTTCTCAGTTTTTCATTTATCTTTAAATGTTATAATTTTTTTGTTTTGTCATTATATTTTATTAGTCTTAAAATTGTATGTAGTAAAGGTGTTCTTTTTACGTCATAATCTTTGCTTTTGGTGTGGAATCCTGAAAAATGTATGATTATTTGCCCATGTATTTTCCTAGCATTCTTTTTTTAAAAAAATATATCTTTATTGACTTCAGAGAGAGGAAAGGAGGGGGGGCAGAGAGAGAGAGAGAGAGAAAGAGAGGGAAACATCAGTGATGAGAGAGGCATTGATCAACTGCCTCCTGCATGCCCTGCACTGGGGATCGAGCCAGGAATGTGCCCCAACCAGGAATCCAGCCACGATCTCCTAGATCACAGGTCTCCGGCCGGCTGCATTCTTGTAATTCTTATCCCCAGGCTGCCACACTACAAAAGTTTGTAGGGCACTGTTCTTACATCATGCCATATTATTGCTTCCAAATATTACTGTCTCTAGAAGTTACATTAATGTATAGTAAGTATTTGGGTTACTTAATTTTTTCAAGTAATTAAGCAGTTGTCCAAATGCAAAAATTAAATAATTATTTTCACCATCGATACGATTTCTGCATCATATACTAACTTGGTTTCTGAACTTTCTATTTTGTCCATTGATTTATTTATTCTTGAGTCAGGAATATATATTAATATCTGGCTGGACAGGTTCCCTTAGTGTTATTCTTTTTCAGCATTTCTTCTCTTTTTATTAGTCATTCCTTAAAAAGAACTTGATAGTCATATGGTCAAGCTCTAAAATACAGGGCGGGGCAAAAGTAGGTTTACAGTTGTGAATATGTGAAACACAGAGTTTATTCTTGTATTATTACTTAATAATTATTGCATTATTTTCCATATGAACAACTGTAAACCTACTTTTGGCCCACCCTGTATTAAATCTAGGTACTTACACTGCAGTCTCCTATACCTCATAGTGAGACAGGTACTTATTCATCACAATCTCCCCCATTGCCTAGATCAGAGTCCAAAAAAAATGTGTACACTGATAAACAATTTACTATTATCTCAGATAAACAGAAGAAAATTTTACCATGAACAAAAGTGTAAAATAATAGGGCATTTAATTTCTACAAATACATATCTTTATCATAAATTGCAGCTCTGGAAAGCCTAGAAAAATGTGTTCTGGTCTTATTGGTCAAAGTATGGCTGTTAATATTCTTTAAAATATAAATTATACAAGCAAGTGAATAATACTTACATTAGACAGATGAGCTAGTTCTATTTCCAGGAACGAATCAGTTGTTTTGGGTTCAGGCCTTATTGTAACCACGATGATTTTGGAATTAACGACAGTATAATTTCTGAAACAGAGCAATAATGATTAAAAGGAGAAAGAATTGATGACAAATATAAATTACTACTGCTCAGTACATGTTGGAGTAGCACGTTAAATAAATGTATCCTAAGGGGAAAAAAATAAGGCACATAGATTTAAAACATGATAGTAAAGTACTATTCATGGAAAGGACAGTTCATTTTTTGTTATAAACAAACACTAGAACATTTTTGTAATTGGAAGCTATTGCTGACTGCTACCATTTTAGATGCAGGAAAGATGAGAAAGCAATAGCACTGACAAGCCTTCGATTACTTAAATCTGATTCACCCATGAGGGAGATGGATTGTGAATTTAAACTTTCAGGAAATCTTTAAATGAATATAATCAATTGATCTCAAGGTGCACCAAACAGTTTTTTTCTCCATGAGACCAAATTTTCTTCTTGCAAAATGCTGTCTTGGCATTTAAGATTATCTCAAAATTCATTAAGATGAATTTGTGGAATAGCATAAAAGCAAAGAGTTTAAATATAAATAAATGCTGTTGATAATTACTGACCATCATTCACTTGAGCAACGGAGATTTACAGGCCACTACTTCATCTCAATATGTTCAAAGTAAGGAGCATATTTGCCTTTCAAGGTATCTTACTAAGTACAGTTCACTCACAAGGAAGTTTTAAAGATAATTGTATTTATAGGCTACAAAAATTATATATAAATATAAACATATAAAGCTGAACCAATTCTTTCTTACACATGCAGATTTTCATCCAACATTTAAAAAATAATATACATCCACTATTATTTAGGAATTTAAAGAATTCACTGTACTTTTAGCTTTTGAAGAAGTATTATTTTTTATGAAGAAATGTATATATTGAATGAATATATATAAATATATAGGATATATATATAATATATATATAATATATAATTTTTTTTCATCCCTCCTTTTCTACTTGATATAAAACACCTGCTTTTCTATAGAGCATGTACTATACTGGGGAATTCAAAACAGTCTTCAAAGACAAAGTCATTTACTTTTTTTCCTCTTTTTTGTTGTTTAGGGCATTATTTACAGATAATATAATTCATCAATTTTAAGTGGGCAGTGTAATGCTTTTGGTAATTGTACATTACCATGTAGGCACCGCCAAATCAAGACAGACAACGGCTCCTTCACCCTCATCTGTTTCCTTGAGCCTCAGCACTTGATCCCCCCCCCACTCCATGGTTCCAGTATTTCATTTAATACTAAATGAGTCAATCAGTGGTAAGGTTCACTGAGAAGGATATGATAGTATACAGATATTTTGTATTATTTATTTTTATTTTTTTATTTTTATTTTTAAATATATCTTTATTGATTTCAAAGAGAGGAAAGGAAAGGGAGAGAGAGAGATAGAAACATCAATGATGAGAGAGTCATTGATCGAGCCCGCAACCCGGGCATGTGCCCTGACTGGGAATCGAACCCTGATCGCCTGGATCCTAGGTCGATGCTCAACCGCTGAGCCACGCCCGGCCGGGCAGATATTTTGTATTATTTAAAAGGTTGCATCAGTTGATCATTTACCAAAAAACAACAACCCAGAAATTTATACATTTGTCAAGATAGTTATGAAGTTCTCACTGTGTGTGTAAACAGGTAGGGATTTTGACCCTGGGAAACTGGGTTGAAGAAAGCAAGATAAAGATAAGTAGCTAAGATAACAGGACATGTTACCCTGCGTCAGGTTCATCAGCTACTCGCCTGGCCTGAGGGAGATGGTCCCTAGAGGATGGAGCCTGCCTATGGCTTTTGTTTTGCCTGTGTGTATGAGTGTGTGTATAGGTGCATGTGTGTTTTGTGTGTGTTAACTTATTTAGAATACAATGGCTAAAGGATGCATGCCAACATATTTATGGAAGTAGATGTTCTCATCATATTTATGTGAGCACCCACTCACCCTGTGCTACCAGCACATACTTATTTCTGCCATGCATCCATTAATGCTATGGTATACCCCCTTCCACAAGAGGACAAAATTTGTATCTAGCATGTATATACCCTCATTTGCATTATGGTTGGCACATTTTAGTACTAACATATTTTTGAATGTCTTATTAAATAAACACATACTAAAAATCAAACTTTTGATCCAATTGATTTAAAATATAATTACACTACCATGGTATTAAAATGCTTAATGAAAGAAAACTAAGCAAATGTACATTGTGCAATGGCTCCCTTTTTAAAAAGTGTACAGTGTTCAAAATTAGCTTTAATTTATTCCATCAATTTAGTGTAATTTGCATAAGTGAATAGCTGGCTCCTTATGTCAGGCTTTGTGATCTACTAATGCTTCCTGGCTGGGTCCACATTTGTATTCATTGCTAGGAAAGCAGATCTTACAGCCAAATAGATTTCATGACTAGAGTAATAAAAGGTCTTTCCTGTCCTTAAAATTTGTGTTTCTTGGTATCTATGACATTTAAAAATGGGTAGAGTTATTCACTCAAAGAAGACCTAAGTTACTGTTCATATTTTTAAAAAAGGCTTTCGGTACTTAGGGACCTATGAAGCCTGTCTCAAAGAAAGTAAAAATGTGATTATAAAATGCAATACAGCTGTTTACAAGAGATTCACATTAGGTATAAGGACATACACAGGCTG
The DNA here is from genome assembly GCF_054644295.1 of Miniopterus natalensis. Taxonomy (NCBI): domain Eukaryota; kingdom Metazoa; phylum Chordata; class Mammalia; order Chiroptera; family Miniopteridae; genus Miniopterus; species Miniopterus natalensis. The sequence goes on along the minus strand of NC_142085.1, from coordinate 31,442,557 downwards.
AAAATGAAAGATGGAAAACAATATTCTATGCAAATGGTGACCAAAATAGAGCAAGGATGGCCATATTATAGCAGACAAAATAGATGTTAAGTAAAAAACTATAATAAGAGACTATTAAGAACATTATAAAATAATAAAAGGGTCAATTCTCCAGGTAGATATAACAATTATAAACATATATGTACCTAACAGTAGAGGACCCAGATATATAAGGTAAACACTGACAAACTTAAGAGAGAGACAGTAACACAATAATAGTAGAATATTTCAATACCATATCCCACTTAATAATGACTAGATTAACCAGATAGTAGAAATAAGGGAACAGAAACTTGAACAACCCTATAGGCCACTTGGAATAACAGACTTATACATAATATTCCATCCAACAGCAGCAGAATATACGTTTTTTTCAGAATAGAGCATTCTCCAGGGTAGATCACAGGTGAGGCCATTAAAAGGTCTTAATAAATATAAGATGATTGAAACCATATCAAGTTTCTTTTCTGACCACAGTGGAATGAAACTGGAAATCAAAGTAAAACTGTAAAATTCACAGATATGTGGATATTAAACAATACACTCTTGAACAGTCAATGGGCCAAAAAACAAATCACAAAGGAAATTTTAAAAAAATTAACAAATGAAAATAAAGACACAACATACCAAAACATATGGAATGCAACAATAACAGTGTGAAGACTGAAATATATAGGATTAAATGCCTCCACTTGATAAGAAAAAAAGAGCTCAAATTATCAATCTAACTTTATATTGCGAGGAACTAGAAAAAGAACAAACTAAACACAGAGTTAACAGAAAGAAGGAAATAATAAAGATTAGAGCATAAATAAATGAAATAGAGAAGAGAAAAACAATAGAAAACTTCAAACTTAAGAACTGGCTGTTTAAAGAAAATCAGCGAATTTAATAATCTCTTAGCTAGACTAATAAAAAAAGGGAGAAAACTCAAATAACAAAAATCAGAAACAAAGAGGAGACATTACAACTGATGCTACAGAAATAAACAGGATTATAAGGGACTACTATGAACAACTATATGACAAGAAACGGAATAACTTAAAAAAAGTGGATAAATTCCTGTAAACATGAAATCTACCAAGACTGATTCATGAAGAAATAAACAGTATCTAACAGACATAAAGAGTACCATTGAATCAGTAATCAAAACCACCCAGTAACAACCAAAAGAGGCCAGGATCAAACAAATTCACTGAAGAATTCCACCAAACATGTAAAAAGATAATTTCTCCTCAAAGTCTTCCAAGACATTGAAGGGGAGGGAAGAATTAAAAACTCATTTTATGAGACCAGCATTTTACCCTGATACGATAATCAGATAAAGATATCACAAGAAATGAACACTATAGGCCTATATTCCTAGTGTATATTGATGCAAAAATTCCAAACATAATATCAAATTCAACAACACATTAAAAAGATCACATACCATGACCAAGTGATGTATCACTGAGATGCAAGGATGGTTCAACATATAAAAATCAGTCAATGTAATATACTACATTAACAGAATGAAGAACAAAAACTACATGATCACCTCAATTGATGCAGAAAAAGCTGTAAGAATTAATATTCTTATGATAAAAATCTCTCAACAAATTAGGTATAGAAGGAAAGTACCAAAACATAATAAAGACCACATATGAAAAATCCACAGCTATCATCGTACTCAATGGTGAAAAACCAAGTGTTCACTGCAAGATCAGGAACAAGGCAAGGATGTCATCAATTGCTACTTCTATTCAATACAGTACTGAGATTCCTAACAAAAGCAATTAGGCAAGAAAGAGATATGAAGAGCAAACAAATTGGACAGAAAGAAGAAAATTATCTCTTTGCAAATGGAATGAACTTATATGTAGAAAACCCTAAAGATTTCACACAAAAAAATGTTAAAACTAATAAATTTGGCAAAATTACAGGATACAACATCAACACACAAAAATAAATTGGAATTCTATACACTAACAATGAGTAATCCAAAAAGGAAATTTTAAAACTCCCATTTACAATAGCATCAAACGCAATACACTACTTAGCAGTGAACTTAAGCAAAGAAGTGAAAAACCCATACACTGAAAACAAAAAAATATTGCTGACAAAAAAATCAAACAAAGCACAAATAAATGCAAAGATATCCCAAAGAGAATTTCTCCTCAAAGGAGTACAGAGTTTCAATTTTGCAAAATGAAATATTTCTAGAGATCTGTTGCACAAAAAGGTGCATATAGTGAATACTACCATTCTGTACATTTAAAAGTAGTTAAGAGGGTAAATTTCATGTTTTTTACCACATTAAAAAAATGCAATGCAGCATTACAGAAGATACATCCATGGAGGGGATTATGGAACTAATTGTTCAAATAAAGTATAGCCAGATAAGATACTGTAAAAAGATATTGTTTAATGAAAATTATTCAAATTAGTGTAGCTTCTTTCCATTTTTAGACTATATAGTTCATGTAACTTCTAAACGGAGAATTTTCCTAATTGTTTTAAACAAGCCCCTATCCAATTTTAATTAAAACAAAATAAAACAGATGATTTCATATATATTCTAGGAACTGGGGACTTCATCAAAATTATTAAGTTATATACATTTGTCTTTAAAACTAAAATGGGCTCATAGCTGCTAAAGCGTAGGGTTGGGCTAACAGAGCATTGAAAACTAAATAGAATTTCAAGTTAGATTTGCTAAATGTTAACATTTAAAACCACAAAGAAGCTAAGTAATCGGATTTAAATTCACTTTTACAATGTATCACTAGACTGCCTGGTGTGGCTCAATTGGCTGAGAGTTGTCCTATGCACCAGGAGGTCACTGGTTCTGTCCTCAGCTTGATCCCCAGTGGTGGCCATGCAGGAGGCACCTGATGGATGCTACACTCTCACATTGATGTTTCTCTCTCTCTCTCCTTTCCCCTCTCTCTAAAAATCAATAAACTATTCTTTTAAAAAAGGTATGACTAAATTAAACTCAGATTTTTGTAAATGATATACTGCTATGTGATATCACAATATTTCAAAGCATTGGTCATGCAAATGTGTTATCTCCGTGGATGATTTTAATTTCCTCATTATAGGACATTATAAAAAGATACAGAACATCATGAAACTACAGTATTTCATGGCAAGCTCAGAATGAAGACCGAAGGATCAAATGTTAGAGCCTAAAACTGAAGAGCAGGTGCTCTTGAGAGAATTGACTACTTTAGGCTGATTGCCTTCAGAACTTACTGGTATGAAAGTGATTAGGTTTTCATTTCTTTATTATTTCCAATATTATTTAGTTCCATTGCTTTCCTGATTGCTTTTAATTCCTATAATATTGGAAACTCAAATGAATTCTATTTCCTAAATATAAAAAAAAAGCAGCATGATTTATCTTCATTAGGTTGGCGCACTTGACAGCAAATTCATGTGATTTTGCATTATCGAAATTTGTTCCTTTTTAAAAGATAATTTTCAAACAACCACTGGCTTATGAGAATGTTGTTGTTTTTTGTTCAGCTCTATTTTTCCTGGCATTTTAATAATAGCGGAATTTGCATATAATTTTAATTAGATCCTTCATAATATCCTGAACGTTAATAGCTATATTAAAGTGCTTATTATTTTTTAACAGGATTATATCTTTTATATGTCATCCTACAAGGAGAACTACACATTGGTCCTATACTCAAAAGTATTGCAATTTTCCTACAAAACTGAAACCTGACTTTATTAAATGAGTCAGAAAGTGGACTGTTTACAATTGTTTCTTGAACTCTTTGACCTGAGTGTATGCTTGGATGCACCTTTTTTTCCTTAGAGAAAATTTCCATAAAATCAATTTTTAGAAGAGGTATTTCTGTATCAATGACAATGGACTTTTAAAGAATCTTGATATTGTCAAATTGTCCTATTAAAAGTTTATTACAGTTTAAAATCCTCAGCAGCAGTTGAAGTATTCACCAGGTTATGAATGGTTGATAGTTCCTTGACATGAGTGGGGCCTGTGTGTAGGTGGCCTCGCCTCCCCCTAAGCACTCTCTGACCGAGGCTGGCTAGCCTTCATCTGTCAGGCCCAAAAGTGATACAGAGGGAGTGGGAAGAGTGACAGCCTCTGGCCTTAGCGTCAATAGCCTGAGTTGGGGCCACCAAGGGGACCCCAAGTCTCCTTGAGCCTGCCAATGCATATCTACCTTCTTGTGGGCCTTACAAGATTTTCTGCAGGAGATACATGGGTGTTCAAACAAATATAGAGGTTCATGGCCGTACTGCCTAAAAGGAATGGATATTAGCCACATAGAAGAAGCAAAACAGTGGGAGAGTCTTGGGTTTGGCAGACAGAAGCCTTGAGTTGGATTAGAATTCAGTCACCTACCAGACATATAAGCTTGGGCAGGTCACTGAAGCAATAAGGAGCTCAGTTATCTCATCTGTAAAATTAGAGTTCTGGAGGGTATTAACCTTTAGAGGGCCTTTCAGCATTAACATCCATTGGTTCTATGCCTTATAACTCTAAGAAATTATTCTGAAGAATAAAAGTGGGAGGCTAAGAATAGCGCATATTTAGTTTGGACTCAAGTAGAACATATTTCATACATTGGAAGAGATAATTTGAATGTGCTTTATTATAAAAGGGAAGACAGTGAAACAGTAAAATAAAAATTGCAGCTCTGGAAGAATAGCTAAATGCGTATTAGGGCAAGAGAAGAAAAGAAATATTTAAATAAAAGAGTCAACATACAGTTATTTCTGTCTTTGTATGAAGAAAACTTTCTAAATTATATCTTTTCAAAACATTATGTGAAGTTCTTCTTCCTAGTCCCCACGAGGAAAATTATGCAAAGTATTGTTTTGAAAATGAGAATATCAAAATATAAAATCTCTGGAAACTTAACAGCAACCCTAACATTATTCTGTGGATGGGAAAGTTGGCTGCAAAAGCTTCAACAGATAATTAGGAAAATGATCACTGTGGAAGACATGTTATGAAAATTTGGTAAATAATAAGTAAACATAGAGCAAATTTGTATATATTTTAAAAATTTGAATGAGAAGATATTTCCTATTGGGTTCAACTCAGTCAAATTTATTCATTCATTCATTCATTCATTTTAATCTTTTTATTGATTTCAGAGAGAGGAAGGGAGAGGGGGAGAGAGATAGAAACATCAGTGATGAGAATAATTGATTGATAGTCTCCTGCACGCCCCTATTGGGGATGGAGCCTGCAAACCCGGCCTGTGCCCTGAGAGGGAATTGAAAGGTGACCTCTTGGTTCATAGGTCAATGCTCATCCACTGAGCCATGCTGGCCAGGCCAACTCAGTCAAATTTATACAATAAGCAACAAGATATATGTATTTTAGTCCCGTGTTCCTAATATATTTTTATAGCTTAAACACCAAATTTCTAAGTATCTTATTTTTAAAAATGGCTCATATGGGATATCCTATCATGTAAGATAATTATCCCAGTAAACATTTCTTGGACCTTTATTATTTATTAAGCATTGTTCTGGGGGTTTAGACCTTACAGGAGATTTAAAAGAATTAAGATATTAAGGTTAGCAGGTTTGCTGCTTAGGAAATGTTTGTTAAGTGACTATAAAACAAGACATCACCCTTGTCTGTGAAAAGACTTAATTTTATTTAGTAGGTCTATATTTGGTATGATTATTCACGAAACTTTCTGAAACAATATTCTGAAAAGGAGAAATAACAAGCCTAAAAATGCTCCCTTATATTATTCTACTGCACAAAATAAAAGAAAATGAGAAATAAATGCTAGTATTTCATTTTTCAAATAGTACTTAAACCTTTCATTTTGAGCATTCTATTGCCATATATCTGGTCAATGAATCTAAATGTGAATATTGTTTTCCCATAGTCATTGACTTAATTATTTTGTACATAGAAAGTATGAGTAGGTATACATATCTATAATTCTTATTCAAAGGTTATTACAGACTTAAGCTAAAGAGTATGGTAGAAGTCCAAAATGTCAGAATTTTACTGTAATAAAGACAGGGAATTTTTGAGATTGAAAAAAACCTTTGAGTTCAACCCTGCAATTTCTTTATTAAAAAAGTAAGTGACTTGCCCAAAGGCTAATCTGAATCCCTTTGTATCACAGGTGATATTAGAGGATATTCAAGGATCCAAATGATTCCCTGCTCTATCCATGGAATCACCCACAATGCATCCATTAATCTACCCACCAGCTGTAATGACCACTGCCTCTGTCACGGTTTTTAAAAATGTTGAAACACTAAATAAATGTGTTGTTTTCTTTTTACAAAAGGCTGATATCCCTAGATAAATTTCCAATTCCCTTGGTTGTATAAATTTATGAAACTTGGAATGACCTGATTTCATTTGTGTAGGTGATTGAGCTCTATTGTGTAACACAAAACAAGATTCATCATAACTCAACTTTGTTAGTGAAGTAAGGAAATGAATTCACAATCTAAAGCATTTTATGGTGACTATTTTATTTGCATTCACTATACCCCTCAGCAGTAAATAGGGGGAAATGGCACATAGAGTGCTTCTATTTTTAAAGTTGAACTGAAGGCAGATGATTACTCAGTGAGAGGACAAGTTTATAAATTTTTTGTTATGTTAAGTTGAAATTAAAGCCCAAGTCATCTGATTCTAAGTATTGTCTAGATATCTTGAAAGATGAGCTTCACACAAATGAACTCTGTGGAAGTAAGTGTCTAACGTTGAGTTCCTGCGTACTTTTAACTTCAGCTCATTTCCCCTCAAATGAACAACACACAAAGACAGAGGCGGCACCGTTATAAATCAGTTTTATCTGTGAGTAGTTGTACATGTGTTTTAATAAAGCCAGTGAAAAAGTTGAGAGTGAACCTATTAGTTTTGAAAATCTGTTATGAGTAGAACAAAATCACACATAAACCTTTCAAATTCAGAAAGCCCAAATTCCGTCCAGAAAAGAGAGGTAAAGAAGGCTGAATTTCCCATAACTGTCTCTGTGGGTGAAAGAGGACCTGCACTGTCTCGAGTGGGACTCTTGATGACTCACCAACTATGTTAATAATTCGCTGTACGTAGACTTTCTCCAAAGAATTGCGACTACTCATTGCAGCTACAAAAACTTAGTTGCTTCCTTGGGAGGCTTTTTTCTGCTGGACTGAACTCTAATTGGTTTTATTTATTAGACCATTTGTTATGCCCCTGGTACAACTGTACACATCATTCACAACCTCTCCTTCCTAAAAACGTGAAGCTTTATTCATGAAGGTGTAAGAGCTTGCTGCAAATGGGGCTGTGTTGAACGGAAATATAACTTTGCCTCAGTCCGCCAAAAAGAGGCGTGGAGGAGACGGGTGATCATGAGTGGCAACATCACCATCCAAATAGAAGTGAATGATGTCTGTGAGATCAGGTAAAGTAGTTAAGACGGTAGAACAAATGAATGTTGGTAGAGTTACTATTTGTAATTGCTTCTTTTAATGACTGGAAGAAATGAACAGATTTCTTCCAAAAATAGTGCTTTAATTAAACAATAGCACTTTTTCTTAATGTAACTGTAATTGAGTATTTATTTAGAAACAAATTGAGATCTTGTGCAAATGAAGGTAAAAACATGTATTCCCAGTCATCATGACACTCTTTTAATTTCATGCAATGTTGATGAACAGTACCATTAAGTAAAAATAAATAGAAAAGACATTAATTTTAAAACAACCCATTCTGTTATAGGGACTTGAGGTTTTTCCTTTTTTTTTCTCTCAGGCTTAAGGCAAGTCATGATTAGTTACAAAATAATTGTAGGGCTACATTAAAGACCAAAACAGTCTTTTCTAGTTGTTCTGAAGTGCATAATATGCTAATAAGCTGTTCATTAAGTTGGTATTTTCTATTTCATTTAAGAAACAGTCCTTTGTATTACCAAAGCTTGTTTCACTATTTTCACAGATTGAGCTACAACCATATAATTTTTGAATAATTTACAAAGGTTACAACAGCTTATAACTTTGCAGCTTACCTCAGAGTGGGCAAAATTAGATCTAAGTTTTTGTACAGGACCGCTCCGAGAACAAATACCGATGATTCATCTAATTCTAGGAAGAATGAGATTTGAAAATATTAGCAAAACAGCAAGAAAAACACTATGTCTTACAGAACTTAAATCTACTGATTACAAGGGGATTCCATGACTTGCTGATGCAAGGCTAGAAGAGATGCCTTCCCAACCATGAATGGGCAGGCGATCCCCCCCACTCTACACATTAACCGAAGCTCTAAAAGATGTGTTGTCAGTGGTTTGTGTCAGAAAGTAACCGTCCATCAGGTTAAGATAAGAAGCTCCTTCAGTTGCAGCTAGTGAGTTTAAACACCCAAAGCTATGGGGAAAGACAGCCAATTCTCCTTTTGCAGCTCTAAGTCATGTGATCAAAATTTCCGAGGTAAAAGTTAAGATCACAATGTCACTGTTGAAAATAGACATTAATTTTAAAGACTAATGAAGATGTTCTTAAAATTTAACGTTTTCTTACATTTGTTTTTATATACCAAAACAATATCTTCAAACCAAAGCAAATGTGAGGAGGAAGAAATAAAAATTACTTTGCATGGAAAATGCAACACGTTTTCATTACCTAAAGTTAAAACATTAGGCCACAGGCTTTACCCTGGGAGAAGACTGTTGATACTGAAATTTGATCATGTCAAGAGTAGTTCTATAATCTGTATTTGTGTTTTTTTCCATTTTAATAGATCCTTTGCTTCAGTAAATTCATAGATTTAAAGACCAAATAAATATGTTTCCTATATATACAAAATTAGTTTATTTTAGTTTAGAGACTGTTTCTAAATATATGGAGGTTTATGTCTAGGCTTTTATTTTGTAAACTTTTATTTTTTTTAATATTTACCTTTTCATTAATTTTCCTTAGGTTCTATGGAATACTATACTTGGAGTCCTGTTTAAGAATATATTTTTTTAATAAATTTTTATTGAATTTATTAGGATGACATTGGTTAATAAAACTATACAGGTTTCAAGCATACAACTCTATAGACTTTTATTAAATGATCTTATGAGAAATGTGTTGTTCAAAACCCAAATTATCTCACATACATACCTTTTGATGACAAAGGCGTGAAAATGCTTTTAGGAATGACTACCCGATCTTCTGAGTTTCTTGCCCAGTCAACCATTCCCTTCCGTCCTTTCATTGGGAAGTTGATGTCCGTCAGAACAGAGGCTGCAGGGAGCTTCTGAATGCTAGCCACTATTAAAAAATAGTAATAATATCAACTAAAATGTCCCAGTGTAAGCAAAATTGTTCACATTAAACCTTGCAGTATATTCAAAATAAAATTTCAAGTGAAAATTATATTTATCAGAGTTATAAAACAGACTTATTTCTTCTTATTAGAAAATATTCATTAAGGTTGCTGGTTCTTTAACTTATCAATCTAGGTTTTTGTTGCTCTCAGCAGGAATCATACAATGACGGTCAATGGTTCAGTGGATATTCCAATAGTACCAGCAGGTACCACCATGCTAGTTATTCACCGTAGGCCTCCATTTCAATTGTTCAATGCCCATGCTTATTTTTTGTTAAATATTCTGATTAACACACTTGATTCATAGACTAGAATTTGCATTTAAATCTGAGCTTTATCTTCACAACAAATATTCTGTATTTACATCTGACAACTGTCTTTGGGACAAATCATTTATGGACTAGATGGGATACCACAAAGACATGGAAAACAAAGCCATATTGCTCTGGGGATCAGAACTGTCAGAGTATAAATAATTAAGCACCATGAATGCTATAACCACAGGACCAACATAATATGCAGAAACAGTAAATAAATACAGCACTAAGGAACAATTCTTAAAATGTAACCCCACAATTGAAAGTAATAAATGTATATATATATGAATAAAGAACTGTCTTACTTGCAATAAATATTTTAATATATTGAAAAAACAATGAATATGTTTGATAATGCCTGGATATATATTGTTTTATATATATATACACATATATATATATATATTTCAATATTATTAAATATTCATTAAATGTACATACATAAATATACATATAAATACATATAAAACTATGATGATAATTAATTAAGCACTTATTGATTATACATATTTTCAATTAAGCAATGTAATTTTTATAACTATTACATAGGTCCATAGTTGTTCTAGATTAAAGTTTTAGGTGCCCTATGCAGTATTTAAATGGAAAGATGATAGGGAATCTCTAAAAGCTATCACAATAGGAAAGCTAAAGTAAGAAACCATTAGGCTCCTCATAAGTGGATTTCATTGTAAAAAAACTTGTAATTTTAAATCAAGAGAGGGTGAAAATGACGAAGGTAACAATATTAGTTGTGTAAATATATTACTGCACTACTGGCTGAGTTCGAAATTAAATTGGTTATGTATTATTGTATTTTATTAAAGTACTTTCAGGCTATTCTACACATCCATTACCAGCATCGGATGGAGTTTCATTTGGCCTGTAATTTAATATAATAAGCCTAAAAAGGGATTTTTTAACTAAATGGTGAAGGAAAAAGGGTACATAAATTAGTTACGGATATTAAATTCTGTTTTGGGATAACATCTCTAATTATTTTAATTTCTTTAATTTTTCAAACCATATAGTCTTTGTTGTCCATAAATAACCTAGGTCAAGTGTCCTTACGGTCCAAATCCTCCACTGAATATAGGTGGACGGGTCAGCACATTGTGGCACATTCTGTCTAAGGGTCCTACTGTAAAGTCAGCTCTATTCAACATGCAAAGCTAAGTTCATCCACTTCAAATTCCTTCATTCTAACTTTAGTTGTCTTGGTGTTAAAGGAGATTTATTTCACCTCTCTGCTCTAAAAACTGGTGAAGAGAAATCAAGATTTTTTTACTATCACACAACTGGTCCCTATGATAAAGGAAAATAAGAGACAAATTGTTGGGCCTTGAAGTCTAATAATTCCTGTTTCTATATATATTGAATAGAAAAAAATAAACAAACAGAAAGAAGAAATAGCAAATGGAGAAGACATATTTTCTATCAACTATATATCACTTCATCCCAAATAAATACTAGTCTAATACCATATTATTAAATATATAAAAGTGTTATATTTATAGTGTAACTATCTCACTTTATAAAATGCATTCATTCTTTAATTAGAGGTACACTGGCTTTTCAATTATGACTATATAGATTAGACTGTACTTTTGAACACAGTCTAGATTAAAGGAATATAAAAATAAATTAGGATCACTAATTTGTGCAAAAGTCCTTTGAATTGAATAGTCCTGAGCATAAAGAATACATAAAAGCAAATATTTATTCACTAATTTTAGTAGGAATGATGTTTTAAAGATGGTATTTTCAATAAATACGTTATAAAAAGGATATTACTTCATAGATTCAAATGGTAGCCTTCAAATTATCAACATACATGTTCCTTAAAATATGAAATATTTAAAATTATACATCTTTACCTTAAATATGCCTAGGAAGATACTTAAGAAGATTTTGTGGTTGTTCAGGACCCTGCACTGATTAACCAGAAAACCTATTTCCACATAGCAAAAATAATTTAAAGATGACTTTTATGTCCTGCTTCTTTCAGTCCCTGTACCAGACACTTGGACCAAACTAAACATCAATTCTTTCCCTTCTTGACCCAGCTTCACTGTCCAAAACCCTTACGTAAAATTTAGATGCATTTACAGTCCTTAGAGAACTCGGAAGCTCATATGTTAAGTGAACACTAAAGAGGTAAAATTAAAAATGAACATCTTAAACTATGTAAAGTGTAAATATGCCTCCTGGGCTGACAAAGGGATCTAAATGCAAAGCACAGGCACAAATCTATATACTTTGGCTCTGTAACAATTTCTGCATTAAAACCAGTCATTGTGGGTGTTTCAATGATAGAGCAACTTTCCTCAAAAGTTGAGAAAATGCCATTTTAAAACTTTATTAAATTTATTGGTTTAATATTGGTTCACAAAACCATACAGATTTCAAGTGTACAACGCAATAAAACATCATCTGCACACTGCATCGTGTGCCCATTGCCCGAAGTCAAGTCTCTTTCTCTGCCCCCTTCCCCCACTTTTGCCCACCTCCACCTACCCTCCACCCCCCTTTCCCTCTGGCTATCACCACACTGTTGTCTGTGTCTATGTGTTTTATATATATATATATACACACATATGTGTGTGCCTGTGTTTTTGCTTAATCCCTTCACCTTCTTTCATCCTGTCCTCCCCGCCTCCCTCCCCTATGACAGCTGTCAGTTTCTTCCATGTATCCATGCCTCTAGCTCTATTTTGTTCATCAGTTTATTTTGTCCATTAGATGCCACATATAAGTAGGATCACATGGTATTTGTCTTTCCCCTACTGGCTTATTTCACTTGGCATAATCATCTCCTGGTCCATCCATGTTGCCATAAAAGGTACAATTTCTTTTTTTAACAGTCCAATAGTACTCCACAGTGTAAATGTCACACAGCTTTTTTTATCCACTCATCTACTGATGGCCATTTGGGCCATTTCTAGATCTTAGCTATTGTAAATTGTGCTGTTATGAACATCAGGGTACATATATTCTTTCTGATTAGTGTTTCGGGTTCCTTAGGATATATTCCCAGAAGTGGGATCACTGGGCCAAAAGGCAGCTCCATTTTTAATTTTTTGAGGTAACTCCATACTGTTTTCCATAGTGGCTGTGCCAGTCTGCATTCCCACCAGCAGTGCACTAGGGTCCCCTTTCTCCACACCCTCGCCAGCACTTGTTTGTTGATTTATTGATGGAGCCATTCTGACAGGTGTGAGGTGATATCGCATAGTGGTTTTAATTTGCATCTCTCTGATGGTTAGTGAAGTTGAGCAGAGAAAATGCTTTTCTTATAGAAGTTAAAGTACTTAGAAGAAAACTCAAAGGACACAGTGTCCCTGAACAAATAGGAACATCTTTTGAATGCTCCAAGAATTACTCTAAATTCACTGTATTGTGTTTCCATTACAACACTAGATTTGATTTCTTATGCAATAAAAATAGGTGGCTCATCACTGACAAACTTCAGTGCAAAACCAGCTGCATTTTCATTTTGCAATTTTAATACTTTTATTTTTATTTTTAAATTATTTTATTTTCTATTTTTTTAATTTATCTATATTGTTGAAAGTATTACAGATGTCCCCCTTTTCCCCACTGATCCCCTCCACCCCGCATCCACCCCACCCCCAGGCCTTCCCCAGACCAATATCTGTGTCCAAAGGTTATACTTATAAGCATATAAGTTCTTTGATTAATCTCTCCCCAGCCACTCCCCCACTCCCTCCTTCCCTCTGAGATCCCTCAGTCTGTTCCATGCTTCTATGTCTCTGGATCTATTTTGTCTTCTATTTTGAATTGGGTATGCAGCACAGAATTCCTTTGAGAGCATCGTGTCTGTTAGGGGCCAAGTTCTTAAAGGATTCACGTTCAGTATAGATTTTTGCTCATCAGAAAGAATAGGGAATATTTACAGATGGATCTAAAAGCACATGAGCTGTTTTTATCATTTTTTGTTTCTTTTTGGCAACCACTGAGCCCTCCTTTGCTTCATCGATGCAGGGTGGCGCTTCTAACCTTGTTCCTGAGGAAAATCATGAGGTTTTACCTCTTTGCTTTTACCGAGATCCTGAAGGATAGGGATTAAGTTTTATTCATCCTTATAATGTAAATGATACACAAACAAGTTAGAGTTAATTGATTTGTACACCAGTTGCATCATGGATAAAAATGGAAGGCGTGTGGAAGGAAAACACTGTGGAGCCAAAGTGCATGAATGGATGCTGCAGGAAGACGCAAAATGGGCAAAGGAAGGCCAAGACAGGGAAATGGCAGTTTACCAGAATGGCTTAAGTGTGGGCTCTGGACCTGGGCCCTGGATTCAAATCCCTGGTATTTTAGAGTAACTATAATGTTCTAGTTTTTTGGGGGGGGCAGTCTCAGTTTATCCCTGTTTTGTATAATTATGAATAGCATCCCCTATCACTCTCAAGTGTCTCATTTTGGAAGATAAATTCCATGTTCATCTTATGTGGTGTGTGACACTGGGCAACTAGCCTAACCTCTCTGTGCCTCAATTTCCTCTTTTGTAACATGGCAATAATATTACCTACTGCATGAGGATGTTGATGGATGAAAATAAGATAAAAAAACTAGTTTTTTTCATGTACACATAACAAGCACATAGGGATTGAGCAGAGTCTACATGTAGTGTAACCCCCTGGCACTTAGCAGCTTAAAAAGCTGTGGTTTTTATATTTATACAACAACGTTGAGTGCCTTGTAAAGTACTGAGGGCATTTGGGAGGGAAGAACAGCTGACACTTATTGTGCAATAATTCAATTAATACTTATCAAATGCCTCCTCTGTGCTAGGCACTGCTCTCACCACACATTTGGCCAAGCACTTTACACATGGTATTTTAATTACTATTTAAGACAACCCTGGGAGATATTGTTATTATCAGTATCCTCATTGTTACCGCTACCATCACCTTACAAATGAGGAAGCAGACTCTGTAAAATGGTGACATTATATTCAAATCTCATTTGCCTGAATATGATTTTGCACTCTGTGGTGCAGTTTGATTTTACCTAACAAATTAACAGCAAATTTACTTTGCCTCACTGTAATATTTTTTGCACTGACTATAAAAGACAGACATAATGATTCAAGTAGAGGAAATAAAGCTATTTTAGTAGTCCAAGAGGAGATCAAAACTAGATACCACTGAACGGTGGTTATCGAAAGGGGATATTGAGATCATATATAGATATATATATATATATATATGTATATATATACACACACACACACACATATATATATACACATATATGTATAAAAAATATGTTCAGCATAATCTTTATTTTCTCACATCTCTATGAAAAAATCACATTTTAGAATTCTAAAACAGCGGTTTATAGTAAGTATTTCGACATTCACACAGGAAGACTTTTATTTCCTCTCTTCTTCACCCTGGTTGCCCCATTTACTCTGTCTACCTTCCCAAAAGGCTGGAATGAGAAATGTGAAGGCCACAGAGAAAGAGAGCAGCGTGTAGCCATCACTTCCCGGGGAAACAAAGCAACTGTGCAGGGGCCTCTGCAAGGACCCGGCGCTCGGACAGCGCGTCCTCAGTTCCATCTCCACGGTCACCATGACACAGCGCAGGAGCCCCACGTCCTGGGTGCGGCACACAGTGACGTAAATGCTTACACTTAGAAATGTTCTTCCCATTAGGAGTTTACAGGTTTTTTTTTCCAAAGAGGGAAAGTGGGATCATCTTATTTTTAAAAGTAGACAAATTAAATAGGCAGTAATAAAGTAACTGCATGGCATATCAAAGATAGTTTTTTCAACATTTTGGTTTCACTGACATGTTATAAGTATTAAAACTTTAAATTAATTACCATTTTGCATGTTCCTTTCCAGCATCAAATTTTTTAAAAAATACTTGTAAATTGCCTGGCTGGTGTGCCTCAGTGGTTGAGCGTCAACCCATGAACCTGGAGGTCACAGTTCGATTCCTGGTCCGGGCACACTCCTGGGTTGCGGGCTCAATCCCCAGTAGGGGGCGTGCAGGAGGCGGCTGACAGCTAATTCTCTCCCATCATTGATGTTTCTACCTCTCACTCTCCCTTCCTCTCTCTGAAATCAACAAAAACATTTAAAAAAAACAATTTAAAAAAATCTGTAAAGTGTTTGTGATTCATCAGGTTTAGATTCTGTTTCGTCATTTCAAAGCCTGGGAGCCTCTGCACAGCTGATTCTTTTTCCTGCTCATGCTCTTTTTGCCAGACTTTAGTGCTCTCTGTGGGGGACATCATCTACTTTTTCTTGGGTCCTCCCACTTCCCGACAAGCAGTTATGCTGACACAGGTGGTACATGTACTCCATACACACGGTTTCGTTCAAGCTGAACTGTCTCATCTAGGGACTGGCCAACTACAACCCATAGGCCAAATCTGTCCTATCAGCTATTTTGTTTGGTTTGTAGTTAAAAGTGGTTTTCATATTATTAAATGTTGGAAAAATATTTTTTAAGATTATTATGTCTTGGCATGTAAAAATTTAATGAAATCCAACCCCCAGTGTCTACAAATAAAGTTTTATTGGAACACAGACACACCCATTCATTTATATGTCCTCTAGGGCTGCTTTCATGTAACAGTGGCCAAGTTGGATAATTACAGCACAGACTGTCTGGCACACAAATCCTAAAGTAGTTACTGACTTGCCCTTTACAGAAAAAGTGGGCCTACCTTTGTTTTAGAAATATGTTAGAGAAGCTATTTTGAAATATTACACTTTCCCTTTAAAGATAATTACATTCAAAAAACATCTTTGTGTACTTTTTCTATTATCTAGTGCATGTTTTTCCTGACTACCTTTCCTTTTCTATGCTATACAGAATATAGTGAGGGAAATTTAAACTGATTATACCAATTTTCTTTCAGTTTTTAAAGAGTATGTTTAGTGGACTTTTAAAAAAATATATCTTTATTGATTTCAGCAAGAGGAAGGGAGAAGGAGAGAGACAGAGAAATATCAATGATGTGTCATTGATCAGTTGCCTCCTGCACGCCCACTACTGGGGATCGATCCCACAACCCAGGCATGTGCCCTGA
Organism: Miniopterus natalensis; assembly: GCF_054644295.1. NCBI lineage: Eukaryota > Metazoa > Chordata > Mammalia > Chiroptera > Miniopteridae > Miniopterus > Miniopterus natalensis. The sequence continues at coordinate 31,425,817 of NC_142085.1, read as the reverse complement.
CTGGGAATTGAACTGTGATCCCCTGCATCATGGGTCAATCCTCAAAGGCTGTTTAGTGAACTTTTAAAAGCAGGCACTGATAAACATTCTTCTTTATCCTGATACTTCAAGATTTTACTCCTAGCACAAATATAAAATAAAATGTAAAGTGAGAATCATTTTTGCATGTATACCTGAATAGTAAAAACAAATCAATATAAAAAAATGCTTTAGGAAATAAACTCTTCCTCTTCTCCCAACCAGTGAAATCAAGAACAGAGTTGCTGCAGAGGAAGGAGCACTAGATGATAATTAACCAAGTTATAAACCTGAAACCTATATGATTTCATTAACCAATATCACCTCAATAAACTTAACAAAATAAAAGAATATATATGAGAGTTTTTGTATACGCAGTATGATTGACTCCGTGTGTGTGTGTGTATGTGTGTGTGTTATTGTTTTGATATTTACGGGCGTTTAAACCTTCCTAGAGAAATAATTCTGGAAATTATGAGGCGTTAGACACCAATCAGGCAGGAAACAACTAACGTCAACAATTCAAGGGCTTCCCAAGATAGTGAATCATCCATTTCCAGAGGAGCAATAGCAATGGAAAGTGAAAACAGCAAGGAGAAAATACATCACTGCAGACTGAAGATTCATTCTGGAAATTCATTCATCCTACAAACCTCTATTGAGCCCTAAGAGTGTTCCAAGCACTGTTCTTCACTGAGGATTTAGCAAGTGAAAAAGAGACACAAATTCTTCACCCTGAAAGAGCTCATACTCCAGGGGGGAACACACACAACTGCTAAGTGAGCACACAATTCAGATGGTTCTAGATTGTGACAGGTGGCATGAAAGAAATAAGTTATGAGAGGGAGCATAAGGAAAGCCTTTCTGAAGAGGCACAACTGGGCTGTGGTTGGATGGCTGCCTATGAGCTAAGAGAAGAGGAAACTGCCTTGGTGGCCTTAGGGCCTGGGAAAGGGGAGCATGGCTCCAGAAGTGTCAGAATAGTAGTCTCCGGGGAGGAGGGATGACATGAGCAAAGCATGAAGGGAGGAAACAACATGTCCCAGAGAAGTGGTAACATTCTTAGCAGGATAAAAGGCTCAGTTAGAGTAGGAGAGGGGACTGAAAACGGTAGTGTAGGCTAAGGGGTCTGGAGAGCTGGAGCATGATCGAATTTAGAACTTGGAGGTGTAAACTGGATGCCTTCTAATCAGAAGTAACAGTGGATGTGTAGACATGGATAGTTCTCCTAAAAAGAGAATACAGTGGACAGATTCATTCGTTCAACAAGTATTAAGCACCTATTCCATGCTGGGCACAGTTCCGGGCACTATAGATACACCAGTGCACAAAACAGTGAAAGTGTCTGCCCTCAGGGGACTGGCATGGACTCTGGGGAGAGGCAGGCAAGGAATAAATAAGTGCAACCAGATAGGATGCCAGTAATGATAAATGATACGATAGAGAATGACGATTGGAGTTGGGAAGCTTAGGGAAAGCTTCTTTGGTAAGCTGGCATTTGTGCAGACACCTGAACAAAGTGAGATGGTGTGCTCTGCAGATAACAAGGAGATGACAGAAAGAAAGCTGCAAAATGTAGTATAGGAAAGGCTCACTTTTAGAGGGTAAAGAGAAATAAACAGAGAAAGCCACCAAAAATAAATGGAGGAGGATATATATATATATATATATATATATATATATATATATATACACACACACACACACACACACACACACACATATACACACACACACATACATACAGAGAGAGAGACTACAATAGTAAACTAACTCAGGAACAGAGGGGTATTTTAATAATGGCAGATTGGCTTTATAAGGAATCAAAGGCTTTATAAGTTACGGAGAAGGGCCATTGGTCTAAAAATATGAAAGCCATATTCTAAAATTGTTGGCAAAGTTTTTCTATAAAAGATCAAAAGGTAAATATTTTCATGTTTGTGGGCCCTCAGGTCTGTTGCAACTCTTCGACTCTGCTAGTGGGATGTGAAAGCACTCATAAAGGAATGATCATGCATGAATATACGGTATTTAATCACATAATAAATATTATCTTATGTAACCAGTATTGTTTCTGCAGTCACATTATACATGACTGTCTTGTTTGCAGACCCTGGTCAAGAGGAGCAAGTTTTTTGTTTTGTTTTGTTTTCCACCACAGAGCTTTTCCTCTCTAACTAGAACATTATTTTTTATTCTTATTCTAGAGTTTCTGCTAAATTATTTTTTCCTGAGCTTAGTCTGTCTCCACTGGCCCATCTAAAGAAATTCAACTCCCACCCATTCCTGTCTATTATGTCATACTGTTTATTTTCTTTATGGCCCTATTTACAGTTAAAAATTGTCTAGTTTATGTGGACTGGCTCCCACACTAGACTATAAACGCCAAAAGGAGAGGGATTTTCCCTATTTACTGTTGTATGATAGAATCCTAACATGTAGTAGTGTTGGACAGAACGCCCCGTTTTTTTTAAATGAATGGAGTTTACCAAGGGCTTAGTAGGAGGCATTGGGGTTTAACGTGATATATTTGGGCCCCAGAGACAGAATTAGTTTTCCAACTAGTTTGTGATCTTTGGCAGGTCGTTTAATTGCTCTTCAGTTTGACCATCTGTAAAAATCAATAGCCTTTCAGGGTGATTAAGCCAAAGGCAGTTAGTTCATTCCCTATACACAGTAAGACAGACACAATATATGTCTGTTTCCTTTCATTCTTCACCTCGACCGTTCTCTGCCTGGTGTAAAATACTGCGGAAGATCCAAAATTTTAAAAAAGGTCCTTACATAGAAAAAGATTACAACCAGGCGAGATGCCCGTTTCACACAAATCCCTTAAGTATGGGCAGAATGAGTATGAGAGCGTTTCCTCCCAACTCCGAAACTGCCTCCTGGAGCCGTTCCATTGGGTGTCCTCGGGCGTCCCAGGGTAGCATGTTCGAAGCCTACTCCTGATTCCACCCAGCCCTCACCAAAACGTCCTTTCCTGAGGCAGCTTCCCCTCTGCAGGCGGCCTCCGCCCATGCTCGCCCGGATCCAGCCTCGCTGCGCTTGTGGCCTCCCTCCCAGAACCAGCCGGAGGGTGTCCCCTCCCTCCACCCTGGCGGCCGCGCAACAGCCCATCACTCCTTGCCTGCATTAAAGCCACTCGCTGTGCTGGCTGCTTCCCCCTCGCCCTTTCCTAGTCACTGGCTGCCGGGCAGCGGGCTCCTGCTCAAGCGGAGTTGAACTGCGCCCCTCCCCGTGATTCGGTTACATTTGTGTAAGATACGAAACCCTTCCCAGGGTCTCCATGACCTTTCCTTGACTTCTCTTCTTAGATGTGAGCTCAGGACTTTTCCCACTAACAACTGCCCTCGTCACACTCTCTCTCTCTCATTTCATACCAACTGCTCCCTCGGCAAATTCTTACTCGACCATCAGACCTCGGCTTAAACGCCGAGGAGAACTTTCCGGCATCGAGCCCACCACTGCCCCCAGAGCTAAGTCAGGAATCCTGGTTTCTCTCTTTTTCGTATCATTTACCACAGTTTAAATTATAGGTATATATCTATTTATCTATCTATGTGTATTTTTGTTTTTAAAGTGCTCTTTTCTTACATTTCATATAATACAAAGTCCATGTTCACTCACTTACTTAGGTTTCATTTTTTAAGACTTAGTATCTTTCCTATACCAGAGTGTAACCTCCATGAGGGCGGAGCCAAGCCAGGCAAGTCTGGCTCATCTCTTTGTGACCAAAGGCTACTTTGGTACCTGGCAAACACTTGATAAATATTGATTTAATATACTTAAGGAAGGAAGAACTGAAGAAGAGACTAATTTTAACTTGACAGGGGGGACTGGGCAAGGTTAAGAACATGATTCTAAGATAATGTCATAAGAAGCAGCAGGTGATTTCAAGTTGTAGAACTTTAGCCACTTAATCTTATCAAAAAGGAATCAGGGGCCCTGTGCCCTCTTCAAAACAGAATTAAAGTTAGACAGTTGTGCCTAACAAATGTCATTTTTTGAGGAAAAAGGAGGAGATAGTAGTAATATGGACACTATTTCCTGAGCACCCGGGTGCCAGCATTGGTGCCTTCCCTCACTTAATTCCACAACACACTCGGAAGCAAGTATAATTAATCCATCACAGACCAGTGCGGGATCACTCTGCTGCAAACGTAATCTTTAGATCCTAATGGCATTATAGTAGAGACTCACGGCTCTATGGCTGGAATATAAACACAGTATATAGAATGAGTGTTGACAACAATTACTAATTGATACAAAGATATTTGTGAATTTCATTTCCTTATCATCAAGTTTAGAAGAGTTTAGTATCTGGATCATCAAACCAAATAAACCAACAAATATCTGCAAACAAACAATATTTTACTCTTCCTCTCCCCACACAGGTACACACAAACACATAAAAACACTCTGAGCTTAAATTGAGTGTCTTACTTCACTGCAATAATTTATATGGAGTTAAAAAGAGTGTACCAACCATTACAACTTTGTGTCATCTATATAGTCTAAGTTATATTATACTATATTTATTTTTCTGATAAGGAATTGGTATTTAAAAAATAAATATTCCATATTTCCAACACACTATGACATTTTTGAAATAGCATGAATTTTTAGAATAAATTTTAAAGATGATAGAAGTTATACTCTGTAGTGAGATTATTAATACATTTTAGGGAAAGTAAAGAAAAAAAAATGAAGGAGTTAGAAAAAACTAAAAGAGGGTTAATCAGGCAATGAGTTCAGGGAAAGAAAAAGGAGACTACTTAGGGAAAAAAGGAGAGGGGAATTAATGCTCTCAAATAACATAAATAGATTCTTCAAAAGAAGAAAGGTTTATATTTCAAAAAGTAATAAAGTAGTCCAAATGAACACTGAAGTTGATTATTAAGAAATTTTGCAGTGGTAAAGAAAATGTTTCAGAATCTTAGTCTCAACTACATTTGAACCCTACTAATAATTTCAATGTATCAGGCTTTATTTGATTTCAGAATATGTATATTGAATATATAACCTATTATCCAATATGAATCATTCCCTCATGAACTGTTCAATCCCTATATCTATAACATTCTATTTTGTAGTTATCAGCTAAACCTTGAATAAAATACTGTTCAGTATATAAATCATAAGTCCTCTAAATCTTGTTATTATTGGATTTTCAATATAGTTTAACTTTTATTAAAAAGTATCTTTATTCTTTGATGTAACATAAAAGAAACACCCCACTAATTTTCCCCTAAGGCCATAGCATGAATTTTAAAACAACTTCATCCATCTAAAATAACTGCATTTCAGGTTTGAACACTGATAAATATTTAGAACATACACACACAAACACACTCACTCACATCTGCTTCCTCATATTCATATGCCACAGACTGAAACAGATCAAATGAAAGAAAACACATTAAATTAGTCACATAAGTAATTACTTGTATTTCTTAAGTTAAAACTCTTCATACGAAAAATTTTAGTAGGCAATAAAAGCGGAAAAATATTTCTGCCTGCTCAAAAGACATTATTTAAGGACGAAAGAGAAGTAATTCATTTATGAATTCAGGAGATACAGTAATGGTACAGAATTATTTGATGCATCTATAGACATAATTGCTACAATATTGCAGACTACAACCGATAGATTACATGTTAAGGAGCAGAAGTTATAAAAGTAGAAAAGATTCCCTCGTATGAATTATTCAAGGGATCTAGGGTCTGATTAATGACAAATACATGGAGTAGCTTCTTAAGATAGCAAAATGCAAATAAATTTGAAACGTTTGTAGGATTTTAGTGTCATTGCACTACAGAAGACAACTGTGTAACAAACTCATTTTAAAACACAGGGACACATCGCAAATGTTTTTTTTAGATTTAGTTACACTGTCTGTGGTCTGCTTTGTGACACAAGTATACTATTGAGATTTGAGACAAATAAAAACAACTTAGGATATTAAATTTAGATAGGAACTTTAGAAGTTCCTTAGAGGGGCAGACTGTGGCTGTGGGGCAGTGAGTGACCTGACCAGTGTCACACGCCTAACCAGTAGCAGAACCCATATTTGGCCCGACATTTGTCCACTGCCAATTACTGAGGCCCTATTACAAGCCAGGTGCTAAATATATATTATCTTTAATCTCTACAATAACTCCTCAGGGAAGATATTATTATCTCTACTTTAGAAAGGAGCAAACTGGGGGATTTAGAGATGAAATATCTTGCAGTAGGTCAGTTAGTTGCAGTACAGCCAAGGTTTGAGGCTAAATCTAGCTCTAAAACCAGCATGTTTTCCTAGATACAAAACAGCATCCCTGCTTGCATCAACACAAAGGGCACCAATCTTTAATCTGAGTCATATTTTTCAGTTGTTACATGCTGATGAGAATCTATGTATTTGGAATTCAGTGAAGGAAGCAATGGAGAAGAGGGATAATTTAGCACAGAATTCTTGCTATTACCAAATTAAAAAAAAAAGGGGAAAAATATTGAAAGGGAATCCATACCTTTTTTTCTCTTTGCTGGTTATTGTGACAGAGGCAGGCCACTACTGTCACAGAGATAAGCAAGTATTGCCATAGAGGCAGTTAAAACAAAATTGTTTTTCATATTTATACACGCTCACGGCAATATCCTTCCAATTTAGTTGAACAGCAAAATAGAAAAGAAGGCATGCACTATGCCTGTTTCAGTAATTTCAAACCCTTATTGCATAAACCAATAGAGACCGGCGATATTCCTTGACAACATTCAAATTTCCTTTTTAGTAGGCTTTAGATTTTATATCTCTTTTCTGTTCCACAAGTGTGAGTCTACCAGATTCTGAGGGAATTAATCTCAAACAAAAGAATCGAATCATGCTGGGAAGACCAATCCTTCCCACATCTCTCAGCTGCAGTGCCTCCAGGGAACTGGGGGGTCACGTGCATTCCCATAGGGCCCCTGCGCTAATTCCACCTCTGAAAGCCTTTCCCGGGGTGCAGGCCTCTTCCAGATGCCTTGAACTGAGGCAGAGCGCGGGTCCCTTCGGGCAAAGCCCCTCCTCACAGCTCCCCTAGGGAGCAGAAGTCAGGGGCAGCTTCTTTGCAGAGACGCATGCTCCTTATGGAGAGTAAAGGAAACTCCGGCCCCAGATGGCGCTGCTTAGGCCTATGTGTCAGCGTGAGAGAGACCCAGGAATTCTTGGTCTGTGTTTTGAAATTATGGTTTTCCTTTCTCCAGACAGCTTCCACAGCCCATGCCCCTTATACCAAGATGAACCACTACCTCTGTTATAAACAGTCCACCCGTTAGCCTTTCAGCGCTTTTCTCAAAGACACGCCTTGTACATAGCCGTGGCAGACCCACATTTCCGTTCACGTCCCGACGCGGCCGGGCATCACTGGGCAGTGTAGATGCTGCCCACATCCGAATGAGTTTTGTGAGACCTCATTTGGTTTCTTTAGACCATGACTATTTTCCCAGTAAATATAAAATCCAAAAGAAATAACACACCTCAGAGTCAAAGATTTGACCTTTAGATATTCATGAGACAGTGAGTGGCTAAAGGGGTGGAGACAAATTGAGTAACATAAGTTCACAGAATTTTCAGTGGCTGGATATGTTATAAAGCTGTGTTAAAGGACTAATCCAAGCACCCTTGAAAAATGTGTAATTATCCAGAAAAACAATTTAAAAATTTGTAATAAAGTAGATATGTATGAAAAACATAAATAAATAAAAATAAAGGTCAGAAGTCACTCTCCCTTGGTGTAAAAATACAAAATATATTAATAAGATTTCTTAGGATCGTATGAAAAACGGCAGTGAGGCGTGTGTTGTTGTTTTTTTAAAATATAACAGAAGTAGGTTAGAGTGTGGTTGGCTGAGCAAGATAATAAAACACCTTTAATTTTCAATTATTAAGATGAGAAATGGATAAAAATGCATCCACTCTGAATGGGAAGCACTGATGTAGGGCCAATTGTGGGGGTGCCCTTAACACTCCGGCAGCAAGGTGGTTAGGAGTAGGCATATCATGACTATTTATGAAAGCGTTAATTTGGCAAATGCTATATAATATATGGGACGCTTCACCAAACCTTTTCCTGGGAAGCCTAAGGGATGAAAGAACAAAAGACAAGTGAAAACGTGTTCCTACACACTGTACTCACTTCTGAAAAGAGCCCCTTAGAATAATAACCACCCTCTGACACGAGGGCATTTTCATTACAATGTAGACTCAAATAATGTATACAGAAGGTGCTGCAAGGGAGCAGGCATTCCAAAGTAGTGAGTGCAGACTCCATTCTTTCTTAATGTTGAATTAAACCAGGATAAAGGAGCAGAGCTGTTAAGATCTGGGACGTGGGAGCAGAGCAGAGCAGTAGTCAGAATTAGAGCTCGCGAAGAGCGTAGTACAGGGATACAGAGGGAAAGCCTACGCCCCCCGGGTTACTCAAAACGAGAAAGAACAGCTATTAAGGACGTTTACCAGTGCAAGTTTCTTAGGGACAAGAAGTATTATTTAATAATGACTCCATGAAACACTGTGTCCTTGAGTATGGCTGTTTAAAAATATTAGATAAACCTGGAAATATTACGTAACTATTTTCACTCCAGTTACTTTCTGAAAGAGCACAGGCCTACTGATAACTTGAAAGCACTGTAACATCATGAGTGTTTCCTACTTGAAGGTCCAGGGTTGTAACTATGCTAGTAGTACTACCACAAACCACATTTTTTTTTAAAGGTGCTTTGCAAAGACCTTTCCAACTTGGATAATAAACTTTTATTTATTTTTTAAATTTTTTTAAAAAAATATATACATAACAGTTTAAGTAGAATGAAGCTGACCAGTTTATGGCTAACCTTGGTTGACCCCTAAGCATTCTTCCATTCTTTAGGTTCTGTGGCTTTACAGATAGAAGAAGAAATGCAAAAATGGTAGGGAAAGTAGGATTTATTTCACTTGTTAACTGGCAGCTCAATCTTAGTTACAGCTTTAAATAGTCATTTTAATGAACACTTTTATTCTAGCTTTTGTCCGAGGATTCAGATGGTGGAATGATGACAGAATGCTGATGGCTTCAAAAGATAAAACTGCTTAACTGCAAATGCAGGGATTTGTGTTGGACTCAGGAACAGGAATATATAAAAAACAGTGTGATGACTATAGTTAATGATACCGATTGTGGGGAGAGGGACGGGGTGGAGTGAGTCATTGGGGAGAAAAAGAGACATTTGTAATATTTTAAACAAACAAAAATACTGAATTGCATATTTGAAAGTTGTCAAGAAAGTAGACCTTAAAAGTTTTCAGAAGAAAAACAAATTGTAACTACATTTGGTCACGAATGTTAACTAAACTTATGGTGATGATCATTTAAAAATATACATATCAAGTCATTACGTTGCACACCTAAAACTCATACAATGTTGCATGTCAATTACATAGCAAAATAAAAAAATTTTAAAAAGAAAAAATAAACCAAACAGCTTGCTTTGGATCCTAAACTTTAGAGACATCTAAATGATCGCCAAAGTAGGTTTTTGACACTTGTTTATAGTACACAGATTTGGAAAGAAATCTGTCTTATTTTTGTATTTGGGTTCTGGGTGATGTCCTGGAGAAATCCTTGAACTTTCTCTCTTTCACACCCCACTTCTAACCATTAGCAAGCCCTGTCAGGACAACCATTAAAATACCGCCAGCATCTGGCCACTTCTCACTGTTTCCGCGGGCATCTGGTCCAAACCGCCGAGCTCCTCATCTGGTGTGTGGCAACTAATGCCCTACCCGTGTCCCTATGCCCAGCCATACCCCTGAGAGCTTCTCAGTTTCCGCTTCACAGTCATAATGGTCACTGTAGGATATAAATCAGGTCAGGTCATTTTTCTGCTCAAACCCTTCAGTAGTTTCTCATCTCACTCAGACCTAGTCGGATGCCTTCCACAGTCCGGCACCCGCCCCCTTTCCGGCCTCACCCCCTCCACAGCCCCTCCCTCAGCCACCCGAACCCACGGCCTTCTTTAGGGCCTCCAATATATCAAGTACATGGGTGCATCATGACTCTTATTTTTTGTGTGTGTTTTTTTAATCCTTACCAGAGGATCTTTTTTTCCATTGCTTCTCAGAGAAAGTGGAAGGGAGGAAGGAGAGAGAGAGAGAGGAGAGAGAGAGAGAGAAACATCGATGTGAGAGAGACACATGGATTGGGGGCTTCCTGCTCGAGTGCCGAGGATTGAGCCTGCCACCGAGGTACGTGCCCATGGCTGGAATCGAACCAGGGACCCTTCAGTTAGAGCGCTAGGGCCAACGCTCTAACCACCGAGCCAAACCAGCTAGGGCATGGCCCTTGTATTTACCGTTCCTTCCGCTTCCAACGCTCTGTCCCCACACATCACCACGTCTCACGCTCTCCAGGCATTCAGTATGTACTCAAATATCACTTCTCTGACGACGGCCTTCCCTGACATGAACCTAAAAAGACTCTCCTCTCTTCACTCTGTTCCCTCACGCTGGGGGTTTGCTTCACAAGGTATTTCTCTTCATGTCGCTTACAACCACTGGGCACGATATACAGCACTTGTTTGACATCTGTCTCTGCTATGGAACAAGTTTCGTAAGAGCAAGAGTGTCATCTAGTTTGTCCACTGAAAATTCTCAGAACCTAGAACAAAACCTGACATAGTTATTGAGTGAATGTCTAATACCTCCTAAAGCCAATTAGATCCATAAATCATTACAGATCTATTAAACGGATGCTAGGGAGCAATGAAAACGGGGGTCGTCAGTTGGGGGGAAGAGAGCCCGTCCACACCCCCTGAGTGGCATGTCTTGTTTGCCGCTAGAAGGGCCTGAGATGGCCTTTCACAGCAACCTCTCCAGTGCTGCCACCCCCAGCCATTTGGAAAAAGTGGGTCACAGAAAATACAGTGAGCTAATTCCTATTAAATGAGCAATAAAGAACTCATAGTGTGGCATATCGTTCCACCTCATAGTTTAAAACTATGTTTGAGCTCTTTATTTTCTCAAGGGAGCCAGTATGTTAGTATGATTAAAAAACAAACAAAACCACAACCAACCAACCAAACAGAAAACCCAGGTAGTTTTAGTTTTTTTTTTCTTTCTTTCTGATCCACAGTAAAACACACCACTTGCTTCAGGTGTCTAGCAAGAAAGAGTGGTAGAAAGCCAGAGGGTGAGGGTAGAATCAGACACTTCCAGACTCAAGTCTAGCTGACTGAGCCAAAGTCAAGTGCTACAGATGAAAAAAACAAACAAAAATAGATATTGAATTGCGTATTTCTCAGGCTCAGTGTGAACTGACTGTAAGTGTTTTATCGTTAAAGAAAGGAAGTTAAGGAAGTGAAGATGTACGAGCGATAAAACTCAGCAGTGACAGAAAGTTAAATAAGCCAAGAAAGAGAAGCCACTTTATTTTTATAATTACATCATCAGATTGAAGTTTTGTTTCTCAATTGAAGAACAAGAGATTCTACCAAAGAAATTATTCAATTTACCAGTGAGTATAAGAAATAACAAAGATTTGATATTTATGAGACAGTGTTGCAGAGAGAAAGGAGATGCTAAATTGTATTATGCCATTCTTCAGATTAAATTTTGATTCAGTTTCAGAAAAGAAAATCAAGTATGAATGTTCATTCTGAAAAGCCCAGTATTTCCTATTTATAAACCAAGAATAGGCAATGATATTTAGCTTGGCAAAGAAAAATGTCTTAACTTTAATGCTTTTAGGGCACTGCCTTATTGGGTTACTGGGGAATAACTGGAGCTCTGCTTTGCAGAATCTTTTCTCTTGTAGGGTTTACATATAGGCACCGCTTTTGAAATTCTCTACAGCTAACAATTATAACACTCCGTACTTGAGATATTATTAGCCTAAAAGCGTTCCCTTTTAATCTGATATTGTTAGTTTAATAGTTCCTAAGGAACAGTTAGTTGTAAGATAGCAGTAAGTGGATCTGCAGCATTCGTCTGTACAAAGTAAATGCTTGGAGACAATTGTATCAAAATGTTACCGATGTGATCCATTGAAACCACCTAAAGAGCTGTGTCTGCACTTTTCCTGGAGTTTTGTTCTATCACCAGCAATCACATAAGATTTTTCTTAATTCTAATACTCTGAACTTTATTAGCAATTAATGTTAAGTAGCATAATCATTCTGAAATGTTCTCTCCCTCCTATTAATTACACGACAATGGTTTTAAGCTGTCTTGTTCTGAAACTCTTTATACATAATCTCTAATTAGTCTTACTCTGACACCTGCTATGACTTCGTTTTTAATATAGACAACACCTTACATCTTTTCTCACTTGTTATTGTTCTAATAGTAAGAAAAAAAAACAAAACAAAACACATTTGTGGCTTCAACTATCAATTTACGCAGTTAATTACCAAGTCTATATCATAAATTTCACTTTTCCACTAAAGCTCAAGACCTCATTTTATTTTTTCACTCGAGCGTTACACTTGTACCTAAATATTAATATGTAAAAGACATGCTCAAGTGTTTGTCAAATAAATATAATCTCGATTCCTCGCTTCTGTCTTATACCTCCGCCAGTCATGGACTCCTGCCATCTCTACCTCAGACAATCTCGAATTCATAACCACATTTTGGTTACTATTTTTACTACCTACCATTCAGGTCTTCATTTTCTCCTGCACAGATTATTGTAAAAAGCCTTCCAGTATTCATGTTTATAGTCTGTCTCAATTTCAATAAATTCTCTTTCTGCTATAACAAATTTCTCACCACAGCACAAGCCTTGTCAAGCTGAGCTTCAGTAGCTCCCTGCTGTCTCCAGAGCCGTCTTATACCATGTCTCAGTGCGCCTCTTCAATTTCATCTCGCCTCCCTGACTTCCTTTCGTAGATGCCTCCTCAAGTTTATTTGACTTCCTTTACTTCCATACATATATGCTTTTATCAAAATAGCCCACTTCTCCCCTACATGCAACCTCAACTTTCACATCTCTATACTGTTGTTACTTTTTGCTAAAAGAGTGTTCTAGGGTATAACCATCTCTTTGCTACTCCTACATGTGGAATTCATAATACATTTTAAAAAATACACTGAAACATTCACATTATTTTACTGAAATAAAAACCACTTACCTATACAGAATATTTAGAACATTTAGAATACAATTTTATAATAAACTGAGGCACATTTAAAATTGAAATCTCTCTGTAGCATATCAGTTTTTCATACTCATTCATTAATTCACTTAATTGGTAATTATATTAGCTATTAGTAGAGTGATTAGTCTCTAATAAGTGCTCATTAACTTTCATTTATTATAATCATTACATCTATTTCGAATGTCATATTCATATGTGAATATGAAAAATAAGTATTCTATTTAAAATAAATTATCTTAAATATATTAGCTTGTTTAACCTCTTTGTTCATAAAAGTATTTCTTGCAAACCTTATATTAAACATTTTGAGATCATAAGTCTTCGGAAAAACTGATCAAAGCTATGGGCCTTCTCCCTCCAAAAATGAACAGGTATGCACATATACCAAAATGTTCAAAGACTGTTAGCATATAAGAGTATTTCATTTATGAAAAGCTGATACACGTAGGGACATTTAAATATATATATGTGTATATATATATATATATATATATATATATATATATATGTTTTTATTGATTTTTAGAGAGAGAGGAAGGGAGAGGAGAGAGAGAGAGAGAGAGAGAAACATTGATGTGAGAGAAACATTGATTAGTTACCTCCTGTACCTACTCCGACCAGGGATGAACCCAAAACCTGGGTATGTGCCCTGACTGGGAATCAAATTGATGACCTTTTGGTGCATGAGACAATGCTCAACTAATTGAGCCACACCAGCCAGGGTGAGACATTTTTTAAGATTAAAAAACTTCGAAACTTTTCATTTGAACCATTTAGAAGAAAATCTTCCCAAAATACGTCACTCATTTTCCTGCCATCTTAATTAGATTTTAGAACTTTTACCTTGATGAATAAAGGCCATGATTTAAGGAAATCATTATCCTTTGGCCCTGGTTGGGTGGCTCCGTTGGTTGGAGTGTAGTCCCATACACCAAGATTGCAGGTTTGATCCCCAGTTGGTGTGCATATGGGAGGCAACCAATTGATGTTTCTCTCTCACACTGATATCCAACAGCCCCTGCCCCCCCGCCTTCCTCGCTCTCTCAAATCAATAAAAACATATCCTCAGGTGCGGATTTAAAAGAATAAATAAAATAAATACATAATTGTCCTTTGTCTTAGAACTACTACCCTCAAGTCTGAGGCATGAGGAGCTGTTTGCTCCCAGTGTGGACTCGACTCTGCTGCCTTCCTTTAGTGCTTCATTGTCCTTCCCCTTTGAGCATTTCATCTATTTCATTTGCTATGTATATGCTTCTAACAGCACTGTCTCTGCTTCCAGCTCATGTTTTCTAAACCAGAAACCAGAAATGCCGAATCTATATTTAAAGTTGGAGTATCAGCGTGGCTCTGAGACTCTCTTATTGAATTGTATGGTCTTTATGACATCTATTTTTGGCTGCTCAACTCTGTCTTTTTCATCAGGGACATATTGTCTATATTCCAGAAAAGTGAGGTGGCTTTATGCTTACAGACTTTGTGAAAAAAAGAAAAAATATTGTAATCTCTTGAAAAGACATGATGGTCATTTGGAGTTCTTTAGTCTTAATCCAACACACTGTGAAGAAATGGGCCATCAGGAATTACTAACCATTCTCAGTTACCTGGTCTCTGTTTATCACACATACAGTGTGTATGTGTGCATGTAAGCATGTGTGTTGTGTGTGTGTGCTCTATATAATGAACTTGATGCCAGATAATTAATATTTGGACTTGGAATGTAAGACAAATGAGGGCCAACTCACATTTCAAGATTTCTACTATAAAATATTCTCTAAGTGTGTCCTGATCCAAATATATAGGAAATATCAAATTGTATAATCATATATTAGTATCAAATGGATAACATAAAGAATATTAATAGTAATTATTATTCACATTAGCCAATTTGATACAAGTGGATTTTGATTAATTTTGTGTGCAATTTGACTGAGCTAAGGGGGGTCCCAGAGAGCTGGTAAACATTATTTCTAGTTGTGTCTGTACATTTTTTTTTTTTTTTTGGAGAGATTAGCACATGAGTCAGTAGGCTGAGTAAAGAAGATCTCCCTCACCAATGTGAGTGGGCATCACCCAGTCTACTGAGGGCCTGGAGAGAACAAACGGGCAGAGGATGCCTGAATTTGCTCTTTCCGTTCGGTATATTTCTTAAAGTTTAGTGATGATAAAGAAAGTAGGCAAACCTAGAGAACCTAATCAAAATGCAAAAAATAATACACACATTTTTCAAATATACAATTCTTGGAAGTCCAAAGAAAGGTAAAGAGAAAGAAGTGTTTGTAATTTACGGATATTTATGGAATTTTCCCAGCAAATAACACCAGTACTAAAAAGCATTTGATATGATTTATTCAAATCACCTGCTTCAAGTTCAAATTTAAGTTTACTCTGAGGTTAAGTTAGACTCTGAGATTGGCTTTGTTTTTTAGAATTTTTTCCAAATGCATTCTGAACAAACGCCATGCACTGATCTGATAATACTTTTAATGAGCAATGCCTTTTAGAGTTAGATGTTAATATTTACAAAAAGAAAGAAAAAATAACTAAAGCTTTTTGTTTTTTCTCCTCAGTTTTTCTTGTAAATTACTTAGGGAATCGTCTAATGTGGCAGAGCAGCCTTCATAGTCTTTCCCCACCAAAGAAATCATAACTAAGGCCCTAGGAGAGTCTCAGTGTGAATGACCAGCATCCCTAGAATCTTCTAGGTTCCTTCCATGTGCCCCCCAAGTCATAGCTGAACCTGCTATCCCTTATCCTATAGACTACCTTTCTTTTCTTTGCCCAGTCACTTAGGGAATGGACATATAATTAGGATATTCTTGGATTTATGGACTCATCCACAAAGATTCTATTCTTTGTTCCCTTTTTCTCCTCATTGCCCCTAGCAACAGACAGCTTGAACCAGCATAAGCTGCTGAACACCCTCTCAAGGGAAAAATCTGGGCCTTCAAACTGATTCAGAAGGTGGAGTAAGATATAAATTTATCTGGTAAAACTTTATGCTGCATGAAGATGGTATATGGGCAAGGAAATGTCTCTAGACCCTTGAAAACTCCATTACATAGGCTTTCCTCAACTGAATAATATTGCCAGCAGTTAGCTATTACCCATTACAATTTGAGGTCACCACTGTGAAAGATATCTCAGGACCAAATGAGTCTCTGCAGGACTAAAGGACCTTCAGAAGAAATCAAATATAAAATGAACCACCGAAAGCCTTAATTATAAAAAGAAGTATGTTCTGTACCAGTTAAACTTCCCTAGTCAATTCCCCCACTAAGGTAGGTCTCTTCCTGACCCAGAAATTAAACCTTACACATCCAGTGAATAAGAATAAATGTGAGGTAAGACATTTATTTAAACACACCACTCTCTGTGGTTCAGGGGTCTTTATGTGAAGACTACAGTAGCATGCAGATGAAAGAAAATCTTACTGAATTCCAGTAACATCATGACAGTAAGCTTTAAGAAATGAGAAAACTATAAACTATATCAACTCAATGCATTCAATATATAAGACTATTGTTTTTTTGCTCCTGTCATTTTTTTTAACCACAAAGAGAAATGTGCCATTTGGTTAACCTAATTATTGTTGGCTCAATATAACTGTGGCAGCCTCAAAGTGTGTGTAGGTTTTGCTGTGTAACTTCTCTCTATAAGAGGCAATGTTAAAGGCAATTAAAGGAAGAAATACGTCTCCAATGTATGTACATTACAGAGTCCATTACAGAGGAATCTGAGAGATCCACTGTGTCTTGGGAGCCACTCAGGAAAAAACAGCACCAAGATCATGACCCTTAAAGGTATTCTGGAGTATTCTACAATCCATGCAGATCCAGCACTTCCTTGGGACAACTAGCAAGAAAGGAACTCAGCACCCTCATGAACAATGCATCGAGGATCATAAAGACATCTAAAAAAAACAAAATCACACTCAAGTATACATTATATATTTTCAACACTAGATTGGATAGCAACATGAACATTTGGCAAATGGAAAAAGAAGCACATATTCTTCTTTAAATATACATGTGCAGATAATCACAAGTGGGTCTATATGCATTCATACAAATGAATGCAGATGCATGCGCGTGTGTACGTGTGTGTGTGTGTATGTGTGTGTGTGTGTGTGTGTGTGAGAGAGATGTATATGTGGTTGGGCTGATTTAAAAACCAGACACCAAGTATCCAAAATACATTACTCTCAGATACGTAAAGATAGGAACAGTGGATATTACACTTAGAAATGGATGGCGCAGATACTTGCAATTTTTTTTTTAATTTCAGTAAGATTTTGGAAAAAATCCTATTTCTTACCTACATTTCCAGTCATTAAGTATGAATTCTGAAAGTCCATCATGCCCATTCCAACAATGTGTATAAAGTCTTCAATCACCTGCATTAACTCTATTGAGCCCGGATAAATCTACAAAAATAAAAGATTAGAATGAAATAAAAAGTCTGTGTAATGGAATATATAACTGGATTTTAAAAACACAGAAAATACAACCTAATAAAGTCACAAACAAATTCTAACTTATTTAAAGACATTTCTGCAACTGGCAACAATCATATTTTTTAACTGATAGTTGAGAACAACAGCAGGTGCCACACAGCAAGAACTTTGGAAGTGATATGATGCAGTGATTAATCCTTTATAAATGTATGGAAACTCAAAATGTCTAACAGATGGTCTACTTAGAATGAGAGTGTCTTTATTTTTGATGGGCTCCTTCCCTCACTTAAATACAACATAGAACAAACACTGAAATTTGGGGGCTTTTTACATTTTTCAATTAGTATCTATATGATGGACACTGGAAGATAATTATTATTGCCATCATGAAGATATTTACAAACTATTAAGTCTACTGCATAATAACTAAATATCTTGGAAGAGATATTTATTTCTAATAACTATAATAGCCACTGTATGAAAAACTTTAGGAATAATTTTAGAGTCACAATAATAGCTCTGGAGTAGGTGCTTCACATATCCATATACAGAACAAACCTCAAACAAGGCCACCTCACACACTACAAACGGATGAGTGTTTTCTTAAAGGCGACCTGATTCTGCCAAGAGCTCACAGTGTGTGGAACGTGAAAGCCATTTAAAAGGCAACACGAATTTTAGCACGTATAACCCATAACCCTTCTAATGTCAGCCTGCATTATATAACATATAAGAACAAAAACGTCTTTGGAAGTTAATTCATTTCTTTTATCCATTTAGCACCACGGCAGCTTCTAGCCATGATAAAATGAAGTGGATTAAAGAGTTTCAGTGGCTTTGTATTTGCGAAGGCTAGTGCAGAGGGGGAGGGATGCTGATAGGCAGGAAAGGGTACAGGAAGACCAAAAGGGGGGGAGGGAGGAGGACTTGTGGGGCAGTGAGAGTAGCAGGCCCGGCGAGCGTACTTTACAGGGCCTGCGGCTGCACTGATCTAACACTCAGACACTGAGGATATATATTTACTCACACAGGCTTGAAGATGTCAGCAATAAATACTCCACTTACAAATCTCTGGCATACACTGTTGTTTTTTAAAATAATTTCAGAAAGATTTAGGGAGAAATTCTGTTTCTTACCTACATTTCCAATCATGAAATATGAGTTCTGAAATCTCATCATTCTCATTCCAAACATGTGCATAAAGTTTCCATCCACTCCAAGCCTCCTGCTACTACGGCATTTTTCCTTCCGTGTTTGTGTAGGTGTATGTGTATACGAGTATGTTAGTGTAAGGGCAAATACAAATTAAAAATAAGAGGCTTAATTTTCCTTGCTGAAAATAAGAGACACCCTTCCCCAAGCCCGCTCCCCCTTCCCTTTTCTTAGAGCGCTTCCTTTAGAAAACTAGTAATTGTTAAGTTCTTTCTCTCTTTGAAATATAGGTCAATCTTTTAAGAAGTGAAATAGCCTCTTACCAGCTTCAAGGCCCAGGCATGTCTCTCTTTGAAAAGTAATTATAAAGGAAGACAGAGCCTCCACCTCTCAGTTTCTGTGGGAGGGTAGGAGCCAAACTGCAGCAGGCGCCTTGCTCTAAGTTGCAAAACTACCTTCGGTCATTAAGATATATGAGGCTTTTAATTTTTTTTTTTTTTTACTTTGGAGAAAGCCAATTAACTAACAAGTGGTCACCTCAATTAGCACGTGAATTTTGGATGAAAGGTATGTGACAAATTGTGCTATCAAGTCCTCTTACTCGAAGACTAGTTACTGTTCACCTTGAGGACACGCCTGCAACGTGCTGTGTTTGCCGGGCTGTATAAGAGGGTGAGATTTCTTTCTGTCTTTGCATTCCCTTAGCAGGTTGCCTGTGACCCATCACATGCAGGTCTGGTGTAGTGCTCATTCAATAAAAAAATAAAACTGCTTCCTTCCTCTCCTGCCTCTGTGGAGAGGTTTCCTAGGTTGGCATAAGATTTTGTTTTTAGTTATGCTTTCCCAGCAGCAGTCCAATGTCGCAGAGCAGAGGTTGGTAACCTTTCTGTGTAAAGGGCCAGACAAGTGAACATTTTAAGCTTTGCGGGTCAGGGGGTCCCTGCTGAAACAACTCAACTTTGCCCCTGTCTCACCGAAGCAGCCATAGACATTACATAAAGGAATGAATGGGGCTATATTCCCAAAGTTTATTTACAAAACATCTGCCAGGCTTACTGGCCGAGGCTTGCCCGCTCCTGCTATAGACACGTGGATTTTCAGTGTAACAAAAATACAGAACATCGTATCGCGACTGAAATTAAAATGGCTTGTCTTGACTGTCATGGACTTGTCTGTGCCAATCACAGTGATAGTGCACAGAATAGGACAATGTAAAGTGCAGTCTGTTTCTCCACTTTAGTATACTGTGTTTTGAGTAGAATGCTGTAACTAAATATACTTTAATTCTCTACAACTGTGGCTGATGTGCAGCAAACAAGTCCTGAAATGACTCTGAATTTTTTTGTTGTTCTAAAGTGTAATACTTATTGGCAAAAACCTTCTGTTGTCAATGTTCACTGTTGCTCAGCTAGTTTCCAAATGCCTGTATAGTTATGTTTTATATTTTATTTTACTCTAACATAAGATAAGGGGACCCACAAGGGAAGAGGGACTATCTTTGGTGGATTTTAAACAGTGCTTGTTTCCGAGGAGTTCACCCTTTGTGCCGCAAAGCTGGAGACTCATTTGCCATGTGGCTGCATTTATGAAAACACCTTTTAGTAAAAGCTACAAAAATAGTTGTTTTTTTAATTTCAAATGGTTATTTTAAAAAAGCATTAAGGATCATCACAAATGGAAAATAAGTAAAAGATAAAACTATATGCCCTGGTCAGTGTGGCTCAGTTGGTTGAGCGTCGATCCATGCACCGAAGGGTCGCTGGTTTGATTCCTGGTCAGGGCACATACATAGGTTTTGGGTTCGATCCCTGATCAGGGTGCAACCAATTGATGTTTCTCTCTCACACCTATGTTTCTCTCTCTCTCTCTCTCCCCCCCTTCCTCTCTCTCTAAAATCAATAAACATATTTTATAGCTAACTTAAAATCATAAGTAAATGGAAGGATTATGGATTCAGGATTTTCCATTGCTGAGTTCTGTCACCATTCATCATTTGCTCAAGTTGGGACCTCACAATAAATACCGTCATCTGATGAACTGCAGTCTTATTCTCAATAGGGTATTATACACTTGTTCTAAATATATCCATGCTTAATAGTCTCCAGCATTCTCGAAAGATGTGCTTAGCCTCTGCAGCAATATTCTGAGGAAAGACACCATTTTATTATAGTGAGTGGATGAGGCCCTCCTCTTTAAAAATGCCAAGGACATATATATAATTCAAACTAGTAGGAAAGGATTCAGGGTCTTAAACTAAGGGGAGATTTTTTTCTTGTTATGGCCAGAAGCATAGAATTGGTACCTGATAATGAGGTGGACCCACACTGGACTATTTTTAGAGCTCCTATCATAATAGGAATAAAGGGCATGCTTTACTCCTGGAGCCCAGAATGTGATTATAAAGGCAGAAGGGGAGAGACGGCTCACCTGAATCTCAGAAAATATTCTTATTTTCAAAAATGCATTGTTCCCTTGAATTTTTAACAAGGGTCAAATAGAAAACTTACAAAAAGGTTAACATTCAGGTAAATGAAATTTTTACAGGATTGTAAAAAACAGTCTTAACCTCTAACCCACTTTTCCTATAATCTAGAAAAAAAATGTCATTAACCAACCATATGTCAGTATTGCACAAGGGGCAGTGCAAAGCATTTTAAAAGAATAGCTGAACCAATAAGGCCACTGGCTACACTGGCCATGCATAGAAAGAGAAAAAATAGCCAAATTTTTCATTTAAGTGTTTTAAATGAGAATTCATATTTACAACTCTTGGCTTTGAATCAAAATGCACATCTGTATATGTGATGCAGATTATATGTAGTGTTGTAGTAAATGCAAATGATGTTACTTGTTAGTGCACCACGATTTGTTTGTAATATGTGCTTTTACATTTGTTATTTTTACCAGTCTGTAGATAGGAAAGAAACTGATTGAAAAGGCATATAGTTATTAAGTATTAATACCTTAAAGTTATAAATTACTTAAAACTGATTGGTTTTCTCACATTTAGAAAGATCATTCGTTCCATTGATTGTTATGATAAATCACTTGTTTTCTGTAAAATTAGTATAATATAATCTACTATGACTTTTACGTTCTTGGAATAGCAAGCCATTAATTTCTTCACATATGTTTAAACTCTATTTAGCCAACTTCACTTTAAGCTGTGAAATAACTCCAACCTTACCTGCTGTGCATCTTCCCATTTTTCTTTGTTTTCTTCATCTAGGAGGTTGCTAACTATTTGAAAGAAGTTCTGAAAATTAAATTAGATAAAGGTTTAATGTTACATGAGAGAATATACTTTCAACAATATCCATCTGGTCTGATTTTCTGATGAGGGTATAAACACTTTGCAATATTGTTGTATGACCCTAACACATTATTCTAGAAGATCTCTGAGGACGCTTTCTCAGCACCATAATTCTAGAATTTCTGCATAACTTTACATATACACCCTGAAGACATCAGAGTAGGTAAAACACTTATTTTCACACACAATAATGTGGTCTATTATAGGCTTTATTCCATCCTGCCATACCATTGTATAATTATTCCTTAGAAATAAGTTTTATTGCTTCTCTAATAAAAGTCTTGCGTTTGTGTTATGACAAGTTAACTGGTTAATTGTGAACTGTGCTTGCGACTTGCATTGCTGCCTCAGTGAGCATTATAGTGAAGGCGACACCCAAGGGCATAGCTGAGGCAAGGAGGTTTCCTCAGTTGGATCCTGGCTCTGCCCTTCCTGGTTAGTCTTCCCTAAGGTTTACAACTACCTGTTTCAAAGATTACGTGTAATTTCCCAAGTACCTGGCACTTAGCACATGGTACCTGCTCGATAAACCTTGGCTATTTTCAAATTGCCTTCTTTAAGTCTCTGCTTCTGCCAGGAAGCCACAGCGGAGGAAGGAACAGATGCGGTAACATGTTCGTACTGGAGTCCAAATCCTCGTATCACCCTTGTCCTTAACTAACTGTTGAAGACCCACTGGCTTGACCTTGGTCTGGCAGCACCCAGATGAGTTTTTTTTTTCTCTTTATGTGCAGACAGGCACGCTTGGCATTCGCTTTTCATTCCCAGTGTCCACACTGCCAGGGAGTGGGGCTCAGTTCAGTTCAGCTGTTAGGACTGAGCTCACACATGGGGAGTGTCCACCAGAGAGGCCCCTCTGTCCTCTCACACTCACAGTGTCTCCAGGGCACAGGAGCCAGGACAGGAAAACCAGGGTGCCTGTGGAAGGTGAGCAGTGACTTGGGGTCACAGGAGACCTAGGAAGTATTAAGTGAATGCATGACGTTTGTCTTAAACTACATAAACAGTAGCCCCTTGGTTGGGTCCTCAGAGGCTCTTCCTACTGGTCTATATGTAATTGAGCAGGAGCACTGCCTCATGCTGATACATTAGCTCAGAAAAGGACTCCCTCGAGGGGGGAAATAATTACCATTTTTTAGCCTCTCCAGTCTTCCTCTCTATCTAGCTTTTCAAAACAGGCTTTTATTCTAATCCCAAGTAAATTCAGCTGGGCGTTTTTAGAGGAAAAACAAAGCTGCTTCATTTCTCTTCTCTTGAGGTTTGAAGCTGTTAGTATCTATGTTTAATTGCCCTATTTGTACTATTTATTTTAATAGTTTCTGGCAACCACATGGTTGAAACATGTTTTGAGTCATAACCTCTATAAAAGTTACAGAATATTTTATACAACTCTTGAAAAAAACTGCAAGTCTTTTAGACCCATTTTCAATTCATTTAACCTTTTTGTGCTACTAGCCATTTTTTTCTCACTTAAAATTTCCTGGTTGGAGTGATAACATTTTAAGGGCTTAGTCCATTGAGCTGTAACTTTACCTATGGGCAGAAAGAATTAACCTTCAGAGTTCTCCAACTGCCTAAGGCTGGTTAACTCAGGAGGGGACCTGGTGCTAATGAGGCAGAAGTTGCAGATTTCGTACCTGTACATGCATCAGCTGTGCTGAGGTCCACGACCGTGAGCCGTGTCCTAACCCCTGCCAGCTTTCATACAAAATATGTGCTGCTGCTAACAAGAGACAGCACGAGAGTGGGGAGCTATTTGTGTCAATGCATCTCCGTTTCTGGGAAAACACTTCACAAAAAACGGTTTGCCGACAGCGGGTCAGCGACTGCGCTGCGCATGGAGGCCAGTGAGCTCACATACAATTTCTGATCAGAATGAGAAATTCAGAGTTCATTATTTTTAAATCAACAAAGGGCATACAAAACACACACAAGTGATTAAAATTACATTCAACTAACCAAAAGAGTGTAAGAAATTTTTTTTGTATCATTTTCTAAGGCCGATAAATTAGACTACCGTGTCAGCGTGAGAAAATAGTACAGAATACACTTCTCCTTCTACCTCCCTGTTTGTCAGATGTGGGGACGATCAGTTGTGGGGCGATGCAGGGGCACTGTGAGCTGGGAGGAGGGGGTTGGGAGGCATTTAGGGGAGACAGTATTTCTTTTTCATCATTGTATTCTCAGCACATACAATGCCTTGTCCATAGCAGGTGTTTAATAAGGTCCTAACTTAAAAGAAATGCAGTCATGTGCCACATAACGACACTTTGGCCAACAACGGACCACATATATGACCATCGTTCCATAAGATTATAATGGAGCTGAAAAATTCCTGTTGCCTAGTGACGTCATAGCAATCCTAAAGTCATAGGGCAACACATTATTCACATGTTTGTGCTGACACTGGTGTAAACAAGCCTACTGCTCTTGCAGTCACATAACAGTGTAGCACATGCAATTATGTAGAGTACATAACACTTGATAATGATAATAAAAACTATGTTATTGGTTTACATATTTACTATACTATACTTTTTACTGTTATTTTAGAGTGTACTCTTTCTACTTATAAAAAAATAAGTTTGCTGTAAAACAGTGTGCCACGTTGGGCCGACAGCAGCCTCATACATCTCACGTCTCTTGATTGCATCATTTTCTTTTTACTTAATTTAATATCATGCTGTTCTGTTCACCGTGACCCCTGAGCATTCACACAACAGTGAAACCATCTAATAACGCATTTTTCAGAACGTATCTCCAGCCTTAGGTGACACATAATTATAATGAAGTTACAAGGTCAGTACACCTCAGGTTCGCTGACAAGACTCAAGCACCATTCCTTCGAGCTGACCCTGCTCCTAATCTGTCTCATGCACATTGGAAAAACTATATATGTGAATAGCAATTCACTTTGACATTTGCTCAAAGGTCAGACTGGTAGATAAACAGAGCAGAGTCAAACGCAGTATTTTGAACAGGGGACTCAGCCATTTGACTGAATTTTTGAGGAAAGAATGTAGCAGCTTCCATGGCAACAGATCCACTACTTGCTAAAATTGTTTAAGAGCTTCACTAATTGTGGTGATGTCTCCTTTTGATAACTCATACATCAGGTCACTTTTGTCAGCTCTTGAGTTGCCTGTGACGGCAGATTTTTGTTTTGCTTTGTTTTGGTCAGGCCTGATCTCTATGGACTAGACTGATTTAAAAAATGGAGTGTCCTTGGCAGAGTCTAAGTTTAGAGCTTGAACTAGGCAGCCCTGGTTTAAAGTTTCCCCAACATTTATGAACTGAGTGGTCCTGGGCTAATGTTGCCCACCTATGTCTTACTTCTCTAACCTGTAAGAGATGATAATAGCTGTTGTGAAGCTTGGTGCTAATTCTTAGCACAGTATCTGACACATACTAAGTGCTCGATATATGGCAGCTTCATGATTTTATGCCCTCTCTCTTACCTTTTTTATGACTGGCTGCATGATTTGTCTTTATAGTCACATTATGGCAAATATGCACCTGTAAGGTTGCTATAGACTTTCACAGCCAGAGGCTCTCTCCAATCCTCTTTTATAGCCAAGTCCTCTTTGGGCAATATGTAAAGCACAGAGATGACTCACCTTTAACTTCAGGGCCTATAATTTGTTCAGCAGAAAACTGCCCCTCCTAAGAATGTATTCTGCTGAAAGGGGTTTTCAGTGTCGTTATCATAAAATACCTACTACGTGAGAGGTACTGGGCCCAACAATGATCGGGCACAAAGGTCAGGAGGTATGACTCTTTGCTTTTTCTTTGCAGGAAGTATTATGAAAATCGGTGTAGTAAATGTATGTTATAAAGAGAAGTATGGGTGTTTCTGTCACATTCAAAGTGTAATTCCTGAATTGGATGATGAGACTAAAAGGACACTCTCTTACATGAGAAGCGGTAAATAATTCTTTGTACAATGTCTGATTGCTTCCACTTGACAAATTTCTCATGAACTATATATAATTTTCTATAAATATACCAAAGCACGTCATAGCGTTTAGCTTTTTCCAAACTCTTTGTGGAAACAGAGCTGTAGATTAGGCTAGTGATTGAAGATATCTGAGGCCCCCAGATGTGCTCTCCTCCTCTTAGCCCACCAGCAAAATCCTTGGGCACTGAGAGACAAAGGCAAGCCCTAAGGAATAGATTTAATAATGTAGAACTAAATGTTATAAGAAATAGCGGTAACCCTGACTAGACATAGAGAGGAAGACAAGAAAAGCTTAAAGACTGAACAAGGAAGCAGGGACAAGCCACTAGGCCAAGGATGAGTGGTGCAGATAGGTCGTTGATTCCTCTCCAGAGCGGGTGATGGCTGATGGCCATGCAGGATCCAGCCCCTTCCTACCTCTCCCAGCCTAAGGAACTACCCTATCCCCTACCCCGTGCCCTGCTCTCTCTGCTCCAGATCCATCTGCACCCCAAACCCCTTTCTGCCCAGCCTCGGGACCTATCTGATGTTCCCTTCCTCGGACCGCTCTACTTCCCATTTTTTACTCAAATAACCCCTTCCTGTTTTTCAGGCCTAGATTTATATGCAATTTCCTCAAAAAGGCCTTATCAGATCGCCACCCCGCTATCCCCAAGTATCCTGGGTCTGCATACTTTTTTCCTGATTTTAATCAGTGGAGATTTTAATTTTTCATTTCCCAGTATCCTTGTCATTCAGGCTTGGCAAACAACCCACAGAAAAAGGCAACAGCCAGAGCATAGAAGTAACGAGCCATGAAAACAGGACGTGAAGAGACGGGTTCTGTCCAGCACAAGGGGCCTTGTCCTCTGTTCTGACAGCGGCTTCCCCAGAGGCGGGCTGGGTTGCGGGACAGCCTCTGACTCCACTCCACCTGGACACCGCGCCCAGGCGCCGCAGCAAAGCCACCGCGTCTACCCACCGATGAACTGCCCCTTCCCTCGGAAGCGAAAGGGGGGGAGCGGTGCAGGCAGCCAGCGACTGTGCAGCGCCCGCTTACAGGGCGACGGGACGAACGTGCCGACTTGCAGCCGCACTGCGTAGAGTTCTTCTAAAGTATATCACAATTTTTAATTATGATGCGTTAGTATGATGACCGGTTGAGGGCTTTTTTCCTCCATCAGGCTATCATCTAGTTGGGGTTGCCTGTATTTTGCCCCTAGTGCACAGCATAAAAAACAGCACAACATACACACAATATTTCAATTGGATTGCACGTCTCCATGTGGCCAGGGGCTAGGCATTGAAGGGATCTGAAAAACACCGGTTACCAGTCTCCACCTCATTTGCTGCCTCCTCTCAACACCCTCCCAATGCCACCAGGGTTCTCACGATGCCTAAGAAAGGAGCCATCACACTTATTTTTACAGCTAAGAATATTAGTTATCTTGAGTAAATACAGGATCAAACACTTCTTATTTAAAATAGAATTCTGATGGCTCAGGATGCACAGATACATAATTTTCAGAAGTTGTAGGTTTTAATTAATGAAGAGAAAGCAGCTGTGGATGTCTGACCCTGGTCCTCAGGTTTAGACCCAGCAGCAACCAAGGAAAGGGCCTTCTCTTTCATAAACACAGCTCATTCTTTGACAAACACGGTGAACCTTCCCTGTGCATCGCTACTAGCAGCCCATCCCTGAAAGGATGCATTTGATAGTATAAGTGCTGCTTTGCTCAGCAAAAGAATGGCATAAGGCGAGTTTTAGAAATACAACCCTGGTTGCCGAAGGGAAGGAGGTGTTGGCAAAAAAGAAGACTGGAGAAGGAAACGTGGTTAGGAAAGTTTACTGAGAGCCCAATGTAGTGATTCTGAAGGCCTAACGGACAGCAGTGAGTGTGGGAAGCAAGAATGGATCTACTCCTTTGAGGAGTGTTTACCGAAAATCCAGCACCTATCTGTCCTGTTCTAAGTGCTCGGATACAACTGTGAGAGAGACACACGAGAGTCCCTTCCCTCAGGGAGCTTACCCTCTAGTGGGTAAAGAAAGGCAATACATAAGTTAGTAAGTGCTAACGATAAGATGATTTCAGAGGGTGATACAAAAATGAAATAATTTGTGGGGATAGAGAGTGGTCAGGGAAATGTGTGTGTGTGCGTGTGTGTGTGTGTGTGAGAGAAACTGTTTTGGCCAGCAGGAAAGACATTTCTAAGGAAGTGCATCTGAGCTGAGAACAGAGAAATGGGAAGGAGGCAGCCATGGGAAGACCTGAGGAAGAGAGATCCAAAAAAAATGGGAGGAGAGAGTCCAAATTCCCTGGGAGAAGGCGATAGTCTGGACAAGTTTAAGAAAGAGAAAGAAAACCAATTTGGAGTTGTCTTGAATAGAGGGCTGGATAGGATGGGGGAAGGGAGAATAGTAATACAAGATGAAAAGACAGGCAAGGGTCAGATAAAGTGGGGCCTTGATCCCATAATGGTTATATGACATGAGTTTCATTAAAAATAAAAATCTAACTTTGGCTGCTGAGTGGAAAACAAAGTGCAGAAGAGGGAGAGTAAAAACAAGGAGATCAGAAAGTAGTCTGTTTTGTTTCTTTGAGGCCAGGGAACCATAGGAAATCATAAACACATCCAGGTTACAGATTAAGGCATGGCTAACAGATGACCAATTCCCTGTGATCTGGCGGTGACTGCCTCATAGTCTCCTATTCATAACAGCATACAGACATGAAATGGAGCAAGAGTAACATTATTACAGAAATAATCCTGAGTTTGCTCTAATTTTTTTTTTTTTTTTTTTTTTTATAAAGCTAACCAATCCCTAAAGAATGCTTTAAATTTTTTTGGTAACAGGTGAATAGAGAAAATAACTCACAATTAACCAGGACAAAGAGTCACTATACTATGGTTTAGATCTTTTATCCAGAATACCTGCCCAAGCAGCATATCAATTGGACATGGGTAATTAGAAACTATCAATGATTCAGGGAGACAGGAGATTATAATCCAGGACACCCCTAACAGGTGTCAGAGCCCAAGATATATAAAGAATATGACTCAGAGACAAGAAACTGAGCCACTGGAAAAGCAGAGGATAACCCGAGGGGACAAGAGGATTGGGGTATGGAGGCTGGATAGGTTAGCAGTGGGATCCACAGCAGGCTGATGACCTGAACTGATCAGAGAGCTCTGCCAGCAGGGCTAACTGTCCAAGCTTGTCCACTGCAGCCTGCCAGATCTAGAAGAAAGTGAGAGCAAATTATGGAAGTAAATATTCCCTAACATTTCTTAGTTTAGGGGCAAAAAGCCAGTCTTTAAGGACATCTATTCTTCTTCTCTCAGTCACAAATCTGACAGAATCTGACTCATTTTGAAAACGACCTGAGAACATCAATTGATCCAGGAATCTTTCACACTAATCTCATTGATCTGTGGGATTTCTGAATAGCTTGGATGGACAACTTTTACACAATGCTGCCAGTCTCTCCAGGCTAAATTGAGGATCAAGGGCTTTAGCTAGGGGCAGCAGACTGGGGTCTGCTTTGAGGTGCAGAGGACATGGAAGGCTGCGTGGAAAGTAGCAGCAGCCAGTGTTCAATGCTTTGGGGCATGAACTTGGTCTTGCTCTGGGGGGTCCTCATTTGAAAATAAAAAGCCAAAAAATTAGTGAAATTAATATAATTAAATATGCTAAATGATTTCCCCCCAGGGGCCTGGCAAAGTTATACAAACATCATAACTCAGGGTAGCAAAATCATCCTCAAATTCAGACAGGGGATGCTTCTTAAGTCAGGAATGAAGTAGTGACCCATCACCCAAGTCTGGGCAGGCCTGGCTGATACATCAAAGAGTCAGCATATGCAAGAAGCATGTGTGCATTACAACTTTACCCATGGCAACACTATGGGCAGAAGCCATAGCATGTGCTTTCCTCTTTGCTAAAGGGAAATCCTTATAGTCCTTCAAGATTCCCTATTCTGAGCCACCAAATCCATTCAGTTGAAGCCCTAAACTCTGGGACCTCAGAACGTGTCTGTATTTGGAGGTAGGGCCTTTGAAGAGACAATTAAGTTAAAACGATGCTGCAAGGGTGGGCCCTGATCCAATCTGATGGGTGTCCTTATAAGAAGATGATATTAGGACACATAGTTACCAGGGGCAGGCTCACAGAGAAAAAAGGCCACCTGGGAACAAAAGGGAAGGGCAGCCACATGCAAGGCTAAGGAGAGAGGCCCAGGAGAAACCATCTTGGACTTCCAGGCTCTAGAACTGTGAGAAAGTAAACTTCTGTTATTTAAGCCACCTAGTCTGTGCTATTTGTTATGGCAGCCCTAGCAAACTAATACATCCCACATTAATTTTGTTTTAATCTTCACCTGAGGATATGTTTGCACTAACTTTAGAGAGAGGGTAAAGGAGAGAGAGAGACTGAGAGAGAAACACTGATGTGAGAGAAATAAATTGTCTCCCATATGCGTCTTGACTGGGAATCTAATCCACAACCTTTTGGTGTATGAGACAATGCTTTAGCCAACTGAGCCACCTGGCAAGGTCTCCCCCAATAATTTTTTTAAAAGAGAAATCTTTGATAATAAATTGAATCACAGGAGAAAACTAAACTACCTGTGCATTGTGCTAATCCAAATCTCAATACTTTCTTGACTCTGAAGGAAATAATGGGGATTTCTAAAAGGACAAAACTACCTACCAGATATTTTATAGTGTTTTTGAAAAATAAAACCACAACCATTTCTTCATATCCCATGGCATTTCCTAGTTGATAGGCTGCACTATATATATTTTTAAAACATCTTTGCCATTCTCCCTCTTCCCACCTGACTGCTGTGCATACTTTGTACTCTCCCATGGAGACATCTGCTAAATTCTGTTCATGGTAGGGTACTCATGTTGATTTGTGAAACAAGATTTGTTGCTTAATATCTCACCCATTTAAGGATGTTATTTGGCATTGAATTTCTCATTTTCACCTTTATAGTGAGGGCAAGGTTTAAATACTGCCAAGAAAGAGGTGTTGTTTGTACAAGGCTCTCTCTACCACAGAGAAACAACAGGGGATCCTCTCAGGCTGTTAAACACTGCAAACAGCAGCCATTTAAGACTTGGAGCCATTGTCAGCTGGGTGTTGTGGCTCTGTTCAGAGCCTGGCTCCCACTGAGCCAGGAATCCAGTTATTGATTTAAGCCATTCTCCCCAGCCACGAACTCTCCAACTCTCTGCAGTGTCGGCCTCAAGGACTGATGCTTCTTTTCCGACTCCCATTCTCCTGGATACTCTCCCCCGCCCTTCTCCTCTGTAAGAAGTGAAAAGGGAAACAGCAGTGCCATACTTTCTTAGTTGATGACATGAGAAGCATTTGACCTTCCTTTCTTGGCAGGAGAGCTACCAATATCCACACCTGCATCAGCCGCAGACACCTGCGATCTAGAGCTGCTTCGGGCTCTTGTTCCATCAGAGAACTAACTGCTCGCCTTCTGGATACTAAGAGCTACAATTTTTGAGAACTTACTTTATACAACACACTGTGTAATTTTTACTTAGATCACTTAATCCTCACACTGGCACTATAAAGTAGGTAATTTTATTCCATATAATGGAAGAGAAAATTGAGTCACAGCGATGTCGAGTAACTTGTCCAGCATCACCTCTCTAACAAGAGTCAAAGTCATGACCTGAAGGTCAGGATTCTGACTACAGGACAAGAGCACTTCATCAGCACACTGCACTGCCTTCCTTACCTCCCCGGCTATGTCAGACGGCATTACCCTTCCAGCCTAAAGACTGCTAATTCTATAAAGGGAAGCAAATGCAAGCAAATTTGGAATTCAAGATGAGTTTAGTTTATGCCATATTAACTGAGCCAATCAGAAATGCCCAGAACCCTTGGAAAATAGGAAACTGAAGTTAAGATAGAGGAGGTATTAAGGAAGGCTGTACACTGCAGTTCAAGCAAAGACAATAAATATATATATATATATCACTTGTATAAAATATTTGTGAAAAGTAGAATAAAGGAGTCAAAAAGTTCTCCGGAATTTCAGAAAAGAGAAAGATCATTTTCAGATGGAGTTCAGGGCTTGCTGGCCCGGCATTCAGAAAGACTTGCTAGAGTTGGGCCGGGATTTTGATAGGTGGAGATGGAAGAAAAACACCCTAGAAGAGGAAGACATCGCAGGTGCCTGAGAGGCACCAGTAAAAGACAATGGGAAGAAAAATGCAGCTCCTGCTGTGAGCGTGACCCGGACACCAACGTGCTCAGAACTTCGGGTGTATGCGGAGGGCTGACGAGAGAATATGAAAGTGGAGGGGCCTTTTCTGCTGGTGCCAAGATGACAACATAATAGCCGGCCAAGTTCTTCAGTCAGACCAGCTAATGCCCATGGCCAAGCCTTTGGGCAAACTAATTGCTCATCCAGTCCATGCACTCTAATGAGCAGTTTAATCAAACTATCTTCCCCCCAAAACCTGGTAATCTCAATTGCTTGAGTTTTAGCACCTAAAATCTTAAAGCCCTACACTCTCGAGAGTTAGAAGAGGTCCTAGAGGTTATTTAGAGCACCATTTGGTGTGATGTTTCAGCCGTGAATGCGTGTCTGAGGAGTTTTGAAATTACAACTTTTGTGGCAAGGGCTTCAAATGGCATTTTTTAATGTAAATGCTAATGAATAGAAGTATTTCAGAACTACAGGGAAAAGCTGTACTTGGCTTACTTTACTTAGTTTGAAAATTAGGAAACATTCTTTGTGAAGGAAAAAAAGCAACTTTAAAATACTAAAATGATGGTAATCTTCCCACCCTACCTCTCAATGTATTTTTACAATTAAAAATGTATTCCAGGCCGTGGCCAGTGTGGTTGAGTTGGATGTCGTCCAGTTCACTGAAAGGTTGCCAGTTCGATTCCTGGTTAGGGCACTTGCCCAGGTTTCAGGCTCGATCCCCAGTAAGGGGCATGCAGGAGGCAGCCAATCCATGTTTCACTCTCACATGAATATATTTCTCTCTCTCTTGCTCCCTCTCCCTCTCTCTCTAAAAATCAATAAAAAATATATTTTAAAAAAGTATTACAGGACACTGGTGATATGACATAGAATGCAGCTCCAATAATTCTCATAGCAGTTACTTTCAGGAGATATTTAATTAATGTATATGCCTCTATACAAATCAGAGTATCAATATTATTTATGAATGATTCCATAATTCCAAAAAGCTTTCATTTCTTCTTTCTCTCAATAGCTGATTAAAACAAAACAACAATAGCATAAAACACACAAAACAAAACCTGCATTCTCCAAGTGAAATGCAGATAAAACTCCCAAATGAAGAGTCGGCTGGAAGAAAACCGCCTGACCTGGGAGTTTTGCCAAACTTTTACTTTAATGAACTTTATGCAGAGATACAGAAAGGACATTATGCTGGAAATGCTGAAATCAACTCAGCTCTCTTGGCAGGAGTACATTTTAGCCTATAGCACAAAAAGAGTTAATCTGAAATGCAAACTAGGATTGCATGAAATGCTTTGTTTGCCATTCAACAAGCTTTGTTTTAATGACAAAGGCAATCCTGAAATTGGGTGAGTACTTAAACTTTACTGTGGAGGTAATTAGGCTGCTCTAGAAGTCTTCCATGATAAGAAAAATACGCTGTGAGGAGTTACTGAATTTCTGATTTTCTTATCCAGAACAATTCTCTATTTGCCTGATATTTTCAGGTAATCGTTCCACAAAATTAACTATGGCCTTCCCCCTTCTAATAGCAACACCCCAAACCAAACTTAAAGTATGTCTTCTTTGCGTGTTATAGTTAATGTGCTTTCATTATGCTTAATGTACTTTTTCTTTTAATATTTTTAT
Organism: Miniopterus natalensis; assembly: GCF_054644295.1. Taxonomy (NCBI): domain Eukaryota; kingdom Metazoa; phylum Chordata; class Mammalia; order Chiroptera; family Miniopteridae; genus Miniopterus; species Miniopterus natalensis. The sequence goes on along the minus strand of NC_142085.1, from coordinate 31,391,908 downwards.
TGATTTCAGAGAGAGGAAAGGAGAGGGAGAGAGAGAAACATCAATGATGAGAGTCATTGATCGGCTGCCTCCTGCACGCCCCGTACTGGGAATCGAGCCCGCAACCCGGGCATGTGCCCTGACCGGGAATCAAACTGTGACCTCCGGGTTCGTAGGTCGAAGCCAACCACTGAGCCACACTGGCCAGGCTTAATATGCTTTCACTAGTCTCTTATGGCAAGATGGTGATATTAAATGTGGAAATAGAATATCCATGATGCAACCTTGAATTCTCTATAGCGCCTTTTATCTAATGGCTCAAAACACTTCCCACACATCCTCATTCAGGATCTCCTGGAAGTGTATTATGAGCATTTTATGGTTGAGCACACTGGGGTGTAAAAAGACTAAGGGAATCGAGGTCATTTCCAGAGCTCACACTAAGCACAACCTGGAAGTTTCCCCAAGCAGGAGTGAGCGCTCTTTCCCTCCTGGCTGCACTGGCTTCTTGGGGCCAAAAACTGATTGCTTTTTCACCAGTCTTTTCCTTCATGGGATCGCCTCCCTTACCTGTACACCATCAGAGGCAGGGATGTAACTCGCCCTTTTAAACGTGTCTGTCACATTTCTGAGGATTTCCACAGACATCAGAAGATCTCCTGCATAGAAATTTTTCCGCTGAGTTAAATCCAACAGTGTCTTGGTCACCTGGGACATTCCGTCACCTGCCAGCATTCGCTGTCCCTTAGCAAGGTGTTCTTTAATCTGGATGGTCAAAAGAACAGAATGAACATCAGAATCTTCATTACTATTTCTCTACAGATCTTCATCAAACAAATGTATTTAAAACTGGAGAGTCAACTTTAACATAGCTTTGCAACACTTGGGAAGATTTTAAAACTGTAAATTGTGTGTATTCCACACTCGGGTGACTATCCAGCATGCAGAAACTAATGAGTATATATACTTTATACTTGGGCAGGCTTGACAGACTTGCCTTTATCTCGTTCTCAGAGCACACAATTCAACACATTGGAGAAGGGTATTAACTTAGGTTTTTAAGTGAAGTAAAAATAAAAAATACTTTTGCATGTGGTAAACAGGGAGATTGTTTAGTAAGGTGTGGTCAGAGACGGGAGATTATAAACACTTCAAAATTTCCATTTTTATTAAGCAGTCTAGCTTAATTTTTGCCTTACCTCTTAAACACATCTTTCTATAACAGAAAAATTAAGTTGTCACCAGAACATTTTAGCTTTAGAAAATATCTCTAACTTTAGAGGTCTACTATGACATGACTGAAAGCTAGATTACTTTAGCTTTATTTTAAAAAGAAATAAACTAATAACAAAAATAAGACAACTCCCCCCAAAAAAACAAACCCACAAAAAAACTCTCAGCTAGGTCTTTAGCAGAACAAACTATTAAGATGCAAGGCTTAATTAGTTTGATGGCCAGAGGAATAGGCTTGTTTGTCAACTTTCATATTTGTTTATCTTACAGTTCAAGGAAAGTAAAGCATCTTATAGTGTGAAAGAATGGTAAAGTCAGGAAGGGTAAAGTGATAGCAAGGGTCTTTGTTTATTAAAGGCTAATCCTTGTCACCCCATTGCTAAGTTTGTGATAAAATTAACAAATCAAAAGATCATGAAATAATCAAGAACACACCAGAGAAATACTGAAATAGAAAGGGTAACGGGTAATGATTGTAATGATCAATTTCCCATTAGGAACTGTGCCAACAAATCCTGTAAAGAATGGCAATAAATCTAAACTAATCCCAAAAGTTAGGAGTTTTCAAGAAAATGTATTTTTCAAAATATCTTGCGGCTTCAGATATTTTACTTTTCTTTAGTCTCTAAAACTCTGTTTAAAAATATTTTGGTAAAGTAAAAATCTTCAGACATACTCTATTTCCATTATTATGCTAAAAGACAACCTATTTAGGTAGCTTATTTCTTCCCATTTTCTTCTTTCATTTCTGTCCCTGTCTCTCCTCAGCGACAGCCATCAACCACTGACTAAAGCCCAAAGGATTGGTATGCCATCCGTGATCAGCCTTTGCCTATCTCTTCTCTAAGTTTCTGATAAATATTTGCAATTTTCTGTTCAGGTCATGGGTTTGATAACTTCATGTGTCCACACTGGCTATCCCAGCCCCTCCCTTACATCATCGCATGTTTATGCACCCCTCAGATTTAGTCCTGGTTCTTCTAAATATGTAGAAAGCCAGTTAATCAACTCCCTTCTCTGTGCTACCTCTTCTCTTACATATCACTGTACCACACTGAAACATAATCGTTTGCTCATATGTCTTTCTGCCCCAGTAGTCCTTCTGAACCTGAGGGTAGGTTCCCTGCCTTACTCACAGCCTTAGAATATAGCACAGTAAAATCTGTGAGAGTTCATTAAATTTTTATGTCTTAACTATACCTTTATGATATAATACAATGGATGGTGTTTGGAGGCAGTAGTGCCCAAGTTTTTATTTAAACTTTGTAATTTATCATTTATATAACTGAATCCAAAGGAGACTCAGCATGTCTCCTCTAAGATCTGAAAAATATGCTTATCTGGTTAAAACATTTAAAACATCATTTTCTTAATTCAAATGAAATCACAAGCCTAAGGTAATTAGCACAAGCTACTGCATAACAGGGAACCTTCCTGCCTCACCCATGGTCTGTGTGCCCTACGTGATCCAGTTCCTGGGCACATAGAACACCTTTCCCCTCATTCACTGTGCTCTAGTTTCTCAGGGGTTTTTGTTTGTTTGTTTGTTTTATCTTCATTAACAACATTAAGCGCATGCCTGTCTCAGGGCCTTTGCACTTGCTTTTCCTTTTGCCTGGAATAGTCTTCCTACAGAGGCCCATGTGCTTCTTTGTCACCTCCTTTGAGAGTTCTTCCCTCCCTATCTAATACGGTATCATTGTCATTCATCTTACCCTTGGTCACTGTGCTGAACCTACATTGTGCTATCTACTTCTTGGCTTATTTATTTATTTTTGCATCTCCCTTCCCCACTCCACCACTAGAATACAGGTCTTGAGAAGAAATGTATTGTCTATATTGTTTACTCTTATATTCCCAGCACCTAGAGGATATACTCAATATATTGAACAGACTGAATGAATGAATTTCTATGCTCACATCAGGTCACAGAATTAAGTTAGGTACTTGAAAGCTGCCTTAACTCGCTCACCAACATAGCCCATAGCAAACACTGATATCAAATAGCATGAGAAATACCTGGCTCAAAGAGATAGTGCAGCTTCTTGGCTTGAAAGTGTCTGGTTCAGTGAAGAAAGTTTTAAAGTGAAATGAAGTTAATTGGGTCTAACCTAAAAAAAAAGTCATCAAATTCAGTCCTCAGTTTCGTGCTAGCAATGCAGATCCCAGCTGTGATGCTCAAAGCCACAGAGGACTTAAATGGCTCACCATTAGGAAGAGAATAGCAATGGCTGCCAAGGTAAACATCCTCTGACTACTTCAAATCAGCTCTGTATCTATTTTGGCAACACATGCCCGTGAGGGACCTAATTTGCTCAGATCAAACAAAAGCATCACAATTCTAACTTGAATCTTGAGGAATAAAACATTTAGACTGTTTTCTGTTTGTAATAAAAATAGTAGCAAAGGCACTGGATGGCTCAGCTAATCAGAGATAGGAAAGCCAGTCTTTCACTTCTGGGTCGACATCAAATGTGGCCTCCGTCAGTAGTAAATTAACGTCATTGCCATCTGACAGCTGCCTAGCAGGCTTATGTGGAATGAGCTGTTCTCAGTCTAGTTCTTTGCAAACAGGTGCACAAATCACAACACCAGCTCTCACAAATGGCATTAATTAGCATCTTTCCTGGCATTGTTGGTGGAAATCACCCAGAACAAATACCTTGAAATAGCTTTATCCACTAGTGTAGACTATTGGTAGCAACTATAAAGTATATCAAGAGCGTTCGGATGAGACAGCTATCCATCCAGAACATACTTAGTTAATTAAAAATTCTACTTTCTTGATCTCCCTTACACAATATAAGTGTCCTGTAAAATGTTCTTTTCTTACAATATGCATACTTTTTTCCTAGAATGACAAATTCAGGTTTATCTGCAGGTCTCTTTTTATCTTTTCTGGATCATGAAGAAGTAGAGTTCAGTTTGAGTTTGTTCAACTTATTTTTTCTCTATTTCAAATTGTCCTTTATTTGCCTTCCACCTCTCTTCCTTTGTTTCTATCTCTATGATTTAACTCCATGGTTATCTCTATGATCTGAACCCCATCCAATCTTTCTTCTACAATCCTTCCCTCTCCCAAAAGTATGGACTGATATTGTATACCTTATTTCAATACCAACTTTTCATATTGCTACAGCCTTTCAACTATTGTCTTCTTTCTGATTCTCTTCAAAATAAAAATCAGAAGTATGAAATCTTATTTGAATCCCACAACTAGTTAAGTTGCAAATTAAGCTTGCAAATTATCTACTAAGCCTTCTCTCTGGGCATCTTACTAGTATAGTTATGTTTACAGAGCAAATGGGGTTTTAAAATCTGGATTAAGGTTGTGGTTCTACTGTTTACAACACAGCACCACTGGGCAAACCATTTGCCTCTTTCCTAGGATCCTTTGAGTTGTCTGTAAAAAGAAACAAATGTCATCACATGGCTGTTATAATGGGTTACTGCAAAGATAGAGGTTAAAAGGGAACATTCAGCGACGGTTTTCCTTCTCTTCTTATTTCCAAGTTCTCATTTCTGAATACTAGGTATGAAGTGCTTTCATATCCATCCTTTCTACCTATGGGCAAGAGATAGATCCTAATGCAGGTCTGCAACACTTCTCATGACACTCATTACAGCAATCTCCTAAATGGTCTTTACTGCTAAACTGTCCTACATTTCATATCTCTGAACATGTCATTTCTCTGCTAAAAAATAAATAAAAATCCATCCATTTTCATATTAAACCAAATACATCTCTTCATTGTTTGATGTATAGACCATCCAAATAAAATCCTAATCTATAAATCCATCCTTGATCTCGCTACTGTTCTCCCACTATTTCTATCCAGTTAGTGATTATTTCAGTCTCACTCTTCCATCCTTGTTGCTCCTTAGTCATTTAATCCATCTTACTCTTAAATTCCTCAAATTATTCTTTACTATATTTTATTAATGGTTTTTAAACTAGTAATACTTTTTGATCAACCTATTTATTCCACTATTGCTTCTTAACCACTTTTTCTTGAATTTTCTTCTACTTTCAGTGTATTATCCTTTCTTTGTAATCTTTTAGCAATTATTTTAGTAAAGTTTTGTAAATGGTAACTCTTTCAAATCTCTGACTTACTTCTTTTTAAGTTATACTCACATTCAATTGATCCTTTAGAAAGGGATGTTTATATTTACCCTTTAGCATTTTCATAATATAATTTTAGTGCCTCTTTTTGTCCCAAGTGTGAAGTCTCCTATCAGTTAAACAGCTGATCTTTGCAGTTTACTAGACTTTTCTTTGTCATTGTTTATAGATTTTCCTTTTTGTCTTTAGTATAATATAGATTAAGTTTATGAGGATTTGCTTTTATTTATTAAAATTATTTTTCAATCTGAATATCTTATCTGTCTTCAACACTGGAAAATTGTTATGCATCTTTGTGGTCTGTTTCTTGAATTATATACATTGTAATTAAATGTATACTAAATTTTCTCATTCTTTTTTTCATTTCTCCGTTCTCTTTCATACTTTTCATTTCTGTATCTATCTATTCTAGCTTCTGAGTGATCTTTTTCCAGGCCTAACTTCCAGATCACTAATACTTTCTTCAATTATGTTTAATTAGACATTTATTCTATTCATTAATTTCAATGAAAATATTTTCCACTTATAAAAGTTCTATTTATTCTTTTTCACAGATTCCTTAACTGTATTTTCTGTATTCCTTAACTGTCTCCCATTCCTTAACTGTATTTTCTCTTACCTCTTAAATTATTTTAAACAAAGGTTACAGTTTATTTCATACTTTCTATTATTTTTACTTGTTGCATTGCTAATTCTCCTGGTTTCTGCATTTGATGATTCTCCCTCATGATATTTGTGATTATTGTGAACTCATATTCAGTGGGATGTATTTATCTTTTGGAGGTCACAAGTTGCTGGTTCATGAAAGAGTTGCTAGAGACCAGTTCTGAATGTGTTTCTCTGAGGGTGGGGACCCTCAGGTTCAATGATACTAGATCATTTTATGCTAATTTTCATGTTAATTTCTTCTCTTTATGACTCAGTCTAAGAGTTTCCATTTCTGAAAGAGAATTTTTCCCCCCCTCTTCCTCCAAAAATCATATATAAACTGAAAATTTCTTAGATACATCCTAGACCTGTAGGGTTTTTCTAGTCTATGATGGCACAGTAACCAAGATAGTGCTGGACCATTGCAGAGGGCTTGGTATAGCATCATTGATTTTGTGTGAGGGCGTCTTGTCAGCACCCCAAGAAGGCTTTAGAATCTCAGCCTCCGCCACCTAGGACTCACATATAGCCTGAAATATTCACAGGCTGTTAGACAGCTTCTGCCTGTAGTTCTGGCTTTGGTTTCTTTTCTCTTCATTTTTTGGTACCCAAGGACTTCCCTGTCTTTGTTTTGAGCTCAGATATAATACAATATTTGAAAATATATTCTTGCTATAGTTTATGAGGAAGTCAGTATGGTCTGTGAAGTGTCAGCTTGATCCAGCCAACTATTCCCCTATTGCTGTAGGTTCTCAATACTAACCCGAATGAACTACTCACCATTTCCCAAAGAAAGCCCAAGGATCCTGCTTTTGCTCCCTGACTCATACTGTTCTATAATTTTAAATGTTCTCCCTAGACCTTTTGGTAAGTTATTTTTCCTTTCTCCTTCCTGAATTCTTTTCAAATAACTGAAAAGCACGGCATGATCTCTACCTTCAAACCTCACAGAAGTAAATCTTGCTTCTCTTATATTATAGTGTTTGTGTTCTTTTCTTACCCATTCTACTAGACCTTAAACTCCTAAAGGGCCTGTAGTTTCTTACTCAACTTTGTTTCCCCTGTAATTTCTAGCACATTTTCTGACATACAATGGTGTCTTCTCAAAATACTTGCTAAATGAACCTTAAACTACAGAAGGATTTTTTTTCCTTCTGTATCTATCATCCTCAAAAGTTGACAAGTTAAAGCACAGCAGTCCATGTCTATTCAAAACAAAGATATATGTAACAATTGAAGAGATTTTACATTCCCTGAAAAAACTGCCTTTTAAAAGATGTCCTATTCAAATTATTTCAGAAATTTTAAGCATCTATAGTTATATAATTGCTATATATATTATTTTTAAAAAATAATAACAATCACCCTGATGATATAGTATTTACAGAGTACCTATTATATGGTAATCACAGGACTGTTTTACGTGAGTTACATTGTTTCAGTTTTAAACACCACTGGAGGTGTCATAATCACCAATATTTTGCAGATGAAGTAGAGACAGTTTGGTGAGCCTCGCTCTCCACAATTGTACAGCCCTAACTTGCACCAAGGTTTGAGCTCAAGAGATTTGATTCCAGAATCCATGCTCTTAACTACCACCTGCTTAGCTCAGGTTTTATACAGTGCTTTTGTGAGAAACTGTCAAGATGCTTAACTATTTTAAAATAATTTTCAATCCCATTTGTTTCAAGGAGACACTAAATCTTTCTCACATGAAGAAAAAATATGAAAAGCAAGAGACTTGAAACCACTTGCCAGGTGGTCGAGAGACTGCCAATTATTTGAGTAGTGGTCATTTCTTTGGAATACAATGTGTAAATGTTCCTAAAGCCATTTACCAATATCTATATATAAATTTTTGTAGTTAGTTTTCTTCAGGTAGACAGAAAAATCCTCCAGAATAGGTCCCTTGATGCAGGATTCTATTTCCCTTGGGCTATATTTGGTAATTCTCTTAATTTAGTCACTGGAATAGCTGAGAAAGGTCTAATAATTTAAATATTTCCTTTAAAATTATAATTGTCAGTGATTATGTCTGCTCAGCTTGCAGTACTCAGTGAGCATTTTTGCTCCAAAGGACAAGTCTTAAAGTTTCTGTGTCATTCACATTTAATAATGTTGACAAGATCACCAGTGAAAGAAGAAAACCGATGTCTAAAAATAGTGGCTTTTTATAGTTCTGGATTAAGCATCCTTGCTTGTTATATAGAAAGATATAGTGAGGGTCCTGGTTAAAGTGTAGGTGTGTTTCTGAAATAACCTTACTCTTTTCACTTCATGCCTCCTACTGCCAGTTACAGTCACCTCTATTGTGCGAATCCTAAAAAAAAGTTTATCGTAGTCACTCTGTGAAAATGACAGTAATATCATATATTCATGTATTATTTTCAGCATAAACTCCTACAGTCCATCTGCAAGGTATATTAAAGGCTCTCATAGGTCTTAATAGCTTCAATTAAAAGATAATTATACAAGAAACTTTTCTTAAAGCAATAATCTAAATATAAATCTTTTGCTTCAGTTCAAAACTGTCATTTTCTAAGACTAAACTCACTCACTAAATGATGGTATTAAATTATTTACAGATCTATCTGGTGTCACCAGGAAAAAGAAAGATATCACTCTTTATGGAAAAGAAAGTGTACTCTTTGTTCTAAAACATAAATGGTTCTTAATTTTCCCTATATTGGCATACAGAGCTTATGTATCTTAGAGCTGTCCTAGGGCTAGGAGTTCAAATTTGATGGACAATTTTTGTCTAGAGTCAACACTATAGGGCAGATTTAGTCCATAATCCCCCTGCATAAATTATATGTGTACTGTACAAAGCCCAGGATAAATAGCATTTGGCCATAGGGTATTGGGTACCCTAGTTTTTTGTCCCAGGAATTCCTGAAGTAAGGATTGCAAATTATTGCTATGAGAATAAACTGAGTCATAAAGAAAACTGATTTAAAAAAACAAAAAAAAAACCCTGAGCCAGGTATACTGTGCTTATGTCCCTGGAAAACCTAGAAATTTCCAAACTAAATTTCCCAGATTTGCAAATGAGAGAGCACAGTAAACTTATCTACCCAGTAAAATCTAGAAGAAGCTTTAATTTCAGAGTTTTTGGCTAGAATTAGTCAAGAGTACAATTCCTGAGCAAAGCACATAAGTAGGTGGGGCTTCTTTTCCTAACATCGAAGAAATCTGGAAGTTGTTATTGATATTCTGAGCCAGGGGATAGAGTTGGAGCATCCTCCAGGAGCTCAAAGCAGCAGAGTGGGCATGGACCAGGACCCAAACTTTCAGGAACCTTCTCAATAGGAGGCAGAACATTAAGTAACCCAGTATTTCTCTAAGACTTTTTCAATTCTATTTCCATCACTCTAGTTCTAGGGATAGTGTATCAGTCAGAAGCAGACAGGTTATGCTGTGATAACAAGCAACTCCAAAATCTCAGTACCTAAAACTAACAAAGATTCATTTCTCACTCACAGTACATACTCAGCCAAGGTCATCGAGGAGGCTCTGCTCATCACAGTCATTCAGGGGTTCAGGACGATAAAGGATGAAAGATTTTGCACCGTCAACGACAGGCTCAGGCCTGACACCACGAAGCTCACTTCCATACACAGCCAACGAGCACATGTGGACACCAGTCACATATGGACACCTGCCCTCAAGGGGTGAAGAAACACAATCCACCCATGTGCCCAGGCGAGGAAAATGAAATATCGCCTAATAATAATAGTATGTCTTGTGATGGTATGGAGCTGACTAGTGTTCATTTAACTTCTTTGCATCCACCAAAGTTTACTTTTTAAAAATTTTGCTTTTTTTTTTTTTTTTACATTTTACTTCTTTGCATTCATCCACCGAAACTTGAACCATGTATAAAATCTGCCACATGCTTCTTAAACTTTAATGTGCATTTGAATAGCATAGGGAACAGGACATTTTGAAATGAAGATTCTACTAGGTAGGTCTGAGACAGGGTTTGGCTTTCTATGTTTCTAACAAGCTCCCAGGTGCTACTGACACTTCTGGTCTTCAGAAAACATTCTGGCTCTACCAAACACCTTTTTATTGTTGTTGTTCCTGTATCCAAGTAGCTTAACTTTGCTGGAGAAAAATCACAACTAAACTGACTAGATGTACTCTAAGTTCTTTATTTCAAACCTCAGTACAATATAACCTTTGGCTACCCCCAACCCCACCTACCTCAAGCTATTCCTCATTTCAGAAAATGATGTCACCATCAGCCAAAGGTGCTCATTCAACCTTATGAAAGGTACCATCACCTCACATCTGGATCACTGTAGCAGGCTTCACAGGTTCCTGTCCTGCTACCCTACGGTCTATTCTCCACAGAACAGCCATAAGACTCTCTTTAATTGGATCAAACCACATACTGTCAACTCTCTACTGTCAATTGTTTCCCTTTGCACTAAGAATACAATCTAAACTCCTAGCAAAGGATTTTAAGGCACAGAATACGTTTTCTCCTACCTAATTTTCCAAACTAATCTCATGACAATCTCTTTTTTGCTCTCTACTCTGGTCATTGGATTATCTTTCACCTTCTTAAAGACCTCAAGGTTTTTCCATATGCTATTCTCTCCAAATGGAATGTACTCTCATCCCTGACAAACTCATTCTCTCCACTCCTTGCATATCTAAATGCACCTCTAAATGCATCTTTTGGGTCACAATTTTAAAGGTCACTTCCTCATGGAGACCTCACTGACTTTTTTATCTAAAGCAGTCCCCAAACATTATTCTTTATGTTGGCACCTTGTAAATCTCCCTCAACAAAAATAGCACAATTTGTAATTATTTTATCTCTTTTCTTGTCTACTTGGTTTTGTATTTGTTGTGTGTGTCACATTCGAGCTACACGCCTGGGTTACTGCCCTGTGCTGCACAGAGTTAAAGCTCAGTGAATATTTGTATAATAGATTAATGTGTATAGGAATGGATGGATGAAGGATTGAATATTATACACTTTCCCTTATAATATTTTTTTCCTTTGGCATTTGCCAAAATATAATTCTCTGTACAAGAATATTCTATTAAATCATCCAATGAATAAGTTCCAAGTCAGTGAATTTTAATGGCTAAAACTAACTCTAACATGTCTTCTAGTCTTCTATTTAGTCACACTAAATACACATCTCAGAGAAGCTTAAAAATCTCCTGGGCTTGTATTATAATCAGTAATGTGTTGTGAGTTTCTTTTTGAAAAAGAGGAAAAATAAACACAACTGTTAAAACTATTTCATTATACATCTATATAATAGACACCCTTAAAATTCCCTAGGAGACACTATTATATGTATCTAAAGATTTTTTCTTTTTTAAAATGAAGTTGAAATGTATTGCTTTAGTAGAATGTAGTAATTTATGTGAGGCCAATGCTTTTGCCAATACAATTAGAAAATTTATATAAATTACAAAAAATAAATCATACTCTTTAGAGAATCAGAAAGCGATGAATAAGGAAAAATAATGTCTAGAAAGAGGAGATCCTTTCTGAGGTAAGCCAACAATTTCAACCAGTTTCTTTTTTCCCCCTGGGAATGTTTGCTAAATCCGGGCGAGAAGTGAGGAGAAGGTGAGGCCCAGGCAGAGGGCCTCTGGAACAGAGAGGAACTAATGTTTTTTGGTTGGCGGGGGCTGGATAAATATAAGGGTCCCTAAAAATCTTGCTGGGACTTTTCTCCCTAAGATATTTGTTGGGTTTTTGAACTGCGTAGGAAGCTGAGGAGTTAGGATGAAAACTTCTAAAGTGCAGAATGTAATTTTCTCCATCCTTTTAAGTAGGCATTTGTTTTCAAATGCCTAGTGAGAAGAGTCCAGCTTTAAGCAACCAGCTTAAATATCTTCTTCTCAAGATTTGTGATGCATTTGAATTTCCCTGGGCAGAAAGCTGGGGCACTGAGCTGGGACCTTTTGAAGGGCAAAGCTGAATTCTTCTAGAGTTTCTCAGGGTCTGTGGGATGGGTGCACATAGGCTCTCCATCCAAAAGACAAGATGGACAAAGGGGGATTAAGCAAATGTAGTCTTATTAAAACTGCAAAACAGCCTTGACCTGGGCCAATTCCTGACTGCATTGAAGTATCAGTTCCTCACTGTATTTGGACAACCAAGGAAACAAGAAATGGAATGCTTTTTCATGGACATAAATATTGTCTGAAGACCTGACAATTTTTTTATACAATGTCTGACAATCAAAAATAGCTAGCAATATTCAGACATCTATTAATAAAAGAACCTTCACATTTCATATTCTACATTTTATATTATGAAATGAAGCTATATATTATATTCTGTCATTAAATGTGTGTATCCCCCAAGAAAAGTGCATTTAAAAAGATCTGACAACCAAATACTGTCTGATATGTTTACATACCAAATCAGTAATTGAATTGAGAACATACAACCTTATTTCTATTATTCTGATTTTGACAGAAATAAGACTCAGTGAAGCCAAATATCACTGATTACTGATATGCACTTAAATCTACATATTATCATATTTGAATTTATGTGTAATCAGTAGTGATGTGTATATCAGTATTTACTATTTATATGCATACATCTATATAAATATACATATAAATATAAATGAAGAGATATGTACACAATAACAGAAACAAGGCTCGATGCAGCCAAATAATCATCAATTCAACTGCTGATTTGGTAAGTAAATATATTAGCCAGCATTTGTTTTTCAGATTTTTAAAAATTCTCTTTTTTTCCAATAATCAAATACATTTACTTCATTGATAAGGGTTATTATTGTTTACGGCAATTCTGCATCCATAAGCAAGAATGTTACTTAGGTTTTTTTTTTTTTAATTATACGTATTTGTGAGCAACAGTAATAAAACAAAACAAAAGCACAACAAAACTTAAAGGCTCTTAACTAAACCTCATTCCTGTCTATGTTCAACTTTCCTGTGGTCTCATGCTCATAGTTCATTCTAAACCCCACAATGTTTATTCATGTACAGGGCGCCTCTTGACAGGATAAAATGACGACATTCTCTGATAAAGACAATGACTTGCACTTGTAAAATACCAAGCAAAGTTTAACCAGGCTCCAAATATTCATACATTATACTCTGTGGGGGAAAAGGGGCTATTTTTAGAAAATCTGGCCCACGTAATCTTGTGTGAGGAATTAATTTTCTCTGGTGCAGTAACACTGTGATTTTGTTCATGTCTTAACATCAAATGCAGTGAGAAATTTGATACCTAAGTGACACAGCTTTATCAATTCCTAACTACTAAATGCTAAAGAATTTAATTTTAAAAATGCACAGTATTTTGAAATATGTTTTGTATACTATTTAACACATAATTGGCCAATTGTGATAAACAGTTTTACTCCTATAGATAAAACTGAGTAACAGATTTTTCCTGGGCCTTTCAGCCATTAGACAAGGAATTCTTTTATTTAAATAGCAGGATCCATAAAAACCCAAACCCTGGGAATCAAATAGTTTAGCACTGACGTACAAAAATTAGCTTTCTAGCACATCCCTTTTCCCTTTAGGCATTTTTTCAATTTCTTTTTTTCTTTTTCTGATTTGATTGTACAACAGAAGGTTAAATTCTCACACAGTGATCATTAGCAAAAATAAACAGAGCAAGTACTAAAGCTGGCTTTGCACCTACTGAATGCTGCAAGTGTCTGTACTCATTTGATATGCATCTTGCAAAGCTCGGCTGTTCCCAGAAGGCCACTCCATGAAGACTGAGAGAGCAGCGTCTGCTAGTGGTGCCTGCGCGTCACAAAGAACAGAGAGAAGCTTTATAACGGGGATGCTAGAAGGCATCGCATCATGGGGAGACAGACGAAAAAACGGGGTTTGTACATTTTCTGGCTTTAAAAAAGCATGCATACGAAATTGTGATTTGGATTATTTTTGTAATGGGTACCGGTCACACCAGGAAATCATCTCATCAGCAGCATTTTCTAGGTCTCTTCGTGGGCTCCATTTATGAAGCACTTCACTGAAACTGTCTCATTAACTGCTCATTGGACAGGTTTATTTATAAATGTAGGGCAAAAGCATGACATCATAAGCAAACACAGCATGCTGTCCTTGGTTGGTGATCATTATTGGGGTTTGGGTGGGTCATCCTGCTTTACCTGTGGCATTCAGGGGGCACTGATTGAAGGCCAGGTCTCCCGCTGCAGTCCTTCTCCACACCATGGACATCAGATAGTCCTCTGGGCATATTTCATAAGGTGCTGCAATTTAAAACAGAGGGACTTCCATTCAGCTTTTTTTTTTTTTTTAAATAAAATATTGGCATCACTCAAATGTATCGCTCTAACTGTAAAGATTTTTAATTTTATGCAAAGTATATTGTTTACTGAAATGTTAGAAATGTCTCCATAAACAAACAAAACACCCCCCCCCCACCAGCTTTCATTTCATTATCTTCAAAATCTTCACAGAAATGTACTTTCTTTGGAAAGTGTTTACTCTATGGGTTTTTAAAAAAAGTCATTTGGATGTGTCTATAAATTGAAGATTACATTCAAGCATAAAAATGAAAAAAGCCTTCCTGATATTCACAATGTTTTGGAATGTTATACAATAAAATAATTTCCAATAAACTGAAAATCATATTATAATTACAAACTGTAAGCATTCAGAGTAAAACCGAAAGGGCAAAAATACATTAACATTTTAATTCTTCATCACACGAGGGCAATAATGACAATCATACTACATCATATAAAAATAAACTGATTTAATTTTTTGGCCTTGTTATTTTCAAAAGCTCAAGTTAATTATCGAGGCAAGAAAGTTAGAGGGAATATCAATAACAGATGTGTACCAGAAATATTTTAGTGGAAAGCCAAAGAATTCATAAAAGAACAAGCTCTATCTATATAGTGTTAAACCTGACACCGTTCTCCCAGATGAAAGAGCACATGAGTCCTGCCCTACCCGGTTGCTACTACGTGGTTAGAGCATCAGCCCTCAGGCTGAAGGGTCTCAAAGGGCTCCCACCTCAGTTGCAGGCTCAATCCCCAGCCCAGGTGATGGGGGGAGGCAACCAATTGGAGGCAACCAATCAATGCGTTTCTCTCACATCGATGCTTCTCTCTCTCTCTCTCTCTCTCTTCCTTCCACTCTCTCTAAAAAGCAATGGAAAAAATATCCTCCAGTGAGGATTGAAAAAAAAAGAACACATTAGTCCCGTCTCTAGACAGACCTGTGGTGCTTTTCACACAGCACTGCCATTTATATGTTCATGTTTGTTCCCACTGCTAGCCTGAGATCTTGTTTGTTTCTCTCTGTATCTTGCACCTAACAGCATGTCTGGCACACAAAAGCTGCTCAAAATGGAAAAAATGAATAAATTAATATATGGTTATACAGATATATCCAATAAATAAATAAGGACCGAAAAATAGTAAGTACCTAATATATACATGAGTGTGACTTCCTAGGAGAAATGTCTTCCTTTGCAGATAATATGCTAGTCAATTCACGTTATGTAGTGGTAACACATGTGTTTCTCTGGTTCAGATGTCTTCCTTGGGCTTGAGACTGGCATATCCAACAACTGAGTGGAAATTTTTACTGGCTGTCTCAAAGAAATCTCAGTGAATCTACATGCAATTTAACTCCCACCGTTTTTCTCCGTCATGCTGCTTGCTTCCTCTCCTTGTATTCCCTAATGCTGTTAGTGACACCTCCAACCCTGTACCATAGCTAGAACCACTGGGGTGATCTTCATCTCACCCTTCTCATCTTCTTAACTACCAAGCTTCTACCTCCACTGCCCCCCCAGGCATTCACCCTATCCCATTTGAATTAGGGGAGCAACCTCACTGGTTCATTCAGGATTTACCTGTCATGTGCTCTGTTCCAGGGGAACCAATGGTGTCTTCAAGAAGCACTCTCTGCCTCCCAGAACTATTACTGGGAGGAGGCAGAGGCCAAACAAACATACCATTACTTGTGTACAGTTATGATAAACACTGCAAACAGAACAGGGTGCTTTTTCAATATCAAAGCTGAAGAACCAAAGAAAGCTTCCTGGAGGAAATGATGCTTAATTCAGACTGGCTGTGTGAGGTGCAGTAAGCTCTCCAGGAGGAGGGAATAGTATATGCAAAGGCCTGGAAGCAAAAAGGAGCTTGGGGGCACCCAGGGCAGTGGATCTGGAGGGAAAAGAGTGTGGAATAATGAATGGGCTGGAGAAACAGGTCAAAATTAGCACACAGAGCACCTCATAGGTAGCCACTGAAGGAATGGTTCTAAACAGCGACTGACAAGAGTTGATTTTAACTTTAAGATCAGTTTTCCTTCCGTAGGTAAGAGAGATGGGAGAGCAGTAGGTAGGGAAAGGCCACTGAGGAGGTCAATGCAGTGCTTTAGCTACTTAAATCCTTTCCATGGTTCCCTAGTACTGACAGGATTAAGATAACTAGGCTCAGTGTGATGAAAAAGGCCCCTCTCATCAGCCCTAACCTAGCTTTCCAATTACAGTTCATATTTATTCTCCTATGCATCAGCCACATAGAATTGTCATCTTCCAAATATTCCACAATTTATACTTCCCTGATTTTGCAAAAGCTATATTCTCTCCTTAAAATACTCTCTCTTATTTATCTTTAAAACACATCTTAAATGGTAATATTCTCTGGGAAGCCTACCTTAATGCCTTAGTCACTGAATATACAAGTATTACAGGTCTCTTCACAATTGATTGAAAATATTTGGTTAAGTGCTCTGGTTATGTGTGCGAAACTCCCCAAATCCCAAATTTTGCCCTTTAGAAGACATCATGTTTTACTTTATTTCTTTTTAAACTGCTGTAATGAACTTCCATGGAACCTAGCATATATTAGGTGTTCAAGACACACTGCTGCGCAAATCACTTTTACCTAGGAGGAAACAACACAACAGACCAGCACTGGAACTTTCTGCATCTTTAATGATGAGAATGCTCTACTTTCACTGTCTAATAATGTAGCCACTAGCCAAATGTGGCTATTGGGCACTTGAGATGTGGCTAGTAAGACTTAGAATTGAATTTTAAATTTCATTTAACTAATATAAATTTAAATCTTAATAGCTACAGTGTTGAAAAACACTGTAATAGATAATTGTGTAAAAGTCAACCAAAACTACTATAAAATATTTAAAAAAGGAAAATTAGAAAACATGTTAAAACTCACAAAATACATTATGCACAATTTATTACATAATTGAATTCTATATAAAACAACTAGCTTGTTTTAAAATCTATAGCAATTATTAATCTAATATTACTGTAATACTAAATTATTTTTTTCATATATACATCCAAACGTCTGTTCAATATCTTCTTAATTATCTCTTAATTTGTAATTTTTCAGGATCGTTTCACTTTTTTTTTCAGTTTTCAATGTTTAAACTCAAATTTTCCTTAGTTCAGTTGATAAAATATGAAATACATTTCATAAACTTCTTACTATAGCTTTCAGGTTTTTGTTTTTTTTTCTGATTTAGTCTTCACATAAACCAATGAAGAAGCAATCTGCACCCCAGGCTTATTTCCCAGTAGTGGTTTCAGAAAGCTTTCCGCACCTATTGTTGTTCTGAAAACACTACTCTTGGCAACGCCCCGCCCCCACGGTGGACTGTGTGGTCAGAAAATCCGGTAATTGCGAGCTTTCACCACTAGATGGCACGGGTGGGCCAACAGGGTGAAATGTTGACTAGGTCTGCAGCTGAAGCTGTAAGGTTCAAAATCAAGGAGGGCTTTAGCAGTGACTTAACTGTGTCTTAGAAATACGTGTCAGTGCTAGAATTTTTTTAAAGGTATACCACTCGGGAAAAAATAAAATGTTTTCATGTAAGTACAACGTTTAGTGATTAAACTAGCCCCAGTTACAGGGCCCTTCACTCTGGCCCCTTGCCTCAGTTCCCACCATCTCCACTCTCGCTGCCCCCTCCTCAGCCGCACTGGCCCCTTGGTGCTTCTCTAACTAGGCTCTCACCTCAGAGCTTGTGCGCCTGTTCTTTCCACCCAGGATCTCTCCTTCTCCTCGAACCTGTGCATGCCTCATTTCTTTACTGCCTTACATTTTATTTAATTTCACCATCTTAGAGATTTTCTTTCTTTCTTTCTTTTTTTTAACATATTTTTATTGATTTCAGAGAGAGGAAAGGAGAGGGAGAGAGAGAGATAGAAACATCAATGATGAGAGAGTCACTGATCAAGCCCACAACCTGGGCATGTGCCCTGACCGGGAATTGAACCCCGATCACCTGGATCCTAGGTCGACGCTCAACTGCTGAGCCACGACCGGCCGGGCACCATCTTAGGGATTTTCTGATTGCCCCTCAAACTCTCCCACATCTTCCTCTGCTTTATTATTCTTCCAAACACTTGCCACCTTATAACTCCCACACATTTTTCTAGCATATTTATTATTATTATTAACTTGCCTTCTCCTGTTAGAATATGAGCACCAAGAAGATAGTGATCTTCTGTTTTGTTTCACTTCTAGAGCATATAACACTTACAAGTCTAGCATTCATTATATACATATACTTTTAAACCAAAAATTATCAAATAGTTTTAGCCCAAAATTACCAAATACTTTCAAAAGATCTATTTTTTAATCACCCCCACTATGGAAGATGACAGGGAATGAGGATAACTCGGTAATGAGGCCGGTATGTGCAGTGTGTGTGTTTAATAGGCCTGCTGTAGGTAGTGATGGCCACTTAGGAGCCATAAGAGACAGAGGTTAGTGACTACAGTTTTCCTAAAAATTAGTCCATCTAGGCTTCTAGGGTACTGGGTGTTGACAAAAGTTGACCTTATTGGGTGTGTCTGATTTGGTAAAACTCCGTGGGACCCTGTTTAGAATCCCCTCATGTGATCGGCATACATCCTAAGTAAGGTGGAAGCTGATTAAATAGTTCATTTTCCAACCACGGCACTAAATATAGTTCATGGACCTCACAGAACTCACAAAACCAATAGTAGTTCTTTTTCTGACCACAACACTCAGTTATCAATTCCCACTTACCTAGTGACAATCAGTACGGTCTACCTGAAACAAACCACTCCCACCAAAAAAAAAAAAAATCACAATAATTTTTTAAACCTAGGGAGGTCAACAAACTTTTTTTCTTCACTGTAAATTCAGGAAGCCTTGGATTTATTTTGGCTCTTATTGACAGAAACTTAGTAAACAAAGGATAAAAAAGATGACAGGGAATCATAGATTCACACTTGCAAGCTGGTTCAGGATTTTCAGCTTTTTAGTAGGCATGTGAAATCCCATAGCTGCTTTAAATATTTCATCAAAGGTGATTTGGCATACTTTGAAGACTATTATCTTTAAAAGTTACTTGGGAAAATAGGTCTATTTATGCTCATACCAAAAGCAAATCAGCTTAGATATCAAAATAAAAAATTATTTTCTCCCATCCTACATTTCTGACGTCCCCAGCGGCGTCTCTCCTTAGGGCCACTTATGGAATTCATTCATTCTACAGATACTTACTGAGCTCCCATAATGTTCTAGTCACCTTGTTAAATACTACACATAAAAAGAATGAACGAGAAGAGTTGGAGTCTCTCAACTCCCAAGATGGTAAGAGAGATAGACAGTGAAGAAAACACAATACTGAATGCCCACTGTGACCTGAGGCGCCCTGGCTGCCGGGAGGAGTCCTTCAGGGGACAGCATGTCCTTGGAGAGCATGGCAGCAGACGTCCAGGCTGAGGTGTGAAGGACAAGCAGCAGTTAGCGGTTAAGCAAGAGGAAAGTGTGCCTTGGGGATCACAGGTGGGAAGCCCCAGGGGGCAAGGAGCACACGGGAGATCCAAGAAACTGGGAACATTCCAGAACGGCTGGAGCACAGAGTTGGGGATGCGTAGAGGTGGGAGAGAGAGGGGTGATAAGTGATGAGATAAACTGGGTGTCCGAATTTAAGGGCAAGGGAAATTTATTATAATATTTTGAATGGTAGCCTTGCAGTTTGGAGAATGGATTGAAGCAAAGTGAGACAGAAGGCAGGGAGGCCTGTGACAATCTGAATGGTGTGACTGGGGAAAGGGCGTGCAGTCATGGGAACTGGCAATGTAAAGTGCTGGGATTCAAGATCTAGTTAGTGGGTGGTATCGGCTCTGCTCCATAACTGCATGTAGGAGGTGAGGAGAGAGAAAAAAAGATGAAAGGCTCCCAGGGAGCATGTCTGGAGTGCTACACTCTGAGTTACAGCACGCGATGAGGCTCTGACTTGGGAAAGAACACTCTGAAAATACTTTTGAGTCTGAGATATTTGAACACATCTCGGTATTACCAAGAAGTCAGCTTGTGTGTGGAACTAAAGCTCAGGAGGGAAACATAAGCTAGAGGTAGATATTTGGGTTATTTTTTTTTCTGTTTAATGCTACCTATGTGTATTTTGTAAATTAGAAAATACATAATTAGCTCAGGCGACTCTCTGGGCTCAAAATAAAAACATATTATTGTGCAGCAGTATGTAGGGCTCTTGTTTTTTACACTTTAGGAAAATGGAACAGCAACTCTGGTAATCAGCTGAAAGATCCCAGCGCTTGCTACCACGAGTGCAAAAGACATAAAAAACCCATTTGTAAGATACAACTGTACTTGAAGCCACAAGTATGTAGTTAGTATGCTCCCTTAAAACAAGGTAGCAATTACCTAGTGATTTGCTGTTAATCTGTCTATTCAAACTGATTTTCTGTCTCTTAAAAATAGCAAAAATTATACAGGGCCTAAATCAATTTGATGTGGAAAATTAGTTTTCACCCCTGATGCTAGAATTTCAGCATTAAAGAGAAATTGATTCTAAAGTGTAGAGCTGGCATGCAAAAAAATTAAAAAGCACTATGCATGACCCCACATTTCAAATTTCACCTGCTGGTCATTCATTAAATCTTATGTTTTGGGAATTCCCTGAGCCGGGGGATGCAGAGGTAAACGAGATAGATCCAGTCTCCGTGCTCACACAGCCTACAGCTCTGATTTCAGCGGTTGAACCTACTCATGTGAAGAATTCATGGTGCTGCTGCTAAGGTCTGAGGGAAAAAGAAGGGTATTTATTGAGTGTATTTCATAACAGCCTTCCTCATAGAGAAAATGCTTTTTATCAGTCTCAAGTTGAAAGGACATACAATTATAACAGCAATATTTACTTATCACTATGACTTAAGGGCTCTTCTAACTAAAAATAAAAAGTATGTAATTACATATTTTAATTCATCTAATTCCTCATAATAACCTGATAAAGTGGGTGAAATTATTATCCTCATTTTGAATATGAGGAAACCAAGGCAGAGAGAAATCACTCAGTGAGTAGGTCGTGGGCCTATGTCAAACACCTCTCTCAGTCCAATCTCAGAGACTGTTACATGGTCTCTGAGTATTTGCTGTATATTAAACAGGGTATTTATATATTTTGGAGACATTTGTTTCTAGTCTGGAAGTCAGCATGAACTTCAAATTCATTAGCAAACAATGTGCACTGCAGGTTGCCTGTTTGAGTACTTGGTCCAGGCAGTGTTTTATATATATACATTCCCCCTCCAAAGTTCTGAACTATTATTTTTTAAATTCTGTATTTCAACTCAGCACACAAGGTTCTCTAGTTCTAACCTGTTAATAATAATAAAAATAGACATCTACCTTTAACTGCGAAGAATACTCTAACCATCACTTTCAGTGAGGCCAAATTTTACGTTGGTGAGGTCTTTGCTGGAGAATTGTGTTAACTTGCCTTTTTATGTTATCTTAGGAACTGTATAGAATAGTGGTGCTTCATACCTCCTCCAGGTTATGGCACATGTAGAAAATGACATTTGGAGGCATACTACAGTAACTGGCAAGGCTCCTCCTATCTGGGGGCACTGGCCACAGCCCGGTCTTGCCAACTGCCCTGAGACTTAGGAGCCTCTATTTGGGCACACCCGACACGTGGCTACAAGAGTGCTTTGAGGAGCTCTGGCCTAAAAGAATGAACTGGGCTAAGATTTGAGGAAATGGAGAAACTTTCCACAAAAACTTTACGTATTTTTCTTACTTCCAACATCTCAATGATTAATTTCTAATTGTAACAACAAAATAAAAATAATATATGTGTTAAAAATGTCACTGAAATGCTAATTCAGTAAACTAACAGCATTTTGAAAGCGTAAAAGATTATAAAAAGTAAGGTGTTACTATCAGTCATTTCGAAACTTTAAGTCATATGCCTTCGTACAAATGATTTCATTAGTCCAGTCACAGCATTTACGAAATAGAATAAAACATTCCAAAGTGCAGGTATCTAATGGCCTACAATATGCAGCTAGGTTCAGTGCAGGGTAGCGGATTAGGGGGTGGTACACATAAGTCATTTGCAACGAGCCGGAAATCTAGCTAAGAGGTATAATAATCCATATAATAATGCAATATAACAACGATATATCAAAAGAGAAGCACAAAGCAAAGTTTATAGGGGCTCGGAGGAGACAGAGCACTCCTGTGAGTGTGGGAGAAAGAGGGATGGTTAAGGCAGGGGACGTCTTTTAACGGACTGAGCTTCACCTGCTCCCACTCCAGCAGGCGAAGGTGAGAGTAGAGTGTGAGAGTCGAGTGAGTCCAGGTGAGCAGAGTGCACGCAACAGTGTAAGGAGAGAAATCATACATATATGATGACCTTGGAAAGCTAATGAGCTGATAGGTGGGAATTCTAGAGTCCCAGGGGTCCCAGTATGCATTAACTTGGGCAATTAATAAGAAGCTCTGGAGGTTATTTTGAGCAAGTGAGTCACATGACTAAGGCCATGAATGGGAAGAATGCTCAGATGACCCTGTGTGTGGAAGAGATTAGAAAAGGTGGTTGTTCGGATTATATGGGTAAATGGACAAAGAGGACCTGGGCTGCCATTTAAAAGTTCTAATTAGTTACAGTATTTTACCACTTCATCCATGAAACAATCCCCCCAGGTACATATTATTGTCTCCGCTTTATATGTGAGGACGTGGAGGCCCAAAGCCAAGCCTTCTTTGACTCCATGCCCTGGGCTCTTTGCTGCACTGCCCCCCCCCCCCCAGTAGGAGGTGGGATGGGGGAGAGAAAGCAGGGCCACTGAGGGCGACTTGATGGAGGTGGAATCCCGTGCCAGCCCAGGAACTGGTAAGAAGGAGAAATTACTTCAGATGACAGACGACTGGTGATCAGAGAGAAAAGCTCTCCTGGTGACTCGGGGTCGGATTTGATACCCCAGCTGGAAAGGTCTACCAGGCATTTGGAAGAGATTAGGCATAAAGATGCAGATCTGTGGGTGCTTCTCACACAGGTGATAGCTAATGGGGGGGGGGAGACCAAAGAGTACCAGGGGCAAGATATTAGGGTCATTCACAGGATAAGCAGGAAGAGAAATGTCAAGGTCTTATACTGTTAAATATTGAATCCAAAAAGGAGTTTTACACCCTAGCCTGGTGGCTCAGTTGATTGGAATGTTTTCTCATACACCAAAAGGTTGCAGGTTTGATTCCTGGCCAGGGCACATACCTAGGTTGTGGGTTCGATCTCTGGTCAGAGAACATACTGGAGGCAACCCATCAATCTCTCTCTTTCTCAAATCAATAAAAACGTATCCTCAGGTGAGTATTAAAAAAACCCAAAAAAACACACACACCAAAAAGGAGTTTTACTAATTGCATTATTTTCATTATTTTAAAAATAATTAAATGGTTTCTAAAATATGTTTATTTTTACTCTAAAAACAATGTGGGATGAAAGGAAAAAAATGTGGAAAGTGCTGCTTACGTTTTCTATTTCAATTTGAGAATGATCAGCGTGTTGTCAAATATTCTAAATTGGACAAGGCAGGATAATATAAGATTACAAGAAATTGCTTTTTAAGTTTCTGCAGTGGCAGAAGCTGTGAGAGTTTTCTCAGTCTCATCTGATGAGCAATCTGATAAGACAAATTATGGTAATAATTATCTCCATAGCAACAGGTTTAAATAACGTACATATAGTACTATCTGGGATACTCATTCATTATTTTAGGCCTCAGTGATTCGTCCTTAGTTCTACCTGAGAAATTTAGCTGATTTGTTGCAGAACTTGTAGACTGGAGTAGGTAATATAACCCATGCTTTCCAGAAGGAGAGGCTGCTTCCTTAGGCATTTATTAAGCGCTAGGTGATGCCTCTCTCCTATGAGGTATCTTCAAGTTCTAATTTATTTCCCTACTTTTCAGAATGCATCTGCGATTACGCAGGAAGAACAAATAGAACATTTAAGATGAAAGAAGTCAATACCTAGTGTCACCTACTGTCAACACTGAACTCAGTGGTTGGCTTTAGGTGAACAATTGCTATGTACGTTCCAGTGTGAGATTATTTGCTCTGCCCAAAAATATTCAGTGCAAACACTTGCCTGAACCTTTGAAACGAAACATGAAATAATATAATTCCTAATAGGGTATACACATAACATCTGATAGCAGAAAATATAATAGAAATTCTAATGGATTAGAAGCTTTTAAAAATTACTATTAGTGATAACCTTGTAGTTTAAATGAAAAAAAAAATAAAGCAGGTGTCAACTTGTATGTGAATATTTCAGTATAAAATAGTAGAGTAGTATTTGTTTTTCTCTTTAGAAACGTAGAAACACTTTGTCAAGTATATGATTGCCTAATCATTATGTTGCACATCTGAAACTAATACAAAATAGTGTTGACTGTGAACTCTAATTGAAAAAATTAAAACATAATTTAAAAAAGGAAATGTAAATTTTACACCACATGTCTGGTTTTCTAATAATGATTATGTTTAGCCTTAAAAATGCAGTGGTCCACACAATTTAGAAGTTTGGCTTATTAACTTGTTAAACTTGTCTCTAACAATGACAAAATACTCTATCAATAGTGATTAATTCACCAACTGGAAGCTGAGGAGAAAGTAAGTCAACATGAGCCAAGGCATCTTCCTCACCCCTGACACCACGTCCCAACGTCACATACCTGTGTGCGACACGCCTATCTTACTTCACAACTTCTCAGAACACTCAGTCTGCAGGTTCACTCACCATTTGCAAATAAAGCAACTGCGACGCCAAGACGGACATTTCACGTATAAAGTAAGTTTAACACACCCCTGTGAAAGGTAGGTTCCGAACCACTTAGCAATAATGACTGAGGAGTCACGGATCTTGGAATCGGAACTATAGGAATAGCAAGCCCCTTCCCCGTGAACAAAGCAAGGAGCTCCCCAAGCCTGAAAGTTATCAAAAGCCAATCCAGCAGGGCATCTGCTTTCTCACTGATACTAACCCGGGAAATGTTGGAAAACAAAGAACCAGACAGAGGACTAAACTTAGTATGTTTCACAGTGTGGCAATGTAACAAAATCATAGGAGCTATTCTTTACTTTTCTACTATTTCAACCTCATCTGGGGTGTAGCATGAGATTGAGATCATTTTATTTTCTTTTCTGTTTTTTGGGAGGGGCAATCCTCACCTGAGGATCTTTTTTCGATTGATTTTTTTAGAGAGTTGAAGCGGGGGCAGAGACAGAGAAAGAAACATTGCTGTGAGAGAGACACATGGATTGGTTGCCTCCCACACGCACTCCTACCAGGCCCAGGGATCAAGCCTGAAACAAAGTTATGTGCCCTTGATCAGAATCGAACTCACAACCCTTCATTTCGTGGGCCGATGCTCTAACCACTGAGCTAAACCAGCTAGGGCTAATTCTCTTTTCCTATGAAAACAAAAGCAATAACTTATTTTTGGTCAGCGATGCTCTTCTTTTTTTACTTTACTTAAAATGTTTCAATTTTTTTTTCAATTACAGTTTACATTCAATATTATTTTATATTAGTTTCAGGTGTGTAACATAGTGCTTAGACAATCATATTCTTTACAAAGTGTTCCCCTGATATGCCCAGTACCCACCTGGCACATACATAGTATAATATTACTGACTTAAATATCCTATGCTGTACTGCTCTTTTTGTTACTTTTATTTTATCTATTTACCAGTGAAGGAATATCCTAATCTTAATGGAAAATTTATTTTCCATTTTTTAGTAGACACCATAACAGCTTTTGATTAAATCCAGGTGATTAATCATTATTTTCATTAATTATCCAAAGATTTGAGTATATTTCTTTTTCCTGACAACTGAGGGTTTCTTAGCAAACTTGATTGTTTTGCATCCAAACTAAGTGAAGTATAAAATAAATAGTAGTTGTTCTCAGCAACCTGAAGAAAAATTAAGAATACATAGCACTAAAAATAGTACTTAAAAAATATATTATTTAAAAAGAAACATTTGTTGCAGTTTTGTCATTGATAAAAGGAGAAAAATGTCTTAGTAACTGTTAAAATAATTCAAGAGTTTTTTTCAGTTTATATTGTCAATGTGTGAATTTGGAGCCATTATATTGCTCCATATATAATGTGATTTCAAATCATATTATTGAAAAGAGTAAAATAAAAATGTGAGTTAGTATCAAATATGCAGGGGTTTGCAAAAGTAGGTTTGCAGGTGTGAGTGCATGAAACACAAGAGTGAATAAAGCTATTGTAATAATCATAACCTGCATATCTTTTTCCATATGAACAACTGTAAACCTACTTTTGTCAACCCCTGTGATATAACATAATACATATACTATAAAAAGTTTTTACCATTTTTGATAATTTTTCAACCTTCCTTAAATCATAAAAGCCAGCAAACAAACCTAGCAAATAAGGTATAGTATCTTCTTTGTAAATAGGTATGTAAAATGTTCTCTAAACAGCAGGTGGCAATCTTTTAAATTTGATTTCAGCAGCACCATCTTACCTCTAACTATGCAGGTAAAAGACAGTTTTACAAGCCCAGTTAAGAACCCTGGCATGCTCAGACTAGTTTAGGTAACTTCAAATATTAAAAGGGACCTATTTAACCATGCCTACTGTTCTAACGGCATTTCTCCCTGAGCAAAACAAATGGTTTTGTATAATGCTTCTTAATTCTTACACAGCACAGGAGCAATTTCACAGCGCTAATCTGCATAGGTATCCTTCTCAACCAAACCCTGCATGCTGGCTACTTCTTATCATTCCAAATTCCTATGGCCTTAAAAATTAACAAAACTAATTTTAGGTCTTTGGTAAGCTCTAAAAACATCTACTGACATTGTTGCTCTTAGAGGCCAGTTTCTGTCGGTATTAGAGTTGAACTAGAGGTCATTAAAATTCTACGTAGGGAGAAATACCAAGTTTTGAACTCTAGATATCTCTAAGAATTCCTTGGTTTTTCTAAATTGAAATAGTCATATTAGACAGAGACATAAATTCATAATTTTCTGAACTGAAAAAGGAACCTAGAACAGCTGCTCTCACGATCCTCACTAGGAACCAGGGAGCCAGTGAGATCAGCGAGCTTCCCTACAGTCACTAGCAGCAATAGGACTTCAGCTGGGTCTTCAGAGTTCTCTAAATTCAGCACTTTCCTTCCTGCATAGCTGTGATATTTTAAAGTTCCATCCTATCATCTTTTCTAGCATGTTTATAACAATGTTGCCTATGATATCATTCTAAAATCCTAATTTTCACTTATTAAAACCTCACTCAGTATGTCAATAATATTTTATGAAAAGTACACACAATTAAGAAGTAGTCTTTGTTCTCAATAGTGTTTTAAAATAAACTATATTTCACATACTCGCAACAGTAAACCTACTTTTGCCCAACCCTGCACATGATGTATAATTTGGGCAATTTCTGACCTTTCTTTTTTTTATGTTTACATGTCAAATCCTTTAATGTAGCAACACTTCCATTATTTCACTATGAATTAAGACCTTATACTTTCATTTTAAAATATGTTCCTCATAGGAATTTCCTTTTACAATGGAAAATGGGGCAAAGGCAAGTAAACAGGGATGTCCAAGGTCATGTATCAGGATGAATTAACAGCAGCATTTACCAGCGTCTGAATTTCAACATCATCTCTTTATTTTCTCACTTAGCTATCTAATACTTATGTCTTTATATTTCTACTATAAATAATCTAATGCAATTTGTTTTGTGTTCTCAGTAAACAAATATTTTGTAAAAACAGCGAAAGCCCTGGCTGGGTAGCTCAGTTGGTTGGAGCACTATCCCATACACCAAAAGGCTTCAGGTTCGATCCCCAATTGGGGCATGTACAGGAAGCAATCAATCGATATTTCTCTCTCACATTAACGTTTCTCTCTATGCTTCTCTTCCTCTCTCTTTTTAAATCAATTTTTTAAAAGTTGTGAAAATGCAATAATCCAAACTAGTTAAAATCATATCTAGCCATATTATTGTTCATTATGGCTACCTTTGCATTATCACATTTTCAATGTTATTTTGTAGCAAATGATTTAAAAACCTATAGACTAGTCTACGGCACATACACAGAGGAAACTCTACATTATGGAAACAAGTAAATTGTCACTTATCATTAGCAATCCTTCAATGGAGGAAGTACCGCTCTTAACCAACGACAATATTTTTAATGCTTTTTTTTAAGGTAACAAAATGTTGCCACTGGGAAAACCTCGGTTGAGCCTCACCAGGACATCGCTGCTCACTGCATCTTCTCACTTCTTCGCCGGTGCCTTCACATTGCTGCCCCGTCACCGCCGCACCCTGGCAGGTCCTTATTCTCCGTTCCCAGCCACCGTCGCATGACTTGGAACATCCGCTCCAATGACCCCACAGGTTCCACTGACCATTGGCTGAAAGAAATGCGTCGCGGTCAGTGTCAGTGGTCTAATACGCACTGCTTTAGCCATTTTAAAATCGAAGGGCCATTACTTAGTCTGTTAAATGTGTATGAATCTATCACCGTGCATAAACGTCGTTCATGTATTTGACTTGCTGGTCAACTAAAGAGCACTGTGATGAACAGAAATGGGTATGTTTGTCAGGATCTTCAAGTGGACATTGAACCATACTCGTAAGAAGTACAAGTTCAGCCCTAGCCGTTTAGGCTCAGTGGCTAGACTGGCCTGGGGACTGAAGGGTCCAGGGTTCTATTCTGGCCAAGGGCACGTCCCTTGGCTGTAGGCTCAGTCCCCAGCCCCGGTCAGGGCATGTGTGGGAGGCAACCAATCGATGTTTCTCTCTCTCCCCCTTCCACTCTCTCTGAATAGCAATGGTAAAAATATCCTCCGGTGAGGGTTAAAAAACAAACAAAAAACTTAATATTTAAATTAAGACTCTCCTGAATTCTGATGCCTTATTGATGTGACATACACTAGAATGAGTTTGGGTATAACTGGCTTCACTTAATAGAAATGTATAATCATCTAACTATACCACGACTGTCCGGCATGGTTCTGTCGCAGTTTTTAAATGGCAGGCATCCCTTAAGTCAGTACTGAGGTCTTACCTGTGCACTCGGGATTGTGGCACTCCCTGCTTTCTGCCCAGGGCCCTCTGCATTCAGAGCCCCCATGAGCGGCTGCAGAACACTGCCGGCTTCTCTGCTGGGTCCCGTTGGAGCAGGTCACCGAGCACTGGCTCCACGGACTCCACTCCTGCCACTGTCCATCGACTGCCAATGCAGAGAGAGAGAGAAACGTAAGGAGGCCTTTTAGTAGAGAGGCTGTACAGAAAGGACAAGATAAAACTAACCTTAAAGATGAGTCTCAGTCAAGGGACTCTAAAGAGATACATATAATGGAAGGTCACAATGGCATTAGGTTTTATTTCTACACGTAAAGCTGCTGTTACCTTATTTTTTATTTCTATTTCCTTTTATGTATCCAGTATCTCTTTTGATTCATTTATTTCTCAAAAATATCTATAGATCTCTCAAAAATGCAAGACCTTGATGGGTACAGGGAACGGTGAACAAAATAAATACTGACCAATAACTCAAAGAGCTCATATTTTAGAGAAGCTCCTAGAATGAGTTAAACAATGTGCTACATAGTAAAATAGATTAATTATATTGCATTGCTGCAAAGGATACTTTCAAGATACTATACGAGTTGGGAGGGTCTGGGGAATTTTCCTTGACATGAGGTTTCAGGCAAGCCCTGAAGGAAATGAGAAAATACCTAAGGTGAGGGTAAGTTCCATGAAGATACACAAAGGTTCTTGGAAGAAGAAACATGGGCACTTCCAGGACCTAAATGAAGGTCATTGTGAATGGACTCAAGAGAGCCAGGTGAAGCCTTCTACCAGAGGAGGTGGGCAAAAAGGCAAGTGCCAGATTTTATAGGCATTTTTCAATATGTTAAGGATTTGAACTATTATTCTCAGACTATTAAGAAGCCAGTGAAGGATTTAAATAGGACTCTATGA
This sequence comes from Miniopterus natalensis, assembly GCF_054644295.1. Taxonomy (NCBI): domain Eukaryota; kingdom Metazoa; phylum Chordata; class Mammalia; order Chiroptera; family Miniopteridae; genus Miniopterus; species Miniopterus natalensis. The sequence continues at coordinate 31,361,596 of NC_142085.1, read as the reverse complement.
TCTGATCTAATGCAGGGTTGAGAAAGAATTATGGGAGAGGGTAAGGAGGGTCTGAGCTGGGATGATAACACAGCTTGTATGGAGTGCCCTAGAAAGACTACAGAGATGCTGGGAAAGTATGCCAAGAGGGACTCCTGAAGAACTGGCCATGGGAACTGAAGTGGAGAGAGGGTCAAGATGACTCCCAGGTGCCTGGCGACTGTTGAACTTGTCTTTGGGAGATTCAAATTGAGATTTATTTATTTATTCATTAAAGTTATTTTTGAGAGTTTATTAATTATCAGATATTATGATAGTGTTATGAGAGATAGAAAAATAAAATATAAATCCCAACCTCAAAAACCTTATTACTTAGTAGAATTATATTATGAACACAAGCAAATAACAGGTAAAAGCAAAAATGTATTAACATGGCACATGAAGACTTTCAGAGGACATTTCACATCTATTTGGGGATAATTATGTTAGACTAGTATGGTGAAATCTGAATAATTTAGAAAAAGGCAACAGCATTCACAAAGGCATAATCACAAAACACAAGTGAGCAAAGAATTTGGGCAAAAATATTTACCTACTTTAGAAGGCATTAACTAGCATATAAGAGTTATAAATGTACTAATAGATGACTGTCTACTTTTTCCAATATCATTCCTTGGTTCTTGGTCAGTTTCCTTACAGTGAAAGAGAATTCACCATAAATCCAAAGTTCCAATATAAGTTAGTATTGCTGTGAAAACACATCCAAACAAATAGAAAGCCTGGCAGATTATGAGCAAGTATTTTCAAACTAATTTCAGGCTTTGTAGGTAGCTATTAAAAAGATGGTTGGTTAATAAGTATCTAGCTGTACTTAATAAATCCTTTGTGAGATTAAAAATCACAAATTGCCAAGTTAATCATGCTATTCATGTAATTTTAGCATCTCACTTTATTAAAAGTACCTGATATAATCTTATTGGCTATGCAGTCCATTTGGCAGGCAAAAAAGGAAAAGTCAGTGAATAAATAGGACTTCATAAATTATCCATTTCCTTTCTATTTTGGCTTTAAAGATGAGTGCAGTTTCACTTCAGAATCTTGCTTCTCAAAGATAACATTTATGGAGCTTGCATGATGAGCCCTCACTGTCCTAAGCCTTCTGAGATGGGTTAAAAAATAAGATTCATTCCTGCACCTTGACATCTATTTGGCAAAAGAATGCATGGGTATTCAAATTATTGAGAACATTCAGAAAGCAACACATAACAAAGATGAATTAGGTGACACCAACCTTATTTAGTGCTGCGTGACTAGGGTAAAGGAGTATGTGATGCCCTTACTAATTCTGGCTTTAGGAAATTTTTCAGTATTTTTTTAATGATTGTAATAGTTACACGCTCATTGGCAAAGCAAACAGGGTAGGTCTTTCCAGCTAAGGAGATGTGGAGTCAGGAATGAGCACGTCAAAAGTGGAAAGAGAAGATGCTCGGCCAGGGGCTGTGTTATGGGTGAGGCATGAGAAAAGGCCTCACTGAAAAGAGACCAGAAAGGATGAGAATGTTTGTGAGGTATTTTGTCCCGTAGGCTCTTTCTGTAACAAGCCATTACATCACCATTAGTAATTTATTTTTTAATTTTAAATTCACGCATTTGCAATATTAGTTGTTCAGTCCTTTCAGCTAATATATACATTTTATGTTTTGATTAAAGTTCAGGAAGGAGTTAATATAAGACATTTGAGGGAACTTTTGAGGTTCAACACGACCATAATAATAAAACAAAACATGTTTATTTTTAATTTTTTTTTTTTTTAATCCTTGCCAAAGGATATTTTTTCCATTACTTTTCAGAGAGAGGGGGAAGGAGAGAGACAGAGAGAGAGAAACATCGACATGAGAGAGACACATCGGTTAGTTGCCTCCCACTCGAGCACTGACCGGGGCTGGGGATCGAGCCCACAACCGAGGCACATGCCCTTGGCCTGGAATCGAGCCCGGGACCCTTCGGTCCGAGGGCCGACACTCTAACCACTGAGCCAACCTGGCCAGGGCACCATGTTTTAGATAGGGGCAGTTTTGTTTATAAAGTCAGTTACAGAAAAGAAATATAAATGAAACTGAAGATGTATCAAGGGGACTTTTTTTATGTATTATTTTACACTGAGAAGTAGAAGTTCCTTTTATTGACTATTAACTGCAATATTATGAAAGAATTGACCTGAGAAAGCAACTGATTGGATATTAAAAAAAAAAAAAGAGGAAAAACCCAATATTCCTTTAGTGTGATAAGTCCAAGTTACTGGGAAAATGGAAAACTGAGAAGTTAAGAAAAGAGGAACAAATGAATTTGATTTAAAAGATTAGACAAAAGACATTATATAAAAGACATGAAAAAATTTTTTAGTGCCAAGTACAGGACATTGTTTTATTTCAGGTATTTTTTTTCAGTTTGATATCCTAGAATTAAGAAAAATCATTAATTGTACTCTTTTTAGGGACATCAGCTCCAAGACCTTACAGGAAATGTCTTGTCATTTTTTTCTGAATGGAGGCGTAGGAGTTTTTTGAGAGGTGGAAAATAAGAGTTCTGTTTTGGACATTTAAGTATTTTCAAGTAGATTATGTGCATTACATTTCAGGGATAAATGCTGAGATATTTAAAAACGAAAATATTTATCATTTGATAAAAAGTGAAAGGGCTGCTTTTTTTCTTTTTATCTGATGCTCTTCTGGGAATCCAAAGTGGAGACGAATCCACCTTGTGTTTCACCTGCACTGAGTATCAGGGCAACAGTGACAATCCAGGCCTCTCCCCACAGCCCACGCCCCTGCGTGTAGCTGATTTCTGACAACTGTAAGAGATAACTCCCAGAGTCATTACAAACCCACAAATTTGGAAAGATCTCACTACTTTCTTTATAAAACCATGTTCCTATTGAAAGTGGATTAATGTCTTGTCATTCTGTCAGAAAAGTGTTCCGGGATAATTTGGGGAAATGTAAACACTCCACAACTCCCTGTGGAGTCTCCTAATGCACTCATGAGTCAAGATTCACAGGCTCTAGACTATGACTGCCACCGTTCTACTAGATTCTGGGAAAACTCTGATGTTAAAGACCAACCAAGCTCTGCTCTCAGGGAACACATAGTCTGGGGAGCTGCGGAGGAAGCCGATGAAAAACAAGTAAACAAATGAGTGAAGAGCAAAGTTTCAGCTAGAAGTGTTATGGAGACAGTGTGATAAAAGAGGGCAATGTGACAAGGACTACCTAGCCGTGCTTCTCAGAAGAGACCAACTGTGAGTTGACTCCTGAATCATCGTAAGGAGCCAGAAATTGAAAGATCCTTAGAAATCTCTTTGCAAATACAAATTCTTGAGTTGAAGAAGGCTCTGTGTGTTCCAGAGCCGAGAAAGGGCTTGTGGGGATCGCGAAGAGGGGAAGGAGCAGGAGACGGTTCAAATGGGGTGTGGAAGCCAGATCCCTTAGGGCCCTGTGGGTCATGTGACAAAGTAAGATGAGAAGAACGAGAGGATTTTAAAGTAGGGAAGTGATTTGATTTAATTTTAACACTTATGTTTGCAGTTGTGTGTAAAATGAACTGTACAAGGGCGAGAACTGGTATTGGGAGATGTTTAGAGACTATATTGTGGCCGGCAGAGGTGATTGTGGCTTAGATTATAGTGACATCACTGGAGACAGAAAAAGGTAAATAAATTTGAGATATTTTATGGATGTAGAGCTGACAGGTTGGTGGTGGGGTACGGAAAAACAGAGAATCCACATTGACTTTTAGGGTTTTGGCTTACTGAAACAGATAAACGCTGGAACATTTGCAATGGTTAGACTAGCATCCAAACAGGCCAGGGTATACAGCCCTGAAATCAAAATGTCCATTTTAAACACGCTGAATTTGTAATGCCATTATAGACACAATGCAGGGAGTCCTGAATTACATAAATGTGCCTTCCAAACGTATTTGAAATGTAATCATCCCTCTTTTCTTTTTCTTTTTCTCTTTTCATGAAACATCATTTGGTAAACATCAGTTACATAAGGTTAAGAATCGACATCAGGTTAAGAATCAACACTTTCTTAGGGTTTTTCCATTTCTCTTCATGTCAGTCATAAGCATTTGCAGTTGGATTTTTTTAGTCCTACTTTTCAATGTAAAACCTCCCAATGATGATTACTTTATGAACCATCTTACAAAGGGGAGTAAGAAGAGAACACAATCAGGCTGTGCTCTGAAGCCAGGAGAGTGGGGAGAGATCAGCCTGCCTCACCGTCAGCTAATGTGCTTCCTTATACAACAACATCACTCTGGGGACAGTTGAAGTTTCGCTTCAGCAATGTGACACTTTACCAGATTTTCTGGACCCAGAAGAATTAAAATTGCAAAGGCTAAATCTTTGTTCTATGAACTTCCTCTTGCCACACACACAGTGTTGCAACTGTGTTCAGCTGGAAGAAAAACCTGTCTCTCAGGTATGAGACCAAATTAAATCCTGTGATACATTTTAATGAAATATCACTTCAATCTTTTCATATCTTGATCAATAACTGGGGACAGTATAGGATAGGATGAAAAACAATAACCACAAGTATGATTATGCACTCATTCACAAAGTCATGGATGTTTGGATAATAAAATTGTCATTTCGGCAATTGTTCAGGATTGATTATTGCTACCTGTAGGAAGGAGTTGGGGGAAGAAGAATTATGGTCCGGGTTTGAGGCTATCTAATTCAGTGATGGCAAAATTCAAGAGTTCAGATTTTTATTGAGTTGGAGGTTACCCAGGAAACTATAAAGACCCTTTGGGGATACAAGATTGAAATGTAAAACTGTCATTCTCTTGCTTTGGATATATGCTGAAGAGTATAAACCTATGTTCCCACTTGCCATTTTAAAATAAATTACAAAAATAAAAAATAAAAATGAAATATCATTGAAAAACTAGAATTAAAAATGGAAGCAAGTTATGATAAGGCTAAGGAGGATTTTTTAAAAGTTAGTACTTTAAGACAAAGTTTAAATGAGAAAAAATTAAATGATAAAAGAAAGAAAGCCAGGAATAATAGACACAATTTCTTAAACTCCTATAAGCTAAATACAAAGATCACTGGAATAATACTAAATATATAAAATGAGGCAGAATGGCTACAACTGCCATACAAAAGACTAGAAGTTAAAAAAGATAAAACGCAAATCAATTAAAGAACAGGTTAATGAGGTAGCATTTGCGTTTCAAATTGTAACATCTTCATGAAGAGACAACCAGGGACCTGTGAACCAAGGTCTGGCAAATGTTTAGCATCTTCCCACTCAGTGTCCTCACCAGAAGGGCTACCTGCAGAGGGACCTTGGCCAGGTCACCCTCTCATAGCTGCTGAGGAATCAAAATTTTAGGTCCACAGGAGACTGAAGCCACTTACTCTAGATAACAGAGATATTTGGGTCCTGCTGAATTCCTATGTTGATATTCCCTCACTGCCAAGAGTAGCAAACCCAACTTGTTCCACAGATGTCATCCTGATGGACTATGGAGTGCATTGCTATGATAATGATAATACTTATACATTTTTTGCTATTTACCAAGTTCTCTCCCTTATCATTTCACACAGTCAGTTCTCTCATAGTCCTGTGAAGTGGTATTACTACTGTCCCTGTGTTACAGGTGGAGAAACTAGGGATCAGAGAAGCAACACAGATATTGAAAGGTGAGGTCTAAATGTAAAAGTCCAAGTTCCTTTCATGACACCACATCAATGTATTATTAAATATATTCAGAAAAATATCCTACAAAATTTTGGGGGCGAGTGCTAGAAATTTGGATATGTACATGTCAAGAAAATCCATTCAATAGTAACTTATTGGATACTATCAGTTACAAAATTGCATGGAGAGATAAACAGGAAATGGAAGAGAATATCATCAACCTCAAATACATCAATTAATCCGACTATAAACTTGATGCTCAGTTAATGACTGCAATGAAAATTCAGAGGAAACAGAAAAGTAGATTGGACTGCCAGAAGTTCTAAGTTTGGTGAGATAAAAGAAAACAGAGCACAAAGACCATCGAACATATACACACATACATGCACCCTCCCATAATATCAAACTTAATTATTAGTATACATGAGAAAAGGTGGCAAATGAGATTACATTATTTTTAAGAGTCAGTGAATGAATCATAGTGACTTCCTCTGTTGCTCTATATCTCTGGCCCACCTTCAACACCTCCCCCAATCAACACTAGTCTCTGTTCTCAGACATGGTACACAAATTAGGAATAACTCAAACTAGGTTAATACTATATCTACACTTTACTTTTCTATCTTTTCTCCCTATATAGATCCCAGGTAAATGGTTTACCCTAACCTCAAAAGAAGTGGGAGTAAGTTGAACATTGACTAAGAAAAGTACCTGATCAAAATAGGATGTCATTTATTTATAAGCTGATATCAAAATTTGCATATATGAAACTTTTTCATTATTTGATGCAAACAATACACATCACCTCTACATAGCATCCACTTCATTATAGTGGTTATATGTGTTTCTTAAACAGGATGCTCGAATGCTGTTCTGACATGATCCCCCATGAAAATATTACTGCCCATTACTGAAGCACACATGGTCAAATCCACAGTTGTTTCAAATGTTTCTTCTGTCATCTTCTAGTCTTCAGTCACAACTGGCCTAACCAAGGAGAACCAGTGTAGGCCTTGGCCCAGTGTTTTCATTACTGATGAATTTCCTATCACAGTTTTACTCCTTAAGATGATGCCTTAGGAATCTCAGGTAAGGTGGCTATAAGAAATGTAGAACCCACTGAATTCTCAAATCACTACATTTCATGTTTCATTCAAGTAGACTATTTTTATGTATTTTTCAGAACTACATTCAGATTGTCACACGCTTATGTCTGAATCCTATAAAGAAATTGTAAACTTCTTGAGATCAGGGACTATATACTCTTCTCAGTAGTATCTTACATCTTGTCGATACTTGCTGGTGCTTTTTATATTTAGTGAAGATGCCGGAGTTTAGTGACAAGACAATTAGTTCTAAGGAGGATTCCAAATGTTTACACTAAATAAATCTTACATATTTCAAAAGCACAATGCCAACATTTTTGGCACACAGCAAGGAAATTGGGATACAACATGGTAAGAATTTTACATCTTTTGTAATGTAACTAAATTCAAGAATGGAAATAATAGGAGTCATAAATGACATATGATAAATTCATTACGTACTAAAGATGACCCCATAATAATCACTTATGAGAGAATATGAGCTAGGCCAGATTTACAGATAATATAAACATACCTTCCAAAATTAAGGACCTACACAAAAAAAGCCATCCAGTTTTTATGGTCTTAGAGTGATTCCAAGTGATGGTATAATACTGTTGAAACATAAGTAGCTTGAAAACACATGTGGTTCCTACTTGCATGATAAAGCAACAGCCATATCAACTTAGGAAAATGAGTTTTCTTATGTGAACTTTAACAACTTAACATCCCTACCTGATATCCAAGCATTTTATTCCTAGAAAAGATCATGGGAAACAGACTATGAGAAACCTGGTTGATAATATTTTAACTGATCAGTGCCATTTTGTCTTTGTACTGGGGATCAATTGAGGTAAAAGAAGTAATACAAATATATTAAAAGAAATTCTACAGTTAGTTATTATTTTTTATTTCCCCATGTTATCTACTTTTTCACACTCCATGAACAAGTAAGAGAGAACTATATTTGACACTCTATAAATGTCACAGCTCAGCACTTAAAAAAAGATTCTAAAATTTGTATAAGCTTGCCGAAATCTTTGGTAAAAAAGGCAGGACATAAATATAATTTATGTGTCTGTGTGTCTGCCTATCTGTACATTTATAGAGAGAGACAGAAATAAGATAGATGATAACTGATTTCCTAAATAAAATTTCTGGGATAACTTGATATAAGTAATCATGACTTTTGACTCTCCAAATAGTCATAAGTACATGAACATTGAATTGTATGAGTTGTATTATTCATAATTCATAGAATTTATAAAATTCTATGTTACTAAATATAATTTTTACATACTTAAATGTATGTTCCTAAGTATAGGAACCTACTAGTCTTTCTCTGAACTTAAAGGGAACAATTAAACTTGCTAGGTGAATGTTGCAGATCTACATTTTGGATAGTTTTTCACAATCTTAAGATGTTTTAGATACTTAAAATTTCCAGAAGAACTTTGAATTACTATTTCATAATATAGGATATTAACTTGGGAGAATTTAGAGTGCAAATGAAACTGAGTGTGAGCTGGATAATGTGTGAGCACATTACTGGCATCCCAGCTATGTTGTTTGCATGCAGAATATGTGACTATAGCCTTTGTGAAAACAGCCTTTGCCATTTGCCACTCGTGTCTGTCTCTTCCTCTAAGTTGTGCCTTTGCTTATTCTGGAAAATTCTATCATTTCTGTGTGTTTACTTTCTCCCCAAAATTGCAAGCCCCTTAAAACTGGAGGTCAGTCTTTCTCATTTTGTAAGTTTTGTTTTATGTTTGAATGTTTCAATAACCTAAATAATAGCATTTAAAGACTTATCTGTGTAATAGTGGGTGTCGTTATTAAAGACTGGTAAAATAGAAAGAAAAACATAAGAGAACATAAATACACTGTAAAACCAGATTATATAGCCTTCATAATTGCAATGATTGTCATTTATGACCTAACCATTTGATGCATTTAGCAGTGAATCTAGAAGATTTTATTTCCCAGTAAGTATCTATCATTTTCATGCATGGCCATTTGCATATCTCCACTCCTTAATTGATTGTGTGTGTGAGAGAGTAACATGAAAGGACTGCCTCTACACTAGTCTGTCTAGTAGTATTATGAAGGCAAGAGTCAACCTCAAGTCTTTGGGACTCCTAAATATTAGTGGAAAGCATTAATACACATATTTATAGAAATTCAATAAAGTGAGCAACGATTGATACCCAGTCAAGGACATATTATACCCCACTGCATATGACAAAATCAAGAAGGCTACCCGGTTTTAAGCAAGAAACAATAACCCAAAAAACCACATTTCCCAATATGACAAAATGAAGGTCGTGTTCTTAATATTCCTTAACACATACGGGGGACCATACACAAAGTACGCAAATGCCAAGTTTAGCAAATACAGAAAGCACTCACCCGGGCAGAGAGCAATGTTACAAGGCTTATGATGCGTCTCGGGTCCCTCGCACGGCCGCCCCCCATACTGGGGGGGTGTGCACGACCTCGTTCTTGTTCTTTGGCCTCGACCACATGTAAAGGAACATAAACTCCACGGTGACCACTCCTCCCAAACTCCATGTACTGTAACAAAGCAAAGAAGCTTCAACAACAAGAGCAGAGAGGGAAAGTCGAAGATTTTTTTTCCTCCTTTTAATTAAGGAAAAAAACCTCATCAAACAGACAAGTATGGAGATATTTAAAAAATTCAGTTAACATCATTTGCCACAAAATGTAAAAAGTAATTAGAAAATTAGTAATTAGGAAAGTTGCATGTACTTTTTCTATATTTGAAGTTATTCGTGTTATAAAGTTTAAATGGTTTCTTTTCTTAACAGAAATGTACCTCTCTCCTCCATGGTAAAATAGTCGTGAGTTATTTTTAACTAAAAGTAGTATCAGCTAAGGTAGTATTAGAAAAGTAAATTTCTGATAATTGAGAAAATCCTCTGGAGTTAAATTTGCATTTAAATAGATAAGGGGCAAAGTTCTTCCAACAAAATTTCAGGATTAATTACTTTTATGGTGTCAGGGGAAAACAAATCTGAAAATTGATGGTACATATTTTAAACAGCTTTTTAACCTCAAATTTTAAAAACTGAATGTATTTCTGCCATTTAAAAATGTTGTTTAACCTGTTTTTTGAATAAGAGGGAAATTTCAATAACTGTATCTACTTACATAAGAGCCTCCTTTTACCCTGTTTTAAAAGGAGTGGCAAATATGAAGATCTCTTTCTAATAGCCATGAAACCAGAAGATGGCACTGGGTATCCTTCTAATTATAAAAATTTCTACAGAAAACAAATGATCAAATTAAGATTATGTCTAACATAATTTATCGATACAGCAATACTTCAAGTATGCCACGGCAATAAATTCAAACCTGATCAGAAATACTAACACAATTTGAATTCCTCCATAATAACTACCATCAATAATTATTGACATTTATTGCAAAAAGTCCATTAGGGTTCAAAGATTAGATCCTTTGCTTGTGCTTTCAAATCATCAATCTCATCCCAATTCTTAATATTTGGGACAATAAGTAATAGCCCTCCATGGAAAATACAAATATTTCAAAAAGCTGGGCAAAATGTGCTCTTTGGTTCAAAAGCTCCTGGTTACCTCTAGTCTTATCATGATCTTTTTGAAGTTCATGGGCAGATGTTTGATATGACACCCACTGAAATGAATTGGGTAAGTAGAAATATATAACAGAAGATGACCGTAAAGAGATATTCATTTCTCCTCAGCACTGGTAGGGGTAAGCAGAAGCCCATATAAAGTGTCAGAGGAGTTATGTGAGTATGTATAGCATATCTATAACTTTCTGCATGTAAATGCTAAGCAAGTTGTTACTGTAAAAACACATATATGATATAGTAATTATGAGGCACCCATTCTCTTCTGTTTACACTATTGAGTTGCTCCAACTGCTTATTAAAATATGTGGAAATATTGAAAAAATTAGCCAAATTTCAGTAATATTCAATGACAAATTCTTTAATATTCTATAAAACTTGCTGGAAAATATATTTTAAAAATATATACAAAAAGAATAAAAGAGTGAGATAAATTATGATGTTTATGGTTTTCCCATTTAAATTTGTATTCTTTGGAATAAGAATGCATAGTACTTAATCTAAGGAAAAAATACACATATACATATATTTACATATAGGTATATATGACAAATTATAGCAAGATTTTTTTAAGTAATTTATATGAATATATTTTATGTTAAGTGTATACCTTGAATTAATTTTTGTATTGATTTCTAATTACCAAGATCTCTCCATTTAAAAAACCACCTTTTTTCTTCCTATTTTCTATATAAAGTGTTAATAGACTATATGGTTCATATTGCTGGTTCTGTTCATTTTCTCTTGATCATATTACACTGCTCAATATGTACTGAATAATCCCAGAAAAAAACCTGCTAAACTGGCAGATTTTTCTCTATTAATCTCAAAGAAATGTTGATTAATCTTGATGGCCTAGTTAAGTTATAAAACTGTCATCCTCTGAAAAGTAATAATACTTAACTACTTCTTAATAGTCATTATTGTTCTAGGTGAAATTTTGTGACTCTTCTATATCATTTTAAAAAAGCAAAAATACCTTTTTATTTGAAAAGAACACAAAATTATTAATAATTTGTTATTTTAGAGATTGTTGAATTAGTAGGAAACTGGGGCACATAGCTTAAGTTTTATAGATGCTATTTGAATAATAAGACATATAGCATAAATTAGACATTTTATTTTAATGGCAAATATTACATAAATTCTTTTATTTTTCAGTAACGTATGAAAATCTGTAAATGATCTAGTCGGTTTGCAAAATCTATCTAATAAAACCATGAAACTTAAGTCAAATGAATCAGTTTTTATGGTTTTCTTCTTCATCTTCACATAGACATTAATTATATTATCTTATCTCTGTGCTACCTGGAGATGAAATGAGAAATATACAATATACAAATTATATTACTACTAGATTTTTAAATAAGCATACAAATTATCTTATGATTTATATTGGAATACATAAAATAACTCCTTTAACTAAAAGGGTTTTTTCCTTAAGAATAAATGGGTTTGAAAACTGATATTTACCAAAAAAAATTCAAAACAATTCCTTAACCTAAATAAACGTCCAAAAATTTAGAAAACGTATAGAGTAGACCAGTGGCTTCAACCAGGGGGAAATTTGCCCACTAGGGGATATTTGGCAAATACAGAGAGATTTTAGCTGTTACAGTTCAGGGGAAGGAGGAGAGATGCTGGCATCTAAAGGGTGAGGCCAGGGATGCTGCTAAATATCCCAAAATGCTCAGGCCAGCCCTCCAGAACAAAGATTTATTTATGTCAAAATGTCAATAGTACCAAGGTTGAGGAAACCTGGAACAGACCATAACTATAACTATAACTTAGAAACTGGGACAGTAAATAAACAATTTAATGTAGCTCCCTACTTTTCTTAAATTACTTTCTGTTAACCCCTATCATTTTCTTCCCTAATAATTAGAGTTTTTGAAGACACTATAATGTCAAAGCAACAATTTTGCAACAGAATGGTTATTTTAGCATCTTTATTGAAAGTAAGACATTATTATGCAATTTAACTAAGAAAATCTTTCTTTTGAAATTTGAATGAGTAAAAGGTAAAACTAATTTATAACACTATTGATTAGCCTTTAATAGTGCAAATAAATATAAGCTCTAATTCTATCACTCACATATTTTGTGGAAAGTGACTTTTATACTGTTTGTCCTTGTGTCATTTTTATTAATTAGATGACAAATACACTTGAGTATCCACAGTGTGACAAGTAGGTAATTGATTTCTGTGCTAATTTTCTTCCCTGGGAATTTTAGGAATTTTAAGTATTATTTTAGAAAAAACATTTAAACTGTTTAAAGCATTTAAATTCACTTTTTTGTGTCACTGCTTTCATGATATATTGTATTGAAAAGAAACACATATTTACCAGTATGGCAAATAACTGAACAAAATATTGAACACAAATATTTCATAACAAATACAATAACCATCTAAAAGATATCAGAATGTCCTATAGTGGAATAATTATTCTACATTTTTAAAATAATGAAGTTTCTAAATTATTCTTCTTGTTTGAAAAATAAAAAAGAAATTACCAATCTCTCTTCATTCTCTTTAATTCAACATCTGAACTATAACAATGATTAAAAGATACATATTTCTTATTTATTTAACCAGTACTATTTAACCAAATTTGGAAAGGCAAACCTACATGTATATAATGGTGGAGAGAAACTATTAATTAGTATACACTTCTTTAGTAGATACAATGGTAGAACGTTTAAAAATTTGAGGAAAAACTTTATAATCATAGAATATTATTGGTTTTCTGGACATCAGACCCAGTGTGAAAAGGAGAACTCTCTGGTCCCACTGTAGATGCTCTCTGTGCCCAGTGACGGGACTAATCCACGGTGTCTGGCAGAGGGATGGAGACTTCCAAATATCTGTCAACAGTATGAATGTGCATAACTGTGTGAACAGTGGCTGGAAAGCAATCTCTGAATAGAGAATTGCAGAGCACACTTCAGCACCCACCCAGACTTTCATCTGGGCATTTGCCTGCCATTAGACTTTACCCTTGTATGTCCAAAGGATCCTGAGTATTTAAAAGGATGCTGACAAGATAAATTTATATATGAAGTACAAGTTAATTTTCTATTGACACTTTTCTCATTGTCAAGGGGAGGAAACTTGATCCTGGAACCCTTAACATAAATACTGTAAATAGGGGCCAGTTTAAGTACCAGTCTAGACAATATACTCTACCCACACCCAACTGAAAATCCATAAGGACTTATGAGGTTGTTTCACCTATAAAATTTAGAAATTTTATAATTCCTAAAATCCCGATCTCCTTACTGCTCCTTGTTTCCCTCATCTTGACTAACATACCTAGAATCTGTTTGCTCTATGGCCCCTGGTTTTTGTCATCATTTTTCATCACCTTCCTCTTTCCATGACTAATTTAAGAATTGTTTTCCTTCTGGATCTTTTTGTTTTTCACTTAATGTTTTTTTCTCATGTAGTCTAATTCCTCCTGACTCTGATTTATTTTTCTTGTCTTCCATGGAAATTCTTTATTCTGTCTTCCCTTCCTTCTAGCTTTCTGCCCTGTTAGCTTTTAATTCTCCCTTCACCTACTGCTTTGTATCTCCCATTTCTGTTAGGAAGGCATCTCCCACCTCATGGCATCATTCTTCCTCCACTTCCTTTAACTTTTAGTTCTTTCAGATCATCTTTTCTTTTATTGTGATAAAAAACACATAATGTAGCCCTGGCCGGTTTGGCTCAGTGGTTAGAGCGTCAACCCTTGGACTGAAGGGTCCTGGGTTCGATTACCAGTCAAGGGCATGTACCTCAGGGCACTTGGGAAAGGCAACCTACCTCTCTCTATTTCTCTCTCTCTCTCTCTCCCCCCTTTCTACTCTCTCTGAAGGGCAATGGAAAAATATCCTCAGGTGAGGATTAAAAAAACAAAACACAATGTAAAATTTAGCATTTAACTATTTTTAAGTGTACAATTTAGTAGTGTTAAGTATATTTACATTGTTTTATAACAGATCTCCAGAACTTTTTCAACTTGCAAACCAGAAACTCTGTACCCATTAAACAACAACTCCTCTAAACTCTTTCGATGGGTTGCCCTTACCCTTTCTTCTGGGAAATTGGAATCATTGCTGTGCTTCCCCCATGCCACCCACTCTCTATTCTTGCTTTTAGAAACTGCAGAACCAGCTGTTTCTGGAAATCAAACTCAGCAGAAGACTTTAAAGCACAATTTAGCAGATGAAATGCTGATGCAGTGCCAGTCCCTTTCTTTATGCCCACCCCCTTTTGGAGGCCTCTGGAAAAGCTGCGAATGCAAGTGCAGTGGTCAGTAAGTTTGCAACAGCCATCCACCAAATGGTTGAAAAATAAAAAAGTCTGAAGATTCACTATATCATGTGCTTTGGACTTAAAAGAAAGTCCAGATTCCTTTTAGTACTTATGTTTACATGAAAGTCCGTGGTTTGAGAGAAACACCTATATTATGCAATGCATTAACTGAGAACAAAATTTTTATATAACATGGAAAATCTGACCCCAAGTGAGCAAACTATTGTGCTGTGCTCCATTTAACACACAAGGTACATATATTTTATAATGACTTTAAGTTTACAAAGCAGTGGAAAGCTCTGATGAAGGCAGTCACTTGAGTGAAATACATTAACAGAAAGTCCTTTGGTCAGGGACGCTATTTTCCCTGATAGGGTCAAATAAATGGTAGGAAAATAGCTACCGCCTGAATGACTGTATCAACCACTGCCTTAGACAATGGGTAGAGATCGTATTTCCAGCATGCTGGCAAATTACGTTATTCTTCAAACATTTAATTGGACATTTTCACCATCTAAAATAAGAAAATATATTGAACCTTAAATATTATTAGAAGCAGATATAGAAACTTCAGGCTTATAGTTGCAGTGGGTAGGGGAGTCACTTATGTAATTTCTTGACTGCTCTGAAAGCAGAAATAATCACATACATAATAAAATTTCACAGTTGAATTAGAATTACACTTATCCACTCTAATGAAAATGTCTATACCCAGTTCATATCAAAATAACAAATCAATCGTTCCAAATGCGTAGCATGACACAATTCAATAACATCCACAGTTGTAGTTGCTGCTAACACTACCTGGACAGAGGGCAGTGTTATTGCAAACCCTTGATTCTCTTAATGGGCCGCTGCAGTGTGTCCCGTAAGGTGATACACAAGTTCTGGTTCGCACCTGCGACCCTTGACCACAAGTAACTGAGCATGAGCTCCACTGGGACCACTCTTCCACACCAGATTCACCTGCGTGCAAGACAACAAAGAAACATGAAATACCGTCTTGAATATTCACCTGGAAAGCATTATATCAAATTGACATTATGACATGCAAGAATAATTTAAACATAATGATACGACAGCACAGCAAAAAGTACAAGAAAACATTTAAGAGAAAAAGAAATTTAAAAGGAGATACATATAAACTATTGCAAGGTCCAAGTTTGCTATACCCTTGTTAGCAAAACTACTCTTCACAAATTCCACTGTGCCATGGACACTATCACAAGGGCCAGACAGGATTTTTCAACAAGAATTAATGTTGAAGTGATTCTCTTCGGGCTCCGTGCTCTGGTGGAAGAGGAAGGAAAATGTGTTGGTAACTCACTCTGGCTTTGCTGAATGGAAATATATCGATGTATTCTTCCTAAATCCTTTATTGCTTTACCTCTTTTCTAATGCTGGATGAGGTGGAGCCCTGGGATTTGGGCTTATCTAATTTTTATGGTGTTGAATACTGACATTTATTATTTATTTCTGGTGCAATTCCTACTTTTTCATCCTATGACAGCTATTTATTTTGTGAGAATTTATTGAAAACCTTCTGCCACAATTCTCCCTCTGATCTAAAGTAGTGATTTTTTTTCTTGAAATGATAGGAAATGCTGCTATGATTTCTAGTCATTTAATATGGAACTAAATTTTACTCAAAAAATAGAGCCCTAAAAAGTCAATGAATGTCCGACTTCATTAATTTTCTTGGTGTAAGCATCACACTGAAAACTATGTCTAACTTCTATAATTATCAGAAGTCATGTCCCAAGAAGACTTAGAGTCAATAATTTCTCAGACCACAGCAGTGTGCTTCTGTTTCTATCCTGGCATTGTGTTCAGGATAGATTTTTTAACACTGATTTGAAAACTTGTAGTTGCTTTACCCCAATTATAAAATTGGATCATTTACTTGCTGGCAGGAGCTACTTAAATTAACCATTTGTTGTTGAAAAAGTTTATAGGAGAAGTGTTTCTGGAAACTTTATAATACTGACTATATAAATCAAAGAGCAATTTATATTTTATACTCTGTTTAGAATTTGCCTTTGGAATAGAATTCAAAGAATAAATAGAATTTGATCACCCATTTGTCCATCTTTTTTGAAAGGTTGGTAAATGACTTAGAAATTACTTGCAGTGCTACTCAAGGCAGCCAGTCCACAGACTGGAACTCCGAGACAGAAGGAGCTAGACCAGAATGCAACTCAATTTGCTGATTTCTTCGCTGAGATTTCTTTTTCAAAAATAATAATAATGTCAACTGAAATAAAACATGTGCTTGAAACAGTAGTTGAATCTACATTCTGGTGTAAGCTCCTTTTCTCTTGGAAGGCTCTTAGCAATTAGTTCACAAACAGGCATGGGTCTGCAGACTACACTTTGGGTAGCCATTAGGAAGCATTTGCTTTTATATTGGTCTGCATTATTTACCCAGAGGCACAGATTACAGTGCATTTATAACTGAATATATACCATCAGAAAAAAGAAAGGGGTCATTGAGATGACAAAATTACATTAAATAGGGCTTCTTTTCAGTATTGTGATGTTTGTTCTAGTGCTATATGGGTCACCCACGATTATTTCAGTATCTTTGCCTTCACCGATTGATATATAACTAATTCATGAAGTGTAATTGGAAGACCATTTGAATAATATGTAAAGCCATGCCTCATCATTTGTTGTTTTATATTAAAGGATACTCTATGAAGATTAAAAATCATTATTCTATAAACCAAATAATATGACAATGGTTAAAAATACCCACACGAATACATATATATACACATATTTTTTAGCAATGAAAATTTGAGCTTAAAGTTAGGGAAAATATAATGCAATTATTTTTCATTTGATATTTCAACCTGTATTTGTAATAAGATTAAATGAAGTAGAAATATCATTGTATGTTATTTAAAACCAGAAAACCTTGAAAAATGTGAATTCTATAGTAAGTAAATAATAAAGGTTATAAATAAAATTGGTTATATTTTTTCCATACAAGCAGTCCTTCTCTTACCCTTGCATTGTTATAATGGTAGAAAGAATATTTTAATTATACTGAGCAATGAATCAGAATCAAGATCTACTTTTAAATGTATTTCTGTACAAATATGTACAAATTTGGGTTACTTCTTAATGTATGATATTGATGTTGAACAAGCTAAGCAATGATGCCTGGAAGATGAGAGTTTGATAATTAGTGCTTAGAATTGGCCTCCTTCACTCTCTTCAAACTAATGGTTCATTTTGTTGATCAAAATCAAAATAAATAAATACAATATATATTGGCTTCCAAATTATATTGCCACTCAAGTACCGACTTACCTACCCAGATGCCTGTGCTATGTCTCGAATGCTATAGTTTCAAGTGACCTTTCCACTAAATAGTTATGATTTTCACGCTGCCCCTTCCTCACTCCAAAAGCTGGGAAGATTATTCTAGTCAAGTATTTTGGGTCATTGTGAGAAATAGCTAATATATTTTATAAGAAAAATATATGTTTTTAAAAACTCACTGACATGAAAATAGTAAAGTATAATATGAAGTATTCAATTTTTAATATATGTGTCTCTGGACACAGCACAAACTATTGTGGTTCCTCAACTTGCAATTGAGAAGACACATTCAGCATCATGGAGAAGGCTCCTGTATCTAAGACACTATTGAGGCTCTTTATCCTGGCACAAAACATGAAAGGGAACTGGGAAAGCACTGCCATTAAAGTTAGAAGACCTGTGTTCGATGAAAGCTACTGAATGTTAGCTCTGTGACTGAGAAAGCCACTCTATTACTCAGAACCTCTCAATAAAATGAGTAATACATCTACCTAAAAATGTATTTGTGAGGATTTGGTGAGATAATGTATGACAAAACATTTTAAATTATCAACAAAATATTAATATTAAGTGGTGCTAGTATGTTAAAATCATGAAATTAGAAACATATTTTTATTTTTCTGTTTTAGATAACATACTCTATGTTACTAAAATAGGATTTTTCCCTACTGGAATGAAAGATTACTTTTCTAAACAAGTCACTCTTAAGCCATCTTACTGGCATTTAATTTATATCTTTATTAAATATCTATATCTTATCACTTCATTTAATTTTCCTTGACCATAAATACAAAGAGTGTACTCGGTTATTGGAGCACTGTCCATTTTTGTTCAAACTAGCTGTATCAATTTGATCAAACAGGCCAGGTTACTCATTTTGATAAGTAATTCTTAAACTATAAAGTTTGATAGCTTTTGTTTTTCCTCATGACTAATATAAAAAATTACATTATCTTTTCTTCTTAGATTTTACCACTATTGTATTAATCTTTGTTCTCAAATTAATGTTAGCAATATTATCACTATTTATATATAACACCCATTTCTTGGTTTGAAAAACAAATAGAAAAGTTTTATAAATAAAACTTAATTTTTTAAAATTTTGTATGACACTTAGCTGTATTTATTCACACTAACTACCTTATTTTTTTGATTTTGCAATTGGACAAAATTTATCAATTTAATTATTTTTTAAATTTATCTTTATTGTTATAAGTATTACAGATGTCCCCAGTTTTCCCCCCATTATCCCCCCTCCTTAACACCTAAAGAAAGTATGTCAGAAAACACTTAAGGGGGAAAAAAAAAACCCTCTCTTCTTATCTTTATAATTTTCTACTGTCAGAAGTTTTTATATATTTAAAAAACTATTTAAAATAATACAGTTTTTCAGTCTATTATCATTATCATAGTAATTTAAATTTAAAACAAGTATTATACATGTATTTATATTTTCCTATATTATTTTTGGATTAAAGTGAAATAATAAATATTTATTATTTATCAATTAGAGCACCAAAATTATTTTCAAGCCATAATTTTGAAATTCATCGCTTTTTCTGAATTACTGTTAACATTTTGGGGATATGGTCTATTCAATAAGTGCTTCAACTATTTTACCAAAAGATGTAATATTATATAGCATACTCTATATTAGATACAAAACAATTCCTGGAAAATACATTAGTAATTTCTCAGTAAGGAAACTTATTGTTCCTTATGATTTGAATTTGCAAACAGGGTTTTGGCTGAAAACTTGAATTTTTTTGGTATTTGTTGCAGGCAAATTCCAAAACTGAATTTTTGTAAAGCTCCTGGCCAAACTACATAATGTTAAGCATAAACTAATTTTAGCGCATTATTGAAAATTTAAAACCATGGTTTACCATATCACTCTTAACTGACCCCAATTTTAAGTTATTTCAGTAAACCAATGGCTGCCATGTCTTTGGCAAAAAGTTAGGCCGCCCTTAACTTTGCCCCCGTGAGATGGCACCTACAGGAGGCTGAAGAGCCAGCCCATGCCCTAATGCCTCTCCTTAGAGTCAAACGGCTTCTAATCTTTGTTAAGTGGCTGAGACATTTTGCTTTCTTAAAGAAGAAAAATGCATTTAGAAATTTAAAATTTGCCTGAACCTGGTAATGTACTTTTGGACTTGTTCAAGCAAACAGTAAAAATATAAATCACCTTTATTTAAAAATAAGAAGATACACCAAAAGCAATTCAGATAAGCAAGTTTTCTTCATTTCTGGATTTGGCTGCAACATATAGATAAAAAAGCTAAAATATGTCCTCATTGTACAATTTCCTGTTCTGAGAATTCTTTGACCTACTTGCAACTAATGTATTAAAATCTACTACTCACCTATTACCAAGAGCACAATTCATTAAGAATTTACAGCTTTAAGTTGCAGATTCAAATCTATTGTTCTGAACAAATGTTATCCTAAGAACATATGAACTAAAGGAAATATTCAAGGGAGTTTCATCAAAATCATTCTGAATGTCATGTCAAAGGCTGGCCAGGTGCTAGAAACTTCTACATTAATGGTAAACAGATCATTAGATCAAAATGCATAAAACTTTACAAAGACATAGATAAAACTGTTACTTTGCAATTTCCCAAAATAAAATTGACAGCCAGAAATATTCGTAACACAGTTTAAACATGTTTCATCCAAGAATGTACCACATGCAATGTATCCAGATGAAATTATAGCCCATTTATTATGACGAGCCAAAACATAAATGTTTTTATTTGTTTATATATACATATATGTATCTTTGGAGGGAGGTATTTAAAAGTAATCTAATTAATTTAGAATTAAAATTTCATAAACTGGAAAGTCATTTTTGTTGATATTTAACTATTTGGAGTATATTGCAGCTTACAAATTAAGACTGTCAACTTTTTATTATTTAGCTTAGATAACAAACCTGTTTTCAAATCAAAAGTACTAAATTCTAAGTAAATACTATTTCTAACATTTCTATACATTTAACAATCAATTAATATTTATGAGATATATAACATTTGAAAAAATATTCAACATATTAAATATTGTTAAATTAAATTTTATCATCTAATGTCCTACTTAAATTTTTGATTCTGAAAGTCCTATAATAATCAATTATTGATGAAATAACTTTGTTGACTTTCTTTAAAAGTTTAATGATATATTTTAAGTAGTTAATTAACATAAGTAAACAATAATATGTAAATCCTAAATGCCCCATACTGAAAGCAAAATAAATCTTCACACATTATTTTTTGTACTTTCAATTCACAGCTACTTCATTTATGGACTTTAACTGGTGAGAAAAAAAAAAAATGGTTCAAAAAAATATCAGCTCCAAAAACTGACAAATGTGCAGCAAAAGATTATGAAAACATGCAGTGGTTCCATTAAATTAACAACAATAAATAGAAAAATGTAACTAACGTATTACCAGTTTGTGCCATAAATTTAGCAGCATCAGCTTGCTCCTGAGGGACCCTTTTTTCATGAACAGATCGAGGTCGCTGACTTTTAATTGTATGATCTCCCATCATTCCAAATTCTAAAGACAGAATAAAGGTATATGAAAGCTTGTGTGTAGACATTTCTTACAAATTACATCACTGTCTCATGCAATATGTTCCTACATATACCTAGAAGTTACTGATTAAATTCACAATTCTAAATTTGCTAGACTGAAATGCTTGGAATATTTCTAAACTCAAGTCAAAAAATCTATAAACAAGAACAAGGTTTCAAGAAGCAATAAAAACAGTCAATGAAATGACAACACCAGGTTTTAACTCAGCTGAATTAACGGAAATAGTGTACTCTTTTCTGATAACGTCTTGAAGCAATACATCCGAAAAATACAACCACAGTGTTAACTGTTGTTTTTCAGAGACAGAAGCCTGACTGCGTAACAGCTGCTGCTTAGCTGAATAGCAATGCCCCCCACAAATTTTTCAGCCCTTTTTTTAAGGGATGAGTAATCCTGTGTTTCTGAGGTAAACATTCACCTGATGGATTGTTTTTCCAAAGATGAGGCTGCCCTTGGTGTCCTCAAAAGCTCATAGAAAATGGTGGCTGAAGTAATTCTCACTCTCTCTTGCCCTGCCTCTAAATAATTCCTCATTTCTTTTCTAACCTCATGTAAGAGTTATGGTTAAAAAAGGGAATGATTCCAGGTTCTGCTACTTAATCCTTTAGTGGTCTAACCTCCTAGGACAGGTGAAAAATCTGGGCCTAACTCAGAGACAAATGGGGGAGAGAAAAAATAAGTTGAAAAAAATAATAGGTTCCATGCAACATATTTTTAGAAATTCATATGCTTACAAATCTGCAAGAACTTCATGTTTATTGCACTGTTACTGTAAAATAATTTTAATAAAATCAAAGCCTAATGTATGGAACAGTTGTCTGTGCTGGCTCATAGGAGTGTAAGTAGGGAAAGGGAATTTCTTAGCAGCAGGAAATCATGGTGCTTTCTGTCACATCACGAAGATCCTTAAGCCCTTAAGACCAGGAATTTTATACATAACAAAAATGACTGAGTAGCCCTGGCTGGGTGGCTCAGTTGGTTGGAGTGTCATTCTGTGCACCAAAAGGTTGCAGGTTCGAGTCCAGTCAGGGCACACACCTAGGCTGCAGGTTCCACCCCGGGTCGGGGTTCCTATGGGAGGCGATGCTTCTCTCCTTTTCTCTCTCTCTCTGTCTCTCTCTCCCCCTTCCTCTCTCTAAAAGTCAATAAACATATCCTTGCGTGAGGATTAAAAAAAAGATTGGGTAAAACAGATTCTAATGATAGTGCAGATATACTGCCAGAACTAATAGTGTCAAAATTGAGGAATGAATAATTTCACCAGCTCATTATTTTGCCTTTTACCATCAATCTTTAAATAATCTTCTGCTAAAATATGGCACAAAACTTACTTTGTGCAATTAAACAGTGAATTTTGTAAGCATTCATTCTACCAACTCTTCTCTTTTATGTAAGGAGAAAGATTAGCGCATGTTTTTGTCCATCCTGGCAAATCCCCACATAAATATTAAAGTATGGCACCTGACAGGCTGATTTGTCAGATAGTTTTTCCAGATAGTCTACCCAAGAGAACATAATATGAGAAATTTGAGAAGTCTAAATGTGTGCTTGTTATTGTCAGTTTAGATAAAATCCAAAGCAGAAAATGGAAATTTTCATCAAATATCAGCTGTTTAGATCTTGTGAAATCCATCACTATTTTCCATTACTTCCAACATCCTTTTATTCCACTCTTTTGTGTGTACAGTATGTGCTGCCTAAACCATGTTTCATTATGCTCATAAGACATATTTAATCACATATCATTTAATGATTTTGAAAACTGACTACTTAAAATGTTCATATCTATACTCTCATGCACTGTCCAATATTTTAAAATATAATTGAATTTTTTCTAGATCTGATATAAAAAAATAAGTTTTGTAGTAATATTTACTAACAGTATGCTTTACTTTCTGTCCTCCATATTTATCATTTAAATTGTGTGTCTGTTTATGTGTCTATCACTTAGGGTGTTTGAGTCAGAGTGCATGTTTACATAAATAAATTGGGGCTCTGATGCTCACACTAAGGTAGTTATGGCATTGGGAAGGCCAAGGATACCAAAAGAAATTATTCATGCCCACAACTTCTTAACTATTTAGTAAGTAATCTTACCTGTTCTAGTAGGAAATTCTTCAACTCAGTGGCAGCCTGATAATAGCTTACAATCTATTTTCTAAGGAAAAATAGTTTATTTGTACAGGGACTATGATCCTAAAATTTAGTGGTCAGAGTATGTTGGTGAACAATGCTGAGATGATTTAAAAAGTGGCATATTTCATTTTTAATTATTGCTGAAGTTTAAACACAAGTACTTGTTTTTTAAATCAGGCATTAGTATTTAAGTGAATGATTTCATATTATTAGCTGGAATGTGATTTATATCTTTCAAACATATGTATAACACCATTTAATTTCAATATTCTTCACTCTAGTCACTTCTACTTAACTATCAATAGTCAATGTTATGTTAGCATTAGTGCTAATAGTTTATCAGGAGGTCACGGTACTTAAGTAATTCTTCATTCAACTATGGACTTGATTACATATTTTTAACATAACCAAAAGTTTAAAGTAAAATGTTTGATTATTGCTGCCAATATAATTTTTCTGAAAAATTACTTTTAAAAATTGAGAACTGCCCTGGTTAAGCGGTTCAGTTGGTTGGAGCATCATCCCATACACCACAAGGTCGTGGGTTCCATCGCTGGTCAGGGTGAGTATGGGAGGCAACTGATCGATGTTTCTCTCTCACATGGATGCCTCTCTCTCTCTCCCCCGTACTTCCTCTCTCTCTAAAATCAATACAAACATATACTCAGGAGGGAATAAAAAAAAAAGTAAGAACAAATATGAGGCTTTGATATAACTAAAGTCCCCATAAAAGAAAACATGCTAACAATTTATTTCTTTTTATCAGGTGGAAAAACAACACTATGGTGGTATTTTCTGAATGTGCTAAACCTATAGTTTCAGACCTAAAACAATCTGAATTTGTAAGTAAAAGATATAAGCTAGTATCTAATCAAGTGAGTTTCTTTTGCCAATGTTTATGTGAAATGTGTTTGAAAAAAATAACTTCTTTGTGTTAGGGTTGTTATCAATGATAAGATTTAACAACAAATGTTACGTTTCCATCTATATCTCCCAATGGGATACTTTCAAAATATTTGTGTTCTCTTACAAGTGCTATTATCTTCTTTGCTTCTAATGAAAAGAAAAGCCAATTGGATCATCCAAACAGAAAGAAACAAGGTGTTTTTTTTGCTATCATTCTTTTGTGGTGAATGCGGTTGAGGTAAACCTTTAGCATGTTCTTCGTGGGTTGTTGATTCATACTCAAATGATTCTGAGTTGGCAAAGATAATATACTACATTAGTTACACGAGAAAAGTAGCACAGCCAAATAAAAACATGATTTGCTTTAGTGAAAGCAAAGAAAAGCAAGTTATGAAATCAAATGAAGTAATGTATAGCATAATATTGTATATGTACATATGGTACATGGCTTATGAAAGTACAGGGTTATTTCCTATGTCTTGATGTTGATGGTATCAATTAAGTGGTGGGTAAATAACTGCATTTATGTTTAAAATCAAATGATTGGAGCTGACTTCCTTATTTAGGTAGATTTTCTCATAGACTCATTCACTGTGTTTCTTGATAAAAAGCACTAGTTTCTGGAAGTAGAATACAAATAAAGTTATATGAAAGAAAGGTTTTGAAATCTATTGCTTTAAGTATAGTTTTATGTTTTTTCTTCCCCCATCCAAGAATATCTAAGTACATCATTAAGAAACAAATAGTCCTGAAAACTTACACTTGATAGTCAACTGTCAGTTATGAAGTCTTTGTCCAGAAATCAAGAGTTATAATAATATGAAATTGAAGCCATCAAAAAGTTAAAACACAAATCCATCTGCTATTTTACCATGTGTTTATTTTTTAATGTATGGACAACCAGAACATCAGATTAGTTGATGTTGGTTATTACTGCAATCTATCTTGCACTGTAAACACTAACTTTACATGGTTAGCTAACCTTTGCATTTCCGCAGAAACCATCCTATTTTCATAACCATAGGCCATTATTGCTTCTCAACAAACTTTCAAAGTTATGTCCTAGTTACATTCTATGGTCAAACTGCACCACATTTTGTCATAGAAATAAACCTTGCACCCTTTCTCTCAGTTTTCTTCACTTGAAACACCAGCTCTTCTAGACAGGCCTGCAATAAAGCTCCTCTGCAAGTCCAACTCCAAAGGTATCATCTCCATTAACTATTTCCCAATCAACCAATCATAATCAGCCTCTGTCTTCCTTAACTTATATTTTGTTTTATACTAACAATGGATTTTCATTTTGACTATTAGATTGTTTTATTCCTCCCTCTATATTATAAACTTCTATGGGAAGAAAATATGGCTTATGGGTTTTGAAATCACCTCCTGCTTTGCACATAGCTGGGGTTCAGTATTTATTTATTATATAAATAAATTTCATGTTAAGAATTGTTTTCCAAAATGCAACTTTATAGTTATTTAGACCATGCCTTTAACTCTCTTGGAGAACAGTTTGATGGGTAAAAAATTCTTAGCAAAGTACTTGAAAGTTAGTTATGTGTGATGATGATGGTCAATATTTCCTCTGTCAACAAGGTTTGTTATCCATAAATATATTCTGGTTATTATTAAAATATATGCAATATTACTTTACTTAGAACTTAAATTTCACTGCCCTAAAACAAAGCTTAATTTTGTCAATAAACATTTATTAATCACTTAATGTGTGAGGTGCTAAAGTTATAAAGATATATAAAAAACAAATCTGATATTCCAAATCTCATAGCTCAAGGAAATCCACTAATCATGGCTTAATCTTCTGAATTAGGCAAAGTTATTTATTTTAATCAAAATATTAAGCTATACTTGAGGCCCATTTTTTACATTAATTTCCTAGGTAATATATTACTCTTAACAATAATGACTTGCTAATAGGTCTCCAAAGAGAAAATATATATTTTAGGCATGCAAATGGACATTTGAAGTGACATTTCATTTGTCATAGCCTAATAAGTAATAACATAAAATTCATAACTTGTTGACAGAATAAATATCCTAACATCTGGCTGGATTACAGTAGTGTAGTCAAATTTTGTTAAGAAGCAACCAGAAATTTTCTGAAATAAGATTATTATACTTAATGCATTCTAGATTCATAATTAGTCAGGAGTATTATTGGATTTATTCATTTATTTTTACACTTATTGGAAATGGAGCTGGTATAATTATTTTGCATGCAAATAGCTGAGAGATTTTAGAGAGTGAAGAGCAGCTCTGATTATCAACTACTGATATCCTTCTGTTTTCTGAGACTTGGAAAATATTTCTTGAAATGTGCTAATACTTAAAAATTGCATTCTCTCACTCAACAACTATTTTTTTGAATGCCTAAAATAGCCAGGTGCTGGATCAAAAGATAGAGCTTATAGGGGAAAAGAATAGAGTCTGTATTATCAAAGACATTTCTAGAACTGGCATGAACTGTTATTAGAAACATGGAATTTTAAAATAGACATTAGTTGAAATTCTGAAGGACACTGGTTAAAAAGTCCTTTGTGCTATTGATTATAAACCTACTGATTATATTTTCCCAAAGAACATCAAGAAATACTTAAATAAAATTAAAAAAATGAAAAATTATATTAAGAAATATTTAAAATAAAATAAATACATATTGTGTTATTAAGGATCTGAGAAATCCATCATTAAAATTTAAGAGGTTAACTGATATCCTTTCCTTCAAATTACTTTTTGGTTGTACTGCCATAGTTAGATACCTGGTTATAGGAACCAAGATGTTACTATTTCTTACCATAACAAAACAGAATCTTTCTTTTCAAAATTCCTCCACAGAAATAATTTTATTAAATAGTTGGCCATGATTCTGTTAAGTAGATGGGTAATTTTATGCCACTTCCCAAAATGAACAAAACATAGAAATGTCAAAGGCATACTGCTAGTATGTATATAGAAAAATTAAAAATCTTCAGGAGTTTTCAATTGAGTTGTTAAATTATAAAATACAAAATAGTTTATAAAAATGATTATCAAATATATTTTGTGTACATACTCTTAAACAATGATGCTGTATTTTAACTTCTCTTTATTCCAAATAGGAACTTTGAAATAATTACACTTAATAGATTTTTTTAAAGATATCTTCATACATGTGTTTGAAAATTATAAAACATCCTATCTAGAATGAATCTAGGAAATTTGGGGTATAAATCTTTAAATCATCATTTTTATGCTTATTTTCTGTCTTCCTTCTGGGAAATGTTAGTAAATTGGATGCATTTCTCTATGTAAAAAACCATCAATGTGTGTAATCATGTGAGAATTATTTGTTAATATTTCTTATATAATATCCACTTGCATTTTATTATCTCATCTGTTTTGAGATAATTATTGACCATTAATAAACTATCAGTAGTTTGAAAAAATATTTTCTTTGTTAGTGATGAAGAAAATAAATGTAGAAACACATAAATGAAAAATGCAATTCTACTTCTAATAGTAAACTAGTAACTGACTCTCTTTTCTTGTTGACCTATTATCAGAATTTAGGACATTAGCACATAAATGGCCAAATAAGATGCTTTACTGTGAGCTCTAAGAACTTTTGCAGAAGACTAAAAACTCTTAACACTGAGGTTTGAATAATATTGCTAAAATGGCGAAAAACAGGAAATCTTAAATATAAAAAAGTGAACTGTATTGTCCCTGAATGAAATATTTTTATATTTTCCTAACAAGAATAAAGCTTGGCTGCTTACAGGTTGAGTACATCTTTGGACCACCGGGTCCAAATTATTGGCAACTAGAACAACTTAGTGCCCCAAAAGTTTACAACAAAAGAGTTTTATAAATAAATCTATGCTTTTAAAAAAGTGACACTTTTTGGTCTGATATTTTTAATATATATTACATTTGTACATCTATATTATTTATATTGTATTATATAATGTATTTATTTAGAATTTTTAAGAAAAATTATTCCTCTATGATTTTTAAATTAAGGTTCATATCTATATGGTACTATTAAACTTGCCAAACTCATTTTCATTTATTACAACAGTAAATAATAATTTAACTTAAAGAAATATCAATGCATGCATATTTACTAAAATAATTTAATTATAAATTATATAAAAATAATTAGTACATTCTACACTCCAATCGAAGGTTTAAAAATTAGATAAATGGTTGCTTGATCAAAATATGTCAATATATAAAGAATGAGTAATGCATGAAATGCCTGCTTTTTTCCATAAGATACTGGTATGTGGATCTTTCTGACACATCTTTATTGTGCTTAAATTATATTCAATTTAGTAGCACGGCCTCAAGGTTTTCCTTTGTACCTGTAGGTAAGAGAAGATTTATTCTGTCTTTTATACATTTTAACTCACTTATTATGTTCATACAGATAAATGTATAGAGAATCTAGAAATATCAAAGTAAATAGTCCTAGTCATGTTTTCTCATTTATCTACTGCTACATTTCTACAGTTTATTACATAATTTTTAGCTCAAAGCAGTGTTGTTGTATACATATTTACTGAGGGAAGTGGCTAAAATGACTTCCTTAATGAAAACGATTCTACTAAGGCATACACATAATACCTATAATGATTTGTAAAAATAAAAATAATACTATCTCAATCATTCCTTTAAATTTTTTGCTTATTTCTCAGGGACTGTTCATGGAAAACATTTTCATCATTTTTCTAAGATATAAAATATCCTTATAATCAAATAGCATATATTCACATTTCTTTCCATACATTATCATTATTAGTATTAGGGCCCAAGTGACATTCCATAGAGAGAACTAACAATGATAAACCTTTTCAAAGCAGTGTTTTATGTACCTAAAGATATTTAAAACCATTTTAAGTATGTAGTCTAAAGCTGAATGTGGAAGGTAGGCAACCACAGATGCAGCTCATATTTCAGCTCATATTTTGGAGCTTTTTGCAAAGGAGATTCTGGGAATATGATCTAAGGTCTTTTTAAGCTCTAAAATTGTTTCCTCAGGTCAGAAGTCAGCCCCTGAACACATGGGTTATCTGTAAACAAACCAAAAGGCCTAGAGGACCTGACCAAGCTTGATTAATGGGTCTGTACACGGACACATATGCACTACAGTCCATGTAAGACAAAGGGTTGTATTGATTGATTCTGAACTCAATCAATTTTGAGCAGTTATCTTGATTCATATCTAGCACTAAATCATAGTTTACTTTGCATGTGAGGTCTCAGATGGCCTGACACTGATTTAAACCTATGCATCTACGCTATAGCTAACATCCACACTGGAAAGGAATATTTTTAAAAGACAATATGCTTTCATAGGCATTTGGTAATGAACAAATATCAATTCAACAAACATTAAATGAGCATTTTATTACATTCCAGACGAGATTCTAGCCACCGGAGATAGAGCAGTGAACAAAGCAGGAAAATGTTTGTTTTTGTAAGAGAAAATTTTAAAGTTATTCCTGGTCTGATATACAAGGCTTTTATAATATTATATGAATATTAAATTTACTAGCTAGCCCTTTATAAAGGTTAAATGTAAACAGTCATGTACACATTAGTGAGGTTAATAACTTTTAATTTTATTCTTTTATTCATACACTGGTTCAGATAAATCTAATTTAAGTTCATATCTCACCCATATCATTCTGCAGAACTGGTAAAGAGAACCATTTAAATTAAAACTGTCGACACAAAAGCCATAGCACCATGGCCCCAAAATATTGTGGTCTCATTGGTTTCTTTTGTATTATTTTTAAATTTTTCTTTCTTTTAAATTTTAATTGCTTTTGTTATATACTGGTCTATTCTCTATATACCTTAGAATATTTATTTCTCATTCCATTCTCTTATGTTATACTATGTCTTTTTAAATGTTTTTATTTTTGAAAACTCCCCAAGAAGCTAGATATTTATGTTGCCTCCCAAAGAAGAGATCCCTAGAAATGGTTTTGCTGTGAGGGAGCACAATTTAAACTTTGATAGATATTGTCATATTGTCTCTGAAATGTTTATTCTAATATACTTCACAACAGGTAGTATAAGGAGAGAAAATGTTTGATCTTTTTGGTCTATTTAATTTTTATCAATATACAACATCCCTCTTTATCCTGATTAGTGTTTTTCCATATTCCCATATTCAATATTTTCCTATTTGACTTTATCTGATATTAATGCTATTCTTGCTTAATTATCACATTTGTTGGCTACACCTTTTTCATATATTATTTTCAGCCCATCAGGGTTCTTTTATTTTATGCATGCCTCACATATCAACATATACAGCTGGATTTTAAAAATCTCATCTGATCTTCTTTCTGTTGATTGGAAATTAAATCCATTGACATTTATTGTATTTATTAAAATATTAAACATATTTCTTCCATCTTATATTAAGGTTTCTCTTCAACATGGTTTCTTGCTTTGTTTCTTTGTTTTCCCCCTTTCCTAATTTTTTGGGATTGGTAGGAATTTTCAGTTACCTTTTTATTTTCTAGATATCTTACTTCAATTATTCAAGTGTTATACACTAATTTTATTACACATACTTAAATGCATTCTTTAATCTGTCATTCTTTTTAGTGAATCAGAATCAGCACTCTTTCCCAAAGCAAGATAAGGATTTGGGTGTGCTATCATTTGTCCTTTGCCTTGACACTCATATGTCATTTACTTCCAAACTGCTCAGTACACTGTGCTTCAATAATTTAGACTTAACTAATAATTCTATTAAATTCTTTGTTGATCTTTTTCTTGGAATTGTTTTAATTTTTGGTCAAGTATATGCTTTAATAGAGAAGGGGTCTACAATTAATTTATTTTGCCCTCACACTTGAATGTTAGCTTGGGTAGGCTTAGAGATTTAAGATCAAGCATTGTTTTTCCTCACTGAACTTTGAAGATAACTTTTACACTGAATCCTGGAATCTAGTATTGCCTATATGATGTTTTCTTGTAAGAGAGTCTGCCTTTCTATCTGGCAACTTTTTTTAGGATTTTCCTTTTTATCCTCGGAGTTCTGAAATTTTACCAGCATGTTGCCTGGGCATTGGTCTTTTCCCTTCCACTTTTCAGTACAGGGACCAGAATCTCAGCTGAGCACACGGAATGAGTTTTCCCCTGAGCCAACACTGCCTTGTCTTGTCTGTTGTGGGGGTTCTGAGTTACTGCAAGCTGTACTCCGCTTTCATTTCAGCCTCCTACATAATCACTAAGAACTATCTCTGGGAAAACTGAACTCTTGATTTCTGATTATTAAAGGGTAAGTGCTAAATCTATTACTTTCCATTTCAGTCTCTGGACAATTCTCCTTCCTGTTTATAGAAACCTTTCAAAAGACTATCCTCGAATTCCTCTCTTCCCACTCACCCAATAATATCGGGCAGCCTGACTTCAAGCCTCCTTGCTTGAATGAAACTGCTCTCTTGAAAGTAATTTGCCTCTTAGAAACTGTCACATTCATCTCGAGTCCTTCAGCATTTGACACCCTCGCACACCCTCCCTCATCCCACAGCTTTTGCTGAAATGCTCACCTCCCTTGGCTTCCAAAGCTGTTGATGAGCTTTCCCTCCTCCCCCAGACTGCTCTTCTGTCTCCTTCATTGCCTTAGACTTCCCATCCTCTAAATGTGAGTTTTGCCTTAGGTTCTGATCCAACATTTTCTCCCTCAGAAATCTCACCCATTCCTACAGACTTGTGTCGCTTTTATGCAAAGAGCTATCAGTTTCTCACTCCCACAGTCTGATCTATACCTTCCAAACACAGACCCTGTGGAGTCAACCTGGATATTTTGATGGCAAACTTATTTTTGAAAACAAGTTAATCATTTCCCTTATTAGAGGTGCTCCTAGCTATGCATTTCAAATTTATTTTTAATAAATATATGGTGCTCAAAATAAATAGTACGTGAGTAAATAAATAGAAAAATATAAGTTCACCAGGAATAAGGCAGAAAACTGTCTTAGGTTTACTAAATTATCTTTTTTTCTTTTAATGTATTTTTATTGATTTCAGAGGGAGAGGAAGAGAGAGGGAGAGAGAGAGAAACATCAATGATGAGTGAGTCATTGATAGGATGCCTCCTGCACACCCCCGACTGGGGATCGAGCCTGCAACCTGGGCATGTGCCCTGGGGGGATCGAGCCTCGATCTCCTGGATCCTAGGTCCATGCTTAATTGCTCAGCCACAAGGGCCGGGCTTACCAAATTATCTTGACGGTACAGTTTGGTTATGTAAAGATAGGCCTTACAGCTTGATCTGGAAAAACGAATAACATAATCGCAGGCTCATAATTTGAAACTTATTGAGGCTGCCAGGGAGAGAAACTGAGGCTACTGGGGACAAACAGAGAAAGGGGGTGAGGTTAAAAGATCTTGGGGAAGAAATAAAGAGAGAGGTGTCCATAAAAATGGCAGGAGGATGAGAGCAGATGAGAAAACTAAGAAATTCTTGTGGGAGGAGTATCAGAAGCAATTTTAATAACAGTGATATTTAAGTATAAATGTATGTACTATGCTGGGGTGACATATAATTCTTCTCCACTAGAGCCAACTTTCATTAAAAGCCAATTTGTCCTGTTTTAGAGATATTAAAAGAAGGTGAGAGAAGTAAAGGAACATTCATTTCATGTTGAAATTGGCAAGTGTCAGAATAAAGAGAATAGCCCCAGAAGCAATATACAAAGCAATGATTGATAATAGAGCTAAAATATATATGAGTGGACAGGAAAATATGTAAAAAATAGGTGTAACCCCTCTCTCAAAGAATCTTTAGGAATATCAGGGAGA
The DNA here is from genome assembly GCF_054644295.1 of Miniopterus natalensis. Taxonomy (NCBI): domain Eukaryota; kingdom Metazoa; phylum Chordata; class Mammalia; order Chiroptera; family Miniopteridae; genus Miniopterus; species Miniopterus natalensis. The sequence goes on along the minus strand of NC_142085.1, from coordinate 31,328,074 downwards.
CATTAAATTTCTAGTTATAAATTATGTGGCAGCTCAAGCCAAGTGTTTGTTTAAAAATTATTCTAAAGGAAAGGTAGCCCTCAGAAGGCTGTAGAACTCAGGAGCACATTGGTGACAACTCTAGGATTACAAACTGACATTCTCATACTAGTACCTGGGTAGCTTACAATTGGCAATGTTGGTTAGACGCAGTCATTTACCTGATTTTGTACTTTCTTAACCATGTGTGAGTCCTAACATTATATAGCATGGAGTCCAGAGTTACTTAGTCATCACCATAGGACTGGGTGTCTACTGGGCTGATGACCATTTGGTGAAGAATGGGCAAGGGGGATTAAGGATGGCGTCTCTTACATGCTAAGTCCTTCCCTATTTCAGTTTAGGATTTTCCTTCCTCCCTCACCCCAACCTTTACAGAGACACTAGCTCTGATTACCCAATTATAGTGAAAATTTTCACCAAGACTTAAGTTGCAGAAGCAATTAAGATTTTGTTTCTTTGAAGGGAAAATGTCTTCTTTTGTGTTGTAGTTTTTATTTTTTTTAATGTTTCACCTGGTACTTTCCAATTAATTATAACCTCTCTTCAAATCAGTGTATTCCATATATTATTATATTTTTGCCAGAAGTTTGTCTTAGAGTGTATCTTCCCAGATGAAGTACACCTGCCTTAATAAGTTATTTTAAAATGAATATACTGGGGTCTTTTAATGGCTAAAGTTTGATGAGTCCACACTGTGTACTAGCTATACCGAAACTCATTGTTAACTTTGAGTTTTTTAAAGTATAGAATTCAGGACTTTTGGACTACTTAGCATTTAGTTGTGGTCATCTTTTTCTTTTTAAAGAGAAATATTCATAAAGTAAGATACATGGACAGAAGAGTGCTCAGGATGATAAAATAGCAAGAACTGCAGTGAGAATTGTGTCAAAAATTAGTTTAGTGTCAGGCTTATTTTGGAGATAAAATTTTGAGTGCTTAATGGATAAGGCACTTTAGAGAATAAATTTTAGGAGGAAAGCTCAAGCAAATTTAAATCATCAAAATTCAGTATTGAATTATAAGTGCTATAAGTGTCACACAAATAGATTGTTATTAGAATAAAAAATTGAGAATATTTAGCTTAGGAAAACAAACAAACAAACAAATGAACAAGAAAAACACCAGGAAGAAATGACTATCTGAAATCTTGTTATGTGGCAGAAGGATTATAAATAAATTAACTATGTTATTAATTAAGAAAGAATTAAGGGGAAGGGGTCAAATCCATAGGAAGGACTTTCTAACAATTTGAGGTACATTAAAAGGAATGGGTACTCATAGGCAATGCCAAGCTTTTGATCACTGGAAGTGCTATGTGAACAATGAATACTTAAGAAATAATTCCTACAGGGACTTATCTCTGATTCCTAGAATCGGTGATTCTTCTCTTTCCCTAAACCTCACCTTCTATCAATTGCCTACTCTTAGCATATCGCGATCCAAAACATGTCCCAAATCTCTCAACGTCTCTCATCTCTACCACTACCATTCTAGTGCAAACCCCACTAGCCTCCAGCACTTGGACCGTTGCAATAGCTTCCTAACTGTCCACATTACTCCCCCCCCTCCCGCCCTGCCACCATTTCTCCTGCTTATAATCTATTATCCACATAGCAGACAGCCAAATAATACAAATGGTAAAAGAGGTGATGTGAATACCCTTCTTAAAGTCCTTTTAGGTCTTCCAACTCTTAGAATAAGATCCAGACTCCTTATCTTGGCTCTTGTGAGGAGCCCTATATAATCTGCCCCAGCCTGCATCTCCAAGGTCATCTCATACCCTTCCCTCCAGTACTCACTGTGTGCCAGCCATGCTGGCCTTCTTTTAGTTCCTTACATGTACATAGTGCATTTCTCCTTTGCACTAACTGATTTCTTTAACTGGAAGCTTTTCTGATCTTTGCATGGCTGATCCGTTCTTGTGATTTTAAGTTAAATTTCACCTCTGTTGAGGTTCTTCCTGAACACCAAATACAAAGTACCTACACAGGCATTCTCTAGGCCTGATTTTAATTCTCTGTGCAAAACTTATCAGTATCTGTTTTGTTTCTTTATTTGTTTAATAACTATATCTATCAACCTACTAAATTGTGAGTGTCATAAGAATAAGAGTCTTGTCTATCTTTTCCGTCACTGTATCTTGGGCCTCGTAAATGACTGTAAAGTATCTTGAAACAGAGAGAGAGGAAAAAGAGAGACGAACAGGAAAAAGTCATTATTATTATTGAATAATATCATGATCTTAATCTTACTGCATCATGGTGATTTCCTCAGATCTGTCTTCCAATTCACAAAAATATCTCTTGATAGTATACAAATTAGTGCTTAACCCACTTAATGAATTTTTAATTCCAGTGACTATGTTTTTTGGTAGTTCTATTTTTTTTCAAACCTATTTTTCTTCCATACTGTTCTATATTTATTCTTTATTATTTCTACTCCTTTCTTTAAAAAATCACTTTAAACGTCTATTTTTTATGGTTTATTTAAGGATAATTTTTTCTAGTTCTCACTGTGTTCCTTGTGTTATGTTCGCTGATTCTCCTGCATGGTCTTTGTTTTCTCGCATAATTTATTTTATCTTTGCCTTATTTCTATTAAAGGTTCATCTTACATAGTATTTTCCTCCTATGCAACTCCTATATTTCTCAGTATAAAAGTGTCCTTCCACAGCAGTACATTTCTTGGCTTTAAGTTGCTACGTCACAAAATTATAAATTCACACCATACACCCTCCTCATGGTATGTGATAGTATTTATTATTTTTTGGTGAGGGGTGCCTTTTCCTCTCCAACCAAAGCTCCTGAAAGGCAAGATTCCTTCTCACTGTTTCCCAGGGCCATTGAATGAAATTTCTCTAGATCCCCCTTTGACAGAAAGGGCAATTCTTTGATACCCCGGGTTTTATGTAATTGGATTAATTTTAGTTCCCCAACCTACATAGGCTGTGGACATTCTCCTCTCCACAAAGCAGCACTAAAATCCTAATTCTTAGCCATTTAGTGTTTTTAACTATGCGAAACATTTAAAAGCTACCAGCTTACCCTTAATATTTTGTCTTTCTAATGTTACTGTTGTATTTTACGGACACCTATACATTTCTCTTTCTTTTCAGGTTGGCTCATTTTTGCTGACTTTACATTTTATCCAGCCTTTCTATAGCAGGTACGAGGCCCATCCACATCAGCTCATTCTGCCATGTGTCAGAATTCTTTTCAAAGAGTGAGGCACTATATTTAAGTGCTATTCTCCTCATGAGTTAGGATCTATTACTAGTCCCACTTTAGATATGGAGACAATGAGGTTTCAGGAGGTTATGTGATTTGCCCATCATTATAAGCTAAGATATGTTGGGTCTGGGACAAAAAAGTCACATCTAATTGATGCTCAAGCGATGCGCTCAAGTATAAGGCCATATAGTTAACTGGACCACTAGGGGCCCTTTCAACTTTAAAACTGATATTATATTCCTGAACTTTGCATGGTTTACTGCCCTAAATTGGAATACATGGTCCTATGATGTTAATCATGGTGGAATATAGAATCAGTCTAATGTTTGCTCAGTTTTTATAATCTCAGCTGCAGGTAGCTTCCAACTGTTCTGTAGGTTTTCTTTGATACTACATAGCATGGAAAATATGCTAAATTAAGTGCCACACAATGTGAATTGATATTAAGTTGCCCTACAAAACAGTGTAGTCTTACAGTGTTATTTACACAAGGCTGGAGATAATGGAAATATTTTAATGGTGAGTAAGGTATCACACTGCTTCTCCCCTAATGTTTTCACCCCTGGCAACAGATGCCTTTTAAAATTATTCCTTCTACCAAAATTCCCTTTATTGAGCATAAATTGAAAAATGCATTTATATTTTCAGTGAAGCATTTAAAAGCGTGAGCTCTGGCCACATTTGATTCATTCTCGAAGAGTCCCATTAAAAAAATCAGATAAATTTATACATTAAATTCTTAAGTGACTGAGACTGAAAAGGCATTGATTTTGGTGTCCTCTATAGACAGTAAATGCTCCTGACTCCAACTGTAATAAAAGAACAAAACTCTCACAACAGTGCTCAATTCTCCTTAGTAAATGGCTGAGAAAGAACTGAACTCATTTACCAGACAAGCAATCTGTTAATTACTCCTAAAGGTCATAACTGAATCACACAAGAGCTTAACTCTTCTATATAACAGCTCTCTATGTTCTTCTCAAACCCAATGGTTTCTGAGAACCAGAATTTCCCACTACCTCAAAACACTAGATTGACCTCAAAAACAAGTCTGGAAAAAACAGCCTGCCAGACATTTAAAAAAATGAAACTTTAACAACTACCAAATGATGTTTGACATTTAAGAATGACCTTTGTAGAGCAAATAAAGTCATTTTCCAAAAAGCCAACATTCAAACTTTCCCAGAAACACATTTGCAAATGAAAAGACATCACCAGTTAAAAAAGTACTAGCCATAAACATTTTTTTTTTTGAAAACCACTAAAATTAGTGAAGTTAAATGCCCAGATTAAGTAGAATTGCTCCATCAATCCTTACATCACTTTTACAGCACTAATGACTCAGTTTTGATAACTCTACTGAAAGAACATTTTCTTTTTAATTGCTAACTCTCCTTCTTGCAGCCTCCTCTAAAGATGGAGAGAATCTAATGCTGGAATCCAGAGTGTCTCACTAAATTCAGTGACTTAGACATTTAAAGTAGGTTCTTGGTTTGCTGTCCTGACCTCAGGTTTTGCCCTCCAAAGATCACACTGATTTATAAAAAGCAATCTCTAGGATTTAAGCAGCAGATTGTGTAGAAAAGGGTGGTTAAAACCATTTAAGTCCCACCCTGATACAAAAAAATGAGCAATATCAACAGATACATTAACAAAGTTACCATGAAGTAAACATATGAAATTAAACTCAGTCTTATTTTTGTTTAATTTTTTTTTTGCACATAAGTGAGGATACTGACATTTCTTTAGCACCTACGTCACAACCCTTTGGTAGAAAGATGGAATTTTCCACTTTATTTATATTTCTATGAAATAAAAATTCTTGCTCCCTCACCAAATGTAGAGATGAGGAAGTAAAGGATACTATAATATTGTCCAGTTACACTATAAATTAAAGAGCAGAGCTTCAAAATTAGGTATGTCGGCTTTCAAGGCCCATATTCTTTGTTCTACAATACTAAAAGTAACTCACAAAGGCAGGGTACTCTTTCCCTATATAAAAGTAATTCAAGCTCATTCCAGAACATAAAGATTTCAGAAAAAATATGTGTTTCCCTACTCCCGTACTAAAATAGTCTTACTAACATTAGCTTCCAAGTTCTGAACTCTCTTTTTGGGGGAGGCATATATAATAAAATGTCATGAGGTTTTTTTGAGAACTTGTATGAGGGGTTACCTAATAATGAAAATATTTCACTGTTGAGAACAAATTTACTGAATTAAAATTTCCATTGTCTCCTAAGGACATAAGAGCAGCTTTTACAATCAAAAGTCATCCCAAGGTAAGAGTATTGATAGGTTTTCTTCCAAAAGAAGTAAAAGAAGAGGTCTCCAGAGAATCACTGATAAATTCAGAGGAGACTGAAACATTTCATAATTGGACATTTACTTAAATCACTAGGTTTGTTTCCCAGCTTGGGTGCTGTCAGATGAAGAGAAAAAAGAACCTGGGGGAACTCCTTCCATCAGACCATGTCAGCTACAAATACAGGAGAGGATTATTTCTGCAGGTGAGGGAAAGAGATGAGGATTTGGATATCTTAAGGATTTGAGAATAAAAAGATTTAGGATAGAAATGATTCATTCTATCAGTGATCAGGAAATCACAACATGGACTCACTTAGGAGAAGTTTATGACTTTGAGTTTAAGGTGAGAGTGAAGCTTCTCAATGGTAATGCTAGCAGATGGACAAAGAATGTCAATAAGGGGATACAGGTTTTTACTGTGATGGAGGTTGGGTGAGGTCTGCAAAGCAAATAAGGACCATAGACTGCTTTGGGGAAAGGCCCACATCTGCGCCTTTTAAAAAGGAAGAGAGAAGCAGAACTTTGAAGTAAGATGAAAAGAAATAGAGAAAGTAGACAAAAAAAAACTAAGAGTATTTCAGAAGAGTGTTTCAGCAGAAAAGTCACAACAGACACATTCAATTAATGAAAAGAAATCTCTTGGGATCTTAGAAGGTTACTGGATTTGGAAAATAGGTATCATTGGTGACCCTCAAGAGTAAAAAAATTTCCAAAAATATGAAAGAAGGAATAAGTTGATCAGGAACAGAAAAACCTTACAATCGATCACTGATATAGCCAATAGTGTGTGGAGATTCTAACAAAACCAATGAAGACAGAAAAATACACGTAAAAATTAAAAGGCCAACATATGAAAACATAACTTATTGATTTTAATGTTAAAGAGAATATTGCTATATTTAAAATACTAATATTTCATTGAACTCACTAACATTCAGAAAAATTAGCAATAATAATTCAAGAAGCCAGAGCATATTTAATTGTCCAATAAACAAAGAAGATACAGAAAGTGTTGGTAAAGATGACTGGATGTTGCTAGTAAGGATCAGATTTATATACACTGAGGAGGGGTTGATTTTTAAACTTTTACAACAAAGTTATTTTCTGATACATACAAAATGTTACAGAACTTGAAAAAGATGAAAAGGTACCAAATTTGTTTTATAAAATTAGGGTAACATGCATAGCAAAATATGACAAAAATAATTAAAATGAAAACCAAGATAACGTATGTGAAAAATCCTAAACAAAATACTAGGATGAAATTAATAGTGCATGTGAGGAAAAATCCTTCACAACTAAGTAGGGCCCATTCACAAGAATAAATAAGTATAAGTATTGGGAAATCTTTGATAAAAATATAATTTAAATGTTTCTGAAAAAGCCTGAATTTCATCAACTTTTATGAATTAAAATTATTTTAAAACTAGGAAACCTTAATATGATTAGAAAAAAACAGTAGCAAAAGTCTCAAATCAATAGTCGTATCCTACATAGTAATGAGACTCTAGAGATATCCTCATAAGTGAAAAGTGAAAACAAGGACACTCAATGATTATTTCACACTGATTAGGAAGTAGAACCAATGCAGTGAGACTCAGAGCATTTATAAAACGAACAATGGAAAAAGAAAAAAAAAATCTCTATTTGCAGACCACAGAATTATCTACCTAGAAAAACCAGTTTTAAAACTGGTAGAATTAATGAGACCATTATGTCTGAATATGTCATGAAAATACTCATATTAATAACTTTGCTATATTAACAATAGTAAATTATAAATAATTTCTTAAAACAACTAAAGCAAAGTGTAAAACAAGCAACAAATTTAACAATAAATTTGCAAAAGCTAGAACTACAAATGTTAATCAGAATTATAGAGTATGTCAGGCACTGTGTTTCACAATAAAATCTTATTTACGCCTTACAATTATCCTATTGCATATGTATAATGCTCCTTTGAGGTTCAGAAAGATAAATATCCCACAGTTAAGTGGCAGGAGGAAGAGGGAAAGGGTGAAGGAAAAGAGAAAAGAAACTGAGGTAAAGAGAAAGTGGTAATTACACACACAAATACTTACAGATGCCATAGATTTGACTGTGGAAGATTCCTGTACATAATAAAATGTTTTCTTTATCAGAAGCATCATAAATATAATCTAAGGTTTAACAACAAACCAGGAAAGATACTTGCTGCAATGTTACTTGAATACATAATTCAGACAAAATAGTGATAATAACTAATGAACATGCTCATTCCACTACCAACCCAAATAAGATAAATTACATTAACTACTTTAATCTATTAGATTGGCAAAGGTTAAAAGTTAGACGACACTTTCAAGACCATCATAGAATGAGTACTCAAAGAATGCTGTCTTTAGCAATTTGGCAATTTTTATTCTCATGAACATATCTGATTAAACCTAGTAGCGATATGGTCAAACATTTATGAACAAATGTTTATTGCAGAATCAGCTAGCTGTAAGAGCAACAATTACAAACGAAGGAACAACAAGTAAATAATAAAATTAATGCAGCATTTGAAAACCATTTTGAAAAAAGTTTTAATGGCAATGGAAAGCTTTCTTGTTACATTTATAATAAGCACATTTTTAAAAAGCCCATAGTGTTGATCTCTGTGAGATTGTTAACAATTCTTATGCCTTTATATTCATTTTTTGCAGATTATCCATAATGAGCATAATATTATTTCAAAAAAAGAGAATATTTTAAAAAATTTTGTTTCTCTAAGTAAAGTCATGCATTTAAGGAGAGTAAGTGGCAAAAAAAACAGACAGTGGTCAAGTTAATTCATTTTGTAACTGTGGGGACAAAAAGGAGAAAATTGGGACAACAGCTAGAGGCAAGACTAGAGGTTAAATATTTGGGAAACTTTTTAACCTAATTTTCAAAACTCATCTACATTTTGAAGACAATCGAACTGCTGTGAAGCAAGGAGACACAGGGAGGGTCACATTCCCGCGTGGCGCTGGAGACTGAGGCTGAGGATGGCGGTCACGGCCCGCCTGCTGCAGGCAGTCCTTGAAGGGGACACCTGTCATTGTCTGCTTGCCAGCCAAGCAGAAAGGGAAGCCTGAAAGAGTTGTCCCTGCTGTTAAAAAAGATCACAGCATATTTTGCTGCAAAATGCATTTATTTTCAAGATGCCTTATAGTTGTAGTCCACAATAAAGGAAGCGTTTTGCTCAATCTTTATAAACAGGACATTAAGAGATATAGTAAGGCACCAAATTAACTTTTTATTAATTATTCTTAATGTCAGTCTTAGTGAGAGGCTTGTGCAGTTTATGGCAGCTGGAGAAAGGATAGGAATAACATTAGAGCAAACCCAAGGACTAGTTAGAAGACCCTCATCCAGGTATCCTAAATGGGATTTCGTCTTGCGGAGTAGAGCACTAACAAACTACAACATGGTTTTGGACCGACTATTTGGGAATATTAATAAATATATAATTCTTACATAATGATGCTATACATTGGCCAGATAATATAAGATACAGGAGACAGCCCCAACAACCTAAACCTACATTTTCTTCATGATCATGTCATCCAGTATGAGCCAAAGTTGTCAGTCTAAACACACAGTGGCCATGTCCATCTTGTAAACGGAGTAAAACTCAATTCCCATGTAACATCAATTGTATAAACATGCCTCACTTTAAATTAAGAGGAAAGATCGACATTCTTAATAGTCCTAACACCACTGAAGTGATAGCTATCGCAATAGAAGTTCACTAGGTTTGGTATTTGGGGAAGGAATGGCGTTGGCGATTAGGTTCAGTGTTTGACGCAGAATCACAAGAGAGAAGTGAAAGCAGAAAGTCCAAACACAGGGTTCCTACATGTCCACGGTTGGCGGCATGTCCAGGGGAGTACTCAATGTCTATCACTGGCAAGAATTATATAAATTAGAATACAGCCAAAATATAGAATATTTTGCAAGCAATAAAGTATGAAGCAACGGATTTATGTGTATTGATTTGGACGAACCTCCCAGGTACATTGCCAAGTGAATAAAGAAGTATCAGATATGCACCCAATTCCATTTATTCAGACCTTCACTAAAATGTGTGTGAAAGTGTGTATACAAAAATGTCACAGGAGAATCACATAAATTTTTAGTTAACATTGGCTATCTCTTTGTAGTGAAATTGGATGGGGGAAATAGCAAACCATGTAGTCTATATACTCTTGTACTGTTTGGGGGTTTTATAATGAACATGTATGCACGTATTAGCTAGGGTAATAAAATTTTAAAAATCATCACTGAACAGTTGTTTTAAAAGCCTATGATTTACAAAAAAAATCAGTACATAAAAACTCAGAAAAGTCCTAATCCTTATAAGCCTAAATAAATGTAATAGAAGACTATACCTTACAGGCAATTGTAAACTGGAGGTGGCTCTGGACTTTCTGGTACATACAGGGAGCTAATGTTATAAAAGATGGGCATTAGGGCATTGGGACTAAAGACAGAGGATCTTACAAATCCACTGTTCATCTCCACAACATGGCCCTGGCTTTGGGGACCATGTGGATATTTCTTTCAATCACAACTAAGGGAAATCTGCAGTAAAATACAATGAAATGCTGGTCCCACGGAGTTCTGTGTTACTCCTACAGGCACCATCACTTGCATTATTTTGTTTCTAACATAATATTTGTACTTACAGGGATGCTCTCACACAAGTCTTTTCGAAATACTATTTTCAAATAAATACTTTCATGACTAAACACCATATTTTTCTTAATATTAATGATTGAAAATGTCATATATGGTTGTGCCGAAGATGAGAACATTAGTCACAGGAATGGACCACAGGTCATGGCTGAGATGTGCTTTGTTGGGGACCAGGTGTGATGTTGAAATTACTAAACTAAAATCCTGATGTTTACAGAGAAGAATGTGATACTCTAATTTATTAGGGATGCCACTTAACTTTTGCTCTCTCTCTTTTCATTTTCAAATGTTTAGAAGAAATAGCATGTACCATGTTTAGGAAACATTAGTGTACCTAAGAATCAGATGTACTTTTAAGAAATGTGTATCAGCGTCTAATTCAGACCTACCGAATCAGATTTTAGGATAGAGAGACCCAGAAGCATGTATTTTTAGACAAGCAACAGGTGATTCCACAGCAGAGCTCTACTTTCTAATAATCACCCCTCCTCAAAAACATTTATCATCCTTCACCAACTGTCCACGGAAGTATTTGGTCTGGCTTATGACATGTCTTAACAATCATGAAATTTCACATAAAATCTGAATTTCTGACTTCTATTTAAATATCTGAAGATCAATTAAGGCCAGTCTTCTATGAAAAAACAAATTCTTTAGACTAGGTATACTCTCCAATCCATGGTGTCCGTCAGCTCCTAAATGCCTCTCTTACCTGTTTCACTAGTTTATTTTACCTGTTAGCATCTCTAGATTTTGGAATTTCCCACACCTATATAACACTGGGTTATTCCATTTCATAACTCAAATCTAATGTCTGAATTTAGACTGCCACTATGTGCTAAATTCTCTAAGTTAATTATTTAGTTTGATTCAGCAAAAGGTCATTGAAGTTTACGATAATTTCTTCAGGCTGAATAAGTAAGAGACCTTTAGCTACTGCGCTTAGGGTGTTAGAGGTATTACAAGTGCTACTCCTATTAGAGGCAGTATTCTCATATTTTCGAGTTTCAAATAATTCAGCTGCAGGCATCCTAATTAAGTAGAGCTGTCTATCTTAAAAAATTCTAATAAGATATTGGGTTATTAACTCTTTTAAGTCAAGTCTTATCTATAGAATAATAAATATACACTAAAGCAAATAAATGTATTGGAAAGGCTATAACGTTTTTGAAACATTGTCATAAAATATGTAATATTGTTCCATTCTTTAAGTATGTGCTCAGTACTTTCATGGTGGGTTTTAATTAAAAACAGGACATTTGGGCGATTTCTTGATTTTAAGTAATTAGACTTAGAAATACATTAATGTTAAACATTATTATTATTTTTAAATCTTAAACTGTTTAACTTTGGGCTGTCATATCTGTTATGTACTATCATCATTTATTATCGACTGTTACTTAAAAAGTCGCTCCTTGCCTCCCCAGATAATTTACCTTCTTTTCACAAAAGACTTCTTTCATGGCTAGATCACTGTGCCTCCTGCTAGTGAGCTCATTAGAAGTGGAAATTATGGGCCAATTCGATTTTTAAATTTTTGTCCCAAATTATATGCCCTAGATTTCTAGAGGAGTCCCAATTTAAATATTCTGTACTCATAAATGCATATGGGTTCTAATATATATTAGAACACATGGATTAACATTTGTTAGTATATTCCATATTCAGAGACCCTCAGAAACCAGACATCTTACAATGAGGTACTCCCTATTAAACAATTAAAAAAATATGTCAAAAGCATATAATGTGAGCTCAGAGAAACTTGGAGATCACATCGTCCAACCCCTTAGTCTATTAAACCACACAGAGTTTAAATTGACAATGCTAATGCCAAGATCAATAGGTAGAGCTATTTTTTAGTTTATTAGCCAAATGGAAGAAGTCTCATATGATTATATTTGGTAAAATGCAATTTTTTCCACTTTCATAGAAAATAATCTGGTTAGTCCTCCAAAGCCTTATCTGAACAAGACCGTAGGGTTTCCATGGCTTCTTTCAAGGCTACCAGACAGCTAAGTATATTAATCACAATTTTGGTTTTGAAATCTGAACTAATAGTACCTTATCTAAGCTTTATTTAAATCACCTTATTCTACACATAAATTTAGGGACATTTATGAATTTTTCCGATATAATGCAAGGCAGTATAATGCAAGGCAGTAGAGAATACACTTTAGTGATTCATAATGAAAAAAGCAAGCAACCTCCAGGCTACTTAAGACGTGGCATGATGTTTCTTGCTTAATGAAAGATAAAATGAAAATCGTTTGACACTGCCATCTGTTAACAATCATTCCCTAAGCATAAAACAACAACAAAAACATTACTACAGACAGTTTGATTTAGTTTCCTATAAAGGTTGCAGGTAACAAAACCTGTTTCTGTTAGTACATTTTTGGTGCGATAATAGACACAATCTTCAGTGAGTAAAATAATTGAATATGTATAGCTATACCTGCAATTCTGAAACAGAGGTAGCAATATGAATAATGTCTAATTACTTGTAGACTGGTTTCAGAATATAGATTAAGAAAACACATGGTACAAGACTGTGGATTCTAGAAGACACCAGTACGATGTGACTGAAAACCCAGCGCCATGAGTGATGAAGGTTTGCAGGGAGCCATCCATCCATACTTTTAGTCATGTCCTAGTATAACAATATATTATAATAATATATAAATTATATAATAATATATGAACTCTGAATTCATATTGACTATGTTTCTTCTAACTAAAAAAGAAATTAACATTAAATAGTATCAATGATGTGCCATTTCTTTCATTTTTAAATATGTAAAAATATTTTTATTTTTATTTTTAAAATATATCTTTATTGATTTCAGAGAGAGGAAAGGAGAGGGAGAGAGAGAGAGATAGAAACATCAATAGTGAGAGAGTCATTGATCGAGCCCACAACCCGGGCATGTGCCCTGACCGGGAATCGAACCCCGATCGCCTGGATCTTAGGTCGACGCTCAACCGCTGAGCCACGCCCGGCCGGGCTGTAAAAATATTTTTAATAATATTAAATATTTTTGAAAAAAACAACATAATACTATCAATCAATCTAACTCAGACCATTGTTTTGCATTTTGTGACTTCCTTTCCAAGCTTGTCCTCACATATTTGGATATTTCTGTTTCTGCTTTTCTGTTTAAGATTATTTTATAAGAATTTTCTATTATACTATGTAGTGTACATAAGTATGAATTTGTTTCCCTACTGCTTGGTATTTATGTTGTTAGAATTTGTTAAAATAAATTCTTTTAGATTAGTGTTAGAGTTACAGAAAATTTGGGAAGATAGTACATAGAGGACCCAAATATCCCACACCTAGTTTCTTGTATTGTTAAAATCTTCCATTACTGTGGTACAGTGTCACAACTAATGAGCCAATACAGTTATATCATTAGTAACTAAAATTCAGATTTTTCAGATTTCCTTACATCTTAATGTCACTTTTCTGTTCCAAGATTCCAGCCAGGACACTACATTAGATTTAGTTGTCCTGCCTCCTAAAGCTCCTCTTGGTTGTAATAGTCTTTCTCGTTTTTGATGATGTTAACAGTTTTGAGGAGTGCTGGTCAGGCATTTTGTAGAATGTCACTCGAGTTAAGTTTGCCTGATGTTTTTCTTATGATTAGACTGGGGTTATGTGATTGGGGTTGGAAAAGTCACAGAAGTAAAGTTCCATCTCATCACTTCAAATCAAGGGAACATGCTATCAACATGACTTCGTGATCACTTGTCTGCGGGAGTGTTTAACTGGTTTCTCCACTGTAAAGATATTTTCCCCCTTTCCATACTCTACGTGTAGTCCACATCTAAGGGGTAAGGAATTATGCTCCACCTCCAAACTGTTTTAAGTAGTACCAGAAATAACTTTTCTCTCAAAGCAAATACTCTGGGATTCTGCTCTAATGTGTTTCTCCGTATTTCTTATAGTAGACATATTAAATCTGAGGTGTTGTTTCACAATAAAATTATTTTCATCCCACTCCTTTCCGCAATTATTTTTCCAGTATCTAACCACTCTCCCACCAGCTGCACACACATCAATTGGCTGATTTATTGCTAAGTATCTTAGCATGGGTAAAGCAGGGCTGAGATGAAAGTCTAATACGTTAATAAAGCTGAGGAAAACTAAAACTAAGGTTGCTCTTGCAGCAGAAGAGCTACCTTGAATGACTGTTGGGTGTGGTCAGAGGGTCAAGAGATATACTAATTTTCAGATACAAAAATCAGACTTTTCCTTTTCATTTGTTTTTTAATATTATAGGCTCTGATTCCACAAATCAGTGTTAGAGGTGACAACTGAACTAAGGTGCCTAGCCCAGCAGACAGGCATTTTTATCTTTGATGACAAGATTGGATCAGGTGCTGATGCTGGATGTTACTTTTATTTAAGATTCTTAATGAAACATCAGATGCTGAGTCCCCATCTCCATCCTCACTCCTCATGATTGTGTCCTTTCCTTCACACTTTGAGTTTCCCAAGCAAGAAACAGCTGTGTGTCTGTTAAAGTTACGCGCCTGGGAATTTTACCTTTGCAAGTATGATTAATTAAGACAGGAAGGTAACAGTTTGGAGAACTTACAGTCAATAAAAAAAACAAAACAAAAAAACACACACAGAAAAAACTTGTTCTGGATTAAACCAAATTATACTCAGCATTTTTTTTGTTTGCTCCATAACTTTAATATTGTTGATAATTTTTTTTCCCCAATTAATTATCCCTCTCCCCCTCTTCAATAGCTAAGAAAAATCAGGATGAGAAAGGAAAAGAGAAACTTTTGATTCCCTTCATGACAATTTCTGACCACAGTCCCAAGGTAATTTGGATTTTTTATCTGGTCTTCCCTCTGTTTAGTATTTACCGGAGCATAGAAGACATTCAGAAACTATTCTAAATTCTCAACTTCTTTTACATATTTTTTCTAAACTCTATCTGATTATTGGTTGCCAGGTCAACAAGTTCTAAGAGAAGTGTAGCTTTCAATCATTGCTTGTACCTGAATCCCTATCCTTCCCTGTTCATTATTAAGTGTACATATTCCTTTCAAGAGAAGCTTCTAGTTCCAATAATCTTTACATCCACAGAAAGGCCATGCTAACATTGTTTTTGGCTCTTGTCCTTACATCAGAACTGTAAGTTCCCCATATGAAATTGTTGCCCACACAAAGATATACCACTTCTATTTGTTTTGCCTTTTGCCTTCAGTTCCACACTTTATTTTAATAACAAATAACTATGTGTTTTATTTATAAAAACTATTACTTTGATTCTTTATGTTTTTTTGTCTGCTAGTGCAGATCAATTTGGATAATAACATATACTGCTTCTTTAAGAAAATATACATTCAGCAGAAAAATGACATGACTTAAATTCCCAGCACCCCAACTCTAGGCAATAGATTTCATTTATCTGCTGCGGGTCTTGATATTTTGTATTTTTACGTAACAAAATCAAGTTGCTTGGTGACTACTCATCAGGAAACACTAGGAAGCATATTATGGAACATATTAATCCTTTACCAATATCAAGAGAGCAGGACTTTACATTCAATACTCATGTTTTAAGATATGAAATATTTTAATTCATGAGTTCAGCTTATTCCCTTAAGAAGAAACATATGACAACTACTTTTCCCATCTTCTAGGACCCATGCAGATCTACCTGACAGGACCCACACAGCTCTATGGGGTAGCTCACAGACAGATCTGCTCAATTCTACCCTCCTGAATTCTAGAGCCCCAGACCTCAAAAGATGTCCATCCTCTTAAGCATCACAAAAATATGCAAAATCCTGGCCACTCAATACGTATTCCACAACACTTGAAAAAATAAAACAAAGGAAAAGGCAAGTGCAAAAGACACTGTATTTCAAGTAGTGTGACTTGCTTCAAATCTTCAACAGGAAGTGTTGTCTGCACAAAGTTGAACTTAGAAAAAAATCTGTGTCAGCAGATTCGGGAGCTTGTGAAGGCAATGGAATATTTTCCAAACTAGGGAACAAGTAGTCAAGTGTCTGGACTAGAATTATTACGCTAATGAATATGATTTGTTTCAGAAGGAAATGCCTTCTAAATTTTTTTCCTGTGTTTAATAAATATGTTTAATACTACCACAGCAATTATTTTTCTTTCATTTACTCCCTTTACCTATGAGATCTTAATTTTTTTATTGATCTTAGTGAGGTGACATTGGTTAATAAAATTATATAGGTTTCAGGTATATAATTCTATAATACATAATCTGCATATTGCACTGTGGGTTCATCACTCCAAGTCAAGTCTCCTTCCATCACCATTTAATT
Source organism: Miniopterus natalensis (assembly GCF_054644295.1). Taxonomy (NCBI): domain Eukaryota; kingdom Metazoa; phylum Chordata; class Mammalia; order Chiroptera; family Miniopteridae; genus Miniopterus; species Miniopterus natalensis. The sequence continues at coordinate 31,311,470 of NC_142085.1, read as the reverse complement.
CTGACAACATTGTTTTTCCCCCCAAAATGATGCTTTCAATGACCTAAAATAAGCAGATTACCAAATGATAAATGGAATTTTGTCTGATTATATACATTGAACACTGAAATAAAAATGTAAATTCACATAGAAAGTGGATTAATAGTTATTTGAAGTAACAATTTAAACTTGTATCTGAACTCATATCTAAAAAATGAAATGTTTATGACAAAATTACTGAGGCGTACCACATGTTCCTTAGGTTTATTTAAATTTTTGAGATCAGGATGAGTTAGTGTTTTGACGGAGCTATCTAAATAATTACTTCATCTGCATTTCACAGGCCATTAATGTAATTTTTTTCATACTAACCAATCCATCTGTGTATACGACATGAGTTCACCAGGTAATTATCTACTTTCTAACATGCCCCTTTTGGCAAGGGAGACAGATAAAGGAAACAGTCTTTTGCAGACTCATGCTTTAATTTTCACCACTTGAGAGTCATCTGCCTTTTATTTTCTCAAATTCTCTTCCCAAGTAGGCATAGTCTAGCAACAAATTAATAATATAAACTTTGTAACTCACATAGTACAGGAATCATTCCTCAGAAGAGACTCTACGGAAGTTCAACAATTATATCAGAAACCCTTACACAGCTCAAACACAATATGTCTCCTTTTTATGTCCCACGTTATCATTCAGAAATGCTAAAAAAAAAGACCCATTTGCTTTCATTTTTAATGTGGGACATTAGCCAGAAAATATAGTATTCCTGTGTGGGGAGGTTTTATGATTATCTAATTTAATAGGAAGTGCCTACTAAGTAATGGGTCATGAAGTGATATGGTTAATTCAATGGGAAGGTGAAAGAATTAGAAAAAAACTTCAAATAAAAAGTTGTTTTATAGTATTATTCATAAGATTATCTATAATTTGGCGACAATTTTAGCTGTACTAATTTTTTATTAAAAGCTTAATTTTTGTATTATTAAAATATTAAAAATAAATCACATACTTATCTATACTTATATTATCTATCCCCATTTAAGAAATTTTAAGCTTTTCAAACTGACTTTTGTAGTCACCATTAAGATATGGGACTAATTCTTGAAAGAAGGAAGAAGATATATAAGTATTTGAATAAAGTTAAATTTAGAATTAGAATCTGTTTTCAAAATCCAACTTAATTTCCCTTGGAATTTATAAAGACTATGAAATGGCATAAAAAATTAAATACATGGAATTTAATTTTTAACTTACATTTGAAAATAAACAGCATTAATCAAACTCATACTTTGGACATAAAAGTCACTCTATATAGCATAGTCAGTTATAGTGTTTCCTTTCCCTTTCTTTCCTCCTTCTTTCCCTTTCCTTCTTTCTTTTTTTACTTTTAAAACACTGAGAGGAATGGAACAGGAAGCATAACACAGAAGAAATGGAAGAAAACCCAAACAGCTGGTTGTCTTGGAGACAGGTTTTCTCTTTTTCTTTATCAGTATATATAAACCCTTATTTTAAATACTAATGAAAAATACTGATTTTCATAAATGTAATTCTTTTTATGTTTAATTTTTAAAGATGTATCTTAGACAAAGTTCTTTTATTTTAAAAATTTTAATGTTGCACTATCAGTTTCATTCCTAGAGAAATAAAATTTTATGAAAAATGTCATTTTTTGGTTACTTAAGTAATGGAAGCAGTTGAACAGGCCACTGCTTTATTTCACTCCTACAATGAAAGTAAACAGCTATTTATCTGGGTGATGAATTGTTCTTATTTCCCATGCATCTCCAAGCAGTAACAAATCCTTTCCAGTTCTCTATTAAGCTGACAATCTGACAACCACAGGTTTTACTTTTTTTTCTACATGGTGATAATAGTAGTGTCTACCCTCCATTATTAATGACAATTCTAAGAAAAAACCCTGAGCGAAAATTTTCCAGTGCTTTCAAGGGTCTTAGAACTTCAAAGAAAACAATCAGAGGCAGTCTTAGAAGAACAGCTAAGAAACAAAATCTTCCTCTAGTGTAGGAAGAAATGGGGAGGAACTGGACAAGCTGAGAATTCTAGACCCGAGGCTTTACAAAGTATAGACGTCACGCAACTTCCTTCCTCTTTGAGTACTCCAAACTGTCCTTCAACTGATGTTATTTTAATTTCTTCTGGTTAAATGGACTATTCAAGGTATATAGTATACCAATCTGTTTGTATAAGTTTCTTTGAGTGTTTATTTGCTGAAATGCAGTCATTTAACGACAACAAAAATTATTTATGAAAACCTCTGTTTAGTAGTTACATCTTTCTGCAGGCAGTGTTTTTGGTATTTGAGCAACACTCAACCAACAATTATTGCACACATACCATATGCCAGGTACTCGGGTCTGATAAATAAGAGACGCACATGATCCTGCCCTCCAGGGATTCATAGCTCAGTAAGGGAGGCTGGGGGACATAAATGAATGGTGCAAATTATGATCAGCAACAAAGAAAATAGTGTTGAGTTGAACAGTAACAGGGAAATCTGGCTGACTTAGGTAAGGGGCTTGAGGAAGGCCTCTCTGAGGAATGACATGTACACAGAGACCCGAAAGACAAAAAAATAAATAAAAGTGAGCATGTAAAGAATAGGAGGAAACAGAGGCCCTGGCCTGGAAGAGGGCCTGCCTGTTGAAGGCACGTGGCTGACGGGCTGAAGCTTTGGATCCAGTAGTTCGGACCTCACTCCCAGGCACTGAGGAGCCGCTGGAGAATTTCAATCAGGGGAAGGACATGTTGCGATCTGTATTTTAGGAATGTCCCTTGGTAGCTGAATAAAAAAGTGGTTACAGTGAGCCACGAGTGTTTGAAAAGTCTCTATACTGCTACTTATCAAGTCAGTAGCCACTAGCCACATGTGGCTACTTAAACTACTAATTAAAATTAAATGAGATTTAAAACTCCGTTTCGCAAATTCCCACGTGGCTGCCGGCCTGCATAGGGGACGGCGGAGAGAGCAGCTTTCCGCCGAGCAGGGATGTGCTCCCGGGCGCGCTGGGCGCAACATCCAAGGCCTCCCTGGCCTTCAGGTCCGCGGCCTTCCCGCAGACGGGCCGGCTGTGCGTGGCTCTGGCTTCCTCTCTCATCCTCACGCTCTTAGCTCTCCTCCCAGCGGCCCTTCCCCTTCCCTTTTCTCTTGCTCTGCCCCACACACAGCTTTCCAGCAGCCTGTTGCCAACTCCTTGGAGCTGTTGCGATGGCAGCTTAAAGTCCAGGGGTCCACAGATGCGCTGTGTCTTCATGACCACTTCCTTACCCTGACCCGCCTACTTTTTTATTAGGAGCACTGCGAGTCTCTTAGCCGCCAGCTCGAAGTTACCTGCACTCCCTCTTTCCCACTCAGGCAGGCACGCCATCGCTGCTTAATCACGGATAATCTACCTTCATAATCTCTCTTACCTACTCTAACTTCCAATATTGCCTAATTGATTTTTACCTAGGTTATTGTTATAATTTCCCAGATGAATTCATTCCAAATCAGCATTAGTAGATTGATCTTCTCATACTAAAGGTCCAAGGAAGGTCTTCAAAGATACATGTTGCTCCAAGGTATATGCTGTTTACCCAGGCTATAAAAAATAACGTGGGATTTCCAGTTTTACTGTAGCCTATACTCTTTTTTGTAGCTTGTTCGCTGTTCCGGGAATCTGTCCCATGCATTTCATCCTCAGACTCCGCTTACGCTATTCCCTTTCCAGCTGCTAAACATCTCACTTCCACTTGGTGAATTTTTATGGAATTTATGATTATCTAACCTCCTTTACTCAAGAGCTATCATAAATGTTACTTGCTCTTTTAAGTCATTCTTTAGATTCAAAACGATATTTTCTCCAATTCCTGGTACAATTTTTTAATGTCTTTTATTTCTTGAGTTTATAATTTTTCATCCCATATTATAGTTTATTAATGTATTATACCTTGTAATCTCTACAAACAAGAATAGTGTATACATACTCATATCCAAAGCATATTTATTTAATTGAATTAAGTAGAACATACAAATACCCTCAAATTTATTACAGATTTTATTGCAGCTATAAAGAAAAATACCGCTTTGATTTATCTAGGTATCAAAGTTAAGGCTAATGTCTTTTTAAAAGTTAGCAAGGATAGTATAACAATTCCCTTTTAAAAAGTTTGGAAGTGAGAACAGAAGTCTTCAGTCACTTGGGGTTACTCGGATGGACTGTTCTTACCTGTGAAAAGAAGCATAAAATTTCCTGTTTTGTCAGGGCAAAAGTATTTACTAAGGATAAATTGAACATCATATGTGAAATTCTCAAGTGACTGTACTTACCGATAAGTCAACCTCTGCTAAGATTTCAATTTTCAAATTCTTTAGCCCAAGATGAATGCCTGAGAATGTAAAAGTCATGATTTGCTCTTGGATACACAGCATGGTTCTCTTGATGGACGGCACATACAATGAAAAACAGGCTGATATATTTAAGTGCCTTATTGTTTCCTTAGAACTTTATTGGAAGAAGACATTTCAAGAAGAAAATACCTTCATCATTTAAATCATAAAATGTACAGAAAATATCACTGAAGTTTTATTATTTGCATATTCTTTGGAGAAATTGCTTGAAGTATGTTGAAATTCATAATTGGTGGATGATTATGTATAGAGTTTTACACAATACTTACTATTTATATCTATATATCAATTTAATACTACTTATGTATAATTACATATCTAAAACATATATGTAGATACAAGGTAATATATAAATTGTACTTTATAATTTGGGGTTAATCTGCAAACTCTAATGACAAACTCCATGCCCCATGACAAGGTCACTGCTACTCATGTAGATGTTAAGAACAGTTCTTTGATATCAGTCTGGAGCAGCAAACAGCATATAGTCTAAAGCAGGGATATCATATACAACGGCTTCCATATGGTACCACCACATATGCTCATAGTCTCAGGATGATTAGCTATCAATAAAAATCCAGGAACCAAATGTGAATACAGCCATTGGAAGAGCTGAGATGAAATGAAGTCTCAATTTCAGTGTTTGGATAAACAGAATAATGCTAATTTATTTAGACTATACAGATGATTCATTAGTCACAACACTAAAATATTTTTAAAATGTATACACTAACAAATAATACTTTTATCCCACTATCCCACCTATCCTAAATGACCCTATCTTTCAACTGACATCTACCTCTACTGGCCTTTAACTTTAGGTTCTTTCTAACATTAAAAAAAAATCAGTATGCCTGAAAGCAAATACTTTAATGAACATATTTTTTATGTTTCCTACTTTCTATCTATTTGGGCCAATTAATAAATTTGATGTTACCTGTGAAACATTAATTCAATAAGAACATGAAGAAGTAACATAGATTCCGAATAATCCTTGAACTTGTTAAGAACTAAGCACATCCCTGTTTCAGGGCCTCCCCATTTGCTCTTGCCTCAGCATTAAAGCTCAGCAAGCCTAATATCTGCAGCATTCTCCCAGGACCATGCTTAAATGTCATTTCCAACAGTGATCACCACTTAAATGTCATTTCCAACAGTGATCATCACAATAATTAGAGCATCCATTTCTCTCTATATCCTTATCATGCTTTATTTTTCTTCATAGCATTTATCATCCTTTCTCATATTTTATAACTGCTTATTGCTTCCCCCCCCCGCCCCATCAGTTTCCCAATTACAGTGCAAATGGAAGGCAGGAGCTTTGTTCTTGTCATGTATTCGACACTCAAATGTGTATCTGACATCTGACAAGTAAACATCAGTTGAGTAAATAATGAGACCAAAATAATTTATCCTATTGGACAATTCAAGTGTGCATGCTCAACTGCATGGACACTCGATATTTATCTCTTCCATAATCATACAGAAAATGTATGTTCATGAGTGAATTCAACTTCAACTGTTAATTACTGAATAAATCATTTCAGACCATTGTCATATCTCTTATTAATACACGAAAAATGACTGAACTGTTAACAAGCCACTTTTGCAATTGATCTCCTGTAAAAACGTGAGAAGTGGGTTTATACATGTTGCACAAGTATTTTCTTTTTACCTTTTCTGGTCTCCTCTGTTCCCAGTTAATTGGTCAGCAAACACCAACGTAATGTGATCTCTCACTGTCAATATCAAAGTGTTCCCCTGTACCCACATTTCCACCTACATGTCCAGTTATGAGAAGAACAATCTCCTTACTCCTTCAGTAACTAATATTTGTGTCAGAAACTGAAAGGCATTGCTTTGGCATGCAGTAAGCACAGCACTTGGAAAGTAGTGCCAATATGAGAAGAATGGAAACTCAACTCCTTTCACTCAACAAGTGTGTGAGTGGATATTTCAATTTTTGCGATTATTCATGATAACTAATTTTGAATTTTTCCAAATTATGCTGCCTGTTCAGACATTAGTGAAAATAAGCCTCCCTTTAGTGGTAGTGTAGGGCTACCACTTAACTTTTTCAGCTTTTACAAGAAGTATCTCTTTTGATATATTTTAGGTATTTTTCATGAAGGTTATTCCCATAAAAGAATAGTAAAATAAATTATATAATGTTGATAAATGTCATAGTTATTCATTTTAATTAAAACAGATAGTAAAATTTGCACTATTAATGTTGAACAGCAGGTGTTTAGTATCTGGATTTTGTGCTATGACAAAGAAGATTGTTTGGCTTAACATAAGAATAGATATAACAAATTAATTATTTTAATAATCATTTAAAACTACTGAGGTAGGTTGATGATCATAAAAAATATTTATGAAATTGGTTTAAACACTTGGGGAAAATGGGCACAAAATATGCATAGGAAGTTCAAAAAGGAAAAATGTAAATGACCAATAAACAGAACAATATAATGTTCACTTACAAGTAACCTGCAAAATGAAAATTAAACCCCTCTTCTAGCTAACAGACGGCTCATTGTTTTATTGTTAAAAAAGTGAGGAAATGGCTATTTACATATTCTCTTGGGGATAAAAACTGACTTCTACAAGGCAGTTTGAAAATATGTTTGACAAGACTTAAAATTGTACAACTCTGACCCAATAATGCTGTTTTTAGAAATTTACTCTAAAAAATATTAGACAAATGTGTGAACATCCAAATCCACATGCATATATATGGATGTATTTGTGCATATGTATTATTAAAACAGTGTTGTAATAAAATACATCTATATATATTTATATGTGTGAGTATGCATGTATTTTTATAACAACAGTATTTGTAGTAGAAAATATTGAGAGAACCATCTAAATATACAGAACTATAAGTTTATTGAAGTAAAATTTCATAGAGGTTATAGGAATAATGCTGTTTACAAAAATTCATTGAAAAGATATTCACAACTAATTACGAATTGAGAAAAACAGGCCATACAACAGTATATATAGAAAGATCACATTTTTAGTACATAAAATATAATCACATTTCTGGGACAAAATTTATATTTTATGTATATGCAAAGGAAATAAGCTGGGGAATTGATGCTAACATATTAATAATGGTCATCTCTGGATGATAGGATTATAACTGATTTTAATTATAATTTTGGGGGTTTGTTTAATCTGTGTTAATTTTGTTACTATATTTATTTTAAAAAGTCACTTTGAAATATTGCCTAACAATAAACAAGATGTTTTGGTTGTAGACAGTTTGTTAAAGCATAACTCATTGTGTGGAAATAAACTGTGGTTAGGTCTAACTATGACTTTGGAAAACTACTATTGAATAAAGAGAAAGAGGGTGTATATGTGAAACAGTCCACATTTCTGACAAGTGCTCCACTTTTACTTTCTGGGAATAGAAAAGTTTTAGCATTAAAAAGGGTAATCACTGCCCCAGTCACACCCTTTAGAAGAGAGCCTCATGGAGAGTTATATTAAAGATGTATAGCCACTAGGTAACGAGTATTGCACTTCAGGTTTCTGAAAAATATTAGCGAGAGATAAGAAAATAATGTCGAAACAGGTCATTGCTAACCCCCTATGCTAGCGAGTCTAAAATACCAGTATTTGACAACAGTGGGGATATTGGTGTTCGCACCCACTATCAGAACAAGTGAGTGAAAATGTAAGCTAAAGTAGAGACATTTCTAGTTGATGCGTAAGCTATATCTTTTTGGAAAATATTGTTGTTATAATTTACTGAATCACAATTCATCAAACTATATTTACTGAAATTATAGTTCATCAATTAATTTACTGAATTATAGTTCATCAATTTCAATTGATTAAATAATCACAGAATCCATTCCCCAAATTTATAGGTACACATTTCTGTTCTCTTGGACTCCTCACTTTTTCTTGAGTTCCCTATTCAAACAATTATCCTGTCTTTTCTGTTTTCTTCCATTTGATCTCAAAAATACTCCTTCATTTCCATTTTCATATCCATACTATATCCCTTGACTGACTCAGGCAGGGATTCTTACTGTTGGCGTCTAGATATGATGACCATTTCTTCTTTCGAATCCCTTTGTTAAAGCTCTCACTATATACTTTTGACATGTCAGTTTGATTGCAGTATTTCCCCACTCCAAAGCCTACAGTGGGTCTCAATGACCTGCAGAATGAAGTACAAACTCTGAAGGCAGGCAATCAAATTACCTGCCTTCTGATTATTTCATCAAATCAAAGTCACTCCAAAACACCTTCCAAGTTTCCTTCTATAATTTCCACTACTGTGTTAGTCCTGAAATGTCATAAATTCTTTTTTCAGACCATTCAAATTCCCATTTTTCAAGGTGCCAACAAAATTCCCTGAGCATTAGGGGCCTCTGATAAAGCACTGCCTGCTCAATTGATTAAGCAATTATACATGGCTTGCTTATTGCAGTTCCTCTGTTATTGTTCTGAACTGTTATTTAAATCTTTTATGATTAACTTTTCATATGTTCATGCTTTTTCTATCTAGTTAGATCACAAACTCTCTGAGACTAAGCACTGTGTTTATATCTGTGATCTTCAAGCTGGGGCATGAGTACTCATAAGGAGGTACAGGAAGCCTTCTAAGAAACATTTTCAGATGCTCAAATTCTATGTGTAGTCTTGCCTGAATCGTCTCCTTGAGACCCAGCCTTTTTTTAAAAGGTAAATCTTTACAAGAGAAATGAATAAAAGCCAAACTTCTCACCCATTCAAACCCACCTACCTCCCTCTCTCTTTTTCTCTCTCTCCCTCCATCCCTCCCTCCCTCTCTCAATCTCTGTCACTCAGACTCATTGTATTTAAAATAAAAGCCCTAAACTGGCTTCAGGCTTCCCTGATGTGCTGAAGATATACTTTCTGCCTTCTTTCTCCAACCTCTTCTCAGACCACATCCAGACGTCCTGGACGCAGGGGCGATTTCACACCTCAGGGCTCTCCTCTGAGCTCTGCCCGCCTGGACTCCTGGCCCTGCTGCCCTCTTCACCGGGCTACTGCTCCCTCACGCTTCATGGTTCAGCGGAAGCTCTTATCCCTCAGGGAGCAAGTCCCAAATCTCAATCTAATTTAGCTTCATTTACCCTATTCTTTGTCTCCCCTGACACCTCTGTGACACCTTTGAAGCACTTACCACAATTTCTATTTGGCTACTTATTTGTGTGACTCTGTAATGTTTGTCTCCTCTTAGACCTGAGGCCCACAGCACAGGAATTGTGTGTGTTTGGTCCACTGCTCTATCCCTGTGCCTAGCTAGGAGCCTGGCATGAAGGAAGTGCTCAGAAAGTACCTGCTGAATAAGTGAAAGAGTATAGAAAAGTCTATATTGATTCCAAAAGTTAAATCTATTTTAGACTTAGATGGACTTGGAGATTTGAGGAACCAAAGTGGTGAACTCATTTTAGAGATGGAGGGGGAGGGTCTTGGGTCCCACATTCAGTGAGGGACAAAGCAGGGACTGAAAACCAAGCACTTTGAGTTCCAGTCAAATTCTGTTTTAATTCTGCCACTCTTAATATATCATTCAGTAAATATCTATTGACAGAACACCAATCTAGGCAGTATGCTTAACTTCTTGTTTGAGTTCAAGCCTCATTAATTCTAATTTTAATTAAGTAAATGAGATGTCTACAGTTTTAAAACCTTGTCCTAGTATTTCCATCTGTATAATATGATGTTTCTTCAGAAAAGCAGCTTAGTAAGTATATCAGAAGAATAGGTGATAAAATCTCTAATTTATTCTTAATTTTAGTACTTGAAGAAGAGGCTTGATCTTTCTTTTAATCATTTACCTAAAAGAAAGATAAAAATTATAACATGGTCAATTAAGAATTAAGGATAATGAAGTTCTTAAGAAAATTAATTCCTCTTATGTGCCTTTTTATATATGAGCAGTTTCAGAGCGCACCCAGGAAAGACTAATTGCCATCATGAACATTTTCTTGCTCTGCAGGCTGGTTCCTCACATCTGACTTAAAAAATCAGTAATAGAAGTGTCAGTTCATGGGGCTGGGCACTTCCTGAATTCATCTCCCAGGAAAATAAACATTAGGGGCTTCTTTAGCATCACAGTATTTCAAAACCCGTTTTAGGTGTTCTATAAACTTGTCTATAGTAAAAGCACGGAAGAGGAAGAAATCTACATTACCACAGGTAATACCTGAAATAATCTGTACAAACTACCATAGTTGAGGTTTCCTATGTCACAGGATAAGGGAGGAGTTTATGGGCCACTGAAAAGAAAGAGGGTGAGCCCATCCACAGAGTAAACTTTAATTTAGAAAGAGAATTATACAGGATAGAATGAGATGGTGCAATGAGAAGGAAACTTAAAATTCTTTCAAGTCCTTTGAAATAATAACTTTTTAAAAATCACACTAAAGCATTACCATTCCACTATATGTTTAACACAATAAAATGGAAATCTGTAACTCTTTGGATAGAAGAATAGTACTGCATTTACATGGAATACTCCCAAAAGGAAATGAGGACTTCAGTATCCTGTGGCTGAAATGTTATACATGAAAGTATAATAACTATTATTTGCATGCAAACTGCATTCATTGCCAATATTGAATCATTACTTCAAAAGATTTTTTTAAAATACCTCAGGACTCTACAATCTAAATACATATATCTTCCTTGTAGTAATAGAGCAATTACTGATAACATCCGTAATTTTCTGTGGAAAAAAGATCCATATTATGTCTCAGGTTTAGAAAACCATTCGAGATATATTTATGAAATGAATGAGAATGTAACATTTCTAAGTCAAAGTCAAATAACCTTTAAGAGAACATTAAAGATCACTAATAGATTTGGTTTATCAACACCTAGAAGGATACAATTATGTACCAAAAAGGATTCACAGACTTCACACAAGCAATTAAGAATGGATTATTATAATCACAGACTGTGTACACAAAATCTGGATGAATTTGCCTAACAATGAAAACTACAATTATGATAACACTAAAATATACATCAAATATTTTGTTGAATCCAGTATGGAACAGATGGATATGTTAATCATTTTTACTATTTCAAATTGAAACAGAAGCCTAAGGAAACAAAACCAAATTTTATTCATTTACCAAAAAAAAACTAATTCCATCTAGCTATTAAACGAGAACTACCTTCCAAAGCACTAATCAAAATGTTCCACAATGAACTCCAATGTATCTATCTGATCTCTGATATCTGAGAGTAAAACCCCATTAACCACCACTTCATGGCTGACTCCTTTGGCCCCTGTAAACAACATTTGTGTCATGACATCCCACTTGCCTACACACACTACATGGAAAGCTACATGAAGAGAAGGAATGTGTTTTAGTCATCTTTGTGTTGCATAGAATAGTGCTTGGCACACCAGTGCTCACTCTGGAAATTAATATACTGAATTGAACATAGTTCACCCATTCAACATATACTAAGCACCTACTATGTGCCAGCTTTGCGCTAAGCTAAACAAAGCAAACTCCATCCTTGCCCTCATGGAGCTAAATGCTTTAGAGCAAGTGATAAAGCAACTGCCAATACGAAGGGCTAGGTGCTCTGATCCATGGACAGAGCTACAATGCAATGTTGGGGCCGCACCCTTAGGCAGTCAGGGAAGCCATTCTAAAGGAAGACATTACCGTAAAAGCAGCCCTAATGAATGAGAAGGAATTAAGCAGGTAAAGGTGGGGTGCTTAATAAAAAAAAAAAGTACCACGCTGTACTGGTGGAACTAAAAGAAATGCAAAGTAATAGGATATCATGGAGAAGAAAGATCTCAGAGGAGGCTGGAAGTATGGGCCTGGATGAAATCACAGAGGCTTGTAGCAAACACTAATCAACCTGTCCTACAAACAAAGGGCAGGCATTTAAGACTGAAAAGCAGAAGAGGGACATAATAAATTGGCTTTTAAGAGAGATCACCCTGCAACATAGAGGGAAGATGCCAAGGAGGAAAAGATCTGTGTTTTATCAATCGCAAAACTATGAATTTAACAATAAAAATGTAAAAAAAAATCGAAGTGTATTTTCAAATGGCTTTTAGATGACTTTAGGAAGAATGGTAGTTTTTTAACTGGTGCTGTAGCAGTTAATCGACTTGCCCCAGATCCATTCACCACGCAATGGAATGCCATCCTGTTAGCCCTCCCGGTGCATGGCACTTCCCTGATGAAGAGGGAAAAACTGTTTCTGCTTATATTTTCCAACCAATAAAAATCCAATTAAAAAATACAAAAGGTATCCTTTTTATCCCCCTCACTAACCTTTCAATGCCCCACAAAACTGATAGTGTTGAACTTTCCATTAGCTTTATATTCCTTGGTCTTTTTTAAAGTTAATAAATGTATTTTCATGATAAAAATATCAATACCAGTGCCTAGAATATCATAGACAGGCAATATCTATCTAATAAATATATGCATGAACTATAGTGCAGTTGTTCCGGGGTTTCCGAATGTGATCTGCTCGGGAAGCCCGTCCGAGCTCTGAAACGCTGGCAAACCGAGGGACCCACAGCGACAGCCGGGCCTCAGGGTCTTGCCCTGAGCAGGAGCCGCGGGCATGTTCCACTCCCGAGGCGGGTTCGGACACCGAAGCATTTCCTTCGGGGTTTATGGCTTCGTAAACCGAAATGTTCAGCAACAGAGACGTTAGAAAACCGAGGTGCCACTGTAATTTCTTTTCGGGGGGGATGATGGCTTTTTAAATTTTCTTTTTCTTATAAGGGTTCTATGAAAAAATACCCCGCCTTACATTTGAATTGCAAAGTCCCTTCTGGCCTCTTTTTGAAACGTCTTCCTTAGACAGTACAAACCCTTTGTATTTACTGGTATTTACTTCCCCTGTCCTGTGAATTAGGCAAGCTCCAGGCTGCCTCGGGATTCACAGGAGACTTGGCAAGCCTGGAGGGCTGTGGGAGGAAACGCGAGGGGATGCTTCGGGAGGGCGGGGCAGCGGCAATGACCAGAATGCAACGAAAGCTCCCACTGGGAGGGTTTTTCCATTTAAGGGAAAAAAACTGACTTATGTGCCCTCTGTGAAACTGAGAACATGATGTGATCCTGTAGGAAACAGGACGCAGTTCATGTGTCACAGGCGACACCGGCCGTCTCTGACCTTACAGCTGCGGAGTTCACCAGCCGGGCAGCCCGTCCTCCCCACGCAGGACACTGGCCGCCGCGCTGTCACCCGCGGCGGCACAGCAGACCCCTCGCCCCGGGGCAGTGGCTGCCGGACCTGGCATACCGAGCCTTCTGATAATACTAGGACGCCCCTGATTCAGAAACTGCTCCGCTTTATACAGTTCCAAGAGGTTTGATCAAACATCGCTACTATTTTAAAGGTGTTAGGACACGCACAGTCCCATCTTATTGAAATTGGTTTGCACTCACAATTCCTTAGGCGGCCCTGTAGACGTGCTTTAAATGCAATGACCTGGGTCAAAGTGTCAGTAGAGAGAGTGAAAGCCTCAATATCTGCTTTGGCTCATTTGACCTGAATTTTAGTGAGCCAAGATCAACCGATAATCTTAAATGACTTGGACAGTGCGTGAGCTAAAATGTGGTGTCAAGACCTCATCAAAATGTGAACTCAGAAAAGATACACGCTGAAATTTTTAATTCTCTCATTCTGCTAATGTATTTTTCAGTACCAATATACATAAAGGACTTCAGGATATTAAAGGTTTTTTAATACAAAGATCTTTTAAAATTTGGAAACAGCAGATTCACAGAAATAAAAAAATATCTTGATGACAGGGAAGCAAGTAAGGGAATAACTAGGTCATTGAGAAAGAGGAACATCCACTGGGCTGTGTTCACAGGCTCGTTTTCTCCCTCACTCTTTCCCTCCTTCCTTCCTTTCTTCCCTCCCTCCCTCCTTCTCTCTTAATCCCTCACTCTTTTTCCCTCTCTCCCCACTCTTCCACCCCATCCCCTGCTACCCTTTAATCTTAACTGTATTCTAAACAAGTCAATTACAAGAAGAAAACTAAGGGGTTTAATTTAGATGTGTCCAAAAAAGTCCTGATAGGTTTATATTTTAAAGAATATACTGAATCCTAATTTTACTTTGCTCTTAAATATATATATAAAACATTTAGTATTCCTGTCACTAAAACTTTTATAAGTTAATTTATAATTTCAGTAATACTTATGACAAAAGTATCATTTATTTCACAACCATTAAGTGAAATGGTTCAATGGGTGAGTTTCTGTGCTGAGACATTTCATTTAATCTTTATAAAAGGCAGTGTATTATTTTATCTCCATTTTGCTGAATAGAAAACTGAGTTTTGTATCAAACATTATAGCTTTATATTAATTATAATTAAAGAAGATTGAGGGCAAATTTGAATATTCTACCCTAAACCACCCAGATTTAGAGGCTGCTTGCCTTTCCCATCATTCCCCTTTACAATTATATTTACATAGAATTCTTCTATGATACACCTTTTAATAATCTGAGCTGCACCTTTTCTTATGCCAGTATTCAGAATAGACAACTGTTATAAAGGTTTCAACATAAACTATTTTAAAGATAGCAGAATAACTTTAGAATTTATACTAACATAGTATTATATCTAAGGATGTCCATTGTATCCTAATCGTGTTTGGTTTCAGTTAATTTGCTTGCATCTTTAAGTGGCGTTAGTCATCAATATTTGATTTATGTACTGACTATGTGATCATAATGTGATTCAGGAACGGTTAATCCACCTATCTTCCTATTTCCATCACTCCTCTCTCTCTGGTCTTCATTCTCTCTTGGTATAAAATAGTCTATTTAACTTTTATAGGTACTGTGGCAGATATGTACACATTTTCTAGCAGATTCTCATAAGTCCTCTGGAGAGCCACATTTACTCTTGCTTTTAATCCATGTGGTTTGGATGAGGCTCAGGCTAATGCTAACTCTGTCCTCTTGATGGACCCCAGGCCCACCCCATCAGAATCCACATCCTCATGACAAGCTTAGGGATGAGCCTGTGACTCCTGCTGAAACAGTGAGAACCTGCCTAGAACTTTCACTGAGACCACTGGACAGATGCACGTCATTCATTTTTCTGCCAGGGATGCTGGTCAGGAGTGGTGAAAACCTTCTCTGCCACCCCTTGGAACAGATTTACTGAGAATGAAGCCAACTGAAAGGAAAGCAGAGAAGAGTGATGGAGAGTCAGATTTCCTACATTACTGTCTGAGCATACTTACTCACCCTCAGCAAATTGATTTGATTTTTAAGACAGGCAAAATAAAGAGGTATCCGTGCTTTAATCTTCTGGATTAACTATACATAAACTTGGGTTTAATTAATTACTTGAAATTTTAGGTCTCTCTTATAATAATGAAATAAGTGCTTAATAAAATCTTTTGAACTTAAATGAGAATAAAAAATACTGGAACATTTTCCAATAAAGAACAAACATCAAAGAGAAATGCATTATTAAAAGAGTTACCATAAAAGATTTTCTTGAATATATTAAAATCTAAATAGAGAAAAATAGAAATTTGGAATTTTTATATAATAAGAATTTATACAGCAGCAAGAATTATAGTCACTGTGGAAAAGCTGGCATGCTTCTATGTAAAAATTAAATGTTGAAATTGAATTAAATATCATAGAGTCTACTTCTTACTTTATCTCTTAATAAAGTTATTCATGTATGGCCTGAGCTCCATTAGGTACTTGAATAGTAAAATAAAATTACTTGACCCCAATTTTTGCAAAAGAAAACAAGACTGGAGTGAGAGATCAGATGAACTGAGGTGTCAATTACCCAACAAAATGTACCTTTGTGATGACTCTCTAGTCAGCAACTGAGATGGACTATTAACCAGAGTCCTTAACGTAAATCAGTTTTAAACTGTATTTTCCCCTTTCATTTCTTACTATGCATCAATATAAAATACTTTTGAACCAATGAATTGCAAGGAGGAAAATGTCTTTTTATCTTCAATACTTCAGAAGGAATTTTCAGTTATGCCTAATTAACCAAGATTCATTAAAATTGGGGATATTCTGGGACAAAGGCCCCTTAAGGAATATCCATTTGGAAGATCTCCTGCCTTCAATGAAAGCATAAGCAGTAAAAAACGATGAAGTAAAAAAGGCTTTTTATGGGAATAAATTAGCCTGATGTGCATAGGAAAGTACTTTTAAAAGTTCCAAAGTATGAGAATGCTGTGGCTTGATAAGAGATTGTCTTGAATCTCAGTAAAAAGCATGATAAATCTTAAATCCTTTCTTTTGAACATATGTATTATTCATCATATTTTTCTAAATGGTGGCAACTTTCAATATATAACTGTTCTCAAATGCTGCCACCTAAAGGTTAAAGTTGGGTAGAACCTAATAATAACATCTAGAAACAAAAGTACAGCAACTAAAGATTTACAAACATCCAATCATCTCATTATAACCAAATATAAATTGACATATGCATTTATCTATCTGAATGTTTCTGGAGAGAAACATTGTGGTAAACTATTAAATTATTAATGAATATTTTATCAATGACCTTAGCAAACAAAGTAAATATAATCAGGAGTGACTTAAATGTGCATGGAAAAATTACTAATATTAATACTAACAGTACAAATTTAAAAGATGTTTTATAGGTCATTTTAGAAATTAAAAGGTTTGAAATATTTATTTGTTGATTGAACATTTAATATTAAGAAATAGCTACATGAGACCTATGGGCTATATGAGCTAGGTACAACTGATTATTTCTAATTTTGATAAATGGTCTATAAAAGTCATTCATGCAAACTAGTTAAAACCACAAATAAAGAGAAAACGTGGCCATATGCAAAGATACTTAACACACTCAGTCTTCAAATATTTTGCAGAAGGCAAATGTTCAGGTCTAATTCAGATGATTAGAGTAAGACAGAGAAAGACAATACTTAAATGTACTGTTAACCAATGTAATGTTTTTGTAATGGTGCTTTTAGCGACCCATAAGAAGTATGCACAGTAAAATACAATATTCTTAACCTTACACAATATGTCAATTATATTTCAATAGAGCTTGAAAAAATAAATTATATAAACTTATATTAAATATTATATTAAACATGAAAGTGAAAAAAAGAATGCATAAGCATTTGTTCAGTCTCTGTTTATCGCTGTCCATAAAGACTAAAAATATCTGTAAAATAGAAATATTTTGGGCAACGAAAAGATATTCTAGGAAGAGATTGGAGCTAATTCCCTAGGAGAAAAACTAATTATCCCTCTATCAACACCATCTAAATCCTTTTGCTATGATTATATATTCACCAAAATCTTTCAGTAAAAATTTCAAGTCCCAGGTACTTTCTATGAAAACATTACCTATTGTCACCTTTCAGAAATAAATAAAATATTACTTTGAGTTTTTATATTCTTTTCTTGAGTTGAAATGAGTCTACTTATCAAAGCCTGATCATCTCTTGATAGATCGATGACGTTCAGTTTCAGAACTCACAAGGAAGGTTCCACAGAGCCCACCGAGACACTGTTTAAGCAGGGGCTCCTTCCCAAAACAGTTCATCTTTCTGTTTAGTATCTTTTTAGTTGGAATTCTTCTTGTGTATGTGTATAGTAATCACTAGACAGGAAGCTCCTTGAAGGCAGAGACTGTCTATCTGGTTCATTCAACATCTAAGCTCAATGCCTGGTACATTCAATGCATATTTACTGATTGAACGAATAGATGAATTGTTTATATTCTAAAATTAAGAGTATGTAAGTGTTCATTAATATAATATGAATAGAAATGCCTCAAATATAAAAATTTCAAAAATTTGTACCTAGAATAATTTCCACCATGCTTCAATCTAGCTTATTCTTTAGTGTTGCATAGGAAACATTATCAAATTAATTGCAACATACAGTGCATGCAAAATAACAGCACCTGTAATTTTGTTAGGTAAATTGGTACAAAGCAAGAGGCTTGCCTCGTCTCATTCTTCCCATTTGAATTTTTAAAAAATTAAAAGTGCCTGTCTAGTAAAATATTCTCAGAAAAAACATTTCCACATCTTAACACCAAAACCACTTACATAAAATGAGGTGGTTTATTTGTTTTTATTTTTAATGTGATTAAAATAGTATCAACATAGTTAATATTTAAAATACTCTAATACTTTGGGACCCAGAAAGCATGGACTCAAATCCTACATTCCTACAGGCTTCAGTAAGACTCGTAGTTTCCTTAATCCTTAAATGGCAATAATAATACTGTATTCTCATAGGAATGTTGTGTCAACACAAGGATTGAAACAAAATAAAATTGCAATAAATGATAGGTGTAGGCCAGGAAAAGGAAGACTTCATATCTGGTAATTGAATTGAGCTATTTCTTACTGGGCTAAGTGGACATGCTCCTTTGTTGCTAGATGTGATCTTAGGATCATGTCATTAGCTTGGGGAAACCACTTGTTTTATGTGCAGTGGCTCACTTTCAAGCATCCCAGTTACTCTAAATGTATCAGCTGACTTAGGCAAGTATTGGTAAGAATCAGAGCTATGACTCAATGTTCTTTTTACCATTTTGTTTTCGAGAAAAAAAGAAAGTATGAAAACCATTTCGACCCACACGGATACTTGTAGGTTGTCATCAAGGCTCTGAAGGAATGAGAAATCCTGCTATCTGCATCAGGGACATTTATCTTAACACACAGGTTTTCACTTGCAACATCAGGCACTGTGGGACCAAGCTCGCTTTTAGCTTATACTTTTGCTCTATGTAGTATAATGTTCAATCATCATCATAATTGCTCATGACTCTTTAAATTCTGATTTCTGAAGAGCAAACACCAGAAAAATGTACTATGTGAATCACGATCACAAAGTTATGAAGACATATTCATAGACGAACTGATTAATTAAAGAATTTAGTTGAAAATTTCATGAAAGTCACTAATAGATATTTAATACACAGTCATCAATGTTAATAATGAATTAATGATGTATTTATTTGAATTTCACAAATGGAAGTCTACTAGGATCTAGCGCTATCTATACATTTGAGTCACTAAAATATTAGTATTGGCCTTCTCAATCTTCCTAAAATTATATGATTTTAGTTTAAGGTATATAAATAACATTTTCAAGTTTGCCTAAATATGAAGCTTAGCTAATTCAGGAGACAGAGAAGATTTTATTCATTATTGATGTTCTAAAAGGCCAGGGTGTTATCCTGGCCAAGTGCTCCTGAGGTAGGCATTTTAAAAGCTATATTTAAGATTCTACAGTTCATAATTCATAATCTATACTTCATAGTTTATAGTTTTAAAGAATTTATAATCATAAAAGTTAAGCTACAAACTGGAGGTGTTACCTGGCAATGCAATAATAAATCATGAGGGAATAACATGTTATTTCCCAGAAGATCATGCTTTAAGAAAACAACTACAGTAGTAGTAATATTTATATGAAATCATGCATTTTTATGGTTACCAAAATTACAGTTATAAATGGCAGGATTTATTATAAGGATTGTTATCCCATCACATTAGAAAATCTTAATACGACCAACAATGTCACATGGTATAAGAAATATACAAAGCCAGCATTCCTGAAAGTCAAATTTCAGAGTCGGTACACATGGTGATGCATGGAATATAGGCATCCAGACTTCTTCAGTATTGTGTCATTATAAGTATTCTATTCCACAACCAATATAACTTTAGAGTTTTCATTTCATATTTAGGATTTTCTGAGTTATGCTACTAATTTGGAATGAAGGGAGAATATATGCTAAATTTTTATAAAATGAAAATGTCCTTCAAAACACACTGAATTACCTTCAGAGAAATGTAATATAAGCATTTTGAATATTTAATACAAATTCCTAGTATAACCAAATTATCATAATTTTACTTTCCTTCTCATTTCCCCCCAAGAGTGAATATTTTATTAATATTGTTTCTTTGGTGAAGAACCTTAGATCTTGTATTGTATCTTATACTTTTCACTGTTGGAATTCATAGTCAATAATTTACCGTTGAATCTTACGTACTTTTCCACGTTATTGAAAATAACAATTGAAGGCATGTTTGTCACGTAATTTCCCTCCGAGCAAGCAGAAACTTTCCTCGCCATTTCTCATCCGTCTTTATTTAATCCTATTGCTAATGTGCTCCGCCTATCTTTTCACTGGCACAGCAATCACATCTGTTATCCTAAATGCTGCCCCACTTATTCTTTCTCCAGGGATTAATGGGCATTCTATCCAGGGGATTTTCATTAGATTTCAGAGAGAAAACAAACACACACATAAAATATTGCTGTAATCCAAACTATAATTTTACAGAAAGTAGCCTAACCTAAAACTAGAATATGTTCACCTGTTTAGAAATTATTTTCACCCACTTTCTTTGCTGAGAGTAGCTAAGAATTATACAAAGTGAATGCATTTATCATATTAATACCATATTAATACCATATATTTAAGACATCTTGAAAGATTTGTCACAATTTTGATGATTGTAAACTCTTAATTTATAAACAGCTAGCTCAGTTCTTTGGATTTTCAGCAATGCTGTTTTCCAAAGTCGGCATGTCTTCCAGTAGCCAAGGCAACCGTGGGTGGGACTCAAAATTCAATAAATCTAGGAGCTTTTCTTATAGCTAATTTTTAAGATAATAATTTTGTATGGCCTGCAAATGATGTTACAAATATCCCAATGGCCCTTGGCAGAAAAGAGGCTCCCCACCCCTTACGTAGAGGAACATGTTTTGGGTTTGTAGAAACTGGAAAAGGGTGCCTGTAGCCCTTGAATAAGCACATTTTATGAGTGTAAACAAGCAAATGTTCAACACATTTCTCTCTACTTCTTTCTTTTCTTATCTTTTTGAAATAAAATGATACTAGAATGTTTGAGATTGCTCAAACAACAACAAAATACATTAAAATTCCAAATAAGGCCCTAGAATTTGTCAAGATGTCTCCAAATGGGCCACGGACACAGAACCACTGTGTCTTTCCTGTTCAGAGCCGCTAAGCACTAGGAAGTTCATTTAAAGTCATATTTTGAGTTACACTTAAGAGCAAATATAAGCACATAAACAAAAACCTAGCTTGCACTACAGTTTTCATGAGCATATTATTTTAAAAATCATAATTTTAATTCAAATGATTAGGTAAAATAAATTGAAGGTTTAATCAAGAACTCATTTTCAAAGGCATTCGACCAATCTTTGTGGTGTATAGTATGTGCCAAACAGTAAACACTGGCAAAGCCTAATCTGGAGACTATAATAATGCTATTACTTAGGGGAATTAAAGAAAGATGAAGCTTAATTAAAAATATGGTTATGAGACTTTCAATCCAACAAACTGCTTGCTCTTCTACTTCTTGCTTTATCTTCTCATACATCTCCTTTTACAACATTATTTTCTTCCTTGTTCGTTCTGTTTAAATCATATGTTCCTGACATTGTTTTCGCTTTCCCCCTGCCTTTCCTTTTTTCCTACCAGTAACAACTCAGCTATTGCATTATGTAAAATAAATAACAGTTGGCCAAGACATTACACAGTTTTTCACAAGTAAACAAATGCTACAAACTGGCACAGACATCTTCAAAGAGTCGTTGTTTCCTGTGCCTGACAAGATTCATCAGCTGCTCCAAATTCTGGAAATAGTGCCTTAACTGAATTATAGTAAGCTTTCTGACTCTATTCAAATGTCAGAGCCTCGCACATATGGATATTTATGCATTTTACTTATATGAAAGTTACAGTAAGAGAAAATTAATTTATAGATTTAATCAATAATCATAAAAATCATTTCTAATCAGAATAAAATAATTTAATTTGTTATATAAAACCTGAGCACAAGTTTAAACATCAGAGATGATCTTATGAAGAAAGAGATTAGTCAAAAGAATTAATAGACAACTCCAATAAAATATTAGTCAGTCCAGGAAAAACTTCTGTCTAGCTTCTAGGTAGATGTTAAGGCGATAAAACAAATTTAATTTGACCGGAGGGTAATGAGAGTCCCACCTGTTCAATACATATCTGTTGAATACAAAATTTTTCTTTTTACATGAAATTCTCTTAAGCCCTTTTTTTTGTCAGAGAATAGACTAATGCAAGTGAACGGCTTTTTAAATCCTTTTATCTTTTATTTAGAAGAGGAAGAATTGTTTTAGAGGAACAGAGCCTCCAGGTCGGTGTCCAGGGAGTCAAGTCAACCCCAAGTACATAAAATGGAAAAGGGCATTTGGGAACATGTATTATAAAACTGTCACAAAGAAGCTTTTCAGCAAGAAAAATGCTTAGGATACTCTATTATTATTGCCATTTTAAGGATTAAGGAAACTGGATGTCTTACTAAAAAAAAAAAGTCTATAAGAAGGTGGGATTTGAGTCCATGCTTTCTGGGTTCCAAAGTTTTAAAGTATGTTAATACTATTTTAATCACATTGAAATTAAAAACAAGCAAATCTCATTTCGAGTAAATAATTTTGGTGTGAGGATGTGAAAATTTTTCTGAGAATATTTTATTACACAAGCAGTTCTAATTTTTTAAAAATTCAAATGGTAAAAATGAGAAGCAGCCAGCTTCTTACTATGTACCAATTTACCCAACAAAACTACAAGGGCTTACTGTCTATTTGCTGAAAGTTGAAATTAATTTGATGATATTGTCTATTCAATGCTAAAGCATAAGCTTAGTGAAAGTTATTTTAGAAATAAATCTAAAAACTTTTATATTTGAAATATTTTCATTCATATCTAATTTAATAAACTACATAATGCTTGTTCAAAATCACATGGAATTCTTTTCTTTTTTTTTTTTAACGTATCTTTATTGATTTCAGAGAGAGGAAAGGAGAAGGAGAGAGAGAGAGAGAAACATCAATGATGAGAGAGTCATTGATCGAGTCCACAACCTGGGCGTGTGCCCTGACCAGGAATCGAACCCCGATCGCCTGGATCCTAGGTCGACACTCAACCGCTGAGCCACACCCGGCCGGGCACATGGAATTATTCTTTATTGAGTATGAAATCTATATGAATAGAAAAATAACCCATGTTTCCGCCAGCTGAGCTACTTCTTACTTTGGAGACGAGGAACCTAAGGCTCACCAGATATGTTCAATAACTTGCTCTAGGTCACAGAGGTGAAAATTTGCTGAGCTGGGATTTGAACCCACACACACTAACAGGAGATCCCATACTCTTAACCATTATAATTTATTGTTTAGAAGCTCAAGGATCAATAATACATCAATGTTTTCACCAGTAAAAGGCGTACTACATCAGGAGTCAAAAAAGTCACATGCCACTGGCAGTACCAAATTATGGAGCATACTGTTTGCAAGACAATAGGGATGATGGGGGCTGTGGAAACCTGGAGGGGTTTGACTGAAACCCTAAAGGGATCAGTTGTTAACTCAACTTCAACTGATGGGTAGGCAAGCCCAGGGTAGTTTCTTTTCTTTGTTTTTTTTTAAACATATCTTTATTGATTTCAGAGAGAGAAAGGGAGAGGGAGAGAGAGAGTTGAAACATCAATGATGAGAGAATCACTGATCGGCTGCCTCCTGCAGGCCCCTGACTGGGGATCGAGCTCGCAACCCAGGTGGGGATGTGCCCTGACCCAGAATGGAACCACGGTCTCCTGGATCCTAGGTCGATGTTCAGCCACTAAGCCACACCTGCCCTGGCAAGGCTAATGTATTTTCAAGCTGATCTTGATTTTTCAAAACAAGATGAAAGAGTAGAGATTTCTTTGTGAAATTTCCAAATGTCTAAGATACTAAATAGGCCAATGTCCACCGTCTTTGAATGCTGCCTGTGAGTTACCAGTTGATGAGTCCTCCACTACATAGGTTCTAAGGTTTCTTCCAGAGCCAATGCCTTAGAACTCATCTATAATACTCAAGTGGCAGGATATTTCATTTTCCCATTTCTGATGGGAAATTAGGAAATGATGCCAATGGTTTTAGACAGGACATACAGTGAAAATCATGGGGCTAAACTCTGTTTAAGAAAGATGAGTTTGTCTTCCACAGCACAAGAATGTTGCCTCTTATTTAAAGCTATGTGTATGTGCACCTCAAATAAAGTAGTATATTTAAAAAAAACCTCTGATTTTTCCATAGTAAGAATGACTTCAGAATTCTAACTAAATTGAAAACATGAATTGTTGTTCTTATTTTCTTTATCTTGGGGATATCACTTTTGATTTTGTGTTATGAGTTGAATGATCAAATTAGCTTCATATAGAGATATTGTTTACTAGGTTTTACTATCAGTTTTTATTCTTTGCATCATAAATGCTCAAACTGATCTTTGATTTTCTTGCATGATTTCTCTCCTAGCTTTTCCACACTTGAAAATATAAGCTTCTATAGATAGAATTTAGACTATTCTAAATTCAAACCATGCATTCGGCATACTCAAAGCAAATCAAGATATTTCCTAAATTTTCTATTGCAAAAAAACTCTCTAAATAATATTAACTATGATTTTAGTCATAATTAAATTTATAAATATATAAAAAACTGTGCATATTACCTATAGACTATTTATATTTCTAAAGAAGGGCTCATGAATTGGGGGGAGGTCTTTGTTTTTCCATTTTCCTGCACTTAGCAAGTAGGAGATAGATGGAATTAGTAATTGCACTACTAAATGCAGAATAACTGAAATGCAAGCATCTTGTAATTAGTTTCTCTCTGATGTACTTTAGCTTCCAGTTGACTGCTGAGGATAAAATCTTTGAGGTTAAACTCATTAGTTTCACTGGGATTTTCTGGAAAAGACACATTTTGCTTTGAGAGGGCATCAGCAAAACCAAAGCACAGACTATTACAGCCGGATGGGATGCTACATGAAGTTAAAACACACGTGTGTGTGTGCGTGTGCGTGTGCACGCGCGCACACACACACACACACTATCTGCAAGGCTTGTCTCCAGAGTTATATTTGGTATATAAAATACCTCTCAGTTACTACCCTTCCAGGAGTTTGTGTTATTGTATTACAAGGCTCCATGCCATCACACATCTGGCATATGCCTACACAGAAACACTGCACAAATGTGTACCATAATATTTATTCTAAACATCTCACAGAAAGATAATAGTTATCAAGGTTATGACAATTCCCTTAACTAGATTTTCCAAAATAAAACCTAAAAATAGCAGCATTATTTTTATTCTCTTAAAAATAGTCATTTTGGGAGCACGGGAAAATAAATACTATGTTTGTTTTAAATGCTTGTTGTGAAACTACTGCATAATGCTTAAGCCCATTTGTGTTTTGGTTTAAAAATTATATTATTCTGTTCAAAATGATATGGGGTCTCCACTGCAAACATCTTCCTAAAGGTCACAGCATGTTGAGTGGGACTAATGCCATACATGGACACAAGGAATTTATAAGTAACACACCTTCTAAAGAGAGTTGCCTATAATTGGGGCCACAACTGTACCCCACCAATCTCTAAGAAACAAGAGATTACAGAACCCCTCCTAAATAAAAGCAAAAAGAATAGAAGTAAAATGAGAGTCACTGTCTTGTAAAACATTTTGCATTACTGGTAAGAGGCAATCCCCTCTCCATGCCAGGGGGAAAGGAGGGGGAAGACTACCATGCTGTTGTTGGCTGGCTGGATATACCCTTGGTAATAGATCTACTCACCTGACCCAGGCCTCTTTGAGCAAAAGAGAATTATAAAGAGACAGCAGAGAGGATAGATGGAGGGGCAGGACTGGACCACCTACATGCCCAGCCTTTGGTCTGGGAAGCCATGTGAGCTTCCATGAGCCATGGGGATACTGAGGAGGGTGGGGGCTTGAGTCTTTGTGCTAGTAATCCACCCAGGAGAGCTGCCCACTATGTGAAGGGATCCCTGCAATCATGGCCAGGGTTACGAGGGCTGCAGGGTCATGTTCTCAAGTGAGCTTCTACTCTCACACCAAGAAACTGAGCATCAGGAAGGTCCCGCAGGACCCTCTGAAGCACGCACTATGTATCTCACAGGAGAATCAGCATTTGGTCCTCATAGAGAAGGTGGACCCTGAGGAGATGAGGCATGAAAAGGCCTATCTTCCCTTTCCTTACCACTCAGTTCCCTCAGCCATGGTCAAATCTGTGCTGGAAAAAGGAAAGAAAATAAAATTCTGACCAGGTTTGAGATAAAATTTTTACCCAAACAGGGCTTTTAATAACCAAATTCACAGGAAAGTTTACTAACATACCCAAATATCCTAAGAGGTCAGGAAACGGTTTGAGGACAATTGGAAGATTAAAGAAAAACAACCTATTTTATATGTAAGCCGCTAATTGAGTTGAAACTCTTCAATAAACTAAGGTTATACCAGGCTGGTGTTGGAATTTTTATTTCGTTTTATTTTTTGAATATATATCTGGAGGAGAGGTAGTTAAAACCAGAGGTACAAAAAAACTTTGCAGACCAAGATTGAGCCTCCAGTTTAGAACACAGACAAGTTCATCATTCCTTCAAATCCTTCAGTTGACCAAAATAATGAGAATTTAGGGTATACTGTTTATATTTTCAGTTGAAGTCAGAGTCTAAGAAGACTGAGAAAAATAGTCCTGCTCTAATCAATACCTCATTCAGGCACTACCTGATTATTTATTGTCTTACAAATTAATAACCTAAACACAACCGTCTATAGAAGGCTAAAGCTTCAAGCCTCATAGCCTGAATAGGTGGGGCTTAATAAAATCTACCAAGGTTTTAACTGAACCCAAGGGCTCCCAGAACAAATGAACGGCTCAGAGTTTAGTCACATGGCTGCTCCTTCCTGGCTGCCATAGCCCCAGCTGAAAGTCAAAGGTCTATTACTGTAGAAGGAGAGAATATATATTTAAGGGACAGCCAGCAACTAGCAGTTGTCACGTCACTTATGTGGCAAACTTAACTATATATAAATACAGCCGTATCTAGGAATTAAGTAATAAATAGATTCTGGGCAGTCCAAATAAATATTACAAATCCATGCACTAAGCTTGGTGAACTTTCTTCACCCAAGAGCCTTTCATATCTGCACTATTAGTTTTTACTCTGGTCAAATGATTTCAATTATATGGTATAAAGCCCAGCTGAAGAGAAGTAACCAATTATAAGAAAAGAGAAGTCATGATAAAGGAAGACATACTAAATTATGAGCTTTGGAAGCCTGAAAGGAAATCTAATTAAGAAAAAGACACAACTCAAACAGCAGAGATAAAAAAAAAATATTTAGTATAAGACATATACCATTCACTCATCACTTTATACTACAAATATCACTGGAATAATAATTA
Source organism: Miniopterus natalensis (assembly GCF_054644295.1). Classification (NCBI taxonomy): domain Eukaryota; kingdom Metazoa; phylum Chordata; class Mammalia; order Chiroptera; family Miniopteridae; genus Miniopterus; species Miniopterus natalensis. The sequence goes on along the minus strand of NC_142085.1, from coordinate 31,283,748 downwards.
GAGTTCATTAAGAGCTTTCTAAAAGTCTGTGCTCTTTTAAGGAAGACAGGGTTGAATGTAAGGCAGTTTTACAGTGGCTAAATTAAGTTAATTTCTGTGCCAGTAAGCAATATTCATAAGGCATTTGGAATACTCAGCTATCTAGAAAAATCCATTCTGTATTTAACCCAGACAGCTGAGAGTTTAATGTTAATGTGTCTGTTGTATATTTTTAAGTATGTTCATCAATAAACAATTTTTGTGTACTTGGAAGTATAGATTTTTAAAATGTGTGAGATTGCAAAATTGATTTTGCTTAAAGAGGACTATAAATTTTATTGAATATCAGTAACTATGATTCATAATCATTTTAATAGATATGTTCTCATTTTACCCAGAAGTGACATTATAATTTGTCTTCATCGCTAGCATCTTCTAAATTACCTTTAACTTGTTGTAGTCAATATACAATGAGAAACACTACAGACTACATTCTTTTTTAACATAAGGTAACTTTAATAAGAAGTAACTTTTAATATTAACTTAGAATGAAAAATGTCATTAGTATATTTCAAAATGAATATTTCTGACCATTTCTTTCATCTGTACTGATGAAGTTGGATTTGTGAGTAGCTAAAAATCTCTGAAAATCCAAATAGGTGGCAAATATTATGTCATAATTAATGAAAATAAAATGACTCTTTTATTTGTGCATCCCTTGCAGAATGTCTGTTGGGAAAATGTCGGTATGTGGAAAACATTTTGGGACTGAAATGGTGGTAAGTATGCACAAAATTTACAATATGAAGGTCATTATGAAATGAAAAATATAATAATTATCAACTTCAAGGAAGACAAAAACAGTGCATAAAAGGAACAGTAATCATAGATGTGAACAGCGTTAACATATTCATCATAATGTAAATACTTATCTAAACCAAAATTATGACCCCGTTCTGTTGACTAATTTTTGAAGAGTCGGTGTGTGTGATAGACGCAGGGAAAGAAAAGAGGCACAAATACTGGTCTTCTGTAGTGAAAAGTTAAAAAATCTTTTCTAAACCTGAAAATTAAGAGGAAGCAATAGAAACATGTGATAGAAAAACACAAAGGTAAATGCTGTATGAATCATCCTAAAGAAGTAGTAGTGGTGGGCTTACTGGCAAGCAAAGGAAGACAGAGATCGTCATTTTATGAACAATGTTTTATATATATACTTTATCTTTAAAACTAGAAGAAAAAAAAAGTAAAGAAAGAGAAAAACTTAATACATGAATTTTGGGCAAACCTAGCTAGGGTAGGTTGGGTAGACAGTATCACATTTTGATACTTTCTGTGATTTGCAACAAGTTAGTTAATCTCTTTGAGCCCTGGTGCCCCTAACTCACCTCTGTAAAATGGGATAATACTTTCTTCACAGAACTACTGTGAAGGTTAAAGGAGATTATGTTTGTAAAAGGTTTACCACTTGCTGTACAATAAGCACCCAGGATCTTAGTATTCTGCTTTTCCCTCAATAATTTTTAAATGTTAAGTAGTTCTGAGTCCAAAATGTTTGAGAATAATGGGCTCATAATAGCTACTCAATAACTATTAATACCTTCTCCCTTAACTTTGTTATTTATAGTTACTTTGGGTTTTTTTTATTATTTTAAATTTTATTTCACATTCTAACAAAACAAAAAAAGTCATTCTGCCTGGCTTGCGTGGCTCAGCAGTTGAGCATCAACCTATGATCCAGGAGACAGAGGTTCAATTCCCGGTCAGGACACATGCCCAGGTTGCGGGTTTGATCCCCAGCAGGGGGCGTGCAGCAGGCAGCGGGTCAATTGATATTTCTCTCTCTCTCTCCCTCTCCCTTCCACTCTCTGAAATCAATAGACATTAAAAAAAAAAAGTCATGCTGCTATGTAAGGTAATGGTTCTAAATGTGTTTTTCAATTGCATAAATATTGTGGAATTGTTATTAATCTAGTACATTCTTCTGTTTTTTAAAAAATATATCTTTATAGATTTCAGAGAGAGGAAGGGAGAGGGAGAGAGAGAGAGAAACGTCAATGATGAGAGAGTCATCCTTGATCGGCTGCCTCCTGCAGGCCCCCGACTGGGGATGGAGCCCGCAACAGGGGTGGGCATGTGCCCTGATAGGGAATCAAACCGTGATCTCCTGGGTACTAGGTTGATGCTCAAGCGCTTAGCCGCGTCTGCCGGGCTCCAGTACATTCTTAATGTTAGGCAATACAATGAAGATTATAGGTTATCATTTTATCATTTTTCTATTGTTCTTTGCAGGGTAAATCCTGTCATCCTCTAACACGCTGTTACCAAATGATTTTGTTGAATAATGGTGCATATTAGAAAATAAAAATGTCTTAATCATCTTAAATAGAAAAGTAATCTATAATGTCTGAGGAATTACAAATACATCTTTGCCATGACACATTTATTTCAAGAGATCACTAATATAAAGACTTTTAACTAGAAATTAGAAATGCTTTTTTGTTTACCTAGAGTATTTAAATTAATTTTATGGGTCCTAAAACTCATGCTTTATCAGTGGACATGAAACTACTGGAAGGCATTATAAATTAAAGCTTTATTTGATATTTACAAGTATTTAAAATTAGAGTTATTTTTAAAAAGCCTAGTCCATAATCATCTTGGTTGTAGAGATTAGAAGACAGAGTTTATATCTAGTAAGAGGCAGGAACAAAAGAGTTAAACAGAAAACTTGAAGTTTTATAAAGGGAATATTTAATAATGCAACACACAGCAAAAGATCTGGGGCACTGGGAATGCTCTTTTATGTCAAAATAAGTTTGGAAGCAGATTCTTTCTTCAGCAAAGTTGTCCTGCCTGGGTCCTAGCTCCCGAGGCAGAGACCAGGAGAGGTGAGGTGAGAGCTGGGAACGGGAAGCAGGGTCCTGGGCAGGGTCCAGCAGGACCTGGACCACCACCGCCCCGGCGGACAGATGAAGACAGAGCCGGGGGGCGCCCTGCGGTCTGCGCTCGGGTGGGGGAGCGGGGCGCCGTGGAGGGCAGAAACTGGGTCAGGTTCAAAGCAGAGAGGCGAAGCCACAAAAGCACAGAGAGGAGTGTGTCCCAGCTTCAGAGCTGGAGAGAATGGCGTTTCATATGCAATGAATAAGAGGAGGCAGTTGAGGCTCCCAGTCTGAGACGCTGGCACAGGCAGGGCGTTTCTTGTCTTCAGAGCCAAGCCCTCCGCCAGGATGAGCACAGGTCTGCACAGGCGGCTCACCTCGGCACCACCCCGCACAGCTCCAAAAGCTGAGCCTTTCAGCTTGCAAGGATGCAAACTAAATACAGAAAAGCTATTTCCAGCAAACTGGCAGCCACTGGCAGGGCTCTGCAGAGACTGTCCAAGGGAAGGAAACAAGAAGAGCCGCAGAGGGACAGCTCACGGGGTCCCTGCACACAGCCTCTGCTCAAGGCAAAAGCAGAAAACCTTTAGACTATGTCTTGGTAGGAGGAGGTAGCCATGCTTACATAGCTCACTGCAAAACAGACGCAGAGAGCAATGAGCAGGGGGTGCAGAATTAAGGAGGTAAACCGTCTGCAGGGGACGGCCAAAGGAAAGTCCCTCCCGCGCCTGGTTCGCGACTTCAGCACCTCTGCGGCCCAGAGGCTGGGGCGGACATCGCAGCCACAGGACTTGGGACCTGTTCTCTTCCTGTCTCACTGAGCTCTCTATTACATTCCAAACAGTATACTCCATGCACGATTTCAGTCATTCCCACAGCCTCCAGACATCTGGCAAGTCCAGGTCAGAAGCTCTTCAGTCTGTGTCATATGAAGATATTTGAAACAAACAGGCCCCAAGTTGACAAACACTGAGCCGATTCCCAGGCTGAGAAGACGGAGCGCTGCACCCCTCACAGGATTACGCTTAACAAAGCATGTCCTTTATATTCCATTTTTACTCAAAATTATAAGGGCAATTTAAGATTTTAGTTGTTTTCCCTGTTGCCCACAGGTCTTTTCTCTGTGTAATAACACTTTAGATTTCCTATTTTCTCCAATGAACTCTGTTGGGATTTTTACATAGAAAATAAGAATCACTACAGAATGAAAAACATTATTAAATGTTTTCCCAATAAAATGAGTGAAAACACATGTTTATTTTAAACTTATGGTTATGAAATACAAGGCTTTAAAATCTTCTGAAAACAATACAGGTTATGAAACTTCCACTCAATTATAACATAAGTTAATTGCTTTTCCCCCAAATGCATTTTCTTTATATTGGCTCTGAGCAATTTCTGTCAGATATTATTGTACAAAGATATATCATAATTTGTTCTGCTTTGACTGGTCATGATTGCATAAAAGATTAAAAGTTTACCCATGAGTAAAAATAAATTATATACATTAATAAGAATTTTAATAGAAAAAAAATTCTGGGCTCTAGAATGTACACAATACAAACTATACATTCTTTCAGGGATGAATTTAAAATCTTGACTTGGCCAAACTGATCAGATCTGCACTGAGGACATTTTTGCTACTGAGTGATGCACGAAGCTCATCATTTAATATTCCAGTCACAAAGGTGACATGGTTTCCATTCCTGGCATTTTACTCCATTGAGCCCAAAGAAGTAACTCATTATTTCATACTCAGAGCCAACATTTTCTACTTGAGACACAATTCTAACAAAATTAATGTGAGCTGAGGAAAGCATTAATTCATTTTCAGCTAAATTAGTTCTCCAGTTTTGACAGCTTGCGTTGTTATAGTGTACAGCATTGAAAACTATGGGGTTATATTTTAAGAAAAAAAAATGTTTAGAACTTAAAAACACACCAGATTACCCTTATGCAGCAATTTTTTTTTGCAGAAGGACTCTATTAAAATGATCCCACTGATGGCATTGGTATAAACCCAAAAATATGTATCTTTTTTATATCAAAATATTTAATGAAATAAAGATGCATTAATTTATCTCTGAAAGAAAACAATTTCAGATGGCCTTTATGAACTTCTTGACAACTAAAATATTTATCTATAATCTTTAGAGATACACAGATTATTGGGTATATACTAATACAGTTTTTCATACAATATAAAATAATTGGATCATTCTTATCAGAGATACATTACTATATTCCTTTATTTTTCTATGTTAGGTTAACTTAATGTACTCAGTGTATACTAATTTAGCTACTTTAAGACTCCTAAACCTCTTTACAAAATGCTTTTATATGTAGAGCCCTTACTAATTAAAAATAAAGAACATGAAGTACAAACATGATTTTCTAAAATGGAGTTCAAGGCTACAACAAAATAAGTAGATAACCCTGGACACTCATGATTAGAACATATTTGTAAGTACTTGGTATTTTATATATAAGTTTTAAATCTCTTGTTTTCGTAAAAAAAGAAGACATAAATTTCCAATTTACGTGGCAGAGTAACCACTGGATTAAAGTAAAAGGGCTTGAAAACCTACTAGAACATTATAATAATCAAAGTTGAAATGAATAATTCATAAATAGGTTTTAAACATGTGCTTGTGTCTTGTTCATATAAGAAAAGACAACTTGGCTCATTGCACAGTGCAAATAAATAGCTGATGTTTTTATGAATCAGTCAACAACATCAGAAAGAAGATAAACTCCATAAAAATCAAGTTTAATGAAACTCCTATTTACTATGCTAAAGTTTTCCCAAGGTACTCTTACTTATTAAAATAATCAGAGGGGAAAAAATTCAAGGTTACATTTAAGGACCATCCTAATATATTATGATAAGCTTTTTGTCATTACTGAATGAATCTTTTTTAAATGATATTTTTAAAATGCTACAGTCCATGTAGCAAAATTGTTTCAGAAATACAATGATAATTAAAAATTACATGTAATTGTTGGGAAATCATTTGACCATGTATGGGCAGAATTTTAAAGATTAAATAGGGACTTCTGGGTTAACATGGCTAAAATATCTTCATAATATTAGAATTTTTCCACTGATAACTAATAAAATGAGTAAGAAATGGTAGTACAAAAAAAAAAAAATACCAACAGTATCCAGACAAGGAAATAGGCTAATATAATACAATAATATTCAAAAGTAGCCAGCAAGAAAATGTAGACAAAGACTTAGCTTAAGACTTAGATTTAGATGAACAGGAGGAGAAAATAAGAGGAAGGGGGTAGAGAGACGGAGGGAGGGAAAGAGGGAGAAGTTGTTAGTTGCTGAGAACAACATTTACTTGCACCTAATTCTGCCTCTACAAACTATACTACTGAGTCACAAATCTTGGTAATCCTCACTAATTCAGCTTAATTTTTATGGAAGTAAATTGAATGAGCATCCATATTTTAAAAATGGAATAGAAGTGAAGGTCCTGAAGATTGAAATGAAGACTAATCCAAAGTCAAAGGGTTGGCCATTTGGAAATCATACCTACCCACAGCCCCAACATTAGATAAAGAATTGAACATTTGACAACATTTCAGATGGAGAGAACAACCTAACGGAGACTGTCTACCACCTCGGCCTGACTTTCCCCTTCCACTCCATCTGCCATTACCTCAAGCTACAGAAAACAAACAAACAAAACAGAAACAGACTCATAGATACAGAGAATAGACTGAGAGCCGTCAGAGGAGAGGACTGGGTGAAATAGGTGAAGGGATTAAGAAAAATTAAAAAAAGCAACTCATAGACACAGACAACACTATGGTGATTACCAGAGAGACAGGGGCGTGGGGTAAGTAGAAGAAGACAAAGGGGGGACAAATGGTGACAAAAGGAGACGACTTTGGGTGGTGAACACATAATACAATATACAGATGATGTATTATAGGATTTTACACTTGAAACCCATATCATTTTATTAACCATTGTAACTCCAATAAATTCAATAAAAATAAAATAATCTAATTAAGGGGGAAAAAGAAAAAAGTAGATAGAAAAGCAAATGAAATGCCTTCAATTTGTAGCTTTGAACAAAAAACTAACTGGCCTCAGACATAGTGGTAAGAGAGTAAACTTGTGAACCATATTTTATAGGAGCAGATTTAACATCACTATAGAATTCCCAATATGAGCAAAGAAAGAGAGAAAGACCAAGTGTCTAACATGGAAGGAAAATATCGAACAGAATCAAATTCCTCAAAATTATTTCATGATATAAAATATCACTGAGAATGTGAATTCTGCAAAAATGAACTCAAAGGTGAGATGAAACTACGTGAGATTAAAATGGCCATTGCAAACTTAAAAATACAAATTGAGGATGAAAATGCCACCACTATATAATAATACATAACTTAGAAATAGTAGGAACAAAATTGACTTAACTAAAAAAACAAATGGGTGACATTTAGGTTTATATAGTGAATGCTGATTTTTTTTTTTGAAATGTAAGGGGTTAAAATGATTAGAGGAAAACAAATACAGAAGCAAGACAAAGGGAATCCAGCATAAAGAGAATTTATGTCCATGAAGTTGAGAGCCTAGCAAATGCAAGAGAAGATGCATTTTAAATCTGTAATATAAGATAATTCCCCCAGATAAAGAATTCTAAACATTAAAGAATACACTATATTTTAAACAAACTTAATACAGGATAGTTAATGCCAAGACATGGCCTAGTAAACCTATGGACTCTTCAGACTCTCCTATCTTCCCTCAAAAATCACTTAATAAGAAGAAAAACATTAGGAGAGCAACAGATATTTACAACATTCAATGTAAGACATAATAAAGCAATATCTACAATATTCTAGGGTAACAAAAGTGTACACCAAGAATCCCACAACCAGTCAAAATATTTATGTATAAAGGCAACTGGCAAGTATTCTCAAACAGGAATAAACTAACAATTCTCAGAATCCCAACTTGAGGGGGGGAAGAAAGAAACAAACAAAAAGTTAGAACATTAATATGTCCAATTAAGAGATAACCATCGAGGCACTGAAAATCCATGGTAAAAAGACTAGTGAAGCAGTGATTCCAGCACACACAGAACTATTATTAAAATACCATGGGATCTGAGAGCAAAATATGAATGTTATAAACAAGCAATGTAAAAGTATTAAGATACCTTATTAAAATTAAAAAGGTGTATTTTAAGAAGTACTATATTTTAGTGAAGAATCATTTACTTGACGTTAACATTTTTCTTCATTTTCATTTCATTTAGTTTTGTTCTATGAAATTCAAACAAAACTAAAGTTGATTTTTTTTATTTTAAAACACATCTACACAATGATTCCCATATTATAAATTATTTCCATGTAGTTATCTATCCATCCACCTATGCATCAAATTTCTAGCTGTATTTCTGCACAGAGAGAAAGGAATTGGTGCATTGAGAAGATGTAGGAGATCATGTTCAATTAATGTTAAAAATGATAATTTTATACTGGTAGAATTTAATTTTTCTTCTTTAAGTTTCAGTATTGCTTATATTCTTTAAGCATATATAATTTTGCCAAAAACAATGAAAAACTTTTTTTTTTTTTTTTTTTAAAGCTGGAAGCTAATGTGTAAGAAGGTTTAATATTCTAATTTTCAGTAGCTAAATTCTAATTGAAGATTATTCACAGGTTTGATTTGGCTAACTTGAGTGTTTAACACTTATGTGTTTAGAGCTTAGTTATTCATCCTTGATATTTCCTCTCCTAAAAGGAGAGAACATTTTAAAAATCATTTTAATTTTCATTGAATCTTTTTATAAATTGTAAGTTTGAGTTTAACCTAAATGTGTAATTTAGATGCCAGTCTTGGAGTTCTGTTCATTCCTTACTTCAGCTCTCCTGAAAAATCCCCAGGCACAGATTTTAAAATGATATTAATAAAATTGCACCATGAAGAATTTCCACTGGGAAAGATTTAATTTAAGAACACTGATGTTTTCCAATGGCCCCTTTTTCATGATTCAAGAAGCATTTCTCACCTAAAGATCAAAGCAAAGATTATTCCTTTTCAAAGCCTTCCAGATAAAAAAAAAACTCGAACATTTCACTCAACACAAATCTGAGTGAGCATTAACCTTTTTAAAAAAATTAAACTACCTTGGAGGTCAATCTTCTGTTTCATTCTAACAAATTTAAGGTATGGCCTTTTTCTTTAATGGGAAAACACATCAAAATTGGGTTAGTCTCTGAACTGTCAGTGCTCAAAAACCATTGGACAATTCACAGAACGCTAATGCCTTCTCAGAAAATGTTTTCAGTGTTAGTATATATGAAATGGTATTACATTTTATTAAATTTTGAGCAGATTGATCACTGAGAGAATAATAACTTTGTAGGCAAAACCAATTTTGGCAAAACAAACAAAGCATGCTTACGTTATTTTATTCCTCAGTTGGAATTTTTCCTGTTGATTTTGAAATTGAGATTTATTAAACCACATAGAAAAACCTAAACATATTTTAGTGGAATTATATAGAACATGATTAAAAAATGTTGTATAAGTCTGAGAAAAAAAAAGACCCTTTACAAATATAAATGGAATATCTGGCAGCTAGTTTTTTTGCATCAATGCAAAAGAATAGCCACTATTTTATTTATTTGACTTTTTACTCCATGAGTCAATATACAGGGTGGAGAAAAAGTGGGTTTACAGGTGTGAGTATGTGAAACAGAGTTTATTCTTATATTATTATTTTTTAATAATTGTATTATTTTCCTTAAGAATAACTGTAAACCTACCCTGAAGATTTTAGCATTTTTCCCTCTGCTTTTCAGATGCAAGTTTTTACTGTTACTGTTGTTAACGGCAATAATAAAATACCTTTTATTTATATAGTATTTAGCAAAGTGCAAGATAAAGTGAAGAAAGCCCTGGACTGAATATCCAATGAGGAAGATTTATGTCTTTATTCTTCTCTTTATTGCTTTTTAAAAATGTTCTTTTAAATAATTACCATTCTGTCATTTTTTATGTTTTAAATATTCCAACCCTTTTTAATTTATCAACTTTTTTCATTATTATTTAATGACTTGCTATTTAATTTTATAATATGGTTAATTAATTTTAGATCTTCCTCATTTAAGTCTCAGATTTTTTTTAAAAACAATTTTTTGTTACTATCTTCTTTGGGAACTTAATTCCGTAGTTCTGATTCAAGTTCTTAAATTTTTACTTCATTAACATCAATTTTTTTCTTCTTTTCTTTTGCAAATATAATCCTCAACTAGCTCCTTTTGAACTTGGATTTTAGACTTCAGTTACACTTTTTGATTTCATATGCTTTAAACAGTGGCTAGTGGAGTTCAGGACTGTAAAGCTACTAATAGAGAAAATCCTCACCACCAACCGAGATGGAAGCTTTCTCCTTAGAAGGTAGCATCCATCTAAAGTTAGTTCATCAGAAAGACTTACTCCTGGATACTTGGAAAAACTACAGACAAAAACTCCCTCGGACAGTAAGTGCCGTTCACATAGAAATTGTAAACTTGACCTTTTAGAATGGTGCTGCCTTTTGACATTCTACATAATCAAGTCATATAAGAAGCTATACATTTTGAAGTTCAAGGTTTCAGATAAGCTTTCACCTTAATGTGCTACAACACGGGAGCAGAAGGACGGTAGGGTAACTTAACCTGACTTTCCTGAGAAGCTAGATGGTACTGAAATTCCTAAATCAAAATAATGGCAGAGTACTTGCATTTCTGTAGCAACATGCAAAGGAAGACCATATTTGTAATTTGGACCACTCTGTCCAAGATTAGTCATACTGAGGGGCAGAGAGAGAGACTTTCAGATCCTGCATCCATTTCAGTTCTTTTTGTATTGACTTCTAGGAACTGGAAGCCAATTAAGTCCCACTTTTAGTCTAGTCTTTGCCTTGACTCGATTTTGTTTAATCTATTCATATTTTATATGCCTTGTGAGCCACTTCAAACAGATTTTGTAACAAAGCAGGGTGAAAAAACCAAACACATGCAGACACATGAAATAACCACCAAAATAGCCATTCAAATGAGCTGAAACAGCATGTCCACTGTACATATTAGCATATCAAGGCATGGAGAGGTGAAGCCACCTAGAGACACCAAATCAGTGCCTAAGTAACAGGTACAGAGCTCCAAACTTAGGAGCCTGAAGCCCACCGAAAGCAACGGCTTTCTATTATCCCATTTGGCCATCCTTTCATAATTTAAATTTTACGAAGGATCCAGCTCACGATATAAAAGGAATATAGTATTACTTACTGTTACATGTAATCTGAATTGGTGGTATCTGAAAAAGGAGGTAATTGTGGATGAGAAGAGAGAGGGGGAAGTTAGTAAATTAGTTCCGTTCGGGAACAGAAGTTTGCCTCTGCTGTTCCCTCCAATGCCGTGTTAAGAGCGAGAGAAGGCGGCTGGGGGAAGGCCAGTAAACGGAATACAAGTGAAGCTGGATCTCGACGGCCTAGGTTTGTACATACAGAAACTGCATGGTATTTAAGTTATTGTGTGTCTCTGATGATGTATGCAGTTTCTTTAAAAATCCAAAAGCAGGTCTTAAAAAAAAAAAAAGCGTGAGAGAAGAGAGTGAGGCAAATGCTGCCAGTGCCCCAGCAGCTGCATTTCTGCAAGTGCCGCGGTGAACACGTGAGCGCGGGGCGCGGGTTAGAGCCGTCTGGTCTAGTCAGTTTAGGGTGTCCCTGTCATCTGTTCTGACAAAAGATAATCACAGTCAGAGCTATTGTGAATTCCTCTGTTTTGAGGAGCCTGGGAGATGAGCCCTGGTAATGCAGGAAGGTTCTGTAAAGCCCCTTTTTGCTGCAAGCATCTGCCAACTGATTTCTGAAGTCAGATTCTGGCATCCTGGTGCCAGTCTCCAGGAACTCCTGGCATCACTTGACCTATCGTTTTCCAGGCTCGTATTTCTTTGTACATATTTCTCTTTCTGAATATTGCTTTTTCCCTCTGATTATTTTTTTTCTACATGAGAATGAAACATAAGCATTGAAAATTCCAGATCTGTAATCACAGGAATGGATATCAGAAAAGGCTTGAAAGTTAAATTTGATGGGCTCTCCTACGACTTAGCTAGAGATACTGTTTGAGAGTCGCTACCACGGATAAACATGGTTAACTCCTCAGACAACAGCGTCCTCCTTGAGCAGGAGTGGGAGTCCAAGTACAGAGGAGGCTCTAAAAGATAAATCTACTCAGAGGGAAATTTGGTCCTCTTAAGTCATACAGTAGACCCTTGGTCACCAAATCAGTTTTTCAAGTGAGAAAGACTATAATTGCATCTTAAAAAGGCTACCTTTATGTATGTATCTATTTTTTTCAGGCTAGGGCCATAAACTATCCTGGGATAATATCACTCAATTTCTGTCCTATTTCAAGTCTTCAAAAAGAGCAAATAAAACTTTTTTATTTATAACCCTTTTCTTCTCTAAAGGATCTGCACTTTACACAAATTCTTGCATTTATCTACTTTTACCATACACATTACAGATTAATTTTACCCCATTATTTATACGACTACTTGAATAGTTGGACGAATAACACATATTTCATAGTTATGCTAAATATAAAGTATATTGATATTATAAAAATTATTTTAATGTAAAAATATATAAACTATTACTGTCTTTTACAGATTTTTATGCTTATCATCATAGTTTGAATTATTAGCAGCTTTATTGAATCTTATATTCTCACTCATCTCATGGTGTAGCAACAATCAAAAGGACTGGCTTTATGAATCAAGACTGTTAGTTAATTCTTATACCCCAGGAAAGCCTAATACCAGTAAGTTATTTAGCTACAGAAAAGAGCTCTGTAGTTGTTTTGTTTTCCATCCAGTTGCTGGGTTTGGGTGTGTGTGAGGCTGTGAAATAATGCATTTCTTTCTATCAAGGGGCTTGCGCAGGAAAGAGCTGGTGGGGAGGGTCAGCAGTTGGGCTGGTGAGTGGAGTGCTGCACAAGGGGGAAAGCTAAATGGATTTTCAATTTTGCTAAATTATGATCCTCAAAAGGGAGGTTATTTTTCTGAAGACATATGGACTTTTAATAACCTGAATTTGCAATGAAATAAAATGAATTTTGAAGTCTGTGCACCATATTTTAATGTATAACCTTCTTTTCACCCTCACTCCACACATCTTCTTTAGCAGACATTTGACTCTTAAAATAAGGGACCTGGAGGTGAGGTAAGAGATTTATGCATTATTGTTCTTTACAACAAATTGGGAAAAATCATTTTTTCCATAGCAGATAAAACATCTATCAGAACCTGCAGCAAGAAACTCATCAGAATTTCAAAGGACACTGACCATACTTGCCTGTAATCTGGGACTTCTAGTTAAAGATATCGCAGTAAGGCTGTCTCTACCTGATTCTTCTTTCTGAAACTGACCACCAAGAATACAAACACAGGAAATAAAAACACATTTTGGGTGAATCTAGAAAATGGTCACAATTCTGAAGCATGAAATAAAATGATGGGCTGCCCAAAGAAGTGAAAACTGGACCTGGTCCAGGGAAGAAGTAAAGAGCAAGCCCATTCCACTGCAGCTCTGAGCATACAATCTTCAGTGCCAAGCCAGCATCCCTTGTCTGAAAAGACAAGACCAAGGTGTGAGGATGGGTGTGCATGAGATCCCTGAGCTGCTCATCAAAGGACAGCAGGGAGAGCAAGCCAGGTGAGAAAAGGTACATTCATGGCATCTCCAATACAACTCGAGCTTGGTTTGTCACACGGAGGAGCTAAATTACCTCTGCAGCTGTGTTCCTGGTGCACTAGAGAAAAATGCAATGCCCAGGATTAGGGACGCGAATGTTTCAGTGTTAGCCCAGCAGAGCCGCTAGCCAAGAGCAGAGGCTGTCTTCTTGCAGGAGGGCTATACAAAGAAAATAATATAGAAATTGAAACTAACGGGTAAATTCATTGATATTATTCTGTAAAACTCTGGTCAATTTTCCAGTTGACATCATTTCCCAAGCCATGCACCATCATGACAGTGTCTTGAGGTCCCCAATGCTTTGATCCCTTTAATTCTTATTATAAAATTTTAATGTTTTACTTCTTAACAGTCTTGATTCATAAGGCTGGTCCTTGTGATATTTCCTACACCCTCAAATAAGTGAGAATATAAGAATAAAGATGCTAATAATTCAAACTGTGATGATGAACACAAAAATGTGAAAGTCACTAACAACTATTATATTTTTGTACTACAATTAATTTTTATAAAATAAATTCATTTTACATTTAGCATCTAACAGCTAATACCCCACCGGCTCATCTCCCTACATTGCAGTTACAAAATGGCTGCGCCAGGGGGAAAAACAAAAAACAAAGAAACAAAAAATAAAAACCTCCCCTAAAAGATGAGTAGTATTCAGGAAGAAAACTGACTTAAACCAAAATCAAAACAAAAATTCTGTGAGGAAAAAAAGAGAAAAGAGCATGAAAAACCAAAGGCAGATGAAAGAATTTACAGCAGAAAAATTATGCTGTGAAGCAGAGAAAAACTACACAGACTCCTTGAAATATAAGAAATTGCAGAAGTTCAGGCCTCTTAATAATACAAGTCTAAAAATGCAGACACGTACTCCAAAAGAACAAAAAAAAAAAAAACAACAGAGATGAAATTTGAGCTGGAAGAGCCAGGGTAAAAATGAAAAAGAAAAGATAATAGGCTCATACTTCATGCTTATGAGAGATGTGTTTGAGATATAATTTGGTTCCTTAATAAGTCATCTAGACTGTTTTCATTTACATTTAGGATACTTATTTTTTCTAACATCATGGAAAAAGAAACATCACATACTTCCTTCTTATAAAAATAGAAGAGCAAGGAAGCACCACACACCATTTGCATGTATTTTGTCTAAATATAAATTCCACAGAAAGATCAGGCACTTCAAATCACAGGAGGTCAACCACTTCTAACTTCCAGTGATATAAATTCAAGCTGAATCAGGAAAATCAGGCCAGTCCATGATGGTCACTCAAATTGCCTATCTTCTCTGTGCAGCTTGGCATGACCTCCCGGCCAGAAAGCAGCAGGATACATAGAAAGTGTTTAAAATAATGTCTCCGAATATTAGCAGGCCTAATATCAAACACCTTATCTTGAAGTCCCATTGGTATAAGGTCAGAGTTTAGAGTGTTGTGATGTTGACAAAAATGTTTTAACTTTCTTCTAAAATTCTCCTTTATTAGGGCTGTGTCAAATATGTTAAGGGTTGAAATGATATAAGTAAATAACTTAAATAGTTTTAAGGTGACCTAGATATTAGTTTTCTCAATATATATATGCATTCAATTTGACTAAGTAGTCATTTTTAGTTTGAGAAAAAAATATTTATGCCTGGTTTGTCTAAAACTTAAGGGCTTGGCTTCTGACCCAGATTCTTCAAAACAAAATCTGAACGTTATTTTATAAACAGTATTTCACCTGCTCTTCTGAAATCGAGAATGGTCTTAGTAGTTTTTTGCTTTAGTGACTCATCAGGTTGCAGTTAGAGGTCACCCACACATAGATTTTTTTTTTTTTCCTCCAGGCTCTCTCTGCTCTGAACAGATGGAGTTTCCATGAATAAATTCAGCAAAACTAACTCAAAATATAAAAGACTAAGGAATATCGGGTTGAAGTAGTCTCCCAAAGGATTGCAACTTGGCTGTAATCTTCTAGGTTTCTGGTTCTTCACATGAAGTAGTTGTTGTTTTTTAAGTTGTTTTGTTCTATGAGATTGAATTCAGCTCAGCTAGTTACAGAAGAAGCCATCAAACTACCATAAACCATCTAACCTTTAGAATAAACAAAAAATATATATGCATATATATTTGCTTTAATTATTATTATTTTTTAAATATATCTTTATTGATTTCAGAGAGAGGAAGGGAGAGGGAGAGAGAGAGAGAGAAACATCAATGCTGAGAGTGTCACTGATCGGCTGCCTCCTGCACGCCCCCGACTGGGGATCGAGCCCACAACCCGGGCATGTGCCCCGACTGGGATTTGAACCTCAGTCTCTTGGATCCTAGGCCGATGCTCAACCCCTGAGCCACATCTGGCCAGGCTGCTTTAATTTTTTTGAAGCAATGACTACAAAATTTTTTATGGTAATACTAGAGTTAAATCATTTGAAAGCTGTGAATTACTTCTAGTACAGTGATTGTTGAGAAAATAGTTTTTTCTATTTTAAATAAATTGGCAATATTAATGAATTCCTATTGTTTTAGTAAGTTAAATAACATTTAGCTAACTGATATAGGAAGGTAAGGAAGATTATGAGTTCAAGTACTTTTTCATCCTTTACGGTAAGAATACTAACCTAGTTAAAACAAGGTAAATTTTTTCTTTTAACTACTTGAAAATAAGAACAGTGTAATAAAAGTTTAGTTTGAATATTAGATTTTTTAACTTTTAGACTTGATCAAAGCCCCAAATTGAATGGCTTTATATATTACATTCCTTTGACACTTTAAGGCCTTTAAAGCACCAATAAAATTATAAAGTAAATAACTATAATATTTTTAAGCTCTGCTCTACCATACTCAGTCAATGCTTTAGTTTATATACATTACATTAAAATGATTTTGAATGACAAAATTTTGCATTCTAACTAGTAATTTGTTTTATTTATAAAATATATTTTTGAACTAATTCAGCATAAAAAATTACCTGTATAAAACTGAATCAAGAAACATTAGGGTATCAGATTTTAAATTGCCTCCCTATGCTCTTTCCTTTACAGAATGGAAATGGCTGTTTTGGTATGAAATAATAAGCCTTAGAAATAAACATATCTTTTTAAAAGTCCTCTGGAGGCAGGTTGACACTCCTTACTTAAGTATGGGCTATTTCTGAGCACTCTACTGGTAACAGCACACAGGAAGGTACACAATGGGAAGATGCTAACAGGTCAATATTGTAGGATCATAAATACAGGAGATTCAGATTGTAAGGCAGGCCCAGGGCAAAGAAAATGTTGGGCTGTTGCTTAAGAACAAACATGCTACTGATCTAGAGAGACTAGATAAATGTTCTTTGTGCTCATTTTCCTAGGATTTAAATGGATTTGTAGCAATTTTTCCACTTTTGTTCACCTACCGTCCCTTTCTTTTTAACCAATATTGCACAGTTGCAAATGTGGCCAAGGTTAAGAGTGAATTTGTGACTCTGAGGTAAAAATCCTACACAGAATTCAAACCCTTAGTTGATCGTATTAATACTCTAACCAATTTAATCACTGGTCAGCATGTAATGAGAAAATTAAACAAAATAATTTGAAAAATTATAAAATAGCACAATATGAGCTGTTATCATTGAGACAGCAAAATTAATCTCATCAAAGCAGATATGTGGTGTGTCATTTTGTTGATATGATATATTAAGAAAATACTTCACTATTTCTCTAATTTTGGACTTTGGGTCTGGAGGAAAAACAATGAGCCAGACATGAGACCTCCTGCTAGGGAAATTAAGTTTAGTTGAAGAGGTAAAATGGCTAGTAATTATACAAAGAGGTAAAAAAAAAAAAAAAGGTATCTTTACTGAGACTATAATGATATACACTTTTAAATAAATGGAAACACAATCAGCATTATACTTTACACACGTTTATAGAAACAGAAGTAGTTATGTCAAAATAGTACTTCAAATACTATTTTAAAATACTTTATGAATGTTTCTTGTTTGTTTTTTTTACAAACATATTTAAATCAAACAACCTTAAGGATTTTTATGTTGATTTTGTTCAATTCTATTAGGCTCAGTATACTTTGGATACAAAGTCCAATTCAGAATATATGCTTTAAATTGTGTATAAATGAAATGAAATTCTCTGATTTAGACTCCTTAATATTGGAACTTTAAAAACAGGTAGCTGCTAAGTTCACACTTAGTCATTGTCCATGATCCTGTTAGCAATGTCTTCACCTACTCTTTCCATCCATTTGGGCTCAGAGCATTGTAGGTAAGTCAAAAGAGTTACAAATGGTAGAAGTGAAAACTTTTGAGTGACCTAAGAGAGAGTTTGACACTCTAGTGATGGATGGATGGAAATACTATTTGAGGCAGGGGCTGTAATGTAGGATATAATTAGGATAAATCTTTTCTCCATCTTATTTCTCATTTCATCAGACTTCCTGAAGAATATGATCCCTTCTATTTTCTTCTTAAAATTATTTTCCCCTTGACTTCCAAGTCTACTTTCTTCCCTGATTCTCTTTCCACCCATGATGACATCTTCAGCCAACGGTTTTCCCAACGTTCCACACGTGACCTTCTTCTTTCCTCAGCCCACAGGTTCTCTCTAGATCTCATTAACTACCCTATTCAATACTATCTAAATTCAAGGACTCTGAAATCTTAACAAGATAGAGCTGCATGTCCCATAAGCAGAAAAATCAGTTTTGAGTAACTCGATAAATACAATCCAGTCTTCTCTCTTGGATTCTACAGTCACTTTCTCAACTGTGAAATAACCTTCTACATAAATAGTCCATAAAATCTGGAATGCTTCAAATTCAACACGTACAAATCATTAAAACAAGTCTCCCTGTCTTCTCTACTTTAACATTCACTATTTGCCCATTGCCTACATGAGAAAGAAGTGTTGGGGGTCGTCTTTGACATTTTTGCTCTCATTTATATTCATCTCTAGCTCATCACCATGTCCCTATTGTGTCTCTACAACTTTCTCAAATATGCCTCTTCTTTGTCTTCCTTTTCTGTTGAGTAGTCAATTCCTGACATCTTCTGTTCTATAGTATTTTTCACTAAATAATTTCTGGCCACCTAGGCACAAACACTGTCAACAAAATTAAGAACAATTCAGAAAAGGAACTCACTTTTCTAAATTATAATATACCAGTTGTTTTAATTTAAACTGAAAGACATAATTGTAAAGCCTCCTAAAACAAATAGCATATAGATGAGAGAACTAGGACAGAAGTTCCAAGTTCTATATATTGCTTTTTGACATCGAATTTGTAGTTGAAATGGAAAGATCTAGGTTATTGAAAAAGTTCATGTTATAAATTCTAATTCTGAATATGCATGTTTGCTTACTTTGAAATTTTCTCATTTTTTTACCCCTTTAGCTATGATTTTATTGTCCATCTCACAGTAAAGGACAAGGTATTTCCAGTTATGATATCATCATAGATCTGACAATGTCAAAAATAATACTTGCTAATGGAAACTGTAAACTGGCTCTGATTGTGGAAATACTTATGATTCACAAAAAATCAACACTTAAAAAATGAGCCTCATATACCACTATTCTATTCAAAGGTGAAAGTTTAGACAGCTCTCACTACGGCTGCTGTGACAGTAAGATCTTAGCTATTTATTGTTCTTCTTAGACAAGGTATAAGTCTACTCACTGATAATTTTGTAAACTCAGTATATCTGAAGAGGAGATGTAGCTATTTCAAATATTTGTCCATATCATTATGTTCTATCTCATATCAGATTATTTTACTTCATTTCTAATAGTAAGTTCCATTCAGAACATTATTTTCTATTTTAGTTAATGTGCAAAATAGGACTTTTGTTATGTGATAGTCATTTAAATGTGAATGTAGGAAAATTAATAACAACTGACCTGAATAATTTGACTTTTAAGGGAGCTCTTTTGATTACACTTCACTTGAAAAGCAAGATCCCAAGTAAGAGAAGTACTTGAAGCTACTAAATATATTTGTCAATAAAAATGTTTCTGGTTTTAATAAAAATTAGTGCAGTGGATACTAATGCAGTTCTATTAAAAGCATGCTGAATAATTAATATTTTCTCTTCCTCACAACTTATTCTTTTCTAACAAGGAGTCACTACTCCCCATAATTTTGGAATTTTGATTCTTTCAATTGAGTTGACAGGTCAAAGAATCCAACCTGGCACCTGGTCCACCACAGCATTCTACTCTCCCAAATTAACACATTTTTGAGAAAATATGAATTCTTCTCAAATATTAATTTTACATTGCTCCAACTCTTCCTTCCATCCCTCCATTAATGCTAAAATAATGTAGAGTATTACATTAAAAACCCAAGTAGTTTTATGAAACATCTCACCTCACCTTAATTCCTTCATTTGCTTGACTTTGTGTTATACAATTCTCCACTTATTTAATGCCAAAAACTATTAGAAGTGAGTTTTGCTTTGACACTGAAACAATGACCCTGTAACAGTTATTTGAAAGGCACATTTATAAAACTTTGTTCTATCTGGGGTATGGGATACTTGGGACATCAACTAAAAAGTTAACATGAACCTTGAGGTAGAACACTTACTCACAGAATGTATAGTTTTTAAGGTAATAGTAGGCAATCTCCTTCTGTGGAAATCTAGATGTCTCATTTACATTTCTCTCTCAAAAACTTCAGTCATACAGCAGGCACCTGGAGAACACTGTGGCCTCCTTCCCTCAATTACGGAATTCAGGTCTGAATTATCTAAAACCCTGTTGAAAATCACACTAGCAGCAAGAATCAGGACCAAACACCCATTTAAAGTGATTTCTAGTTTGATGCAATAGCTTACATACTAGGTTTTAATTAGTGTTGAACATCGCTTGATATTCGAGCATCAAGGATGAGTCAGCCATACTGTTTTAACCCCTGTTCCGTTGTGTGTATATGCATTTAAGTCTACATGGAGCCACTGGTTCAAAGTTATTTTGTTTAATTTTTGGTTTCCAACCCTCTGCTCCCACAAGTCCTGCCAAAACTTCCGCTTCAACATCATGCTCCACTAAAGACGTGCTTTTAGAGGCTAGTGAAGGTTTTATTTTACTGGGTAAATAATACACATATTTGAGGTAGTGCTGTTTGTAAGCTGTAAAAGTACACCTAAAGGCTCTTAAATGTAAACTTACTTTTGAGTGTCTAAATAACATTTTTGCATGAATCCATTTTGTTCTTTTGAACAAAGTGCCAGAACACTTTCCAGTGTAAAACTACTTGCTGTCTTATTGAGATTACATTTTACTCACTAAAATATGTTACTCAGAAAACAGAGAATTAAGTGTAGTTCTGACAATAATTTACTTAATCTATACGCCACCTAGGCAGCCAAACTAAACAAGAAACACCTGCATTATTTCCTTCGGATCATATAAGTATAAATTAAATAGATTTTAACTTAAAAATATTTAATTCATAGTATGCGAGTCAATTCATAAATAAACAGTAAATATCATTGTTCGCTACTCAGCATATAATGTGCTTTTCACACATTTTGAGAGGTCCTTGACAAACAAAATAGGGCCGGAGGCATGGATACATGCAATAGACTGATAGATCACAGAGGGGAGAGGAGGAGGGACTGGAAGAGATCAACGGAGACCACATACCCATAGCCCATGGACATACACAACAGTGTGGTGAAGGCCTGGTTGGGGGAGGGGCTGGGTGGATGGGGGCAAAGTGGGAGGAAAATGGCAATATCCAAAAGAGAGGTGGTGCCGGTCTCATGCAGTTAAAGTCAAATCGTAAAGATTGACATTATTCAAATAAGCACGCAAGTGAATGGAACGCTACATCCCTGGAGAGTGCTGTGAAGGTCTGCATGAAATCACAGGGTGGGTGCCCTCAGAGTCGGGTGTAACAGCGCGTGTGGCAAGTCGGAGCACGAGGCTTTTAGAAACTGATAGACCACTGTGGCTGGGCCACAGAGAAAGGGGCTGGAGAATTCAGGGCGCTTTATGCTGCACTAACCAAGATGATGCCTTACGTTTGTGAAAACATATGGCCATTTCTGACAAACTTGTAGACCAGAAAGCAAAAACACCCCAACCCATGAAACACCTTAAAACAAACATCTTTTTAAATGCAAAGCTCTCCGGGCCCTTAGCAAAGTTCAACTCATTCACTTATGCTGCATTAGATGTGCTCTACAAATGTAATATTTTCACCATCTGAAAAATTCCCTCTTTTATCCCCACTTTCCTCTCTAGCTATGATCCTGTTTTCTCATACAGTTAAAAAAAAAAAAAAATCACTTCCTTTCCTCTGATTCTAAGCCAGCCCTCCGCATTACAAATGCTATTGTTAAATCATAGCCCTCATCTTGATGCTGTCAGAACCACTGGGCACACTTGACCACCCATCACTGTCCTCACTTCTAGGCCACTATACTCCCATGATTTTCCTGCTACTAAGTGGCCTGCTGAACCTCAATCCTCTTTTTTGCTTTTTCTTCATCTCCCAGAACTCACAACATAGAGTCCCCAAAACTCAATCCCTAGAATTCACTTCTTTACTACTTTGGGGAGCTCATTCAGTGTTGGGGCTTTAAATAAAATTCATATATTGGTGACAACCCAATTCATACCTGCAGTCCTGATCTCTCTCCTAAAATATTGTTCTATTTGAAATCTTCACTAGGACGTCTACTAGGCATCTCTAAGTGAACATATCTAAATATGACCTTCCTCTCCAAATTCTGGTCATCCTATTTCTTTCCCCCTCTCAGCTAGTGGTAAATTGATCCTTGCACCTGTTCAGACTGAGAAACATATAGTCGCTCTTGGCTCTTCTCTTTTATACTCCACGGCCAAGCCACCAGCAAATCCTTTAGTTGTACCTTTAAAATTCCTCCAGGATCTGACTGACCATTTCTCACTACCTCCACCACTATCACTCTCATCAAAACCACACCATTTGTCATCTGGGTTGCTCAAAGGCCTCCTGCCATACCTTTGACAAATGCAGGCAGTCAGGTAGATCCCTTTAAAACATATCAGATGACATCATTTCTCTTTTCAAAACCCTACAAGAGCTCCCAGTTCCACTTGGGTTGAAATCAAATTTCTTCCAATGTCTGCACAGTCTGGCCCCTGTTCCAGCTCTCAGTAATCTGCTACTGAATCCCTCCATAATCGCTCTGCTCCAGTCAAGCTGGCTCCCTGGCTTTTTCTTGTGCATATCCTACCACTTTGGGGCTTTTGTTTTTACTCTTCCTTCGACCTGGATGGACTGTTTTTCTTCCACATAACTTCCCTGCTCAGTTCCTCACTTCTTCAGGTCTTTCTTGTGAGTGAGGCCTTCCATGACTCCCTTTTTCAAAGCGTAATTCCTGCCCCCACTAACCAGCTCTGTACTTTTTCCTATTTTTTTCTCCATAGCAGATAGCATACTGTGTGTGTTACTTACTCCGTTTACTCATTGTCTTGTCCCTACTAGCAAGCAAACTCTCTAAGGGCAGAGGATATGATTCTAAGTGTTGCTAGCACTTAGAATTATACCTGGTGCAGAGTGGGCATTTGGTAAATATCTGCCAATTATATAAATAAATGAGTGTTTTCTTCATAAGAAAAACCTTCTGCCAGAAGTACAGACAGTTAGGTCCTGAGAGGTTACTGTAAAAAGTGATCACGTAAAGTTGTTTCCTAATCTTTGGGGAGTGAAAAGAGCTATAATTTCATTAACATATGACATATAGATGTATATATGTATATTTTCCCTTATACATATGGAAATTGTTTATGTATGAAGTATTATATAATAAAAATGTTTAAGTGTCTTGGATACCTGTGGAGCACCAGAAAAAGTGAATGAAAATTCCTCCTTGAAGAACAGACCCACAATAAAGGTCATTCAAAAATGTCAGGTGAAATGCGCAAAAATAGGTTCTCACAGTGAATATTTACAAAACACACAAGGAGTATTGTTACCATGAGCATAATTCATCAAAAACAAAACAAGCCAAAAATTAAACCATAAATAGAACACAAGGAGTTCAGATTATAGAACTGAATGTATATCATAAACACATTTAAATAACTAAAGACTCAAATAATGAATGAAAATATGTGAAAACAATAAGACTATCAAAAAATAAAAATATTAGAAAAAAACTAAAATAACTGATAGAAATATTTTCTATGATGACTCTGGTGGTGGTTGCATGAGTATTTATATCAAAACATAATGAATGAATTGTACACTTGAAATCAGTAGTTTATTTTATATAAATGATACCTCAGTGAAGGTGATTTTAAAGGGAATTATAGAGAAGAGACATATAGTCATTAAAAATAAAGATCTAAGGAATGGTGTAAACAGTAGGTTAATCATGATATGAAAAATAGTGACTTAGAAAATAAAGCCAAAAAATGGCTCAAAATCCTTCATAGAATTATAAAGAAATGGAAATATTAAAAAAGACTGATTAGGGCACATGAAGAACAGGATAAATCCCCACCTAGCTCTAACATGAGTTTCAAAATTAGAAAACTGATACATTTTAAGATGGAACATATCCAAAGTGAAAACGTATAAAAATTTCTCATAATTGATGAAAGACACAAAATCTCAGATGTAGGAAGCACAACCTATAGCAAATTAAACATATATAAAGAATTCTACAGCTAAGCACATAGCAGTAAAACTTCTCACACCAGGGCAAGGAGAAAAATATTAAGAGCTGTCAAAGAAAAAAATACTGTAAAGGAATAGCTATTAGACAAGACAGAAACAACAGAAATCAGAAGATACTGTAATACAATTTTCAGTTTTTAGAGAAAATAACATAGAATTGAATGCCTAACTAAATTATCATACAAGAATAAGAGGATTACTATGACATTTTTATACAAAACCTGAGAAAGTTTACCACAAACAGAAACTCACCTAAGGAAATTCTAACCTGATTGTTATACAAAAATAATGATTATTTTAATAAAGCAACTGAATTCCCCTTTCCTGTTTTATAACATGACCCCCCTATTCCAAATATATTTTCAGTCTTCTACTCAAATCATCTAACAGAGCACATCAAGCATAAATGATTTTGCATCAAGATTGCTAGTCACTGACTTGATTATTAACCAAAATATGAGCACTTCCAAGAAAAGTCTTTCCACGAACAACTGGAAATAATATCCACAACAGAAAAATAATGTTCACCATTATTTATCATGAACATTTTAGAAAACTAAAAACAATAATATAAAAAAGGAAAATATATTTGCTTCTGCATTACCTTAATAAACATTTCCACTGTTTAAATAAATCATAGAATGTTAGTATCTATTTACTGTCTCTCTCCCTCTCTCTCTTCCTCTCTCTCCCTCTGTTTATCTAATCTGTAACCTCCTAAAGAATATAGGAAAACTTGCTATGATTTTTTTCTTGAGTAAATTCATTTTTTCTATCATAAAAACAACACTTTCTCCTTCAAAATGTAAAAATTTCTAAAGTATGAAAAGTATCCATTCTTAACTTGTTCTGTTTTTTCCTCCTGTGCCCAATTTTTCAGAATCATGATCATACTGACTCTAGAATTTTGTGTTCTAAACCCTTCAGTTAAAATTAATAGCACCATTACCAAACACCCCTTAGTGGGGACATAATATTCCACAGCGGGGATGAGTAAAACCTGCATTCCCCAGCCCCTGTGGAGGACCTCTGCGGTTACATTCGTTATTTGACAGTAGCAATCATCTTTGTGCCTAAAACATTGGGTACTTTTGTTTTTTTCTTCCAGTTAGATTCCTAAAAGTGGAATGACATATTCTTTAGCTTGGAAACCCATACAGCTTTCTTGTAGGAGGTAAAAGGAAACAATGCTTCCAAAGATTCTTAACTTAGTGGCAACACAACCTCTTCAAATTGCTAACTTGAATGACCAAGGAGTCTTTTAATCCAGAGTCTAAAATGAAGTGCCTCACAAAATGCTTGAATGGCAATTCCCATTTCCCAAGATCACTACACAGTTTCTTGTTATAGTCCAAGGCTCTGAAATTAAAACTTTATACAGAAAACTTAAAAAAAAAAGTGTCTGCATGATGAGCTATTTCTTTGGTGTGAGATCTGGTCATTCAAATTGACATCAGATGGACCTTGAATGGCATCTTTGGGATTTTAATAAGAAAAACTGCTAAACAATAAGAATATTGGCTTTCAGAGGACACACAAGCTCTATTTGAAGAAAGATTTTAAAATACTCTTATTATGACAATGCATCTCCAATAAGTTAAATAGGTATTTCAAATGGAACAAAATATGAGAAAAGGAAGAAGCAGTAAAAAAAAGAACCAGATTCTCTAACATCAAAAAGATCACACCAGGCTGCTTTTGATCACTATGTTATGAAGAATTCTAGAATTCTATGTATAAAATTATAAATAATTATTTCATTTTCCCCCTAATTTCCTCTTTTTATGCCTCTCCTTAATTTTCTTATTCATCATTTTGGGGATGACAGAAATGGTTACATAAAAAGCTGACTATTAAATTGTGCTTAATATATTCAGGAAGATACTCGAAATTAGTCTCTCTTCTCTTTATTTCCTAAATTCCATCTCATCTCACAGGCACATACATATCTAGGAGAGCCAGAAGAGCAACATTCTCAAGGGCACAGAATCTGGACTCAAATGTAATGAATTCACTAGCTCTCTGATGCTGGACAATATACATAAACTCCAGATGCTTCAGGTTCTCCATAGGTAAATGTGAATGCAAATAGTGCCGACTTCCTGTGGCTGTTGTAAAATACTAAATAGGTTAATATCTGTCTTAAAAACAGTGTCAGATACATACTATATACAATTCACATCTTAACCAGTATTATCTGTAGCTTTTCAAATATCCAATTGCACCATGAAACTAAATTCTTTTGTTTCTTAATAAAATACATGTCAAAATTTATAAATAACTTCATTAATGCAACAAATGTTTAAATAAAATAATGCAGCTCTGCTATCAATTGAGTTTATTAAAATTAGCAATTCTGTTCTAAGTTCTTTCAATTTTTATGACACTCTGCTGAATTTTGTAAAGATTTAAAAACTAAGAGGCAGATTACATTGTAGTCCATTTCACTTAATACCTAATATTTGTGTAGAAATAAATAATAAACAGGTGAGGCCATTAAGTCATGCCATTGAAAAATATATCCACTGGCAAAATGAGACTATTGACAATACATGAAACAGTATGTGACTAATATTTGTATCTAAGCAATACATATATTATTTAAGATAGCGTTATAGGAATATTGAATGAATACTGCTTATTCAATTCAATACATATTTTAAAGTATTATACACTGGGTTAACTGTTGCAAGTTTAGAAAAATTAAGTAGAATTTAGTCCCTGATTTTTTGATGCTTACAGACCAAAGTTAGGATAAAATAATATACAAATAAACATAGCATGAAGCACAATAATATGTGTTATAGACAAGGCAAAATCAAAGAACCAGGAGTTTCAATCATTCATTCATTTGATTAATATTTCTAGAGCATTCACTATGGCCAGTTTTTAAAGTGCTTGGTATACATCAGTTAAATTTAAAAATGTAAAAATCCCTTTCTTCATGAAGACAATCTTCATGAAGTTTGTATTTTTATTGTATTGCACAAAATCTACTGCCTGGCCAAGTGACTGGAAAGGGATTCCTGAAGAAGGTGGCATTTGAAGAAAGCCTGGAACAGCCGGCCATAGGAAGCACTAAACAGTGCAGAGAAATTGAGGAGAGATATGAAACATGGTCAGGCAGTTAAATGGTCATTGCAGTGGGGATAAGCAGTTTTAACGGAGTGAAACATGTGAAAGACAGATTTTAGAGGGGTACGTGAGTGTCATGGAAAGCACATCTAACTGGCAATACGCAGCTAGTTACAAATGAAGATAGTCTCGTTCCATTGCCTTCAAAATTAAGGTGAGAAAAACACAAAAGTCTTTATATGCTGAAGGTTGGATAATTTCCTTAGTGGAATAAACAATATTCCGCTCACTCAACCATCATTGTTTTAACAGATGACAGCTGTGAAATTTCAAGATAAAGAAGCATCTGCCATGTGCATTGTTCCTTTTAAGTCAAATGTTATATACACTGAAACACGTACTTATCAATCTTTTATGGAAACGCTATAGATATTTTTGAAATTTCTTTTTTTTCTTAGAGAGTTGGTTTTCTTTAAGAATTTGAAAGAAAGAACATCTAGAAGATTTAGCACAGAATGGTGAGTGTCCTTGTCCTTGAATTTTCCCTATTTCCAACTTTTGTATTGGCAAAATATCATAACATTTCTTTGGATTAATCTCCCTGAAGATAAGAAGACTTGATAGCTCATTATGAATCAATAGATAATTAGAGCTGCAAGTGACAAATAAACCTACATTTTATGGGAGAGAAATGAGGTCCATAAAAGTTTCAAGCAACGAAGACTACACAAACCAGTGGGACCACTAAGCAAGACCTGAACTTCTTCCTTTTTTTTAAATAAAGGTTTCATGCTTAGTTAGGCCACCTACTCTAAATCAAAATTTCCCCTTGTTAGTATTCCCCACCAAACTGAGCCGTTTCATTTCCCCGATAGTGTCTTCACACCCCACGACAGCTGGGACGGAGGGTTGTTTGCCATGCCTGCTGCTGGATGCCATCAGTCCTGGCTCCTTCAACCCTCAGTAACGGAGGTGGCAACCAAGCTTCCAATTTTACATGAAGGTGCCGTGACATTAAAGGTGTGAACGAATAAGCTATATGTAGCTCTGTGCTGGTTTTCACTCTTGTTGCGAGGACAGTGTGCAGATGGAGAAGGCTGAGGGACAGAAAGCCATGCATGTGATTTGCATTCTTTCCCTTCTCAGTTAACATAGCAAAGGAGAAGGAATTGGACCCAGCAGTTACTAAAACAAAGGACTATTGTATTCCCTAAGCTTTGGCTGCTTAAAAAACAAACAAAAAACCCCCAAAAGAATAACTTGGTTCAACATTTTCTTTTCTGCCTTTCTCCTCCAGCCAAAGATACAAATCCTGACCCTAAACATTTAACCTAAAAAGCATGACAGTTATTTTATAGTAATGAGCAGGTAGATGACAATAAAACTAGAGAAAATCAGGTCATTATTTGTTTCTCAAAGTTCTAAGATACAGCTTTCCTATGTTTCATGACCAGTCTTTTAAATTGTCTATCTGCTACTCACCAAATGCACTGGACTTGAAAACGAGCATGAAATGCAATCATAGCTACAATTTATTGAGGGCTTACCACACATGCTAGGCACTGTCCCAGATAGTTCACATTTTTACTAAAACCTACAAGCATCTTAAGAATCAGTAGAAGACCCATTTTACAGAGCCATTCTGGGTGCTGCTGGGTGTATCACTATATATTTTCTACACATAGTGCTTGTAATACTTTAACTTAAAAGTATTCTTTTAAGCACTTTAGTTCCATACTACATTAAAGAGGTATACAGATGTAGAGGAAAACTAGCTAGAGAAATAAAAATGGTGCCTTAAAGGGAACAAAAGTGAAATACTGAATCACAGATTTTATACATACAAAGAAAAATAAAAAATAAGTAACTTTTCACCATTAATTATCTCAAAATTGATTAAATAAACCCGTCCTTATTGGAATTTATATCATGCTAGCTACTTTTTCTTTTACTCATTTATTCAACAAATATTTATGAAATGCCCACAGTGGTCAAGCATGTGTTGCTGCTGCTGGGTTAGCCTCCAAGGGAAACAGAGGTGAGTGAAACATGTTCTACACTCAGAAATTTTAATCTAATGGGGAAGAAGGGTATAGAATACAACTATATATTGTAAAAGATACTGGATGTTGTGAAGATTAAAGCCAGGGGTTAACGAGTCTGTTTGGATTAGAAAATTTTCTCTACATATTTCCCAAATAACATTTTGGAGGAGAGCATTTAGCAGATTCATACTGGATTAATGAGTTGACAACAGGAAATTTAGAGACTTAACGGTATGATATCCGACAGAGTTCGGCTTTGATGGGGCAACGGGAGTCAAGGGAAGCAAAGGCCCAGCCTGGGCTGAGAGGGCAGCTGGGGAGCCAGATGGTGCCGACGGAGCCCGGGCCTCTGAAGGCTCTGACATCAGAAGGGGGTTGTGATACATCATGAAAGGGAATCAAAGGAGCACATGTTTACAAATTCACATAGTTGTTTAGGGTTCAGCCAATGTTTTTCTTTTCTTTTTCTCATTAGTTGTAATCTTTGTGTGATTACATTAACAACTTTAGGGCAAAGTGAGAAGACAACTGAACCTTTAATGCAGTAGAAGGGGTAGCTTGGGAGCCAGAAGCATTTACAGGAAAATAAATAATAATTTGTTTCATAAATAAAAATTTGTAAACCAAACTAATTAGAGCAAGGAGAAAAAAGCTTCCCTCCTTAATCTGGTTGCCATTAATATTGCAGGAATTACTTTTGCACTCCTGTAGAGCTAATTAGAAATCAATTTTATATAATTAGATATTAATACTCTCTGTTATGTTTTCTAACAACTCTCCATTTAACTGTGTCATAACTCACTGCAGATTCTCAATCATTTTCATGATAATAAATAATCATAACTTTTATTCCAGTAAGCCATGGCTACTTGTTCCAAACTAAGTATTTCTACATTTATTTCAGACTTAATACATCTTGGTATATTATAGAGTTCTTAAATTAATTAGTCAAAGTCAATTTAACTTAGTTTGCTAATTTAAATCCATAAAATAACATCATTTTCTTCTCATATAATATGACCTCATTTGTGTACTTTCAAATAGACGCTTTTGTGCACAGTATTTAATTTTATTTCATCTTTAACTTGATTCCATTCTACTTCCTGGGATGGATCCTTGTTTGATTTCTTTGGGACTTTTCAAAGCTGAAAACAGAAGAAAAGATGTTGGAAGATACCTTCCCCATACCTGCCTACACAACTGAGGATTTTCTTTCAAGAGATAGAGTTTTATCACTACCAGTTTAAAACTAAGAGGGCATGTGCTCCAGCAAATAGGAAAGAAAGCTGAAATACCATGAATAGAACCTATTTCATAAACGTCTCCACTTTATTAAATAAACTGTCATGTCAAAAGGCAATTGTGTCCTGTTATCATATTCTTTTTCTTAAATACTTTGTTCCAAAGTATTTTTATAGTCTATAAAATTGTGACGTATTAGGCCATTATTATTTCTGAGAAACTTCAAAAGATTTTGGAAGTTCTTCATTCTGAGGAGGATAGTACCAGGTAGCATAGTTTAATATTTGCAGCTGAAAAGCTTAATATGGCTCTAAAAGACAATATATAAAATGATTTTAAGAGTCTGGTGAATAAATCTATCAATTTGAGTAGGATAAATACATGCATTATTATGACTTTTTAAAGTGTCAAAATATTGCATAACATATATCAATCAAATTATTATATTCTTTTAGGAAATATGTAAAGCAATGCAAATATTAAAATTTTGTGGAATATTTTTGGCTGTGTATCTTTACATATGTATAATTTTATAATTTATGCAATTCTATATGCAAAATATATTTAAGGCCAGTGATTTGTGTTTTCCTTTGGCTGAGTTTCACAATTTTGGAAGAATTTTCATGGAACTATTATATATTCACACATACACATACACATACACTTATGCATGTATAAGTATTCTTGATAATAAAATCAGTCATACCTGGGTATCTTGAAAGTTGAATGTTCAGTACTAAAAGCATTTCTGCATTAAGGAAAATAATACTAAGAAAATAAATATATATTCCCTTTGGGAAGTTGATAAGGAGGATCCCCTAACTCAATAAAATTATACAGAAAGCTGTTTTACTTCTTCCATAAATATTAGACAATTTCAGTTTACTTTGACAAATTTATCGTGTTGACTAATTATACCAATGCTATAATTACCTTCTAGAAGATTCAAAACTAAATAAGACACCCCCCCTTTTTTTTAAGATTCAGTATTTAGTTTGTGAATACCATAAATAAAGGCAGAGACTAAGAACTAAGTTCTAACTTAAACTCTGCATGGAATCCTCAAAGCATCTGAGCAAAGGTTAGTGAAAGATTGGCTAAGAGGTGTGAAACAAAGCATTCTATTATTCCTGGCAAAATTATTTTCTCCATTTGGTTCCTGCATGCTCTGAGTTAATGGGAGCCTACATATCTGCTCCAAGATAATATTAGGTTAAGTATCTGTTATTTTTGGAAGCCTGTTTGTAGCTCTGACTACTTAACATATTTAGCTGACACTACCAAGCACAATTTAGCCCAGTGGGTACAAAAGTAGTGTGCCATATCAAGGACGCTAAGAGCATTTAGATTACCTGGACACAATTCTTAAAGAACCCCTAAGTAGAAATCTTCCTACATTGCCTTGTGGGAGCAACATTCACAGTTAAGTACCTAATAAATGAGTCTTTGTGACGAGAATAAGCCTTAATTGTTATACAGGCCACTGACTTGTACAGTCGTTCCCAAAGGAATTGGTCACATTCTGCAAGGCACAAAAGATAAATAACCTTGACAATGTTACTATTCTCTGTAAAGTACTTAAAATTCTTCTATTATCATTGGCAATTGATAGAATTATCTAATATACAAAAGTATTAAAGCTCTAGGAAATACACATATTCTTTTCAAAAGAAAAGAAAGTAGATATTCTTTTCAAAACTTAAATCAGACACAAGATAAATTGAGATACTTTTAAAAGTAAGTATTTCTATTATCCATAAGCTTTCTGCCATCCACAGGATAAATTTCAAAGTCTACTAGCTTGGCATTTAGGGTTCTTTATAATTGGGCCCCAACCCACATACATCACTACTCATAAGAGGTCTCTGTAACAGCCATGCTAATCTACTAACCTATTCAATGTCTACTGAAAACACTACAGATTTAAAACTCATACTTTTATTTATGCCTTTCCCTCTGTAACTCTTGGCACTGGTTCAAACGCCATGATCCATAAAAGTGCTGGTTAAATAATTCAAGTTTCACCATTATAATATTTTTACCTACTACAACTAAAAAGTGATCTTTCTCACTAAATTCTTAAAGTATTCATCAATTCAATCACTACAAAATAAATGTTTAATGATATATCAGTTTTGTGTATGTGACTATCTATCTATTATCATCTATCTATCTATCTATCTATCATCTATCTATCTATCTATCTATCTATCTATCTATCATCTATCTATCTATCTATCTATCTATCTATCTATCTATCTATCTATCTATCTATCATCTATCTATCTATCATCTATCTATCTATCTATCTATCTATCTATCTATCTATCTATCATCTATCATCTATCATCTATCATCTCTATATCTACATCATATCCCATTTCTCCCATAGCATCTAGAAAAGGGCATTGTTCATTCTGATGTTCCATAAGCAACTGTTAAATTAATTGACTGGCATGATAAAAATATACAACAGTAAGTAATCAAAAACAAAAAAGGAAATACAAATCCTAGTCAGATCCATATGGTTTATTCCACATATAAACTTAGGAACTTCTCTTTGTTTATATATAGAGGTACAAAACTCAACAGGTTTCCAACATACGGAAAATGCAAATGCCTAGCAATTAAAAAGTTCTTATCCCTAATTACTACTATATAAATAAAAGAGTGTAGTTCAAATCAATTGAAGTAGAAATGGGTGTTAAGTTGACATTAAGAGAGGGTTTAGTAGTATATTCAGACATTAAAAATCTATTGATCATGTGGGGCTGAATGGAGTTGTTTCTTTTTAATCAAATTTGGAAGATTATATTTAAAATAGCCTTTCATAAAAATCAAAGAATACAATACTACAAAATGACTCTACTTTGTTATTTTTGTCCAACAATTTTAAAAGCATGGTTAAAAATCCCTAAAGCAGATGTGTTGAAAAGCACATTTTAAAATATTTTATTAATTTGCTTTCTAACTACTCACATACAAGCTTAGAGAAAAGTATTGCTATTCTTTTTTTTTCACCTGATCCCTCTACCAAAGTGTCTATTTCCTTATACTTTTAAAGATACTTTCATAAGTTCCTTTTCCCATTATACTTACTCTACCTATTTTCTTTCTGAACCAAACATGTTTTATGTTTGGATTTTTCACATTTTCTAATTATGTTTTGTAAACTCTTCTTCACTTTCTATCTGACTGTGATCTGAACATTGCCTATCCCAGCACCACACATTTTGTATTTTTCTTATCACATGTGTGCATCATCTAGCAATGGAAGAGTTGGTGACAGTGCTAACTGCAAATCAGTCTCTTGACTTTCACTGCAATGGTATTTCTACTCTCTCATGTGCCCACTCAGTCTCAAAAGTCAACAGCCAGTCATTTTTTGATAAGCACCCTACTCATGCCAAGCCATGTGCATGGGAAGTAATGAGAAAGGTCTTATTATTGCTGGTAGTGTCCAGAGCAATGATTCCCACTGGGCTGGGGTTGCTGATGGTGATGGTAAGTATTTTCAGAAGTATTTAAGGGACATTTTAAATCACAGACTATGTTATTCCATTCCACCCTAGGGACTCTCACTTGTTGCAGGAATCAGTCTCCTACATCAGCCTAAGTTATTAACCAGGAATAAGATGGTCATCGTTCACTAATTCTTCAAGTAATTTTCCATTTATGCTCTTACATTAGATAATAACAATAACAACAATAGAATGAAAAAGAAATTGGTGTAATACCAGAAAAAAGTCAGATATCAACATCTTTGGATACCCATGAGGAAATTAAAACTTCTAAAATATATGGCATAACTAGGGACCCACAATATTTCCTTACACCAAAGCTTAGAGACCTTTTGCAGAAAAAATGAAAATGAACTTTTCACTAAGTAATGTATGCTAAAATATGTATTTTTTGACATTTAATTTTCAGGGCTTTGGAAAGAATTATCTTAAATTGCATAGTATCTTTAAGTGTGATTCAACTTCAAACGGTGAAAAGGAAAGAAGCAGAGATTAATATGTTTTTAACACAAATTAAAATGTACATGTCAAAGAGAGTTCCATAGTAAATATATTTTTTCATTAATAATCGATAGTTTTGACATTGATATTGGTCATTTTTTTTAATGTAGGGAATACAAAATTAGCATTTGACTTTTGGGACTATGAATTCATCTCTTGCTTTTATTATGTTTTTTATGCTAATTTTTTCTTAGATGAAAAAGTCTATAAATTATATAAGTACAGAAATACACTTATACTCTCAGAAGTCATAATTAAAATGTGTCTCCAAATGTCTTTTTTTTTTTAATTTAAGGAAAATCACTATTAACAATGATCAACCATCATTATCTGTCTCTTGGATAGGAAATTATAAGTACTTTTTCTTTTTAATTCAGGATGTATACTGATTTATATCTCCACAATAAACTTGGGTATTTTGTAAGTAAATAATGAGATGCCTGGCTGGCGTGGCTCAGAGGTTGAGCATTGACCTGTGATCCAGGAGATCGTGGTTCGATTCCCGGTCAGGGCACATGCCCGGGTTGCGGGCTCGATCCCCAGTGGGGGGCGTGCAGGAGGCAGCCGATCAATGACTCTCTCATCATTGATGTTTCTATCTCTCTCTCCCTCTCCCTTCTTCTTTCTGAAATCAATAAAGATATATTTAAAAACAAATAATAATGAGAGTATCAAGTGAATTTTAGAATAACAAATCTCAAAACTATTATGCAACCATTAAAATAATAATTTAAAAGATTTTATCAACATGGATAATTATGTTACATATGTGAATATACAGAACACAAAGTTGTATATTTACTAAGATTCTAGCTAGTGTTATAAAAGTTATCAGGAATGGAACATAGAAAATTAATACCAGCGATTCACTAAGTTCTGGAATTATGAGCGCTTTTTCTCTTTTCTTTTTTAATGTTAATACTGTCAAAAAGTTGTTCAAAAAAAATCTTAACTCAGGTGTATACATCGGAAGTCACTCTAAAATATGAAAAGCCTATCCTGGAGTTCACACTGCTTATTTATTTCCAAACACCTGGTAAATGGATAAGGTCCTTATTGACTATAAAAAAAGAATGATGGCTGTGATTATATAAACCAGAGTGTTCAGATTAAAAGTTACCAGTGCAATCATATGGATATTTTATTTATATTATGCTTCTAGGCAATGTCATGATGTCTGTATTTTTTTAAAGGAAAAAGTGCAAATCTTCAGGAGTTAAAAAATAATTCCTCTTAACTTTAATACTTTAACTGTATCATCATAAACATTGATTTTGCAAATATTTTTATAATTCTAAAGCTATACAGAAATTTTAATGTAATGAGCATTAAGTGTATAAAATAATTACCATGGCCATCCTTCATTCACTTACAAATATCTATAAATACAGCTACTGCACTAGGCTCCAGCATATAAGTGCCATATGCAGAAACATAACACATGAAGCCCTTGCTCACTGAAGGGCTTCATCTGGCTGGTGAGGGCTGGATCCACAGTTCAATGGCTATAGGTAATCTGGTCTCAAGGCCTTAAGTAGATGAGCAGAATTCCAGAATGTCCCTTGAGAGATAGGAGTTTCCTTCATGGGTTAAGATAAAATAGGATGGAATTTGCCTCATATCAGGCTTTCTTACCCATTCAGTTGCATTCATGAACAAGATGGAGTTTAATCAGTAAGTGAAGTAAGATTAGACTGAGAAAAGAAATAGACTATCAGATGACTAATATTTTGAGATTAAAAATTGGTAAAATGTTCATATTCTATTTCGAAGAGTGTGCATTCCGAGTATAGACTAATTTTAAGATGGCATTTTTAAAGAACCATGGTCTACACTTTTTTTCATAAAGAATAAAGTGAAGGGACTATTTTATTTTATTTTTGTCCATAGATAAAATCATTTTATCTTTTTTTAAAATTTTTATTATTTTTTATTTTTCCATGATCTACATATTTTAATAGAAAATAAAAAATCAGAGAAAGATCAGAAGTGAGAAATGGAAAATGAAAAAGAAAAATAAGAGCTGCAATTAGTATTATTGACTTTGAATGATCTGACATGTAAAATAAATATTTAAAAATTATACTTTAAAATACTGATTTAAAAAATTTAATTCTACTGTAGTAATTATGAGAATAAACACTCCCCACCATTACTGCATATCCACCATTTAAATTGCAAAAGAATTATTTTTAATTCAAATTTTCTTATTAATTTCTTTTATAGAGATATGCAGGGATATTTTAGAATTTCCCTCCCCGAAAAGCTTTGATAGAGAGACTATCATAAAATAAATCAGTATTTAGTGGTCACTAAATTGTGCTAAGCACTATAAATGTAAAGATTAATACAGAGCCCAACCTAATTGAGGAAATAATGTAATAGGTAAAAGAGAAAGCTTTAAAAATACTTTCAATATATGACATGTGCTATTACATAAAAAGTGCTAAGGCCACACAGAGGCTGTTACTGATTCTCCATGTAATAATCAGGAAAAGCAAGAGGCACAGTGGGAGTGACATTTGGGAGATGATTTGCAAGATAAGCACAACTTTCTCAAGTTGAAAAGTGTGAAGCAGCATCTAGACAGAGAAGTAGTGTAATCCAAGGCCTGAAGGTATGAATGTGTGTGCTATTTTGGAGGCCTTCTGGCGTTGCTGTGAAAAAGTCTGCGCAAAAGTTAGATTGCATTAAGACTGTAAAAGGCCACGAAGCTTCCTGTGCAGGTAATGGGGAGCCACTGATAATATTTCATGAAGGACAGGAATGATCAGATCTGTCCAACTAGACCTTGAGCTCCTAACAGGCAGGACAAAAGTCAGAAAAGTTGGGAAGGACACTGGAAGAGCCATAACCTTAAAGTCAAAAGTGACCAGTACTTCATGAAAGAAGAGGTGTTCAATGGCAGTGAATGTAGAGAAAACTGCAGAGAATGAGAATGAAGATGGAAAGACCACTGATTTGGACCTCAGAGCCACTTCAGCCCTGCAGTGGAAGTTAACTCCTGAGTGCATGGGACTGAAAAACAAACAGAAACAGGTCATGTGTAACAACTAACTTTTCCACACATTTACTCATCAGATAAAGAACAAGCAATACGCAATATGGCAATTGTTTGAGAAAACAGCAGAGATACTGGAAAACACTGATGTCAAAAACAAACAAAAACAAGTATATTGGAGGTTGATAGAAAGGAGATAATGGAAAAGAAGATATCAAAGGTATGAGAGAGATATGGCAAAATCCCCAGAGGGGAAAGGTACGCAACCGAGAGCACAGGCGAAAGGTTCGGAAGGTGACACTGCTTCGTGGCAGAGGCGAAAGCTGGAGGGTGGGCATGGATATAAAGCTCGGTTCTCGGTGCGTCGGTAGAATGAGCAGTAACAGTAGTAGGATTGGAGAGTTGAAAAAAGTGATAAGATTTAAACTGGCTGCTTTTCGCTCAGCAGTTGAGCATCGATCTAGGATCCAGGCGATCGGGGTTCGATTCCCAGTCAGGGCACATGCCCGGGTTGCGGGCTAGGCAGCCGATCAATGACTCTCTCATCATTGATGTTTCTTTCTCTCTCTCTCCCCCTCCTTTCCTCTCTCTGAAATCAATAAAGATATGTTTGAAAAAAGAAAAAGAAAGGATGTAACTTGGTTTAGGAAAAGGGAGACCTGAGTAGCCTGGATGGTCCTGTGCACACAGGGATTATGAATTGTAATAGAGTCAATAAGCAGTGACTGGATTCTCAGACAGGTTGATATTTGATATGAACCTCTGAAGAAATCCTCGACTTTCAATCAGTAAAAAAAGGAAGCAAGGCATTCAAATAAGAGAGATAATATAAAAGGCAAGGTAAGTAAGTGTGCAATATATGCGGGCGAAGTGCAGTTGTTCAATAAAAGGCATATAGTAGAATATTTAAAAGAAGGGGTAAAAAAAGAGAGTGGCCTGAAAAGAAAATGAGAACAGGGGCCAGCAACACAACTGGAAAGATAAAGTAAGGTTAAATGGACAGGATCCTGATTGCCCTATAAAGGGGTTTCAAATTCCTTCAGTGGGAAATAGAGAAAACTATTTTTAATAATGGGGTTGAATTAAACAGAGGGTTTTAAAAAGGTAACTGATAAAAATGTATCAGTTACCTTTTTAAACATGGATCGGATTGATGAAGGCTGTATTTATCTAACCACCTACCTGGAAAATCTAATTCCCAGCCATTTACACAAATAAATTCTAAAACCTCTAACACACTTCACTCTATCAGGTCGTCAGTTTAACTGATTAAGTTGATCCATGAATCAAATACTTACTTCAATTAGATTCGTATTTCATCTGGCCAGTTGTTTCAGTAAATCCACATCACTATGAATATGTTGCTGCACTATGTATTCTCTGTTAGACTCATGAACATTCAGAAATTAAAT
Organism: Miniopterus natalensis; assembly: GCF_054644295.1. Taxonomy (NCBI): domain Eukaryota; kingdom Metazoa; phylum Chordata; class Mammalia; order Chiroptera; family Miniopteridae; genus Miniopterus; species Miniopterus natalensis. The sequence goes on along the minus strand of NC_142085.1, from coordinate 31,244,651 downwards.
ATTGAGATTTTACATTCCTTGTCAACATTTATTAAATTCCCCATCCTCTAAGCCAGCAATTTTCAACCAGTGTGCTGAAAGAATTTTTAAAACATGAAATACCTGAAGTCAGGGGCACTGACCCCTTTTCCTTTAGATTGTCAAATTTTAAAAAATGACAACAGCCAACACATCAATAGCCGTCTGGTGTGAATGAATCAAAATTATACCTACTGTTTTGTCATATCAGCAAAAAACACATTTTTTGGTGTGCCACAGAATTTTAGTAATTAGTTTATGTGTGCCAGGAGATGGAAAGGGTAAAAACCACTACTCTGAGCAGATGCAGTTAAAACTATTACTTCTACATTACAAGTGAGCACAATTTGAAGTTTAAAATACAAAGAGAAATTAGCTAAACATTGTATCTTTTTTCTGCACCGATAATATGACATATCCACATATTACTGTGCTTGCTTCCCATCTTAAATTGTTCTCTTATTTCCAAGAGTGCAGGATAAATTAGTCCACCTACTCAATAGAAGGAATTAGACTGTTAGACTGTATTCAACATTCACTTACTGAGGTGTGTGTGTGAGTGTGTGTTACTTTATTGGGAAAGGAAATAGCCTGAGATTTGGAGACTTGGGTACATGTCTGAGTTCTACAAAATTAAGCTTTGTGTCCTTCAGTGTATCAGTTAAATTTATTTAATTTCAACTTCTTCAAGTGAAAAATAAAAAAGTTGGATTACTGCCCTAAGTCTCTAAGACACTATTCTCTTTTTTTCTTTTTTGTCTGCTCTATTATGAGTGCTTCTAGTCTCTCGTAAATCCCATAATCTATGTGGCAAAGGGTTCAGGCTGTGTCCACTGCTGTAGCTCAGATGTGTCCAGACATATTTGTCAAGCTACTGGGACAGGCTGAAGAAGAGCGGTTTATGCATTTCACATGACTTTCTTTCTTTGGCTTAACATGAATAGGGTGAGCATTGTGCTCTTGGTTAATACATGGTGGGGGAATCAAAAACGGAAAGGACAAGATTGAGACATTCTTTCTGCTGAGTTTGAAGTCCAAACTGAAGGAGGGCGATGCATACAGCCTCTAAGAACAAAGCTTAACAGGGAAGAGAAATATTTGTGTTAAGAAGAGAATATGTGCCAGGCCGGTGTTGCTCAGTGGCTGAGCATGGACCTATGCACCAAGAGGTCACTGGTTTGATTCCTGGTCAGGATTCATGCCTGGGTTGAGGGTGGGGAGTGCAGGAGGAAGCAGATTGATGTTTCTCTCTCACATCGATGCTTCTATCTCTCTCTCCCTCTCCCTTCCTCTCTCTCTAAAAAGCAGTAAGATATATTAAAAAAAAAAAAAAAAAAAAAGACAAGACTAGAACATTTCATGACCCCATGTTCTGGAAACTCCCAGAAATAATACAGGGCCAAGAAGATGACTAAATGTCTCCATTATACACATGACAGCAAGCTAGTAATTGAATTAATGTTATACATATTAATTCAGCCTATACACACAGGCCAATGGAACTGGAGAAAACTGAAATTAAATTTGGTCATGATCTCAGAATCCTTTTCGCCTCTGTTTCAGAATAAGGTTTGTTTGGTAAACAGTTGTGGAGTAAAAGCAGGCCTGCTAAGTCAAGGGCACTTCTGGCTCTGAAGTTGGTTGCTTGCTCTATTTCTTTATCTGCTTTATTTTTCTCTATAGCCCTTACCACCACCAAGAATTATATTATATAACTTTTTGTACATTATCTGTTTTCTCTGTGGAATGTAAACTACCTAAGAACAGAAATGTGTCTGTATTATTTTTTTGTATATAGAAAATTTAGAGCAATGTTGGCATATAGTAAGTACTTGCTGATATTAGTTAATGAATGGCTATCCCCTCTGCCAAATCTCTTTCTTCTATATTCCCCTGTCTCGTAGGTGGTATCATTTCTTATTCTTCCAACAGTGCATGAAATGTGGAGGTAATATTGGCTCTGTCTTTCTCTACTCAAAGCCAACACAACCTTCTAGTGACTCTCCCTCCTAAATAACTTTCTTCTCCCTTCTCTATGGCTCTGTCTTAGGTAATGGTATCTATGCTGTGGGTTTATGTGTATCTGTGTCTTAATATTTTATTATCTGGATTTTTTTTTTATTTTGTAACAATTTCTTAACTAGTCTCCCTTATCTACGTTTGCACTCCTTCCCCCTCCCTCTAACACCGACATATTCTTTACACTGAAAAAGTATTTAATTTTTTCTGTTATGGAAGTCTGTTCAATTGTCTTTCTAGTCTTAAACTGGCCACTGGCTTCCCACAGTGCAGCTAGTGAAGTCTAAGCAACCAGGTCAGTATCTAAGACTCACCCACAGCCTTGCCAGGGCCTTCCCTCCACTCATTGTCCTTTCACAGGACTTCACAATCCTGAGCAACACATGGCATTCCACCCATCAACATTTTTACACAGAACATTCTTTCTATGGTGAATATCCTGGGCCCACTAACTTGCTCCTCCTAGAAAACTCTTTTGCAGAGGTTTCTTTCTCCAGGAGACTTTTCCTCACTCTCCAGGCTGAGTCACTCTCTCTTCAGTATCATCTCTGTATTTTAAATGTGCTTCTACTGATGTACTCTGTATTTAGTGTTCCAATTCATTACCTTACGTGTGTGTGTCCCCTACTAATCTGAGAACCCTTTAAGGGTGGGGACAATGTTTTATTTATCTTCTAATACTACATGTGAAGACCTCAAACAGACTTGAAGCACAGAAGGCTTGTGAATACGTATTTGCCAAACTAAAAAATATGCTTCCATTGCCCAGCAGGACGTGGCTCAGTGGTTGAGCATCGACCTAGGATCCAGAAGATCAAGGTTCGATTCCTGGTCAGGGCACATGCCCGGGTTGCGGGCTCAATCCCCGGTAGGGGGCGTGCAGGAGGCAGCCAATCAATGACTCTCTCTAATCATTGATGTTTCTATCTCTCTCCCTCCCTCTCCCTTCCTCTCTCTGAAATCAATAAAGATATATTTAAAAAGACATATGCTTCCATAAGCTTATGTCATGTATAGGTTAGTGTTCCATACACCATCCATTCTAATGAATTTATTTTAATTTTTATTTAAACCTTTCATCCCTTGACTTTCAAAAGAAGTCTATCACCGAGGAGGAGGTAGCAGGAAGATGTTCTCTAATTTTAAAATGCGTCCTGTAAAGAATTGCTTCAAACCAGAAATTGGAACAGTGCAAATGTCACAACAAGAAAGTACAAGTGGGAGGAAGGAAAGCATGATAAGGATTGGAAAGGCAGGTAGGTACATTCACTGGCGACTGGTTAGGGCCAGTGAAATTGAAATGCACTGAAATGGTTTACTAATAAAGCAATAAGCAGAAGTATTTGGCAAGGTGGCTAGATCACTACACCAGAAGCTCCAGGTCAGTTCAAGGACTTCAGTTCAAGGTCAGTGATTTAACTTATTAAATAAGAGCTCCCAAGGCCAAACCCCTAAATACTTGAATGTCCACTCTCACTTCTGTAACAGAGGGAAATGACTCCTAAGGATGTTGAGGTGAGGACCATGTGCCTGCTCTCCAGTGGGGCCAGATGGCTTATAGGTTTCAGTATTCACAGGCATCTTCCCATCTCTTCAACTCTGCTGTTCTGCTGAAAAGCCTTATCCTGGCCCTGTTCTTCTCCTGCTAAGTCTCTAATAAAAATTGTTCCCAGAAATCTTTCCCTTATAGCCCAGGAAGGAGTGAACATTCTGTACATGGTTTGTTTTCCATAACTCATTTGTTCATACATCTATCTGCCCTCATTAGACAGTGAGCTGCTGGAGGATAGGAGTCATCTTTGTCCCCTCTGTATACCAGGAGCTTCTACCACGGTGTTTGACTGATGCTGGACACTCAGTGCTTGAGTGTGGAATAAACAAACACAGAAATTACAAATATAGGGAATTATTATCATGACTTATTCATTTCAGAGCAATGGCTCACTTCAGTTGCTAGACAGGCCTTGAGATGAAAAGTGGACATTCTATTCATAGAATGCGCCCGCCCCCTGCCAAATCCTAGGAACAGGGAAACAAATACTCCTCATGTCTCTGGAAATATTTTTCAAATAGCTTTTATCATCACCTGTGAGATTCTTTTCTCTTGATTTTACAAAGGATTACGTATAGAACAGATACAAGTATACAGTCTTACGGGTTTTTTTTCTCCTATACCATTTTTCCTCCACAAAGGCTACCTATAAATAGGTGCCTATAAAATTTCACCCTACAGTCTGGCAAATCCATTCTATTTATTTTATTTCTAAAAAGAACTGTGCCCAAGTTGTTATGAATAAGTAAAGGTATTCCCTGGACAGATTGTATCAGAAGCTATAGAAGCAAATATTTCATTTCACAGTTTTCTGAATTTGGTTCATAATAGTAGGATCATCACCAAGACAACAGAGACCTATGTAGTGAACCTCAAAGAGGGGGCAAATATATTCCCAGAAGATCCACACTCAGAGAATGCTTAACTGAAGCTTTTGGAAAAAAATAAGAAATTCTCAGAAATCATTTGGAAACACTTGTGACAGAATGACTATAGACACTCTGGCATAAAATATATGATCACTTCAAAGAATGGCAAAGACAATGAGAATACTTGTAACCCTAGAATATTAGAAAAGAGTGGAGGAGTTGTTAGGCTGAAGAGGGTTTAGACTGTAATATATGAAAAACAAGGATTCAAAATAACTGGAGGAAAATTACATCTAGGCAGATTTCAGTCGCTATAAAAGAATATTCTTATAAAGTAGTAAAACACAGAATGAAATACCTTGGACTAATACAAAGCTCTACCTAGTAGATCCAAGTGGTATTAATATATTTACACATATATATGTATATACTCTCATATATATACATACATTCTCATTTAATCCACTATGATCCTATGATATATAATCAGCATTATTACATGTAAGAAATAATGTGATTCAAAAAGCGTATGAAAACTAACCCAACAGCAGAGAAAGCTTTGAACTCAAATCCACCCGGCTCCAAAGCTTCTCTTTTCTCCTTTCACACCAGTAATTCTTAAGCACAGGCTTATTATTTACTTGGCAGAGAAAACAGGAAAGATTCACAAGGATGAAAGCTGAGCTTCTATGAGTCTATGATTCTACGACTTTCTATAAAGCCATTAACACACATTAAGTATGGTGTCTGCAAGAGAGTCTGGTTCACGGACAGGTTAAAAAAGAAAGCAAAATACTGTTCGAAGGAAATAATTATTGAGAGTTTTTGGACTCTGTTAGAAATCTGGTGAAAGGTACAAACTTTCTCCAAGAGAATGATCTGCATTATAATTCAAGGTGTTCATGGACACCTTCCTGCTCACTCATGGACGTTTTGTGTTCACTTATTATTTAGCTTAACCTTTTTCCAAGGACTTCTGACAATTTCATCGTTTTGACTCCCTATAAATATTCAACCTTTAAAAATTAAAACTTGGCTGAGGAAAAATTCTAATGTTTTGATTTGATGAAAAACATTGATTTGACCTCTAGCTAGTTAAGAGCACTGTATCTTTGCATCTGATTATTTGAAGAAAAAATATCTAACTGCTCCTGTTTCTCCTGGCTACTTGCAGCTTCTTAAATGCCTTGCCAATCTTTTCTTTTTTTAAATGTCTAATTTGCCTTGTCTTCTGTGCCTTTCTACACTTATATTTTAAGGTATTTTTTCCTCCAGGATAAATTCATTTACCTGTAGTTTAGAAAATATAACTTTAACTTCCTATTTTTATCTGCCTTCTTTTGAAATGCCATTGACTGATTACAAGACTTAAAATATGTGATTGTTAAAGCAATGTGTCTCTAATGAAACATGCATGAAAGACTAGCTAACAGCTAATATCACTGAACACCCAGGCCTGGATTTCTAAATGTTTCAGGTTCACAGAAATGTTATTTAAAAGCCCCATCACTGGGTTCCAATTGTGCACCTATAGCTTTAGTCAATATTTTACATAACCTCAAAGCTGGCAAAAAATAATTATGGTTAAGAATAATAAACTTTATGCAATTTTTCATAGAACGTCCCTTGGAAATCAATCAAGAACATTTTAATTGATTCATGTGAATTGAAGAGGAAATATAATATTCTGACATCTTAAGATTCCAACAGTGCCTGGTATTAAAACTTTTAAATTATCTGAGCGCAGCTAATAGTCATATTCAAGATAAGATAAAGCTGGATTTAGGCAATGGAACTCCAGTACCTCTGTGATCCTTTCTGCACACAGACCTCTCAAGGAGAATTAACTGTTGGATAAGAGCTTCCAATCCCTGATTCAGCCTCTTATGAAGCTATATTCCTAATAGGCATATGGTTCATCACTGTAGCGCTCATTTCCTTTGCAACTAAAAAGGAAATAAAGCCACTAAAATAGACTGCCGATTGTAGATGTGCTAATTGCCACATCTTTGGTAAACTACTTAATTTCTTTAGGCCTCACCTTATATGTAAAGTGGGAATAATAATAGTACTTGCTTTATACGGTTGTTGTGAATATTAAAGAGATGAGCATACAATGTGGTACATGATATGAGCTCAATATGCTGCAGCTATTACTACAGCATAAATATCTTCCCAGGTTGCATCTCATTTTGCAGAACAGTGAAATAAACTGGCTTGCATTTCAAACTGATTCCATAGCTCTAACAATTCTTATATTTTATTGATCTATATTTATACATTAGTATGAAAATGAAATATACATAGGTATATATGAGTGTATACGCACACACATACACACTATCAAAACATTAAGGTGGGTTACCATCACATGGATCTCCCTTAAGGGATTATATTTTGACTCACATATTTGCTCTGGGTACAGCTTTGAGTCGTTTCCAAATTTAAAGGATACATAAAATTTTCAAATAGATATAAGCAGTTTTACCACCTAGAAGCCCAGTGTTGGTTTGGTTATACTGCAGAAAGTAAGAACCAGGATACTTGAGCTCAAATACTGCTTCACACACACAAGTCCCAAACTGCACAGGTGCTTTTTAACACTTCGAGTTCTAATGAGACAATTTTACATGCATCTTGAGAAAGCGGCAGTGGAAAAGCTCACTCTGTCTTGGATATAAGGGCAGTAAATAACACACTAACTGTACTATGTAGATTCCAGACTTAGGAAGGATTTTTTTCAGTAGTTTATGTAACTAACATAAATGAATTTGTAAATAGGGTGATAACTTTATCCAATTAAAATGTTAAAAGACACGAGCATAACATTGAAGAAAATGATGAATGCCCTAAGAACAAATTCATGCACAGAGCTGAGAAAGTAATTCAACTGGAGCAAGTATACAAAGGGAAAATATATAGATATAAGTAGTAGACTATATAATATAGACACACACACAAAGCACATATAAAAAATACAGACATGTTCTACTTGGTAATACATGAACTATGTAGACAAGATGTATAACACCTATGGGTTGTTGGAATGATAATCAGAAGCAAATTCTTTTTTTAATATCTAGAAAGATGTTTCTTTTTTTTAAAACATATCTTTATTGATTTCAGAGAGAGGAAGGGAGAGGGAGAGAGAGAGATAGAAACATCAATGATGAGAGAATCACTGATGGGCTGCAGCCCGCAACCCGGGCATGTGCCCTGACCGGGAATCGAACCCCGATCGCCTGGATCCTAGGTCAATGCTCAACCACTGAGCCGCGCCCAGCTGGGCCAGAAGCAAATTTTAAAGATCAAAATTCAGTTATCAACATACAAGGAATGCCTATAGCAGTATAACTCCAAAACATGCTAATAGCCTAGAAGACCTACTGTGCAAGCAATTGTACTGTTTCCTTCTACTAAGTTACAGTTATGTGCCCATGAGGTCTTGTTTTAGATTTATTAATGATTCTCAGCTGAATCATAACGCCAAATATTTTAAAGAAAGTGGAAAAAATAACCAAAAATAATTACCAATGCTTGTTAACAAGAAATCATGGGGAAGACAAACAGACAAATGGAAAGGAGCAGTGCTCTAAAATGGACAGAAATATACTCCCTGGAAGAAAATAACTGTACTTGGCGAAGGGTTACTTTGCTGGATCTGTGTGGACATGTAGGTATTACAACTGACCATGGGGTAAGTCCAGGCATTTGTTCAGGTATCTGAATGCAAACATTTTTGTGTAGGGTGTTAAGTATTCTATGTATTAATGTAAAAATGTGTTCTATACAGTACTTTTGTATGAGCATTTTAAAATCAGAAACAGGCCTTTTTGGAAGCCATGGACCTAAATGGAGGGAGAAAATAAGAGAAAGACATACACCAGGAACAGGATGGCAGGCACAGACCAAGGTGAGAGCATATGGGGACCCTTATAATGGACTATATGGTGAGATATTTTCACTTTTGCTTCACTCCTCCTTCACTAATGTTCTTGGAGCTTTGTGTTGCTCCCTTACTAGTGTTTTTGGAGCTTTTTGTAGACCATTTGGCAATCCAACCTGTCTTCCTGAATGGCAAGAGGCATAAGAGTAGAACAGAAAATAAAACATGCTTCAACTGTGATGCGTCTGAGCTATCGCAAGGGTTACAGGTGGGAGCATGGGAGTATTGTTTATGGTTCATGGGAAATAAGCATCATCAGACTATCCTTGTTTCTGCACAACAAGAGATATTTACAGCTCAGACTCCAAACAGTAAACTTTCTGCCAAAAGGGTTTTAAAATGTCAGGGCTCTCTACAACGAGAGGGAATGTCAATTGTTTAGAGCAACTGAAGCTGCCAGGACAGCACAGGTACAAATGTGAAAGAATTCGGGAGGGAGGGATAGAAGGCTTCAGAACCACAGGGCAACCATCACTTTGCAGATCACAGAGAAACAAAAGCAAGGCCTTACTCAGAATTTAAAGAACTAAACAAGATACTAAGCACCTACTGTAACTTAGCAATAAGGGCCCTGAAACAAGACTTGTCAGTCCAGCTATCAGGGCAGGAGCAACACTGGCCTCATATGGACCTTGAGTAAACCAGAACTCAACTCTCCTCCTGGTAGGTTGGTGTCTATTTTAGCTCCTCAGTAAAGAGGACTCACAGGCAGATTCACGACCAAGTAATTGTACTCAGCCATCATTACTGAGTGTGAAACTAAGTCAGTGGTTCTCACAAATACATTTACCTTAAAATTATTTTGTATTATATAATCTTTAGAGATACTTGTTTCAGGAACACCCAATATAACTCTTCTAGCCAAGATTCTAGGGCCCAGGGGTACAAAAGGAAGAAAGCAATATTCATCTTTCTACCAAATTCTTTCTTAAGAAAGATTATTTATCTGGCTAAGCTATGGGTTATACTAACACTGCTCTGGTTGACCAGTCATCCAACTCTGCACTGAGTTTTCAAATTTTGGACTCTGCTTTCATTCCTAGAGCTTGTCTTTCCGGGCTTTCCAAACCACAACTTAGATTTGTGTACAGATATTATAATATCCTTGGCTTGCCTAAGAGGATCTATATCTTCACATTGAACTGACTTCTAATTGACCTGATTTAAATATAAAAAAAATCATTTCCAACATGTAATTTGAATAATATCTTTACCTTGTTCATCAAAGTCTCTTGAGGGTTATATTTTAATTTATCTTCAAGAAAACCATTTTAGATTGGAAAGATGTGATCACACTCTTACATATGTGGAAAATGAGGCGCAGTTTCCTCATTCAAAGTCAGCCAGCTAGCTAATCACAGAACAAGAAGTGAAGCTCAAGTTTTCTAACTCAGAGAATCTGCAATGTCTATATACTACCCAGAATTCAAATTTCCCAGTATGAAATTGAATTTTTCTAACTAGTCAATTTCTATAGAAACAACAGCAAACAAAGGAGTAAAAATAACGGAATAAAAATCAACTAATTTCCTTCATATTTTTATTGTAAATAATCACTATACTCATCATATTTATATTGCATATACAGGGTGGGACAAAAATAGGTTTACAGTTGTTCATATGAAAAAATAATATAATTAATAAATAATACAAGAATAAACTCTGTTTCTCATACTCACAATTGTAATCCTACCTTTGCCCCATCCTGTACTTATAATTCATGAGTGAATGCGTGTGTGCGTGCACAGACACACATAAAACACACACAATTTTTTAACTTTTTTAAAACAACACTTTCTAATCATCACCTGCACATGATTATATGTCAGACTGAATATATGTACATGTGAGCAATACATGGAAAGACATAAATGAATATTCACTTTAGAATCACAATGCTGAGTAAAGACTAATGACAAATTAGAAGATATTACTAAAGAAACTCAGAAAGTAGGCATAGATGTTGTCATTTAAGGACCTAAGATTTTCTTTTTTCTTTTATAAGGCATAGACAAATCAATTCCGCTATAAGCTCATTAATACTAAATGATTCTGCCCTGGCCAGTGTGGCTCAGTTGGTGGGGTATCATTCCATGCATGGAAAGGTCAGTTCGATTCCTGGTCAGGGCACATGGGCCTGGGTTGCAAGTTCAATCCTGGGAGGCAGCCAATCAATTATCACATCAGTATTTCTCTCTCTCTCCCTCTACCTTCCTCTCTCTCTCTCAAAAAAAAATAATAATCTTTAAAAATTTTTTAAAATACTAAGTTATTTTGCTAAGTAAGTAGTGGTGATGAAGCTCTAAGAGAATCAGAGTCTTTCATCCCTTCCTTATGTGGTTATTAACCATAATTAAATTCAGCCCCTTCTCTACTCTTCTCCATTCACCCAAACTGCTTTAATCACAAAATGTGGCAGTAATCTAGAGAATTTTGACATTCAAATAAATAAAATGAACACAATTAATCTCTGTGAAGGAAAATAAAACAAGAAAAGGAAGATAGACTATTTTAACATTAAAAATTCTTTCTGCTTTGTTGATACAAAGCTACCTCCATTTTAGCACAGATGATTTATAACACAAATGAGTGCCACCAAGAAGGTAAAGAAGGCAGAAAAATAATATTGCACCTGTTATTGAGCAGACCAAAAATGCATTTCTACCTCTAAAGTACCTTCCAACATAATGGAAACCAGGTGAAGTTAAGTCTATAGCTCATATAAAAGAATTAGATAGCTTCCTATTTACGGAAGAAATTGATATACCTGACAGGTGACATTTCTGAGATGTAGACTATTGCCAGTGGAAAATATTGAATCCATCAAAAAGTGTATTACTGAGAAGTTATAAATGTGTATGTAGATACAAAAGGAAAACACAATATAAGGTGTCCCCAAACATGTATACACACTGAATAATTATCAATTCCAATGTTTCTTTCTTTTCAGATTTATCCCATTGGAATTAATAATTGTTCAAAGTCTGTATACATTTTTTGGGACACCCTGTATATAGAAATGTTTTGGGAATTATTTAGAAATTTAATTTCTGGAGATAAATACATGGAATTGTTATAATAGAATAATGAGAGATAATTTGATTCAGATCAAGGTGACTTTAACAACACTGGATTGAACAAAAAGGCCAGTTGATGGTCTTGACTCTGCTATTTAGTAGGTCTATGGCTTAAGTTTCAGCTTTCTGCTGTTCACTTTCCTCATTTTCAAACTGTAGTAAATGCAGCTATACTACTAAAGTCATAGGATTATTGGAGGAATATATGTGAAAAGATATGTGAAAGTTTTATGATAAAGTATAAAATTATATAGCTACATTTATTTAGGTATCATTGTTTTAGTTTTGAACCAAATTAACAAAGGGCCCAATTAAACATTTATAGTTAAAGACAGTTCAAATATACCACACCCTTATAAGACCTCTATTTTCAATGAAGAAGTTGAGAAAGAATGGTAAATGGTCAGATGGAGCTGGTGGCACTACTAATTTACCCCCATAACATTGAAACTCAAGTCCATTTTTTCAAGCACTGTCTGACATTCACCTGGAGATCACAACGATGGCCATGTACTATACCAACAGGTCATAATAGCTGACTAACTCTTTAGGCAGAGCAGCATTTCCCAAGCAAAACTGGCTAGGACTCTCCACAGCACACAATCACCAATAGCTGCCCAATTTCTTACGAAGTATCTCCTGAGCATGACACGGCTCCCATCTCCGTTGCTTTTCTCATCAAAATTCCTCCTCCCACACTGTGCTCCAGCAGTTCTGTGTTACCTGCCAGTAGCCCAGTCTTCCAGGCCCTTAAAAAATGTTATGCAATACTGATGCTGCTTCTCTGCTCTGGCTGTCCTTGCCCTTTAGTTCACCTGGAGAAAGCCTTGCTTCGGCTCCAAGGTCAACCCGAACGCACCGCCTCCTCTCAAGTCTCCCCTACCCCTACCCTTGGGATAAATTGGTCACTTCTTCAGTAGCTATACTATATCCTGGACACAGAAACAATCCCAGAACTCTGCATGCTTTAATACACTTAGGAAGGCAATATTGGGTAGGGTTAGGAACATGAGCTTTAAAGTCAGATGGTCTATATCAGAATCATGGCTATCCCGCTTCACAACCATTGGCAATATACCTGGCCTCTAAAGCCTCAACTTTATTATCTATAAAATGGGAATAATAAGAAACTAAATTCAAAGGGTTAAATGAGGAAATATATTTAAATAATTTTTTATTATTTCTGGCATATAAGTAGTATACTCAATAAATGTTAGCTGGTAGTAAATATAAAAGAAGTAACAATGATAGTGGTTTTCTGCATATAAAACTGGAAATTTCTTCACAGTAGAGATAATGTCCATTTCATCTCTATCCTTCATGCTCAGCAACATGCCATCATGTGGGGTGGCATTTCTGTTAAAAATGGTATTCCTACACAACACTATTTCGTACATTGAGATCAATTGTCCACATAAGTCCTTTCTTTTGCTTAAAACACTGGTTTCCCTGGCTTCCTTGCGATTGGCCTTCCAGGTAAGGTTTGACCAGAGGGTGGCACGGGTCTAATAAGGTACCTCTGCTCCTGAGATCCAGTAGCCCAGCTCTTTCTCTGTCCCTCCAGCCCTGGGCATGGAGACAGCTTCTGGTGGTTATTAACCTGAGGGTTGCGTCACCATCCTCCGGTTGTTCTTTTAGTTCTTTTATCCAGCTCTAATCATTATATTATATTTTCCATATTAAATTTCCACTATTGATTTATCTGGCACAACTATGTCTTCCTGGCTGAACCCAGTTTTTTTCCAAAGAACTTTAATCTTAGGGACCCACAAAGCTTAGTTGGAGAAAAAATATTTGCTTGGCCGATTTCACAGGGTGGTTGTGTGCGATCAAGGAAAATTCTGCACATGAAAGTATTCTGAAACTAAAGTTGTTCCACAAATGTAACATTTTGCTTTTAATATTTTCAATTGCAAAAGAACAACTCAGCTTCAGTGATCTGTAGCAGCAACGTTCTACATGCTGCTGCTTCCAGCGACACCATGCCTGTGACGTGCATGGTTAAATAAAGAGAACAAAGTTTAAGAGATAACCGAGTTTGGCATTGCAGAATTTTTATGAGCTCATAAGTCAGAAGACACTGATAGAAACAGTGAAAATTATGATCTTACTAAAGACAAGTAACCACTTGGAAGACAGCCACCTTAGATTTTGCTCCAAGTCTTGATTTTGCAGATGAGCAATCACATTAAACTCCACAAGAATTCATGCAATGGCAGGTTAGGTTACCCTCTTATTAGAAAGCAACTCAAATCAAAACAAAAGGAAACATAAATGCAGAGAGCAGGCTTTGCCTAAGAAATCTCACGTTCAAGTACATTTCTGAGGTCTAAATTAAGACATATTGCAGAGCAACTACTTGAAACACAATAAAATAATTAATCAAGACGATAATTAAGCCAGGTTAAATAATGTATTTTTTTAAAAACTACTTAATTGTAAAATGCAAATAAGGTCTGTAGTTAATAGTAGTGTACTAATATCAATTTCCTTGTTTGGATAATATACTCTGGTTATGTATGATGTTACAATTAGGGGAAGCTAGGAACTCTGTATTTTTACAACTTTTTGTGAAGTTATAAAATATTTTATTTCAAAAAAATAAAAATAAATAATTACTGCTTAGCCCAGTCAGTGTGGATCAGCAGTTGAGTGTCAACCTAGGATCCAGAAGATTGTGGTTCGATTCCTGGTCAGGGCACATGCCCAGGTTGCAGGCTTGATCCTTAATGGGGGTGTGCAGGAGGCAGCCGATCAATGATTCTCTCATCATTGATGTTTCTATCTCTCTCTCTCTCCCTCTCACTTCCTCTCTCTGAAATCAATAAAGACATATTTAAAAAACTGCTTAGTAGTCAAGTGGATGCATAATATACCAGAAAAGAAAATTTTAAAATTGAACTGTAAAATTGACAGCCTTACAAGAACTGCCTGCATGCAATTAGAAATACAGCTCGTACTCTGTTCCAGAACTAAGATAATTTGTGTATTTTAAAATTTTGTTTGTATCTTTATCTTTATTGCTGAGAATAATACAGATGTCCCTCTTTTATCCCCATTGGTCCCCTCCACCCCACATCCACCCCACCCCCAGGCCTTCCCCATACCAATGTCGGTGTCCATGGGTTATGCCCATAAACATGTAAGTTCTTTGATTAATCTCTTCCCACTCACTCCTCCACCTCCACCTTCCCTCTGAGATCCCTCAGTCTGTTCCATGCTTCTATGTCTCTGGATCCACTTTGTTCATCAGTTTATTTTGTTTATTATATTCCACATATGAGTGACATCATGTGGTACTCGTCTTTCTCTGACCGGATTATATTTTAATCACTCCACACACAGGGACTGTCAAGCTACTGTGCACAGGATGTGTTGCCACTTTTCCCTCCTGACATCTTTCACCAGTTGGGAGATGTTCTATCTTCTTTTCTGATCCATCCCTCATTTCTCCATGGGTTTCAGGTGATTTAAACTCCTGTGCTTGAGGTTTAGTCATCCCCCATGAAGTCCAAGGACAACTCATCACCAAATCCTCCTCAGCTCACTTTTCAAAATGACACACAGATCATGTATCTGTCAGTCAATCACGAGGCTCTGATCACTTCGCCATAGTGTTTACCTCTTGGTTTACATGTACAGCTTGTTTGAGGGCTAGAAAACATTTGGACAAATAGCACAGTTCCATTCTTAATTATGCAGATGTTTGCACATGGACGTGTAGACATATCCGGGATGGATCCCACCCCTGCAGTTACTCTGGATGACACCTCAGCGCCCGCTGTAACAATGATTAAGGCTGTATCATTTTGCACAGCCACTGTGACCTTCCTCCAGGTGAAAAACAGACAGGCATACCTTTCTTTGGTACAATGTAATTCTTCAACCTCAAAGACATTACTTATTTTTATTGATTTCAGAGAGAGGAAGGGAGAGAGAGGAAGAGAGTTGAAACATCAATGATGGACAACAGTCATGTCATTGATCAGCTGCCTCCTTCATGCCCCCAACTGGGGATCGAGCCTGAAACCTGGGCAGGTGCCCTGACTGGGAATGGAACCATGGTCTCCTGGATCCTAGGTCGGTGCTCAACCGCTGAGCTGCTCCCAGCCCGGCAAAGACATTACTTTCAAAGAAACAAACATACTCTTAGGGCAATTGCTCTATAGGATATGAAAGTATCTGTTCTGGGGCTTTATCTCCTTCCAGAATATTACTTTGTCAGTAGATTCTCCCTCTCATTCCCTCCAACATATGCAGAAGGTTGCCTGGGGTGCATCTCTGTAGCAGAAATAAATGCTGTTTGAGGAAGTGCTTAGCCTCTCTGTCGCATACAAAAAAATAAAGTAACTTAAGATTAATGTCTGCAATTAGTTTAGATGAATTTGGCACAGTGTATGGCACACAAGAAGCCCTTTTCTTCCTAAAAACTAGGAAGCCAGAGGCAGACATAATTATTCATAAAGTCCTTGGGCATTGACTCCACCTTCTTTCCACTGATGATACTGATTTTAGTTCAAGATCAGGTAGACCAAGTATTCCCTCCCTTCCTGGTATGTCAGTCTAAGTCTTCTACAGCAGTGATATTAACCCTGAGGGTAACAGGCTGTGGTGTGGCAAGAATGTCTTCAGGGACCCCACCTTGCCCAGGCAGCAATGTGCGAGACCCTGGTAAGGACTTTACGGAGTGGGCATGGCAGAGGCATGTTTGGAGAGGTAAGGGGAAAAGCTAGCTCTACTCTATCTGCTCTTGCTTTAAATCCTACTTTGATTCCATTATCATTTTATTTAGTTTATCTAGTACACACACACATACACGTACACATAATGTATGTACATATGCATAATTTATGTACATATATATAGTCTGTGAGTAAATGCTTAATCTTGACTAAAAATAATGAGTGATCTCTTCTTGCCAACTTATCACCTATCATAATCACAGCAGCTCCCATTGACTACCAGCTGCTAGAATCATTAACACTGTCTTCTTTCTACACTATAGGCTCTTCTCCATTGGACACCAGAAACACATTCCCATTTGTTATACTGATCCTTAGGAATCCTGAGAAACCATGATCATACAATTTTGGTTGTCCAAACCAGAAATGTCTCCTCTGTTCCACCAGGTGGCAGTCCTGCATCAGGACAGAAAAAAAAATAGGGGGGTGGTGATAGTATTTTGGATATGGAAGTATGCAATTCTGGTATTTTCTGCAATAAAAAAACTGACAAATATGCAGGTTGGTTTGGTAAAAAATGCAGTAGGTGTTCTGTACAAACTCATACGAGTGTTCTGCAAAAATAAAAAAGCAAACAATTGGAAGTGCCTGAATTAAAAATATTTTGATGACTAACTTAAGCTTCTGCTACATGGCACTGCAAGAATTGAAAATAAACCTACACATCATAGAATGTGTTCAAGTTTGTGGTTAATGTCACTATGCGCATTTGGTTAGTGTTCTAAATATACCTCTGCATCGTAGCTAAAGAGGGCCTCAATTTTTTCATTTGGAAAGTGGGCACACAACACATTGCTGGCAGAATGCTGTAGTTAGAATGTGTGCAGGTGCATGAACAGGCTGCAAGGAATTGTCTTTCTGTGGTGATAATGGGTATTTTTTTAAAAATCTAGTTTTGCCCAACATCATGGTATGTATGAAGTTTTCCACCTGTCTCTCATAGCAGCCCTCCCCAAGTCCTAGACTACATAGCTCTCACCCATTCATTCTCTGGGGAAATCCAGTCTAGAATCTCAAACACATCTCTCATGCCAGTAGCTTGGCTCTCCTCCAAGACCATGTCATTTGCCGGCAGAAAGTGATGCTAATGAAATAGCATCTACTTCAGGATGCCTGATGGGATGTCTGTGGCAGGCTAAAGGGCCACCTCCATAGACAAGAATGGGTAGACTCACATTTGTAGCGTTTTATCTACTGAAACTTCTTGTGCCATTGGCAATCAACAGGCTTTGTTGGCTCACTGCTTTAAGGATATGCTAGCTTACTAGATTAGGATGGTTTTACTTTGTCTTGCTTACCAAGATAGCATTTTTCATCATGCTTCAGGCATCAGCTAAATCAAAATCTAGCTTCAGATTTCAATTGAGCATTTTTGAATGAAACTGTGTGGATTTCTGTGCATGGATACCCTGAACCTTCAACTCCTCTCAGCTGGAAATCGTCAGTAACTGTAACCACCTATAAACACCTTTGAGAGACGGTTCAAAATCTTTTCATAGATATGCCAGCATATCATGGGCATCTTTAGTACTGTTTGTGTTTCCCAGAGAGATCAATTAATTGTTCCCTATTCCCCTCAGTCCCATGATCAATTTTCCAGTATTAAAAAAGCTTGTGTTTCCTTTTAAGCCATTTGCCACCATTTTCCATGTGCCCAAAAACATTTTCCACTTGCTCTAGTGCCTTTTTATCCTTGATCATTCTGGTTATCACTGGTAAGTAATGTGGGTTTATACTTTGGCTCTCTAAAATACATTTATCTTGCATGACCCAAGCATAGAGATATTCAGAGAAGAAAAACGATTTGGAAAAAATAATGTTTAAACATTACTCCCAGAACTCTGGGTCAGACATATTTTCCAATTCAGGAAATAGAACTGAAATGTTGACATCCACATATATTTGTTAACTGCATCATTGTGCAAGTGAACTAAGATCAATTAATTTAAGGCAAAGTTTGTTGGCCATGGTAAAAATACTCTGCCACTATGCTTTCAGAGGTAATAACACACACTTATGTGCCATTACAGTGAGTGGTTTAATTTCTCCTGCACATAGGGGAAAGCATACAGATGGAGCTTATCAGAGTTTGCAGTTTGTGACATTGGGATTGTATTATAGCACAAAAGCAAATTTCACATATTATATATTCAACCTCAGCAAAAAAACAACAACGTAGGTCTGCTAGGCTGTTTTGCAATGTTTCTACAACCAACTAGCTAAATGGGTCACAGTATAATATGTTATATATTTTTCCTAACCCAGAGGCTATGTAGATATTTGACCTAATTAAAGCTCTGTAAAGAGCTTTTTCCTTTTTCCACTCATGTTAATTTTCCTGTTATGAAATGAAGGTTAACAATTTCTTTTTTATTATTTCATATAAAAATCTTCAATAAAATGAAAGTAGGTTAATAGCTTTAGAAACAAAGACTACAGCCATTCATTGTGAGTACCCACTACAATCGGCAATATAATTTTTCTTAGATTTGTTTACTTTCCATTACTCATAATTGCCTGTTTTAATTGGACTAAGCTAGCTTAGTTAAGACTCCCCTTGGGGGTGATGTTGGCAGAAATGATTGGCAGTTCTCTCTCCCACACGGTGCCATCCTTAAATCGCAAATGTCAGTTAACAGGCTTCTCTCTCCAACGTTTAAGAGTGGGAGTCTGCATTTAGCAGAAAAGTAGTCTGGGTGCACACATTTCTGAATAAATGCATGTGAAATTATACATTCAAATTATGGAATCAAGGGACTTGAAAAGAAGCCAGAGAGGTCAATGTCTCCATCCATGCCCAGTCCACAAGGCCCTAGTCTATTTGTCAGCCACTCTGGGCAGGTGAAATAATACACTACTTTTAAAGATCATTACATGCAATCCCTCAGCTGTCTCTATGGTAGAGCATTAAAAAGAGCATCGTTGACCTAATTTTGCAAGCAATTTCTTAAATATCATTACCTCTTTTGCACAAAGGCCCTTACTAGAGTTTCTGGCCAGGAATACAGTGGAAAGACTTGGTACTTTACCTCTTTATTTTTTATATCCAATTAAAATCGAGGTACTATTAAGCAATGAAAAGGCCAATAAGTGGGGGAAGTAGGATAAGCAGCAGCTATCACAGTAACAGTCTGTGTTCATCCCGACCTCTGGATCGTAACTGAGCATGCACCCTCTGTGACTAAGCACATAAGGAAAATAGTTGGCCACATCAATTCATGTGCAGTGACACAGCACAATTCCACACTGACCTCTGGCCCCTTATTCTTACTACCACTAGACACAACAAGAGTGCAATACCATTTAATAAATACATGAATGCAATGTTTTTTATAATACATCAGCTAGGTATTTCATTCCAAGGAAAGGACAAAAAGAAAAAAAAAAATTCTTTTCTCAGCCAGGCAGCCTGAATTTCAAATGAATTGAGGAAAAGAAGAGAGAAAGCATCTCACAGTTAGGTCATAAATGGCAGTGGCTGAAGTAGAGAAGTTGGCGATGAAGGCATATAAATGGAGATGTAGCCCTAGCCGGTTTGGCTCGGTGGCTAGAGCATCGGCCTGCAGAATGAAGGGTCCCCGGTTCAATTTTGGCCAAGGGCACGCACCTAGGTTGCAAGCTTGATCCCTGGCCCCAGCTGGAAGGCAACCAACCTATGTCTCTCTCTCACATCGCTGTTTCTCTCTCTTTCTCTCTCTCCCTCTCTCCCCCTCCCTTCCACTCTCTGAAAAGCAATGGAAAAAATATCCTCAGGTGAGAATTTGAAAAAAAAGGAGATGTAACGCACAAAATGTATAGCTGTTTTTGTTATTATTGAACGCTCAGAGAATTCTTGGATTACTTTTTATTTGAAACAGTTACATAGTTCCTACTCTGTGCCAGCCACTGTTCTGAGTGTTTTATAAACATCAACTCATTTAATTCTGAACATCAAGGATACGTATGAGACTGATAAGTAACAGTATGGGACACTGTTAAGGAGTGTGGCATCAAATGTTTTCTGACCGGCTGCTGCCTGGAGGCCATCGGCACAAAGGAGTCCAAGGTCCTGCCTTCTTCTTCTCATCTTCGCTCTGAAAGCAGCACTGACTCTCACACCCCAGGCCATCTCCAGGGAACTGCAGAGGCCTGGAGCCCATACATGGTACCAGACGCACAGAGGCAGCCACATGCTTTGCTCCTGGGCCAGCAGGTAGTGTTCTCCCAGCAAAGAAACGCAAGAAAGCACTAACTGCCCCCCTAGGTCCTCATTCATTTTCACTCCTGATGATCACCCCACCTTCCACCCCAGCCCATGCCAGGAGCCACTGGGGAAAGCAGACTGGAGTTGAAGCGTATAGGGGAAGAAAACTAACTCTTTCTCTTTTTTTCTAAGCAATAACTTTGTGAGACATATGAGAGTTAGGGTTCTGAAATTTATCTCATTTAATTCTCAAAAGGAAAGAAGGAAGGGTCTCACTCCCACTTTATAGGTGAATCTGTAGTCATGAGCCTCTCCCCATTTCCTAGACCTCCATGTCTCCCGCCCAATTAAACAACTGAAACACTTCTTGCCTTAAAAAACAAAACAAAACTAAATGTTCTCTTTCAGAACTCCTCCTCCCAAAACTTCAAAGGTGAGGGCATATTCATAAAGCAAAAT
Organism: Miniopterus natalensis; assembly: GCF_054644295.1. NCBI lineage: Eukaryota > Metazoa > Chordata > Mammalia > Chiroptera > Miniopteridae > Miniopterus > Miniopterus natalensis. The sequence continues at coordinate 31,223,786 of NC_142085.1, read as the reverse complement.
TATGCTTAGTGGCCTGAATATATTTGTTCAATCCTGAAGAGAATGTTTTTGCTAGAAATGTGTTTACTGCTGTGATAAATAGACTTGTTGATAAAATGTTACTGTTTTAACTTCCATTTGGGTAAAAAATCAATGTTTTATATAACATATTTTGGAGGCGGACTGGGAGAGATTCCTAGGCCTCCCATTGTATTTCATGTCTTCAGAAATACTTCTTAGAAACAAATGGATCACCAAGGCATTACCTTTTTCTGAACAGAAGTATCACCAAAAAATAAACAGCAATAAACACAAAAGGGCCGCATGCCACTTCATTTCTCCTGTTATTGAAAGTATCTAAAAATGTGTGTAACTAGAAAAGTAAAATCGGGGAGAAATTAATCTAGTTTCATTTTGCGGTTGTTAGAGCTAAATTCATATGTTCCCAGAAGTGATCCTGAGAGACCAATACTAAGAAAGTTTGATCAAAAGGGAAGATCCAGTATTATTCTGCCTAAAAAGACACTAACCTGCACAGAAGAGATTAGAATTATTCTATTCAATTCTTACCTATGCTGCATCTGCTAATTTCTGAGGACCAGTGACTTAACAGACTGTAATATCACAGGGATACCTCCCTTATTCAGGAATACTTTAGTTTACAAGAGGATATTTTCCCTGAAAAATAAAAATTTATACAATAAACTTTATACACTTAAAAAAGTTTGATAGAAACCTGAAATGTATTAGACACCACTCTACTTTCTTTACAGATAATCCTTTAGATGCAGTCTTACAATTTTATGTGTGATTTAGACAGCAAGGTCTTACACCATCTTCCCCATCTTACCTGGAGTTTATGTGTGGACACCACCCTTCACCGTGCCCTTCTTCAGGCCTTTCTATCAGCCTTCCTTCCTCTCTCTCACACCTAGGTCTTCACGCCTCACTGCCTTTTTAATGAACCCAGCTCATTCTCATCCCAGTCACACTGCTGGTTTTAGCTTGGACATCGCTTCCCATCGGGAGTCTTCCCTGACCCTCCAAATCTGGACAATGGGTTCCTGAGTTCTCACAGCATCACAGATTTCTGATAATGTAACTTTTCACAGGGCATTTTTAATTGCCTGATTACTTGTCTGAACCTTTCACTGAACAACAAGCAATGAGGAAAAGATTAATTTCTATATCACTCATTTTGGAATCTCTAGAGTTAGTACAGTACCCAACTCATAGATGGTCAATAAATGTTTGTTGAGGGAATGAACATAAATACCCTCATGTGCACTAATACTGGGCGCACTGTAGGTTCCTGAACTGAGCAGCACTACAAATTGGTATTAGTTTCACTAATGTCTCCATCCAGAAAGTGTTTAGGACGATATCAACTCTGTGAACATAGCACAGGGTAGAAGAAAAAAGCAAGTTTGTTAGTTTTTTTAAGTTTGGTAGCACTGACCCCCAAGCTTTTTTTTTTTTTTTTTTTTTTTTATGTCTTTATTGATTTCAGAGAGACAAAGGTAGAGGGGAGAGAGAGCGATAGAAACATCAATGATGAGAAAGTCATTGATCGGCTGCCTCCTGCATGCCCCCTACTGGGGATCAAGACAACAACCAGGCATGTGCCCGACGGGGAATCGAACCCTGATCTCCTGGATCATAGGTCGATGTTCAACTGCTGAGCCACGCCAGCTAAGCAAAATCTGTATTCTTTCTGTTAAACAGTTGTAAGAAGATCTGGACTTGAGTCCTAACTCTGCCTCATAGAGATTCAGCAACTTTGGAAAATTTACTTAGCTTCTTTAAACCTCAGCTTCTTTCTCTGTTAAATGAGAATAAGAGTCACATGAACCTACAGGTTGTTGCTGAGAAACAAATGAGACAATGAATGCAAAGCTTTTTTTAACAAACTATAAAGAGCTACTTAAGCACTGTTTGTAATCACTATTACTAACTGGCATAGGGCTTTTTTTGCCAACACTACTGAGCTGCGTTAGTGTTACTCTGTTTCAAATTATTTTTCCCATTAGGTTAACTGACAGGGTAACAGACATCTCAGAGTTGATCACTCTGAGATATCAGGTATGATACTTTATTACTAGCAGTTTTTTTCTTTTTCTTTTTAATGACATATTCTGGATATGCCTTTTTTTTGTTATGCTTTAATTTTTTTTTTAACATTGAAAAATATTGGCATTATTTTATTATATTTTGAACTCTCTTATATTTTATAATTTTCTTTATTTAATTTACTTTTTATTAAATTACTTGAGGTGAAATTGGTTAATAAGATTATATATGTTTCAAGGGTTCATTTCTAAGATACATGATCTGCATATGGCATTATGCTGAACATCTTCACCACCAAATCTACATCTTTTTCTTTTTAAAAAATATATCTTTATTCATTTCAGAGAGAGGAAAGGAGAGGGGGAGAGAGAGAGATAGAAACATCAATGATGAGACAGTCATTGATCAGCTGCATCCCGCAACCCGGGCATGTGCCTTGACAGGGAATTGAACCCTGATCGCCTGGATCCTAGGTCGATGCTCAACCGCTGAGCCACGCCCGGCTGTGCCCAAATCTACATCTTGAATGTCACACTTTCTTTCAAAATCCAGCCCACACCTGCATGAGACTGCTGGAAATCTAAAATAAAGGTCCCCCATCATTACCTCAAAGTCCAAATCTGTAAATACCTGTCTCAACTCCAGAAACATACTCCTCTCTATCCGTTTCCCATACTCTCCCTTGATGGCTTCACCACCCCTTCATTTCCACACGTTCAACACTTCAGATGCATCTCTGGTCCTCCTGTCCTTCATCCCTACAACCTACCGCCCCCTGTACCACTTTAAGTGGCAAGCCTTTCTAATTCTGATTCTGCAATGTTTCTCATTAGTCTTCTCCATCACAATCTTACTCCTCACTTGCTAGGGAGTCGCTAAAACTTCCTACCTGATTTACCTGAGTCAGGTTCTTTGCTACTCCAATTCCTCCCACAAAGTGCCAGTGGAACAATTTCCGTTCCTAAGTACAACTCTCCTCACAGTAGTCCTCTGCTTATAAATAGAAGCAAGCAATAAACAGAGCTCTTTAATGGCTTCCCACTCCCTCAGAAGGCCACCCTCCTTTATCAAGCACTCAAAACCCCATGTGGTCTCATCGACTGTGCCTAGAAAACCACTGCTTGTCCTAACGTTCTACTTGTTTTTTGAGGCTGCAACCACTCCCTCCTCTTGCCAGTTAGATGCCAAGGTAATAGGAGAACTCCTTTCCTACCCAACCTATCTAGCCTAGCACACCCAGGGCATGCCATCCTCTATCTCCTTATACGGCTATATTTTTCTTCGTGGCACTTGAAACTACATGGTATTAATAACTTGCTTGTTTACTTGCTAATTATCTGTCTCATTAGAATGCAAGTTCGCTGAGCACAAGGACTTTATTTCATTCACTGTTGTAGTCTCAGAACCTAGGCTCACAGTAAGTACAGAGGTACCTCGGTTCCAAACATCTCGTTTGAGGACCATTTCGGTTTACTAATGCAGTAAACCTGGAAGTCAATGCTTCAGTTTTTGAACACGTCTCAGAAGTCGAACATGACACACAGCTTCCACTAAGTGCAAGATCCTGAGGCCCAGCTGTCGGCTGCGGATCCCTCGGTTTTTAAATGTTTCAGAACTCGCACCATCGTCTGGAACGGATTACATTCGAAAACCAACGTACCACTGTATTAAAATAATATTTATTGAATGAATGAATGAATGAATATTGCTACATTAGGCTATAAAATACAATCAGCTTACATACATTTAAATCACTTCAGTTAGAAGCTAATCTGCATGTGAGTGTAGGCACATATCTAGTTTATAGTCCCTTTAACACCCAGCATAGTCTCTAGCACAGTATAGATGCTCAATAAATGGTGACTCAAATTGAATTATGTGCACACATTACTGCTGCTCACTGTTCAAACCTTTGAGAAAAAAACGCACACTTTCTACATTCAAATATTTTGCTTTTGAAGTCACCAAAGTCTGACATGCGGAAACTGAAATATTTCCATAGTTAGAGTTTACATAGGAGAAGTGTAAATTAAATATTAACATAATTCACTACGGTCCACTAATGCCCACACTCTTCACTTGATCCATGTGAAAACACCTTTACTTAGCATACATGGTCTAAGAGAAAGAAACTGCATTTCCTTACTGCCCAGTATATGCCAGTCACATTGCACGTATTAACCTCCCTAAATTTATAGCAATGCTAAGAGGGACCTCAAAAGGAGTAGTTAACTTTTAGTGCCTAATATAGAATTCTTACATAAATAAACATTTGCTGAATAAATTCCCCAGTGTCACAAAGCAATGAATCAGGATATGAAGCCAGGTGCATCGGACTGCAGGAAAGACTCAGGTCTTCCCAAGAAGCCACTGTCCCAAACCCATTCTCAGAGATCACAACATATGAGTTCTAGCTCTGGGCCAATGTCTAACCTCGGCTCCCCAAAAATCAACAGGTTGGTGAAATTTGGTAAGCACTCTTCTAGGCATAATAAAATGAGATAGAAAGAATAATGCTATGTTATATTCTCAACACTGTGAGCATAAACCTTTACCCATTCTTTTAGAAACACAACGAGGGCATGTCTGAATGAGAGGAAGAACAGAACATCCACCACCCCATTTGAGTAACAAGTTCTTTTATAGAGAGAAAATTATTTTATTTAGATTGCTGGTGGGTATGGTGTTAGAAGTTATGGATCCAGTAAAAAAAAAAAAAAAATCTTCCAACTGTTCTATCAGAAGTTTTACTTCTTTTTTTTCACCCCACACATTGATTGCAGGAGCTAATGAGAGAGAAAAAAGGCAACAGATAATGTATAAAGTGATGAGAAGAGGGTCTACATATTCCCTACCTTATAATTCAAGACAGAAATGTACAATACCAAAATTATGACATCAGTGGTTTTGGCAACCACTTATCAGTGTTGTTCCCTTAATGTGTTCCTTCCAGAATGCCTGTCTCACTGGCCAAACAATCAATAAGAGCCCTGGGACAAAAATGAGAATGGAGTCTCAGAATCCAATTACTGAGGTTTGCGTATAAAACAGCAGAAAACAAAGTATGAAGATTTCTTTTTCTCATTCTATTAGGATGATAATAACAGGGGCTGTCATTTGAAAATGAAGACAGCCAGAGTAATTCAAAATATTAAAAGCATAAAAGTATGCCATGTTCTTAATGACTGAGCGTTTGTTTCAGTGGGAGGTCATTAAAGCTTTGGGACATTCTCTCAATGGTGAATTCTCAGCTTCCCCATCTTGAGTTAGAGGATCATTACTTGATAGTTACACATTTTTTAAGACTTTTTTTAAGAAAAATAATTTGAACTTTATCAGAACTTCATTTCCTAAATACAGCAAGGGAAAATAGTGTTAAATGCCTCACTAGTTTTCATAAAATTTAGAGAAACTTCATCATGAATATTTAAAATTTTCAAGAACAATAATTTTGTGATTAGCCTGGATCAAAAATTCATATCAAGGTAAATCAAATGTATTATGAAACTTTATTCTACAGTACTTGCTATAGACTGAAATATCTCCCATAAATTTATTTCTGTCCTATATTACATGAATTTACTTTTATTTTTACATCAAAGGCTTGCAGTTAGAATGGGGGGAAATGGCATGTGTGCTTTGCATACTCCTTTTTAGTTACACTAGATAAATGCTTTTGATATTTTGACAAGAAATTACACTCTTTCTCCATTTTAAGAATATTTACAAAGCCCCAGCAGGTGTAGCTCTGTTGGTTGGAGCTTCATCCGATGCACCGAAGAGTCTCGATTCCTCATCAGGGCACACAACCGGATTGCAGGTTAGATTCCAGTTCAGGTGTATACGGGAGGCAACCAATCCAATGGATGTTTTTCTCTTACATTGATGTTCTCTCTTTCTCTCTCTCTCCCTCTCCCTCTCCCTTTCCTTCTCCCTTCCTCTCTCTAAAAATCAATAAAAAAATATCCTCTGGTGAGGATTATATAAAAGAATATTTACACAAAGTAACTAAAAATAATTTGAAATGCTGTAGACTAAATTCAGCTGTATCTCTAGAAAAAGAACTTTAGCGTGAATAAGACATTCTAAAATATAACGAGTGAGACATTTTAATACAGATTCTTTTGCTCAATGTTATGTGCTTCATGATGAAACTGCTATATTTACTAATACTTTCTAATGTCATTTCCTTTATTGTCAACACACAGAATATATTGACATAAAATATCAAAGCCATAATTTATTATATATGTTGATAGTATCAATACTTAAGATTAAAAAATTTGATATAAAGAATTTGATTTTTTTCCCAACAGTTATACTACACTATTATTTTAAAGAAAGAAACTACATACAATTTTGTCCCTGGAATCTCTAAGATTGCAGATTTCTGATTAAACTGTAGCTAAATTAGTATTATTTATTCTAATTGATAAAACTTAAAAAATAAGCTGACCTACTCTGATTATTTGTACATCAGTGACGCGTAGATACAAAAGCAAATAATTTATGCCTCTGAAACAAACAATTAAGGAGCTACAATAGTCTTTAAAAAAGATCTTTTACTTCAAGGAAAGTCTAGAGTTATAGAAAATATAGACAATGCATAGAGAATTTACGTTACCTGGCTTTAGAAAATTTGACCATGTGCACTCAAATGTATATGAAAAACTCAAAGAAGCGTGTGTGGATATAAATTTATCTTGGGAACCATGAATTATAAACCAGTACATTACAAATGGGTTACCATTCCTTAATTAGATTTCATTGAGTTGATCTCTACATCAGTAGTTGATTTGTGTATTTATGATTAACAAATACTATATATTTGCATCATGAATAAACTACATTTTTCTATAAATATAAATTTTCTATGGACATATCTTTTTTGGAGATTATTCAAGTGAGACTAGTGATTGTGATGTGATGTATCTAAAAAGGGGTGGGACAAAAAAGAATTTTTTTAAATGACTACTGATTGTATCATTTCATGTACTTAACAAAAGTCTATAAAGGAATAGTTTTATTAAAACAATCAAGAAAATATAAATCAAGTAAATATAGAAGTATATTCAAAATACTTCTTATTGCCTTATCTTGACAATTGCATTAAAGCAAAAATAATATAGTGGTTTTGTTTATTAAATTGCAGATTGCTTATAAGATCTATAATTTCAGACGTGGACATGGTGTGGTACCAAAAGCCATGCACTGTCATAGATCGAGCAGTTGTGTGTATAAGTTGGCATAGCTTCTGTAACACAATGGTCAATATGTGTATGATCCTTTTAAAAGTTTATAATACATAGGAAACAGCTAGTACAGTACCTCCAGGAAAATGTTTAGCCAAAAACCATCAAACAGAAACATGAAAAATTAAAAACAAATAATCTGAGCATTCAGCGGCATAAGTTAAAATAGAAAGAAAATAAATACAAGAAATGTAGGGGAAAGAAAAGATTAAGGAAAAAAGCAAGCAAATAAATGAAATAGAAATGAACAAAAACACAATTAATATGACCAATAAAAATGATTTGCTGTTTTTTGGAAACAAAAAATTCTGTCAAGACTACACAAAAGTAAAATAAAAACTCACATAATATAACTACAGATTAAACTTGATTTAAAATATGTTATCATTAAAGTATCACTAAAACTTAAATGAAACATTATGGACGAAATCTGTGAATATACAGTAATATACAAATTATGAAAATTTACCAAAGAATAAAAGTAAGTGCCTAGTCCAGGAGTTTTTGTAGGATATTTTTTCCATAATTTCAACAAATAGATAATTCTTATACATAGTGTAGAAAAACACTGTTCCATAGTATAGAAAAAATCAGAAGATATCCAATTTTATGAAACTAGTATAATCTTGATTTTAGAATTATATAAGGCATCATGGAAAGAAAATCATAAGCTTGTCAAGTAAATAAATAAAGAAGAATTAAATAAGACCTGAACCTTGCAGGAATCAACAATAAGACATTGTGAATGATGCAGCATAATTAACACAACCTTCTGCTCTAGTTGTATATTTAAAATATTTATATATCACAGACAAGGTTTTATATATATGTATATATGTGTGTATATATACACACACACACACATATATATATATGATAGTCAGACCTAGAAAATCTACCAAAGTAATTTCACCATATACAGGACAGAAAATATGATCAATGTTAACAGATGAAGAAAACATATTTCATAAACTTCAATGTCTATTCATGACTAAAATAATTATGAAAAATCAGGTGTAGAAAATAACTTTTTAATATATTGAAAATAGTTTTCCCTTTTTCCAAAACAAAGTAAATATTATTTTTAATTGGTATGACTTTACAAGCATTCCACGAGTCAATGCATGGATATCTGCTTTACTTCTGACATTCAACATTACACTAGAGGTACAACCAGGGCAAAAAGATAATAAAAGGAAAGAAAGGGTGTAAGAATCATAAAGCAGAGTCAAATGAAAGCATTCTGCAGAAAACAGACATTTATGATATAGACAAACTCTTTGAATTAATAAGAGTTCAAAAAGTTGCTGGATATAAGGCCAACATGGTAAATTTAATAATATCCCATTAAACCAGCAGTAATCAAATAGAAATTTTAGTAGAGAAATATTGAGGAATAAAATTGTATAAAATATAATGGAATAAAGTTTACCAAAATGTGAAACATTTTGCAAATGAAATTACACATTTTTATTGAAGAACATAAAAGTATACATGAATAAATAAGGCAATGCAACATGTTGAAATATTTAAAGATGTTAATTGACTTTATTAGAATTGAATTATAGGAATTATTTGGAGAATATTTTTTATGATATAGGATAATGATACAGGATATCATTATATATTTTTATGACACAAGATAATGTTATTAAAGCAAATAATGCAACCTAATTTTAAAGGACATTTTTAAAAGAACTCCATCACCATTATCTTGCCTCTTACATCTTCATTGAAAAAGTGTGCAAGATTACATTTACTTTTTCTAGCGCTGCTGTTTTGGCTTCTCTTGGTAACCTCATCTTTATTTCTGATTCTGTTTCTAGAATTTTGTAATCATTTCAGATTCAGCCTCAACTGTCTGATGTCCTGCTGACCCTAGCTGAAGCTGTCAAAAGTCACTCTCTTCTGTCTTTTATTAGTCATTTGCTGGGTGAAGTTTGACCTTCAAGTTGCTTTTATATTCCTGAAAACAGTTATATATACTTTTTTATCATTAAAGTATAGTAGGCATGCAATATATATTAGTTTCAAGTGTACAACAGAGTGTTCACAATTTATATATCTTATGATCATCACAGTAAGTCTGGTAACCAAAGTTATGATATTATTGACTACATTCCCTGTGCTGTACTTTACATCCCCATGGCTTATTTATTTTATAACTGAAATTTGTATCTCTTATCCACCTTCACCTTTGTTACCCAGCCTCTCGACCTTTTTCCCCTCTGGCAACCATCAATTTGCTCTCTGTATCTACAAGTATGTTTCTGTTTTGTTTTCTTTGTTCATTTTTTTGAGATTTTTGCATGTAAGTAAAATCATACAGTATTTGTCTCTCTGAGTTATTTTACTTAGCACAATACCCTCTAGGTTCATACATGTTGTTGCAAATAGAAAGATTTCATTCTTTTTTATGGCTGAGGAATATCCCATTATATATTTATATGTATATTTATGTGTGTGTGTATATGTATATGTCTGAGTGTGTGTGTGTTACCCATTCATCTATTTGATGAACACATAGTTTGCTTCCATATCTTTGCTATTGTAAATAATGCCGCAGTGAACACAGGGATTCATATCTTTTCAAATCAGTATTTTCGTTTTCTTTTGATAGATATCCAGAAGTGAGTGGAATTGCTGATTCTAGAAGGGGTTAAGATCTAAAATACAGGGTGAGATAAAAGACAGGTTTACAGTTGTGAGTACATGAAACAGAGTTTATTCTTGTATTATTATTTATTATTGTATTATTTTCCATATGAGCAACTGTAAACCTACTTTGGCCCCGCCCTGTATATAAGAAACTCATACAACTCCACATTAAAAAAAACAATTGGATTAAAAAATGGGCAAAGGACCTGAATGTACATTTCTCTAAAGAAGACATACAGATGGCCAACAGATATAAAAAAAATGTTCATCATCACTAAGCATCAGAGAAATGCAAATCAAAACCACAATGAAATATCACCTCACACCTGTCAGAATGACTATTATCAAAAAGTCAACAAGCAACAGTGTTAGTGAGGATGTGGAGAGAAGGGAACCCTCGTGCACTGTTGGTGAGGCTGTAAATTGGTGCAGCCACTATAGAAAACATTATGGAGGTTCCTCAAGAAATTAAAAATAGAGCTACCATATATACTTCTTCGTTCTTCTCATCCTCATTTTGAATAATAGTTATAGTCTATTTGGCACCCTGTGATGTTACAGCTCATTCATCATATTCTTTATTTCTTTTTTCTAACTAAATCTTGATTCTCTCCCTAACTCTGACATGTTCTATCTTGTACTTGCTCCAGACTCTACTCAATAGAGATGATATTTTTTTCAAGAAAGCTTTTGCAAGAACATTAAATAGGGATTGTAAGACTCATGAGAAAATAATTGTGCACAAAACATTTTATAAAACCCAATAACTGTTAATGTCTAAAAATATTATTTTTTAAAAAAGGAAGCAAACAACTTACTCAACTAAGGAAAAGTAACTCCTCTTCCCCCAAAAAATATCTAAAGTGAGATTATCCTTAATAGTCAATCTTCGTATGCACATGCATTAGTCAGAGGCAAAACAAGGATACCTGCTATCACTTCCAATAACATATTATCATTTAAAATGTGCACCCCCCCATTATACGGTAATTTTACTAGAAGGAAGAAATCCTTCAACATGTGCATAAAGATAGGTATACGAAAATGTTCAAGCTAATTTATTGCTAATAAGGAAAATAAACAAGTAATATAAATGTCTACCAATATGACATTAAATGACTAAAATGAGAGCAGTCCATTCTTTTGAATGGCTGAAACAGAACAGTTAAAATTAGATTTTTCTCTTAAATAAACCTGTGTGTGTATGATAAAGCTCATCTCAATGCCATAATATTAATAAAGAAAAACAATCTAAATGACTATATATACAAGAATGTTCTAAATAAATTTAAGCATCCAGGCTAAGGTTTAAATTGTGACTCAGATTTTAGTGAGTTACTTGAAATCTAAACCCTATGGCCCTTTCCTAAAGATTATAGAGATTACAATGTGTGATTCATGGAGCATTAAATGTGATCTTTTAAATAAGCCACTTAGAAGAGTCCCTGATACAGCATAAGTTTTTAGTAAATAACAGGTTCTGTTATAATTATTGTTATAATTCTTATTTCATTTATAACTATGAGTCTAAATCTCTGACAATTTTACTTGGGTTTCAATGATCAGTTATCATATAATAATATTATTTAATTGTAAGTATAATATAGCATTTAAAATTTATGCAAATATGTTTATGATTTATTTCATTGCTTTCATGTTTAGATAGAAAGTAAGAATGCAATCTTTTCTTTTCACTTTCTTTTACTTTTCAAGTAATCATTTTACCAGTCCTGTTTATTGAACCTTGATTCATCAGTTTCTTTGGCCACATCTATCACTCACTATATTTTTATTCATACCTTGAGCTTATAGGGGAGTAGATTTATTTTGCCTTATTTTGATGTTTTATCTGTACAGCAGTAATTATTGTTAGTTCATAGTACAGCACTTACAGGTTGAGCTGCTCATTATTACTCACTTTTCTTTTTTTTTTTTTTTACAAAACATATGTTATTTCTCACCTGTTCGCTCTTACATATAAACTCCAGTATTACTGTTATTTTATTCTTTTAAATATGTCTTTATTAAATTCAGAGAGAGGAAGGGAGAGGGAGGGAGAGAGAGAAACATCAGTGATGACAGAGTCATTGATCGGCTGCCTCCTGCACGCCCCCCGACTGGGGATCGAGCCCGCAACCTGGGCATGTGCCCTGACCGGGAATCGAACCAGGATCTCCTGGATTCTAGGTTGATGCCCACCTGCTGAGCAACGCTGACTGGGCAGTATTACTTTTATAAGCTCTTAAAAAGTGAACAGGCAAAGGAGGAGGAGGAAAAGGGGAAAGAAGGTCAAGAAGAAAAAGGCGGAGAGAAGAGAAGGGACTGGAGGTGACAGATGAGAAGGTCGAGGAGAAGGGGAAGGGGCAGCCCCGGGAAGGCTGCCGTACACGACTCAGCTCGTCTGGAGCACAGCGATACATGCACACTCCTCAGTCTGACCATCTGGGAACATGGTAAATCTTTACAACATTTAAATATTTCATATATTTACCAGGTGGACATTTTCCATTAATGTAGACTTTGAAATGCGGTATCACGGTTTAAATCATTATACGAATGGTAAGAATGAAAATCTCTCATTCTCATATAAAAAAACTTTAGCAATATAATTTTCACATACACTACCTTTCAGGTAAATGGGCACCTAACATAGCATTAGTATTATCTAATTGGTTACGTATTAACAGTTTCCATGTTTAATTATCATTTTGGAAGACAGTATAAGAATTGAGTGTAGGCAAGACTCAGAATGAGAAAATCTGATGGTAAGATATATTAGCATTTTCATCTTTAAACAACTTAATCTGAAGAAAAAGCAGTTTGTACATCTTCCTCCGCCAAAAAACCCCACACAGAACTTAAAAAAAGGGGTAATGAGAAAATAGGTCAGTTTAATACCAACTACAGTCTATATGAGAAAACAGAAAATAAATGGCTGGCTCCTACCAAATGTGGATCACAGTGCATAATGCATGTCTATTCATTGAAGGAAACCAAGCAAGGACCACACCGGCATTGAAGGAGGCTGCCAAGGATTCCAGAATACAACCCATGCGACACTGGCATACATATTTAGAAATACCAGTGGATGTACAAGCCTGACTTAGGCCCAAGGAAGCCACTGACCGGGTGTGGCAGAGACTGCCCACAAGGAGTTACTAGCAGAAAACCTGGGTAGAGGCAAAAGAGGGGACCCAATGAGAAGGTTTAGGGCATTTGTATGAATATGTAAGTCCAAACATGCTTGTTTTGAAACATTTAGGGCATTGTCTGCCTCTTATTTCTCCTTCCTCCCTGCTGACTCCCACCTGGAGACTGGGAGGTGGGGAGTTCACTGCCTCAACAGAGTGCCTGAGCTAAATTGGGGCTGCAGAAATTGTACTGCTTTCTTTGCTGTGAGCAGCTGTCCTGTCCCTTAGGACCACCAAAAAGGAGCAAGAACACCCACTGTAGGAGGTAGCTGGAAGGGGTGTCAACGAAATCAGCTTTATTTTTCCAGCACGGAAAACCCAAGCTATTTAGCTAGAAAGCAAGATTAAAAAGAACGCAAATATACGTAAGAAATTATAAGTTGGGGGAAAAGAAAAATTATAGCATTTGATCTATTTTCTCTTGCTTTCCACTATATGCCACATATCTAAATTGAACATTGAATGCAGCTGACAAATTTATTCAGAAGACTGGACATGCTGCTATTATGGTGTCCTATGGTAGGCTCAGTAATTGGACACTGCATGTAGCTAGAATTCATACCCAGTTACGTTTTGCTGAGGGAAAATTAATCCTGGCAAATGCATGATTTTTTTCTAGCTAGAATACTAAAAGGGACTTGGTCCACCTGCATGGACAGCTGCTACTTCACAGATTCTTTGCCAGCAGCCACTATTTAATAGAGTTGTGTGGACATTATGTTTGTTGTTTTCTTTCTGACAAAAAGCAAGATGAGTTGGATTTGAGTTTGAGCCTTGGTTTGCTTTCATGGCTTCTATTACTTTTTAGGGAACAATACTTGGCAGTGTCATTTCATTTAGTTCCGTCCAAAGCAACCCTTTGATACTTTATGAATTACTTATCTCATTTTAATAAGGCTTAACATGAAAAATTAACCTCCTATACATTCCTAATTAGTTTTTAATTAATTTTAGATTCTCTGTTAGGAAAAGATCTATCCAACAAACTGCGAGGAATTTAATCTCCATTACTGAAGCATATGACAACCTCCTGTAGGGGAGAAATGTCCTTGAGGGGTAGGGATGTGTGTGTGTGTGTGTGTGTGTGTGTGTGTGTGTGTGTGTGTGCATGTATAACTGCCATTCTCAGAAATAACTCAAATACCAAAGTTTTCCCTTCAACTTTGAAGGCATAAGGAGCAACTAATAATGACTTTTATTATGAAATGCTGAGCATAATATATATATATATATATATATGTATATGTATATGTGTGTGTGTGTGTGTGTGTGTGTGTATATGCATATGTTGCTCAGGCATACTGAATTGCTTGCCTCTGCTTATCTCTTATGCTTTTAATCAAGATTTAGTAGAAAATAAAGGACCTACCTAGCAAATTATGTAATTAAATATAATTTTTCAAGTTAGGGCTACATTGAGTAGAATGAAACCAAAGGTATACTACAGCACCCAAACTAAAGTAAAAGAAATCATTTCAAACAATTAAGATAATACTTCATTTAGTGAACAAAAATTCATGAGATTTTCTTAGGTTAAATTTTATGATATATGATGATAATATAATAAAATTATTTGTGCTATTAACACCTATTTTCTAAGGCTATAGCCCTCACTTTTCACCTCTAAATTGACCTAGTTTGGCTTTTCTGGAAACAAAAATTATTTTTTACATATCAAGAGCATTTTCATTAACCCAAGAAATATTCTACATTTAATTTTTATTTGAGTTTAAGGAATACATACATTAAGGAGATACTTCTGGAAAATATCTCAGACACAAAAGAATCAATTTTATAAAAAGAATTCATGAGCGCCGTCCATATAAAATTAGGCCATGTCAGAATGTAAGAGTAGTTCTAGAATACGGAAAGCAATGCTTCACACATAATGCCTATAGTCAACAGCCCCCTCAACCCCCCACCCAAAGAAAACCCAAGAAGTAAGGATTGGAATACAGTCAGCTGAAAAAAAAATAAAGGATTTGCCAAGCTATACAGTTAATGAGAAGCACACACTTCATTAGGTAAGGATATGTAAATTATCTTTCAATAATTGAATAAAAGAACTATAAGAAAAACCTAATATATAAGTCTTTTTACTCCTAAGTGAATGGCAAGTTAATTTGAATATTTTAGAATATATTGATTACATTTTCTTTTCATTTTGCCTCAAACACATGGAAAATAGGTGCTTTTTTATTGGCTGTGAATAGCTATGCAATCTATACAATAATAAACAGGCCACAAACCATTCAAACAACACCTTTAAGTTACCCAGATCTTCTATAATTCAGTATCTATTACTTCCTCAGCAGGTAAGAAAACTGGCAAGGCAGGAGACTTGTTTTCTGATATTTTATCAATAGTAGCTTCATCCAATGGGATAATCTTTCAGGTTTTTTAAGCCTACAAGAGTTCACAGTCCAGAATTTCATATCTGGGAACCCGATATATTTAAATACCATAGAAATTATTGGTGTTTACATATATATGTAAGATTGCCAGTCTCAGAAATCAGGCACTTGAGGTACAAAGCTGACTGTAATTCAAAAATAAATGAAACAATGCAGTTATTACTTTCAGGGTTGGGATAAGGGTGGTCAGACAGACAATTGACTTCTTATACAACAAAGCAGAATAACATATATGCTATAAAGCTGTAAAAAGCTCTGAATACGCATAATGGGAGGAATATTTAATCATTCATTTCCAACTGGGGGCTGTAAAAATTGCTTTGAGAAGGAGATAAAAATTTGGCTAGATTGTATGTGTAGATAAGGAGAGGTAAATAACGCTTTTCACTTTTTAGGTAATAAAAACTAAGGTATAGCCCGGCCGGGCGTGGCTCAGCGGTTGAGCGTCGACCTAGGATCCAAGCGATCGGGGTTTGATTCCCAGTCAGGGCACATGCCTGGGTTGCGGGCTGCAGGCGATCAATGACTCTCTCATCATTGATGTTTCTATCTCTCTCTCTCCCTCTCCCTTCCTCTCTCTGAAATCAATTAAGGTATGTTTAAAACACACACACACACACAAAAACTAAGGTACAGAAAGTTTTAAGTATGTGAGATCCTGTGGCTTAAACATGAAATGAATAGAAGAATATATTAGAAGACAGGACAAAATCATACATGACATAAATGACTATTAGGAGGAAATGGGTTACAACTGAAAGTCTGTTTTTATAGAAAGACCCAACAAAACTGTTTTCCAGTACCATGTTTGTTCTTGCTAAGTTACTGTTAACGGACGCAGATGACATGATGACAATAATGATGGTGATGATGATGGTTATATCAACGATGGTGATGGTTGTGGTGATGATGGTGGGATGGTGATGTTTAAGTTAGTGATATTACCAACCATTATAGCAGTGACTACTATATGTATCAACAACTTGATAAAAGTTAATATCTATTCATTCTAATCTTAATAGCAAATCTTCAAGGACAGCTTGTCTTCTACAGATAAATAAGTGATGCTTAGAAGAATTAAATAGCTCTCCAAAGATCACAGAGTGTCAGAGGGCAGAATGGAAAGGTAAGGCTCCATAAGCATGTATTTTACTTTCACCATGGTGTTCCCATTAGTGACAGGAAAGGGACATGCACTGAAAAAGACAAGAGGATGCAACAAAGAGTTTCTGATCAAAGCTTCAAGTGGAAGCAAGCAACGAGTAGTATAAATACTGTAAACAAATACTAAAATCAGTACTTTTAGAGGTCAATGATGACGGAGAACAGTTTCCAGTAGTAACCATAGAAGCCAGGCTGTAAGGTACTGAAATGTTGGTGATAAGCCTCCAGGAGATTTTAGGGAGATAAAGACAGAAGAAGGAAAAGAAAATTCAAAGCTTATTTTAATTTTTTTTTTCTGTTTTGTTTATTACAGTGGGAAAGTCCCAAGCATCTTTAGGGCTTGCAGAGCCCTAAAGCATTAAATGGTAAGAGAGAAATTTCAGGAGCATATGGGGTAATGAAGGGACATAGCACTGGAGAAACGAAACTGTGTGTGAGGAAAAGCACTGGTAGATAAACTGGCCAAAGCCATAGATTTAGAAGCTAAAGGTATTTTATTTTCAAATCAATTAACTGAAAATTAGACAAATGGGGTACATATATTTTTTTAAAGTGCTAAAATTCAGGTTCTGCTTAGCAAAAAGCAACCTCCAAGATTTCATTCATTCCAAGAATGAGATCAATGTGTGTTTTTTAAGAAGTACACGCAGATGGGGTCCATATAAGGCTGAGGGAGGTGAATTAAACACAGCAATGTAAAAATCTGGAGAGATGATGACCCCACATCGGGGCAAGTAGAGAAACAGGATCTTCAATTCAGGACAGAGTCCAGGTCAAGAGAGATTATGCTCTGAAAGGGGTTCTGATAAATAACAGAAAGAAAGGGAGGGATGACTATACAAAAATTTATTACCAAATTGAAGGGAAGCCGAAGTAATTCTCAGCCAAAGGTTTCTAACTGTGCAGAGAAGTAGGAATCCAGGTGTGTGGAGAAGAGAGTGTGAAGGTGTGAGAGGAGCCAGAAGATATGGAACAGCCATTCTGGGGAAAGGAAAGCATGCCATAGACATGAGAAATGGAGCTGGTAACACTAGAACTCAGCTGAAAGCTACATGATATTTCACAAGTGGAAGGCACATGTTATGTGATTAAATGTCCATTATCACACTGCGAGAAACACAATACCCAAAACATTTCAATTACTCCATGAACGTAAAAATGTGTTCTGTGCAGAAGCAGTAAATCCGCAAGTATTAGAATACCATGGGTTCTGGAATTAAACAGTCTCTGTTCCTTGCGGCAACTTTTTCCAACATCAGAGGCCATATGAGAAACAAAACAACCCGAGCTCCCATCTGGTCTCCGGGTAGCATGGGGAGCCTGCGCACAGCCTGAGTGATTTTTTGGGTATTGAATCTGGCCTGCAGTAAAGTGAGCACCTGCACTACAGGAAAATGATCCATTGCCATTCTATCAAACACATTTTGGAAGCAAGGAGCCTGTGCTTTTATTTGCTACCCTGTGTTTGTATTTAGGCAATAGCTTTCTTGCACAAGTCTGGCTTTCCACATTGCCTCTGCACACACTATTCCCTTCAGATTTAAAGTACACTGTGCATGTAAAGGGAAGTACTGTATGCACTTGAAATATTACCTTATTAAATTGTTTGAGTCCTTAACTCTCATACCCATGGGCTAGATAGGAAGGAAGCAGTGTTATTTAATTATAAAGTAACTCTCTCCTTAACCAAATGCTTTAAATTATACCAAGGCAATTTTTTCATTGGTGGCATTTAAATGGAAGTTATATACAGCCGTCTCCTGGGGCATTAGTACTCTGCCCTCTACCTTTAATTTGACCTGAAGAAATTGCCCAGAGCTGAGCTAGCCAGCAGGTGAAGGAAACGGAAACAGGCCAACATGCCCATTAATCAGAACTCTGGATTTAGAGAACACATATATCAGTATTTAATGAAAGCTCTTTCTAATAGGGCCTGGGAAAAAGCAGATGGGCTTTTACTCTGAGAATTATCTTCCTATAAAGGGCTTATTTTTGAAAAGAATTGTATTTTAGTTGTAGAGTTAAACAAATGGGCCATGTCTACATCAAAATGTTGACACAAAATAACAAAACACCATTTATCAGAAAACTGGGAGTCTTAGGTGCAATGTTACAAAGCAAGTGCCCTAAGTAAATTCTTCAGGTCCTGCGTCGGTGACCTTTCCATGTCCTGACAACCATGGTATTCACTTCCTCTCTTCTCTCTTCTTCCATAAATATTTTGAATCTCTTTCTCCCCTTGTGGTTTCTCACCTCCTTCCTTCAAATACTGAATGTTCAGTTTTCCCTGGGTTGATCTGTGCTCCCTTCAAACTCCCATCATCTTTATTCATCTTTTATGGATCACCTCCCACAGAGTGGACATTCTTAACTGACCTTTCATTCGGGTCTATATCAACCTCATTCTTGGCAGGTGGCCTTACCTCCTAATTCTCCAAGAAAAATCCAGACAGATCATCTAATCTAAGATGAGGTCACTCCTGGAGCTGCCCTCCACTTCAATCAATAACTCTACTATCTCTTATGCTCCTCTCCAATGTCAAAAAATAGACACACCCCATTCAGCTTGGTCTGGTCAAAACTGCCCAGACACTGGACCCCACACCTTCTCCTCCTGAGGTGGTCTTTTATTTTTCCTCATCAATGACACCATATTTGCTGTCTTACTTGTCTGGCTCCTTGTTTTATACCTTTAAATATAATCATATCAACAAATAACCTGGAGGAAAGGTCATCCCCCAATCCCCAAAATGTACTTGACACTGCTGCTCATTCATGTAACCATTCTGGGACTCTCAGTTCCACTCTCATTGGTGCCTTTGAATTGGCTTCTGCTCCCATTCCTTTGTGTCAAATGCAAACGTGATTCTAAATCGCTAAAACCACAAGCGCACGAGTCACACACAGGCGCACAAACTCAAACAGACCATCATGCACACCCCCCATGTTCTCAAGATTCTTTTTCTGTCTGACACTGTTATATTTGACTTTCTAGTTTTCCTCCAACACCTTCTTTGACTGGCTGTTCTTGCTTGTGATGCCACCCATGTCTCCCTTCCTGACCCCATGCCACTTCCACTCAAGAATAACCCTCAAGGCTCAGTCCTCAGTCCCCTTGTTCTGTGCCCTCAGTGAGAGAGTCCATGTTCATATCTTCAGTTTCTCAAATGGTGGCTTTTCAAATTTCCCTGTTTCCTTATGCCTTACATAACATGTAACATTTCACATATAAGCACTAATTAAATGAAGAGAGTCTCATCTAGATGTAGTTTATGAGTTATTTGAGCTCAGGAACCATATTTCCTATTTTATACACTTTTTATTCCTCAGTTCCCCTAGAACAATACTTTGCTGACAGTGAGCATTCAATAAAAACTTGCTGACTACCTATCAGGTGCTCCGTTAAGTCCTGAGAAGAGAATACAAATAACATGCAGTGTGTGCTTTCAGAGCCCCCAGCATCGATGCAAAGCTGTGCATGGTACAGCGATATGAGCGGAGCGTGCCCTGAGAGTGAACAGGAGAGGGGAGCCCTCCTTCTGCCTCCCCGGTGGTCAGCTACACTTGATGACTGCCCCATCCAAACTCTCTGCCCCCCTGACTTCTCAGTCTTTAAGATTCTGCTCCTTTAACCAAAGGGCTGGCAGGAAAGGCAAATGTTCAGAGACTAACTAAAGTCTAATTTTCCTAATCCAACATGGCAGAACACTGTCTAACTTGCCTAACTCATGATTAACATGAGGATCAAATACCCATTGCCCTTGGAAGCAGTCTGTACATTTTTTTATCCTTAGTTTTAATCTCTGACTTGTAGAGAAAAGTTCATTGCATTTCCTAACTAAATGTGTGACCCAAACGGCAATGTGACATCAAGCTCAATGTGACATCAAGCTCTTCCCCCAGGGACCTGTGCTCTTACAGACCTCGCACTTTCTCTGGATTTATATTCACTTCATGTGATCAGCTGTTGCCTCAGACAAATAATATCGCCTCTATGGATCCAAAAATCCTTCTATATAGAGTGATTTAATTTTTAAATTCCATTTTAAAATGACTTTGTGCCTTTTAAAACTTGTATCTCCAATAGTCTAGCAAAAATTTGCCACTTGGTACCCTTCCAAGGCCTCCAACAACATTTGTAGTGTTGTCTTAGGGATATGCTAGCCCCTCCAACCAGCAGCAGGCTGCTTTCCTTCTGTCCATGACACATCATCTTAAAAGTCCATCAGGTTAGAGAAAACACTTTTCTTCGCTTTCACTCTCCTCTTCCAGTCAGTTACTGAGATTATGTTTATAATGTCTCTTCAGCTGTCCTGTTCCCAATCTTCTCCCCTCTCTATTGAAGAATTCACCAAGGCTGTCATATTTCTGCTCTGGTAGCCTTTAGTTTCCACCCTCAGATCAAATAAGGCAACCTGAATTATAACTCTCCAAAACAACTGTTTTCAGTGACCCTGATGTTTTAAAATAATTTCCCATAGGCATCCCTTGCTGAAAAGATAAGTTCTAAATTACTTGGCCTACCTTGCCAATCTGATGTCTACCACTGCCCTGTTGTGGTATCTACCTGCAGAAACCAAGAACATTCAGGTAATATTCTCTCTTGCCTTTTTCCATTTCCTCTCCTACTCTTCTTAAAAGACCCATATCAAGTCCACTTGTGTCCAAAAAAGTTTCCAAATCAATCTCCTATGTTGAACATGTGCCCAAGTTTGACAATTACTTGGCAGGTGTAGTCTGACATGGTCATTGATATTGTTCTGTATGGATTCTGTTCTCCCTGTAAATCATAGACAGTGTATTATATCACGCTCTATCCTTGTCACCTAGGGTGGTGCTTTTCCTTAGAAACTCTTCCTGCTTTTGATGAAAATGCTCATGATGTGTTGTCATATCTTCAGGCTCAGGCCATTAACATCTTCCACAGGTACCTGTTTCATGTGTCCTATCTCAAACACCATATGAACACAACTCTCATATTCCATCAGAAACTTTTTAATGAGTTTCAAAGTGTAGACCCTGAGAAAGAAGATACCTACTTCTTAGGGTTCCTAGTGGATAAATGGGCTCAAATTAAAAAACATATAAAAATGGAGCCTAGCAGCCATTTCTATACAGGAGCCTCTCATGCAAACTGTACAGACTTCAGGGAAAAGCCTGCACTGAACTACCTTCCTCTGTAATGAGGCACTGAGTTTCTGCCATTTGAGCCAGCCCTTATTTAAAAAAGGAGTTCCTAGAATCCTAATTCAATCAATAGGAGGACTTGCTTTCCCAGTCCAATCAGAGCTGCACGGCTACAGCCCCATCAACTGCTTCACCAACCAATCAGAGCAGCTAACTTCTGACCAATCAGGACAGTGCCTTTGGAGAAATCAAACTCCATGGATTTGGAGCCCTTATTTGCCTGAGAATGGATCAATCAGGGGCCAGGAGCATGGACTTCTGTCTATATAAACTAGCTCCTGTGTGACTGAGAGAGCCCACCTCCCCTTTCCAATGAAGGCTGTGTTTTCCCAGATGAGCTGACACAGAAGATGTATCACCAGAGCAGAGAGGGGCAGCCCAGTGCAGACCAGAGCAGGCTGGCACAGAAGAGAGCAGAACAGAGCAACACAGGGCAAAGCAGACCAGAGCAGACCAAGGAGCAGAGCCAAGCTGTCTGCCCAGCCTCAGAGCCACCTGGCCCCAGGGCTGCCTCACAGCCCTGCTGTGTTCACAGCTATCACAAAGAGGCTGGTATCACAATGAGGCTGTTCTGCACTGAATGCATATTACTTCTTCACCACACCCCAAATTAGGGATTCCTGTTGGCTTTGAATTGGCACCAATAATCATCAGTTGACAAAAGCTAACCCCAATCTCTTATGACCTGCTTGACTCTTTGAAGTGAATTTACTTCCAATTTGTCCCATAACTAAAATATTTTGCAAGTTTATACCAGATTTACTCAATCAAATATGATTTTTATCAATTAAAAGTAATTAAACATATAATGTGTGTGCCTGCACTCTCTGGAGAATGAACTTAAATTTTGTCTTTTGAAGTTAATACCAACAGCGTAGTTTGACATTTAAGAGTGTCCATCAACTGGATCCATCTTCTAGTTTCACATATTTCTCTTTATTTAATCTACATATTTCTGAAACTTTTTAATATATGCCTTTATATTTTAGGAATATTCTATCATAACTGAAAAGCCATTACCTTTTTTTGGGCTAAGCCAGTTCCTATAATCACTTAGCAAGTTAATTAATTCCATATCTCAATTTTAATTTCTTATAATACTTACAATGCATTATCTTGTTATTTGTTTATAAATTACTTACAAATCACCTCAAATTTTCACGAACAAATGTTTACCTAATTAAATCACAGTTTCCTAAAATGCTAGAACCTTTGCTATAAATGTCTTTGTATTTTCTGCAGTGTCTGGCATAGACTGATGTGGTATGAACAGTCAACTAATTGTAATTAAATTGAATGAACACAGAATTACAGGAACTATAAAATTAGTACCCAGTTATTGATATCACCACATCACATCCTCAGGGCACTTTATATTATGTAGACTGAGGATTTACAGTGTTTTAACAAAGTTTGTACTCAATAATAATCATACATACTTAATTATTAAAATAATTGCATTATGTCTTCTAGACATTTATGATCTTTCTACATATAAAACAGGATTTTCTAGCAGTGAATAGACAATAATTTTGACAATGGTTACAAACAGATTGCGGGGGAGATACAGATAGAATATATTCGTGCTTTTCTTTTTAAACCATCAGCTTTTCTTATTTCTCTACAGGTTGGATTTTGAATTACTTAAGTGTGAAATGCTTCCTTAATATGGGGGAAATTTTTATTAGTTTTTTGGTTATGTAAATGTGTTATAATACCGAGGAGACAACCATTTTGCATAACACCATATTTTTAAATAGGTTTCTTCCTTTCTCCATGAACTTGTATCTCTGCGGGTTTTTTTTATTTAACCTGAAGGCTGGGCTCTGACTGGCCAAGGGGAAAACTTGTTTTTCTCTGCTTAGCCTTGGAATCTTAGGGCAGTGGGGCAGAGGAGGAAGCTGGACAGGCATAAACTGTTTGGGAGTGACCTGGTTAAGGATAGTTTAATTGAGGAGAGATAAACTGGCCTATTAAACATCACAGAAGACAAAGCAATGAATGTTCAGCGAGGGAACAAGTCCCCTGATGGAGCCTGAAAGTTATATCTAGAAATGAGTTGTAGTCATTCTAGCCTGTCTCTGCCATTTTCAATAAGCGATGGGAGATAGTAGAGCTTGGACTTTGCTATGCCCTGAGTGCCAGGCTTGAAGGAATAGCTGTCCAGGAGAGAAACAGCCATCCTGGAAAAGGGAAGCTGTACTTGAGGAAGACAACAGTCTCAGGAAGCCAGGGCAGAAGGGTGGGAATGGTAAGAGGTCACTGGGGCTTCCAGAAATAGAGGGGAAAAGGAACCTAGAAAAGGGCACGCTCCCTGCAGCCAGGCATAATGTGGCTTAGACAACAGTTGTTTGGGCACTAAAGGCTGAAGTCTTTTGCAACATTTCAGTTATGTGCATTAAAGATCTGTAGTTTTCTGGCCAAAAATATACACATCTGTTTCCAACCCATACCTCCCTCTTCAGCCTGCACCTCTACCCTCACCCCCCCACCCCGCGCTGGTCCATGGTAGGTTTTAAAAAAAAACAGCAAAAGAGGTTGTTAAAAATAAGGCAGAGGTGACCAGACGTCTTTCAGGACAAATAGTCTTAAGTGCCAGAAAGAAAAAAAAATGTTATGAACAAAGTTGTAAGCAAAGAAAAAATTAAAAATTAATTGAGGAAAGGGACATGGGTAATATTTTGAACAATAAAAAAACAGGGAAAAATTAATTGACAAGCTTCATGTTCATAGTTTTGTATTAACAGTGCAACTATTTTATATTAATATTTCTGTATTAAAATATTTTTGTAATATGCAGTGCAAATACATAGAAGAACTACAGTTAACATGGAAAAAATTAAGGCCTAACCTATTTATAATTTATAAATTCATTTACTCAAGGGCTCTAAACAATGAGAATACAAAAACATTGTTTTTGTGGAAGTAGATAACGCATATGCCCTGTTTTGATTGACCCTCTTGCACAAATTCACCCTACCCCCAGGTCACACAGAATGAAACCGTGTGCTCCATATTGTATAGTTCCTAAACATAAAAGCTTTTATAACAGTTCAGAGGTCAAAAGAAGAATCAATGTTTAATGACAGACCTTTAACTTAATACCAACTTAAATATAAAATATTCTAAAACTTGCCACTTCTCTTTAGAGTAATATTTTTGTTACCCCAAGATATGTGCATATTGATATTTATGGCAGCACTGATAACTGCTGTACTTCAAAAAGTCCAGTTGCATAATATAACTGCTGAAATTTTAATTTTACTTTTTTAAATTATCCAGTATGGTCACAAAATGGATGATTATTAATGAAACGGCCTGGTTAGCCTAGAGTTGTTGTATGTGAGTTACCAATTATCCAAGAATTAATAGTTAATTCCCCAATTATTACAAACAATTTAATTTTTCATTGATTCAGACAGTGTTTCAGGAGATTGTGTTACTGTAGGGTCATATATGTCTACCAATGTCCTTGCAGTTGTGTAGAAATACTGCCTAATCACCCAGGCACAGAAGGCTTGCCTCTAGGCTTGGTTATTCTGACTTATCCTTGAATTAGAATGCCAGTCTTCTCTCAGGTATACTGCAACTGTGTCCCGATTATTGCGGCAAAAATGTTAAAATAGATAATCATAGGGATTATATATGGTGACATAAAATTTAATAACACTTTTTCCTGACAGCCAGTGTTACTGGATGGATTCACATTGATATAAAACTTAATTATGATATACTTATTTTACACCACTTTTATTCAACATTACAATATGAAACTAATTTACATGCAATATTGCTAATGTAATACTGATACTGCTAATGACAACTTTTGCCAAATGGTAATATGAAGGCTATGGGAATTTTGTTGCCAAAAAAATTCTCAACTAGACAATTCTGACTATTTCTAGGTTTCATAATCTTCCATAAATTATTCAAAGACACTTCCAGTTCACACTTTCCTATCAACCTTCTTCCCCGCTCCATGATTAGTGCCAAACTTGCACATGCACCTGGCTGCAATGGTTCCATTTATAGTACTTACATAAATTATGCTAAAGTATATGGAAACGGTACATTCTGAGTTAATTCTAGGGGATTCCTTCCGTTGCTTGAGAATGCATTCTACAGGTTCAAATAGATTAAAAATAATTAATTAAAGAGCATGTCATTGACTGAAGATTGCAACAAAGGGCTCTTAATCAATTGGTCCATTACCACCAACTCTGCCATGAATATGTTATATCAATGTTTGCCTTTGAGTGATTTCACAGCTTTCCCTGCTCTCATGCACGTATGGATGATTCGTTGTTCCCTGAGAAGTAACACAAATGGTCACATACACATGGGCCCATTTTTCTGGTCACACAGCCAGACTCTTCATTCAGATAGGCTATTTTCATATCCATACAATTTGTTCATGTATATAAATATATACTTATGTTTAAATAAACACACACATTACATGTCATGTATAATTTAATTCACTGAAAGCAATTTCATTTCCTATTTCCCAAGGGGCTCACTGCCTCTTGTCATGCCCATCTGAACCCTATGTAAGCCACAGCTAGTACATGCTGCCTCAACAAGGTAGAGTCTTATGGAAACTATAAGATGCCTCCGGGCCTGCTGCTTTTATGACCAATATATTTTGTCAAAAAGACACATCAACCCAATAAAAGACCAAATTCAACAATCTGCAAGGGAAAACACATGGACTATGGGATTAAGCACATAGAGTGAAATATTGGAGAATGTAAAAATCAAGTTATCTTCAAAGAGTGTTAAATACAATTAAAATGTTAGTTTAAAAGAATTAGTCAAAAAATACTGATAAAAAATAAAATAAATTCTTTTGGAGAATCTGGGGGGAAAAAACCCTATTAGAAATAATATAAAAGAGAGAAAGCCCAAGGATAAATAATAAAATGCTCTACTAGAAAGG
This sequence comes from Miniopterus natalensis, assembly GCF_054644295.1. Lineage (NCBI taxonomy): Eukaryota > Metazoa > Chordata > Mammalia > Chiroptera > Miniopteridae > Miniopterus > Miniopterus natalensis. Next base: position 31,196,932 of record NC_142085.1, on the reverse strand, counting down.
GGGAGTGAAAAAAGAGAACAGTTTTACAACCAAGAAAAAGTGCTGAAGGCCAATAAGAAGACATTTGTGCCACAAGGCACAATGGGATGAGCACGATGACGACCGAAGGAAAAATAGGACTCTGACTATAATGTACTTTCATATGTGCTATTAAACTCCGATTTATATTATATTGACATTATAAGCATTTCTAAAGTGACATCCATTCTAAGCAAAGTTACAGAAAGGGTTCTTGTAAATCAACAAGAACAAAGCAATAATTACAAGAAAAAGAGAGAACTTGGCTAAAGACATGAACAAGGGGTATCTAGAAAAAATACGAATCATTAATAAACACAGGAGAAGATTCTCTGCTCACTAGTAATCAAAAAAGTTAAATTAAAACAACATGATAGATTAAAAATACATTAGCAAACACTGTTGTTAGATAAATTATTTAAATTGATATTATCCAATGTTAGCAAGGCTATAGCAGAAAGAACATTCTCAAGTTTTATAGGTTAATTTGCAAGACTCATTTTAAAAAATAGAAAAAAAAAGTAAATATACAAATCTGTGATTGAGAATTCCATTTACAGGGATGTATTTTGTAAGAAATTTTCTACAGAGTTGTTCACTGCAGCACTTTTTACAATAAATATGTCCATCAATAGAAGAATGTGACAATAGAAGAAACAGTGTCTTAATTTAAATTCTACAAAAATTACTGATGCCTTCTATAAAATACATTGAAGCTATTTTTCCAAAGCATATGATACAAGTAAACATTATGTCTTACTAACACATAATATTGTAAGAGTATGATTTTGCAATGATTGCATGAATATTTTAAAAATAAAAGCACATGTAAATATTAACACCGATATTGTAGCTCATATAATGCTATGGTTCCTATAAAATATTGATTCATTCTCCCTGGCCAATGTGAATGTTTTTAAAAGATCATATCTAATTCTAAACCTACCCTTCTGTCATATTCCCACCTGAGGTTAATGATACAAGCTGATTTTTTAAGGGGTCTTAATTATCTACAAAAATGTTTTTGTTTTTCTGTTGCTATTTGTTTTCAATTTATCATTTCATGGATTCATGTAGCCAGAGCCTTTGTAAAGCCTGGAGAAACATATACCAAAAACAGTGTATGGTTATTAGTAGCACAGACTTCTACTCACTATAATATACCCTGAGATTAGTTCTGAAAAGAATTATTTATTGATTAGCAGAAAGCAGTAGAAACAGAAAACATCATATGGGTTCTATTAAGTTTACTTCCATAAGGACAATGATTCTAGTAATCATTATTATTATAATTGTTTCAAATTTAAATAGATCCATTTCATCATAAAACATTGATAAACTATTTAAAGTTGCATCATTCCCCACCCATAATGCAAAAGTTCAAGCAAATAATTGCAATAAAATATTTTTTAGGGGAAAAGGAGACTTTAGTGGTGATTATATTGTGGAGATTGTAAACTCTTTTCACTCAAAAACTTTCATCAAAATTGAAGCATTCCTCTTTTTTTAAGACAAAAGGAAAAAATAGGTTTCCAGAGTTTGTCCGTAATATAAGCTTATGCAATCTCTAGTTCTTTTTATCCATAAAATAAATTCAGTCTAATGCTATAAGTGTCCATTAACTAACCATTTCAGACAAGGCATGGTGATCGGATTACTCCTAGTATCCCAGTTAGAGTCTTTCTGGAGAATAAATTTAAAGATCTATCCCTTCTTATTTAGTTATGACCTTAAAACTGAGCATGCCTAAAAGTTCCAAAATTTGTAATCAATTTAATTAGATTAATCTTTAGTTTTAAATGGGGTATTTTTACTTGAAAAAATCATATTGCTAAATCATTATAACCTTAGTACTTTCCAAATATTTGCTCAGTAATGAATGTATTTCTATCTCTAATTTTTAACACTGTTTTCCTATTTTCTTCTCTATTGATACATTTACACAGTCTATAATTGCAATGCAGTTTAATTCTTCTCACATTTTATCAAATCATCATTTTATTCTCCCTCGTAGAAAAGTAAAAATATGTTAGATATTCTGAGCACTGAACAAGCATCCAGAAAATGTAGTAAACCTATTTTTCATGTCAGATATATCTTAGATTCAACTACCTCTAGCTTATATTTTATTTAATATCCTTGATTCTAGAACTTGATTATTAATTCCTTCAACTAACATTTTTTAATCACATGCTATGTATATATTAAACATGCCATGAATAGGAGTGAATAAGAAAAACTAGATTATTTCTTGGAGGTAATAAGCTAAAAGGAAAAAAAAAAAGCACTGAAGACTAACCACGGGTATGGTGAGTGGTATAAAGGAGATGGTAATGGAGCCCATAACCAGTGGCCCCAGTTAGATAGAGAGGACTTGGAGAGAAGCAAAGTGGATGGTATACAAGGAAGGTAGAAGAGCAAAGACCACGACGCAGGGAAGAGCAAGGTGAACATTTAATAACTGAAATGAGTCCTGCATAGCTTAGTACAGAATAGCAAATGAGGTTGGGAACTGAACGAGATGATGATGGAGATATATTTACTTTTTATTTTTACTTCTTACTTGCAGCGGTGAACTAAGGATATTAAATTAGGATGATGTGGCCAGTGACATAACCTGTCACAGAGTTTGAAATTTTTCTTGAATTTTTGTATCAGTGTTAGTCATCTTCACAAGTAGTATTGACCTGTGTGATCTCTCTATATTATTTTATGACTTTACTCATTCAAGTACTGAACTTTCTAGCAGAAGCCCGGGTTAGACTCTATTAGTAACATAGGAAGCTATTCAGATGGCCTCATAAACTGATCTCTGAATTTCCTTAAAAAAATCTAATCTGAACCAACATCTGGATTTTCTCTCTTTCCACACCTCAGTCCTACAAAATCTTTCAAGTTGAAGAGTTAACCATTCTTCCAAGTGTGTTTTTTTCCTTTTGTTAACTGAATTTATTGGAGTGACATTGGTTTACAAAACCATACAGGTTTCAAGTGTACAACTCAAGAAAACATTGTCTACACACTGTGTTGTGTGCCCATCGCCTAAGCAAAGTCTCTTTCCCCAGCCCCGCTTTGCCTACCTCCCCCCTCCCCCACCCCCCTTTCCCTCTGGCTATTACCACACTGGTTTTTTTGTTTTTTTTTTGGGGGGGGGGTTGCCAACAGAAGAATCGTTTTATTTATTTATTTATTGATTGATTGATTTTTAATTCATCTTTACTGTTGGAAATATTAAGTCCAGTATTCTTACCGTTCTTCCCTGTCATCTGCAGTTGATGCCCAGGCCCTCGGCTGCCTAGCAGGTCCTTCCCGTTGAATGTCCTTGTGATCTGTTTATATCCACCTCTACCCATTTACACTACTACCCTCCAGTATTCAGACACTTCTCAATGTTCTTACAGAATCAATGTTTTTCTTCTACATGAGCACCATCCTGGATATATTTTAAATATCCACATGGATGGCCCTTTCAGAGTTTCATGATATCGAATACAGTATTTTCTCTTGTATTTTCTTACGCTACACACGCACAAAACTTAAACCACATCATTATGATAAAAGACAGGTCTTCCTATCACTTACCACAACATTTTGAGCCTCTGAGTCTTCAAAAACTGCAAGAACTCCCTATCTTTAACTTCACTGTCCTTCTTGATAAGTGAAAATACCATTAAGTGTGACTTTTGCCAAAGGATATACCCTATGTGGGTAAATTCCAGTCAAGAAAAAAGGAAAGGATGCTGATGTTTCAATGTGAATGCCTAGCTATAAATAGGTAGTACAGACATGACAAAAGATAATCTGTAGGTCTGCAGTGCTCAGAAAGGAAAAATGGTACAGAAATGTTCAAAAATGAAATGTTCAAAATCACCCTGTCTGGGGGAAGAGCTAAAGATGTCTTTGCTCCTTCCCCTGTATTCCATATGCCTCTTCTGGCATCATCAATACTTCCTTCCATCTCAAGCCCCAGGAGAAATGTTTTCATGTCCTCTGGTTTTGTTGAACTATTTTCTAGTACAAAATACTTCTAGGAACCTTGCTGCATCTTCAAGTTTCTGTGATTATATATTTATTTATGATACCACCTACTTCCATGAAGGATTTAAGAGAGTACCCTAATTAACAAATAGCACTCTCTTGCATCCTAAACCCAAAATTCTCATAAGGATGGTGTGTAGTGGTTCTCAGAGTATGGTCCCAGACCAACAGCATCATCATCACCTGAGATGATATCAGAAATACAAAATTTTGTCCAGCCTTAGCCCAACTGAATCAAGGTCCAAAAGCCTGGGCTTTCACAAGCCCTCCAGGTGATTCTGATGCTCTCCAAAGTTAGAAAACTATGAATAATGTCTCTTAATCCTGACTCCACATTCAAAAATTTGGGAGCTTTAAAACAATACCCTTGCCTAGGACTCACCACAGACCATGTAATTCCAAATATGGTGTTAGGCCCAGGCTTCACCAAGATTCTGATACACAGTGAAAGTGGCATCTCACCATCTCCTTCACCCCCCAGAGAGATCTCTAACACTTCAACCTGATTCCTGTGCTCCCGCAGGGCAATTCTCTGCAGGGTAATCCTAAACTTTATGCTTTCCAGTTCCTTCGACCTCCTTTCAAACCTCACCACCTCTCCAGAACCACACCACAATTCTAGCTATCATCATATGACATGAGAGCATGGGTTTTTATCTTCTTCATTTCTGAGTTTCAAACTGTTACAGCTTTTATAACTAGAAACAAGCTTCCTTTAAAAAAGAGTTCAATATTAAAATATTTTACAATAATAACACTGAACAAAAATTTAAGACTAGCAAATTTTGTTTCTAAATGACCAATTATTTAATGAGTAATTATTTCACTACTATAAGGAGTAACAAAATTAAATTGATTTATAAAATACATTATATTTAAGGGTAAACATAAATATACCCACAAAGATACCACTGAATAATTTTCACTCCATTAACAATGAAGTCTGAGAAAAACAACCTGAAAGCATTGTGTGTGTATATATAAGTTGTTTAAAAATGTAATTTAATTTACACAAGTCCATACTTTTATAAACCATGATCAATTTTTGTACATATGTGATAATGTGATCCATATGTCTGTAGATTAGTAATATTCAAATATATCTTGTTTCCATTTCATGGTTAAAATTAAATATAATTTTACATTTTAAAAGTGATTAACAATATGACTCATTGCTTTTACTATAAATAAAAATAATTTGGTTTAAGCATAAGTGAGTATATGTTATGAACTATGCTTGTGACTTAAAACTGAGTAATCCAAAAAAGGCATATAAAAATTATGGGTTTGAATATTAGTGATACATTATAATTATTAGAAAGTATAAAACATATTTGAAAGATATCTTTTAGAACATGTGTGTTCTAAACTTGAGGCTTTTTAATAAAAGTATCAGCATTGTAGATTAAATGTTATAATTGGAAAATTTAAGCTATTTTTGTAGCTCTTTTGGTCTGTTCTTGTCTAGACTTCTTGAAATGTAGCTTAAGTTAGGCATTCAAGTATGACTATGTCATATTATATATTATTGCATCAAAATTCAATGCATATTCCTTGTAAAAGAATCATAGAATAATTTAAATCAAGTCCAAGTGGAATTAAGTTTTTTGGGGGGGAAATTACAATATAGAACTGATCTATAGTAAATACATAACATGAAGATTAAGATGTCTATTGGAGGCCCTGGCCAGGTAGCTCAGTTGGTTAGAGCACCGTCCCAATAGGCCAAGGTTGGGGTTCCATCTATGGTCAAGGCACATACAAGAATCAACCAGAGGTATGGCTGGGGTGCTCAGTTGTATGGAACACTGTCGCATACACCAAAAGGTTGTGGGTTTAATTCCCAGGGAGGGCATAAAACTAGCTTGCTAGTTCGATCCCTGGTCAAACCCCTGGGAGGCAACCGATCAATGTTCTTTCTCACATTGATGTTTTTCTCTCAAATCAATAAAAACATATCCTCACATGAGGATTAAAAAAAAAAAATCAACAAATGAATGCATAAATAAGTAGAACAAATCAATGTTTCCTTCTCTCTCTCTCTCTCTCTAAATCCATCAATAAAAAAAAGATATCTATTGGAAAACACTTTGGGGAGAAAAGGAAGATTTGATATGTGATTATTGATCAAATATTCATTTATATATCTGTCTTATTGCCACTAGTATTCTCAGGTCTCTTTCAGTTTCAGCAGAGCTGGAAAAAAGGGCAAATATCTTTTGTATTTCTTTCCTGTAATTTCTTAAACTTGTTCAAACAACACATCTGACTGACTTATTGCTTGGCTGTAGTTCAGAAAAATCATTAATTCCTTTTTCTTTTCTCCCTAAAGAAGTTTTTCCTTGCCATTCTGAATAATTAAGATTTTTTTTTTCTTCTTTTCTTAGCATTATCAAAGCAACAACAGTTCTGGAGAGCAAGCACTGTCTCAATCTGCAGATTAACATGAAATCAAAGCTACATGCAGACGTATGACTCATTGAAAATAAGGAAACTCATGCATAAATGAAAGCTGCCTATAATTAAGCCTCGTTTAAACCATTAGTTTTAGCATCTCCCACAACTACTTCTCTTTATAAGTGAGTTGTTGAGAATTTGGGGATTGGCTCTCAAGTTTTACCTCCTTCCCTCTTGCTCACCCGCTAGAAGGGTAAGCTCAATAATAACCTAAAACAAAGAGTAAACCCAGGAACATGAAAGATGGCTCTATAATTCACAATCCTTAAATAGCCAAGAGTCAAGGAGGTATGTGTTCCTTCCATGTTTCAATATTTATGTGTCCATATTTTCTACTGTTCTCTCCTGGCTCCATGGTGCCTGAGTCATCTATATTTGATGTGTGCTGGATGCATGTCATAATTCCATCTTACAGTGCAAATTTTTATAGGAAAGACACACCAGGGTGTTCAGATTCTGTATAGCAATGCAGAAATTTGCGCATGAATAAAAGGCTACCCCTCTTAATTTCATTTTCTCCTTTGATGCTTCATTCACCTCTTTTGATGGCTGGTTCAAAAGTTTGGAAAAAGGAAATGACTTACGAGAGGTCACATGATTATTTATGGCTAAAAATCTACTAAAATTTTAAATATGATTTTACTGCAAATTTAATTGAATATAAGAATCGATATTTACCTAATTCTGTTTTGGAAAGTCTTTTCTGTGCCAGGCACTGTGCCAGGCACTGGACATATAAAGATGAATAAGACACTGGCCCTATTTCCCAGTATATCACGATTTAATCATAGGAACAGACAAGCAGGAATAGAGTGCAGCCTTATTTCCAAATACCAGCTGCCTTATTTTGCTGCTAGGCTGTAAACTTCTCTAAGGTAAAGGCAGTTTCTTATTCGTCATTGTATTCCCAGAGCTGAGAAGACCGCTTGACCACGCTATACTTGGCATAATAGATTTCTGTCTTCTGGAAATAGAATCCATACTATAAGAATATAGAGAAAAAAATGTGTATTTGTAAATGGAGAATCAATAAAGCAAGAAGAAAAGCCATTATCTGACTACACTTCCCTCAGCACAGCACTGATGTTAACTGTTCTGAAAAGTGCCACCGTAATAGCAATAGTAATTGCAACAACCACATAACAATAATTGAAACTTTGGCTCTGGTTCTCTAAGTAGTTAGCATGGGAAAGATATTCTCAGGGATTCTTATATGACCCCTGTCTGGCTCAGTGCCCTTCACTGCCTGCCCTGGAGCACAAGAACACCATACAAAATTCAGGCTATGGGTCTACAGGACACAGACATATCCCTCCAAATTGTGCTCCATTCTGGCTATTTGGAATCCTCCTGCTCTGGTTTTTTATCCACAGAATCCACCGTGCTCTCTACCACCAGAGAGAGTGCTCTGAATTTGTCTAGTTGGATGAGATATCAGATGGCATATCATTTCCTTAGTATAACAAGGTTAGTAAAAGCATTAAGATAAAAAGTCTTACAAAAAATAACAGAAGCTTTTCAATATCTAAATATTGATTTTTATGGCAAATTGAGCATTTAGAAAGGATTTTAACTCCAAGATTACTCTTTCCAAAGAGACCTCACATTTACCTGGTTACTTATCCAAGTATGCTCAGGTATTGATCTCTAGATTTAGCATCAATAACACCAACTTAAGGAGAGCTTTCAGGGCAGCTCAGCCATTAAAGGGCATGGCCCAGGGCAGGGCAACCAGGCAGACAGATAAGAGCTCCCTTGCATAGACCTCGCTAATGCTACCTCCCCCACGTAATGCAAAACTTTCCTTAATTTACTTACTAGTTTAATGTTTGGATTATTCTATCCTTACAGCCTCTAGATTCCTTGCCTACATCAGAGTGGCTTAGCTTAGCTTGTTATTGGGTAGATGGAAAGGAAAAAAGGTTTATGTATATCTCTTAGTAAAAAAACCCAACAACAGTACATTGCAGAATTCTGGCTTGAGTAAGAAGTTCTAATAAATACACTGTCTGACTGGGAATTACACTCCTACATTGTAGTTTGACCATTTCAGTCAGAGCTGCACAGGGCTGCTTAGTAGCTAAGTTTAGGGACCCTGGGGTCAAGCTCTGCCTCTTCATGCTGGCTGTGTGACCTGTTCCTCAATTTCCTCACCTGTAAAACAGGCTAATAATAACCCCCGTGTCACAGGGATGCTATCTAAAACAAATAAAATTAATATGTACATAATTCAGGTGAGTACCTGGCACACAGTGTTATTCAAAGTGTTTAAATCTATGAATTTCTGTTTTTGTAAAATAAAATAAAATGAAAAGCAAATAAGACTCTTCATGGGTCTGGAAAATTCAGTGGCTATGAAAAAGATTCCTTTATGGTTTCAGAAAGTACTTTTTTTTTTTTAGTCCCATATTGCCAGACTGGGAGATGAGGGTTTTGTGGTATTCACAGACTGCCAGGAACTCAATTTGCATACATAAATCTAGATTCAGAAAGATGTGCTGCAATATTGTCAAATATCATCTGGACATGTAGTAGAAAGTATGTCCTAGGGAGCTACCAAACAGCAGCAAATATGTTATCAAGCTGCAAAGGAAATAAAAATGTACTTTTAAATGTCCCTTTAGTGTACTCTGTCAATATTTTATTTTTCAAAGAACAGAGCCTATCTTCTACGAATTTCATTAATGTATTAAACCATCAAAATGTCAATTTGAGTGAAATTTACAAACAAAAAGCCATCCTCATAGAAGTCTCAGAAAAATCAAGTCAAGTAAAATTCAATAAAAACGCCCAGATAAAATCAAACAAAAGAAATTTATATTAAGCTTCTGACAAATAAATGCCTGATTATTTCATTTTGGGAAACTATTAAAAGTTCAAGAGTCCTCTTTGGTGAAGGAGTTCCAATGGACTAGAAAGAATTGTTTTTTGGTGTCTGATTGAGATGACAACCATTTTAACACCAAGAAAGGCTTGCTGTCAAGTTAAATGAATTCACACTAATAATTTCTAGCATCAATTTTCTAGTTTTTCATGTGACATTTGGATTTCCAAGGAATTCCTACAGAAAATAATGTTCCATATGTAAGACAAATCTTATGAGCCCTTTAACATTAAATTGAGAAAGTCCCAATGAACAAAAATATAGAATTGCAATACATCTTTATAATGACAAACATGTCTTAGTGTAAAAAATGACTTTGAGGACAAAGGGGGTTAAATTACATACCACCACAGACTTCTATGTATATATCTTTTGCTTTTTCTCCTAAGTCTACAAAATAGTATTGAAAGCAATTTGGAGACTGGCCGGCGTGGCTCCGCAGTTGAGTGCTGACCTATGAACCAGGAGATCGAGGTTCGATTCCCGGTCAGGGCACATGCCTGGGTTTTGGGTTCAATCCCCAGCAGGGAGAGTGCAGGAGGCAGCCAATCAATGACTTTCTCATCACTGATATTTCTATCTCTCTCTCCCTCTCACTTCCTCTCTCTGAAATCAATAAAAAAAAATTTTTTTTAAAAGAAAGTAATTTGGAAAGTCTGTTAAAAACAATCGACCGAGGAAGATCAAACTATTGATCACGTTGGTGCAATTCTTGTGATAATCTTCAAATTACCTTAATTACATTCAATGATATATGTTTATTGAACCTAAAGAATTCTTGATATCTAATCTTAAATTATTTTTCCAGGAGTTTTGCAACCGTGTCATTATGGGCAACAAATAATAAGCCTGGAAAACAGTTCTGGGTTTATATTTGTTTTTTGTGGCATAGATATAGTTTCAGCACATTTGCTTTGCAGTTTCAACACAGTAAATAAATACTTTTAAAAGAGCTACTAACTCTGAATCCTTCTAACGCAGAATCACTAGCTATCGAGACTGAAAGGGAACTGGACATCAGGGCTCATAAGCCCAAATGCTTCCGGGGCCATGATGTGGAAACATGTGTGACAAGAGGACTTAAGGTATCCCAGGGAAAACACTTCTAGTTGGAGACATTACAATTCCAAAGGCTGGGTGGGCTTGCTCAAACAAGTCTTCAAAGGACTTCAAAAGACCTCCAGTTTCAAACAATGACCTAGTCCAGTAAGGAAACTGACGCCCAGAGAGTGTGAAGTTACCTGACCTCCACCCCAGTGCTCTGTCTGCTTTATCATTTTCTCCCTCTAAAGGCAATGTGTATTATTTTACTCCAATTGCATTTTAGTATATATAAAATATAGCAGGTCTACCAAGAAGACACAGAGCTCCAGAACCTTACAAAACAAGAAATCAAAGTTAGTCCTCAAAAATTCCTTGACTTCTGGGGGGAGGACTGGATGAAGGATGGTGAAGGGATTAGCCAAAGAACATATACGCATAACCCACAGACACAGAGAGGAGTGTGGTGATGGCCAGAGGGAAGGGGGGCAGGGGCTGAGCAGAGGGGGGCAAATGAGGGCAAAATGGGGACATCTGTAATATGTGTCAACATGTAAAATAGAAATTTAAAAAATTCCACAACTCTAGGCTCTTGGTTTTGTCATAAATATTTTGTATCTCCCATAACCCATATACGGAAATAACCAAACTCTCCTAATAAAAGATTATCCTTGCCCTGTCCACATGGTCCATCTAAATGCAGCTCAACAGTCTCAATTCCTGAGAGTCCAGATTGAGCTTTAAGACAGATGGCAGCAAACCATGCAGAACATTTCTGCAATGACACAGCTCATTTGTTTTGCTCTGCATAGAAATGACCTCTATCTTTCTGTTCACGGAGTAATGAATAATGTACCAGACAAGGAATCGGAAGATCAATCCCAGATTTGGTTTTGCGACTGATTGTGCGTACATATTGGGCAAGACACTTAACCTTTTATATTCTAATCTCCTTCTATGTTGAGAAGGTAGATAAGATAATCTATAAAGTCCTTTTCTGTATCCCTCTTCCGTTTCTATGTGGGTGTATATACATTTGAATGGAAAAAAAAATTAACTCAGATGAAAACAACAACAATCATGGAAGAAAATATTTCAGCATATGTTTAATAAATAATCTTCACCAGAACTAACATAAATCTAAATAAACAGCAACCCTCCAACACTTACCCTAACCCAACAATCTGGCTTTTATCTACAAATGTTATTAAAAAATTACACTCAATAATATTAATAGCTTCCTAGTTGCTAAATCCGTAAGACTTTTTGTTAGACTTTCTGCAGAATTTGACACTGCTGCTTATCTTCCTGCCTTCCTCTGTTTCCATCTTGATTACTATGACAACTCTCTCCTGGAATCTATATTTCCTTGATTAATTTAATTTACCTTAAGACTCTGGGCTCCTTTTCCTTAACCCTCTGCTTTTCGCTCTGTGCTCTGTGCTGGTGCACTCTCCTCCCTGCTCAGAATCTGGCTCCCATCTGCAGTGGCTAATGATTCTTCCATCCTAATCTCCCACTTTATTCTCTCTCCTGAGATCAGATCAGTCTTCTCAACTGCTCCCTAAACACTGCAGAGGCAGATAAAAACCACCTTTAATCTCAGAACAATTTTTTAGTCTGCATTCTCCATGTCACCCAAGCTAAAACCACATCATTCTCCAGTTGTTTTTTCTTACTTCTGACATCTAATTGGTCATCAATTCCTTTCCATCTGTGGTGAAAATATTGCTGAAAAACACCCCCTTCTGGGTAATAGCATCCTATGGCTTGGTTCATATTTTTGGCATGTGGACTCCTGAAATAGCCTTCTAATAATTTCTGCCCTTCTAGTTTTCTTTCTATCTAATCCATCAACTGAACTACTGAATTACCGTTCTAAAACAAAAATCTGATCATTTTCATTCCCACTGACTTAAAAGTTTAGGAATCTAAATTGCATATTGGATACATTTTTAAATCCTCAATATATACTATAACATCCTTTAAATTCTAGATTGAACCCCCATTTTCATCTCCCACTGTTCCTCCAACAAACTGGTGGAGGGGCACAGGTTTACTCTTTATGAAATTTGTGATGCATGTTTATATTATAATACCCTTCAATGTCACACCCATTCTGCTTAGAATACACCCCAATAATGACTGACAGCACAGTTCTATGGCTCCCAGTAGCACAGACCTAAGGTCTGACAAATATAAATACATTCATGGAAAGTGTAGGTCAGATTATTAAACATTAAGACATTATAAATGGTGGCTGTGTGCATTCCTTCGTAACAATGTTTTTAAGTATATTTCTCTCAAGGGCACAGACCAGGTCTCCCACATGTTTATATTCCTAGTGCCTAACAAACTTCTTAAGCATTTTCTTTATGAAATTAGCAAATGGTTCTTATGTTTATTTTCACGACAAAAGTTAAAGAAATAGTGGAGAATGGGAAAGGCTCTTCATAAGAATTCATCAAGAAATGTCAGTTTTTACAAACAATTCACTTTGTTTATTTGTGCCTGTTATAAGCACTAGCCTGGATCTGCCCAGATCATAAATCTAGAAAACAAAGGGACAAATTTAGTAATCGATTTTCTTATTTTGACATATAAGAGTTCAGATTATAATTTTATGGTTATTTATTTTTGCTTACTTCCAATATAAAGTTTTGTGGGAATGTGTGTGTGTGTGTGTGTGTGTGTGTTTAAAAGATGTGAGTGTCCAGGAAATAGAAAAGCTTGTTTCGCCATAAGCTAGACTTTATTAAATTAGATACTTCCTTTCTAGGACAATAAGGTACTGAGATTTAGAGAACTGACCTGCAGCTGACCTCTTTTTTGACCATTCCCGAAAGTCCATTGAACCTCTAATTTAATTTCATATTTCCCATGTTGCAGTTAAAATCTGTTTGTAGTCAGGAATTTGGAACCTGTGTAACAAAGGCTAAAAGGAATTAATGATGGGACCTGAACTTCCTTATGGCATCTATATGATTCTTGAAAGTATTTATCCAGACTTCATTTCCTGGACTAATACAGGATTAGCAACATATCAAATAAATATCAGCTGGATAAAAGGATCATTTTCACTGAGGCTGTTCCCTTAGTGCTTCATATAGGAAGAGACCCTACAATGTCATGGAAAATTTATTCACATTCATTTTAACATCCAGGTCAAGGTTTCTCAACCATGGCGCTATTGGGCTGGATATTTCTTCGATGTGAAGGGCTGCCCTGTGCACTGTAGAATGTTTAGCAACATCAATAATGGGCATTAGATGACACCAGACATCAACATCTCCTCCCAGGTGTGACACTCAAACATGTCCCCAAACATTGACAAATGTGCCCCAGGGAAGGCAAAATAACCTCCAATTCAGAACCACTGCTTTAGATGGCAAGTAATTTATTTAGCTTATACTTCTTTACATAGTAATCACATGGTACCTCATCTGGCACATAGTATGTATTTAATAAATATTTCCTAAAAAAAAAATAGTGTTAGTTATTTAAGACTGTATGTTGTACTCTTTCTCAGTAATTTTTCATTACATGCTTTAGACCCAAGGGATATCCAGTCCATAAGTACTGATGGAAAATGATCAACTCGTCGCACTACCGGGAAAACTTACTAAATCAACAGCATTGGACTTTCTCATGTGATAAATAGTACAATTTTTTATGTGAGGGAGACATAATTTATAATCATTCCTCTTCAGAGATAATAAACTCCTAGTACAAGTGGGAAATAACACTATCCTCTGGGTGTTACACTGTCAAACCATCACCCAACTCAGCGATTTTCAACCCATGTGCTGCAAGAATTTTTAAAACATGCAATACCTGACTAACTTAATCAGGGGCACTGACCTCTTTTCCCTTGGATTGTCAAATTAAAAAAATGACAACAGCCAATACAATAGTCATCCAGTGTGAATCAAAATTATACCTATTTTTTGGTCAGATCCGCAGAAAATATATTTTTTGATGTGCCACGGAATTTTAGTAATTAGTTTATGTGTGCCATGAGATGAAAAAGGTTGAAAATCACTGACCTAGAAGATAAGACAGAAGTTATAAAAAAGTCATCTCAAAGGGGTCAAATGTCTCCCAGATTGATAGCCTCTGTCTGTAACTTCACTGAAAATATTCACATATGAAGATGGAAGACTCCGGTTATAACAGAGCTGCTCACACTCAGAAAAACAGACAAAAGAGAAAGTCATGAAGGCAAACATGGGGTCTAGCAAATCTAAAAACCGCTTCCATGTAACAGATTATCTTTTTCCAAGTCACATCTCCATATTATCTTTTCATAAGCAAACTACATGAGAAGTCAAATTATCAGAAGTTTGCTAGAGGAGCATAAAGTCAGAACATAAGTTGGTTATATGTCAGAATGTTTAATATCTGCAAACACTGTTTTTTGAATACAGCCCTGCCCTGTCCACAGGTAAAGATTCACCATAAAAATGCCACCATATGAAGCCCTTGAAAGACCACAGGATAGCCCTCCAGAGATAACCATGCCTTGGGATTTTTTACTGCACACAATTTTCTCCCTGGAATTTCTTAATTTTTCCCCCTTACCTATTTGTTTTCTTGGTCTCATTTGTATATTAATATCACCATATGTAATGGTATCAAATATAGAAAGATAGGATCACTCCCTAAAATTATCCCTTAGAAAAGAGTTGATTTATATTTGAGTGTTTATATTTTGTCTCATATTACAGGGCAATTTCTAATCACTTATTTTTCAAAATAAAGTGCTTTTGGAATACATTAGCCTGAAATGACCTCAAGCATGATAGTTTGGGATACAGAAGTAACCTAATAGATTCAGTTAAAAAAACACAGTAAAAAATTTAATGCAAATTCACTCATTATTCAAGACAGAACACCCTCACCTTTTAAATAAAAATGATGTTTTGTGGCACCTATGAACATATATATCATGTGTTAAATCCTCATGCTATGTAAATATTTGTAGCTTGGAATAAAATCATACATAGGTTCAAAAGAACTGTATTTCAGATAATTTAGTGATAGAAAGTGATACTGTAAATCTGTATTATATAACTAAAAGAAAAAAATAGCCTTGGTGATGATGTCAACACAGACTTCTCTGCACAAAATGCATTTGAAAAGAATGAAGAAAATCATTTCAAAATTGGGTGATAATTTAGGTGGATGGCTCACCCATTTTAAAGAGTGGGAAACTCTCAGAAAGCTTCAACACCATATTAAAATAACTAAGACATGAAAATGATGGTTACAAAAGAAAAATTCATTATCATCTTGCTAGTCTGGGCTTTATCTGCACTGGCTGACAGGACAATTTTAAGAACTGGGTGAAATAAAATATTCAATGAGTGTTTTATTGCTCTCCATACTCTATGAGGTAACAGAAACAATATCTCATCATACGTTAGCTTGTTCTCCATTCTCTGTCCTAAAGCATGTGTGTAGGTTTAAATATATCAATTTTTATAATCAACTCCTTGAATTTGTACCCTTCCACAGCCATAGGATTCTTATCAAACATGTTTATGTGCACAGGGAAGTTTAAAGTTCAGTAAAAATAAGTGAAGTGATGATAAATACACAAATGAGTTGGGAAAACAGGAAAGCCTTCTACTTCTTCATGACCAATTATAATGCATCCAAAGCCCTCAGCCAGTATCTCCCCCCTTCTTTTCTCTGTCCATTATGGTTACTCCACGCCAACCTCAGCACACCCAAACTCAGGTACAGAATTTATGTGTAAATCTTTAGACCTTTCTAACTTTCTTCTTTCACTTTGATCTTGTAACCATTCAGTCTTTGAAAAGATGCCAGTTCATCAATGAAAATGCTGAAAGACCATAAGAAAAAATCGAAATGTAAAGAAGAGCGTCTATCTGTAAGAATATTAGTCTATCTCTTGGAATAGGTTTCTAATTTTTTACATCCAAATCTTATAGAGAGTACATAGCCAAAATACAGTTAGGGGCCATATATCTTTCCAGTGCATAACTATTAACAAAACAGAGGTATCAGAGCTCTCTTGTAGAGTTTATTAAATTAATTCTTCTCTCCCTCTCTCATTGCACTGTTTTGTCTTTAGGTAGAATTATCTATAAATCTATTTGTTCCTCTTTTTACATGGCCCAATATAGTATCCACTAGCTATAATATTTTAATTAATTTTATATTAATTAAAACTAAGTTAAAATTCAGTTATTCAGTCTCACTAGTCACATGTCAAGTGTTCAATAGTCACATGGTCCTAGTGGCTACTGTATTGAACATCATAGCTATAAACACTTTCCATCATCAGAGAAAGTTCCACTGCAGCCCTCAGCAACATCAAGGACAGGGACTCCAAGCCTAACTCTGACAAGAATGGGAGTTTTTACTTCCTTTATTGGCACAATAAACATATATTTCCCAACTATCATTTCATTTTTTCACCAATTATTTTATATAGCTTACAGAGTAACAAAGCTCTACAAAACATTCTATTAAATGCTCATACTTAATTAGTATATGATAAAGCACACATTCTAGTTCAGGGCTTGGCAAACTTTAAAGAACCAGATGGTAAATATCTTAGGCTTAGAGGACCATCCATCCCTGTTGCCACTACTCAGCTCTACCATTACAGCACACTGCAGTCTTAAACAATGTGTGATCGAATGGACGTGGCTGTGTTCCCATAAGACATTATTTATAAAACAGTCAGTGGGCTAGGTTTGGCCCACAGACCATAATTTGCCAACCCCTGCTCTAGCAGACAGATAAGCACTTACATAATAGGTAAATAACTCTATATCAATGCAATCCGCAGTGTGATAAATGCGATCATATGTTCACTGTCTTATGGGAACACAGGGTTGAGAGAGAAATACTGAGTGAACTGAGGGAGATTATCCCAGAGGAGGGGAGATGCTAAATGGGTCTTGAAAGTGAGTATGACCTCAGTAAGGAAATCCGAAGAGGAGGGATTTTCAGCAAGGGGCAACAACTAGAGAAAAGACAAAAGGCTTAACAGCATAGGACTTGTTCAGTGGGTAGGTCATTATAACTGCAGCTGACACAGGCACCAGAACGTTTATTAGTAGGAGACAATCATGCTTTCTAAAAATATACTAGATGTTTTTTGTCCAGCATAAACAGAAAGCAGGATTTCTCTAAGTGGTCCATGGCTCAGCTGAATCGTACTGTGTTTGTTAAAATTTAGAGTCACGGGCCCCAATCACCACAATTCCTATTTAGTAGATTTGGGGTGGTGCTTAGAAAGCTCCATTTTGAACAAGCATTGATGCGATTCCAAGGCACATTAACCTTTGAGAACCACTGGCATACGTGGCTGGCTAAACCATTTGTAAATACACTTCCTCAATCATTTAAGACGGACTGAAGAGATTTAACATTTAAAACAGGTCGAGCAGTATTATATGAATTATTATTGAGCTTGTTTACAGCCTTCATCTTCTCTTTAAGTAAAAGTTTCCAAAAGTTGACTCTTCACTGTTTAAAGTGGTTTAAAGAAATCTCCCCTCATTCTAACTTACTTCAGTTCACTGAATGAGCCCATGCTCATCACATTAATAATTTTTATACTTATTCCCTTTTCCAGGCCTCAGTTTTCTGGAATAAAATATAAAATTCTTTATAATTACTCTCACATCCCTTGCCTCACACTCTCTTAATCAGATCATCTGTCCAATGGAATTTCTATTTCTTTCTTGAGATATATCAATTAAGTTTATGTAAGATGGCAGATTGGCAGAAGGCTTCATTAATTCATAAAATCGTAAGAAAACTTAGGTTAATTTTTATATCCTTATTAAATATGGCCATTTATATGAAGAAGTCACTAATCAATAGAAAACCATCAAATTCTACAAATAAAAACACAAAATAATGTTTCCAGCCTTTCCCCTGTACAAAAGCTCTCTCAGGCCCAAGTGACTGACACATGGAATCGCTTTCCCTAAAACCACTACCTTGTTCTTATCCACAATAAAATTCATTTTTTTATTTTATCCACTCAGGAAGACTTTTTATAAAATAACTTTTATTTTCATCATTATGAATATCTGACATATTTGTAGATCAGAACTTGTTACCATATAGCTTTATAAAATATATCATTTTTTAATGCCAAGACTTCCATTGAGTATAATTTGAATTGGATATATTAGCGTCTATACCTGGGGCTCTAAATTTGGAATTATTATCAAGTGCTGTGAATTTCATATAACTCTACTGCTATAAGGGCTTTTTAAAGAGTTGTGCATATTTAATGTTTAAAACTGTTGATATGGCAGAAATAAAAATTTCCCTTAAAGATTGTCCATTATTGAAAGGTTGTTCAAGGCAAATTGAAGCAATTTATTTATAAATATGTTATAAAATATACTGGCACTTTTTTGAAAAAGAGAGACCTTTCAAAGGAAACATTCTTGGGTAAAATTTGAAAACTGCTGAATATCCTATGTAGAAAAATAGCACCTAAGTGAGAAATGAAGAAAGCCGGCTCTATCACAATGTCTCTTCCTGGAAATAAAGAACATGAGAAAATTAATCCTGCAATAAAAAAAAATATTCGAATCTTAAGTTTACAGGCTCTGAGAAAGTAAATCATTTCCAAGAGTCAGAGCTTATCTCTAGGGAACAGGAGGGTAATTTATTTTGCTTAGATGCAGACTCTTCACAAACGTGCCAAATACTTCAGCAGACTTCCTTGCAAGAAAAAGTGAAAAGCAGTGATGAGCTTGAAAAAATTTAACAACTGGTTCTCCTGGAGCAGCAGAAGGTGGGAGGTAGGCAAGGGAGGAAGGAAGAAACTCTAACTTGCAGTGTTTTCCAATTTCTGTGGTATAAATGCCTTTAGCATGGGCGAGTTCAAGCTACGGACGTGATGTCACTGATTGTGAGCTGGAATGAGCTGGTTCCATAAAACCTCTAAAAAAGAAATCAAAACTAAGCTGCGATACAGATTTTAGCATGTACAAATAAATATGGAAAATACAGTCTGTATTACAGGACCCGTAAAACACGGGCCCACAATTTGAGATTTTTAGTATCTTCAGGCTTCTTTAATGAGCTTGGACATACTGTTGCAACAAACCAGGAAGGATAATACTATTTCAAATCTACTCAGCTAGATTGAACTTAAACATAGGCCCTATAAACATATAGGTATTCACACAAAATGAGCAAGTGAAAATTGACCCTATAATTGAAGCAGATGGATAGATCAACTCCAAGTATTCTCGTGGCATCTTAATGGAAGGTAGGTGGTGTGGCCACTGAAAAAAATTGATCTTAAAATCAAAAATTTGGATTTGAATGCCTAGATTACCAGTTATGATTTGTGTAGCCCTGAACAACTCATTTGGCCCAGCTGAACCTCACTGTCTTTATTTAATCTAAATAATATGAATCCTGATGGGATTATATAAGTAAAATGCTTGGCACTTAGTTGGAGCTCATAAAGGTTTACATCCCAAGCTCTGCCAACATCCCTCTCAGACATATGCATAAACACACATATTCCATGAAACAATAGTTACCAACTTTGGAGATTGTCTACCCATTAGTCATTCCTCCTTACTTTTGTTTTTTTAAATACATTTTTATTGATTTTTAGAGAGAGAGGAAGGGAGAGGGATAGAGAGATAGAAACATCAATGAGAGAGAGACATTGGCTGCCTCCTGTACACCCCCTACGGGGGATCGAGCCTGCAACCCGGGCATGAGCCCTGACCAATAATCGAACTGTCACCTCTTGGCTCCTGGGTTGGTGCTCAGCCACTGGGCCAGGCCCTCTTCTTACTTTTGGATACACTGTGATGTAGAATAGCTTCTTTGTTATCACACCAATTTGAGTTGTTTTCTTTCTGTTAATTGTAGCCAACAGTATCCTATCAGATACCAACTGGAATAAAATGGCCAATATATAAAGTCTTGGTGAAATTTAATATGATATATGTAAAGCACCAAGTGGAATGTCTAAAACAAAGAACACTAGCTGTCCACGCATTTACCAAAAGGTTTCCTCTCTTCTTTTCAGAAATTTGGAAGAATGAATAAATAGTAATCTCTGAAATAGCATGGAAAATCAGTGGGAAGATGGACTATGGTATCCCCATGACTGTGGGATAGTCACTACCTTCTCCAATCCCTCAGTTGTTCATTTATTTAAAAGAATCTAACATTACAGACTAGAATATATTGACAGAACTAAGCAAGAAAAATGAAATGAAAAGATCTTCCAGTTAATTGGTGTGTAATAAACATCAATAAACTTACTTTTCTTCACAAGCCCCTACGTAGAAGGGGCCTAGAAGCAGGATAAAATAAAGCAGACGTGTGCTAAAGAATCTGCAGAACTACCAACTAGAGGCTCATAGAAACTATTATAGACCCTGGTAATCAAGCCTACGGTGCAATTTCTATGCACAGAACTGTAATAGGTATTAATATTAAAGTACTTTCTAATTATTTTCTTATCAGACTATAGTTATGCTCTACCACTGGCCCTCTGCCATGAAAGAAATACCCTCAAGGTCTTTACATTTTGTCATAAATAAAAACCAATTATTTAATGCAAAATTGTAATGATGATAAAGATTACTACCATGTTGTACACTTTGCTAATACACTTTGTATGCATTAACTCATTTGATTCTCCTTACAACTTCACATATGACATGGGTCGCATTAACCTTATTTTACAGATAAGAATACTCAATTTTTGAGAACTTACTTTCCCAGGATTACTTAGCTGGAAGTGTCAAGGAAAGAAAAACCAAAACAGAATTCAGATCTAATTACAAAGACTAAATATTTTTAAATACTTACATTATAATAAAAGACATTTTAAGACAAAAAAACCCCAAAGCCCAATGTTTGTATATTTTCCCATCTTTTGAAATAAGTTTTTGTTATTCCTTGGACATGCTATATATCAAACTATAAAATGTGTATTCCCACAAGTCTCTCATTTTTATAAACTCTTGAGTGTTTTCCCCTTTATTCTCATTACATGTACATTTTAAATTGCAATACCTTCAAAACAATTTTCAACATGTCAGTTGTATTGTGGTACACTGGGCATTCAATCAAACTGTACTTTCCTACTGGCCAGTATTTTTCATTATTATTTTCCAGATTGCCTGTTGGGTAAAATAAACAAATGAACCTCGGTATGGTTAATGCACGCCTGTGCACCAGCCATCCCACTACCACCACATGGTGATAAAACTTCTGCAAACACTGACAATAGTGCCTTATAACTAGAGCAGAATGGAAAATACCATTTGTACAAAACCTTTTGACAAAAATCTCAGCATAATTAAAAATCTACTTATTGTTTTGTATGTTTCCTCTTACATGTTGTCTTTTGAAATTAAAACTGTTGCCTAAATTTTCAACAGATTACACTAATGCTCAGTAAATTTTGAAAATAATATATGATTAATAATTTATTTTCTAAAAGTCAAAAGACTGTATCAGAAATTAGAGTTTTATAGAAATTAGTAGTTTTAATATCACCAATGCACTAAAATATTTTATAGATATTGCCAAGCAACTGTTTATATTTTATAGGTAAGAACATATGTACAAAGTGTTTAGATTGTATATAACCAAAAGAGTTTTAAAACATCAGTTAGCAAGTATTTACTGCTCTTCTAATTAATAGAAATTAATTCATAAATTTCCTTCCATATAAAATGTTATTTACATTTTAAATGTACAACATATGTAAAGTATAACTGATAATATAAAACTTTTAATAATATAAGTTTGATAACAAATTAATATCTATATAATGATTACTAACATTAATAACTATGTATGTAAATAAAAGAGATAAACTATCCTGAGATAAGAGATATTAACTTCAACTCTGTAGATATAAGAATAAAATTGTAACTTGGATTTAAGGAAAGAGACATGAATAACTGAAAGGAAAGGAGTTGCCCTTTGTTCCTCCTGTAGTGTTCAGACTATAGAAAAGAAACTAGATGGGAGGTTATAACTCTGGGATAAAAAGAAGGCAATCTGTTAACAAGAAGAATGGGGATGGAAGAATCACAATAGGAAATGAAAGTTGAAGTAAAGTTGGCAAAGCAAATAAAAATGTTAAGGTAGAGTTTAACAATTTCCATTTGATTCAGAACGCAATAGGCAGAGAGAGACGGGGAGTGAGAGGGACAGGAACACAGAGAAAGAGACAGACATATACAGAGAGAGAAGGGGCACAGAGCAAGGGAGACAGACAGACAGACAGAGACACACACACATACACACACATACACAGAAAGACAGAGGCAGAGCAGTGACAAGGCCGACTGGACAAAAAGGCCCCAGTAGTCAATCTGGGAATGAGTCCATACACATTATCATATAAAAGACACCTAAAAATTTTTTAAAAACATAAATTTCAAGATACCAATGAGAAAGGAAATTGGAATCTATCAGGCATGAGGCAGGCAGAGTGTTTGCAGTGGGAGCAGGCAGGCAAATGGTGAGGGCTCTGATTATTTGATTCAGATCTACATTCTCTGAATGATTAGCTCACAAAAATTAAACACATGGAAAAGTGCCTGATGCACTTACCTCGGAGCCTTTTGTTTCCATCGAGGTGTCATTTTGTTATTGTTGTTCACACCATATGTTACCCCTAATTAGACCATAAACCTGAGTTTGATCTGAAGGAAAAGGCTGAGAAGTAGGAAATATCTGCTGATTCCAAGTATAACCTTCAGCTATTTTGGTACAAGGCAGACTTAATAATCCAAAAACAAAAACAAACAAAAAGGATTTTCTGCCAGAGTTTGAATGTCAGAGGAATTTAAGTGCCTATACTAAAATGACCAAAATCTGTGAAGTTCCAAAATGAATTTATTAAAAAAAAAGCTTTCGCCAGGCCGGGTGTGGCTCAGCGGTTGAGCGTCCACCTAGGATCCAGGCGATCGGGGTTCGATTCCCGGTCAGGCCACATGCCCGGGTTGCGGGCTCGATCAACGACACTCTTGTCATTGATGTTTCTATCTCTCTCTCTCCCTCTCCTTTCCTCTCTCTGAAATCAATAAAGATATATTTAAAAAAAAAAAAAAAAAGCTTTCATCTTTTAGCTAAACCATTAGTATCCAATAAGATTTATTTTAAAAACATCTAAACTTTGAACTCTGAAAATCAAAGCTGACAAGCTACTTCCAAGAAAGGAGTGCTCTCAACTGCTACAAACGGAGGGTTTCAAGTCACAGTGACAGGAGTCGAGAGAATGTTTATTATATGAGTAAATGGAAGGAAGCACAATCCATTCAAAGGGTTTAAACATCCCAAGTCATACTTTAATTAACTTCTCTCTCCAGCTCTTCTGTTATTCCCATCTCTCTCCAGTGTGTCCTTTCTTCCCTAGCCCTTCCTCCTTTACTTTTATCTCTGTCTAGGTCTCCGTCCTCATGTTCACAGACCCCTTCTTTTTCATACCCTCTCACTTTTATTCCTATATTCTTTCTCTTTCTCCTGATTTCTGAAAAGTGCAGGGTACTATTATAAGAATGTGGATCCCCAGTGATTTTGACAGGGTAGGACTAAAATATGCTAGAGGCAAAAATTCATATTTGCATTCTAGTGTTAGAAGCAAAGCTATCAAAATGAAAAATAATGACTTTAAAACGAATTTGAAATGGTAGCTACTGAAATGTCTGTGTAGATCAAGACCAAAATTGCTAATATAGCTATGCCCTTTGCCTTTCTATTCACAGTCACTAAAACTTGCTGCCTCTTTATTTATTAAAGGGTTTTTATCTCTGCTGAAGTCAGATATAAGTTGCAAAATAATGATGTTCCACACATAAATTAAGCCTCTGTTCAACTTCGGTTTCATAAAAATTTTAGTACACTTTGGGAGTCAGTAAATTTATTAATAATATTTCTGGCCTCAGTCATTAATTTTGGAGCTTTAATTCTTATTTTTAAAGAATATTTGACCAGGAGTTATCTTTTGTTTCCATAGCATAATGTTTCAAGTCAAGAACAGACAGAATCTTTAAGATACAGTCACATTTAAAACTATGCCTTCCCAACAAAAGATGTTCCCCTAAAAGCCACTCCTTCTAAACCTACTTCATTAATATGTAAGGCATTTTCACAGTGCTTAGTTCACAAAAAATTTCATGCTAATTAGGTTTAACCTGCTAAGGGGTGAGAAACCTGTTTGTTTGGGTCATGTGACAAGTAACTGTGCAGATATATGTTGATGGTGATTGAAGCCATGAGTGGGAATTAATTGATCAGAGTGGCTACAGAGAGTGAAAAGAGAAATGGGCCAGCAAGCAGTCTCTAGACCTCTAAATGGGGTCGGCTAACAGGTGACCCAGCAGTCAAGTCAACCCCACATGTCTGGAGACTTAAGTCTCATCTGCTTTGATGGACTAAGTCCCTAAATAAAAGCCAGCAGCTGGCCCAGCCAGCGTGGCTCAGCGGTTGAGCATTGGCCTATGATCCAGGAGATCACGGTTCAATTCCCGGTCAGGTCACATGCCCAGGTTGCAGGCTCGATCCCCCATGGGGGTGTGCAGGAGGCAGCCGATCAATGACTCTCCTCATTGATGTTTCTCTCTCCCTCTCCCTTTCTCTCTTTGAAATCAATAAAGATATATTAAAAGAAAACAACAAAAAATGCAGAGGCTGGTAGGGGAATACCCATGCAGAAAGTAAAGGGTCAGTATCAGGGAATATTAGAAAGCACACTTAACTCCCATCTCATTTTAAGTTAAGCCTTCAGAGGACTGGTATTTTCCATAGTTCTCATTATTTGCTAATTTTATTAAATTCTGTTTATTTTCCTATGACCTAACCATAAAACTCATTCAAAATAGAAATTATTTTACATGCTGTCTGTGAGAACTGCATTGTAAACAAGGGATTAGAAATTACAAACATTTTCCCAGTGTTCTGAAGGGAAAGGAGTCAAAGACATAGAAAATGTCATACCAGGTGAGAGAGAGAGAGAGAACATAAGCAGGTCACACCTTTGGCAGGAGGAACAAAATAAGGTCTTGAGTTGTGGATCTGGGATCTGGAGGGATAAAGATAGTATCAACTGCCCTCATTCCATGAGGATGAAGAGACCTGGTCTGGGTTAAAAAAACAAAAGACTGTACACACACGTACGGAGACTTGCTGGGGTTAAATCCATGGCAGTCTGAGGGGCAAAATGGAGTTAATGGGAACCACTATAAACTTCCCCCACCCGTCTTTTATTTATTTCAAGAAATGAAAGGGAAAGAGGAAGGAAATGGGCCCCTGAAAGAAAGCTGTTGCGGAAGACAAGCTCTTAGGAAGAGTTAGAACTATCCATGCACACTTCCAGGGGTTCAATTTCCATGGAGTCCAGACAGCCTAGCCTAAGGTAAGCAAATGATGGGAAACGGTGGACTAATAGTTATCCCTCAGTTTAAAGCTCTGAAACTAGGGTAGGACAGAGACAGGATTACCCCTTCATCATAAGTGGTTTCTGAAAAGGAACGGCCTTCAAGAAGGGCAGTAGAGAGGCACCCTGCAGGGACCAGGGAGGTGCACTGATACTATTTCCAGACCGTTGCTCAAGTTACATGTGGCAGGAAGAGAGAAGGTTCTGCCTTAAACCAAAAATATGATAAAAATAGTGATGTAGGAATGGAAGTTGGTTCTTCTTTAGACACTCAGCAAAAGCAAGCACATCAGCAACCAGGAGAGGGGCCGGATACATTCAAATAACAGATAGCACTAGTCATTGAGAAATATCATAGCCCATACAAAAGTTAGTTACTAGTAAGGGCAGGAGCAAAAAACTGAGACACCCCAGAATAAAAGTTGCCACAGAACAGATGAAGCGTGGTGAGCCAGAGGGCGAGAAAATGGAAACCCATAGCGCCAGCTTTGCAGCAGACATATTTCATAAGATTCAAAGAGAATCAGGGGAAGAAAGGGGTTTCCAAGGAATGAAGCTTGCCCAATTCTTCCGATAAGAGTATAGGTCAAAGGTTATATTCAAAACACTTTTAAAAAACACTACCTACATCTTTGACGATATTTTCCTCCCAGCTTCCACCTGCCAGCCCCTGCCACCTCCTGATGAGGGAAGAGTTGAGAGCATGAGCTTTGGAGCCAGACCACCTAGGTGCACTACGCAGCTGGAGGGAGCAGGTGAGTTCCTCCACCACCAGGGTTTCTGGATTTTTTGTTTATAAAATATAGATAATAAGAACATCCATTTTAGATGTTTATTGTTAAGGATTAAGTGCAATAGCCTTTCAAAGAATTAAGCACAGTGTTCAATGCCCAAATGCGTGTTCAATAAATGTCAATGAGTCAGCTATTATTATTGTTAATACTATTATTATTTAAAAGTAAAATTTAAGATAAAACGAAGAGAAAAGCAGTAAAGAACAACATGGGTAAGAACTAAAATGAGGGGTAGGAAGAACATAGTGGTTTTCAGCTTCTCAGAAACTAAAGAGCATAATAATCTTCACCGAAACAGAAGCCCACTGACCTGAAGTAGGTCGTCAAGAGAAATAGTGTATTTAGGTCGTTTCTATAAACAGAAACTTTCTTTTGCGTATGTAATCTGACACAAATAATGTATCCCAGTTTAATACTTTAATATAGGAGCTGTGTCCTTGATAAAAATGATATCCATCTACCCCCTTAAAAAAAAATCAAAGTATTTAGAGAAAATAGTTGCTTTCTCCTTTCAGCACAGCCATCCACACATCCTACCATGCTGACAGGCTCCGCGCCTCCAGCGTAAATGTTGAGGCACGCTTTAAACACGGAAAGTTCCTGAAACTTGTGAGCTCATCAGAAGCCCCCTGATTCTACCAACAGATTCATTAGTGGAAAAACATCCACTAAGTATTCAAGCAATCTTATTGTTATGTAAAATTATTTTCTTAAACCTGATGCATATTTGTGTGGGATGAAAGCATCATGTCATAAAATTATTGTAATTTTTGCAAAGTTAAATTAATTTAAAATAGTGTGATAGAGCTTAATACACATTTTACCTCTTGTAAAATGCATTAGAATCCGATTAGTATGCAGTACTCCATCTCAACTAGAAAAGAGAGAAAGAAAGTGTGACCAATGGAAATGTGATTCCCTATTAACTAGCTGAAACTGCAGCAGGTTTAAAGTACATTCTGCATCTCATTTTGGATTTAATTATTGCAATAACATCTCATTTGCTTCAAGGTATTACAATTATCTCCTGTTTTAAATTGAAAGGTATTTTAGAATGAATGCAGTTAATGAAGCAAGAGGTTCAAAATGTCCAGAACATTGAGCTTTAAAGTAGAACAACCTACATTTTAAACAAATCCTCACTAAAGAAGTGCATGCGAAATGCATTTCCTTTCATCAAAACCCCAGTGTACGTGCCAACAAGTGAGGTATAATGATTTTTTCTGATTTCGGTGTTATTAAATAGGAAAATGACATTAGGTGCAGACTGATAATAGGCACTTCCATTAATCAAGCTCTTTAAAAAAAAAGCTCACTTTCAGAAGTTCCTAAGATACCATTTGCAACTATGAAATAGTCACTTAATTATCCTGTAAGATTAAACTATTTAAAACATGAAATCAAATGAAGCTTCAAATCTGATATGTATCAAGAGTAAGCCTTTATCTTGTTAATTAGCTGGCTATTCATGAAATAATTCAAAATATTTTTTAAATGTTGAGCACAGATGTCAGTGGTTAGGGTCTTTTAAATTAAAAGACCTCTTTAATTAAAAGTATCTTTAGTTTTTGTTTAAAAAATATGATAGAAGATAATCCAAAGTTCTGCTTATTTTACAGAATGTATGTATCCATTAACTGATCCCTTGAGAAATCTCAGTGGAGAATGTCATTTTCTTAGGTAGGGATTACATGAGGACAAGGGACAGCACACTCAAAACAACTTCAGGTCCTGGCTGACTTCGCCACTGGGCACAGGGCCTAGGGGCCTATGAAAATATTTTAATTTCTCATAAAATCAGAAGGACAAAATTGAATATAATCTAGCCTAGGTCGTATTTCTCTCGCCTTTTTTTTTTTTTTTTTTTTTGATGAAAGAAGGAAGGAGACCAGGAAGCCAAAAGTGCCTTAGGCCAGGAAAGTAATAAATTGGATCCTGGCTCAAGAACAAAAAGTTTGTTATGTGAAAATCTCATAGATCTTAAGTATAAAAGGTACCACTTGGTCTCAGAGTAACCAGAGAATTTCCTGACATTCTTTGTCTCTTTGGCCCTTGCTTAGCCTCCAAGGCTGCCTGGGCTCCTACCCATTCCTCTCTTTGCGACTTCACTTTCTTGTATCTCTGCACAGCTTTCCTCTTGCACAGGACCTTTGCTGCTGATGCTTTCTAACCTCCCAGTTCAGACCTCCAAAGCTAAGTGACTTAACCTGATTGTCCCACCCTGTGTCAGCTCCATACCCTGGGCCATCTTTCTTGAGGTCCTGAGCAAGCCCAGTCTCTAAACACAGTGGGCGTGGAGATGAGTCAGAAACACTAAATCCTACACTTCTTACCCTGCTGGGGTTCTTCCTGAAAATAATTCATCCAATTTTATTCTTCTATTTTATAGTTAATGTAATTATAATGACTTGATGAATTGACTTTGAGTACGAACAAAGATTATTTCTCAATAATTTACAAGTGTAATTATTCACTTCATCTCATACTCACATGAAATTCTACTTTAATCTCTAGCTCATTTGATTGGATGATGTTGACTGAACATGTAAACTAGAAACAACTGATACCTGGTAAAAATAAACTCATTTGTTTTTCTCACTAAGAATAATTTTTATAATAATAAATTGTACATATTTGAAATAGTTTTTCTTCTAAGTACATACAAATATACATAAACACAGATATGCACAAATGATTTTACAGTCATGTTCTGCAAAACAGCTTTTTGGTCCCATAAGATTATAATGAAGCTGAAAAATTCCTATCGCCTAGTGTTGTGGTCATAGAAACGTCATAACACAATGCTTTACTCAGGTGTCTGTGGTGACTGACGCTGGTGTAAACAAACCACTGTGCTGCTGGCTGTACTAAAATATAGCACACACAATTATGTGCAGTGCCCAATACTTGATAATGATAATAAACAACTATGTTACTGGTTTATGTATTTACTATACTATATTTTTCATTATTTTATTCTACCTATAAAAAAAGTTTGCTGTAAAATAGTATGCTATACTAAGCCAGCAGCAGCCTCACACATCTTACGTTTACTGAATCTCTTGATTGTATAATTTTCTCTTGTGCTTGATTTAATCTTGTGTTGCTTTATAAATTTAGTGTAGCCTAAGCTTATGGTGTTTATAACATCTGTAGTGTGTACAGTAATGTCCTAGGCCTTCACGATCACTCACCACTCACTCACTGACTCACCCAGAGCAACTTCCAGTCCTGCAAGTTCCATTCACGGTAAGTGCCCTATAGAGGTGAACCACCTCTTATCTTTTATATCGTATTTTTGTATTTTTATGTACTTTTTCTAGGCTTAGATGCACAAATACTTAACACTGTGTTACAATTACCTACAGTATTCAGTACAGTAACATGTTGTATAGGCTTGTGGCCTAGGAGCAATAGGTTATACCACACAGAGTCGGTGTGTAGTAGGCTATACCATTTACGTTTGGGTAATATACTCTATGAAGTTGGACAAAATTGCCTAACGATGCATTACTCAGGATGTATCTCTATTGTGAAGTGGCACATGACTGTGCCTCACTCCAACAGAAAATATTTAACAGAAGGTGTTTCTTAAGGTATTTAGATATATAATGCAGATGTGGTATTAGGAAGAATATTTACAGAGCACAATCAAGACAAGAAGATATTATTTAAACTCTGTTTCAGCATTGTTTCAAGGCCAATTTCAATATAATCCATTGGATGATCCATTCAAATAGGCTATACAAAAACAAAAAGATGACTTTTTGTCACTGTTATAGTCAATGTCAGCAAATCCTTTTGCCAAAAGAATCTTAACTGCAATTGAATAACTATGGGTAGATCTATAACATTATATATGCATTAAAATCCTTACATATTCCTGTAATAATACTAACATTTAATACATGTTTATTATGTCCCAGGAATGGTTCTCAGGACTTAACTTGTATATCTCATATTATTCTACAATAAATATCATTGTCATCCCCATTATATAGATGTGGAAATTAACGCACAGTAATAATAAGTAACGCCCAAGGTCACAAGCTAGGAAGCGTCAGAGCCAGTATAGCTCAAAATGTAGCCAGCCTAGCTCAGGGCACAGGCTCAAACACCGCGGCCCCCCCCACACACAGACGCACAAAAGTGCTGCACACACACAGTCTCCTCCACTGTTCACAACCAGCTTCTCTTCCTTGCCAGCTAGGTAGAGCAAGATTTTACATTCACCAAAGTAAATTTTTCTGCTTTAATTACACTGCCATATCTCTTACTCCTTCAGTCCATTCTTGATACATTCAACTTAAATATTCACTCTCCAATCAGAAGGAAGTTTAAAGTTCAGGAACCTGAGAGATTTGAATTTTTATGTCTATGCTCAAAACACCAAGAACAAGGAAATTATAGGGACTAATATATGCTGAGTGACTTGCATCTTTTCTTTCTTTCAATCCTGTACTGACACAGGTTTTACTGTTCACATTTCATCGATGAGAAAATAAATTCAGAGGGAATAAATAATTCGTCTAAAGGTACCTGCCAGCTAGAGTGTGTGCTGATTAATCTCCATTGGCCCCGCCAGTCTCCTTTTATCTTCGGCCTTGCAGTTTGCCCAGAAGGTTGACCTCCTCACTTGGGCTCCCTCGCTTGCTGGCCTCCTGTTGGGTTGGCTAATGAGGGTATTTACTCTTCATTCCCCAGTGCCTGGCTCCCTCCTTGTTGGGTCACAATCTTAGCAGCGGCTGCATTCTGTAAGCCACAGCTCCTCCAGTGCTCCTCCAGTCAGGCTTCTCTACACCCTTTTCTCAACTGGGCCTCAACCTCCGCACTTCTGTGTCATACTCTGCATTACCCAAACTTTCTGCTAAGTCGGTTTACAGAAAATCTCCTACCCTCTATTTGGTCTCTTTGATATCTGACCAAATTCCTCAACCCTGCCATCCCCCAGGTGGTATCTGATCACCCTAGCCTACCTTCCTCAAGAATCCTGTTGAGTCAGTTTAGAGAAGTACCTTCTTCCCTCCCTTAGTAATTTTCTATCCAGTGATGTCCACCCTGCTCCTTGGCTATCAATTCCAACCTATCCATGCTGTAGTCAGAATTAGGCCTGGTTCTAGACTGAGTTCCTTCCTCCTCTATTGCAATAGTTCTTGAGTAAAATCTGCTTTTGCTGCTTTAATTACTGTCCAGCTCTGTTTTTCTTTAACAAGAGTCCTTGGATGCTTCCCACCTCAGGTTGTTGAACTTAAGGCTTCCCACACCTCTAAACTGAACATTTTGATTTTCGGTTTGTTTGTTTAGAGCAAACCTGTACACTGTCTCTATTCAGGCTGCTGTTGGGGTGAAATAATTTAGTTCTCATGAATTCTGTTAGGAGGTAAAATGTCAGATCATTGTGTTATGAGACTGTGAACTACAACCTCAAAAGACGTGTAGCCCTTTCATTAAACTCTCTTCAGTGGAACCCTTCATCTGACCATCTGCTTCCTGGAGGGGCTGTTGACTGACAGAGAAACCTAGAATAATTATCTTAGACTGACTGCGCCATGATTCTTCATAAACAGGCATATTATGAAAAAAAATACAGGTCTGGGGGACCTTGAAATTAGTTTGCTCCCTTTCAGGACCACTGCCACGCTGATTTACATGAGAATGACCCTGAGAGAGGAAGGCCTTAGGTTCTTAGGTTCTATGCCAATTCATTAAGCATTTATTCTGTGCCCGAGGGGGGGAGGGGGGGGCTACAAACAGCAATGAAAAAGCATTACACAAAACAATTCCAACCTAATTACCTAATTTGAGATTTTAGTGGAGAAAATACATAAGTAAACATTGTAGTAAGTGCTACTGGGTGCTATATTTTAGGCGGAAAATTACACAGGTGGGCCAGTTGTGACAACTAAGCTGGTACCAAAGAGTGAAGAGAAGCTGGACAAGTAAAAGAAAAGTAAGAACGTTCCAGATAAAGCCAACAGTAAACAAAAGATCTGAGATCCGTTTCAGAAGGGATATGGTAAAAATGTAGCATTCTTTTGTCTGGTGACTGTTATTAAAGGCATGTGTGATCATAAAAATATATTTTTCCAGTATTATGCTACATTTCTACTAATTTTAGTTGTAAATACATTAAAAATATAGTTTATGATATTGCTAAATTATTAAGCAGATGTTATCTCTTTCAAGGACTGTTTTGTTGTTTTTTTCCACTTAAATGTGAGACAAAATTATACCTTATGTTATAGGATTTCATTTTTTAATGAAAATTTAGACTTCCACTTTTAACAACAGCCCTTTGCCATAAAGCAACGTTTTCATATGGCAAATACTTAGCAGCCATTTATCAAACTAGAGCATATTTATATGCACTTGTGGACTCTCAATTACACTGAACATTTTGGTTTTCAGTTTGTTTGTTTAGAGCAAACCTGTACACTCAGTGTCTCTATTCAGGCTGCTGTTGGGGTGAAATAATTTAGTTCTCATGAATTCTGTTAGAAGGTAAAATGTCAGATCATTGTGTTATGAGACTATGAACTGCAACCTCAAAAGACGTGTAGTCTAAAAATTATTGACAGAAATACTTTCTAAAAACAGTGAGAGCTTTAAAGTAGGTGAATTCAAATTTGGTGTTGTTAAAAATAGCTGCTTCCTGGAGCATGCTGTTCTCTTCTTTACTTTTAATGATCTCTTGAAAGCTCACTTGAGAATGATAATCAGGTTGGCATTATTCTCTAAATGCCCCAAGTCTAAAAACAGAGCAAAACTTTTATAACAACAAAAATAGGTAATATGTGAGGTTAACAACCTTGATGTTCCAATAATCCCATGCTTACCTCAGTATTCCAGGGCCTCTCTTTCTTATATTTTGCAAAAAACAAACAAACAAACAACGCCAAACTTGGAATACCTTTTAATTAAATGCAGACAGACATGTGGAGAACAGTATGGAGGTTACTCAAAAAACTTAAAAATAGAACTACCATCCAATCCAGCAATCACAGTTCTTGGTGAAGTGAAAATAGGTTATCAAAGAGATATCTGCACTCCCATGTTTCCTGCAGCATTATTCACAGTAGCTAAGACGTGGAAAGGACCGAGGTGTCCCTCTATGAATGTATGGATGAATAGATAAAGAAGATGTGATCTACAGATACGTACATACAAAGGAATACTATTCAGCCATAAAAAAAAAGAAACCCTGTCATTTGTGACAACATGAACAAACCTTGAGGACATTATGCTAAGTGAGGAAAGTCAGACAAAGACAAATACTGTGTGATATCCCTTATATGTGGGATCTAAACAAACAAACAAAAAGCCTCCCAAAAAACCTCAACTTGAAGGAATGGTGGTTTCTAGGAGCTGGGGTGTAGCGGAATGGGAGGAATGTTTAAGGGTACATAGTTGCAATTAGTACATAAATAAGTCCTAGACATCTCATACAGTGATTACAGACAACAAAAATGTATTATAAACATTAAACATGCTAAGGGACTATATCTTATGTTCCCACCAATAGAAGAAATGATAATTATGTGACACCATGGAGGTATTTGCTAATGCTAAGATGGCAATTATACTGCAATATAAATGTGTCAAAGCAATGTTTTACAACTTGAATTTTCACAATGTTATACATCAATTATATCACAATTAAAAAAATTAAATGCAGACAGTGTTTCATAAAAAGTTACATTTAAAATGGTGAAATGCTATTCAGTGGTAAAATATAAATAATTAAATAGGTTATCAACAGGTGTTAGGGACATATATTGACAACACTCCATTTAGGAGTTTCATCCAAAGGCTTCCTTTAAATGGAGTATATCAAGGGCAGTATACTAATTTCAATGAATGTGGCTCCCTGTATTGAATATTTTAGGCATTTTGTAAAATTGTTAATTAAATCTTTGAAACAAGAAAGGTCATCAATTATAGTCATAATTTATTTTAGAAAATTTGCAAAGTGAGTAAGAATAATAACATTTTACATTTCAAGTCTGAATCTGACCTTTCCAACTATAAGATAATGCTCCAAAAATTTTGAAGTTATAGTCCTTGGGTGACCCAGAAAATAGTGGTTAATTTATGGGAGAGATTGTTTAAATTGTATTTAAGCTTAATTTTGTGATTAAGTTTTATCCAATTAGGAGAAGCAACAATATTGATTAAGAACTCTAAATCACTGATTCTGAGTGTCAGAAAAAAAGAAAGAAAAAAAAAATTGTTTTGGAATCTATGAAATTTCATTTTTTTTCCAAAATTTTACTTGGAACATTTTCAAACATACAACAAAACTAAAAGAATCTTATGGTAGGCAACTGTATATCCACAACCTTGGCTCTACTATTAACATTTTACTAGACTTATTTTATTAATATCTATCCACTATTAATCTTTCAAACCAACCAGCAATCCATATGATTTTTGATGCACCTAATATAAATTGACAAAGCTGAATTACAAATGTAACTGTAAATTACATTTATTCAATTATTTGAATTATTTAAAAAATCCTCATGGCTAGCTACTAAATAACATTTTCAATAATATTGTTAAATTCCCAAGCTTAAAATATCTTTAAAAATCATAGCTTTATAAATGCTCTGTGAAATAATGACCAAAAGTGAGGCTAATAATATGTAAGTTCTAAGGACATATAAAAGTACCCAGAAAATAAAAGCAAATCCTATATATTTTATATTTCAGTCAAATGCATCAGCCGGGGTCCAACTGGAAAAAGAGAAACCATTCTGAATGGTTCCAAAGGACCAAAATATTACCATGAGCTATGTCTTTTGTCGTGGCTGATAATCGATTCGCTCAGCTTTATTTGCCTTCCTATTAATGGAACTAAAATATTAAGAGGCCCTAACATTTGGAATTAAGGGTTTCATTGGTGAGGTTTTTTTGGCCACTGATCCTTTCCTAGCTGGTCCTGCTCTATCCTGTGGGGCAAAAGGACTGACCCCTGCAGGCTGCCTCATTGGCACTTAAGTAATCAGAAGTTTAAAAATAATATGATGAATTGAATAAAAACTACATTAAAAATTAAATTTTGCAGGCTCTAAGACAATTTATCAAACCTGCCAAATCAGAATCAATTGCCCCTCGAGAGTCTCTCTTGCTCTCTCGAGTTTGGAAAACAACTGACATAGATATAACACCACTTCTGTGCTTATGAACACATTTCTACCTTTAAAGACTGAGTGTGACAATGGGCAAATATGAAAAAAGAGGATTTTCCTGGTGCCATGTGTCTGTGGCATTTAATCAGGGAAACTTCTGATCTCCTTTTTGGAGGCAGAATAACAGTAATGAACATCCAATTTAAACGGCTTTCAAAGCAGAGGAATAAAATGCACCTGTTGTTTTATAAGCTGTCCATCAAGAGCCCTGACCCAAAATGTGGTAAAAATGAGCTTACCAAATAAAAGAATTTTTCAAGATGTTGTGTTAATTTGAGGTGAGGTAGAGCTACAGCACAGCCAAAAACACCTTGCAAACAGAAAACTTTTCCCTTCTCTGATTGTTATTATATATTATATATATATGCGCGTGTCTGTGTATGTATGTGTATACATATATGTATATACATATATACATATATACATATATACATATATATACATACATATACATGTATATATATATATACACACACACACACACGCATATATATGTATTTATCCTAATATGGGGAAGGTGAATAGGTATAGGTTTCATCGTATGTGCCAGTTCTGTTCAATCAATTGGTAGAGACAGCCTGGAAGCCTTTCCTGAGAGTGATGTGGGTCCTCGTTTGGGCCAGGTGGGGAAGAATGCCTCAGTGGTGATTGATGGCTCATGTTGGAAAGGATGGAGGGGACTAGCAGAGATTCGTGTTTGTCAGCCTTGGCCCAAGCATTAATCTTAAATTACTTTATAGTCACTGGCTATAAAATATCCAGGTAATAGAATCTATTTATTGGTTTTAATATTATACCCTTTTCAACACTAAGATTTATTCACAGGCCACATTCTTGCTGACAAAAACAAATGACAGTTCCATATGGCAAGTTTCACTGGTTACTGAAATCATTTCACTGTGCTTCTTATGCTACTTCCGTATAGTATCCAAGATATCAATTAGGATTGCTGAGCCTTTCACGTGTTCTGTATTATTTCTGGACTAAATCTCAAAAATGTTACAATGAATTTAGCTACGTTACAAAAAAGGAAAAAATCCAAACGTACCTCAATTCCATGATAACTAAAAATGATTTGTAAAAGGGTGTTTTGTTTTTCTTATATTGAAACTGTTTAGATGTTGGATACAGCAAGAAAAGACCACATTTAAAAAAAATAAATTAACACTAAGTATAATTTTGTATTTGTTTGAATGGTGGGAATTAGAGACAAAAAATTATAACTGCTCTCTTTTATATTCTATGATTGGGAAATGCTAAATTGAATCCAACTCACTTTTCTCTTTAATCTTTTCTTATATTGACTGCAATTAAGTAAAAAAAAAAAAAAAACTGTTTGAAAATAAAACATCTACGTGAAGAAAATCAACAATGTATTGTTTGTCTTTAAGGAGTATAAATACTTGGTAATATATTTTTTGAAATGCCTACTTGGAAATGTGCCGTGGACACAACTATTTTAAATTTGGAGCTTTTGCCTGTTACCACAGTAAAGTCCACACCCAGGACCATGCTTTCTCCCTGCTCCCTGACCTACACACCGGTATGTAGTTTTGTACTATTTGTATTAATATCTGACTCTGCATTAAGGTAGAGATCATACCTGTTCATCTACTTTTCCTTTACCCCTTCACCTCCTCTAGCCCCTGGTTTGTTTGTGTTTGTATTTCTGTGCTTTACAGATTTAGTAGTAATGGCTAGGGGACATCTTCACTATTAAGTGACAAAGGAACAATCTGAGTTATAGGGATAAAAGTGGAGATGCCTTTGAAAACAGGAGGCATCTGGCATACACATACAACTGTTGAAGGTTGTCCTCTACTAGAACCACTAACCCCCCGCCCCCTGGGTAGGGGGACACAGATGTCTCCTATATGTCCCTGCCTCCACAGCTGGAAAGACTGCTTACAGCTGGGCACAGGGCAGGAACCCTAGGGATGCTGGGAAGCTTTGTACAAGTAATATATGTGCCCAGATCTACCTAGTTTGGATTCTGACTCAACTAGTTTAGGATAATGTCTTTGATCCTGCTATTATCTTTGCCAGTTACCTGTGTCCTTGTTTTGTTTTACCTGAAAGTCACAATGGTAGATCACATCATCTCCCCAGTGGACCTTCCCTGAATCCATACGTTGAAATAAATACCTCACCTGTTTGCTTCCCTAGCATCCTCTCTCTTTTCACCCCATTAGGAATAACCATTTTTCTCTATATTACCAGTTTTTTAATGCCACGATGCCCATCACTAACTCTCAAAAAGATAAGAATGATGCTTTATGTCTATCATGTGGTAAGACATTCCATGATATCAGTTAAGACAAAAATAAAGTTAAAAAATATAAAGAAAATAAAGAAAACAAATGATCTAAAATGATTAAACTAACAAAATACATCAATTAATAGACAATCCATCCATTAATCAAGGTTTTCTATTTATTGTGAAATACTCATTTCAGCTATTCATGATATAATTTAAGCTCTTTATTTTTTGGACTTTCCTCATTGGTTCCTGTTCTTTGTGTTCCAGCCTTTCACACTCTTAAATTACTCTCATTTAAGCTTTCTCTAAGATTTGCTTTTCTATGTTTTGTTGACCTTTCCCATTTTTGTTCACTACCAATCAAATGAACAGCATTCAACTGAAAACTGTTCTATTCAAAAAAATTAAAATTAGTATTTCATTTCAAATTTAAATATTTTTAAAAGAAGCACGTGATTTTTTTTTTTTTCCCTCTATGTCAGAACAATAATATATCAAATTCAGGAGTTTCTTTATCCAAACACTTTCATTAATTTAGTTTTGATTTTGTATTTTACTTTTAAAGGAGGTTGTATGGAATTGCATAATTTCCCCTTTTAGATATTTTTTTAGGATATAAATGTAACAAATGTCAATTTTCAAAAACACAGCCAAGGATAAAAAATTTAAAACCCCCAATTCATACATGGTATTGTTAACATTACTTTATATTCCTTTGTATTTTTTAAAAATATATGTCTTTATTGATTTCAGAGAGAGGAAGGGAGAGGGAGAGAGAGAGATAGAAACATCAATGATGAGTGACTGATAAGCTGCCTCCTGCACACCCCTGACTGAGGATCGATCGCAACCCAGGCATGTGCCCTGACTGGGAATCGAACAGAGATCTCCTGGATCCTAGGGCGATGCTCAACCGCTGAGCCATGCCCGGCTGGGCTGTCCTTTGTATTTTTAATGCAGAAAAAAAATCAATATTCACTTTTTAATTTCAAAAATAGGTAACTGACTCCACAGTGACACAATAATCAGGAAAGCCAGCCTTTGCTTCAAGAGAAAATGAAAAATTCTAAAGTTCTCTTTAAATATTAACATTCAAGCTTGGATACTTTGGATCATAAAAGCTTACTGTAAACCACTGATAACAGGATTTAAGAGAAGTTCTACCCAGGCAAAAGAGAAATGGAAAGACTCCAGAGGGGAAGAAGGGGAGATTCAGACAAACAGAACCTGAAAAGAGAATACCACTTTGGGCCTCAGCCAAATTCAGTAAGGGGCTAAGAAAATCCACAATAGAAATTCCAGATGTACAAATGGAGAATTAAGGGAATCTAAGCATGTGACTCCTCTTCCTCACCACATTTAATGTGGCACAGACAGCTATTTTGCCTCTGTAGGATCCAAAGCACTGGGAAATTAGACAGAAACTATGTGGACTCTCAGAAACCTTCAACTGTGCTATCTGATACAACCAGCAATTCGATCCCATGAACACTGTGGTCAGACTGGGAGTGGACATCAACAGCAAGAGCCATTAGGAACAGATCAAGGTCCTCCCTACCGGCCAGGGACTATAACAGAAGGGGTTAAGCCATTGCCCAGACATCATTCTTGTCTAGTCCCAGTCTTTTTTTCCCCAACTTCCATTATCATTTATTTTTTCTATAATCTTGATACACCTAACTGTAATGAGACAGTGCTCAATATTCTTTAAGTCTCATTTTAGGTTCTTTAAACTACCTCAGTATTTGTAAATGTGGGAATTCACATTCCAGTAAAACCGGAAAACTAAAATTTGACACACCAACCAATTTACTCACTATTAAAATAACTATACAAAATTTTACATGTAACGCATGGAATTTAATATAACAGAATTTCAGTCCCCAGGCTTTAAGAGACCAGAAGAGAGACCCAGAGAATGCCACGCAATCTGAGGAGGGTCATTCCCCATCACTGGAAGACATATCCGTGGTCTTCCTTTACATCTGATGCCATCTTGGCAAGAAGAAGAGAAAGTTCTCACAACAGACTGAGAATTTACTCAGGAGAGACTTTTCACTGAGAGTTCAGATTTGTTCCCCTCTGCTCTCCCACTGCTTACCTCCGCCCATTAGTGATAAGAGGCTCAAGAAGAAATTCCATTCAGCAAGAGGGACAATTTTTTCTTTTAGGCAATCTGCGCTGCAGAGAGTGAATTTCAAATTTGATGCACCATACAGTGCTTCTCAGATATGATTTTAGGACTGCATGGTATTTTGCAATTATAGCCATTTTTTAAAAAGCTTCATATTTCTCCCGTGTCATTTCTCTACATTCAAGCAGCTACCTGCGCTGTCTAATACAGCAGCCATGAGTCACATGTGGCAATTTGAATTTAAATTAAACTGAGTAAAATTAAACCTCAGTTTTTGAGTCACACTAGCTACATTTCAAGTGCTCACAGCTACATATGACTCATGGCTACCATATCGATCAGCAGAGACATAAAATATTTCCATCATCAAGGCAAGTTTTATTGGACAGCACTGACAACACACTATACTATGTCCACTGCCTCATAACAGGAGGTATAAAATAGCCCAACCCAGAAAACAAGTATTCCTGAATTTGGTTTCTAAAAGCCTAAACCCATAGGGATAAAGAGAGGAGTGAAAAACAAAACCATGATGTTTAGGAGAATGGAGTTTAAGGAGACCAAAGCTTCCCCCAGAGATAGGAACTCTGGCCTGGGGAGCAAGGAGACAGTGGTTAGGGGCTAGAATGCAGAGAATGGGGGAGTGGGTAGTTTTGGGGATTCTGAAACGTACAA
This sequence comes from Miniopterus natalensis, assembly GCF_054644295.1. Lineage (NCBI taxonomy): Eukaryota > Metazoa > Chordata > Mammalia > Chiroptera > Miniopteridae > Miniopterus > Miniopterus natalensis. The sequence goes on along the minus strand of NC_142085.1, from coordinate 31,156,007 downwards.
AGTACCCATTTCCTTGCCCCAGTGTAGCCTGGCAACAACCAAATGATTGCCAACCATGAAAAGAAAGAGGGCACCAGACCTTAAGAGGTCAGTATGACAGGCGCAGAACATTTCTGAGATAACCTAGAGGAAAACTAACAGAGGACCACCCGGGATAATGGACAACTCAGCAGACATCTGTGTGTGTAGTCAGAGGACTTGAAATGAGACGGATTAGCCCTCTCATACACATCTTCCCCAGCCCCATTTCCATGGCACTGCCTTCTATACTAGTTACCCTTGAACTCGGACAAACCTCAGAGAACTGAGGGAGAAGGGTCATATCAGAGATTCATGGAGATTACGTTTCTGCCACCCTAATAAATGGTGATTCCAAATGGATCTATATGTATTATTACCACCCAACTTGGGAAATGATATTCATATCCTTTATACAGTCATATAAATAAAATTCAGTATGTCAATTCACTATGCCCCTGCATACTGCTTTGTGCAAAGAAAATCTGCCCTTTTTTGTCAACAGTTCCAAATTTGCAAAAGATACTTCTGAGTGCTTTCCAAATTGGGGGGGTAAATGCCATGTGTTCCTGGTGATTAACATGCATCTAATTTGTCAATTAGTACAGAACATCCAGTCCTGATATAAGTGCAGAATGAAAGAAATATTTGGTAATTCATAGGCATAAATATGCTTGAAAATGAAACACTAAGAGTATAAGATAGTATGCATTACTTAGTTTTCAGCAACTTCAAAATATTTTCTAAGGAATCAGAGAAAGTAATATGCCATGTTCCGGTTAATTGATTTATATTATACAATATGAAAGGCTGTAGCAATATATTTTCAGTAATTTGAAATTCTTAAATGTGGGAGATCATCCCTAAGATATACAGCAATGCGCTGTTCTCTTCACTAGATTCATGATACATTTGGGTGTGTCTCAATAGATTTCTAGACTATAAGCCTGACAATTCATTTCATTCTCCCTTTTGTGTGCATTTAATTTTCATAAGCCTAAAACCCATAGCTGGAATTATAGTAACATATGAAGAAAAATGTGGTCAATGAACTATATCATCCACTGAACTCACAAAGAGTAGTGATTTTTATTAGGAAAAATTTGACTTCAAGCATTTTCTCTTATTATTTCCTTCCTTAAACTCACAGTTACCTTTAAAACCGAACAGGCCGTCTGTTTTCAGTTTCTAAGTTTCCTTCAATTGATTCTAGAGAGCCAAGTAGTCCTAGAAGCCCCAAAGACAACTTATTTTTATCACTGTATTTGTTTTTAAGTGTGTGAAGTGAAGGGCCCTTTTGAAACATTATTTTATTGCTGACATTTTGACGAAGGCAACTCTCTCTACACTTGTAGTTACCACTATCATTTCTTTTTACAACTCCCTTTGCAGTAGGAAAAGTCATTTACCCACATCTCAGAGTAGGAGTGAGAGTCAAAAGGCAAACTTTTAAAACAGTAATATTGAGTTTCAAAATTCTAACAATTTCAAAATTCGGGTAACACAACAAAGCCATGAAGTGTTCAATCACCTCCAGCAGACAATACAGTAATAGCTCAAACTACTTCAAAATATCCCTAAGGCTTTCCTTGCTGGCTCGGTTTTAGCATTAGTTAAGGACCACTGCTGGTGAATGTGTATTTCACGGGCTTTTGGGTAGAATACAGGTTTAAGTAACTCCTGGTATATTTTACTGTTTGTTTTCTCTTAACCAAAATGCAGAAATGATGTAACACATGAAATATTTAAATGTATTATCTCACTTCTTAAAATGACAAAGGAAAATATGAAAACCAGGAGTTTAAAGACATAGAGTGAAATATATATTAAGCAGCAGGACTTATATTTATTTGTTCAGTGTCCAAGCTTGCTCTACTGCTATTCTTTATCTTTCTTCTGTAATTTTAAGTGTGAAAGAAAGCAGATTTCATTGCTTTAAACTCCAAATTAACTTCCCAGGGAATAATCAAAGTAGTTATTCCATATGTAAACAACATTTTTAAGTGACATCAAAGTTAATGGACTTTAAAAATAGATTTCAAGGGATTTTGCATGGGTACTTCAAAAGTTAGAAAATGTTTATCCTATTTTAAGTTTCCTAGGAAATATATTTGAAATTATTTTTAGGAACCAATATGAAAATACTCCTTTCATAATTATAATGTGGTCTAGATATTACAATTCATCCATCACAGATGTTGTATATATAGGTATGCATGTATACAATTGTATAATTTGTGTATATATGACCATTGTTTTGTGAATCTTTTATATACTAGCAATAAGTATGTGGATTAAGATCTAAGTTCTTTCACTGAATTCATTTAATATCATTAGAAAAAGATAACGCATTTGAAATTTATAAGCAATCAAGATATGCATGTTTTAAATAAAGGCTAAACTACTTAGCTATTTATAAGTCATGGTCCTTTTAATTAAGGCTTAGTACTTTCAAAACAGAGTAGAAGCAGAAACTGGCACTTTAATAACTGTTAATTATTATTATTAGTTGTCAACATTAGTACCTATTGTAGCTAGCTATGTGCTAAAGTAATCTGTGATCTGATATGTATACTTACAAATTCATTTTAATGATGTAAAAGTGTGAATTAAATTGCATAAAACTATATTAATGTCTTTCCAATGACTGCCATCATTCCTAAAACAATGCATTTAAAATCAGTTACATGTAGGTGGTGGTATAATAAATTATAAATTTAAATACACTGTCTTCAATCTGGGAGTCTACTAACTGAGATACTCGGTAATAATAAAACTTCAAACAGTAGGTGTAAGTTGCTACTAGCCACAGCCACATCAATTTTAAAATTTTCCTGAGAGGGATAAAGCTCAGGCCCAGCACATTCATCTATCAATCGACCAAATGCCAGGTCCTTGTTTCAAGGCTCTGAAATGTTCATGCAGCTGTGACTTAGCACCCTTACATTTTCAGAGAGAAGAAAGAAAACAATGAGAAACCTACCACAACGTCTACCACAATTCAGGCAGTTAATTAAGAAAAAAAAGACACATATTCTAGAAAACACATTCAGTTTTGTTAAGATCCACTCAAATGCTGGGTTGATATCCCCAGAACTAAAACAGATACACAATTATACCTAAACGTATATGTATTTTAATCTACTTTGTCCTAAAGTCTACAGTAATAGCAAATGAAATCAAACCAGCGAGAAGTATTGTTAGCAAACATTTATCAAGTTCCTAAAATGTATAAAATCAGGTGGCATTGTTGGATAATATACCTAGTAATCTGGAAAAAAATATTCTAGTTATTTTATGAAATAATTATTGGTATTTTTAAAATTGTTTGAATAATTTCTTTCTTTCCACAAGAAAAGTGTAATGCTAAGCAGGTACTTTATGAAATAACAGGAAAATAAACATAAAATACTAAAGCATGGGAAAAGAAGAAAGAAGAGAATTGCTCTGTCTGGGGGAGCCAACCATATGCTAGATTCCAAATTCATTTAAGCTTGTGATTGCATTTATTCCTTACAGTAGGTAGCTGTTATCTAATCTCATATTAGGAATTGGGAAAAGTTAGGCTTCAGGGTTAAGTTCAATTTCAAAAATTAGAGAGTGAATCAAACCCAAGCTTTTCTAAATCAAAAGTCTGTATTCTGTCCACAACCCCACAAGGAATGATACGTTAGAATTATTCAGGGATTAGACATGTAAACTTTTCTCCTTAGTGATTTTTCAAGATATTTCAAATATAAAAGATTCTATTCTTTTCATGGAGAGCACACCAGTAGGCAAGAAACATTCATTCTGACAGCAGCAAGCCTATGATTATGTCACAGAAAAGGAGTTATTCCTTTCAAGACTTAAATTTTGAGAGGAGGAAACTTGTTTCCCCTAAGGAAACACGAAGCTGTGCTTCCATGCCTCAGAAACACAAACTAACAAAGGAGCATTGTATTTCCAAATCTTTTGTGGGACAGACCTCCCACAGACACACCAGAGTTGCAGTTGCTCCCACAAATTGCTCCTGGCAGCTCAATAGCTGATAAAGGCTAAGATTTGCACCCAAATTAATCTCTCCCTTCATACTGGATTACAGGATCCATGAATTTAGATGGGGAAGGAAAGTCAAGATCTCCCAGCGCTTGCTGAGAAGGGCTTCACTGTCACTCCCTCTTAAACCTGTCACCACACCCTGGACAAGGACTGTGCCAAGAAGTCTAAGGAGGTGGGGGTTTCGAGGAAGTCACTGATGCAGGAGTTGTAAGAATAACAATCAGCAATGGCAAAATATGCCAAGAAGAGGCAGGCAAAACGCGGTCAGCGGGCTTGCAGATGTTGGGGGTGAGGAAATTGCTCTGAACTTTTGTTGGGAGAATAATATATTTTGAGCTTAAACTACAATTCACCAGCCTTCAATAATATGTACTCTTCACAAACTTGTTTAGCAAAGAACCCCCAAGTGTTATTATATGACTATATGAATTCACAGTGCCTTATGGATTTTTTGCTGCTGTTGTTTTGTTTCTTTTAGCCACCATCATCAAAAAAAACAGAACAAACACAAAATCAATCAACCAAACAAAAACCTACAGCAGCTTTGCTTTCTTCTTCATGGAGTTTTAATTAGTGGTAAAAAGATTTCTCATAACGTTAGAAACTGGCATAGACATGTACCCAGATAATCAACATTATTTCAGATCTTATTTTAAGGGTATTTGGCGCCTGTGCTGGTTAATTTTGGTTTGCTCACCCACTGTGTTCATTGTCTGTTCAGCTTTATACCCGATGAACAGCAACATCGAGAATCCCTTAGCCTCCAGCTTACTACTTGTAGCAGCCCCTTGGGAGGTACCAGCAGGAGACTTGAGGAGGTGGGGTTGAGGGCCTTGCTCAGCCCTCAGCCAGCCTTGGGGCCTCAAGGTCTTGATGCTAATTGCAGCTGCTCTCCTTCATCCGTCTTAAGAACCTAAACTATCTCAGGCTCCAACTATGACTTCCTCCATTTGCCCTGAAAGGCTTGGGATAGTTCACAACATCCCAGTTGCTAGTCCATGGGTACTTCACCTGAACTCTGACCATACCCCTGTAAATAGGCTCTTCCTTAAACTGCCCTCAGGTAAAGCTCTTTGAGGATATCATTTGTATTTCCATGGGTCCCGAAAATAACCTCTTTGGGGGAAAAATATACACTATGTGATATAAAATAAGCAACAATTAAGACAATGGGAAATCATTAATAAAAGAACTAACTAATGCCAGACAAAAGGTTAGACTTCAGAAATATATTCCAATCAGGTACTTTAGTTTATTGATAAAGGTGGGTTGCAGATTTGATTGTAAGCCTTCAGAGGCCAGAGGCTCTTTTGTAGTGAAGTCAGTGAAGCTTAAACTTCAGGCCCCTCACTCACAGGGACCTTCTAAGGGGACCTAGCATTGTTTTCATAATATTTTTGTAGACTTTTCATAAGAAGATATTTCAATTGACATCAATTAAGACCACTGTCTCCTTCTAAGACAATTTTTTCTCTACCAAATTTTCCCCTCTTATTCGTTGCCTATACAATGGCCGGCCATCAGCAATTTGAGATCCACCTACGGTAAAGATGAGTTAGAGATCCATTTAGTTTACACTTTATGGGATCTAACGTAATTATAATCATCCCTATATGGACATAATCTATTATGCAATTCTCTCCAAGGTATTATGGATTCCTGGAATATTAATTCCTACTGGTCATTTTCTAGGCATCATGACATGAAGGTTTTATCACAATAAGAATATCTCCTACCACGCCCAGCAGTGGAAGTATGCAGGTAGCAGAGACCAAAAAAGAATTTTGAAATTTTGAAATGCAAGGATTGGGAGCTCAAAACTCTAAGTGGAGAATTTGGCTCTCATCAATGCCTAGCCAAAACAAGTTCTCGGCTACCAGCAATATACATGGCAAACATACCATGATTTCTTTCCTCTCTCTTATGGATGGGGGTTGCATGAAACAGAATTTATTAGAACACTTGGGTTTTTGGAGCACAAACTTATGGTAGTTATGCACACAGCAAGTCCATCTCTAAAATTGCACGTTTTATTCATCTCAGCTACCAATAATGAAATACATGCTACAGGAAAGACTGAATTAACTTTCTATGTTCCTTAGAAAAAATACATATATAATTGATGCCTTATAAAGAGGAAATTAAAATTTTAGGGGGAAAAAACACACATTTTAACTACTAAAATTACTAAAGTATTCTGGATTTCATGAGGATTGTTTCATTCATGCACCCCCATTATGAATTTGTTTCCTTGTCTTAAATAAATATTCATTTTCATACCTATACTTTTTATTCTTTTTCTTTAAAATGGCCTTCAAGCCTGGCCGGTGTGATTCAGTAGTTGAGCATCAACCTATGAACCAGGAGATCACAGTTCAATTCCTAGGCAAGACACATGCCTGGGTTGCGGGCTTGATCCCCAGTAGGGGGCGTGCAGGAGGCAGCCAGTCAATGACTCATCATTATGTTTCTACCCCTCTCTTCCTCTCCCTTTGTCTCTCTGAAAGCAATGAAAAACACATTTTAAAATGGCCTTCAAAATTGAATAAGGATCTCTTCCCACAGAACCCTTGCTTTTCTTGCTGTGTTTTCCTGCTAAGAGTCAAGTAGAGATCACCAACTACGTTAACATTACCCCTACTATTAAAAAGATATATAATTTTGTTAAGAAGTATGTGTTTCCTTGCACTAGTGTATAACCCACAGCCAACAATGGTACATTAATAAAGAAATATTAAGCTCATCAGTAATAATGATTGTTTTTAAAAATTTAAAGAATGAATCCATACTACCTGGGAGAGAAAAGTAAAATTAAAAAGTTAAACATAGAACACTTATATTCAGTGCATGCCTTCTATATAACACTCACCATACAGTTTGCTTTTTAATTGAAAGTTGTAAGGGACTTCAACTTAGGACAGAAAGGCCCTTCAAAGAAAATCAAGACAGTAACACAAGATTTATTTCTATAATCATACAGTGGAGCATGCAAATGCATAAAAATCATTGTAATAGATAATGTAAACTATAAACTTAAGTGAGTATGAAATATCTTGGCATTTTGGAAAGAATGAACCGGAGGGAGAGAGGCTGATGCTTTTTCTCTTTCTCTCTCTCTCTCCCTTCCTTCCTCCCTCCCCCCCTCCTTCCAGAAATTGCAAGGAAAAAGATAAAATCATCCCTCAGACTGGATATTTTAGAAATTTTACCTTTTCTAGACCTTTGATGTTTGAGGAAATACTACATATTCAACCCAATTAAGCATAGGTGGATAGAGGGAAAATCATAGTCTTTGATAATAATGGAAAAAATAAGACAATCTAAAGTTAACATTAGCGACCATGAGAAAAAAATCAGAGGGTAAAGAGAACAGAAGGCTTAGAATCAAGTCGCATGCATACTAGTTAAGCTCGTATTTTTGTGAGAGTGGGCAAGGTCATCCTTGACCTAAATGTTATCAGCTGCACAATGAGGGGGGTTGGTGTTGGATTTTTTACATTCTTTATCTACAAGCCAAGCCTGACAACCTGCTCATATGAATAGTTCCTGGATGTAGAGCTTCAGCTTTCATGACTTAATTTTCTTTGACAAATTACTCACTCTCCCCTTAACTGGATTTCCCTAAGAGCAAATAGAGATAACAATATATTTCTCTTTCTGAATGTATCTGAACAGGAATGGAAAATTACAACAATTACATTGGAAAATTACATCATTCTTAAACTAAAATTTAGTGTATCTTAGTGAGTAATGTACCTCAGAAAAGTCACTTCAGAAATGCTAGTATTTAGAAGATAAATATGCTTGGAAGCCTTCAGATATTTAACACATAAAAACTAAGTATATTACAGTGTATTAGCATCCTCAATAGCACTCTTTTTCCCCCTCACAGAACTTATCAAAATTACGAGTTGTATATTTATTCATGTGAGTTACAAAAGTTTTCTCTTCTGCAAGGTAAGATTCATGGTGAGTGGTATATAATAAATACACAGTATGTGTTTATTGATTATTCATGAATCAATGCATGAATGCTAGCTAATAACTTTCTGAATTCCAGTAACAATATAGAAACAAGCATGGCTGCTCAAATTTTGCTTTGAGAAGTCATCTAGCTCACTTCCACAGTTTAGACACAATTTATAGCAAACATACATGGCTTAAAATGTATGTGATATTCAAAGACTTGCGGAAAGAGAAATTCCACAATATTTCACAATAATCCATGTCACACAAAAAAATTTTAAAATTATTTATGTTGGTAATTTGGGACACAGAAAGGATTCTCACATACCTGAATAACAACTTTAAGCTTATCTTCATCTGTCCCTGATGCAATCTTCAGTTAGTTACAGAGTCTACTACTCTAGGAAGCCACGGGAATTTCATTTACTTACTCAGTTCCAATTTTCATGAATTATTTGTAGCTTGCAGAAAAACTATAGATAATATATCCTCTCATTAAAAAGGCTGTAGTTCTTGGGAAGATATAACTTGATAATCTAAAAAGCTATCTCTATAAATCAAAAAGTGATATAAAAATATATATGCTTTCTGAAACATTAGGTGCATACAGAACCTTTAGTATTTTGGGATATACAAAGTAACATTTATGGTATAACAGGAAAATATCCATATACAAATGGCAAAACTTATAATGGTTTAAATATATGAAAATATTCCTATCAGCTTTCAGTCATAGAAAAGCAAGATTCTATTATTAGTTTTATGGAGAAAGGCATTTAAACTTCACATCACTTATCATTTTTCTTTTGAAAGTTTTATACACATATACTATATATATTGGCCTTAAAGAGTTTGATATTGTAATTAATTTAATAAATATAAAATGAGTTCTATTTAAATAATCTAGAGAAAAATATTTTCTGAAGTTGAGCTAACAGGCAAAGACTTTCCAAATGCGTGCTCCATAACACATAGCCAAATTTTAATACCATGCCAGGATGTCTCTCATAGGCAATGCAGATGTACGGCTGAATAAAATACAGCCTCTATTCTCTAGTGTATGCACACAAAGATGAGCCTTAAAGCTATTCAATGTTATAAAAGCAACTATAATAAATCTGTAAATACATGGAAAAAGAAATGAAGGATTATGAATTTAATTCTGGATTAGAGAAAATCAGAGAGAAATCACATTTGAGCTGGATCTTAAAATTTAGAGTTGGGCTTCTCTGCATTTTTAGATACGTTCAAACATCTGAGGCATTCTTTTTCTCTTGGATCATCCCTTCTAGAGGTTTCCTTCCGGACTGGTTGATTGCTAGGTTTGTGGTACAGGTTACCATATAAAACTTTCCTCTATCATTAGTACAAAAAATCCCTTCACCTCCCCCTGGGATTTCATTTTCTGGATCCCCTATCTTCCTCTTTCTTGACTTACAACTAATTTTCTGTAGACCACCAAGAAGCTTCCTGAGAAAGAATACTGGAAGGCACATTTTGGTCATTTTTTGGTCTGAAGATGTCTATAGTCATCCTTCATGTTGGATTCAACATTCAGTTGGGTATAGAATTTTCTGTTGGAAAATCATTCTACCTAAAAATTTTGAAGGATTTGTCTTACGTTTTAGCTTACAAAGTTGCCATGAAATGACATCCTCACTCCCTATTATCCTTACTGTTTACTTCCTAGCTATTTTTATGTTTTGCTTTTGTCTATATGCTTTTCTGAAAACTTTTAAGATCTTCCTTTTATTCCCAATATTTAGGAATTAGTAATGATGCGCCTAATACACATGCCCTACAATTTACTGTACTGGGGAATTATGTCAAAATCTGTATACTCATGTCCTTAACTCTTAATCTGAAAGATTTAATAATGAATTGCTTTATTTCTTTTCTGCCCATGATAATTTTTGATTATTGGAACTCCTATACGAGACATTGCATCTTGTAGATGGTTCTATACATTTTTAACTTTTTCCTTTCTCCTTCTCTATCTTTGTACTTTTTCTACTTTCTGTTATCTTTAATCTTATATTTCAGCCTCATATATTAGACTTTTATTTTGCTTCTCATATTTTATTTCTAAGAGTTCTTTCTTGTTTGTTGATTTTTAAAAATAATTTTTTATTTTCTTTCAGAGATGCAGTATATTCTTTTATTTCTCACAGGCTCATAATTTATAGCTATTTAGAAGTTATTTTACTCTCTGAAAACTTTCATTTCCTGAGTTACTTTTTCACCCTTTTTATTGGGATTCTTAACATTAGAGATTTTTCTTAACTTATTTAGAGTAAATAAGTTTAGAGTGAATAAGTTGATTGGAGACTCTGCACTATGTTTCTAATCAATCGGATTCACAGAAATGCAAATCCATCTTTTCCATTTGAGATATTAGACATTCAAGAATGTTAAGGTCTTTTTTCTTAAGTTGGCAGTTTCTGTTTAGTCTTTTCCTGAAGATTGTAAGTGGTATCAATATTTGGGGTCAAATGGAGTAAGAGAGTGAAGCATGGTCCCTTTCTTCACATATTTTCATCCTCTGTTTTGTCCAGCATGTCACTCCACGTTACTTTGACTGTGGGAGCCAAGTCCAAACACTCCTTGATTCCATACTTCTATATTTTTAGAATACACAAAAGTATAGGCACCTACTTTAAAAGACTGGTTATTAAAAACAGGGCATTTTAGCCAAGCCAGGGTGGCTCAGCAGTTGAGCATCTACCTAGGATCCAGGAGATCACGGCTGGATTCCAGGTCAGGGCACATGCCCAGGTTTTGGGCTCGATCCCCATTGGGGGGCGTGCAGGAGGCAGCTGATCAATGACTCTCTCATCATTGATGCTTCTATCTCTCTCTCCCTCTCCCTTCCTCTCTCTGAAATCAATAAAGACATTTAAAAATAAATAAATAAATAAAATAATAAATAAATAAAAAATAAGAACAGGGCATTTTATAGTGATTTTAATAAGTAGCATTAACTTAAAACTAAATTATATGGCTATATGGTATATGGCATCTGTCCCACTCCAAAAATCAATCTGTTCATGTGTAGCTAGTCTATTGTAAACATATCCTTAACATTTTTTTCTGAAAAATGTCCCCTATTAGAATCTCTCATAATTGCAATTTATATCATATTGCACTCATTTTTCTCCCAGTGGAAATCAAGTTCCTCTAAATAAGGGCTATATTAAAAGAGAGGTAATAAAGGCTATATTAAAAGAGAGGGCCTAATTAAAAGTAGGCCAGACATCTCAATTCAGATTTCATTGACCCCATTATAAAACCTAAGATTAAATCTTAAGAAATGGTTATATTCTGCATTTAAGTGTTGAGTGTCCGAAAAATACATCTTGTGTACTTTTTTTTGCCTCTAAACTAACAAGATTATTATCAAAAAGCTGATTGAGCTTCTTTTATTTTTTTTTTTAACTAAGTGGGAACTGTAACAAAACATCCAGTGGAATTAAAACTAAGAAGTAAAGAACCAGGAAATGCATTGTGTAGGCTCAGGAACACAGCAGATCAATAAATAAGACAGACAAGTAGATAAACGAAGTAAATTAAATCCAGAGTGACAGAGAAAACTGGAGGGCAGACATGAGAGCTATCAAGAAACTATCCTGGAACATCACAAATTATTCTAAGACACTAGGAATGATAACAAAACAAAGACCGCAAACTAACATTCCACAGCTAGATTTATTCCACAGCTGTGTAGCTGCATGTCGTGAAATTTAAAATTCATATAAGAATCTAGATTTTCAGCTTTTATTGATAAGGCAACACTTGCCCCCATTTCCAAATGACAGCAATCATCTATAGCTAGAAGCACATGTCCCCTCCAGTTTATCGTTGTTCTCACCACTCAAAATGTAGGCATCCCCATGCACTTACACCTGGCACTCTTTACCCAATTTTGTCCCTGCCTGGTCCATATGTGCCATTGCATTACTATGCCTTCTGTGAGGCATTTGCACAGACAGAAGAACATCACCTTAAAGGTTAAATGCAGGAAAGTGTTAGAAGGTATTTATAAACGTAAGTCAGATACGATATCACTTCTCTGCTCACAACCTTCCATTGGAACCACTTCTCAGGTGGGATAGAAACCAAAATATCAACAAAACCCCAGCTGCCAGATCCCAAAATTATTCTTGGTTCCAGTGACCTGCTCAACATTCTTAATATAAACATTTACTAAATATAAAGTAACGCATACTCCCAGTAGAAAAATTTAAAAATATAAAACATGTAAATGAAAAAACCTTCACAATCCCCAGTCTAAAATAATCACTATGTTGGTTGTTTTTATTTATTTTTTAAAGTTACCCAGTGAATTCAACTCTTTACTGCATATTGCTGTTTAAAAATGTATAATCTCATAACACATACAACATTTTATTCTTGGTACTATAACAATAGTTTTGCGCCTAAAGAGTAAGTGATTCCAACTAATAAGCTGATAAGATACAAGGCATATAATTAAGTTTACAAATTATAATGCTTTCTCTTTTTGGCATGAATTTAAAAAACAAACAAAAAACTTTAAAATACACACCCAAGAGAGAAAAGAGACTACTTACACCAGTCCCAATCTTTAAAAAGTGGATAATTTTCAACAATGGCACATAAAATTACCCACACGCAGCTTTTGGAGAAAGAAATCAAAACTGGAAATGGCATTGAGTACTATCCGGATGGCATCTCAAAATGACAATGATGAGAAAGGAAAAGAGGGACATGACACAGAAGCTTGCACCTTTATGATTTTCCATCCACCTGTCTATACCTTTGACTGCAAAACAAAGCCAGTTTCAAAATACAGTTACAAAATCGAGGCAGACTAAATTTCTCCTGCTATAAATAGAAAAGAATATACAGAGAGGCACTTTAGTTAAGGAATAGACAAATCCAACAGCATATCCTACTCCCCGTCATCTCCAAGTCTTTTTTGTTTTTAATCCTCACTGGAGGATATGTTTATTGATTGTAGAATGAGAGGAAGGAAGAGAGGGACAGAAACTTCAACGTGAGAGAACATCAATTGGTTGCATCACCAGGCACCTGTCCTGACTGGGAATCAAATCCACACCCTTTTCCTGCACCGGATGATGCTACAACCAATCAAGCTACCCAGCGCCAGGGCTCTCCAAGCCTTTTGTGAGCAAAGTCTCCATCTATGCTGGTTGTTTTTAATACAGGCACCTACTTGTTAATCTGCTTCTTAAAATTTAATAATAGCAATAATGCAAATAAATTTACCATATCAAAAAACTTTTTTAATTTTAAATTTTTATTTAAAATATTACAGATGTCCCTTTTTCTCTCCAATGACCCGTTCCACCCCCCCCGTCCTATCCCTCTCTCCAGTCCCTCTCCCCACCATTGTCGGTGTCCTTGGGTTGTGCATATATGCATATAAATTCTTTAGTTACTCTCTCCCCCTCCACCCACCCACCCTCCTCCATCCCTCTGACATTCGTTAGTCTCATCTATGCTTCCATGTCATTGAATCTATTCTGTTCATCAGTTTATTAAGTTCTTTAGATTCCACGTATAAGCGAGATCATGTGATGTTTGTCTTTCTCTGCCTGGCTTATTTCACTTAGCATAATATTCTCCAGGTCCATCCATACTGTCCCAACGGGTACGAGATTCTTCTTTACAGCTGCGTAGTATCAAAATTTTTTTAAATCATCTTTATTTTATGGCTGTATCATACTGCCTTATTATATATCATAATTATTGGCCAAGTATTTAGGTATTTAGTTTTATAAAAATGTTTACTAACATATTAGATTACTTTAGTAAAACAGATTACAGGAATAAGAGTTATAAACGAAATTACTTAAAAATGTATAGGCTATCAAACTTACATGATTCCAGCAGTGTGTATCTTAAGCCTTAATCTCACCAGCACTGGCTATTTTTATTTAAGAATCATTAATTTAGTTTTGTGGAGTAAAATATACCCTCTCTGAAATCAATAAAGATATATTTTAAACAAACAACCAAAAAAAAAAACCAGCTTGAAAACATCCTCTGATAAACTGAGGGTCTGTAAGACTAACCACTAGGACTACCGCTCCACCCTGATCACAAACTTTTTCCCTTTATCCAAATATCAAGGTGTTAAGTGGTTGAATGGCTATAAATTTGACCTCATTATAAGAAACATATTATCTTAAATGCATTTCATTTCAACAGATTTTGGAAAAGTTTGATGTTTTAGAACAATGACACAATTCACTGAAGAGATTTTTGTCTTGGAAAAAAAACAACCCAAAAAACAAAACAATACAAAAAACCAAAAACTATAGCTTTGAAAATGTCCTAATATGTTTTTAACTTTATCACTGAGATAAAGTTACAGAAATAAATGTCACAGAAATAAAGCAGACTTAAGTTTAATTAGATACTAGAGTAAGAAAGTCATAAAGACTGAAACAGCACTATTTCATATATTAATTTAGAGATTTCAAGGGCTACATAACTCATTTTAACTATTACAGGTTAGTAAGAACTGCAAATGTAATGAATAAGAAGGCAGGTGCATTTGAATTTTTTTTTTGATGACTTTAAAACATCCTATTGAAATCAATCTTTGCCTCTATGCTATTTTCCCATATTACTGATAAATGGATCTCTTATATTCTGCTTAAATTATGGGATATGAAATCTGAGTCTCTGATGGTAACCCTATAGTCCCACAATTTTGAAATGGGAAATAAATTTAGCAATATTTGAATTTCCAAATTACACACACACACACACACACACAGTTGTTGTTCTGACTCCCCTGCTAATAGGTATCTGAATGTATGCCTCAAAGGAGAGGTGAACTATGCGACCAATTGCAACTGATTTCATTTAGTTCCTCCGGTTCCTGATCCCTAGGCTTAGAAATTAATTTCTACCCTGTTGGGTTGCTCTAGTTATTCCATTTAGAGTAGAGCCTCAAAGGCTTTGGGATTAAAGGAACTGAAGAACTCTTACCAAGGTTAAACAGTTGTACCACATTTCAAATACACTGAGAGTCCAGAAAGCTATGCAGCCCATTACCAAAGTGTATAGCTGGGCCTGCCCTCCAGCACACACTTCAAAACACTCTGTCCACAGTTAGTCTCTTTCATTCTTCCTCTGCTTCGTTTGTATGGCTCTATTTTAATTGCCTCCATCTTTCCCCATTCCTTATTTTATCTGTTCTCTAGTTTATTGATTTTTCCTTTTTTCCAGCTTTGTTAAGGTATAATTGACAAATAAAAATTGTATATATTTAAGGCATACAATAGATGTTTTGATATATGTATATATTATGAAATAATTACCAGAATCAAGCTAATTAACATACCCATCACACCTTACATAGGTATGATTTTTTTCTGATTACTCTCTTAGCAAATTTCAAGTATATAATACAGAATTATTAACTGTAGTTACTGTGCTGTACATTAGATCTCCAGAACTTAGTCTCACTGTGTAACTGAAACTTTGTTCCCTTTAACTAACATCTCCCCCATTTCCATCACTGCCCAGAACCTGGCTACCACAATTTTAGTTTCTGCTTTTATGCGTTCCACTTTTCTCGATTCCACATTTAAAGGGAGAACATGTAGTATTTGTCTTTCTGTGTCTAGTTTATATCCTTCAGCATGATGTCTTCCAGTTCATGTTTTTGCAAATGGGAAGATTTCCTTTTTTTGTTGTTGCAATGAACATGAAAGTGCAGATATCTCTTTGAGATTCTATTTTATTTCCTTTGCGTATCTACCTGAAGAGGGATTGCTGAAACACAGAGTAGATTTTTTTTCAATTTTCTGAGGAACCTCCAAACTATTTTCCTTATGACTACCAATTTACTTTCCACCAACAGTAACAAGGGCTCTCTTTTTTCTACATCTTCACCAACAAACTATCCAAAAAGAAAATTACAAAAACAACTCCATTCAAAATAGCAAATAAAAAGTATAAAATACTTAGGAATACATTTAAACAAAGAGCCAAAAAACTTGTACAATGAAAATTATAAAACATTAGTGAAGAAAATTAAAGAAGGCACATAAATATAAAGATATCCCATGTTCATTGGTTGAAATAATTAATATTGTTTAAATGTCCATACGTTCTACAGATTCAGTGCAATCCCTATCAAAATCTCAATGGCATTCTTCACAGTAACAGGAAAAACAGCCTTTAAATTCATACGGAAACACAAAAGACCCAGAATAGCCAAAGCAATTGAACAAGAAGAGAGATGGGAGCGTAATACTTCCTGATTTCAAAATACATCGTAAAGCTACAGTAATAAAAACAGTATCGTACTGGCATATAGACAAGACACATAGACCAATGGAGCAGACGGAGAGCCCTGAAACAATAGCATACATCTACTGTGGACTGATCTTAAGAGTGGGTGCCAAGAATACACAGTAGGAAATGGATAGTCTCTTCAATAAATAATGTTGAGTGGATAGCCACATGAAGAAGAATGAAACTGGACACTTAACTCACACCACATACAGAAATCATCTCAAAATGGATTAAAGACTTACATGTAAGACCCGAAATCATATAACTAACAGAAGAAAACGTACCGGAAATCATTCCTATAATTGGTCTGGGTAATGAGTTTTTACATATGACCTAAAACTCAGGCAACAAAAGCAAACATAAACAAGTGAGACTGCATCAAACTAAAAAGCTTCTGCACAGCAAAGAAAACAATCAACAGAGTAAAAAGGCAAACTACAGAATGGAAGAAAATATTTACAAGTTATTTATCTGATAAGGAGTATCTAAAATATATAAGGAAATCCAACTACTCATTAGAAAGAAAAACAATCTGATTTTTAAAATGGGCTAAGGACTTGAAAATACATTTCTTTAAAAAAGACATACAAATCTTTTCAGGTATATGAAAAGATTTTTCCTGTTTGTTGTCTCCTTTTTTCCTTCCCCTATACTATCTGACAAGAGTATATAACTATGAAGAATATTTTTCCATTATTGGTTTATTACTTTTTAAGTGTTTACATTTCCTGTTTTCAAAAAATAACTGAATTCAGTTGTTTTTTTTATTTTGATGATACATTTCTTTTCGACATATTCTCAAGTTTCTTGTTTGTTTATTTCTCTACTGAAAATAATGTTGACTTTCCTGTTTATCAGAGCCACTGTGATCAGTACAGATTGAGGTTACAAATGGAAAGGTTCATTAATCTGGAAGATGGGCTTGGCTAATATTTGCCAATAAAAATGTGAGTGGAAGTGACACTTCTAGTTCATAAGCAGCTTTGTTTCCTACTTAGATGTAAGAGGCTCCATATCCCTAAGGAGTGCAGAGCCACAAGGAAGGAATCTAAATTCTTGTGTCACCTCCTGAAGGAAAACCACCTACAAACCAGAAATGTTTTCATTGAAATGTTGCATGAGGAAGAAATAAAATTCTACTATGTTCAGCCACAAGCTTGAGAATCTGTTACAAAGGCAAACATTACCCAAACTAATACACTATCCCAATGATTTTTTGTTTAGACTTGACTATTTTCATAGTAATCTAACAAATATTTAACTTTATGCAAGTGCCTCCTATACAATTTGAAAGTTAGACATATTTTAAAGAGAAATCATAGAAAATGTAAAAATCTAAACAATTAAACTGAGATAAGAATTTGAAAGAAATGGAGTTAAGAAAAGCCATCTGCGTTCATGTGTATAACCCCAAAAAATCTGCCAGGTAAGTCACTGGACAAATTGAAATAATATCCTTTTTAAAATGTTTATTATTATTGTTTCTTTGATGTTGCTATTAGCATTATTATTTTAATTTGCAAATTCTAGCCTTTAACTGAATCCTGAAAATAATGGAGTGTTAAAATTTTTACAATACAAATAGTCTGGAATATTAAAAAGCATAATAAAATGAATGAGTATAAGCAATTCATAAAAATAATAGATGCAAAACTGGCTGTTAGATCCAACAGGCAGGAACCTGAAAATAATGACCTGAACCTGGATACATTCAGATCTTTTACTCTGATCAACCCTCCTCTGATCACATTCACATTCTGAATAAATTCAACTTTTGTAAACCAGTTTTTCATTCCATATACCTGTCTTTCATATGTTCTACATTAGAAATAACAAATTCAAAAGCTCACAGGAACAAGGGAGTGAGTGGTACATATCTACGGGTTATATTCACTAGGGATGGTGGGTCTGTGATAAAACAGAGGAGACTGTGCCCCCTGTAAAGGGAGCAGATGCCCCAGGCTCCAGGAAATTGTTCTGTGGAAATGCTGGTCTAGTGTTTTTGAATCTTCTAATTTTTTTAAAAAAATTAGAAATTCAAAACTGCATATGAAATTAAATTAACTTTTGAAACACTGAGAGGCAACCAAAATAAAGTTTCTACCTCTATATAAGCAACTGAGAATGCATTTCAAATTTGTGAAGAAAATAAAAAGCAAAGGTCATTCAGGAGCAAAGATTCTTTGGCCTCTCTTTTGATTCAGCATGACTTAAAGAGACAAGATGGCATTTTCTATGATGGTTTTATTAATGGATAGATACTCAATTTTGGTGGAGTTTTTTTCAGGATTATATCTCATGCCATCACATTTTTTTTATTTTTATGTAAGTGGATAAAGAAAAAGTAAAGAAATTTGGGTGCATTTTTTTTTTTATGTAGTCCTCTTTATTATCACTTGAAATTACTTGAAAAATTCCTATGGGCCCATTTACACTAATACATTCTAAATATTCCCTTGAAACAGTCAGGTGGGGAAAAGAAAGGTAAAAAGGCAAAGTAGTAACATTCCATGAGTAAGAGTCTAAGCTAGAGTCTGAAGGAAAAGAAGGAAATAACTTAAGAAAATAATTCTTAAAAAACTGAGAGTTATCAAAGATTTGTACTCAACCAGGACTAGTAGAAAGGTACTAGAAAGGACAACAAATATTTTACTATTTAAAAAATCTATATGCAGCATAAAAAAATAAATTTTCAGTTTTACTTAATTCACATATTTTTCTGACGCTTTTCAGTAGTACAAATATCTGAATAAAAGAAACAGAACCTTGCCAATACAAAGTAAGTACTCTTGCCAAAAATTAATGTAGGAAGTACTTACTCTTTATGTGTATGCTTTGCCAAAAAGAAAAGCATTTATTCAAGATTACTGGAAACAAACAGCAAAATGTGATTAGAATAAACAGTATTCTGAAACAGTTGGCTCCTGAGTAACTGCATTATATATTTGGGGGGGGGGTTAAATTAGGGATTATCAGAATTTAGAATAAGTTTATCCTCTTAAGGAAGCTAGTCTCATTTAAGTGTAGGTTTGCTAGAGTCATAATCCTTGGTAACTTAGAGATGGCACGTGACTCAAGTAATATGCATATAATTGCATCATCAATTCAACATGCGTACATTAAAAAGCATATTGTACCGAGATCTATGGAGGCCATAAAAGTAGTACGATACTGTCACCATCCTGGGGGATTTTACAGTGTAGCTAAGAATGAAAACCCATTGAATTATTAAAAAACAAAAGCAAGTGCATAATAATATAGCTTGAAACAGATTCACAACATAGGTGGGTGCTTAAACAGCAGTTCTTTGGCTATGAGTGAGCTTTATTACAGTTTCATTATTGCATTAGCATTCTAGAAAGATAACACCATTCATAAAATGGCACACTTGCATTTAGGAAACACACAACAAAATGCTGGAAGGCACTTTTAAAACAGGATACTATTTAGGTCAAAACATTCTGAATAAACATGTATAATGTATTTTTTATACAAATGCTAAAATGGATCAAAGACAACAAAGCATTGTTTGGTGAGTGGAAAACAAAAATGGTGAGTTGGCAAAGAGAATGGACCGTTTCATAATTCTGTACACCTTTAAAATGATGATATATCTAATCAGGAAAAAATACAGAAAATCATCAAAGGGCAGTATGACTTTAAGCCTGAACTTTAAATCTGTAGCAACAATTCATCAATTTATTATTTACCTCCTTTATGTTCTCTTCTTCTTTGAAATGACAACCAGCAAGAGGAGAGGGAATGTCAATCTATCAGCTTCAGGAGGGTGGAGGCGTCAGGGCCCAG
Organism: Miniopterus natalensis; assembly: GCF_054644295.1. Taxonomy (NCBI): domain Eukaryota; kingdom Metazoa; phylum Chordata; class Mammalia; order Chiroptera; family Miniopteridae; genus Miniopterus; species Miniopterus natalensis. The sequence continues at coordinate 31,135,859 of NC_142085.1, read as the reverse complement.
GACAGGCTGCCTTAAGATACTCCACAATATATATTATTTCAAACTAAAATCACTTGAGAAACAGCAGGAGCAAAGATCTCCCTGACTCTCCTCTGTCCCTCAAAAAAGACAACCTTATCACAAGAGTTATAAAATCCAGAGCCAAAAAGGAGGGCATAAACAGACTTTACAAGGCCTTACTCAAGCCCAAACTTGGGTCTCATTTTATGATCTGAGCATCATATTTGATTATTCTGTGTGCATGTATTAAATTGTTTTATTTTTCTCTTCTTACTCTAGGCTTGTGTCAATTTTATTATTTTATTATTGGCCCAGCTGTAAGAACTAAAGAAAGGTAGAAGGGGGGAATTCTCCCTTTCTCAACAGGTTATTTTAACCCAGCTTCTCCTGCAAATTCTAACTAGAGTTCAGAAAAAAATATTAATTTACCCTGACCATACAAATTGTTTGTAACTAAACTGTATTAAAGTTAGAACTGGTTCATATTAAATTTCAAAAATTTGCAAAATTAGGCAGGTGAGGACATCCTCTAACACGGAGTCCCGAACCTTAACCTCAAAGGAACTTACCTATCCTATCTCTTACTCTGATCTACACCCTGTGTCCCAGGCAACACCTAACTCACCTGTGAACCCTAAGCATATTCCTCTGCTCTTCCAATGCAGTTTTGGAAAAACAGAATATTAAAAACTAAAACCACCTTGCTTTTGATGTTGCCACTTTTACTTAACTGGTTCTGGCACTCTGAAAAAGAAAGCTATCACTTGAGCTAATATTTCCACGTTGGGCTCCACTGAATGTGGTTCTCTTCTCTCTTCTGTTCTTTGTACCTCTGTTCTCTTGCGCAGGCTATGCCTCTGCCCAGAAGAGTTCCCTCTTATCACATGGTGAAATCACAGGTGTTCTCAAGGTCCTGCTCATGTATTACCTAAAATTGAAATCATCTTTCCCCTGCATAATAAACCAAGAGCTGTACCATTCATTATCACTACTCTCTCCAGGTGCATTAAAATTACAGTTCTTTTAGCATTTCCTCTGTATTTGCTTTGTCAGCCCTAATAGATAGTCAACTTATCAAAACTAGAAAAATAAGATTTTTATTTGAATTTCCCGTGACACCATTAGTTTGTATAAAAGTAGTTTTTATACACATTTGTATAAAAGTAGTTTTTATTTATACCTATTTGTTTTTATGCATATCTAATTCTTAGGTATAGCTATTTGTGGTGAAAAAACATTGCTTTCTCCTATGTCTTATAATGTGTCACATCTACTAAAATTCTTTCACTTTTATAACCACATTGTGCTGCACTTAATGCATATTTTGCACCTAAAATATTCTGACAGAATTCCAAATAAAAATTAATCAAAGAAAGCACATTATTAATACCAGGAAATCCTCTCTCTACATAAATAAGATGCCAACTCCTCAGACATCCTCAGGGAAATTGCCTCTAGCATGGTGTCTTAAGGTCGTCATACTCCATGGTCCTAAAAATAGATGTGACATGCTTTCCAGGCAGCTTCTAAGTAATGGAGATATTTATAAATAACTGTGGCTTTGGATTCTGAAGGGTGTCTGTTATTTTAAAGCATAAAGCATGCGATGATTTTAAACGTCCTTTCCTCGGGCTGCTATACTTTTAGCAACTCTTGAAGCAATTGCTTCTACTAGGAGCAGAATAAGCAGCAGAAAGTTCCTGCTGCCCAAGGTCTGGAGGGTAAAGATTTGTCCTGTGCCAGCCTCAGTGAAGCATCAGAATGTGGAAACTGTTTCAGAGGAATTAGGCAACAAATATGATAGTACGAGAAAAAACAAACCTTCCCAAGTTCACTAAAGGGTAAAAAAAAAAAAAAAAAAAGGTCTGGAAAAATACTGCTTTTAAAAAAAAAAACTCGGGGAATTGTTTTGTCAGCTCTGAGAGCCAGGGCAATGGCAGGAGAAAGACTGTTAGTACAACCTGAGTGACAATCCTGTTAGGTTCCTAATAATACTTAAGTTTATCCTTTGCCCTCTACTATCCCCAGAGCCTCCCTTATTTGCGGAAAACTGCCCTGTCTGCCTAATCAGGGGACTAGAGCCAATTCCTCTCAGGGAGAGCAGGCAGCAAGGTCTGAGAAGGGCAGGGTATTTGAAGACTGATAGAGCTGGGTTCTCAGAGTGGCTTCATGCTGTCTACTGCTGCACACCTTCCCTTCTTTGGGACTGGGTTTCTCTCATTAAATGGCAGTAACAATTAAACTCACTTCCCAGGGGCCCAGGACATACTGATTATATCCAGGGTTTCTATGGGAATAAAAAGAGATAATGCTAAATACAAATCCAAGCAAAAGTTCATGTCCTCACTTGTCTGCATTTTAACTCAATATCAGGGTTCTTCAAAAAACAGAACCGGTAGGATGTGTGTATGTGTCGTAAGTGTAGAGAAAGATTGATTGATTGATTGATTGATTTAGTTTAAGGAATTAGTTCTGTGACTGCAGAACTGGCAAGTCTGAAATCTGCAGGACATGCATGTGGGCTGGAGAACCCAGGAAGAATTGATGTAGGCACCCTGCTGTGAAGGCAGTCTGGAAGCAAAATTCCTCCAGCCTCAGGAGACCTCAGTCTTCTCTTAAGGTCTTTAACTGAGAGCATGAGCCCTCTCCACCCACCCCCTGCATTATGGAGAGTAATCTATTTGCGTAACTAAAAATTTACTAATTTAAATATTAATCACATCTAAAAATATCTTAACAACAACACCTAGACAGGGATTTGGCCAAAAACTGGATACCATAGCCTAGCCAAGTTGACTCATGGTATTAATCAACACATTCTCCAATGTGACAAACAGTAACCCCATTCCAAGCTAAACTAAACCCAGAAATCCTCTTGTATACCAGGCAGCTTGTGTCCTTCACTGACAGAGGAAGACAGGAAGATTCAAACTCCTCAGGATACCGACAGGCCTTATCCATTTATTTAGCTACATTTGGGTAAATATTTTCTTAGTACTAGTCCCTCTGGTAGATAATTTTTCTTCTAAAATTAATTCACCCATCCCATTTTCACCAGATCATAAGGAAGAAATATACAATGTCACGAGAGCCTGACAAAGTCTAGGGAGTCAGAGAAAGCCTCCCTCAGAAAGTGTTATGAAGGCTGGAAAGTGAAGGATGAATTACACAATGAAAAGCTAATTATACTTTGCAGGTGGGGAGAAGGGAAACCAGAGATCCTAGGAGAAGGAATAGCTTACATGTGGCCCCTGAGATACATAAAGGACTTACTATAAATAGGAAGGAGATAGGAATAAAAACAGTAAAAAGGAACCTTGTGAGGCTGGCGTGGCTCAGTGGCTGAGCATCGACCTAGGATCCAGGAGATCGAGGTTCGATTCCTAGTCAAGGCACATGCCCGGGTTGCAGGCTCCATCCCCAGTCCGGGGGCTTGCAGGAGGCAGCCGGTCAATGACTCTCTCATCATTGATATTTCTTTCTCTCTCTCTCCCTCTCCCTTCCTCTCTCTGAAATCAATAAAGATATATATATATATATAATTTTTTTTTTAAAGGAGCCTTTCCCACCATTCCAGACCTAAGAAAATCACGGGTAACTTCTGTCCTAGAGAATAAGCACTCTATTTCTTGGTATATGAGTTCATCAGTTATCAATTTGAAGACAGATTATATTCTTTCTATATCAAAAGAGTACTAATATGAGTGTTGATACATTCCTTTATCAAACTCTATAGGACACGATAGCCTCAAAATTCATAAAAGTGAAAACAATTACCAAAAGAAAAGAACTGATGCTGATTGTAGTAGATACAGTGAATTGTAGTGCAGTATCCACCATATCTTCTAAGTAAGTCCTACTACCAATTCCAACGTGGTGGTGGTTGGGAAGGAGTTCCCTATGCCAATAAGCAATTCTTGGGAAAGCAGCTGGGTGTCCTGCAATTCAACTCAATTCTGACACTACCTACAGAGCGATAGCATTAGATTTCAGGGGTTAAGGATTGAGTTCTACAAGACTGCCTGCCCCCGAGTTCCGATGCCAGATACAAGCCCAGGTTGTTATCTGTGCTAACTGGCTATAAATCAGAGGTTCCCAAGACCCCTCCTTGGGTTCCATTAATTTGCTAGAGTGGCTCACAAAACTCAGAGGAACATTTTACTTACTAGATTACAGGTTTATTATAAAAGGATATAACTTAGGAACAGTCAGGCTGAAGATGCATAGTGTAGGTCTGGGGAAAGGGCAAGGAGCTCCATGCCCTCGCCAGGTGCACTACTCTCCCAGCACTCCAGCTGTTCAGCAAGCCAGCTCTCCTAACATGAGCTCACGATGGGTACTGAAGTCCCAAAGCTCTAAACACACAGTTGGCTCACCTGGCTACCAGCCCCCTCTTTAGGTTCCCTAAGGGCATTCTAAAAGTAAACTCATTAACATAAAAAAAACCACTTTTAAGGTTCATATCGGGAGATCCCAAGGGATTTAGGGGCTCTGTGCCAGAAACAGGGTTGAAAACCGAATATATATTTCTCATTATAAATCACAATATCACACCTTCCTAATATGAGTTCCTGTACTACAGATTTTGTAGAACTAAAGTCAACATTTCTCAGACTTTTCTGTAAGTAGGGCTCTTTAGTTTCAGCTTATCAGACACCATTATACAAGTGTGGAAGAGAGATGCTCTCTGCCAGAAGGATGCCAATTAAAGCATTTTGTCTTTCAGGGCACTGGTCCATTAGAGATAGTAAAACTTTGAATGGGGCTTCAGTTTTTGGCTCTAGCAGTTGCTGCATGGTTTTGAGCCAACATTTGACCTGGTAACTTCCTGTTCTCTGACTCGTAGCAAAGAGGATCATAGTTAGATTATGCTGCACAGTGACTTAAAATCACAAACATTTACAATTTCTCAAGATTATGTGGATTGTCTCGGTGGTTTCTCTGATCCTCAGGAAATTCAGCTATGGTCAAATGGTCACCTATCTGGGTGTATGGCTGGGATGGCAAAAATTGCTGGGCTTATCTGGGATGGCTAGAATTACTGAGTCCTCTTGTTAATGGTGTAATTAGCTAGTTATTAATATTAATAAAGGGAAGAGAGCAAAGGGAAGTCAGACAGTTACACCCTTTCCTTCCCTCCTCCAGTACCAGATTGTGAGTTTGGGGGAAAGGAAAGAACAAAGCGGGAGGCAGACATATTCGCAGTAAGGTGAAAATGGCATAGGGGAGGTGCTTGCATGTCAGTCTAACCCGGGAAAAAGATAATTGGCTAGGGGAGTGGAGCCACTGCAAGTATGTGAAATCTTGGAAAGTTAATGGGTTAGTTCGAAGAAGCTCCTGGTTAAACTCCTCAGAGTTCCCTCTCTCTTGCTCCTCTCTTGCTCCATGATCTGCACTTGCCCCTGTGTTCATACACTGTCTTCAGAGCCATGTGGCCTTAGCAGCCCCAAGGCCCACAGCTGGGTTCACTCCACACTCAGAAACTATGGGCAGTGGCCTTTATTCTGGCCCGGCTGAAGACACGATTGGACTTTTTCTATGGTTGGACAGAGGGAAATGGGACCTTGGATAGGAACTCCCTTAATTATACAACACCAATAAAACTTTCAATGAAACCCTAAGCTGCTGTGGGGGCCTCAGGAAATTCATTTCCTGGAGGCAGCCCAAGAATTCCACTTCCACCAATTACACTCTCTCCAGTGGTCTCTCATTTTCTAGGAGGCTGGCTCTAATTGCAAGCATTTCTCAAAGTCCCATTAGCCAAAGCAAATCATATAGTACAGTTGATTAAAAACATGGCAACAATATTTTGTAGCTCCTCCCTTCTAGCATAAATTTCCCTTCTTCTTGTATCTGGGCTGGTCTTGTTATTTATTTTGATTAGTAAAACATGGTAAAATAACAAATGCAGTTTGGAATCCTAGGCAGAAGAAACCTTGCAATTTCTGCTATTGCTCTTTTGGAACCCTGAGACATCATGCTGTGAAGAAATCCAATCTAACCTAGCAGAGACTGAGGACATGTGGAGGAGAGCCAAGGTCCCAGCTATTGCATGTAAAGCCACCTTAGAAACTCCAGCCCCAGTCAGAACATCAAAGGACAGCATGTGCTGCTGTGCCCTTTCTAGACACTGACAGATATGAAAATTATGCAAGATTTTTCAGGAATTTCAAATCTGAAAATTCAGTTATATTAGGATGCAGAATTACTGGTCTAAACCTCATACTGCCAAAGTCCTTTTTATATGTTGTTGTTGTTTTTACCAATAGAATCAGAAAAGGCACTTATGATGTCACTCTTATCACTATTATCTTCTTTAAAATTTCTGTTTTGATACATTAAATAACTGATATCCTAAATAGCATCATAATTGCTATTTGGGTGATCTTTCATTACTACTACTGTTGGTATCCTAATATATTTACTGGTCATTTTAAATTTATTTTTTGGTCTGTTTTCTATTCAAATCCTTTATTCTTTCATTATAGTATTTTTCTGATTAAATCATTAATTTAAAATATCATTCCTTTCCAAGCACAGTGAAAGGCAGAGATTTGGTTTATAAGAGCATTTTATTCAGCAAGAACATCAGTTTATTATTGGAATTTTTTTGGTAAATATTTGTCCCATTTGGAAATTTGGCTTTTATGTTTGATTATAATATTTTCTGATATGTACTCACTTCACTTTTTATTGTTTGTTAATCAATTTTATCAAAAAATTATTCTGTGTTATTGTCCCTCTTTTTCCTAAGGTTAAATATACTGAGATTATTTAAATATCAGTATTTTCTTCCGATTTTTGTAATTATACATTTGCATTTAACATATTGACTCATTTAACCCAACCAGATTTATTTTCGTTTTGGCATATGATTTGAGGGGAAAATTCAAACATGAGTTGTAGTTTTTCAAACAGTCCTCTGATTTCTGTGGGTTGACTAATTGGTTCAATCTGTATTTGTTTGCAATGCTTCCCTTATTTAGGTCTAGGGCTTTACATTAAGTCTCACTGATATGTCAATTTTGGGGTAAATACTAAATACTTACACTTTTTACTTATAGCTTTATAATTATTTGATAACTGAGTATCCCTCAAGGCTCTTACAGAAAAAATTTATTAGAATAAACTTCTGAAACTTTTCTATTAAAAAAGCCCACTGGGATGATAATTTTACTTTGGAAAAATTAACATTTTTATAGTTCTTAGACTTTCCTCTAAGGAAACAGCATATTTCTCCATTTTAAAAATTAAATTTTTTACCAAAGTTTTGTACTAATTTGTTTTCAAATATCCTTAATAAACTTTTATTAAGGTTGTCTGTGGCTATAGTTATGAAATTTTGCTATTATGAACTCTTTATCATATTGTCTTTAAGTTATTTACATAGAACATGTATTAATTCTAAGAACTGTTTGACTGACTCTCTCAGGTTCTATAGACATATATTCATATTGACAGAGTTCCTAAAGTTTGTTTTACAAGTCTGTTATCTTGTGTTAAACTGAGGACACAGAGCTGCTGACTTTAAGCAGAGAAAGAACTCTGAATTAGCATTTTAATAGCAAATCCAGTTTTAGTAGAAATGTGAAACCACCAAGCAGTCTGATATGTTGTGCTTAAATTTGTAATATGCTTTTTAGTTTTATTGCACTATGAGCAAACACTCTGAAACCTAATCAAAGCCCCCTTTTTTAGTTATGAGTATATTTTTAGTCCTTTTATGACTATAAACTGATCCCAGCTAATGAGACCAAGTTTGATCCTCATATTTTAGTCATATTACCCCCCTCCCTGCAAATGCATCAATTCTATATAGAAGCCCATCATTGGTTATAAAGCAGTTTGGCTGTAAGATGATCCATAAGAATGACAACTCTAATTTTCAGTTCTACTGACAGCAGTGGGTCAACTTCATATTTATAAAATACTGAAACTAGCCACATTAATTTGGATATGATACTCTTTCTCAAAGAATAAAACCCACTTTCCTTTAAATTACTTCATTATCTTGCTCATTAGCCACCAAAATTACATTACTTTTATATCAAAATCATTTATCATTATTTTTAGTCATCCAATTATGCTTATGAAGTTCAAAGTAAGTTCTAGTTTTGATATTCGCAAGTGTTCAAAAATTATTCTAAGACAAAATGAAAATAGGCAATGACAAACTGATAGAAGATAAGAATGTGAATTTGCTACTTTTTTACAGTTAATTAATATACATTATTTTCTTGAAATATTGTTAGAGACTATAAAATAATGAGCACTTACAAAAATTATATGACATTTTCTGGGAGCTGTAATCCAAATGGAAATAGCCATTCCTCCAGAGAGGAATAGGACAGTTACAGGTACCCATAAATAATGTAATTGATGGGACAGGGGCATGTAAATAAAGACTGGTTTGCTGTCTACTAAAGAGGAATGGCCACATAGATACACTAAAACCTTAAAGCAACCTCAGAGATATAGGTCTAGGAGTCAAAAACATCAAATTCCTTCAACGGTCACACACCTAACATAAATGTATGAAGTGGCAACACATAAACTAATACTGAGAGGTAGAGTCTGAAGAGAACTCGTGATTCTGTGTCCTTACTGAAGGCATTTAAATTAAAAAATTAAACAGTGGGCTGATATATCAAAATATTTCTCCAGGCAGATTCAGGGTTGCTAGTTTGTGATTACAGAACTACTCTACAATATATTTTAATAATGAAAAGAACATGAGACTCACAGATAGGAGATGTCTCATCTGAGGCCAGGGGTAAATAAAGCCCGTGAATATATTCAAGCTGGGATGGACATAAATAATGAAATAGCATTATATTAGACCTCAGAATATATCCATTCACCATTTGATTTTAGATAAACTTTTAAGAGACCATGTTGCATTACTAAATTCGAGAATATAGACATCAGACACTAATATATTGAGGCTTGTGTATATAAATTTATATCAATATGGCTACAGGTATTAATAATGTCAGAGCTCACTGTATGAACACACTGATACCAAATTCCACTCCAAAGACTGAATATAAATTATTGGAATTATTTTATTTCACCAATTATTAGATTCATGTGGACAAAAAGGGGCCACATATGCTAACCTGACTAGCTCAGGGGAGGCCTTCATGGTGACCTTGCAAACTGAGACCTAAAATAACCACAAAGGATGGTCTGAAATTAAACTTTTTAACTAAAAAGCAGTTTATGGTAGGTAGTCATGTCCTAGGTTGGAATCTTACCCTGACAAAGGTCAATCTTTACCTAAACTGAGCCTGTCTATTGTCTTTTTATATCTACGATAACATATCATTGGAATGTCAAAGTAATTTTCTTTTTTCCGGACCCCCTCAAAGTACAGGCACTGCTCTGCGGAGATCACAAATCCCCTCATTGTTATTAATTGTTGACTGTTAACTATCCTGCACCCACCGAAGTAAAAGAAGTGTGTGTCTATCATTTTACTTTGTATCCAATCCCAGAGGTTTCCCTGCTTTGCTTTCTCCCACCTCCCTAATCGATTACTAATCGATTTCATGCAACCCACTTATGTCTCTTCTTTTGATTGTAATGTATCAAACAAAGTGCAAAACTACCATTCTACCGAGCATTATCTCAGTCTGTTGAGGCTCTGGCTTCCTGGCAATGTCAGCAGTTTGGCTCAAATAAACTCACAAAAATTTTTCACAGGTTTGAATGATTTCTTACATTAACATTCAGAATTAAGTACTTATAGAGTTATTAATCTGAATTAATTCAGTATTTAAAATGAAATCCAAACAAAAAATACATTTAATATTAGCAAAAAATAAAAGGCCCAGCTACATGAAGTGATGCTGATGACAGCTAAGCATTATTGTGCGATTATTAGAGTACACGGTACTTGGCTAAACACTTTGCACGTTTGTCAGTTTCATTAAACCTCAACATAGCTCTGTGCAATAGATATTTTTATGTGTTTTTTTCCTCCAGGGGTATACAAGGTACACTAAGATCTTATAATTTTAATTTAGATAATTTTTTTCTGAGAAGATATTTTGAACTAGTTAAAGACTGCAGAAGATCAGTGAAAGGTTAACAGTCAGTGGTGTGTGGGCAGGCTAAATAGCCATCTCAGACAGGCGAATAAAGAAAAATGTATTAAAAGGGGGTGGGGCTATCCAAAGGGAACGGCTACACAGCACTGAGCTAAAGGGTATTGGGTCCATGATAGCAGCAAAATATACTTGGGGCAGTGAAACAAGAAAGAGCACAGAAGCAACAGGAGAACTTGGTTGGGCTGCTTTGGCTCATTCAGAAGTCAGAGAGAGAGAAGGGGGCCTTGGAGACAGGCTCAGGGAGGGGCTGCCGTTGCCTGTTGCTTGGCTTTTTGCAAGTTTTGTCGGGTCCCCTTGGAGGGATGGAGAATGCACTGGCATGCTCCCCTAATGGGAAGCTTGAAACTGGGTCCTTTGTCCTGAGGGTATTTCTCTCTTTCTTGCAGGCAGGAATCTTAGGGGAGATCTCAGGGGAGGGTCTCAACAGAGTATTCATCAACTTTCCAGGTGCACTCTTTCAGGGTTGTGGTCTCCACTGATTGGTGGGTGCCAGGGAAGGGGGTCATTAGTCAGTGTAGCTGGCTCTGAGGCAGCCATGGTGCCACTTGTCTGGTTTCACTGCTTATCTGGGCCAGGAGCTGAAATACAACTGAGGCCTAGATGTTATCTTTAGGGAGGAAATGCTCAGGGGGTGTAAACCTCATCACCAGCCATATGCTGGGGGACGATAGGTTACCCCGGGGGCAAGGTTCTTGTTTCCCCAGTTTCGCCCTTTGCTAGGCATCCAGGGCTTCCTGCCCTGGTCAGTTTCTGTACCCTAGTTTCTGTACCTGGGTTTCTGTACTTGGCCCATCTAACAATCAGCATCTTTCCTAAGCTTTTCTCAATCTTTGAAACCCAGTAGGCACAATAAAACAAATATAAAGGGAAAGACTAACCGACCATTTTTAGCAAAGAAATGAAACCACATAACCTCCTAAAATCCAATAGCAGAGAACCTATCAATACCAAATACCATGAAATTAGGAGAGTTGATAAAAAATACGTCACTCCTCACTCCTCAGCAGGATGCACAGAGCCCCCTAAAATATCCCAGTCAGTAGAGGGGGCTGAAGGTGTGCCCAGTGAGGATGAAAGGGGAAGAGAACCTGGGACCAAAAAGATCTAACCTGATCCACACACTAGGCAGGAAACAGAAAAAACTGAGAAATAGGCCCCAACCGATGACAAAAAAGAAAAAAAGAAAAATGTTTAGTAAGATTCTAAATTTTTATAAGCTACTCCGATACACTTACCTGAAGCCATACTCTGTCCATTGCCCAACCCCCCAAAACTCCCTCACTTTCCCTTCTCCAATCTAATTTTTCAGCAAGTATCTGGAGGCAGTAAAGTGCGGTGGTTAAGGGCACACACTCTGGACACAGACTGCCTTGGTGAAGGTCACGGGTCTGCTGCGACTGTAAATCCTTGAGCAACACTTAACAACTCTTATCCTCAGCTTCCTCATTTGAGCCAGATCTGCATGAAAATGCAGGTATTTTAGATGACAGATATTTTATCCTAAATATCAAACGCATTTCAAACATTTCATATTACTCTAAAAATAAAGGTTTGAGGGTGACAACCCATTTGCTTTATGTATTGATGGTATTTTAAGATATTAAAAAAACATGATTATTTATTCTATTTTACAAATGTAGAACATACAATGAAAAATGAAATAAATTAGGACAAATGAGAACACTGATCATTAACAAAATGACAAATATCACTCACTGTGTTTTGCTCCATTTAAAAATAATCCTTTTATCCCATGAATGAAACTTCTAAGTTCAAATTTTGCTGACAGGGTGATTTTCCTCATGACTCTCATGCTTTTAGTGAAAATTAAATTGCATAGAAACTGCCACACTGCAGATGTTTTGGTTACGCCACTTGTAATTTATAGATAATGTAAACTCTAGAGATCACAATCTGTAGTATATATATACTAAAATACTGGAATCACCTTTGGCTTTCACATATTTAATAATGAAGTTTCTAGATGTAGATGAAGCAGTGGAAGGCCAAATGCTCTGTTCAGCTCTTCTTATTTAATTGACATGCAGAACAAGGCAATTTGCTCTTGGACAGTTGTGGAATTTCTATTTAAAATTATTTCCATTCAAAGCTATTAATGACTTCCAAAGAATAAAGGCAAAAATTTCAAGCAGGCAATTCTGAATCCTATCCTCTTTAAAGGCAAAATGTTTCTTTCATAATAATTTAATTTCTACCGTCTCTATAGGCATAACATATACAAACAGCCAATCTCAGCAAACCCAGGGATTTAAAAGGCATGAAACTGGTAGCATGGACTTGAATGGATAATTTTAATCCTATTATTTCAAGTTGAAAATTTCTAAAATTACTCATAAAATATATTTATTCAAATATTAAAATATAATTTGTCTATGCATGAATTATTGTGCAATGTTTTGTATAAACTATACATTTTTAAAATTCTAAAAAAAAGAGTTGATTCCAAAATCAGGAACTACTTCCAACAGCTTTTCAAAATAGAACTCTTTGGGAAATGGTAGTTACAGTTCTACATAGAAATATAATGGACACAAACTAAAATGTATTATTTATAAAATGCCATCTAAATTCTTTCTTAAAATCTGAATAGTTTTTTTCCTGTTTATGAAATTTGAGGAAAATGAACTGGAATAACTGAGGTAAGTTAAAAAAAAATACAAGTTGTTTAAATTTTTCTATTTTAGTTTTTATTGTTTTGAATAAGTTCATGTAAGTTGATGAGATGGATATACAGTTTACATTATATCTGGAAAGAAACTTATAGAGAAATTTTTTCTCATGACATAAATACCAATTCTTGAAATCTTGGGTGTTGATATTTTTCCTCTTTTCATTTTCCCCTATAAGTGAGTAGTTCTACAATAGCGACTTTACAGTTAATTTGTGAAATAAAGTCAATAAAGAAAGGCGACAAGCACTATTTTCATACCCATCATGATGATATTAATGTGTATGCATAATAGATTAACAAGACTAAAAATGATATTTTATACAGGATAAACTTTCTATAATGGGTGGATCTCATATTCTAACATCATTTTAAAAACACACATTTGCCATTCCTGTATACAGACACACTAGAACAAAACACTGATCTTTAACTCAATGACCCCAAAAAGCAGTATTTAAGAAATACTGAAGGAAGAAAGAGTTGTGTATTTTGACTATTCTTGCTGCTTTTACATTGCATAGCACTATTTTTTTAAAACATCAGATTTCACCATGCTTTGAAAAAATACAACTTCGAAAATGTATGTCCTGTGACAACAGCTTTTAAATCCTCACCAAAAATTCTTTAATTAAGCCTGAGGATCTTGTGTTTTCCTCTTACCCCATGACTACTCTTGAGCGACTCCTAGTGATCTTGCCCTACCCTGGGAACTCCACCTCAGTTCTCTAACCTAGGTTACTGTCATTTTTAATCACACAAAGTAATTTATTCCTCTGAAAATTAACTTAGATTACTTTCTCCAATTATGTACTATGTTCCTCCAAAATTATTAAGCACCCTTACATGAAAAGGACTATTCTAAGCTCCTTAGATTTAATTCTTTATGTGGCAAGTCCCATAACTATTAAGTTATTAAGTGAAAGATCTACAATATGAAAGTCTGTTTGCTTTTTCAGAGGACACTGCCAATTTAATTATCTGCCAAAATCTCAAACTCATAATTTCTGAACCATGCTTGACTCAACTTGAACCAGCTCCCCTATGCCAATTCCTCACTTGTGCCAATGCCATAATCATCAAAACTAGGCCTTTCCTTTCTTTCTGGAACTTCATTTCAAACATTTATCCCCTTATGCCATTTTAAGTATCTCAGACTGATCACACTGCTTTTCATGACTGCTGTTCAATTACTACTGTTTTAGTTATCTGTGGATTACTGCAGAAGCCCCATCACTGGACCCCTCAAGGTGTCTGGTACCCTATATCCCTACCCAGATAGTCAAATTATGTTAACTTAAACTTCGTTCTACTTTCATAATGACCACTTGCCTGCCTTCCAACATGATCACCATCAAATTCCATCTAAAATGCTTCACTCTCTGCAGATTAAAATCCAAGGTGCCTGGTCTAAAAAAAGAACTCTCTCACTTATCCCACTTCAGTCTACAGGGCACCCATACCCCCATGCCTCTACACCAATCTCTACACCACTCAAGAGTCCAAAACCATTTCCTTACATAATCTGCTAAAGCTGTTTCCTTCACCGAAATTATATTCTTTCCAATATTTGAAAGTCCAATTTAAATCCTAATGGCTGTGGGCCACACTGAGCTTTTCTGTTTAACCACTTACAGTGTTTGCTTCTCCCCAATAATGGCAACATTAAATAAACGTCTCATTGGGGTATATGTTAAATATATTCCCTATTTCTATTACATGGCTCTGATTTCAAAGCCAAGAATGTAATATATGCAATAAATACCTGTTTGCCACTACTAGCTCATGTAATACCATACCTAGAGATACTTCTTAGAAAATAAAGTTCTAAAACAAACATTTTGTATATAAGATTAGAGAACTCAGTATACTATTATCACACTGAGATGCTATGTATATGCACTTAATAACATATCTGTGAACTATTATGTATGAACTTCATCTGTAATTTTATTTTTGCAATATCTTAGACTAAAACAAAAAGAATCGTGATTTTCTTATAGCCAATTATTCAAACTTACGTAAGTTCTCTATAAGCCATCTACAGCCACTGTAACATGACCTGAACTAAATTAACTTCTTGCTAGAGCAGAAGCACATGGCAAAACTCAGTCCTATTCCTTGACAAGAGCTTACAAACAAGAATTACTGTATGAGTAAGTATAAAACAAAATATCTTGTTATGCTATTGAAGCATTTAGTTGGAGTGAGACATTTTAAAAGAAGTCCATTACGGTTTACTTTATAAGAATTTTAACTTTATCTTTAATTGTTTTCATGCTATTAAGTATGCCTTACATATGCCTAGAAATTTAGATACAACAGTTGTCCCTCAGTATCCATGAAGGGATGGATCCAGGACTCCCACAGAAACCAGAACCTGAGGATGCTCAAGTCCCTTATCTAAAACGGCACAGTAATTGCATGCAACCTACACATGTCCTCCCATATACTTAAATCATCTTTAGATTACTTATAATAACTAATAAAAGGTAAATACACTGTCAATAATTGTTATACGATATTGTTTAGGAAATAATGACAATAAAAAATAAAGTCTGTACGGAGACAACCATCTTAGGCAAACTACACAGTATAGGCCAGCAGCAATGTAACTTTTTTCCAAATACTTTTGATCCACATAAAGTTATATCCATGAATTCAGAAGGTGGACTGTACGTGGGAGCAAAATTTTTGAAGTAAAGGGTATCAATCTGAGTAATTTTGAATAACTTAAATGGACAATTCACTGCACCAACTTCTGGTGTTTTCTAATAACTGGGACGATAATGATTATTTTTAAAATTATATTAGAGAACTCATTCTTTTTCACTGGGATCTGAGCATGCAAGCTCATTTACCAGTTTTAACTGAAAGCATCCCAAAGTTATCAATCAACATAGTAAATAAAAACAAAAGAATACATAAAAATGGATTCATTTGAAGAGGTAAAACTTGAAGTATTAAAACATACTTTAGATACCTATATATTTTACATACAAATTATAATCTAGCAGACACATTAAACATCTTAAAATGCGTATGCTTAGTCTTTATCTACTAATCAATTCAACATTAAGATTCTGCTAAATATTATGACATTAGCTTTTACTGTAGTAGTATTTATTGCCTAAAATGTGTTTATATAAATTTCAAGGAAATTCTATCATGACTATGTGTTTCAACTGTCAAGAGTTAGCTTTCTCCCCCCAAATTTAGATTAGTGAAGTTGAAATCTGATTTTAATGTGTTATTCACATTTGCATATAAATTTCAGCTGACATTCTAGTTAAGAATTTTCAAATCTTCTTTTCCCTTTTTAAGCAAATCCCTATAACAAAGCAAGCAAGAATTAATAGCAGTTAATCCTTCCTAGTGTTTGTGTGTGCATGGGAAATCAGTGTAAAAGATGGTTACTGCTGTGTTAACTTTTATTACTCCAGCTGTTAACCAGATGTTCAAACCAAGTATATTGCTCTGGAATGTTTTTCTAAATTCTTCTTCTTAATCTATTAAATTACGCAAATGCTAGAATATTTTTAATTATCTACCTAAAGTCCTGCTACAAAATTAGCATGATATAAGAATCCTGGAGTAAGTAATTCAAATGCAATATCTCTGGAAATTATAAAGTATAAAAATAATTAGTATTGGGACTAATGGGATATATTTGTGTTTTAATAAAACTGTAATGTGTATATGTATAAAAAATCAATAAGAAACACAGACTAAAAACATATTTATTGCAGAACATGTTTCCCTAGCACACATAAATGTAAAAAAAAAATTAAGAAAATATAAAATAAATGAAAATAACCTTAAATGTTCTGATACATGTATTCAGATGACTATTCTTCAGTTTTCTTTTCTTTTTGTTTTATGACTCACAGTGACCTACTTAAATTTCTAAATTCCCCTTTATAGAATAAACAGATTAACTGTTCTTTTTTATGAAGAAAATTAATTTTGTTTCATTACATCCTCTCAAGAAATTCCTATTCCCAAAATATTGAATCACTATCATTCAAAAAGAAAAGTTGGCATAGGCTTGATTTTCAGTATTTGAATGTCATCACAATTAAGAAATTTCCACAATGAATGATTTTAGTCAGAATTCATGCTTTTTCCCAACAGGATAGAATTCATATTCAGTGCCCAGGCAAATAAAAGTTGAGAATTTAAAAAGAACTTATTAAAATGAAAGACACAGATTAAGTAAAATATTCCCTGAGCTGGAGGATGAACTTTTTACCTGTTTCTTTTTATAAGTAACCTGTATTTTCCAGTACCACAGATGCTTAATCTAACCATAAGCTATTTTCGTCTAACATAAATGACACCTTACCAACTTAAAATCATTAAGATATACAAGAAAAGATCACTGTAATTCTAATTTTATTTTGATCTTCTATGATCATAATTACAGAAAAAATTAAGCACTCCATTGTGTTAATGTGGTGCTAAATGAAGTTCAAGGTAATTAAACTGTAGTCTTTACCATCTAGACTCTTGTAACCTAAGAAATCATATTCTTATTGAAAAAAATAAAAACACAATATACTTATACATAAATATTTAAATTAACAGCAAATATTTGTTTTTAAAATTTTAAATGTATATTTATGAGTAAAAAGCACTTCATAAGAATTGCATGTCGTATACCACGTCAAAATCAATACTGCCATTTTAATCACTTGGAAGTCAGCTGGGAGAGAGATGATTGAAGAGTTCTTTGAATAATGAACTTGGTTAAAGAAGAAAGCTCCTTAGTGAGGATCTACACTCAGGCTACAGCTTGGAAAAGGCTGAGTTGGAAGGAGCATTCATAGATCAGAGACTACTACATATAGACAAGGAAATGTACTTTGGAGGGTTTAAAATAAAACTTTATACTTTAAACTTCATATTTTTAAACATCTCATAGTTACAAAAGATTGCATGAGTTAAGTAACTTGTGAATTACGGAAACATATTAGATTGCATTTATCTTTACACAGTGGCAGCATATCGTGAGGATTAAGAGGACTCAAATTCAGCTCCCCCCTTTCTCAGCGTGTTAGTGGGAGAGTCACTTTAGCCCCTCTGTGTCTCAGAGTCCCCATCTGGAAATTAAAGGTAATAGTAATAGATATCTTATAGGATTCTTATGAAGATTAAGAAAGTTAATGTCTAGCCCTTGCCAGTGTGGCACAGTTGGCTGGAGTGGCATCCCATGAACCAAAAGGTTTTGGGTGGGTCCTCAGTTTGGGCATGGACAGGGGACATCAATCAATATTTCTCTTGCACACTGATCTCTCTTTCCCTCTCTCTCTCTCTCCCACTTCCCCTCTCTCTAAAATAATCAATTTTTTTAAAAGGAGTTACTATCTAAAATTGTACCTAGCACAAAGTAAGGTATTTCTAAGTATTGTGATTATAAAATAAATACACAAATAAATAAGTCCAAAAAGAAATAATAAAAAGTATAGGCTTAGTGGTCTATTTTGTTCCATTTGGATTCTCTTCAGAATATCCACAATATGTGGTAGATTTCTACTGATGGATTTCTCAAGTGGCCATGCCTCACGGATGTCAGCTTAACAGAAAAGTGCTGACCTTAGGGGTTACAACGTGCCTTCCCAGTTGTAGCAAGCTATAAATCAAAATAAATACTTCAGCTGATAAAACCTGAATTAAGCAAGATTTGTTTTTAAAAATCTGAACATAGTTCTACCTATTAATTTTGCTACACTGTTCAAAAGCACAAAACTGAGTGTTTTTAAGAAATGTTTACCAAGTATTAAGTTTGCCTAAAACTCTACACAAGTTGATTATTTTAAATAGAAAGTACCCAGCAGGCATTTTCTTTATCTACTAAACCTGATGAATAATCCCATCAGAACAGGGCCTGGCTGGCTGCTAGGTTACACCTGGCCTCTGCAATATTCTCATGTAAAACCTGTAAAGGACAGATTCCAATCTGTAGTCTTTTCAAGACTGATACAAAAGCACTCTGAAATTATGAAGCTCATTCCATATGTCCCCATTTTAGTGTTTCAAAATTTACCCTGATACAAAATTTACCTAATTTGTATTCCTTAAAGATTAATTACCTGATATGCACAGAGACCCTTGTTTATTTATATGTAGCTTTGTTTCCTAGAGAAAATAAATAGTTCTGTAAAATTATAATTACTCCTGGATAGTTTTGGGTTTTTTCCATAGCACTTGGGACAAGTTTTCAGCAAGCTTCACCTTCATCTGTACCCCTTCTCCTCTAATGCTAACCTCTTAACTTTCTCAAGAAACGAAAGGGAAGAAAAGATATGTTTATTTTCAAGATGTTTATCTGACTAATATAAAGCATGGAAGCTGATGATGAAGTGACTCACTGTATTTTGAAATTCATCTATAGATGAGGGAAACTAGAACTGGATAAAACTGAAGTCAAACTTTAATTTGCAGTGGACAGACTAAAACTTAAGGTTTTTCCATTTCTTAAAAAATTAAGAGAGCTGACAACTTTCACATTATTTGTGGATTAATTTTAAAATTGTAGAATTTTTTGTACAGATTACATTTTTTAAAAAAGGAATGGCATAGCGATGATCTCTATTTTCACAGACATAGAAAATGTGGTTCACAGATATCAAGCAAACTGCCAAAGGTCATGAAACTAGTGGAAGGCAGGACTGGGATTCAATCTGAAATGTTTGATGTGAAGCCCAAACTGTTATTGCTTCCACTGATATAGAAAATAAAAAGGGAAACCAAGGGAATAGTGTTTTCCTAAGGACAGAAGATAGAGTCTTACCTAAAACTGTCAAGCCTAAAATCCATCTAATAATTTGTGACATTATAGTCATAGGAAAGGGCCATTATTCCACATACACACAAGCTAATGAACTACTACACTTAATACACTAAGTTGAATTAACATGATCATGTTGGCAATAATAACAATAGCATTTCTGGATGCCCCTTTCCTTTTTCTAAATGGTGTTCATATACAGCACAGTTTTACTTTCCATACAATCCTGTGAGTTCCAGATGACCATTTTTATAACTGAGGAAACTGAAGCTCTCTCTGAGAGATGATGTGTGTTGCTTGAAGTTACTCAGACAGTAATGGCTAATCTCATCCAGAAAGCAGTTGTTCAGGCTTCTACTTATTCTAAGGGCTCTTCCAAATACAAAGGACTATAGAGGGAAAAATTTAATGTCACACTGCTAATTCCTTTTTTTGTAAAGGCAGAAGTAAAAGTTTTATAACATCAAAAGTTTAAAAAAAGTATAATCTTTTGAAAAATATGGATTTATATTTTATAGATATTTTCTTACATTAAGCCTTAGAACAAATGTTAAAAAGCAGACAGCAAGTAGGATATTTTTCTAAGGGATCTGTTTCTGCTCAGAAGGAAAAAGGGATTCAGGCACAGGCAAAGACGTAAATTAGTTTTGCTTTATTTTTATATGCCCACCAATCCTTCCAAAGAAATCAGAATACGGATTTTAACTTGACTTAACCAATGAAATGTGAATGTGTTTAAACCATAATATTATGGAGAAAGGATTAGACTAAAGGGACATAAATATTTTCAGGAAAGTACCCAAGACGAGGTTGCTTTGGCGGACAAAATGCAAAGGCCACTGCTTTCTGATTACAGTGGACCCAGTTTTCAGGAGAAAATCATTTAGGGCAATTACCCTTTGTCAAACGATCTGTGAATATCACCAACTAGTGCATTTTAAAAGAACAAATGGTGATGTTGTTAACAGAGTGGTTCATTTTCCAAATGAGGAGTAAAGGAAAACAGATACGGCAGCTCAACTGTTTTCCTCAGGAACAGGAGTATTTGGAGGGAATAAAGGATTAAAAATACTGTGTTTGTGTAGACTACGTGATCCAGCAGGCATTTTAACTTCTCTAAGGTCAATTAAATAAACTGATGACTTTTTATTATAAATCAAAATTCTATTTGTTGTAGTAAAGAAATCTAACACAGTAAAGGGTTCCAGAATCATCCACCCAGTTAATGAAAGTTAACACTTTGCTGATCAGCTATTTCAAGCCAGAACTCACCTGTGTGGCTGGCTACTTTGGTTACCAGGTGTTTAAAATTACTTAAATTAATGTAAATACAGACACGAGCTATCTCCTGGCCAGTCAGCAACGTTCAGACACAGAAACACGTGTACACTCATGACTGGTCAGCAAGGTATAACACTTATTGAGCCTCTACTACACAGTGCAGGGTTTCAAGTTAATTATTTTACATTAAATACCTCATTCAGTCTCTGTGTTGCATCACTAAAATAATCACCTCTTCATGGACAAAGAAACTGAGGTTTAGAAAGGTATATCATGTCCTCAGGGCCACAGAATTAGAAATGGAAAAAACTAGATTTAAACTCAGGAAGCCTGACTTTTAACCACTAAAATCTGAACCTGAATTTATAGCTGTGGGAAGTGTGGGATCTAATAAGTGAAAAGTTCCAAGGAAAACAATCAATGATTAAGGAGACTATAAAAGACCATTAATTTGTTATAACATGATACATGTCTTTTTCAGAAATATAATTATTCACATTTGAAAATTACATTTGTTTTCAACTTTCTGAAACCTGTTTGGCAATGATTCACTCTTTAATCCTAAACAAAACTTTAATTTCTGATATCTAAAATGACCCACAGAATACTGTTCCGAATATATTTATTAAAAAGACTCCAAGCGGCCAGGCTGTTGTGGCTCAGTTGGTTAAGCATCCTCCCATGCACCAAAAGGTCACAGGTTCGATTCCCAGTCAGGGCACATACCCAGGTTGCTGTTGGAACCCAGGCTGGGGTGCGGTTCAATCAGGATGCATAAGGAGGCAACTGATGAGTGTAATTCTCTTTCTCCCTCTCTGCCTCTCTCCCTAAAATCAATAAACACACACACACACATAAAGACTCCACGTAAATTTTCACAAAGAAACTTAAAGTTTAGAACTTCCATTGCACAAAGTACTTTTACCCATCATTCTTATGATCTTCTCTTAAGCAACTCCAGTTAAACTTGTATTTAGCAAATATTTAGTAAACGCAGTTTAACAGGGAATATATTCCCAAGCTATTTAAAAATGTTAATCATTTCAAATTAAATATGCATATAATACCTATAAGCATTTAATGCCACAAGTTCATGGATAAGTACTTATTATACGTGTGTGACCTACATATCAAATATAAACGTGGGCAGCGAACTGACAATTCATTCTATCTATGAGTTTTCTTCAGAACACAAAACTCAGTGTTTTCACTTTTGTTTTAATTTCTCAGTTGCTCAATGGCCTCTGCACTTCTTTTCGAATTCTGGAGTGTGTCTCTTATAATTAATGAGCTTATCAGAACCCAAACTTCTTGAGAAAAGGAAAGCCAGGGGAATAATGGGCAGGCACAGCCCAGCAGAACAAAACTTGTCAGCGCACCACTAACATTGGGAGGACTCTTCACTCCAGCTAAGTAACTCACAGAGGCTTGTTTAATGTGCAAAGCAGGCTACATTTTCCTCCCGCCTCTCATGGGAGGTAAGAATACTTCTCAACGAGACAAAAGCCCACCTACTCAAAGGGGAGGTTAATTATTGCTACATAATTAACCTCACAAGAAAGTTGTTAAGATTAATGAAGCAGTGCTTACTAAGTGTTACAAGCTCCCCACGAGCTATCATAGAAATATTTGTTTACAAAAAACCCCCACACCTACACATCTACTGATAGCATACTCTATGTAAATTATTGCAACACTCGATCTATAGATGAACACATATAAGTCAGAGATTATATACCTGGAAAAAAAGGAACAAAAGAGGGAAGGAGGGAAAGATGAAAGAGAGCAAGAAAGGACAGAGTAGGACAAGTTCATACCTTTCAGCAATAGCTTCCATGCTAAAATGCAAATTTTCTACTTGGTTCTGTGACAAGTATGGCTCAACGAAAGACCACAAAACCCTTTCTAATCTCGGTAACTTCGAAAATATTGAAAAACCTAGGCAACTTTTTTGAATAAAAGTTGAAAGAATGGTCTCTTGTAATATAAATATACAATTGTGGTAGTTATTTTAGTATCAACTACTTTTAATTAGGCTAAACCAATAACATATTGATGCATAATACCTAAAAGGAGTTACAGAGAATCGCTTGTAATAAGTTCAAATACAGCCACCCCAGAGTACATTGTGGAATATGCAAGTGAGTTCCTCTCCCCAAAATACCATAAATGGAAATGGTTATCACATCATTAGAGCCAAATGACAGAACACATCACAGATGTGCCTTTTAGCACCGTTTGGCACCATCAATCAACACAACTACTCCGCAGTCCTCCCCAATTAGACATTATGTCACTTAGAATAAGCTACATGGTAGTGACAAAAACAAATCCAAAATGCCCAGTGGTTCAACACAGAAAAAGTTCTTTGCTCCTGCTTCAGGACCATCACAGATTGGCAAGAGTGTGGGGCAGGGAGTCCCCTTAATTTTAGTCATTCAAGGACTCAGGCTGACAGAGAACCCCCCTTCTCTCTAAGTACAGATCTCCAGGCCAAAGGTAGAACGCTTCATGGTCTCATTTCAAGCAATGAAATGATCCAGCTCAGCAGTGAGGAATGTCTCTTTTGCTCACAACTCCTTGGATAGAGACAGTCACATGACCCCACCCAACTACAAGTGGTCCAGGAACACAGTTCCTACATGTGCCCAGAATGGTAGAAGGCTTGAACTATTTGGAGAAGAGCATTAGTGAAGCTTCAATTATTCACTCATACCTATGGAATGTCAAAGCTAATAAGCTTTTTGTTGTTGTTTTAATAAACTGTCTTCAGTAGTAAATATTCATTATGTGTGAACAATCAAAGGACTTCAAATTACTTTCATTGCTCTGATAACTTTAGTTTGTTTCAATTAGTTTGGCAGTTTGCAATTGAACAATTTGGAGATTAACAATTAAGGAAAAAGTCAGAATGAATATCACCCAAATATATTACATTTATAGAGACTTAAACTTAGAGCTTCTGAATATCCATCAATTAAAGTTAAAAATCCTTTAAAAATCTAAAATTGTATTCGTATTTCTCTAGGTAAACTAGTATGTCAGCAAGAGGTATGACTGGAATAAGCACATTAGCATCCGGAGGTCACATGGAGCCACAGGGCTGCCTGACTCCAGAAAGACTCTGAAGGAAGCTTTTACATGACAGGTGCTAGAGATGGGTTATCATCAGGTCTCTTACTCCATAGTGTGACAGAGAGAGGAGAAGGGGTAGGGTTCCATCTCTGGTCTAAACACAGCATGGCTTCATTACACTAAGAAGATAGCAAATATCGACCAGACTGGATGAGACATGACAGAAAAGTGACAGAGAATGCTTACAGTACAGTGCCCAGAGGCATCAAAGATGCCTGACAAGCAGGATAGCTGAGGCTGAGGGCTTGCACAAAGGGTGGGTGTCAGGGCTGGCATTTACTGTGTTGGATACGGAGGAAGAGGTTATGGAGAAAAATTAAGCATAGATATATGTGGACTAGAGGATCCTAGAACAAAATTCTGAATTTTGTTCTAAGTAAAATGCAGTAAAAACAATGTGACAGTTCTTACACATTCTCAACACTGAAAATATTCATTTTTCAACGGAAGAAAGTTTCTAACGTTAATTAATCACATGTGGCTTCACATGGAGGTTCTAAGATTTATGGTTCTGCAGTGGTTTTTCACGCAGAGTTGCCTCTGGGATGAACACAGGAAGAAAGGAGAACTGATTAGGTGGGGCTGTAGGCCTACCACCCACTACAACCAAAGCAGCTCCATTTTCTAAAATCTCTTTTATATATTGACTTTTATTAGAAAAAAGCTTCTGCTGCTAAGGGGACATAACAGTTGTATTAATTCACATCCTACACATACTGATTTATTTCACCGTAATCAGTTCTTACCACTTAGTGGATTAACTTCTATTCTGCTTCCAGACTCTCCTTGTTCTATTTCTGTGGTTTCTGTGGTCTCAGGATGCAGAGGCCAGAAGCAAGCACATGTAATATTTATTACGTGTAAAACTCACTTATACCCTTTGTAATCAATTGAACACCAAAACATGGTCATCTGTAAATTCCAGGGAAACCACTAAACAGAAGGAAGCCATACATTGTAAAGAGAACAGGTTTTTCATATATTATGCGCTGAGCTATGGCTTTAAAATGTTCTATGCGGTGCAGATGGAACAATGGGGCTCCACAGCATTTACTTCATCATATTTGAATGTAAAACCATTGAAGAATAAAAGGGCCATTGTACTTGGGGAATTTCTCAAGCACCACTTAAAAAATAGACACTGTTTGCCCTCTAAATTATAAAACCAAGGCCAGCCAAAGAGAGCTGACCACAGGCTGACATATCTGTAAAGGAAGCTGACCTCTCTAGGAAGCCAAAATAAACGAAAATTTCTCAGTCTACAGTAGAGAAGCAGATCCTTGACAGTTTGCCAGATTTATGTAGAAAAATTATATAAACAGATTTTTGTCTTCCTAGGTGCCCTCTTTTCCACATTACAATTATTATGAGTAGCCAATATAAGAAATATTTCCAAAGGTATCCAGTATACAATAAATATTTGTTATTTGTTATGTATTCCGAAAAATCATAATAGAAGTTCAGAAAAGAGAAAATTTAACTTTTTTTTTTGGAAGTTATTTCTTTTTCCTCTTAGGATCCTTCCTTGATGTGAAAGAGAAATAGACTAAGAGAAAAAGTAAAAAAAATAAAATAAAATAAATTGTAATTTTCTTTATGAAACTATAGGGTCAAACTTAGCTGCCTCAATTTCTTTTTGAAATTAAATAAAGGAAGGAAAAATACGGTTTGTGTGTGTTTTGTTTCTGTTTGTTTTGAGAGAGACAGTGAAATCAATATGCAAAATGAAACAGATTAGGAACTGAAATTCAGTTTTCATTTTATATTTCCATTATTATGATATAAAATTAGAACTAAATCTTAGTATGTCAGAATTATTTTATGTTTTATATAACATACAACATAACATTATTTGTTTTTGATTATCAACCCCTAAAACTTTCTTCTACTGTCCAGGCCAGTTAAAATGTTCTGGGGCCATATCAACATTGGAAAAAAAAATATATATATATACACACACACACACACACACACACACATATATATGATATGTATGAATGTATACATAGTACATAATTTAAAAACAAGCTAAGCAATCAATAAACCAACAGGTAAATATAGAAAAACACTTAGAAACCTCAAATTCAATGAAGTTATGAAGATGAACACATAATGAATTTGGATTAAGTATAAAAAAATATCATTTCAGCTAAGTTTAAATAATGCCAATTGATTTTAATTTTGCTTAACTCAGTTCTTTAAATTATTATTATTATTTCTTTATCTGCTTACTTGGGCTAGGCTATATGCCAATCTGCAAAGGGGTTAATTATTATATAAGACCTTTTAGCATAATAAAAGGATGAAAACTTAAAATGTTGGTTTTGGACTTACTCATAAGTAATCCCACCACCAAAATTATACAGCCCTGTATTAGTCAGGGTCCCAGTAAGAAACAGATGATGTCCTCAATTAAGGTAATTTGAGAAGAGAGTAAGGCAGAGATATCCTTAGAGAAAGCAAGGAGAGGAAGTACAGCACTTGGGGTAGAAACACTGGGGATCCATTACTACCCATAGGCCTAAAGTAGTAAGGAGAGAATGGCTGCCAGAGCTCGAAGTTTGCCAGATTCATGTGGAAACTATATATAAACAGATTTTTGTCTTCCTAAGTTGCCCCTTTTTCCACATTAGAATTATTACAAGTTGCCAGTGACAGAAGCTGTGACTGTCAACAGTGGGGACCCTGCCCTCACTCTTCTCCCACCCTCAACAGTATTTCTCAATGTACCATAAGAAAACTAAAAAATGTAAGACATGTTATTTCTCCAAAACACAGGTTTCACTAGAAATTTATAATGAAATGAATATCCAAGACAGATCTTGCTAAACCATCTTAGTAAATCTAGACAGTGAACTTGAAACGCACTGCTCTTTAAATGTAATGATCTTAGACTAAAAATCAATAGTTTTGAGAGACGTACATCACATTTGTTTAAATAATATATAGCAAACAGAACAAAAATCTAGTGAATGAAAGTTTTAATTTGTAGAGATTAGTCCCTATTAAGTAGTATAGCATAGTATACTCTGATTATTGTCCTGGCTGGATACCACAATTTTTTTAAATATAGATCTATCAAATAATAGATCTAAGTGCCTGCATCTCTTTTACTTTGTAGCAATGGTATTAAATATAAATTCCAAGAAGATTTATGTTCAGCTGAAATAATGTTCTTATCATATGTTTGCAGATTGGGATTCCATCAATCAGGTAAGTTTTGGACTAGATAATGCTAACGTCCCTTATAAATCTGAGAATTTGTGATTCAGATTTGAGTGCACCAGAAACAAACAAACAAAAAGCATAAACCCATGATTCTGAAATTCTTCAGTTTTTCA
Organism: Miniopterus natalensis; assembly: GCF_054644295.1. Taxonomy (NCBI): domain Eukaryota; kingdom Metazoa; phylum Chordata; class Mammalia; order Chiroptera; family Miniopteridae; genus Miniopterus; species Miniopterus natalensis. The sequence goes on along the minus strand of NC_142085.1, from coordinate 31,108,511 downwards.
TTTGAACCAATTTCTATGTCTAACTGCATTTAAGTCATATTCTAATTGTTAGAGAAAGGAAAACCACGGTCTTTAGGGTATTCTATGTAATTGGCATATTTCAATGGAGCAACTACTACAAGTCTCACAGTTATTGCCCAATAAAACAATATGTGCAACAGAGCTTTGCAAACTGGAAAGCACTTCCTCAATGTTAGGTTTTATTGTATTCTTTTAATTTATAAAATGTTTATTAAAACTCCTCACTTTATTTCTTAGTAGTGATAAGTAGATGGAGCTTCTCTTTAAAAATGTGTTTATTGGAGAATAAATTATTATTATGTGGATATGCAAGTGTATAAATTGTTTTTTAATTATCAAATTTTAAAAATTTTCTTAAAAGGGAAGAACCAGTAGAAATGTCATGAAATAATACTATATAATACTCACCCAGTATGAATACTTATGTTTATATTCATATTAGGTAAGTATTCATACTGGGTATTTCATTTCTGAGAACAAATATTTCGTGACATTTCTACCACCTTACCATATTTATTTCTAAAAAGTAATTTCACCAAGGTAGTGTTCCCTGGTTGACTCCACAACTCTTTTAATGCTTTTTGTTATGTCAAACTGCATTTAAGTTGTATTCTAAATATTGTAATTTGATCTATCAGTTTTCCATACACATATTTGCTCTGTTTTCCCAAATAACTCCCAATCCCCAATAAGCTTTTTATTTAGAAGATATAATTTAAAAATATAATGTCCAGAATTATCTTAGCAGGTAAATTATTTCATTTAACATGGTAGAAACCAAAGAGTAATTATTTTACTTTTAACAGCATGTTCCAAGCAATATGAATGTGTGATGGGGGTTGGTTATGGGGAAAATGAACATCAGCAAACATGTCAGATTTCAAAAAAGACTCCTATTCACTCAATTAATTTTGAAACAGCTCCATGTTAATGTATTTACTTATTGCACCTTCTGTGCAAACTAGAAATATATTACTGTAACAGATATGTAGCTAGGTTATTCTTTGCAAGTGAAGAAAATTCCTAAATGAGTGCTGAAAAATAATTGCACATATACCTTTTGGCATTTTATGAAGTCTTATAAAATGGCATTTTGTAATTTTGTTTTTTAAAAAGTGTAAGACTCTTCAAATGAGTACTAACAAAAATTGTTTGTTTTATTTTCAATATCTGACTATGTAAGGCTTTGGGGGAATCTTGGGGCTCACTAGTCTATAATAACTGATCATAAGTTAGTAAAAAAAAAAAAAAAAATCCCCAAAAGTCCTATGTTTTTTCAAATGCTTTAATATAGACTAGCATTTCAAGATAATGCCTTTTCAAAACAGGTATCAAAACATGACTTAATTTTGCATAATGCAGCAAAGAGTAAAATACTTGGAAACTGTATGATTTAAATGGCTTTGCAGGCTCTCAGCAATGATATTCAAAGGACAGTGTCCCCAGCCTGGGATGACTCACACACCACTAGCTTGATCTATTTGATGTATTAGTCATACCTCCGTCAACACAAAGGTATTGAGATGCTATGTTTTCTTTAATACGAAATAGACATACATTCAAATGCTTAATGATCCTTTGTTAACTGCCCCTAAATTTCCCTAAACAAGTTCAAATAATTAAATGACAATCTGCTTCATTACTTATTATCAATTCTCTATCATTTATAATCAGAAGATTAAAAAAAAGGTTTCAAAAACTGAATTGAGGGCCTAATATAACTAGGACTAAGCATTCTTCATGTGCAATCTCATTTACTATACAACACTCTATTACTGAAGAATGAAGATGAGTCAAGCTCAGTCAAGCTCAAAGATACTACAAGGTGGCTGAGTCACTTTGGGGACCCAAATATACCCTACAGGAAAACAAGCCTTTCATTTCAATGATGTGATACACTTAGAAAAACTAAATGCCTCTCTGATTTTTATTAGTTAACTGAACTGGGAAAACACTTCCATAGGACTGAAAAGAACTAAGATATTCCAAGCCATTAATTTTACCATTTTTTTAAATACATGATGTCATTTCCTGTTCTCTCCTGTACCCTGAGGAATAAGCATTACTAACCTAGCCTGAGTAGGGAAAAGCAGTAATACAGAACAACACAGTTATGTAGAAGAGCAGATTCAAACTCAGCTCTCTCTGGTTAGGATCTTAAAGCCCAGCACATGACATTTTTTAAAAGTAAGAAAAGTTACTTTTTTGATCAAAAAAGTTCAGTTTTGAATGAACATTGATTTCAGATGCAAAGGCCAGATGACTATTATAGGTAATATATACCAGACTTATTCTAAAGAATACTATGTTTTATAAAAGTATTCAATTAAGAATAGAATTTCTCCTATTAGGAAATGAACTAAATAAAGAAATGCATGAAGCTACATTCAAAGTAAAGTAAAATTCCCATCTCAATTTTGGAAGAAATTAACCTGCAGCACACTTATGTATGGCCATCATAAAAACCTACCGAAACATACATCTTGGCACATGTATGCATGCACGCCACACATACATACAAAGACCAATTTTCATGTTAATATTTTAATTTAGCATCTACAAAAAATATGTTGCCATGTAAAGGACTTCTGTTTCATTAAATAGTACATATATGAGCTGCTTCCTAAATTGACAAAATTCTGAAATAGCAAACAGTAAAAATTATGGCATTCCTTGGCCAGGCCTACAATTCTGGTAACATTCTACTATTACTATATTTATGGATCATAACCATGAGTGAGTAACAGAAGTACTGAACATGACATGCAAATATTCCTTCCTCTTTCTTGGAAAGAGTTTGTATACGTTCGACTTCAAATTGTGGAATAGAGGATTTGAGAAATGGCATATTACTGTGGAAGTAATGCCAGAGCCAGAAGAGAGAAATGTAGAGAGAAATGAAGACAGTTAAATGGATATTGGCAAATTTTCTTTCCAAGTTTTTTGTAGACAGCCATGTATAGAAAGTTATATTTATCATTAACATCTTAAAATAAATATGAAATTAAGACTATTTCTCAGTAGCTCCATTCTTTTCATTCTTTTTGAATGTTATTAAATAATACTTTGTGATCAGGAGATGGTATAAATACATTAATGGATTTGGAAATGAGATAAATTGGTAGCCATCTTCCTCTAAAAAAAGCAAAAGGTGCTACTTTCCCAAAATGATGTCTTTTTATTCTTTTCATCATAATCAATTTATTGTTATCTTTCCTATTAAGATCTTTGTTTTCTTCATTTAATATTAATTTCACCCATATTTACTGGAGCTCTATTGAGGCTGTCCTAAACAATTCAAAGGCCCAGTCTTCATACTTGAAGAACTCCCAAGTTAGTGGAAGGAGATGAAAATATAAATGAAAAATATACTGCAATATTATATGCTACAACCAAAGTACAGAATGTGCAAAGGGCTATGGGGTCCAGCTAAGGGCCAGGGCAAACTGTCAGGCTCTGCTTCTTCAAGCAACAATAGACTGAGTATAATGTTCCACATTCTGATGATGAGAGTGGGACCACGGCAGTCATTTATAAAGGAATTAAGATTAAAGGAGAGTAAAAGGAAGATGGAAAGGTTAGCTGAAATAGTCATGAGGGAAAAAGAGCAAAAGTAGAAAGAAATGGGCACACTTAAATGGATATACATACAAATTGCTCTAGATGACAAACATGTGCCTAATACTACAAACCCATACACAAACATGGGCTAGGTTTCACACAGGCACATAGTGAGACATCCCATGGGTGGTAGAATGTCAAAGATTAGCAGAAGCAGAGTGGAAGAACAAATGAGTGAGTGTGTTCAGATTTCCTGGAATCCATACAGGGATCCCAATTTCCATTCACATAAGTAGCGCCATTGATGTAAGTAGGAAACAAAGGTTCCATTAAGGCTTATTATGTGATTTAAATACCCTGGTGTAGAATTTTTCTGCCAAAACTGTTTTAATTATTTAAAGGAAAGTAATAAGAAATAAGATCTTATATCACCTTTTATATTTTAGCTAGATACTCCAAAATCCTCTTTGGTAAAAGAGTCCTAGGAAACATAGTAAAGACCTTGTGAATAAATGCCAATCTATCCCCAAGGTTATATCTGAAAACCAGATACACAGCATTGAGCTTCCTTTAAAAAAAATAAAAAAGTTATACACCCTTATAAAGTTTCTTTAAATAACTGCCTGAAATAAGACATTATTAATTTTAAAAGGTTTCATTTTGCTGATGTACTTGATTTTCAAAATTTCACATAAAAATTAGGGAATGACAACTAAGTTTCTCTAATCACATGCCACCCTCAACTGTATCAAATGTGATCTTAAATAAGAAGGTATTTAAATGTACTAAAATTTAACACTTTAATAAAGTATCAGTTCCATAATTTACTTTTAAAACATATTCTAGATAACATCTGTAATTGTTGGTGTTGTCACTATAAAGTGATAGTTTTCTTCTTGTTTTCTGGCTATGAAGTTCTTCAGTACATGAATATATTAACTAACATTTTAGTAAAAATACTATCTCAAAATTTACATCTCATTTCTGGGAGCCCACAGTTTTCTCAAATACTAACTAAATATGACTTTGTAATTCCAATAGATACATTGAAAATATTCAGCCTCTGGTATAGCTTTGCCATCAGCATCACACAAAACGATGTGGAGTTGGATCCACTGAGTGTAAGACACTTCCTTCAAATTTGTGCCACTTCTATGATGTAATAAATGTGGAAAATATTACTATTTAATGTTTTCTGAGTCAGTACTCATTCGGGTGAACAAAATGGGAATAGGAAACTATGGAAAATAATCTTGTATTTATTCCCTTGATATTACACAGGATAGTTTGATTAGTTTTCCATAGAAGATAGAAATCATAAAGTAATATCAAATAATAATGGAATTTTTAAAACCTAATTTTAAAAGATGGGTTTACATGTTAGCATATAAAGGACATTTTAGAATAATATTAGATGTGAGTAGCACAACTATATGAAATTTTCACCTCAAGCCATGTGAATATCATATATCGTAGTTTATTTGAAATGGTATAAATAATTACCTCATAAGATTTTACATATTATTTATATCAAATATTTAAGATTTAATATACTTTGCATAAATTTGACTAAATTAAGAATCTGCAGATTTTCACATTTCTTTCCTACAGTGCAGCATAGCCAAAAAGGTCTTCTTTGAATGAGGTAAGGAGTGCTCTATATATTTTATAAGAATTACTTACAAATGCATCAGCTGCAATTATGTCATCAGGAATTACTTATCCTTACCTTTCTGACTCAGAATAACTAAACAATTAAAGAGCACAAATTTAGAATATAGGCTGTGCAATTTTACTGATACAAAATATATTCTTCCCCTATTAGATGAACTTTTCCTAGTTCAGTTCCATTAATCCGTTAACAATTTTAATATAATCATCTATTTGTCTATCCTTTCTCATTTTGCCAGCTACTTAGCCAAAAGTTATATACATTCTCCCACATGATTTATACATCTAATGTCTAAAATCACTCATTCTTAGTAATTTACAAAACAAATGACTATCCAGTCCAACTTCTATAAATCCCAGCACCCTTAACCCACATCTCATGATCATGACCAGCAAAATCTTTGAAAATCATGCTTAATGTGCACAAACTTTGTTTTTGTCACCTGCTACCATTCACACACAAAAAGGGCTGTGAAACTGGATTTACTTTCCACTGTCATCAGCTGTCAGTTTGATGACAGAATTTAACTCACAGAAGAAACAAATTTTGCTAAATTTTACTCAAACAATAATAAAACAAATAAAAACTAGTTTCTGGCGTTAATCGTCTTATTAGCCAGCTTGTAACATCGCATTTTCTGTGTGTACTGTAGCTTCTTATTCTAGGGGACACTAATTAGTTTTAAATGGTGTTAAATACCATCCCTGCAGTTGCAAGTGCTTCTCGGGGATTTTTACTGGAGAAAAGAACTCCTGTAATTTAAAACCACTTTGTTTTCTTCAGTCACAGCTGTTAGTGAAACACTGACCTGTAGAAATCTTAAAGGTTTTCCACCCCCTCTCGTTGCCATTCGTCTGCATCTCTCTTCTAACCCATCTTCTCCCCTGGTACCCTCGCTCCCCCGTGCTCCCCATCCCCCCAATGGCTTTCAGCAGAGAAAACGCCTTTAGCTCGTTAAGCCTTTCTCTCCTTCCCTCCCCCCTTACAAAGCCTTGGCTACCCTTAAAATTCTCAACAACGTGTCAATTTTATATTGGCCACAAAGGCAACTTCTGTTGGGGGAGGGTAAGGAAAGAAGGACTGGAGCTTGGCTGTCCCTGTCCACAGACAGGGATCTTTGTGGCGATCGGAAAACATTTCCTGCATAAAAAATCAACACGCTCTTTTTTTTGCAGGGCTGGGGCGCAAGAACGAATCCGTCTCAGCCGCGTCCCGGAACGCACGGGGACCGCCCAAACAGAAAACTAATTTTCTCAAGCTGTGTCAGCTATCTGGCATTATTAAACATAATCCACAACCGCACATCCCCGCTCGCCCCCCGCTGGGGGTCGGGCGAGGCTATAAATCACTCGCGTACTTTCTCCTGCCCCCGCATTTCCGCTGCACCGAGCGTCGTCTCGCTCGCCCCCGACGCGCGCCCCCTCCCCTGCAGACCGACGGGGCCTGGGAGGGGCGCGGATCCCGCAGGGGGCGCCGCGGGTCTCCGCGCGGGTGCAGTCCCGCCCCTCCCCGGCCGCCCGAGGCTTCCCAGCCTGGGGCCCGCAGAGCCCGCTCTTCCCGGGGGTGCTCCTGACCCCCGAGAGCGCGAGCGTGCGGGATCCAGCGTGCGAAGCACCACAACCTCCCGGACCCGTGGGGGAAGAGGGGCACCCTTGTCACGTGGACCAAGAAGGCATTTGGTCCAAACCGGCTTGCTCTGTATTGACTTGGTGTCACCTTTTAGTCCTGCAGCCCCGAGGCTGGAAAGGGGCCGTGGATGAGGCAGCGGGACAGAGAGAGGAGAGAGGAAGTTAAGGGGACTTTTTACAGGGCTGGCGCATAGGGGGGATGGCTACAAATCCACGTCACAGGTGTCAGGCGCGAGCCCGTGTGTGCAGCCTTCCCCGAGGGGCTGCAGCCTAGCTCTCCACGCCACCCTCCAGGGCCAGCCGTCTCCACGGTTTTCCATCTTTTCTCATGAATATTCCACCCGCACTTCCGAGGCATGTTGCTGAGAACTATCCTATCCTCACCGCCCCATCTCTAAAAAATGGAAACCTAAGACTAGCCTAAGAGACCTTTATTACTAAAGATCACAAATCAAATGAATCCAAAGATGATAGAGTTTAAAGGCGCAACACTTAGGCCCGCGAGTTGAAGCCTCAGGTTTTAACTCCATCCCCAGACACCCCTCCCCTTCTTTCCATCTCCCCCTCTCTGCTGGACACTTACCTTCTTTGGGCGGTCGCTTGGCCTCCCTGGTAAGGTTGCAGACCTGGGTGGTTTGCAGCTCCTGGGTCAGGCAGCCCTCGGTCTGCTCGTTCAGGGGTAACACCACGTTATTTAACAAAACCAGCGACTGGTCGTCGATCCCCCACTCTCCCAAATGCTGAGGGCAGGTGCATTTTGTATACATGATCCCACATGCTTCGGTTCTCCCATTTTCTGATTTTAAGCAGCTCTCCAACCAAGTGCATAATACATGGCAACCAAACTGGCTCGGGCTCACCTTGTTCAATACCAAAAACTCAAAAAAAGATTTCTGGTCTTCTTCCCCTTTTTTCTGTAATCCTGGGAAGTCGGTTGGAAATACCCGACGAATCTGAATAAAATTTTTATCATATTGTAGAAAAACAAAAGCATTCTTGGAATTGCAGAGTTGCATTATAGAATGATTCTTTCTTAAAAGGTCCTTTATTTTTTCATGAGAAAAATGATCAAACTGGTAAGCCAGGAGGGAAAAGTTAGAGCAGCTAAGGTCCTTTTTGGAAAATTTCAGGTAAATGCTATATTTGGTTGGATCTGGATTTTCCAGTGTCCAAGTGCAGTTTGTAAAGTTTTTGGGAAACATTTCACTTACAGAATACGATCCATAAATGACTCCCTTCACCAAAGTTGAACACCAGAAGTCTTGGGCAGCATTAAATCCAAACATAACCAGGAGATAGGTGGAAAATATATAAATCAGCAGGTTACGAACAGCCTTCATCCTATGTCATTTGGCCTGTAAAAATGGCAATGAAAGTAAAATGCAAGTAGGAGTCTACATGCATTGAAAAAAAGAAACTCCTCCAATATTACAGCCAGCTGTTTTCAAGATTTCAGTTTTTAAAAAAAGAAAGAAAGGGGGAAAAAAAAAACAACCCTTTTTAAAAGAAGGACAGGTAATTTTTATTTTATAGTCAGGAAATTATCTGTCGCTGTGTGAACAGCGCCCTCAAGTGGTCATCCACAATGGCCAAATTCTCTACATTAAATTTAAAAATATTTAATAGATTAATAGGAATGCTCTAATTTATCTACCAGGATTCACTCCAAGTGCATTATAATTCTATTTAAAAAAGGAAAAAAAACATGAGTTTTTAAATGTTATAGCCTAAATGTAAATTTTTGAAATATTTTTAAGCAACCTACACAACCTTTTCTCTCCCCCAGCCTTCTGCCTGCAGTAAACATCACAAAAATCTAATCTGATAATCTGGGAACAGCTGTCATCACATTTTTTCCCTCTTACATGTGAAAGTAATTATCATAATTGAGAGCCACTGTTTTAAAAGCATAAATGATCATTTGTTACAGATGAAACATATTCTCCTAAATGTCCCTACTTGTCTTTGCAGGGGCCACAGTGGGAAATGATGAGAAATTCCTGTGCAAAAACACCGGCATTCATGTGGATTAACAGAATTTTAAAAACATCATCTGAGAAAGGGCATAGGTGGGTACATACACGGGGAAGACTTGTTGTTCAACATCACCACTGAGAACCAGAATTTAAGGCAGTCATTTCAATGTGACATGCCCTCTTGGGATACATAAAGTGGATCACTGTATTAGTATCTGTATCAAAAGGTGATGTCAGTGAAAAAAAATCCCAGAACCACAATAACTAAGCTGGCTTCAATTTTTTATTTATTTATTTATTTCAATTAGGGCTATTTTATCTAGAGTTATCTACAATAATTTAACATTTACACATGGTAGATAAAAAGACATTAGAATTTTCTTTCCTAGCAGATTTCAATTATAGAATTGCTCCCTTTCCAATAACAGCTCCAAACCTCCTCTTCTTTTCTTTATTTTTTAAAATTTGGCCTTGCATAATAAAGTAATCCTTGGTTATATTTACCTCTGTAAGTTGTTATCCAAAAATAACTTGAATTTTTTTCAGCTTTAACCTTTAAGAAGTTATATTTCTTAGAATAAATGACACTGCTTTTTTTGTTTAGTCTTTGAGCTGAGAAAAGTGATGCCAAGTTAATTTTAAAAGTCTTTAGGCTGCAGTCTCTTCCACTATTCTGTAAACAGAGACAGACATACAGACATACAGATAGTTAAGAGTTTTCACGTCTTTGCCTGGGTCCTCTCTGAACCAAAGGATAAAACCCTCTTCCTTCCCATTGCATAACACACACCAACGCATGCACACAAAATCCAGTGACCAAAGTCCCTGAAGGTAGATCTGCATTGTCCAGATCATAATTCAAATTCAACGTCTTGATATAAGCAAAAACAGCCTCAACTTTAAATCTCTATATAGCAGCCCTTGAAAATAACATCAGAACTGCTGGGACTATCAAAACAGTGTTCTCTGTTTCAAGCATACGGCTCAATGAAAAATGCATTTTCTTCTTGAGAAAATAAAGCTAATGAGCATTTAAAGGTTAAAAAAATAGGGAAAGTTGTAGGACATTCTGGAAATAATTTCCTGCTTTTTTGCTGTAGCACTTTGCAGGCAATGCAGGTCTGCGCAGTGTTCTTCAGGATAGAGTGTAGGCGTTGAGAGCCAATTTGACAATAAGTGTCTAAATTAGGAATTCCAGCCATGAAAGGGGGCTTCATTTTATAATCGGTAACTCAAAATGAGGTCGTATTTTTTTCCCTAATGAAATCCAGTACTTTTTCTTCCATTTATCTGGCAGTGCATGTCTGCATTGCTGTGTGCTCATCAAGGATTAGAAAGAGCGAAGAAATAGCTCTGATTTCACTTCCAACCCTGCTCAAGAGAGTCCTCCCATTATAATTTTCATGATTAAGCTTTGGTTGAGAAGTCTTGTTTGATTCTAAATAATCAAAAATGAATCACTGTACTCTACTGCCACCCCCCCCCCAAAAAAAAAAACCCCGGACTGCAGAGCATGTTCAAACAATTGTATTTCCCTCTTCTAAAAATGAAAGACAGGGGTGGAGGGTGTCTAAGGGCTGGCCACCGAGGTCTCAAGGATGGATTTATTTATTTATTTATTTATTTATTTATTTATTTATTTATTTCCTGCTGAGAAGCAAACCGGCGTTTAGTTTAGCTATTCTCAAAACTGATTTTCTGGGTGACACTTTAGTTTACTCGAACATAGACGGCGCCATCACTCCACTCAATTTTTCCCCAGTAAGAAGACCCACTGCTTCCCCTTAACTTCCTTTTTAACCTAAAATTTCTCCTCGTAAAATTACCCCAATCACACACAACCGTCCGGTTTTCTAGGTCTCCCTGCCTGTGCCTTCAGACCAAGCTCATCTCTTGAAAAACAGACTTCCCCAACTTTTCAACTGCGGCGTTGAAGTCAACGCAGACAGTCGGGCTTGCCCACAGCCCTCCAGCTGCCAGCAACAGCCTTTCGCTCGCCCGTCCTCCCTCCGCGAGCGCCCAGCCGCCAGCTCCTCGGCGGCGACCCCGCAGAGGGAAGGTGACCCGGGACCCCTCCTTACCTTCCACTCCGAAAGCTCAGGGAGGCTCTTGCTCTAAGACACCAGCACAGGCACGCGTCCCAGCAACAGTGACGGAGAGACTCCCCTTCGGTCCCAATCACCGTTGCCCATTTTCCCCGGCTCAGCTTTAAAAATTAGGATTTTTTTTTTCTTTCAATGCACACATACGAAAAGCAAAAAGACAGGGGGGAAATCAATCAGGGGACGGGTGGGAGAAAAAAAAACCAAAAAAAAAACACAACCCTCCAGGACCCCGGAGCCTGACGCCGTATCCAACCGAGGGCCGGGGTCGGGGGGGCCCCCCGAAGAGAGACTCTAAGAAAACAAACAATAAAAAAAAAATACAAGTGGCTTAAGAGCGAGGATTTGTTTGACCAAACCGACACACTCAACAAATCGATAAGCCAAGAAGCAAAGAAAGCGCTGAGACGAGAAGTGGCCGGCGGCGGCGGCGGCTAAGGCAGGTTCGTGGGGGCGGTGGGTTTATTACAGGAGTGTTCGCGGTCGGCTCCGAAGGCTCTAGCTTTTGCCTTTTCCTCTTTCCGCTTTCCGCCCTCCTCCTCCTCCCCCCCGCCCCGCAGGTACTGATGGACGGACGGCGGCCGAGGAGAGGGGGGTGGAAAAAAAATCCTTGGCTGGTGATGTCGGAAAGCTGTTTGAATGCCCGGCGAGGACGGAGGCGCGAGAGGGAGATAGTAAAGCTCGGTCTCGGGTGTGCGCACCCGCGCGCGGCGCTTGCTCTCCCTGGGGCGCGCGCCGGGGAGGGGGGCGCGCGTCCCCGGGGCACGCGCGCGCGGCGGCCTCCCGCGCGCTCGTCGGCGCGCGCGCGCGCGCGCCCCGCGCCCGCACCGGCACCGAGGCTGTGCGCCCGGCGGCGGGCCAGCGGCGGCCGCGGCTTCGCGAGTTGTGCCTCGCGACTGCGCGGGCGGGTGTGTGAGCGAGCGAGCGAGCGAGCGAGCGGAGCGGCGGGGGGGAGGGGAGGGGGAGAGGAGGGGGGAGAGGACGGGGCGCCGGCGGGAGGGAGGTCTCCGCGGAGCTCCAGCCAGGGCCGTGGTGCGCTTGCACGTCACGGCTGCTCAAAACCCAGCACGTCCCGCAAGCGGTGTTTTCTGCGTCTGGGAGGGTTTTGCAGCCTCAGTTCCCACCGCTGGGGCTGGCGACGACCGACTGTCAGAGAAACTCCCTGGGAGGCAAGTCCAGGGGGTGCGCGGGGCGGGAGGCGGCTCCGAGCGCTGGGAAGTAAATACGGGACTTGATCGTCTCTCTCTCTCTTTCAGCGGGGACCTGTCGCTGCCGAGGAGCTGTCGCTTCAGCACCGCCGTCCAGACGACAGGATCGTCCACAGGGGAGGGGGCGCCTCTCAGCTCCCCAGCGGCCGCGCGTCTCCGGGTGGAACAATGCTAGTTTTCTCAGCGGGCCTGCAATTAACATCTTATTTGTTCTGGCTAGATACAGGCTTTGTCAGGACCGCGGTGCGGAGACTGAGGTTGGGCATCTTGCGTCGCTTTCTGCATGGCAATGGGATCGCGGTTGTGGGGTCTCAACTTCTGTTTTCTTAATGTATCTAATTCTTTTTTTAAGTTTCCCTAGTAACAGGTTTGGGGACGGCGGTGGGAAGAAACAAGGGGGTGAGGGGAGAAGCTACCAGATTCTCGATTTAGCCTGAGGAAAAAAAAGATAAATGCCCACCGCTCCCCACCTTTATTTATTTATTTATTTGTTTCTTTATTTCTTATTTGCCTCCTGGACAGTTAGTTGGTTGGCAAGTATTTGATGAGCTAGCTTCAGATACATGCTGCAAAAGGTCATTCGCCTCCTGATTATGTCTCTACTTGTAAACCCAGTTGGTGGTTTGTAAAACAAGTGCTAAATGGTGCGGGGATGTGGTAGGAGGACCATAATGGGTAATTCACATAAAGTGTTGGAGTCTTCCTAAGGGTGAGTGGCTTGAGTGGCAGGTGAAGTTGAATAAAACAATTTTCCATCTTTTTCTCTCTTTCTCTGCATTTTTCTTCCTCTCCTGGTGCGATTGGATAGCCAAGAACATCATTTTAAGATAGGATTATAGCGAAAACAGGAAGGTGCCGATGATCTTTTATTCACTGGAGTGGTCTGAAATATTAAAATTGGCCCTTTACTTCTTAATACATATTAATAGGGTGACCCCGTTCAAGGCTTTCTCTTCTAGGACAAGTGTTCAGAATAACACCCCGTAAGGGAAACAGTTAATCATTCCCCATCTAGCAGACTTTAACCCTGTTCCAGGAAAATTCACTGCTAAGAGAGCAGCCTGGGTGGCGTTTTGGTTTTGTGTCATTTTTAGTTCATCACAATATTTTTTTATTCATTTAAGAGAGTGTGAAAGGGAAATAAGATTTATGTCCGGGCATCATCCAAAACGTGTCTTAAGCAAACACATTTTCTTTTAAAAACAAACATCATTAAGCAATACAAAAGAGAAACATTTAATTTATTTCAATTCCCATGGAGATTGTAATTATGATATTTGCAAGACATTTTGGTCACTTCTGTTATTTTGCCAAGAGCAAAAATAAAGAGATTAAGGTGTAAAAAATGGAGAAAAGAGAAATATTTTGCATCATGATCTGTACATAAAAAGGAGAGGAAACCATGTGAGGTTTAGATATACTTCTGTTTTGCATCTAGTGATTTCTCACATTATCTGTGAACACTGTGATTCTGAGATTTCTTAGAAAATCTTAAAGTCATGACACTGACATAAGAATTATAGCCGAAAAGAACAATTTAAAAAGCCTTAATCCTAAATGGAAAGGAACACTCACTCCCAGGGTTATTTACATTCAAGTAGAATGCAGGGCTGGGTCAGGGAGAAAGCCACCCTGAATAAAATGCTTCACCCTTCACACTGTTTCCCATAACCTTCATAAATTGCAGACTACTGAGCCGGCCTGATGATGATCCTGCTGAGATATATTTATAGCTGCTGATTTGTGGATGATAAATATGCCAAGCAGGACATAGTCTCCAGTAACCCCAGGCTGGTCTGACTTCCTCAGGGGGTCATAATCAAGAATCACAATAAGAGCCATATATGGAGATTCTGGTCTCTGGACCCTGTCAACAGCACAATCCAAAGGCGAAACAGGGAAGAACCACCCTGATTCACATCTGCAGTATGTTCCACCTGAAAGCACTGCTGACATATTGACCCAACAGCAAAAAAGAGCAGTAATTTACACACTGTAGGCTCTGTGTCCTTTCCTCCCTATTGAGCTTGGTATGGTTTTATGCCTTAATACATTTTAAAATCACCATTTCAAATTATAATTGTCAGCCTTCATTGGCCTCTTCACAAGTCCCTGTGTGTATCTTTTTATATGTCTGTATATGTACAAACCCATATGCACACACATTTTTCTTATACACAAGTTGTATACACATATATGTGTATACATACACACACAAATATTTAATACATACTCATGTATTTCCATTGTTACACAACATATATCTGTTTGGGAGAATGGTTTCACTGCGTTGTTTTATATTTCTCTTCAAAAAAGTAAAATATTCTCACTCCAAAACTGCCAGCTCAATTGTATAAACTAATTTCCATTTACGTTTCCTGACCACCTTTCAAAAGCAGTATTGAGACATCAGTGTTCTTGCTGTCTCTTTGCTTGGTGGTCCCTCCATGCCTACATACCTCTGATGTCTTTCTATATTTCCTAATTTTTCTCATAAAGACAGCAGTCAGATTGGATTGGTGACCTCATTTTAACTCAAATACGTCTTTAAAGACCCTTATCTGCAAAGACAGTCACAGTTTGAGGTGTTGGCAGTTAGAGCTTCAACATCTGAATTCAGGGTGGGGGACAGAATTCAATCCATAACACACCTCAAATGTATATATTTCTAATTATTTTAATTCAAAGCCATTATTTTCCTTTTCACTGCCATTTTTCTTTTCCAAATCTTGTAGTTTTTGCCTTGCCCACTGTAATAAACTCTTACCTGGTGTCAAATATTTTTCATTAATTTATCTCCAATCAATTATGCTCAAGACAAAAAAAAAAAATTGAAATGTGTTCTTTAAAAAAAAGAAAACATGCTAAAAAACTTAAAAAACAAAACAAAACACAAACCTCTAGTTACTTCTTATGGCACATCTAATAAATCCAAACCCTTAATCATGGCTCACAGTGCCCTACATCATCTGACTCCTGCTTCCCTTTCATCCTGAGCCACACTTCTGCTTACTTATGATGCCTAAGCTACATTAATCTTTCTGTGTCTCAAAGAAGCCAAAATTTTCCCTTACAGCCTTCCTGTATTAGGAGTGAACTTCCCTTCTCTTGCTGTTAGGATAACTTATCGACCTGCCTTTTTCCCATCCCTCAGATTTCATCTTGAAAATCCTCTTTTCAGAGAAGCTTTTTTACTTTTTAACCACCCAATCTATGGTGTCCCCTTATATTTTTGTTCAAGGTACTCATTTGTCTGTTTTATAGTACTTGCTAATTTTTACTTATTTAATGTTCTTTATCTGTTTTCCTCATTACTCTATAAGCTCCATCATTATACAGGGTGGGGCAAAAGTAGGTTTACAGTTGTGAGTACACAAAACACAGTTTATTCTTGCATGTTATTTATTAATCATTTTATTATTTTCCATATGAACAACTGTAAACCTACTTTTGCCCCTTCCTGTATGTTCTTGTCTAACATAGTGCAAGGCACATGGTAAGTGCTTAATAGATATTTAGTGAATGGGCCCATTGAAATTTGCAACATAATAAATTCCATAGGTTGGAATTGATTATGCCCATTGAAATAACATCTACTTTTAAATCTATATAACATATATTTGTACCACAATTCAGCTAGAATTCTCTTTTCCTTGGACCAAGTACTTTACTTTCTTCATTTGTTTCTCATGTGACATCGTCTTCAGAGTCTCCATCGTTATGGCTACTTTCCATTGAAATTATCTCAGTTTTTCACAGTTCTTTGATGCTATAATTTAAAAAAACACTTTAGGTTTTAACTTTCCAGTGTAGCTACAATAAATCTATTTGTTTAATTCAAATGAATAAACATTTACTGGGCATCTACTTAGCCAAACTCTGTAGTTACAAGGATGACTACCTCAGGGTCTTCCATATGAGGAAAACAAGGCTTTGAACTTAGCATTGATATATGAAACACAATTATTAAGCACATACTCCATGTAAGACATGCTATAAGATGTTTGGGAACCAGAAGTGACAAGTATAGTCCCTTCCCTTGTGGTAATTGTCCCTATTGGTAGAGATAGCTAATACACACCTAGCCAATGCTTAATCATAAATTGCAAATGTGTAAATTTCTCAGAGGCAAAAGCTAGGATATTATGAGAAGTGTGGATTATGTGTGGTGGGTGAGACGGCATGAGATTGGTGTGAGAGATCAGAGAGCATTTACCTAGAGAAGCAACATTTGATCAGAGAGCTGAAGGACAATAAGAGATTACTAATCATTCCAGGCACCAGGAACAAAGTGTGCAAAGATATGGAGGCAGGAGGGAAAAGAACACAGTCTAGAAAAAGAAAGTAAAGGTGAGAAGAGTGCAAAGAACAAAGGTGTCAGTGGCAATTGATGAAGATTAGGATACAAGTCTGTGTGTCTTTATCCAGATAGCAATATTGATTGAAGGACTGAAAATAGGGAAATAACTAACTCAGATTTACATTTTTAACAGTTCAGTCTCACTTAAGTATAAGGAGCAATTTCAGAGAGGTAGGAATGGATGTGAGGAAACAGGTTAAGAGGCTATTACTTAAGTGACAGTGGTGGCATTAGTGGAGATGGAGAGAAGTATTGAAAAGATATTTGGAGGTATAATCAATAAATTTGTCAGTGGTTAGATAGAGCAAGAATGACTGGATTTAGATAAGTGCATCTAAGTGAATCTGCATACTGTTGGTTCCCATTGAAGTGACATAAAATTACAATATTTTGATTGATTGATTCAATTGAATTTTTGATCCTAAGCATGGGGGTGGGGTGGAAGATGAACATCATGACTTAAAATAATGACAAGTATTTGTTTTCTCATGAATAAGCAATCTGAGAGGTGTTTGCTGATTGGAAGGCTGTCTCTGAGTCTTGGAATGTCAGCTGGTATATACAGTTCAACTGCATCTGGAGAACTTACTTCCAAGATGGTTTACTCATATGACTGGCATTTGGTGTTAGCTGCTGGCTGGAGGGTCTTGGCAGAAGCTGTTGGCAGAAGGTGTAAGTACCTCTTCACATGATCCTCTCCATAAGGCTGCTTGGTCTTCCACACAGCACTGCAGCTGTCTTCCATGAGTCAGTATTCCAATGTACACAAGAAGAAATCTGCCAGCTTCTTAAGGCCTATGTCTGGAAATGGCACAGCATCACATATGACATTATTTTTTTTAAATATGTTTTTATTGATTTCAGAGAGAGAAAGGGAGAGAGATAGAGATAGAGAAACATCAATGATGAGAGTCATCAATCAGCTGCCTCCTGCACCCACTCCTACTGGGGATCAAGCCTGAAACCCAGGCATGTTCCCTGACCAGGATTGAACCAGTAACCTCTTGGTTCATGGGTTCACACTGAACCACTTAGCCACACCGGCTGGGCACATTATTCTATTAGTCAAAGTGGTCACTAAGCTTGCTCCTATTTAAGGGGCCGATGGAAGAGGAGGAGGTGATTAAGAGGAATGTTTCTAGTTCTTGGGGTAATTGCGTCTCTCAGTGGCAGGAAATTTAAAGAATGTGTGATAAGTGGTGCACACCCTGTTTATTGACATCTTCTTGGTGGATTATATCATTCAAAACTTTACTTTCCGTAATCAATGACTTCCGCATATCTAATGCACTTATCCAAGTCAGTGGACACTGCTAAATAGGTCAGGTTAGAAAATGTTCAGCAACATACCACATTCTCTATTAGAATGTAAAGTTCTAGAGGGCAGGGATACTGCCTTAAGCCATGATATTAGCCTTTAGGACAGCACCTGATAAATATTCACTGGCTTGCCCAATAATTTGATATTCTTCCAGTTGTCACAGAAGGCTGTTTAAACAAACAATCCACTCTTATCTTTCCTCTCTTAATATGCCAGATTATGCCAAATGTCTTATAATCAGAAGCATATGCCTTATGCCCACAACATTCTTTTCTTGTAACATCCCTAGCAATAGCCATTAGGTTAACAATATTATTTCTTAATATATCTCAGCTAGTTTCTATTTATCGCCATTTTGGTTTCTTTACATTCACAAACCACCTACCTATTCAATAATTTATTCCATGATTTTCCAGGGATCAATATTGAATTCATTAAACTATGAATTCAAGAAATTAGTTCTTTCTCCCTTATAAAATTGAGTCAATATATACTATCTAATACTAACTTTTTCCTGTGCCCATTTCCTTTCCTGGCTTTTTCAAATATCATTGAAAATGGTTTCATGAGAACATTTATACTTTCTTTACATATACAATGATGTAATTTTTCTAGACAAGGACATTTGAATAAATATAAAGTACGTAAGGGTCCTTTTAACAGTTTCTTAATTTCTTAGGGATCATTTTACTCCAACATTTTTGGACCGTACTTTCAAGGTGAAAGATCATTCTCTTTTCAGTAAAAGTTGAAATCAAAGTAGGAATCAAATAATGCTGCTTTCTCTCTGTCTCCTATTATCGTGAAACATCCTGTGCCATGAATGCAGGAAGATCTTCTTTAGACTTACTGTTATTATTACACATTTGAACTTTTTTGTTTGTTTTATCTTTCCTTATGTGGACATTTCTTTCTTTTTAATATCCTTACAACATGTTATCAAAGTCTGAGGCTAAATTTTATTTTCTTCAAGAAAGTAACTTATAAACTGGGGGAAAACACCTAGATTAAGCATAAATATTGGCAAAGATAAATTATTTGGTTTAGCCACTCTCCATTTTTCTACATAAAACTTGGTCATTGGGTTATAAAATAGAATTATAATTGAGTAACTAAGCAACACTAGAAACATCTTATGGCTCTGTTTTGTTTTTGTTTTTTTTTACTTTTCTTTATTGTTAAAAGTATTACAGATGTCACCTTTTTTCCCCCCATTGACCCCCTCCTCCCCGATCCCGCCCCCTCCCCAGGTTTCACCACACTATTGTCCCTGCCCATGAGTTATGCATATATGCATATAAGTTCTTTGATTAACATCTCTTCCTGCCCCCCACACCCCGAGATTCATCAGTCTGTTGCCTGCTTCCACGTATGGCTCTATTTTGAAAATTGTCCCAGGATCAGTGTCAACAGGGGTGTTCATTAAAATACAGACCTCCAGGACCCATCCTCAAACATTTAGATTCTCTATGCTTTCCAGACTGGTATTTTTACTATGACCCCTAGTGACCCTTATGATCAGACAAGTTTGGGACATAATGCTCTAGTTCTATGTAGTTCAAGCTCTCTTTACAGATATGGACACTGAGTCACAAACATCAACAGTGACCAGTCCAGTGGTACCCAGCCAGGTGATGGCAGAGCTGAGCTGAGATGCTAGGTTTTTATGGTCCGTTACTTTTTCCTGTTTATGAAATCCCTTCTCTTTTGATATTTGAAAATCTTGATTCCTGAAAGAGATAATCATTCATCCAGTTCTCCAGAGTAGATGTTTTTATCATCACATTAGATTATTTGAACAAAAATATACTACATATCTTCTCTTACATGATAAGATATAGGCATCGTTGACCTTTTTTGCACTGTGACCAGCATCATAGCTGCTGAGAGTGAGAAATCGTGACATGATGTGAAGCCATCCTGGTGACCTGTTTATCTGGGCCTGGATAGAGAGCTGATTAAACATCTTGTAACCTCTGAGAGCTTTCATGGGTATACTTTGAAATTAAGTAATGAAAATTGTGGATGAGATTCATAGAAATAAAAGAGGGCCATACATAGAACTAATACAATTTTATTAATGCACCCATTTAAGACAAATGTTTGTTGTGCTTTTGTTCCAGAAACACATAGCCTATATTTGAAATAGTCCAAAGGACATTATTTTGGCCCACAGTACAAATATAACCAAAACATATTAGTGCTGCTGTTCAGACTTTAAGACACACTAAAGTTTGAATTTTGACTTGGCCTCTTAATGACTGTAGGCATGGACAAGTCACTGCATGTCTGAGTCTCAATTTTTTAAAAAAATTTATCTTTATTGTTGAAAGAATTACAGATGCCCTCTTTTGTTCCCCATTGACCCCTTATACCCCACATCCACCCCCGTCCCAGGCCTTCTTAAGACAATACCACTTGACATTACTGTCATGAAGATTAGTGATAACGTGGGTAAAGGACATGAGAAGGCCCTTAATACAGTAAACTATTAGCACTGTTTACAAGCATATCATATGGCTTTGAGTCAAGCACTGGGAATTCATGGATGAAGACAAAAGTTTTCTGTCTGCAGGCAAAGAAAAGATTTGGCTTGGAAACTGGAAATAGCATTGAACACAGAGAAGTAAAAGGGGCTCCACACCCAATATTGCAACTATCACCCACTTATATGTTCTTTAGACCAGAGACTACTTGCTGCATCAAATATTCCAAGCATGCAGGAAAGAAAAGTTAAAAAGAGCTAATATACATACCCAATCTGTGTTATGGTTTAATTATTAAGTATAATTATTTAAGTTTATTGGGCAATATGTATTTTTCTATGAAAAGAAAACTAAAATTCAGATAAAGAAAAATACTGGAATTAAACCCTTTTCTAGAGTTCAATAAACTTTGGGGTTTCAATGGTTATCAATAAATTCTGAACACATTTAAATTCTAAAAAAACAAAACATTACTTGTACCCTGGCCACTATGGCTGAAAGATTGCGGGTTTGATCCCCAGTTGGAGTGAGTAAGGAAGGCAACTGATTGATGTTTCTCACATTGATGTTTCTCTCTCTCTTTCTTTCTCTCTCTCAAATCAATAACCATATCCTTGGGCGAGGATTTAAAAAATTACTTGTATGATAGGATATGAATTATGTTTTATTCAGGCAGTAAATATCTAAATATAAATCTGCCCGCACTCGTGAAGATAGCACTAAGTTATTAGTGAAATATAAAACCAGCATTCAGATATATTTCTAAT
Organism: Miniopterus natalensis; assembly: GCF_054644295.1. Taxonomy (NCBI): domain Eukaryota; kingdom Metazoa; phylum Chordata; class Mammalia; order Chiroptera; family Miniopteridae; genus Miniopterus; species Miniopterus natalensis. Next base: position 31,087,409 of record NC_142085.1, on the reverse strand, counting down.
TATTTCGAATAATTTTATATAATCAGACTTGGGTAATGAATAATAAGTCCATGACTCAGGAACAATGTTGTCATTTTAAGCATAATTTTTTATTTCTGTGAAAATAGAAGAAACGATAAACTATCAAAATACCTACAGCGGTACCTCGGTTTTCTAATGTAATTTGTTCCGAAGACCTTCGAGTTCTGAAATGTTCAAAAACTGAGGGATCCACAGCCGACAGCCAGGCCTCAGGGTCTTGCCCTCAGCAGGAGCCGTGGGGCATGTTCCACCCCGAGGCGGGTTCGAAACCCCGAGCATTTACTTGCGGGTTTACGGCTTCGTGAACCAAAATGTTCATCAACGGAGAAATTCGAAAACCGAGGCACCACTGTGTTAAAGTTCTCCTACATATAAGAAAATGATACTGGAATCTTTAACCAGCTTTTAGTTTTTGATTATTTAACAGTGATCAAGGGTTGCATAAGAATGGATTCCAGACATGTTAACTCTAACAATTTTCATATTTTTCAACCCATGTGATTAAAAAGTTTTCTGGAAGAGGCTTTAAACACAAAGTATTATTGAGATGAACATTTTTAGTTAATGTCAAACTACTTATAACCTTCTGAAAAACACTCAGAGAATATGACTTTGGCAGTATAATTGAGTGCTTCCATAATAAAACCAAGTAATTAGAAAGTTAAATTTCTGTCATGTGCTTACAGGAAAAAAAAGATTGTAATAATCATAGAAAACTTAGTTTATATGAATTAATGTTTAAGATTAAACTCTAGCTGCTATTTTTAAAAAGGTGTTAAATGGTGTTCTTTGGTCATTATTACATGTTAATAAATCAAAACATTTTTTCCCAAGCAATTACAAGGTGTAAGAGTTAATTTAATACACCAACCAATGTTTTCATCTTTTAAAAATTGTAAATTTTATAAGTTGCTTTAATGCCAAAAGAGAAAAAAAAACACCTCACAGAAACTTTTGAAGAGAACATTATGCAAACTGCAGACAAATTATTCTTACTATTCTAGGTCCCCATAAATAATCACTATGTAACCAAAACATCAAATTCTCATATCAGTGCCTATGGGGTTCATCGAAATTTGGATTTACATATAAATTCAAAAGGAATTTTAGAATCAGTTAGTCTCCCCTTTAGGTAAAGAAAATTGATAGTGAGACCAGAATAGCATATCAGATCTAGTATAATGTATCAAAATAAATTTCATTTCTCTTTATATATTCTCCTCATGTCTCTTAGAATATGGAATGAAGCCAGGTTTTAGGTTTAACAACCCTAAAATTTGATCAAAATCCTATATCCTTTTTTTGACATTTTTGATATTTTAATTTACTTTTTAACACAGGTATTTCATTTCCAGCTTTTCTCAACCTGTGCAGTTATAAATTTATAAGAGAGATGTAGCTAACAGATAAGATTAAAAGAACATTTGAAACCTATGCATGAGAAGGAAGTATTTAAATGAATCCCTTAGTAATGAGAATGAGCCAGCTGGTTTAGGTCATCTGGTTAGTAAGTTAGCTGGAGTTTTGTTATCACAGCCCCTATGGGATAGGTAGCTAACTAGCTAGCTAGATAAGTCTGATGACCTATCATGTCTTCTGAAATCTTAATAAGAATGCTTTAAAAATCCAATTTCACATCTGTGGAGTGGTTATACCACAAACTACCCAATTCACAATTTGACATTATACATTCGACATTCATATTCCTAAAATTACCTTTACTTGAATTACATAGACATTCTTTCCTTTCGCCTTTCTTCCCTTCCTCTCCAGACACAATGACCAAAATTGTATCTTCTGTGTCCCCATACCACTGTATTCAAGTCTAATCTCCAAGCAGATCAACAATGTATTTTTCCAAACAGACATGTTTCCTCCCTGAGCAATATTCTGGTACAATCTATAAAGATAATTAATGTTAGTATTTTATTCTATAGCTAAATCAATATCAATGTTGATATTAATATTGATGATTTTATTTTAAATATTGTATTGGCAAGAGAGTGACTATTGAAATCAGAGTACTGGGTTTAATTGGTAGTATTACCACCTATTTGAGTTTCTTAACTTCTTCCCAACCCCAGTTTCTTCATCAGTATAATGGGGAGAATAATTTTCACCGTATAGAGGTGTTGTAGGATTAATAATAATGAGTATTAAGTAATGATCACTATTCTTAGTGCATTAACGTTTCCTCACATAAAAAATAGAGATAGTAATAGTACCTGCTTCATGAAGGTATTGCGAAGTATAAATGAAACAAATGCAAAAAAATGCTTAGCACAGAAAGTAGCAAATGCCACACAGTAGTGAGCAAAACATTTCTTGCTGCTACTATTAGTAGAAAGTCAACATCATTTTTCAATACATACTATCAATTGAATATATCCAGTAATTATAATAATTTTAATTATATTTTAATAATATTTTCTGTATAATATTAAATCAGATATTTTACTTTTGTCTACCCTATATGCAAACCTTTCTACTGGGTCCATAGATTCAAACCAAAACATCAGCTTGTGTTTCATAGATAAATATAAAAATGCCTAGGAAGAAATGCACGCTCCCTTACATGGTTCTAGATGTGCAAACCCTTACTTAGCAGTAAGTTTCACATTAAGAAAACAAAGATAATCTGTGATCATTGTTATCTACTCATCCAAATGTTTATAATAGAATGACAATCTTCTTGGGATAGTCTTCATATATTACTAAAATATATATACATATATACATGTATATATGTGTGTGTGTTTTTCTATTTAGAAGATAGAATACATATATCATGCTATTAAATTAAATCAAAAGGATTAGCTTTAAAAAGTATAAGGTCTTTTTTAAAAAAATGGTTTTATTGATTTTTAGAGACAGAAGAAAGGAGGGAGAGAAAGAAACATGGATAGGAGAGTGGAACATGGATCAGCTGCTTCCTGCACACCCACTATGGGGGATTGATCCCTTAACCTGAGCATGTACCCTAACTGGGAATTGACCCAGCAACCTTTCATTATCCCTGAGGACAACCAAGCAGCTGAGCCACACTGGCCAGGGCTAGGGGGTTTTCAATGTATTACATAGGAAGATTAAGGCATATATCGCTTCATCAAACAAATTGTAATCAGAAAGCAGAGAATAACTTAAGTGGTGTAAAAGAGATTTCTAACTAAATATTTTGGCTGGGTTCATGCTCTGTTCCTTAATAAAGCTTTTGTGGTAGTGACCTGGAAATAATTCCTAAAGGTCCTTGCTTATTAAAATGATTTGCTATTATAGCAATAACACAATCTCATTCTAGATAGCATCTGAAAGAATCAGTGCAATGCTCTACCCCCCCCCCCCCCCCCCCCGTCTCCAAGTCTAGGGTTTAATTTTTTTTTTTTTTTTAATACATAGCTCTATTCTCCTGGCTAAGTTCATATCCTCTTGATTTCAAGCCAACTTTTAATTGAATTCAGTTAGTTTAATTGCTCCTCAGAGATGTCTATAAAATGTGCTCTCCCAGATTTCCTAGCAGAAGTGCCATTGTCTCTGCTCAGCATTCCCAAGCAGACAGCAAAACTGCCATCAAGCTCCATCTTGCTCAACAATGACTCTTTAATGTGGTCATCTCATGTGCTTTGTATTTCAATTATAATTTAGAATGAATTAAAATCTATTTAAATGGATAGCATCATCTCTTAGTATTGATGGAATTCCATTTCAGACCATTCTCTTAAAGGCACACTAGGAAAAAAAAAGTGTGTCATATTATACATCCTTAATCTTATTTCCTTTATAATTTAATCCTACACTTTTGTTGGTTTATTAACCAAACAAAATACAGTGGTGTGCTTATGACATACACTCTTCATAGATGAAGCATCAAAAGTTTATACTTAAAGATAGACTTAAGCATCCGGGATTTTGTATTTCAAGTACCACTAAACAGAATTTAGAATCAGGCTGCTTATGGAAGTAAAGTTATTTGCTGTGGTACTGAAGGATCAGATTATGATGTTTCAGTATAAAAGTATCTCATGGAATGTTTTAAGGTTATAAAATCATTAATAATAATCAACGTCATGCAAGAGTACAGCAATTTATAGTGTATGAAGCAGTCCATTCACATGTATTTGATCACTTACATCAACCCTGTGCAAGAGCTAGGACTAGCATCATTATTTCTGTTTTATAGATCAGGATTTGGCAAACAATGGCCTGTGGGCTAAATCTGGCCAGCCACCTGTTTGTATAAGTAAAATTGTATTGGATCACAGCCATGCCCAGTTATTTACATGTTGTTTATGGCTGCTGTGAAGCTTTAAGGGCAGAGTTAAGTAGTCATGCCAGAAAAGTATAGCACACAAAACCTAAAACACTTAGTCCGGGGTTATTTTCTTTTTTATATCATATGAATATTAGCAAGAAACATCTGTCTTAACAGTGGAAAGCCTTATAATACATTTTTATTTGATATGATGGCATAGGCCATGGATGCTGCTTAAGTGTAAAACTACTTAATGATCTGAAATCTACAAGGAATAGAAAGGATGTGAGATGGAAAACCGAGACATCAGGCATCAAGTTTCATAACCAGTTTATTGGTCCTGTGGAGAGAGCAGTACAAGGTTAAGAAACATTTGTCATAGTTGTATGCAACTTTTTGGAAGTCAAAACTCAAAAACGAGGTATTCAAAGGTAAGGAAGCACAGATTAGAACTAAAGGGAAAATAGCCTGGGAACCAGTACACTGAGTCCAACACTGTTGGGAAACTGTAGTGCACCTTGATCAGCCAGCAAGTGTTCCACCTATGCCTGGGTTACAATGTTTCGTAGCTGAGATGCACAGTACTGGCCATATCTCAGGGGGGTTGGATTTTCTTTCCTTCCTTTCCTGACAACTTACATTTACTTAATCCCTCAAATACTAAGTTTGTTAGATATACTTCCATTATAATTTGAGAAATACTCATTATTGCTGCACTTGCCAAACAAGTCTTTTGACCTGATTCCACATTTGCAAATATGTGGGATAATGTCTTTTTTTAAATTTATTTTTTATTGTTTCCAGTATTATAGATGTCCCCCATTTCACCCCCCTCCACCCAGCACCCACTCCACCTCAGGCCTTCACCACATTATTGTCTGTGTCAATGGACTATGCACATATGCATGTAAGTTCTTCCGTTAATCACTTCTTGTATCCCCCCAACCCCTTCCCCTCTGAGAACTGTCAGTCTGTTCCATGCTTCCATGCCTCTGGACCTATTTTGATTGTCAATTTATTTTGTTCCACATGTAAGTGAAATATGATACTTGTCCCTCTCTGACTGGCTTACTTCACTTACCATAATGATCTTTAGGTCTATCCATGCTGTCTCAAAGGGTAAGAGATCCTTCTTTTTTACAGCCGCATACCATTCCATTGTGTAAATATACCACCACTTTAAAAAACTTTTTATTTTATACTTTATTTTAATTTTATTTTTTTTAATTGTTCAAAATATTACAAATGCCCCCTTTTTCCCCCATTGACCCTTTCCACCCCACACCCACTCCCCGCCCCAGGCCTTCACCACCCTAAAGTCTGTGTCCGTGGGTGATGCATATAAATCCTTTGGTTCCTCTTTCCCCACCCACCAACCCACCCCCACCTTCCCTCTGAGATTCCTCAGCCTGTTCAGTGCTTCCATGTCACTGATTCTATTTTGTTCATCAGTTTACTATGTTCTTTAGATTCCACATATAAGCAAGATCCTGTGATGTTTGTCTTTCTCTGCCTGGCTTATTTCACTTAGCATAATATTCTCCAGGTCCATCCATACTGTCCCAAAGGGTACAAGATCCTTCTTATTTACAGCTGCATAGTATTCCATGGTGTAAATGTCCCATAGCTTTTTTATCCACTCATCTACTGAGGGGCACTTGGACTTTTTCCAGATCTTAGCTATTGTAAATTGTGCTGCTATGAACATAGGGGTGCATATATTCTTTCTGGTTAGTGTTTCAGGATTCTTAGGATATATTCCTAAAAGTGGGATCACTGGGTCAAAAGGCAGCTCCATTTTTAATTTTTCGAGGAACCTCCATACTGTTTTCCATAGTGGCTGCACCAGTCTGCATTCCCACCAGTAGGGTACCACATCCCCTTTCTCCACATCCTTGCCACTTGTTGACTTGTTGATGGAGCCATTCTGACAACTGTGAAGTGATACCTCATTGTGGTTTTAATTTGCATCTCTCTGATGATAAGCGACGTTGAGCAATTTTTCATATGTCTCTTAGCCATCTGTATGTCCTCTTTGGAGAAGTGTCTATTAGGGTCCTTTGCCCATTTTTTATTGGATTGTTTGTCTTCCTCTTGTTGAGTTGTATGAGTTCTTTATATACTTGGAAATTAGCCCCTTATCAGATGCATCCTTGGCAAATATGTTCTCCCATACCATGGTGTTCCTTTGTATTTTGAGGCTGATTTCTTTTGCTGTGCAGAAGCTTTTAGTTTGACGTAGTCCCATTTGTTTATTTTTCCTTTTGTTTCTCTTGCCTTAGGAGATGTATCAGTGAAAATTCCACTACATGAGATGTCTGTGACTTTACTGCCTATGTTTTCTTCCAGGATTTTTATGGTTTTGCAACTTACATTTAAATCTTTTATCCATTTTGTATATATTCTTGTGTATGGAGTAAGTTGGTGATTTAGTTTCATTTTTTTGCATGTACTTGTCCAATTTTCCCAACACCATTTATTGAAGAGACTATCTTTTACTCCATTGTATGCTCTTGCCTCCTTTGTCAAATATTAACTGACCATAATGGCGTGGATCTATTTCTGGGGTCTCTGTTCTGTTCCATTGATCTGTATGCCTGTTGTTGTACCAATACCAGGCTGTTTTGATTACAATGGATTTTTAGTATAGTTTGATATTCAGTAAAGTGATCCCTCCAATTCTGTTCTTCTTTTCCAAGATTGCTGCGGCTATTTGGGGTCTTTTGGTTCCATATAAATTTTTGGAACATTTGTTCTAGATCTGTGAAATATGCTGTTGGTATTTCATTATCATTATTATTATTGTTGTTGTTATTTTAAATATATCTTTATTGACTTCAGAGAGAGGAAGAAATAGGGAGAGAGAGAGATAGAAACATCAGTGATGAGAGAGTCATCATTGATTGGCTGCCTCCCGCATGCCCTCGACTAGGGATAGAGCCCTCAACCCAGGCACGTGCCCTGACTGAGAATCAAACCATGATCTCCTAGATCCTAGTTCGATGCTCAACCACTGAGCCATGCCTGGCCAGGCTGCTGTTGGTATTTTAATAGGAATTGCATTAAATCTATAGATTGCTTTGGGTAGTATGGACATTTTAATGATATTAATTCTTCCAATACATGAACATGCTATATTCTTCCACTTGTTTATATCTTCTATTTATCCAGTGTCCTGTAGTTTTCTGAATATAGGTCTTTTTCATCCTTGGTTAAGTTTATTCCTAGGTATCTTATTTTTTTAGTTGCAATGGTAAATGGTATATATATATATATATATATTTAGTTTCTCTTTCTGAGAGTTTACTGATGATGTATAAAAATATCATTGATTTTTGGATGTTAATTTTATGTCCAGCTACTTTGCCGAATTCATTTATCAAATCTAGTAGTACTTTGGTGGAGTCTTTAGGGTTTTCTACATACAATATCATGTCATCTGCAAATAATAACAGTTTTACTTCCTCCTTTCCCATTTGGATACCTTTTATGCTTTCTTCCTGCCTAATGGCTGTGACAAGGACTTCCAGTACTATGTTGAATAAGAGTGGTGAAAGTGGACAACCCTGTCTTGTTCCTGTTTTTAAAGGAAATGGTTTTAGTTTTTGACCATTGAGTATGATGTTGGCTGTAGGTTTGTCATATATGGCCTTTATTATGTTGAGGTATGTTCCATCTAATCCCACTTTGCTGAGAGTTTTTATTAAAAATGGGTGCTAGATTTTGTCTAATGCTTTTTCTGTATCTATTGATATAATTATATGATTTTTGTCCTTCATTTTGTTTATGTGATGTAGCACATTTATTGATTTGCAAATATTATAACAGCCTCGCATTCCCAGAATAAATCCCACTTGGTTGTGGTGTATGATCTTTTTAACATATTGTTGGATCTGGTTTGCTAGTATTTTGTTGAGAGTTTTAACATCTATGTTCATCAGGGATATTGGCCTATAATTTTATTTCTTTGTAGTGTCTTTATCTGGTTTTGGGATTAGGATGATGCTGGCCTCATAAAAAGAGCTTGGTAGTTTTCCCTCCTCTTGAATTTTCTGGAATAGTTTGAGGAGAATAGGTGTTAATTCTTCTTTGAATGTTTGGTAAAACTCACCTGTAAGTCCATCTCGTCTCGGACTTTTGCTGGAAATTTTTTGATTACTGCTTCAATTTTATTAGATGTTATCTGCCTGTTCAGGTTTTTTATTCTTCCTGATTCAATTTTGGAAGATTGTATGTTTCTAGGAATTTGTCCATTTCACCCAGGTTGTCCAATTTGTTGGCATTTAGTTGCTAATAGTATTTTCTTACAATCCTTTGTATTTCTGTTGAGTCAGTTGTTATAGCACCTCTTTCATTTCTGATTTTATTTATTTGGGCCCTGTCTCTTTGCTTCTTGGTGAGTCTGGCTAAAGGTTCATCAATCTTATTTATCTTTTCAAAGGGCCAGCTCCTGGTTTCATTGATATCTTGTATTGTTTTTTCAGTCTCTATGTCATTCATTTCTGCTCTGCTCTTTATTATTTCCTTCCTTCTACTTCCTCAGGGCTTTTCTTGCTGTTCTTTTTCTAATTCTTTTAGTTGTTGGTTAGATGATTTAGTAGTGCTTTTTCTTGTTTCTTGAGGTATACCTGTAATGCTATGAGCTTTCCTCTCAGGACTGCTTTGGCTGCGTCCCATTGATTTTAGGTTGTTGTCCATTCATTTTCATTTCTTTCCAGGAAGTGTTTGATTTCTTCCTTGATCTCATTGGTAACCCATTCATTGTTTAATAGCATGCCATTTAGCCTCCATCTGTTTGAATATTTTTGTTTTTTTATAGTGGTTGATTTCTAGTTTCATGCCATTGTGATCCAAGAAGATGCTTGATATGATTTCAGTCTTCTTTAATTTCTAGAGACTTGCTTTGTGCCCTAACATGTGGTCTAGTTTTGAGAATGTTCCATATGCACTTGAGAAGAATGTGTATTCTGCTGCATTTTATGAAATGTTCTATAATAGTCCCCAACTATGATTATGTTGCTGTCAATCTCCCCCTTTAAGTCCACCAAGAAATTTTTTTATATATTTAGTTGCTCCTATATGGAGTGCATATATATTTATAAGGGTTATTTCCTCCTGTTGGATTGATCCCTTTAGTATTATGTAGTGACCATCTTTGTTTCGTATTATGGTCTTTATTTTGAAGTCTATTTTGTCAGAAATAAGTATTGCTACTCCACCTTTTTTTTGGTTTCCATTTGCATGGAATATTTTTTTCCATCCCTTCACTTTCAGCCTGTGTGAATCTTTTGTTCTTAGGTGGGTCTCTTGTAGACAGCATATATATATGTGGGTCCTGTCTTCTTATCCATTCAGCTACCCTATGTCTTTTGATTAGAGCATTTATTCCATTTACATTTAAGGTTAGTGATATATACATATTTAAAGCCACTTTTTCCCTTTATGCTGATGTACCTTTTTCTCAATATTTCTTCTCCTTAAAGCAGTCCATTTAGCATTTCTTGCAATGCTAGTTTGGTGGCACTGAACTCCTTTAACCTTCTTTTGTATGGGAAGCTCTTTATTTCACCTTCAATTTTAAATGATAGCCTTGCTGGATAAAGCAGTCTTGGTTGCTGGTTCTTGCTTTTCATTACTTTGAGAACTTCATGCCACTCCCTTCTGGCCTGAAGTCTTTCTGTTGAGAAATCTGCTGTCAGCTTTATGGGGGTTCCCTTGTAGGTCACTACTTGTCTCTGTCTTGTAGCCCTTAACATTCTCTATTTGTCCTTAACATTTGCTGGTTTAATTATGATGTGTCTTGGAGTGGGTCTCTTCGGGTTCCTCTTGTTTGGAACCCTCTGTGCTTCCTGAACCTGTGTGGCTTTCTCCTTCACCAGCTTAGGAAATTCTTCTGTCATTATTTCCTCCACCAGGTTCTCTATCCCTTGCTGACATTCCTCCCCCTCTTGTACCCCTATGATGTGAATGTTGTTTCATTTCATGTTGTCCCAAAGTTCCCTTAAACTGTCCTCATGGTTTTTAAGTGTTTTTTTGAAATATGTCTTTATTGATTTCAGAGAGACGATGGGAGAGGGAGAGAGAGATAGAAACATCAATGATGAGCGAGTCATTGATTGGCTACCTCCTGCATGCCTCACACCTGGGATCGAGCCCACAACCTGGGCATGTGCCCACACCAGGAATTGAACTGCAATTGCCTGGATCATAGGTTGATGCTCAACCACTGAGCCACATGGGCCAGGCAAGTGTGTTTTCTTTTTTGCTGCTCTGATTGAGTGTTTTTATTCCACCTTATCTTCTAGTTCACTTATTCCATCCTCTGCTTTATTAAGCCTGCATTTAATTCCTTCCAGCATATTCTTGATATCAGAAATAGTATTCATTTTTGTCTGGTTCTTATTTTTCATATATATACATACATACATATATATATATATATATATATATATATATATATATATATATATATATATATATATTTTCCTGTTTTCACTAACTTCCTGGACCTTCCCATTAAATGTCTTGTGTTTCTCATTAATTTCTTTGAGCATCTTATAACCATTACTCTGAACTCTATTTCTGACAAGGTGCTTAACTCCACCTCATCAAGGTCTTTTTCTGGTGATTTTTCCTTTTCTTTACTTTGGGGGTTGTTTCTTTGTCTCCCTATTTTAGTGACACTTAGTGTTTGTATCTGTATATTAGATATATTTGCTGTCTCCCAGTCTTGTTGGGTGGGATTTTGTGGTGTATGTCTAGGGGACCCAGAGGTCTATTTTCCTTATACTTCTGAGCTATTTGCTCTAGGCATGTCACTCTAGGCATGTCACCCATGTCATGGGCTCTCCTGTTGTGATTGGGTCTAGATTGTTGCTTGTTCATGGGGGGGCTCTCCTCTCAGGCTGGCTAACTGTGACACTTGGCCACAAAAACGCCATGTGAGCTGTTGTACAGGTGCTGACAGGGCAAACCAAAACACAACCAGACTGCCAGGAAACAAACAGTAACTTACAAAATATCCTGACAATCACAATGAAAGCAACTCAAAAGAAAGTAGAAGTAGTAGAGTGAAGTGAGAATACAAATGCTAAAGCAAATAAGAAAGAGAGAAAAGAATATTATTGCTAATAGTAAACAATAATTATTATGATTATAATAAAATAAAAAGTAAAAAAGAAAAGCTATTGGGAGGTAAAATTGGCAGAGAAAAGATTTTGAAAGAAAATAAAGGTGAGCCAAAAAATAAGGGCAGAGAGTAGGAATAGGAAAATAGTTGAAAAATAAAAAATAAAAATAAAAAAATAAAAAGACCAACACAAACACAAACAAACAAACAAAAAGACAGGAAGACAAAGAATAAAAGGGGAGAAAAAGAAAGAAAAAGATAAAGAAAGAGAAAGAAAAAAAGAAAGAAAGTTATGCCAATGGAACAAGAAGAGAGAGAGAGGTAAATCAAAGGCAGGAATGGAGGCCAATAAAATATATGGAGGAAACAATAGAGAAAAGTAATAAATGTATTGGTTATAATGATAATATCCCATCAATAAAACAGAGAATATCAAGAAAATCTTGATAATAGAATGAAAGGCAAAACAAGACAAAAAACAAAGCAAGAAAAACCAAATCTTAAACAAATTAATTAAAATATTAAAACCAATTTAAAATTAAAAAAAAATTATTTTCCCTTTTTTCTCTAAAAAAAAAAAAGACAAAAAAAGAAAAGACAACCAGGTGAGTTTCCTCTGGGCAGCTTATGTTGTCTGAGGCTCACTGTGTTGTATGCTGATTTGGGGTCTCCTGGGAGGTACTTGTGTGTCAGCCATTGTCAGGAGCTGTCTAGGTTTGGCTCTGGTGTCCCTAGGTAGTTGGCTAGTCTGAGGCTCCCTGTGGTCCACCTCCACCTGTTAGCTATTTTGCCTCCTCCTTGTGGTTGCTTGGTCTTTCTCCGGTCTTTTGTAGAGCCTTTAGGGTGCAGGCCGGATAGTGAAGCTTAGGCTATTGTTCCCCTTACTTATAGGTTTTGCTGTCAGGCACTCACTGTGGGGAAGTTAGTCTGCTTCAAAGCCAACTCCTTAGTCCCTACCCTATCCACCAGTTCTAGTTCCCCATTCAATGGTCTGCTGCAGCTTCAGATTGACTTCAGTCTGTTGCTTTTTCTATGTGGGCAGTTTCAGTACCTGGGCTCAGTGGGTTTGACTAAAGAAGACTCTGGTGAGCACTTTGTCTGCCCAGCCTCCAGAAAGGGTTTTAAGCATTTCTTCCAGTTCCCAAAAAATAGTCCCTGAGAGTCTTACTCTTACATGGTCATCCTGTGAACTGTTCTCCCCTCCCCCTCAGGACTGTGCCCTGCAGGGGTAACTGAGGCTTCAGTGAGCAGGGCCAGCCCCTTTCCTGTTGGGGGCAGTGCTCTTAGCCTGCGGGAGAGGTTGCCGTGCTCTGCCCCTCCCTTCCCAGCTCTGGTTGACTGATCTCACAGGGTGTTCAATTCAACCTTCCACAGTGCAGGCACAAATCCCAGCTTTCACTGGTCTGTCTCCCCAATGCAAGCCAGGTCGGCAGATGCCCATTCAACAATAAAAAATTCACAGAGCAAGAAACAGGCAGAGAACGCACTCTGCGAGGTCCTGGTGCCCCATGCCTTGGAACCAAGGAGGAGGGGGTCACAAAGTCATCCCCATGTAGGTCTCCTGCACAGCTGATCTCAGGAAAGCTGGGACGTCTCCTTGTGTGCTATCACGGATCCCCTCAGAGTAGGTAAAAAATCTCCAAACCACTCCACTGGCAGCTCCAGCTCCTCTCTGGTGGTGGGAGGGCTTTCTTCCCCTTTCCCATGGCACACAGTTCAAATGCTTTCTGGGTTCTTTAAAGAAAAGCAGAGGGTCCTTGTAGGTTGCTGCTGAGTACAGCCCTCTGGCCCCTTTCTATTCAGAAGCCACACACTGTAGGACAGACTTTCCTGCAGTCAGCATCCAGGGTGAAAGTCTCCTGCCCCAGCTGCTGCCATTAGGTGCACTGTTTCACTGGGAAGGCGTGGTCCCCGCCTCGCAGGCACACTGAACCCCTGGCTCCCTCTGCCCACCGTGCACGGGGCTCTCCTTCCCTTCTCCTCTGCTCTGGGTTTGAGATCCCAGTTTTTGGATGCCAGTCCACACTCCCAAGGGGAGGGAGCTTTGCAGCCTCTAACCCTTAGGCCTCAGCCAAGCACTGGCTTCAGGGGTGACTTCCCCTTTCTATACCCCCCCCACCAGACTCTATGATGTTCCTTCAGTGCTCCTTACTCAGAATATGTCCACTCAAGTATATTTCTCTTTTTCCCCCGCAAGCTGGCTATGCAGTACTTTAGCTGTAAATCCAGTCCATGGCTGGGAGCAAGGGCACTCTGCTTATTGTCAAAGTGCCACAATCTTCCCTCCTCCTGTACCACAGCTTTTTTATCCACTCACCTACTGATGGGCACTTGGGCTGAATTAGAGGAGCACTTGTATTTTGTGAAGGTAAACCAGGCTGTTTAACCTTTTCTGTTACTACAGCCCCTTTTCATAATCCTTGTCTACATTCTAAGTGTTTCAACATTGGCTCTACCTTACTGTTCATTTATTGTCACAAATTTGTAGTTTAACATTAGACAGATTTTTTATATTTATAAATCCTGTTAAAAATATAAAATGCAAAATGCAATTTTTATTGTTTTAGAGTAGCTGGATAGTAGACACAAAATTAAGGAAATATTTTAAATCATTGTATTATACTATAAATTATAATACATAATTAAAAATTCCAAATAAGGTACATTAATAAGAAAGTATAATTATTTTTGGAAAACAGCCATTTTTAGTGTGGGATAAAAGGATAGGATCCAAATAGGCCTGAAATCTAATTTAAGATTCCACATTCCTTTAATGTGCTTTATATATTCATTACCTTTTGCAACATTTGTTGAGTGCCCAGTATATTCCCAGAATTATTCTAGGTCCTGGAGATGCAGCAGCGAACATAATAGAAATGTTTCCTGCTTTCTACATGTTTGGGTTATGTGGTGATAAGTTCTGTGAATAGTAATAAACCTCCATAGAAGAGCAGAGAGTGAAAAGTTAGGGGGAACGGGGTCAGCTGTTTTCACAGGTGGTCAGGGAAGGCCGCTGTACTCTTTGAGAAGAGACTGAAAAGCAGTAAAGAAGTAAGTCGGTTAAATACCTGCAGCCAAAGGTGTTTCAAATGGTGGGAAGGCCCAGTGCAAAGGATCAGATAGACATGTGCTTACTGTTTACTTGGATCTACAAGGAAGCCGGGTGAGATGGGTTGTTAATGGAAGATAAAGTCTGAGAACTGCATGGGCAAATATTGAGGTTATAAACAAACAAACAAAAATATTCTGTACTTCCAGGACACTGCTGTGTCCTTTGCTCTAACAGCTGTCTCTGGACAAGTTTGGCCCTTAGTGCTCCTCTGGTCATTGTGGTAGGTTTTACTGTACTAATAATAGGTGTCTGGTTTTTTATCATAGAACTCATCATGTTATTTCAACATGATAATTAAACACATTTTACTGTCTTATTCCAGTCTCTGTGCATGGCCTGATAATTTCAAAGAATTTTACTACCTTATTCATAAAGGTCAGGTTTTTTAATGTCATTTTTTCTTGAATATAAATTACATTTTAGGTTAGCACATTACTTGTATTTATTCAAATGTTTTCTTTCAATTTATAGCTCTATTTCTTTGGTGGACTAATATACTCAGTTTTTTTTCCCTCCAAATGAATTATGGCTTAAGATATGTTGATGCAGATTTCTTACATGTTTAAATCACTTTGGCTTATAAATCACATTCTTGTAAAAGATTAAAAGTTATAAACCCCATGCCCACCTACATAATACTAATAGACGAGTAAGTACCTCAATTTGCATATATTCCCTTATTTATGGATGGGATTCTGGATTCTTAAAATCACATATACAAGTTTATATATATAGTGTCATAAAAAACACATATACATTAAAAATACAAACAATTTGAGGAAGAAATATTCAGAACTAAACAGGATAAAGTTTGTATTTATAATCATCCATATTATTGCCTGTGCAAAAATACACTTAAGTACATATGTACAATTGTGTCATCCTGTATATAATTGGTAACAAGATTTTTTAAAAACAGAACACACAATACAGTGTACAGCTGATGTGTTGTAGATTTGTGCACCTGAAACCTGTATAATTTTGTTAACCAGTATCACCAAATCAATTCACTAAAAAGGAAAAATAAAAAATATATATGTATATACATACATACACATATATTTTGAAATACCCCAATAAAGTGAATTGTGTAAAAAGATATATTGTATTTTTCAGATTTCAAGGCAATAAAATAGAAACACTGGTACTACAATATGAAATCATTTATTTAAATTAAAAATTTCAAAATCATATTATATATTCACACAGAATAGTAAGGGTAAACAGTATAGTCAGGAAGCAAACATAACAGTGTCAGGGTAGGAGTTAACTGTGGGTAAGGAGTAAAGAAGAAGGAATAGAGGTAAGAGTGTTTTTTATTTGTTTATAAAATATCTGGGACTCATTGCAAAAATTCATCATTTGTTAAATCTTCCTACAGTCATGTGTCACTTAGCAATGAGAATACAATCTCAGAAATGTGTCCTTTAGGGGATATTATCACTGTGCAAACATCATAGATGGTCTAGCCTACTACACACCTAGGCTACATAATCTAGCCTATTGCTCCTAGGCTACAAACCTGTACAACGTGTTGCTGTACTGAATACTGTAGGCAATTGTGACACAATTCTAAGTATTTGTGTATCTATATATTTCTAAACACAGAAAATATACAGCAACAATAAGGGATAAAAGATAAAAGATGTTACACCTGTACAGGTCACTTTCCATGAACAGAGCTTGCAGGACTGAAAGCTGCTCTGATTGAGTCAGTGAGTGAGTAAGTCTGAAGGCTAGGACGTTACTGTAGACTTTATAAACACTGAAGGTTTAGTTTACACTAAACTTATGTAAAAATATGTTCTTTCTTCAATAACAGGATCATTTAATCTCACTGTAACTTTTTACTTTGTAAACATAAAAATTTTTTAAGCCTTTTGACTCTTTTGTAGTAACATCTTAAATCACAAACACATTGTAGAACTGCACAAAAATATTTTCTTTCTCTATGTCCTTATTCTATAAGCTTTTAAACTTTTACATTTATTTCTATTTTTATTACTTTTTAAACTTTTTTGTTAAAAACTAAGGCACAAACACACACATTAGCCTAGGCCTACACAGGGTCAGGATCATCACTACTGCTATTTTCCACCTCTATATCTTGTCCCACTGAGGTCTTCAGGGGCAGTAAGATGCACAGAGCTGTCATCTCCTAGATAACGATGTCTTCTTCTGGAACACCTCCTGAAGGACCTTCTTGAGGAGATGTCAGTTTTTTCAGACATATATTCAGGATGGTTTGCTTGGTTTGTTTATGTTTTTCTCTTCATAGTTTGCTTATAAGCAGACAATGCACCATGAACATTCTTAGTAATGAAAACCTTTCAGAGTTGGGGTCTCAATGCTTTCAAGCATTGTAAGAAACTTATTGAGGTCTACAATAGCTTCTGTTAAACCCTTCACTGTGAAACTTTTGGGGGGTTCTTTTTGTTCTCCTGTCATTTTTGTTTCCCTTGCCTCTTCTTTAGCCATGCTTTCCTGTCCTAGTTCCATCATCTCCTCATCAATCAGGTTCCTCTGGAACCACCTCTAGGAGCTTCTCAGTGTCAACCTCATCCATACCCAGGTTACAGTTGTTGGCCATCTCAACCACAGCTTTGTTAATTTTTGCAACCTTCTCATTCTTGGAAAATCCTTTGAAGTCATGAGGAAACCTCCTCCTGAGTGTCTTTTTCCAGGATACCTTTCATACTCTCTTTGGTGACATCATGCCAAGCCCACACAAGGTTTTTAATGCAGTCATAGATGTTTGTAATCTTTTTAGAAGTGCATCAGTGTCTTTCTCAGTTGCAGCAATAGCCTGGGCAAAGATTCTCCTCAGATAGTACACCTTAAAAACTGATTAACTCGATCAGTTGGATCAAGGAGGTGATGTTTAGAGGGAGAAAGACCATTTTGATAGTAAGATAAAGCTCACCCATAGAATGATATCCAGGAGCATTATCAATAATAGGTAAATTATTGAAAGGTACTTTATTCTCCAAACAGTGCTTCTCCATTTCACTGGCATAGAAATTCAGGAGGGCATCTTGGAAGAGGAGGTGGGTCATCCATGACATCTTACTGCTCCTGTAGTACATTAGCAGCGTGGCTTATTGATATGCTTGAAGGTCCTGAGATTTTCACTGTGCCAGATCAGAGTTTCAATTTGTAGCCTGCAACATTGCCCCTAAGCAATACTATTATCTTGTTCCTAAAAGTCTTGATTTCTTGGCCTCCTTTTGGGAGCAGGCATATGCTTCCAAAATTGGGAGGTTTCATCCATAT
This sequence comes from Miniopterus natalensis, assembly GCF_054644295.1. Taxonomy (NCBI): domain Eukaryota; kingdom Metazoa; phylum Chordata; class Mammalia; order Chiroptera; family Miniopteridae; genus Miniopterus; species Miniopterus natalensis. The sequence continues at coordinate 31,069,625 of NC_142085.1, read as the reverse complement.
TGAACATTTTTTTCTGCCAAGTAATTTTTCTCCACAATCAGCTCATCTAGAGTTTTCAAAAATTCTTCAGCTGCCTTCACATCAGCACTTGCACACTCACCACTCTCTCTCACATTATGTAGTAAATAACGGTTCTTGAATCATTGAAACCGCCCAGAGCTAGCAGTAAAGTCAACATCAGTCTTTCAACATTAGAGTCAGTCTTTTCTTTCAACATCACAAACAAACTTGTTGCTTTGGCAGTGGTTGTCATGGTGTTGGGGAATGTGTTTTTGTGTCTGGTCTTCATTCTAGGTCATTAGAAGTTTCTCCATGTCTGATATGGGCCCATTTCAAAATTTCATTAGACCCATTGCCTTCAAGGAAGCAGATGCTTTTAACAGCTTCCATCACTTTGTCCTTGTTTTTCAAAATCATAGCTATAGGGGAATGGGACATGCCTGACCAGCTATTTTCCACCTTTGTAGTCCTTAGTCACTTTTAATTTTATTTTCAGGTCAATCACTTGACATGGCCTTTTACTGGCAACACTAGCTGTGGACATTGTATGCTTAGGGGCCATGATACACAAAACAATACAAGATTAAAATAAGCACAAGAGAAAACGATGCAATCAAGAGACATGGTAAACATGGGAAATGTGAGTCTGCTGCCTGCGTAACATAGCATAGTGTTTCAGAGCAAACATTTTTTAAGTAGAAAGGATACACTCTAAAATAATGGTGGTAAAAAAATAAATGAAATAATTTAAAAAAATGTAGAATAAAGACATAAACCAGTAACATTTTCATTTATTATCACTATCAAGTATTATGCACTGTGCATAATTGTATGTGCTATACTTTCATATGACTGGCAGTGCAGTAGGTTTGTTTACACCAGCACTATTATAAACCCCTAAGTATTGTGTTGCACCATGACCTTATGACATTTATGATGTCACTAGGCAATAGGAATATTTCAGCTCCATTATAATCTTATGGGACCACCATTGTATATGTGCTCCTTAATGGACAGAAACACTGTTATGTAGTGCATAAGATATGTCAATCTGTTTTTTTCCAGTACCTTAATTTTTTATGTTTACTATCTCTTTGGTTAAGTTCTCATTGATTTAATCTCTTCTTCCCCTAAGTTCCTTGAGCATTCTCATAACCACTGTTTTGAACTCTATATCTGGTAAATTGCTTGCCTCCATTTCATTTAGCTTTCTTCCTGGAGATCTCTCTTGTTCTTTCATTTGGGGCATGTTTCTTTTGACTGCCTCTTTGTGTTTGTTTCTATGTGTTAGATAGATCTGCTACGATTCCCAGTCTTGGTAGGGTGTAGATTTCTTGTGGGACCCCGTGGCATATTGTCTTTGATCACTTGTGCTAGGTGCTCCAGGAATGTCCCTTGTGTGGGTTATGTGGACCCTCCTGTTGTAGTTGAGTTTTGATTACTATTAGTCTCATTGTGTGTGGAGTCAACCCTCAGGCTGGCTGACTGTGAGGATCAGCTCCAACCACAGCGAGTGAGCTACTGTGCAGGTGCTGTCCACTTAGAGCAGAATTTGCTTCTGCAGTTCTGGTGGCTGCCAATCTCTCTCTTTGGATATGTCGCTTGTGAAGTAAATCGAATCCTGCTCTGATATTGTCTGAAGCTGGCCTCTAGGGGTGCTGGTTCTAGGGCCCCTTGGAGGACCCTGCTGCAGGTTAGTTTTAGATGCTGCCTGTGACTGGCCCTGGGCAACCTGTTTGGAGCTACAAAGTCATCCGCACTTTGTGGCTTTCTCTACCAGACAGGCATACTCACTTTCACTATGCTTATTCAACATAGTACAGGAGCCCTAGCCACAGCAATCAGAAAAGGAGAAGAAACAAAAGGCACCTAAATTGAAAAGAAAGAAGTAAAACTGTCATTATTTGCTGGATCACATGGTACTGTGTATAGAGAACCCTAAAGATTCCACCAAAAACCTACTAGAATTGATAAATAAATTCAGTAAAGTAGCAGGATACAAAGTAAATATCTGAAATCAGTTGTGTTTCTATACACCAATAATAAACTATCAGAAAGAGAAACTAAGAAAACAATCCCATTTAGAATTACATTAAAAAAATTCCTTGGAATAAACTTAACCAAGGATGTAAAAGATGTGTATTCAGAAAATGATAAGACACTGAAGAAAGAATCTGAAGAAGATAAAAATAAGTAGAAGTATGTATCATGTTCATGGATAGGAAGAAATAACATTATTAAAATGTCCATACTACCCTAAACCATCTATATATTCGACGCAATTCCTATAAAGATACTGATACCATATTTCACAGAACTAGAACAAATATTCTGAAAATTTATATGAAGCCACAAAAGGCCCCAAAGAGCCACATAAATCTTTAGAAAGAAGAAAAAAGTTGGAGGAATCATGCTACTTGATACCAAAATATACTGCAAAGCCATAGTAATCAAAACAGCATGATATTGCCACAAAAACAGATACAGAGATAACTGGAACAGGATAGAGAGCACAGAAATAAACCCGTGCCTTTATGGTCAATTAATATTTGACTAAGGAGACAAGAACATGCAATGGGGTAAAGATAGTCTATTCAATAAATCGTGTTGGGAAAATTGGACAGATACATGCAAAAAATGAAACTAGATCACCTTCTTATGCCATATACAAGAATGAACTCAAAATGGATTAGAGACTTTAATGTTAGACTCAAAACCTTAAAAATTCTAGGATAAAACATAGGCAGAAAAACCTCGGGCATTTTTTGTAGCAATATTTTTTCTAATATATCTCCTTGGGCAAGAGAAACAAACAAACAAAATAAACAGATTGGACAACATGAAACTAAAAAGTTTTTGCACAGCAAAGGAAGCCATCAGCAAAATGAAAAGACAACCCACTAAATCCAAGAACATATTTACCAGTGATATACCTGATAAGGGGTTAATATCCAAAATTTATAAAAAACTTATAAAACTCAACACATAAAAAAAATTCAATTTAAAAAATGGGCAGAGGACTTGAATAGACACTTTTCCCAAAGAGAACATACAGATGGCCTACAGACATGAAAAGATGCTCAATGTCACTAATCATCAGAGAAACGCAAATTAAAACCACAATGAGATATCACCTCATACCTGTCAAAATGGTTACCATCAATAAATCAACAAACAAGTGTTGGCGAGGATGTAGAAGAAAGAGAACACTTATACACTGTTAGAAATGCAAATTCATGTAGCCACTGTGGAAAATAGCATGGGGTTTCCTCAAAATATTAAAAATGGAACTGCCTTACAACCCAGAAATTTTACTTCTGGGAATTTATCTTAAGAAACTCAAAACACTAATTCGAAAGAACACATACGGCCCTATGTTCAGTGCAGTGTTATTTATAATAGCCAAAATTTGTAAGCAGCTCAAGTGTCCATGAGTAGATGAGTGGACAAAAAAATTCTGTGGTATATTTATACCATGAAATACCAGTCAGCCATAAAAAGGAAGGACATTTTACCTTTTGCAATAGCATGGGTGGAACTGAAAATTATTATGCTAAGTGAATAAAGCCCTTCAGAGAAAGAAAAGTACTGTACGATTTCACTTACATGTGGAATCTAAGGAACTAAATAAACTAACAAAGTGGAGACAGATTCATGGATACAGAGAGCACACTGACAGCTGTCAGGGGGGAGTGGGTGGGGGCTCAGTGAAATGGGTGAAGGGATTAAACAAAGGAAAAAAGCTCATGGACACAGGCAACACTGGCAATTACCAGTTGAAAGGGGTTGGGGGAGGCAGGAGAAGGTAAAGGGGGAATAAACAGTGATGGGAGGAGACTTGACTTGGGGTGGTGAACAGACAATAATACATAGTATACAGCTAATGTACTGTAGAACTGTATACCTGAAACCTATATAATTTTATTAAGCAGTGACACCCAAATAACTTCAATTAAAAAATAAAAATAATAAATTTTGTTTATCAAGAGGTAGTGTTAAAAAATGCAAACATGGACAGGGAGAATTTATTTACTATATATATGAATGTTTACTAACAGTTTTAAAGGTAACATACAGAGGCTTATAAATGTTTGTACTTAACAAGATGACATCAATAATTGTCTAGCTAATTGAACTTTATCAATGATTCAAGAAAGAACCCGATTAAATGATTAACATGGTGCTTTAGCCTTGACATTAAATTCCTTTAAAGTCAACTTAAAAGAAATCTTTGTAAAAGGTTAAAAAAATCCATTGTAATACAAGAACTTTGACATGAGTAAAGGAAAAAATGAACAGAGTTTCACCTTTACCAATGACCTAGTGTCCTGGAATTAGAATAACTTAGTTTCCCCAACCTCTGATACAGACACAAGAGAAAATGGCAAAGGAAATGATTGCAGCCAGGAGAAGATTGATGAATTAGAAGAAAAGATGATTGCTCTGGATTATGCAGCAGCTTCCAACTGGCCTCCACTTTGCCACTCTCCAATCAAGACTGCTTTTTGTTTCAAACTAATTTTTCTAAAACATTATTTTCAGAATGTCATTCCCCAATTCAGAAATTTTGTGTATCAAAAGTACACTTCTCTGCTAGTCTTTTAAGATGTTCTATAATCCTACTTCACTCTATCTACCCAAACACATCTATGTTTCCCTTGAGTCAGGACTGTTTATTTTATCAGCACCATGATAATTTCACTCTCCAATTCTGTTTTTAGGTTATTTCCTAGCCATACATTAAGTTGAGTTTAATAAATATATTCACTGAGCTCTTCCTTTATATAAGACACCATAAGAGATGCTAAAATGAATCCAAATACTGTCCTTCAGTATTTGGACTGCAGTCTCTTTTATATGCTAGATGCTGAGAAGATATACAAGGTAAGGAGTGAATAAATGAATAGTGCTATTATAAGTATTTTTCTGATCCAAGGGCCAGAATTTATTACAAATGCAGAATTTTAGGTCCCATTCTAGACCCACCTAATCAGAGCCTGCCTTTTAATAAGATCCTTGATGATTCATAGGTGCATAATTTTTTTTAAAATGGTCATAGGCTTATACCACAAAATTTGACATTTTTTTGTATATCATCTATATTATGACCTGTTTCCCTGAAAAACTAGTTAACCTCTTCATTACCAAGCACAGAGGTGGTCGCATCCCTCTGAATCCCCTTGTGGCAATTATTGACTTGGTATAAAAGGCCTTAAATAAAGGCTTGTTTATTGATTACATTCAGGCACTACCAAGACTTTAATAATTCACAAACATTGTATTTCATATACATACTTAGTAATGATGGAAAATGTGGTCACATAACTCCACTACATTGGCAGAAGAAAATATTTAATATTGATACAGTAATCTAACACACAATCGATACTGAAAAATTTCTATTTTCCTAATAGAGAATGTTCTTTTGAGGTTTTAGAAAAACTCTCCAGCCCTGGCTGGGCGGTTCAGTTGGTTGGAGCATCATCCTGTGCACCAAAAGGTGGTGGGGTGGATCCTGGTCAGGGCACATGCCCAGGTTGCAGGTTTGAGCCCTGGTCTGGGCACGTACGGGAGGCAACTGATTGATGTTTCTCTCTCATATGGATGTTTCTCTCTCTCTATCTCCTCCTCTGTCTCTAAAAAATCAATAAAAACATACCCTTGGGAGAGCATTAAAAAAACCCCACCAACTATCCAGAATCCAATGAAATATAAAGCATTGAATTTAATCGCAAAGTATCCTTTGACATTGAACAGCGATTTCCTTTCCTCTCTGCCTTTCATGATATTGGCATTTAAAAATTTTTTCAAACCAGATGTTTTATAGAATGCCCTTCAAATTGGATTTGTCTGATTAGTAACTCATTATGATATTTGGATTAAACATTCTTTGGAAATAATATTGAACAGGTAATATGTCTTCTCAGTGTATTCCAGCAGGAGGCACACAGTGTCCCTGTGTTTCATTATTGGAAATTTTTAATTTCGAAGGCTCGATTAAGATGTCTGACACATTTTTTTGTTTGCTAAGGTATAGTTTTATCTTTTTAATTAATAATATATTAATATGAGATCTTCGAGACTGTGTGAATATCCTATTTCCAATCATTCACCCAATGGTCTTAGTGTTAGCTCATGACTCCAGTTCATAAAGCTCTTCCTCTTTTTTTTTTAAGCATTTACATAGTACCTAGTTGCATGAATATCATCGTTTACTTAATAAGTTACCCATGTGTGGGCAGTGAGATTGTTTCCAATATTTTGCTATTACAAACAATGGCATAATAAATAATCTCGTGTTGGGACTTTTTAAAACATGGTTGGAGGTATATTTGCGTGGATAAATTCTTAGAAGTGGGATTGCTGGGCGAAAGGATCAATGCACATGTAGTTTTGTTTTGTTTGATATTTCCAAAGTCCTCTCCTTAGGGGTCATTATGGGCTGAATGTTTGTGTGTGTGTGTGTCCCCGCCCCGGAAACTCCTATGTTGAAGCTGTAACTCCTAATGCAATGGTATTTGGAGATAAGGCCTTTGAGAGGTAACTAGGTTTAGATGACGTCATGACTACAGGACCCTCGTGATGGGATTGGTGTCTTTATAAGAAGAGAAAAAGACTGAAGCTTGCTTTCCTCTTATGTGAGGACATAGCAAGAAAACTGCTACCTGAAAGACAGGGAGAGAGACTCACTGGAACCTGACCACGTTGGGTTGTAATCTCAGACTCTCAGACTTCCAGCGTCCAGAACTGTGAGAAAATGAATTTCTGTTGTTTAAGCCACCCAGTCTATTGATACTTTATTATGACAGCCTGGGCAATTTAAAACAAGGACCTTCTGCATAATTAAAAAGCTCCTTACCTTAGGTTAGAGAATCATGTCACAAACCTTATATATTTCCAATGATAAGTATGTATTTTCATTTTTCTGTGCCTAATAAAGTATGTAAGAATGAGGTGTTTGAGTACTTGTTTTAAAAGGTATTTGTAATAGTTTTGGTTATTGTTCAGAAAATATTTACCCCCCTCCTTCTCCCTCTCTGCATGGAATGTACCTCTTTTCTCAATATATGTTGGATTTGACAATGTGTTCTTTTGGCCTCCAGGTAGGCTGAATCTGCTTTTTCACTTTGGGTTTGGCCATGAGGCTTGTTGTGACCAATGAATTATAGCAATGGTGATGCAAGCAAAATTTAGAGGTGCTGGTACAGTAGGGCTTGCATCTTGTTTTCCCACCATTGTCATGCAAAGAGCACCCTCTGGGTAGTTGGTGTCCCTTCATCTCAGGCCTCTGAATAAAAACATATTAAGTAGAACAGGGATGAACAAGCAGTGAGGAGCCGGCTCCTCTGGAATCAAAGTTTAAATAGATCCTGAGATCTATGAGAAATAAATGCTTGTATTTGTATGCTTTTGAGATTTTGTATTTGTGTCTAGAGCAATAGCTGGCTAATAATATATGCTTTCATTTTGAAGCAATTTAAATTATTTTTATTAAATATTTCTTCTTCTCCTCCCCACCTAGTCCAATGGCCTACACCTATTAAATCAAATTCTTAGTTTAAAACCTTCACTGAAAGAGTTTTTCATTTATTTGCATTGTAACGGGGAAAGAGGTGTCTGAAAAATCTTAGTGGAACAAAAATGGACACCATCTACCCTTAAACTTCGGAACAAGATTACATTTTGTCTCCAAGTACTACATTTTATAGTTTGTTTTCAGTTTATTAAGAGAAGTGCTAAATCTCAAGAATCCAAAGCACACTTTAGGAATCTCAAGAGGATGTAGCTCTTCTAGGAAAATATACTATCTATTTATATTCTGTAAGGTAGATTTTGATCTTTTTGGTTGCGATAGAGAAAATCTTTTATTATTTGTATTCTGTGTCCTTAGTTAAATGGAGAGATACAGGCTTTGCTATTTAAATAGTATTTATCAATTATAAACTTCATGTCAGGAATTCTCTAAAATTAAATACAAAGATACATACCAGAGAGAATAATCAGTCAACAATCAATCTTTTATAGAATTTCTTTTCGTTTTGTTTCATTTTGTTTTGGCAGAGAATTGTTGTAGGCAATAGACTCAAGAGGGTGGGGAAAGAATGTATTTATTTTGCTTTGTATTGCATATCAAGTACTCACCACTTAATAGTCTGAAATGAAATTTGCTGAATTAATGAATAAGTAAATAAAATAATTGAATATGGATAAGGGTCAATAATATTTTCAGCAGGTGCAAGTATGAGAGGCAGAATAAAGACACCCCAAAGACGTCCATGTGCTAATCCCCAGGCCCCATGAATATGTTAGGTTACACACCAGAATGGAATTAAGGCTGCAGATGAAATTAAGGGTGCTCATAGCTGACCTTTGAACGGGAAGATGAGTTTGAACTGTTTCAGGCCTAGTGAATCAGAAGGTTACTTGAGAGTGGAAGGAGGCAGAGAAGGTAGAGTGTTGTGGTGTGAGAAGGACTCAGTTCACCTTTGCTAGCTTTGAGGATGGAGGAAGGGGAACCACCAATGAAGGAATGCAGGCAGGCATCCTCTAGACACTGGAAAAGGTAAGGAAACATATCGACCGAGAGCCTCTATAAAGAAATGCAGCCCTGAGGCAGGTGCGATTATGCCTTGATCTTAGCTCTGTGAAACCTGCGTCAGACTTCTGACTTCCAGAACTGTAAGACCATAAATGTGTTTGTATCTTATACCAAGTTTATGGCAACTTGTTAAAGCAGCAATGGGCAACTAATATAGCAAGCTATTCCGTTCAGCTGACTATCTGATTGCTGGCATAAGCAACTTGTCTTAAGTTTGCTTGCAAATTCTATCAGGGAATTGCAGCTGCTGTGAGTCCCTTGACCAGCAAGCAAGTCTGCCTTTAAATTAAAGGCCACTATTTTGATGAAATACTTAGTTTTAGGGAAAGGAAAAACATGTGCAGCTGTGATGGCAGAAGGAGATAACCTTTCACAAGTTGTCAACTAACTAAGCCTGGTAATTAGTAGGAGTCCTGTCTTAGTCACAGGGAGCTTCCAGCAAGAGCCTTTTCTTCTATACTGCTAGCTGTGTCTTTGGTTTGTAAAAAGTCAGAGATTGCTTTGAAGTATACCTCTTTGTTCATTCCATAGACAACCAGGAGTTTCATTCAAAGGTAACAGAAACAGACATACAAACCAACAACCCCCCCCCCCCCACACACAACTATGGAATACTTGTGATTGCAGAAAACTATAAAGCACAAACACAAAAACTAGAAATTATCATTTTACTTAATTGGCATTTTCCCTGGTTAATAAAAATGCAATTCTCCAACATAGAGAAAGAAGCATACATTCATAAAACCTTTTCCAAATATCTGGTAAACAAGAATAAGTTGGTGATTGGAAATTAATAATTATTAAATTAACATGTTTAGTTTGCAGTTAGAAATTTAAAAAATAAAACGCAGACACAAGTATTCTAAAGAAATACTTTATTCCTCAAGTAGATTATTTATATTTCTTATGTTTATTAAGTTGTCTTAATTTTCCCCTAAATTATATAGAAAATAAATATAATAATGGAAAACTATATGCCCAGTTATTATAACTTGCCCTTATACTTTTTAACAGTGATAAAGATCAGTTTGTTTTAAAACTTAATTTAGCTTTGAAATAGTTTCTTCTAAAATTACTTATACTGTTTTGCAACTTAGAAGAGTCATAATTGTTGTCAATGTTTCTTTCCTACATGCACAGATAAAAATAAACTAGACTGAAGCATGGACGCACGGAACAGACTGACAGCTGTCAGAGGGGAGTGGGGAGGTGGGGACTGGATGAAAGAAGGTGAAGGGATAAAAGGACATGTACGCATAACCCATAGACACAGACGACAGCGGGGTGACGGCCAGAGGGAAAGGGGGAGCTGGTCAAAGGGGTGGTGGGGACACCTGAAATAGGTCAATAATGAAAATAAAGTTTAAAAATATAGTCAATGCCTTAAAAATGTGAAAAAAATTAAATTAAACTCTGAAAATTTGGGTATATTAGTTTAGCTCTTTTTTTTTAACTCTTTACCTGAGAATGTTTTTAGTGATTTTAGAGAGAGAGGAAGGGGGGGAGAGAGAGAAAGGGATCAGTGTGAGAGAGAACATTAAAACATCAATCGATCAGTTGGTCCCTTCTCGTATGCGTCCTGACTGGGCCTTGAACCCAGGACCTAAGTATGTGCCCTCACCAGGAATCAAACCCACAACCTTTTGGTGTAAAGGGTGATGCTCCAACCAACTAAGCAACCTGGCCAGGGCGAGAAATTTAGCTTTTAATCAAATATATTTAATAAAGTTATATTGATCTATTTAATAATCGGGATGATGTTTTTAATAATCACCAGTATTTCTTTAGTATTTTTGTATACTGAGCCAACTCAAGGCTTTACCCTTGTCTTATCGATGCTATAGAATTTTCTGTCATTATCAGTTAACTATCAATATTGAAAGTTTGATCTGATGGAATATGTAATCTCTTACTTTTCAAAAATAAAATTATATTCACCCATTATTTCAAGGCTTAAATAGTCAATTAGATATGATACTTAACATTATTTAAAAATCTAATTTTTTCATTATTAGGAGAAATTCTTTAAAAGCAAATTTTCATAGAAGAATTACATATAGTATTAATAGTTTTTCATTCACACTAAATGTATATATTAGTTAAAAGGAGTGGGGGTGTAGCACAGTTGAGTGGGGAAAGCGTAGAGTTAGCTACTTGTTCATATGAAGAAATATACATGTTACTGCAATGAAGAGTCAGCTTTCTATATAATATTGTCATCACATACTGACTGAAATATGTTTGAATTTGTATGTAGTTCTTTGTAAAGTGTTTTTATCCTGTGTAGTTTTAGAATACATCTATAAAAATCTGAAAATAAACTTACAGTGAAATTGTTAAAAATAATGCTCTGACCAGTTTGTCCCAACATAAATACATTTTTTTGTCAGTTCTTTTAACTTGCTTTCTTAATGTTTCATTCTTGCTTTTATATCTATCTACTCTATCGAGACAACTGTATGTTATAGACAAAAATGTTCATGGACAGGAGGGCTCCATGAACATTTTAAAGACCCATATGAGCCATATTTTTATGACCAATGTATAGGAAAATATTAATCTTCAAAAGCACACATCATAAGGGAAAAATTTGACCATTGGAATTATGTAAAAATTGAGGATTTTTGTGCAGAGAAAAAAAACACAGATGATAGAATGGGAGAAGACATTGTCATAAGTAACATTTTGTTTTATACCCTGAATACGCAAGTGATTTCCTGACTAAAATGAAGAAATCAGCCAGAACAGAAAAATGAAGAAATGATTATGAAAAAGCAATGATCAGAAAAGCAAACCCCAATCTCAGTCGCGTAAGAAGAGATTTCAAAGTTATTGTAATCATATAAATGCAAATGAAAACGCCGTGATTTTGCTACATCACTTAGCCTGACCAAGTGGAAAGCACCGGTAGCTGTGTGGGATTTGGCAACGCTCAGGTCCCCCTGGTGGGATCCAAGCGTGGTGCAGCTCTCCTGGAGAATGGGTGCTAGTCCTTAGTCATCAATTACCCCCCTTAATATCAGTCCCAGAGTAATTTTTTACAAGCCCAGGGGGATTTTGTGCGTGTGTGTTCCTTGCAGCCAGGTATGCGTGGAAGCGAGCAGCTGGAAGCACCCTGCATTTCTGCTAACGGACTGAGTAAGTCAAACGTGCTTGACGCATATGCCATGTCCTACTGCTGTTAGAAGCAACTGACTTGAAGTCCACGTGGCAACACAGGCAGATCTTAAAAACATAGTGCTTGGGGGAAAAGCTGAGAAGAAGAATTAGCTATGTAACACATAAGCCTCTGTAAAAATTAAACATATAGGCACACAAAAACATTTTGAAAAACTACGTGCAGACATAAGAATAAATGGTGCTCATGCAGAGAGGATGATGAAGGGACTAGGGTAGAAGAATATAAATAAAATAAGATGGGAAAATAACAAAGCCCCCCATACTAACTGTGTAGTTCATATTGAAACTTAATAATTAATCCAGAATGACCAAATAATAAATGACTCCTTAGATGTTTCAATAATAAAATGTGGCTTAACCATAATCCTTAAATTAAATGACTGTGAATAGGTAATTATGTGATATCTGTTATAAAACAGAAAGCAGCCTTAAATGTGAGGGACTAAAAAATATGAGCGATTCAGAGTGATTCTGCTTGGTAGAATTGTAAACCAAGCCACGATCTGTCAAAATATTTATAATCTGTGTTTTTTTTAAGTGACTGAAAATCCCATATATAGGACATAAATATCTAAAATGTATATCTTATGCTGCCCAGAAGCCAATCGAGATACAGTTACTGAGTGTGGATTTGAATTAGTTTCTCACTAGAAGATAAAGCATGGGTTTGTGAATGATATAAAAATGCATTTGCCCCGAAAGAAGTCTGGTGAATGTGGAGTGTTCCCTCCTTGTTGAGCACCCTATAGGTGAAATATTTTAACTCTCATTGTCCATTTGAATGAATGGTATTATTATTATTTAAGAAAGGGGGGACTACCTCTATGAACATACATGGTCCACTGATAGGTATGACAATTTCGCATTCTTCATTAGATGAACACTGATTTAAAGAGAACATGATGAGGATGTTATTAGTAATAATCTTGGACACATAAAAAATAATTGAGCTTTCATCCGAGAGTACCAATCAGCTTGTCTCTTTCTGCCTAGGTACTCTATATTTGATGCTATTTTACTTATATTCATTTAGCTTTTAGTTTAGAAGGATTACTATTTTTGTTATTTCATTTCAGGCAACTGGAGGAGTTAATAGTTGTCACCTCATTTGAAACTATTTTTTCCTACTAATTTATGGAAATAATCAAAATATATGATGACATTCGCCTCAGAACTGCAAACCAATTAGCAACGTCCATTTGGAATTTTATAGGTTTAAAGCGTGTCCTGGTGATGGAAAAAAGTGCATCATTAAATAGTTGTTCCAGTATACTGTCCTTATTAAGTGTCAATTCGAACTTTGGCAAAGCTAAAGTACACTTAATTATGTGGGTGTAACATGTTAGAAAAACAAAAAGAATAATTATCCAATTCTGTGACCAGAGGTAGAAAAGAGCTTGTGTTGAAAATAATTGGATAGAGAGGAAAATCTTCTACTTGACCTAACGTACTTTTTTTCTATTTCGTGGTATGACATAAAACTTTCAAAAATATACTACTACACCAGTATAAGCTCAATTTCACATAAAATTCCTATTGTATTATGCTTGTTAATTTCAAACTAAACCAAAGGACTTGGTTTCGGCTGTGCGGCAGTGCTGACCCCTCAAGCTAAGATGGGCACGGGGTCGGGGGCACCGCTCACTGAAAGGCCATTATCAGAAAAGGAGATTCTAAGATCACCCGGATAGCTTTGTGTTGTCCATAGGATTTAACAAATGAATATACTTTTCTTTTAAATTCTTCCTCTCAACTACGGATGAAACGAGAAGACAAAAGCTAAATTCTGAGAGTTAGACTTAGTAAAACCAGTATTTCCCATCTTAGATACAAGAGTTTGTTTACTTTGAAGACTATTTTCATGTTAAAACAAAATGCTTGATTTAGAAGAGCTAATTATTTTAAAAAAATACCAAGTAGTTTCAAACTTTAAATATTTTAAAGTCATTGTAGAATTACCATCTTGCACAGAATTAGTCTCCTTGCTGTAATATTTGGCATTATTCCTATGGGAATTCAAGCAGCTAAAATATGGTGTCAAAATGATTATTTGATCTCATTGAAAGTTTTTCTTTCTTTCTTTCTTTCTTTCTTTCTTTCTTTCTTTCTTTCTTTCTTTCTTTCTTTCTTTCTTTCTTTCTTTCTTTCTTCTTCTTTCCTTCTTTATTTTTCTTTCTTTCATTAAAGCTGAGTTATGTGTTGTTCTGCAGTTTGAATCACCAACCATAAAATTTAAGACGGCAGGCAGTAAGAATATCTTGAGTCATTAGCAGTATCAGCACAGCCATTCACTGCTGGGTCCAATTCAGACAAATGGGGAAACTGTGGGGAACTTGTGTATATTTCAAGTGCCAGTCACTCTATGTGTGAAAGGAAATATTTTCTTCTACTACTGTATTTCTTCAACTACATTATACTCAGATACTTGACTGTTGTTTACTTTATTTAAGCCAAAACATACATTTTATTTTGACAAAGTAATTTGAGATATGGTTGCTTTTGATTGCTTCTTAATAGAATACTGTGTTTGAATTAAAATATCTTATATGCGATAGTTTGTCAAAATGTATTTTCATATTTTACATGCATTAGCACATGCAAGAAAATTTAGAATCAATGATGGTTTTTGGTAATGATTAGCACAGCATAGAATGCTGGAAACTTTCACCAATCTCCAGAGCTTCTGATGAAGGGATTAAGAAGGAAAATGTTGCACCATTTCATCTGGTTTTTAAACTCTCTCACTCTCATGAGGGAAAAATAATTTATACTAGGCATGTATTATAAAGATGGCAGTTCTATTCATTTTAAAACTTCAGGATTTATTATTTTTTACCTTTGAAAAAATTCTTATAGGAATCCGTTTTATAACCAAAAACCATGGTTATGAATTTGAATTGCAATTTTAATTGAGGTCACATGGAAACGTGAAAAAGTAAAATGTGAAGATTTTCTTCAGAAAAATAGAGTTAAACGACATCACCAAACCATGCCACTTAGGCAGCAAATGATGCACTTATCTAAAAAAAAAAAAAAAAAAAAAAAAAAGAGTAGAAAATTTATCAGGAAAGTAGAGCGCATGCTTTGGGCCTCAGTGACATGCCTGGCATCAAAGTGGTATTAAGCCCCAGGCAATGAAAGAAGAGTCCAGTTTTATTGTCATTAGCATAGACAAGATATTGTCTGATCATAAACCTAGGCCTGGAGTCCTATCATTTTTGAATCTTAAAACCTCCTGAATAACAGATGATCTAAAAGTTTAGTGTAATAGTCATCTGAAAATAATTGTGGCTGACAATAGATTATCTAGTCTTTTCCATATGATGTTGATGGTAATAATAATACGCTAAGGTATTTTACAATATGCAAATATGTTATCTCTTATAGCTATAGCCCAACCAACTTTGAGGCAAAAGTATTATTCCTACCTATAATTTTTCTTTTCTTTCTTTTTTTTAAATCTTCACCTGAGGATATTTTTTCTGTTGCTTTTCTGAGAGAGAGTGGAAGGGATGGAGGGTGGGAGGGAGGTGAAACATCAATGTGAGAGACACATATCAATAGGTTGCCTCATGAAGTCACCTCAACAGGGATCAAATCTGCAACCCAGATATGTGCTTTTGACTGGGAATCAAACCTGCAACCCTTAGGTGTGTGGGCCGATGCTCTGACCACTGAACAACACTGGCCAGGGCTCTACCTGTAATTTCTGCATGGCAATAAACTAAAGCTCAGCACAAACTGTCTATGGCCATGTAGATAATATGCGATAAATGTAGATCTTGAACACCATTCATTTGATTCTAGGTGCTTTGACTATTTATTTCACTAGTTATCTCCAAGTGTTATTTGGAAGGATGAAGTTTTGACACATTTAGAAAACAGATTTTTTTTTTCTTTTTTACAAAAGCATGGGTTGGGAGGTTGAAACATTCTTTAAATGGAGGTTGTAGCAATATGGGAAGAACACTGAGTTATAAGTCAAGAATCTGGGTCTAGGTTTTGGAAGTACCATTTAAGAGTTGCGTGAATAGCATTAGTGTATGGCTTTCTAGGTCTTGGTTTGCCTATTTAGAAAATGATAATAAATACTTGCCCCTCTTATTTCTCCAGATCATGAGAAGGTTCAAGAATAATACCTGTATTATTATAAGATACAACATCTATATCTACATGCAGAAACCTGAAAAATACTCCATATGAAAATGAGCCACATAGACCTGTTCTACAGACTTGACCCTTTCCCTTTTTTGGACCACACTAACTGGTTAGCAAACACTAAGTCACGCTATTGAGAAATCAGGGTTGGATACTGGAAAGGTGCTCCCTTTTCCTTCCCTAAGCCCTCCCCTTTTCCAAGCTGTTCCAAAATTATTTCACTCTAAATTTTTAGAGATTTTTATGAGACCATCTTTTGATAAATTTTTAGAATATTTTGACAATAGCTGAGGCTGACACTATCTGTGTTTCACATAGATCTCTGGGATCCCTTTTAACAGCAGCTGCATGCGTTGCTAAGGGCTCCACTTTCTGTACCCTTCCATGTAGCACTCCCTTTGTCCGTTGGAGCTGCGTCACTGACTAGGTCGGAAAATGACTGACTGGTGCTGGGCAACAAAGGCCCTTGCCTCGTGGGAGACGGACTCTGTAATGCAATTTCGGCTCTAGAGTTCCACCCGGCTTCAGGCTGATGCTAGACTTCCCCTGAACCCCATCCCTACTTCCCTTCTCCCCTTTCCCAATGCAGCTCCATTCACGCTCTCACAGGCTTCTGAGAACACACCCTTCAGAAATCACGGGTGTAAGAATCTCAATCTCAGGCTCTTCTTCTAGAAACTTGACCTAAACGGGGATCTGCTCCCTGTTATGTAATTCAAAGCTACTTAAGGAGTGACAACTTAGGTGGTTTTTAGTAACGTATTTATTGATCACAAGACCAATAGGACGTAAAAAAGGAGTGATTGCTCAGATGAAAGTGAAGTTTAAAAATTTGAGAGGAAAGTCTTTGTCTATTTTATAATTTTGCATAGGCTAAATAAAGCCTAATAAAGAGTTCCCTACGTTGTGTTGCTGAAATGAAAATTAACCTTTATATTAAATATTATAGAAATGATGGGTCACTCAGCCTCACAAATGATCACTTTAGTGTTAAAGCAATTTAGCCCAGGCTGGGTAGTTCAGCTGGCGAGAGCGTTGTCCTGATAAACCAAGGCTGCAAGGCTGCAGGTGTGGCCCTGTGGTCAGGATATAAGGGACAGCTAATGAGCACATAAATAAGCGGAACAACAAATCAATGTTTCTCTCACGCTTGAAAATCAATCAATAAAAACTTTTTAAAAATAAAGTGATTTAAAGAATTTAAAGTATTCCTATATTTTGACTTTTTCTTGCCCTTATAAAATTATCATTTAAAATGAACCCTCCTGTATCCATTTTTCATATCTGCTTTTTCTTGTCATTTTTTATTCTCCTGTGTCTGCTAACTATAGCTATGGATGACCTTGTTTCCAGCGTGGAAATAGGTCATTCACGCACACACTTCCGTTTTTGGCCTGGGAGTGATGATGGATGTTTGCCACCGCAATGCTCTTTTCTAATAAGTCTCCACAGGAAACAGGATCTGTTTCTGGAGGGAGTGGTATTATACAGGATTTTGTAATATACGCGTTGGGACATTTTAACAATAAAACTAAAACACGCATCCCTGACTTGGTTTCCAAAGTCCCAGACTATCTGCGGCCGTTCTTCCCGTCCTGCCTTCAAATCTACTGTCCTCCGCAGCTTTTCACCAGATGCCCCGAGCACTTTCTCAAACCCCTCGCTTGGCATCGCCACCTGCTCGCCCACCCACCTGTACCATCACCACGTAGTGTGCCGAGTCGGGTTCGTAAATGTCCCTGGAATTTTAATAGCTGTACGTGACTCAAGCCTATCGACAGACTCGCTCACTCGCTTGAACGTTTCTTCCCAGCCTACTTTTAATTATTCTCTGCAGGTCCATGGATAGTGGCTGCCCATGAAATCACCATAAGGGGCCAAACTGAATCAGAGTTGATACCTTACAGGGATGTTAACAAAAGAGAAAACTATGAAAAAAGGCTGGATTGGCTGTGCCACAGGGAACAAGGGTGAGGGGTGCTCTTAATGATAGCCTTTGGGCTATAATTTCTGCATTTTCTATTTATTTAATTGACAAACATCATTCACAAGGGAAATGCTATTGCCTCCACTTTACAAGAAGAGGCTTAAGTAATTTAAGAGACATTGTCTCACTCAAAAACATGCCATTGTAACATTGTGCATAGTAACACCTTGCTATTATATAATCCACTCCCCGAGTACTTCTGATACAAGTATTTGAGGTCCTTACTCTTCTAACACAGCTGGAATTAACAGCTGTAAAACATATGCTTCGCATAAAGGCTTCTTAGGTACCAAAACAACCTCTCATAACTTTTTCTACCTTTTTTTTAAATCTTGATATAGGGTTGGGAAAGTGTTATGAATTCTCCTAATTATTTTTCCACTCTCTAGAGTCTTTATCTTTTCGCTTTCACTCATTTTTTTTGTAGACATAGTCACTGCCTCTCCCATTTTTAATTCATTCTTTCTTCTTTCTGTGTCTTATGTCACAGCACGACATTTTGCTTCATCAAAGGGCTTTTTTAAAACCGGTCATCTTTTTATTATTTATTCCAATCGTTTTTCAGTGCCTTCATATTTTTAACTCTGCAAAGGTTAGTGTTATGAGGATAAATGAGGGTGGCTCTGTGGAAATAGAGATGTACTGTAATATCTCCACTCACTTGGAATCTTTCTGGCTCATAAAGAATTACTATCTATTGTGTTCGTCTGCTAGTTGGCAGCTTTTTGATGGATACAACGTGTTCCTTCAATCTACCTCATGAGAGAGTGAAATAGTACTTAGATTACAGATATTATAACTCCCTGCATAGCCCTTGGAAAACAAATAATTAAAAACAAAATGTGACTGTTTGCAAAGGAGCAGAAACATAGAAGGTTTTGAATACACTAATTTGAGAATAAAACATTAAATTATAATTGCTAGGGTGAGAAAGAAATCAGATTTTCCCCGGATATGCAGAAAATCTACACTGTGGAGTTTGCTCTATAAGTTCTCTTCAGCTAACGTCTCACAAAGAAAAAAATGATTCGAATACTCGTAAGTCGAAGAATATTGTCATTTAAAATGGCAACTTATTATTTATAAGGAATCAGTCCATGTTAATGACAGTACTTGCTTCACATGGAATAAAACTACAATGAAGGCAAAAATGTGATATGAAGTCATTAATCAATTCAAAAAATATTTCATCAGAATAGAGCATATATTCTGACTCAGTATGAAGCAAGATACCTAGTGAGATACTAATTTTATATGTATCTAAAACAGAGATACAATAGAGACACCAACCCTACTGACTTGTTTGGGGCATATGGAAATACGTATAAAGCACATTGCATGGTGCTTAGTGAGATTTTTCTTTTCCTGTAAGGTAAGGTATTGTTATTATAATTATTACCTGAAAGTTTTATGACTGGACTAAAAACTCTGATTTGTTCATGATCCCCCGACATTTAGATTTGAATAGTTTTGCATGCAATGTATTTATTTGGTTAGAAGGTTATTTTTAAACACAATATTTCAAAATTCTTATCTTGTTTAGAGTAAAGACTAAGGAAAAGTCTTTGGGGAACTGTTTTGCTCTCTAATAGAAAAAGTGTATGATTTGCAACCATCAAGAAATCAGAAATGGGATCTCTGCTTTGCTGGTCAGTTTTAGAGCCGCATCACATTACCTCCAAGGGTTATGAGTCTATCCCATGTCCATTAGTGCACTTACCAAAGACGAAACAAGGAATTATTTCCACGGTTCATTCAGATAATGGATGAAAACTCGGGGGACTTCCCAGATAGAGAATCAAGGTTCTGCAGGGGAAAGAAAAAGGTTGGATTTGAGCATTTGGAAACATAAAGGAGGGGAAAAAATAGCTGGTAACTTATGTTGTTCTAGAAAATGTGAATAAACTCTATGGTCAGTCAAGATGGAGATGACTACGAAAACCTCTCAGAATCTTATGCACTTGAAGGCCTATTTCAAGTCTCCCTGTATTTTTAATATCATTTTATTGGCTTCTACTTCTGTTATAGATCTATAAAACAAAATCTCTAATTTGAAATAACAATTGATCTTTACAAATATAAATCAAGCAAGTAAATATCTGTCTATGAAACACCCCATTCCATTCCAGAGCTGATCTACCTAAAGCATAACCCTATAGATACCTAAATTCTGTCACTGAACCCACTAATTCCTATTTCGCCAAATTCAAAATACATGTTCAACATACCTCAAATGACTGTTGTCTATTTTGTTATTCCTTTTATGAATAAACAGTAAAATCAATATACTCCCTATTTCCTTTTTTTTTTTGAGTTAGCAGGTATCAAAGGGGCACTTTTTATTTTATTTTATAATTTCAACATTGTGCTCATTTTCTATGTGCTATACAGTATATGTTTTCCCAAGGTATTATGTATTTTTCTTGTTGTAAATGAAGCTGCAAAATATACATCATGTTACTATGTTGTGCATGCTGCATTGTGTGATATTGTAATAAACTCAAATGGCAACAGGGACGGTTCTCGGTCATAGCACAAGGCTGTAACAAACAGTCTCCTGGAGGTCTTAGCACAGGCTAGTTTGATCACTGTGAATTTTCACTGCTTTCATGAACAATCTTTTGGGGACTTCTGGATCCCATCCTCTGAAGGAAGCCGTTGGAAGGCTGGGATGACCGATGTAGGAATCAGAAAGTAACAGTGAACAGAAGATTGTCCTGTTAGTTGTTGCTCCTAGAGAGACAAGAGGGAGTTCATAAGGATGGGCAGTGTTTGTGTGAAAGATTCAACCAAAGCAAAGGCAACTCCCTGCATAGGATCAGAGCAGAAATGTGAATCAGTGTTCCCTGCTCAGCCTTCCTCTAACAGGTGTTGAGTGTGAGGTAACACTAGGTATGAAACACGATTAAGTTAAAATGACAGCCCAGTGAGAAAGAGAACTTGTATATGTGTGTGTGTGTACTTGAAGATGCCTCATCTCTATTTTTGTTTTTACTTTTCTCTTTTCTTTGTAAGAATCCCAACTCTTAATCATCTACCTCCATCTACTGCAGACTCCCCTGCACCATTTATTTCTCCTTTCTCTCAATAAAATTCCAATTTTATCCCTAGGATCTTTACACTCTAAAGCAGAGCTCTAAAATCTTATAATTAGGATTATGATTTTGGAAAGTTAATACATGTTTGCAAGTCTTGTTACATAGTTGTCCTTTAGAGATTACTTATGATGACATATTTTCAGCTTCTAATGAGTTTAGAGACATTTTAAAGTTTAAATTTTCAACAGTTCTTAGCATAATGCCTCAAATTCAGTGCATCCACTGGATTGTGATATGAAATAGCTACCATTATATTGTAGCTAATATGGACATCTCCTTTCTTAAAATTTGACTAGTTACTTTTTTTAACTAGGAAAAATATTAACTTTAAAATAAGGCAGAGATCAAAGTGTTTATTTTAGTATCTATTAATGGATATAAAACAGAACCAGTTCTTCATTGTTAGAAAGATACAATTCTTTTTTAAAAAATGTATAAATTATTGTTAGGGCTGGGTTAAATAAACAAATTTTGTTTTACATTAAAAAAATAATTTCAATATGAAAAGAAAAATAATTGAGCAAGTTATAAAAAGATAAAAATTACATATCAGTGCCTCCTCTTCTTAAAATAAATGCCAGCAAGACGTAAAAATGTATCTTAGTACAAAGTGTGGGTATCTCTTTATTACATAAAGGCAGGAAGAGTCAAGAAAACACAAATGAAAAGACAAAATTTTTCATGGGCGAGCAAAGGCTTGTGTCTCCACTGACTAATCAGAGTTTAACAAAATATATTTTTAAAAGGTGCCTCTTTCTTTTAGGCCAAAACAACCCCATGCCAGGACTTATACATTTCAGAGCAGAGAAGGATAGATTTTAACCCACAATCACCCCCTCAGACAAGTGTCATTTGTGCCAAACATGACCTGCATACCCTTTGAAGACATCGCTGATGATACTCCCTCCCCATGTTCACATTCCAGCTTTATATTCACAAGCAGATATTTTAGGTAAAACATAGAATGATATTGATGGCAGTCATTTCTTTTTACACAGGCTAACATTATCATCACAAGGGTAATTCACTTATCAGGTATTGTAACAAATTGTAGTATTATTATTATTCCTTTTTGGTGGACTAGTAGTTTTAGTATTTTTGAACAAGTTTTACATTTCTCACTATGCAAAACTGTGATGCCCTTTAATTCTTCAAAATTTAACTTTTCTTGTTTCTGATAGATTCAGGGGAGTGACTTTTGAGGACATGAGCCAAAAATTAGGACTCAGCTTTTTTTAGAAAGTAGCACAAGTTGTATTTTACTTTTTTATTGCACCCTGATCTCCTTGTCTGACTTTAGTTGTTGCATATTCATCTCTCCCACTCTCTCAGTTTGGTGTTTGCTGTACCTTATCTTGTGGTCGCTACCACATAGCTTCATGCTACTTTGTCATTTATCAAGCTCAAATTAAACAACTGAACTTCAGAGGAAAAATTTTCTGACTTCCCTGGGCTAATTATATTAATTAACATTTACTTCTGAGATGACTCCGTTTCTAACAGTGCAAACAGTTCACAGTAGACCAGATTCCCCATTTCTGCTGGTATTTGTGACTCGGCAAAATCAATACATTACACCTCTTGATTCTCCTGAGTTAGGAGGCCTGTCATTTCATCATAAAAGAGAATTTGATCAATTTGAAAAATATGGTTATGCAGAAGTTCTGTTCTGTTCTTCACACTATTACAAAATTTTTCAAATTGATTTTGTTTGACATGTTCATATATTTGTGACAGATGGGAAAATAGTATCTTTCATGTTGTTCAAGGACAAGGTTCAAGGTCAGAACTGTACCAGACACGTCTACATTCACCAGGGCCAAGTTCGAGCCACCGAGTAAGTGCTTCATAAATTCCTTTTAAATTAAATCTATTAGCCATTTTCGAGATTATGGTTTCCTACTAGCTTTCCAGGTCTAAAAAGTGACAGCTAGTAATTTTGTTGAAATTCTAAAAAGAGGCAATATGCAAATATAAATATATAAATATATACAGTAGCCCCCTTACCAGTGGTTTTTCCATGGACAGTTTCAGTTGCCTGCACTAACGTGTGGACTGAAAAGATTAAATCAGAAATTTCAGAAAGAAACAATTCACAAGTTTTAAATTGTGCACTATTCTGAGTAGTGTGATGAAATCTCTTGCCACCCACTCTGTCCACACAGGACATAAATCATCCCTCTGTCCAGCACATTCACATTGCATACCTTACCCTGCTGTTAGTCACTTAGTGGCAGTCCTGGTTATCAGGCAGACTCCATAGTACAGTGCTTGTGCTCAAGGAACCATTATTTTATTTAATGGTGGCCCAAAGTGCAAGAATAGTGATGCTGCAATTAGGATACGCCATAGAGAAGCTATAAAGTGTATGTATGTATAGGAAAAAACAGCATATATAGGGTTTCGCACTACCCGTGGTTTCAGGCATCCACCAGAGGTCTTGGAACGTATCCCTGTGGATACAGCGGGACTACAGAGTGTATGCTGAGGAGCATAAATTAGGGATCCTGCCCTGAAATACCTACACATTTCCCCAGAAAACCCGTAGGCCTTAAAATCTAAATGAGTTATAGCTTTGGATTCAGGCAAGGATTATTTTTCCCAACTGAAAGGTATGTGCATGTGTGTATGTGTATGTGTGTGTGTGTGTGTGTGTGTGTGTGTGTGTGTGAACACATGGGGATGTGTAATATTTTGGGATTATATATATCACATTTTGATATATGATTAGGAAATGTATCCATAAAACTAAGAGATCACTTGCAGTCTTGTATCTGCTTGTATGGTGTGTAGCAACGGGGAAAAGAATTCATTTCAATCTTAATATGCAAAGGCATATTTAGATAAACAAGCTAGAGTTTAATTAGAAAACAGTCTCTAATCTATAGGACTGGATAAAGGGATATCTTTATTGCCTTATTACAGAAAGAACAAAAATGAGGAGTGATTTGGGGGATGGACGCGTGAGGGCCACGCGTGGACAGGAGCGGGGCAGTACTGAAGCACACTGAACGCCGCAGATTTGCTTTGGGTGTAGCCTCCTAACTAATTAGTTCCCATAGAAAAATCTTAATGCCATGCTCTTTTTTTTCTTTCCTTGAAAACCATAGAAACAAACCCATTTGATTTAATTTTAAAGACCGGTTGCATTTTAGCTGTTGCTACTTTTCAGTGTTCATTTTCCCCGTATTCATTCACTGGCATTTTACTTCACCGTCTCAGAGTTTAGAAGGTTGGAAGACACTCACCAGGCCATAAACAGCTATCAGCCAAAAGCAAAGCCCGGCAAACTCCAGGGAAACTCAGAGAAAGTCTGTATTGTTGCCACTCTTTTAGGGGTGACTTGATTTTGACATGAATGATAACGGCGTGGCTGTTTTTTCACCCAGGCGTTATAATATTTAATATCATTGTCAGCACAAGGAATGGACAATTGCCCGAGGAAGGGGCCCTCCCTGCGCCTCAGTGCCGACTCAGCCATGCAGCACTAATTTCCTGGCGGCCGCTGAATGCACATAAAGCTGCTCTGTAGCTGCCGCTGACAATGAACTAGTGACTGGGAAAAGGAATCTTAAACACAGTCACATCTCCTGACTGTTAAAATCCTGTTCACAAGGCACGCTGATCTACGACGCTGCACGACAGGAATAACATTTAAAAAAAATTGCTAAAGAGTATACAAAGTTTCTCATTTTCTATTTTTGGGGGGTGTTGCTAGGCAACAGAATCATTTTTACATATATTCCTCAGAGAACCAAAATTCTACTTTGGGTGTTTCTTTACCATGAATAATATTGAAAAGTTTGCCAGATACATGGTTTTATAGTAAATATGTGTCATGATATCTTGAACGATGCAGTTATTTAGCTTTTGAACAACCATTTTAAAGAAAGTCCTAAAACAGTTTCAGTAGAGAGTTTTACAGGAAGAGTGTTACTATCTGAGACTTAAAAAGGAATATACCATTTTGATAGATTTGTAACCTAATTACAATGAATTGCTTGGCATATACTGTTTATTGATTGGAATGGATCAAGTGATTGGATTTTGTTTTAAAGTGCAAATATTAGAACCAAATCCACTTGTCTGCTATTTACTATTCGGCAGAAAATAAAGCTAAAGTTGCATCATACAATTACTCCATGTGGTTTGCAAGGAGCTAATTGTACTGGCCATCTCCTGGGCATATAACAAGACTTTACTGCCCTCTAGTAGTTACAGGGTTTGCCAAATTCATTTGGGAAATTAATTCTGTTTAGGAATTTAGAGATATCTAAGAGAGTAATAGCATCAGTATCTAAGAATAAAGATTAAGTTACATGTGTCAAAGTTGGAGATAACTTTCAATAATTTTTTCCCATCATCTTCATGCTAGTTAATCATTACTATAAAATTCAATTAAAATAGTCATATTAGATGCATCATTTTAATCAAGCTTTATTGTTCTTTTCAACATGCGTGATACTTTCTAATCAAAATCAATTTTTTGAAAGAGTTTAAATATTAAGAAAGAAGGTTTTTTTTTTTGTTTTTTTGGTCATATTGGAAGACAAGGTATGGAATAAAAATAGTTGGTCTTTGAAATACACAATTAAGTTGGTTAAAGTAGATTTTAAGTTCATAACAATTGTTTAACATTTTTAAATATTGAATTAGTCATTAATTTTAAATATGAATAAACAATGCTTTTGCTTAATTTAAAAATAATGAGGGTGCCTGGCCGGGCGTGGCTCAGTGGTTGAGCATCGACCTATGATCCAGGAGATAGCAGTTCTATTCCCAGTAGGAGTGTGTGTGTGTGTGTGTGTGTGTGTGTGTGTGTGCAGGAGACAACCGATCAATGACTCTCTCATCATTGATGTTTCTATCTCTCTCTCTTCCTCTCCCTTCCGCTCTCTGAAATCAATAAAGAGATATTTAAAAAATAATAATAAAATAGATAAATTAATTAAATAAAATAAAAAATAATGGGGCTCAGTGACAATATATTCATGTTATTATTTTCTATTCATTGAATCCTAAAAACTTGGAATTAGAAATAAGCTTTTTATCTCATTTGGCCCCTATAATTAATTCAAAAGGATTTTTCAATTTTCGAGTGTTTGGAACCATTAACATGTAAATATTTGTTATGAACATCTATTTCTAGTTAGTATAATTTATGTTTTGGAAATTTGGAGATTGTTTTTATTCGTGTGTTTCAGTTTATGACCAATACCTGAAAATATTTTACAGAAAATTAAAGTCACATTTCCTATGTTACGTTAAGAAGTCAAAATACACATCATTTTTCCTTACTGATTATGTTGTATGAACTTCCTGGTCTTCATAGTTCTACTTAATCTGACACAGAATGAATGATTACTGTATTTTAAATTTTACATTCTAATTGTGCTTCTCTCAATGTGTCATTGTTTTTCTTAATAGATTTTCTATCTATATTTTCTTGTTATATTATTCGAGTAATAGAGGCTTACACCAGTTATGTTTATATCATGCAGTTAACCTTGATTGGAATAAATATTTGTTACATTTGTGCTTTTTATAGAAATTCTTTTCTGATATTTGTATTCCAATTTTATGTTTTTGTTATAAATTTTCCTCATCATTTTTCTTTAAATTTTTTCCATAATTTTGGTGCTGTTGCAGTGGACATCTATTACTGTTTTTGTTTTCTGGTTTTTCCTTTCGTGAAAGCCTGCTCCTTTGCTCGTGGGGCTGTCTCACCCCCCACCTTGGCTGCCAGAGGAGTGGCGCTGTGATTCCCACACGCCTGGCTGCAGTGATGATTTAGAAAAAGATTTGTAGCCATAGTTGGGCCAATCAGAGTTATTTCTTCTCTGTGAATCTTTCACTATTAAGAATTTTTAAATCTAACTGTGGTTTGTTTATATCTTGGTCACCATATGAAGAGAGCTTTCCAGTGGATGAAGTCAGTGCTAAAACTTAGGTGAAAGATGAAGAGCCCTAGAGTCCCAAGGCTTCTTTTCAACCAGCGGGTCCTGTCACAGCTGAAACCAGTCACACCGCTTGTACATGGCAATGACACATGCCAATACATTTCATATGTCGAGTTAGATTTCTGCTACTAGAAGACAGGAGTCCTGACGAAAACAGCAATATACAGTTATATATATTTTTATCGCAATCTGAGAATCATTTTATAATTAGGAAGTTAAACCCATTTTTATGTTTATTTTTTCACCAAAATGTATTTGTTTTTAATATCTTTTCATCACACCTTATTTGTTTTAAATATCTATCAAGACATTTAAAAATAATTTAGATGATATGCCACAGTGGTGAAGAGCACAGTTTCTCGAAACATTTTGCTTGGTTTCAAATTCTGGCTTCACCACTTTCTGGCTGTGTGAAGATGGGGAACTTGTTCACCGACTTCTGTACAGTAGGGGATTGATAACGTTATCGGAGAATCGCGTGCATTGCCCTTCTCCTTTGCTAGTGGGAGTGGGGTTCCTGGGATACTGGAATAAGCATTTCAGAAGGGCCCCATGGGGGGATAAGATGTGGTAGAAAGCTTCATGTGGGTAGAATTTCATCCCTGGGTTTCAAAAGGCCCATTTCTCTTAAACCAGTCCTGGAAGAGGTGCAGCTGGGGATTCAGCAGAGCTAAAAGCAAAGCTAGTGTCCAGAGTTTCCATCCCATGGTGGAGTTGAGTCCAGTGTAGATCAGACTAGTTCCAGTCTATCAGTCCATTGTGTGTGGGGTCCACAGGGCTGTGGGCCACGTGGGCGTGTGCAAAGCCTGAGGGCCCACAAGGCAGGAGTCAGGCAAGAGCAGCAAGGGAGGGAACTCCTTCGTTTAGCAGCTGATGTATCTCAGATTTCTTACCCTTGCAGTGGCCATACCCATCCTAGCCAATGACCTGCTGCTCCCAAGTGTGAATGACAGGCAAGTGCCTTTCCTACATGTCCCCCAGGCTTTACTGGGCATGTCTATAATATTCACCGGTCTCTTCTCTTTGCTCCTTTCCAGTTAATTAATAACTGGGTTAAATACAACAATATCAATAATACCAACATCACAGAGTTCTTGTGAGAATTAATGGTATATGTAATTTTAATAAGAATTGAGATCATATATAAAGTGCTTAGAACATAGTGAGGCACATAAGTGAATATACATGTTAACTAATGTTGTCATTTCCTTTTAATTTTCCTTAAGAAACTGTTTATTTTTTCTGTGAGAGGGAGACCCTTTCTCCCTTCTTTCTGTCTCTATTTATCTTTCTATCATCTATTTAAAATTTACTAATGGTGTATTTAAGTTTATTTTTTAAAAATAGCATATCTATTTTTAATTTAAACCTAGGCATGGGTTAATTTTATTTGTCTCATAGTATTATGACCAGAAATATTTGCAGACAGATTTTCTTCCACAGGAACCATTTTTAAAGAAAATGACAATTATACCTATGGACATTACATCTGTCCCATTTGTTCTCATTTCTTCCTCAGTAGTACCTATAATTCATCAGCTGGGTCTCCATTCTCTGCCCTCCTTATGTATCATCTATTTTACTTTCATTGGTATTTCATTTTCCTTGGAAGCTTTTTCCTTTTTGTCACTCATTCACTTCTCTGCACTGTCGAGAATCCTTTCTTTGGACTTTCCTACTGGAAAACGTAATTCTGATGTTCCATTTCAGGTACTTGTCCTTCTTTTCATATCTTTATTGGAGTCCCACTACATTTCTGTACCCTGAGCCACCCAGTGCACTGTCTTTTAATCTCATCTTTAACCTCATGTTTCACAATAACCACAGCTTGTATTTGTCTTATAGTTGTACAAAGTTGATGCTTTCCAACTATTCCATTTATTTTCCTAGGGGGGAAAATCTTTTTAAAATGTATAATTTGTCAATCTTTAGGAAAATTCTTCCTTTCTCTTAGATTGTAAAATGTTTTCTCCTTTCCTCTGCTGTAACTAAGGATTTATTCATCTTAAATGAGGATAGCTATATGTAGGATTGATGTTTTCCAACAGAGAACATGCGAATTCTTTTTTTATAACATCAATGTCCAGCAGGGCATGGGCAGAATCCTTCTTCTCAGTTTCAAACTATAGCCTCTAGATGTGTACAAACCCTCAACAAATTCCCATGGCCTTGCAGCCTTAGTAGAAAACAGCTTTATTGGCTAAGGAGAAAGGTTTCCCTGCTTGCATTGACCAGTTATCTCCATGGAGAACAAATGAATTCCTGTATAATAAAATGCAATCTGTACTACCACTTAGGCCAAAAGGAATACATAAAATCCCAACTGACAAAATAAACTGTATCCAGGACCTTCTCAGACTCCACCTCTAAGACTAACTTTTATTCTCAGAAACAGAAGGAAAAGGGTGCTCTCCTTGTCCTCTAGGCTTACTTAGTTACTGTTTTAGCCCAACCCTGGGAGCCGTAGCTCTAAGTAGGTGAAGGGATAAAGGTACCCATGATGACTGGGACGTTGTGAGCAGTGGCAGAATCCTTGTGTTTCAAAGAGTAGACTGCTCTAAGAGAGAGGCTCCCACAGAATAAAGAGTGAATATTATTTATTGATAAACTCTAAGATTCAGTAATAGTGAATCTTGAGAGAGTTGGGTTTAATCGAATTCTAACAGTCTTCGTGTTTGACCCTGTTAATCTAGTTTATAAACCAAAGCATTCATCGATCAGTGATCATTTCTCAATATGATTCCTCCTTCAAGGTATAACGCCTTCTTGCATTTCAGGGCTGTTATGATTTTTGTGATTTTGGTGAGTCTTCACGGCTGTTCATATTAATAGTTAATTGCTGTTTTATTCTGAAAGTAATAGCATACATAAAAAATTTTAATAGACCTGTAATTCTAGCAGCAATTTATCGGACAGATTAATCTGAAAAGATCTGCTATTACAAAATATGTATGAATTCTGAATAACATTTACCAAAAATATATTTTAAAGGACTACTTAAGCATTCGGGAAACTAAGGAAAACTCTGAGAGTCAAAAGTAAAGGTGGAACTAAAATCACAGAGGTTGAAAGTCTGAACTTACTCTTAGGCCATTCTTGAGTATTTCCAGTTTGAGAACCAAGGGGCTTGGTTTTTACCAGCATCCTATGGAGACAAGACAAGACCTTGCTTGAATGTATAGACATAATAAGAAGAAACCAAAACCTGAAACACTAGGAATTAATCTACGGCTTCCAGTAGAGCAAGGCTTTTCCATATATCTCTGTAGACTCCAGGTCAGAGGAAATATATTACCTATTAAGTTGTAACTAAGGACCTAAAACTCAAATATATTTGGATTTTAAGCTTATACTGTGGGGGCCAGAAAGCAACAAGCTGAGAATTTAAGATGAAAATATATCCCAAGTCAAGAAGCACTTGATAAAAGCAAATGTAAAGATGCTCTGAAAGAAATCAGAGTCAACTCAATTCTTATAGGACTCCCACAGAAAAAATTTTTTTACGACTAGCTTAGGGATATCTGCTTCCAGTAGTGGTGAACTGTGCTAACCAGACTAATCCTCTAGCTAAGAACCAATGAAAAATTGGGATAAATATAGATCTAGACCCAGACCTAGACTGATATTGTTGTAGATATCTACGTGAAGGCATAGAGAATGACCAAGATAGTGAAGAAATACTTAATCAAAATCTAGGAGAGGCTAGTGGCTCAGGGACATGAACACAGCACTTGAGTCTGCTTTTACTCTGGAGGTACTTGTCTATAGTGAAGGGGACCAATAATCTGAAAAGCTGGTGAACAATTTTGACAATCCCATATTGTTAAGGATCAGATGTTGAAGTCAAGGACCTGCCAAGTGGTGTAGGCTAATGAACATGCTTTCTGTGAACTGAGACAGAGAGACTGCACTCTAGGAATAAGAGTGAACCAGAAGTAGAAATGATCTAACAGAGACTCTAGCTCAGTTTTATTTCATATCAGTCCTGAATTGGATTCTAACTCTCTCAGATGATTCTCCCCAGGCATTTGGCAAATGCAAAGTAAACTCTCTGTGGAGGAAAACAACATTGCCTGGGCCTGAAATTATTTCTACAATTTTTATACACAATATCCACCACTCAATCAAAACTAACCAGACACATCAGGAAACAAGACAGTGTGATTCTAAACCATAACAATAGATAATTGAAACAGAACCACAGGGGATCCAGATAATGGAGTTGTCAGAAAAAGACATTAAAGTAATCATGTTTAATACACACAATAAAATATGAGTAACATTGAGATTTCCAGTAGATAATTGGAAAGTATAATAAGAACCAAATAGAAATTCCATAACTGAAAAATACAATAACTGAAATTAAGACAAGGAAAAACATGATATATTTTATGTGAACCTTTGATCCTGCCCCCAACATGTGCCTTCTCAGATTGGGTAATGTTCTGGGGTTATGGTATATTCTGTTTTTATTTATATTCTTGTAATGTTTTTGAGTTGGCCCCAGTTACTTTACTCGTACTATTTTAAAAATATAATGCAATGGTTTCATTTGTAATATATCTTACATAAGTTGGTCAACTTGATTATACATGTGTATATATATGTATACATGCATATATATATATTCCCATACCTAATGTATGTATTTTTTCTTTACCGAATATTTCCCAGTTTTTCTCATCCTTTGATTGTGTCATTGGGCATAGAAAAGGCATTTTAATTAGGGGTTTTGATAAGCATTAATCCTTCATAAGTATTTTAATGAAAGTTTGAAGGAAAAGTAGTGACATTCCACCTGCATCTTGAACTCGAATGTCCTCACTTCACATATTTTTGAAAACTCATTCTATCATCTTACTTCTAAAGATCATTTTCTCTTCTCTCTCCCAATAATTCATTGCCCCATATGAAAGTTCCAGTGATAAACAAGAAGATATCCCTTCCCTCTGGGAACATATGTACAAAAGAAGAAGAGGTTAAATAACTAGTCTATTAAAACTTGATATAATAGTTTTAGGTTAGAAATCAGTGCAAGACGGGGAACATCCAGTCTATAGGGAATGTGAAAGTCTTCCTGAAGGAGTGGCATTTACCCTAAACCTGAAGAATTAGTATTTGATGATTGAGGAGGAAGAGCATTTCAAGTGGGAGTTATTAAATTCTATGAAAAATACTGCATGGATTGAGCAATAATTTAAGAGCAAAGGGAAAGTGTCAATATTTGGGGTAAGAGAGGCAAATCTGGATATGATCATGAAGGGTATTATCCCCATTTTAAAAACTTCTACTGCTAGCAACACAGAACTATTCAAGACTTTTATAGATGAGAAAGTACTATAAATACTTCCTTTTTCAAAAAATCCAATTTGGCTGCAATATGGTAAAAATATTATTTTGGTCTAGTCTAGAAGCTAAGTTAATTATAGCAGTAATACAGAAAAACTTTTAGAGAGCTCAAAGATACCATTAATGGCAATCAAGAGAACATGTGTTCAAGAAATATTAGATCTAGACCTGTCCCATACAAAATTATGGCCATCACTCAAATGTAGGTATTTGGGCATTTTAAGTGTGGCTAGTCCAAATTGAGATGTACTGTAAATGTAACTTATACATTGATTTCAAAGACTTGATATGAGAAAATAGAAAATATCTCAATAATTTTTAATGCTGATCACATATTGAAATATTTGTGGTATATTAGGTTGAACACATTAAAATATATTTCAACTGTTTCTTTTTACTGTTTAATGTGCCTACTAAAATTTTTTAAATAAAAAAATAGATAATATAGATAGAAACTAGAAATTGGTTGAACATAAATAAGAGTGAGAAAAATATCATAAGAATGAATCTCAGATCATGGCTTGCACAATATGTTGATAAAACTGCATTTGCAGAGATAAGGATTTTTTTTGGGGGGGGGGGTGGGAGGAAGCAATAGCATAGGCTCAATTTCAGTCACTTTGAATTTGAAATGTCAGTAACTTTTTACATGGAAGCTTAAAAATAGAAGAACTTATGATTTTGGACTTGAAGAGAGATCTTTACAAGGGATTCAAACGTGTGTTTATTCAGCTTATAGACAAAACTAAAATCATTGTAGTAGATAAGAACACCTCACATAGTGATTTCAAATCATGGGCAAAGACCTCCTTTTGTGGGTAATGACTAAATTTAGAGGGACCAAAACTTCATTTTTGAAAAATAAAATAAAATAGCACAGAAGACAAAATATCAGTGAGCACTGCATATAGTTCACAAAAATATTTCAAAAATCTTTGGTTTCAATTATATATAAATACATGTGTGTATGCTTGGTTGCAATGTAAAATTTATTTTTGACTTTTTTTCCTATCTTTCATATCCTTCTAGTATTCCCATTAAGTGTATGTTACACATATCATAGTTGTCCCACAGTCCTTGGATATTCTGTTCTCTTTTGCGCAGTCTTTGTTCTCCTTGCTTTTTGCTTCTTAAGGATTCCAGTGATATGTCCCCTGTCTCAGAGGTTCTTTCCTCGGGTATGTCTAGTTACTATAGTCTACTAATAAGTTCATCAAAAGCATTTTTAAAATTTTTGTTACAGTGTTTTCTTTTAATCTCTAGCACTTCTTTTTGGTTCTTTCTTTGGATTTCCATCTCTTTGCTTACATTGTCTATCTGTGCTTACATGCTGTCTACTTTATATATTAAAATCATAGTCCTTTTAAATTCCTGGGATAATTCCAACATCCCTGCCATGTCTGACTCGGATGCTCACTCTGTCTTTTCAAATTGTGGTGATTGTTTTTTGCCCTTTAGTATTTCTTGATAGCCAGACTTGCTGCAAATAGGCTTTACCAATGTGGTGGTGAGATGTGAGGGAGGTAAACCATTCTTTAGTCCTATGACATGGTCTCAGTCTTTAAGTTAGCCTGTGTCTGTGGTCTTTAAATTTCACAAGTGCTTCTCAGATTTTTCTGAGACAAGAAAATCTGAGGAAGATAGAGCTAGTTGAAATTTTGGTATTTCTCTTCCCCTGTTTATTTAATTTCTGATAATATCCCTGCATATTAGGCTCTGATAACTAGTTTGTCCTGAGAGTAGGCTTTGTTAAGAAGAATAGTGCTATAGAATATTTAAAATTTATTTATTTTTCCATTCTTTTGCCAGAAGCACAAGAAGATTTTTCTTTGATAATTACTAAGAGAACCTGGTTGAGCTCCTGGAGGTAAATCTTATAATATTGTTGGGCCCCCTATGACTGGGACACCCTGGAGTTTTTAACTCCTAGAGTTGTCCACACTGAGCCTCCAGTAATTTGTCAATTATAGTTCAGGTTTTCCCACCCCAGCACCACTTTCCACTGGTGAGTCCCTGCTCTGGTAAGCCACAACTCCCTGTGCTTGCTGGCTATCTCCCCAGTCTTTGGTGGTGGCAGTTTGCCCTGTGTTCTCCCTTGTCTTATGGATGTAAGAAGAATTGTTGATATTTTAGTCTGTTCAGATTTTTATTTGTTGTTAGGATAGAGTGGCAACTTTCAACCTCCTTACATGTAGAACTGGATTGCCTTTTAATTTTTTGAAAAATTAGCATAGAACATTTCTTGAGCTTCCCATGTCTAAAACAATGTTAAAAAAAAAAAAAAAATCTGTAAACTCCCCTTCTTTTAGCAACCAGATATAAAACAGTTTTCTATGTGTCCAGTGCCAAACTACTGAATGCGTTAACTGCATTTAGTTCACTTCTCATTACTCAATGCAGTCTACTATCTACCCCATCACATTATTGAAACAGCATTTGTTAAGATAACCAATGACCTTCTAATTGCCAAATCAGTGACATATTTTAAGCATTCATCTTATTTAACCTTTCCAACTCGTGAGATAATGCTCCCTCTCTCTTCTTTAAATTCTCCTCTTTATTTGCTGCTAATCGACAATTTCCCCAGGGTTTCATATTCAAGGTATCCATTTTCACCTAGACCTTTACTTGAAAGCCACACAATATTTAAAAGTCAACACAATCCCCAAACATCTGTATGATTACCTGCTCTCATGCCTCACTCTTGCGCCTGCTCCACCTTTTATGTCTTCCTGTATGTAATGATAAAATTGTCAGCCTCTGCCTGGTTTCTTTGCTCTTACCAGTCAGTCCACTTCTTTTAGAAATGGGTCCACTCTTTCCTCCCACCTGCAGATTCTGACATAGGCTTCTTTGTAAACTAACTCTCATTAAGGAAAGGAAACTATCAATAGCCTCAGGAACATATTTAGGAAGTTCAAAACAAGTTACTCTCTCAAATCTGGGATCTGGTGGCACAGTCACCCATTTACCTGAGATTCTCTGTTGAACTGCCTTTGTTGATCTTGTCCATGGAATTTGGCATTTATTTTTGTCTGTCTCCCTGTGTGTTTCCAGGCCTCTTTTCATTAGTTTTTCCCATTCCATTCCTCCATTTTCATTCCCTTGTATATGGAAACTTCTTAAATTATAAATTCTGCCACGTTATTCATCTGTTTAAAAATGTACATAATTCCCTATTGCTTACTGTCAATGTGTGATTAAGAAGCTTAACAATTTAGTCATGGCTGGGTGGCTCAGTTGCTTGGAGTATTGTTCCTGTACACAAAAACAGTTGGACATTTGATTCCCTGTCATGGCACATATCTAGGTTGTGGTTTGATCCCCTGTCAGGGGAGGTATGGGAGGCAACCTTTTCTCTCTCATATTGATGCTTCTCTCTCTTTCTCCCTGTAAAAAAATCAGTAAACATATCCTCAGGTGAGGATATAAAAAAAAAATAAACCTAGCAATTTAATAGTCACTTATCCACCTATGGGAGTTTCACTCCCTAGGGCAACTCCCCAGACAGCCAACACAATAGTCACTATAGTTTCTTGGTTTGGGTGTTTGTAATCCCTATAGTAGGCATTTCTGAGAACACAATATTATTAAAAAGTTGTTCTCCTGGCAACATTTCTGATACAGTGTGTAGAGTTAGTGTATTATCAACACTTTAATAACAAATACATTTAAAGCTATAGTTATATATGTCAGTCCTAGGAATAGCCTCTCATTTAGGATATTGAAGATCATATGGTGGCCCTATGTTGAACATTCCCTGGTAAATAGATATTGGGTAGAAATGGCACTGGCCCAATGGCAAGCAAGTTCAGATTGACAGGTAAACATTTATATTTAAAATACGTAGTAAGATCAGGTATAAATGTATATAGTAACTCCATGACTAGATATAGAATTGCCATTAGGAGGTCAGAGAACCAGGGAGGAGCCTGGGGCAGCCAGTAGAGGTAATAGAACTCCAGCTATAAGGAGAAGAGTAGGTATTGATCATGGGAAAGAGATATAACTTGCCAGGGCAAGGCTGGATATTATGTACAAATTAAAAATAGAAAGCATAGCAGAGACCTAATTTGTTGGGGAAAACAATATTATGACAGTAAAAAAGCAGAATCTGATGAAACTCTGTGGGTTAGGGCTTGTGATTCAATTTAACCTTTGCAAATCATCATGTCCATGGGATAGAGAAGAAATCTAATGAGAACTGTTAAAGTCCTCTTGGTAGGAGATTAATGGCTGGGGCCTAATGTATAAAAATGGGCTTGTTCTAGGTACCACTTTTCCCTTGGAAGAATCCCAACTTCTTGCAAAATAGTAAAATCTCTTTTAGTGTGTAAAATATAAATTTTATAATAGGAAGGTTTTCATCAAATAAGTCTGCAATGCAAGGTGAATGTAACCATGTACTAATTAAGCCCTAAATTCTGTTATTGAAGTAAACATGTAATATGCACTTAAAGTACATTCTTCAGAAATGAAATTTACATGAGTATAATTCTCTCAACATTGTAAAGCTATATCCTGGAAGTTTACGCTTCATAACAATTGCTTGCCATATGCTTGTCATTGTCAAAGAATAAACTATTGAGTTTGATCCTGTCTAAATAAACATGACAAGTGTTCTAGAAGGCTGTTTGAGGCAGAAAGTGGACTGCTTAATTGAAAGAAATTTTATTGCACATTTTACAAAGCTATATGTGTTATCCTTTCCAGGGACAGGAATCAAATCTCCCTCAATGACTAAAATTCTAACACATGGACTTTATCTCCTGTAACATCCATTGGTGATTCCTTACTTACAATAGAAGATTCAAACTTCTCATGGATACTCAAGTACTGACCATAGCTAGTTAAAGCATATTTACATTTTAAAAATCACATGGATAAGTAAATAATGTACTTGGGGACTCCAGATACAACATGGATGGATATTTTAATAATATACTGTCCTCTTATATTTTGAAGTTGTGGACAGCTGGCAATGGTTTGATATATATTTGCCATGTGTGTATTTATTGACAAGAAGTCACTGATTTTGACAAGTCCTAGACTGATGTATATATACACCATATAGAGAAAACTGTATTATGAGAAATGTGATTTTTCACTAGATAAAGACTTCAATCTATGATATTTATTCTATGCCTCCAGCATAAAAGAAAAGCATATTTAAGGCAAGTATGTGACAAATAACAAAAGAGTTTGAAAATACAGAATACTGTATGCAACACTTTCCAAATTTCCTCTCTAAGCTTTCTTAATACTTAAAGACTAACATTTTATTGCACAAGAGAGACAGTTGTTCAAAATTAGAAACAAACAAAAGAAGAAAACATTTCTGTAGAAAAAATTGCTTCAGACCTTCTAGCTTGCTTTACGAAGGGAGTATATCCGATCAAATGCTTTGCCTCAACTAAAATCAAGCTCAGAAAAGCCCATGCATATTTCAGTTGACCAGTATTTTATTATCTTGACAATAATAACATATGCAAATCCACTCATTAATTAATGGCTGTAAACATCAGAATACTGAAATTCCCTGATTAAGCAACCTGTCTCAAGCTCTCTTTTTCATAACTTCCTGGTTTAATATACTTTATAGATACTTGTAATCAACTGGCTTTTTAAATACCACTTTATAAAACACGAAGCACTTTCACATATATTATTTTACTTAACTTATACCTATTTTCAAATTTGTAGCTGAAATAAAATCTTACTTTAGTGCAATCATTCTAGTTCTGGCTTTAGAAAGTATCCGGAGGGAAGGACTTGTACCCAGCATTAGTCTAATTTCAGGGTTATTTTTAAAGAGCTACCAGGAAAGAGAAAGCCATAAACAATTAGAGGGAGACCAGACAAGCATGAATTATGTGACCATGAGTTCTTCATTAATGGTCTACAGTCATTCTGCCAAATATGGACAGCCAAAGACATGGCCAAATACACCTTGATATTCAACCTGTCGTAAAATTGCTTAAGAGCTGATTAAAGTAAGGATATAAGATGTGCATATAAATAATGGGTTATAGTGTTGAAAGTTTTAAAAACCATTTTGGAATATTCAATAAATGCTATCTACTGGTGGAAAAATAACAAAGAAAAATGATTATAGTATGACAACCTGGATGTATTTCTTCCTTATGCCCACTGGGTGTTTTAGCTCCAGTGGCTCTCAGCCAGTTCACTTTCTCAGCCCACTGTTCGCTAGGTTCCAGCACTTCTTTTGTTCAGACTACAGAGCAGTAATAGAGTTGTGCAATTTGATAAGATGAAAATACATGTACACACAAGTGCCATTTAGTATACAAATCAAAGAACAATTCAAAATATCTAGTTGTTAGATGAGAAAGAACAAAAAACCTCCCACTATTTCCTGCATAACTAGAGGTAACTGTAGAAAATTTGTAATTATCAGTTAATAAAGTAATGCAAATAGTAGTTATAGATGTAATCATCCAGTTTCCCTTCTATGGCATGTAAATTGTTCTGCTGTGTGCCCTTCTGGACTGAGTGATGAGAAATCCAATCATTCTGGTCTGCTTAGAGCACAGAACAAACTCTTTTGTTCCATGTTTCTCAAAAACAACAATCATATATCCGGTATATCTTATTAGAGTAGAGTTCATTTTCCCTCTACTATTTCTCATAGGGTGACTGGATAGAGAAGGCATTTTCATGGCCAAGATAATGTCTGGCAACATATTTTACCCATCCTTTCTAAAGCTAGTTTTCCAGGCTGAAAATGTGGTATTTGAGGGCATGGAAAGAGACTCATGTGGGGAGGCTGCATTATCTGGGGGGAGGTGAAATAATTAATATTTGAAAAATATAAAAAACAGTGTACGGATATATGTTTATTTCTTAATCTGAGAACCAATCTGTTGTGCAAAATATTGCATTAAAACCCTAGATCCAGAATTTGGGTTTTTCTATTTTTTTAGCTACTTCATTGTCAGTGGATCAACTTCAGAGAGGCTCAAAGGCTGCCAGTAACAAATCCTCAAACGAAAGGGATTCATTTTCAAGTACTTTGGTTTTCAAATTGAATCTGAATTATTTTCACATAAATGTGAATATATATGAAAGCACTTATTTTTAACATTTAAAAAAATATTGCTTTGAAATAAAATGAATTTCCTCATTGTCTCAGATTTGGAGTGACTAGACATAATCTTGAAATGTAGTCCCATTCATATCCAAAAGGTATGCTATCCTCCTTGAAATAAAAGGCATTAAAAACATCCAGTTTCTACGCTGGGCAATGTGGCTCAGCTGGCTGGGCATCATCCTGTGCACTGAAGGGTTGCCGGTTCGATTCCTGGTCAGGGAATGCTGGTTCCAGGGCTTGATCCCTGGTAGTTTTGCTCTCACGTTGATGTTTTCCCCTCTCACACTCTCTCCCTTTCTCTCTCTCTAAAAATCAATTTAAAAAATCTTTAAAAAGAAACATCCAGTTTCTACTTCAGTAGCTTAGTAAAGTGGGGGTTGGGAGAGGCGCGAGATGACATATAAATTGTATATTTTCATATTGCACATAAATTCATTAAGCAAAAACCAAGTGCATTAGTTTCCTGTGGCTGCTCTAACAAAGTACCATGAACTGGGTGGCTTAGAACAGAAATGCAGGCTCTCTTGGTTCGGGAGGCTGGAAATCCAAAAAGGAGGTGATGGCAGGGCCGAGCTCTTTCTGAGGCTCTAGAGGTGGGTGGAGCCTTGCCTTGGCCTGGTTTCTCCTGGTTGCAGGCACTTCTTCCTCTTGCTTGGCTTGTAGCTCCATCGCTCCACAAGCTGCCTTCCTCTTCACGTGGGCATCTTCCTTTCGTGTCTGTCTGTCTCTGCATTTCTTTTTTCCTTCTTAGGCGGACAGCAAAATTCACACAGACTGAATTAATTACATATTCAATGACATGGTTTCCAAATAAGGTCTTTTTCTGAGGTTCCAAAAAGGACATGACGTTTTGGTGGGTGTTACTCATGATAACCCAGCGCACTGAGCCACGTTTATCAGCATTTTCCAACTCTTTTTAGGAAAGAGATCTCGAATTGAAGGCCATATGATTAAATATCAAGAGATTTAACTTCTACTTTAAGTTACAGTAAGTCTATTTTTCCTAAAATTTATTGAAATTATTTAATATTGAGATGGTACCTTACTCAATATGGGATGCATAGTGTGTAAAATCATTGATATAAATTGATAGAGCCATTTAATGTAACTGCCTTTGTATATTTGATAAAAGAGAAATATAGTTTGGGCAAAAAGATGAAGTGTTAATGGGATTAGTCAGTGTACTGGTCTTACTAGTAACTGAAGTAGAACTGCCTTAAAGAAATAAGCACGTAAAAGCAGCTATTTAAAAAATATATTACTTTTAAGAATTTATGCAAGGTCTTATTAAGAAATTCAGGTGTATGTCAATGTAGCTACCATTACTCATTCATTATTTAATACATTATTTAATTCATTATTAAATATCAACTATGTGTATAGCTCCATGCAGATACTGTACAGTTCAGAGAGAAGCACAAATGCGTTTTGTATTTCCAGTTCAAAACTGAGGAAACTTTTGTATCCTAGAATCTCCAGTGAAAGTAACTTGAATTATGAAAAGATTATCATGCCTCCATTGTCCTTTGACTTACATAGCATTTTTTTAGAATTGCATATAAAAACCTACAATATGAAAAGCCAGTGGAAAACAGCATGCCATTCAATCTCACAACTTTTAATTATGTATTTTAGTTCAAAAGCAGAACAATATGTATAGACATCTAACAGTTTCATATTGAATTAGTATAGAATTTTAAAGTGAATTGTACTGTCTTTCTTTCTTTGTGCCTAATATACTTGTCAGAACATGGAGCTCAATTTCTCACTGTCACAATAATACACTTATTATTTAATTTGAATAGTTCTCACTGAGGGAATTTAGATTTCAGTAGTGAATTTGTATTGACTAAGCAGTCATATAATTGTTTAAGAGGTCAGCAGATTTTTCTAATATTTTAGGCTACTTCTTTCAGTTAGTGAAAACTCTTTTGGAGTTTATTGGTCATTTCAGGTATTCGGACTGTTGTTTAGCAAGTTCCTGCTTCAGTCCTTTGGCTTGAAAGAATTAACCACTTTGCTTATTTGACATATTTTAGAAAACTTTGAAGGGAATTGGATTTCAATTGATTGAACAAAATAGTGGTGCATTTTTTTCTT
Source organism: Miniopterus natalensis (assembly GCF_054644295.1). Lineage (NCBI taxonomy): Eukaryota > Metazoa > Chordata > Mammalia > Chiroptera > Miniopteridae > Miniopterus > Miniopterus natalensis. The sequence continues at coordinate 31,028,083 of NC_142085.1, read as the reverse complement.
CTCCTTTCTACACAATTTGAAGTAATGTCCATACAAATGGCATCATGTTAAGTAATAAGATAGTCTATTTTGTATGTAAACTGACCAGAACAATAGAAAAATTAATTTCTTACACCTTCATAGCCAAGAAAATATTGCCAGATCCTGTATTTGTGATGTTACTTTAATTCAAGTGAGCTTAATTTCAGGGAACTGGACTTAACTTTATTATTAATTCATTTATTGTTAATCATTCACTCAGCATTTGAGCATACACTAAGGATAAACGAGTACAAAAGAGACACAAATTCTTATGTTTAAGGGACTTACCTTCCAGCATAGTGAGACAATTAATAATAAATATAATAAGTAAAATTATAAATTTATAAAAATATTGCATGTTATAGAAAAAGAAAAATTGGAATAGGGTAGGAGAATTGGATAGAACAACTGTAGGAGTGTTTGCTCTATTTTATTAAATAGAGCAGTCCGAAGTAGACTGCACTGAGAATTTAAAATTTGAGCACACCCTTGGAAAAGTGTCCAGAAGCAAAGCATTCCAGGTAAAAGGAACAGAGCAGAGGTTCTGAGGCAGGGCAGTTGAGGTCAGCAGGAGGCCAGCAGGACGGATGTGGTGAGTGAGGGACGGAACAGCAGAGAGGACACTGTAAACGTGATGGGAGAACCAGATCAAGTAGGTCCTGCTGGGTCAACTGTTGGAAAGACATTGCTTTTACTCAGAGTGACACGTTTTTAGCAGATGCGTGACTTGATCTCACTCAGGTTTTAAAAGGGGAGCTAACTCTTTCTGGGTGACTAGAGAAGAGCAAAGATAGAAGAAAAGAGAGCTGTAGGATATTTCAGTAACCCTAGTCAGAGAGACTGGTGTCTCGGAACAAAATTAGTAGTGGTGGTAATTACGGTAAAATGTGACCCGACTCTGGATATCCTTTGAAGGTGGCGCTAACAGGATTCCCCTACACAGTGGGTGTTGGTGGTGAGAGAAGAGTTTAGGATGCCAATAGGAATTCTGGATTAAGCGGTTGGAGGGATGGATCCGGTATCAACTGAGATGGAAAAGCTGAGAGAGGAGCAGGTTGTGGGTAGATGTTCAACTTTGAAAATGCAGAGATTTTCCAAGGGGAGATGTCACCTTGGCAGCTGAATTTCGGTTTATGTTCAGAAGAGAGGAGTAGAAAGATTATCTTTTAAAAATCCACAACCAAAATAAAAGAAACAAACAAAAATATTTCCGAATAGAAAGAGTATTTGTATCCTTAGAAGTGAGTAAGGTAACCGTATGAATTTCCTGTGGCTGCTGTCACAAAATTATTACAAACTTGACGGCTTAAAAATAAGAAAAATATTCTCTCACAGTTGCGGAGACCAGAAGTCCAAAATCAGTGTCTCGGAACCTAAACCAAGGTCAGGGGTGCTCGCCCTTGGGAGGCTAGTGGGCACTTCATTCCTTGTTACTTTCAGTTTCTTGTGCTTGGCTTGAGGCCTCCAAACCTCAGTTTCTGCCTCCCTGGTCTCTTTGCCTCGGCCTCTTCTGTCTCTGTCAAATCTCTCTATGGAAATGTTAAAATGATAGAGTGGGCTCCTGTGTACCCTGAACTCTGGTTCCCTTTTGTTCATATAATGCATAACTATAGCATACTTGTCACAAAGAAGAAAGAATATTGATATATTGTTTGCTAGCATAAATACTTTATTCTAATTTTCTTACTTTGTTTTAGCCTAAGGTCCCCATTGTATTCCAGGATCCCATCCAGGAAACCACATTCCATTTTGGTCATGATTTGGTCAGCTTTTTTATCCCTTGGGCTCCTCTACATTCTGACAGTTTCTCATTTTTTTCCTTCTTTTAAAATGATCTTGACAGTTTTGAGGCATACTGGTTAGGTATTTTACAGACTGTCTTTTAACTTGGGTTTGTCTGGGGTTTTACTCATGATTAGACAGGGGCTATGTATTCTTGGGGGCAAGATCATTGCACTGAAGTGCCACTGTCATCACGTCAAATCAAGGATATACGCTATCAGGTTTTCACTGATGCTGTTAAGCTTGATCACATGGCTGAGGTAGTTCTTGTCAGGTTCCCCCACTGTAAAGTTACTTTTTCCCTCATGTAACTTTTAAAGACGTTGTTACGCTTTTTGCAAAGTGATTGTAGCTTTACTCTTTATGACAGTTACAGGTCCTCCACTGCCTGTCAACACTATGCACAGTCAAACTTTAAAATTTTAGCCATTCTAGTGCATATGCAGTGGTTTTTCATTTTGGTCTCTATTGACATTTACTTATATTTTCCTAATGACAAATGGTGACCAGCCTCTCCCCATGTACCTGTTTGCCATCTGTGTATCTTCTCTGGGAAGTCATGTTTTTCACATCTTTTGTTCATTTTAAAATTAGATTGTTTGTCATCTTATAATTGAGTTGTAAGCTTTCATTATATCCTGGATATGGCCCCTATCATGTTTATGTTCTAGAATATCTTCTCCAATTCAGTGTCTTAACTTTTATTTTATTTTATTTTTGTTTAAAATTTTACAAATGTCCCTTTTTCTCCCCAATGACCCGTTCCACCTCGTCCCATTCCCCTCCCCAGTCCCTCTCCCCACCATTGTCCATGTCCTTGGGTTGTGCATATATGCATGTAAATTCTTTGGTTACTCTCTCCCCCTCCACCCACCCGCCCTCCTCCATCCCTCTGACATTTGTCAGTCTGATCTATGCTTCCATGTCATTGAATCTATTCTGTTCATCAGTTTATTAAGTTCTTTAGATTCCACATATAAGTGAGATCATGTGATGTTTGTCTTTCTCTGCCTACCTGGCTTATTTCTCTTAGCATAATTTCCCCAGGTCCATCCATACTGTCCCAAAGGGTACGAGATCCTTCTTCTTTATAGCTGCGTAGTATTCCATGGTGTAAATGTGCCTCAGCTTTTTTATCCACTCATCTACTGATGGGCACTTGGGCTGTTTCCAGATCTTAGCTATTGTAAACTGTGCTGCTATGAACATCGGGGTGCATATATTCTTTCTAATTAGTGTTTCAGGATTCTTAGGATACATTCCTAGGAGTGGGATCACTGGGTCAAACAGCAGCTCCATTTCTAATTTTTTGAGGAACCTCCATACCATTTTCCATAGTGGCTGCACCAGTCTGCATTCCCACCAGCAGTGTCCTAGGGTCCACTTTCTCCACACCCTCACCAGCACATGTCGCTTGTTGATTTGTTGATGGAGCCATTCTGACAGGTGTGAAGCGATACCTCATTGTGGTTTTAACTTGCGTCTCTCTGATGATTAGCGAGGTTGAGCATTTTCTCATGTGTGTCTTGGCCATCCGTATGTCCTCTTTGGAGAAGTGTCTATTCAGGTCCTTTGCCCATTTCTTAATTGGGTTGTTTGTCTTCCTCTTGCTGAGTAGTATGAGTTCCTTGTACACTTTGGAAATTAGCCCCTTATCAGATACATCGTTGGCAAATGTTTTCCCAGTCCGTGGGGTTCCTTTGTATTTTGAGGCTGTTTTCTTTTGCTGTGCAGAAGCTTTTTAGTTTGATGTAGTCCCATATGTTTATTTTTCCTTTTGTTTCTATTGCCCTAGATGATGTATCAGTGAAAAGTCCACTACGTGGGATGTCTGTGACTTTACTGCCTATGTTTTCTTCCAGGATTTTTATGGTTTCATGACTTACGTTTAAGTCTTTTATCCATTTTGAGTTTTATTTTTGTGTATGGTGAAAGTTGGTGGTCTAGTTTCATTTTTTTGTATGTAACTGTCCAATTTTCGCAGCACCACTTATTGAAGAGACTGTCTTAACTTTTATGTTTTTAAAGCTGTCATTTGAAGAGCAGAAATTAATTTTGATCAAAGCCGATTTATAAAATTCTCCTTTTGTGCTTTATATATGTGTTACTGTAATATAGAAATCCTTGCCTAAGATTATTAAGAATTCTTTTATGTTTTCTTGTAGAAGCTTAATAGCTTTAGGACTTATATTAACTCTGTGATAGATAACAGATTATTACATAATATGTAAGCTAAGAGTTGTTCTATTTTTACATTAGATGTCCCATTTTCCTCTTCTTTCTTATAATATTGTCTTTTTTGAACATCATTTATTTGTTGAAAATCGTTGTACTAGCTGTGTGTGGACCTATCTCAGGACTTTGTTCCATGATCCTATGTCTATTTTTATACAAACATTTTATTTAATAGAGTATTATACTTTTGTATTATCTTGAAATTAGTTATTATAAAAATCCTCCAACTTACTTTTTTTCAAAATTAAGTACTTCATCACTTAAAAGTATAACATTTGCAATAAGTTTGATACACAATAAAAATTTACAGACATTCAAGAAAGAAGGAAAATATGACACACGATACAGAGAAAAAAAATTAAAAGACCTGGAAATCACATACATGGTAGAATTAGTATGCATGGATGTAAAATATGTATTAACATCGTTATATCAAGAAAGTAGAGGGAATCTTAAGCATGACAAATAGATATGAAAAATATAAGAAAGATTCAAAACCAACTTCTAGAGACAGCCAATACATTCTATTTGATAAAAAAAGTTAACTGACTGGGACTGACAGCGGCCTGTACACTACAAAAGAGATTACTGAACTTAAAAACATAGTAAAAGACTATTGCCAAAAACAAAAATATAAAACAGACATAAACAAATGAACAGGGAACCACGAGACATCCAGCACTGCAGCTGGTGTATTCTCTCCGGGCAGTAGGCCAGGGCAACCATAAGCCATGTTTGCTTCCCTTCTCTCAAGGACCATTTTCCTGTTCTTCTGGTCTAATATGCGGAAGCTGTTGTTTCATATAGTTTGTCCAGTTCATTATTGCTTAAGCCTGAACTATAAATCTGGTCCCTCACTATTACGTCATGGCCAGGAGTGTAAATTCAGAACACCGATTCTGAAGGAAGTTCTTACTCTTTGGCTTTTACCTTATTTCTTGCCTTCATTTTCAGCTGGTTTCCACTTATGTTCCCTCAGGCCACAGTTCCTAATTGGCACTCTAGCTATTTCAGAGATAGCAGCACTGCTTTTGAATTTACTAATGGTCCTGTGTTACATTTTTTCAGTTCTCTGAGTCTCTGCTAACCACTTCAGAATGCTCTCAAAACAATAGGCCTTCTTAGACTTCACTAATATCTGCCACTTTCCTGGCATCAGTCTTTTCTAGCATTAGCTCCTGTGCCTAGTTATCTCAGTCTCTCGGTCTCCCTAATCTCCTCTTCTTAGCCCAAGTTGTGTGAGATCTTTCTTACTGAATATAAATCTCTGGTCCTCGCCAGGAAAATAAGTTGTCCGAAAATACACCTATTTTCTATGAGCTTACCATTTAAGGAATATTATATCCTTTGAATTTTGGAGCTTTGTTTTTTCTAAAACTGTAAACATCCTGTTTGGAGATCTAGAGAATCATCTATAGACAGCACTTGATGAGAACAGATGAAACATGGGGCTTTATTTTGTGCATACTGAGAATGTTCTGATGCCCCAAATTGTTTCCTCCAACCTCAGGACTTGATATTGAAAATGGTGCTTTTATACATTAATTTGAACGAAAAAGGCTTTAGTCGTAGAAATTATTTTACTTACATATTATAAAGTAATGAACACTCTGAACGGGATAGAAACATAAGCTTTGTCAGCAATCACTTCAGCAGAAATTAGTTTCGGCAGTTGCCCAAAATTATCGGAGGAACACTATATAGTAATGAATCAAGAGCCCCTGAGGAAAAGAGGGAGGCCCTGCAAGGGAGCTAAAGATAAACTATCTATTTTACAATTTTATCTGGTTGACCCTCATTATAGCATAGGATACCTGAAGTTAATGTGGTTGTTTGTAGCCATGTGGCTGAATGAATCCAAAGTGGCCATTAAAGGGGCCACTGACAAATACTATACAAAAAGCCCCCCAAATTATCTACCCAGTTACCTACCCCCTGCATCTCTTTAAAGAAAGAACAAGTATTTGTTCTAAAAGTAAACATAGATTTTTAAGATGTGCTCTAAGAAGCATTTTATTCTAGTTTTTATTTCAGTGGTGGCTGGTTATTTTAATAAACATTTTCAGTTCCTTAAGAATACACAGATGAAGGAAGCTTTCTTCTAAGAAATAATCATAACTTGAGATGCCTTGTCTTACTTGGTCAAGGTCTTCAAAGAAGAATTGAGACACCTGAATAAGAAAAGTATATTTCTTATTCCTGAAAGGTGTTGGGGAAGGAGAGAAGTAGGATAAAAACAATAGCAGGATCCACCTGCTCTAAATGGCAACCAGACTTCCCTCGCAGGGCTATTCAGAAAAGCACATGCTTGCTTGAATCTATTCACTCACGTTTAGAGAACACAGATTTTTTTGATGATACATGTGGCTGCTAAAAGCCACACAGTTGAAATGTCTATTTTTCTTTTTGCAAAAAATCTAATTTTATGGCTAAAATTTATAACTGTTGCTGACAGATACTTTCAGTTATCAAAAGAGACCAGAGGAGGAAGACAAGAGAAGAAATGAAAATGAAAAGGAATTTCATTACACAGACTAAATATTTCATTCAGATAGAAAAGCCCCATTTTCTCCACGAAGACCTTACTCACTCAAAACCTCATTAATTATACCTGCAGACATGTTGGAACTTATAATGTATTGGTTTGGAATATGCTGTAACTTTTCTCTGTTTCTATTTATAAGCTTGAGAACAAATACTTGTAAACATTTGAGAGTGACATCAGAGAAAGGGTGAAATAGGCTCTTGCTTGTGTTTCCACCTTAGCAACAATAATTTGGGAGCCATGTGGAATAAAAAATACCTTTGTGGAAGTTTTAGGATCCACATAGGAGACTGTGAAACCTTGGCAGAACTCAAGACTTAGGAGGTCCATTGTGAGAAGACAGGCCCACATCCAAGTGGCAGACTCACTGACTCTGGACCAGCAACAGACCCTAAAACAGCCCTGTCACCCTGTGGAGTAGGCTATAGCCCCATGTGCCTTGGTCCTGATACTGGCACCATTCACCAAGGGACCTAGCAAGAGTCACACCCATGCCCGGAGTCATAGGCCCATGGACATGGTTTTTGACCATGGAGGCCTGAGGTGGCCTATGACCCAGATCCAGCCCCTCTTAATCCCTTGTTCTGATAGCTCAAGGCCAGTCTGGAGACATGTCTGCCCATGCCCTGGGACAGGCCCTTTGACCTTGGTCCTGTCTTACAGCAGATCCTGAAATGGCTCTGGAACTCAGTTCCGGCCCCTCTCAGGATGGCTATTATACAGACAAACAAACAAACAAACAAACAAACGAGATAAATGCTAATGAAGATGTGAATAAAAGGGAATTCTTGTGCACTGCTGGTGGGAATGTAAAAATTGGTAGAACTATTATGGAAAACAATGGGAAGATTAGTCAAAAATTAAACACAGAACTCCCATATGAACCAGCAATCAACTTTTAAGTATAAGTACATAGGAAATAAAATCACTATCTCAAAAAGATATCTACACTACCATGTTTATTGTAGCATTATTCACAACAACCGAGATAGGGAAACAACCTAAGTGCCCACAGATAGCTGACTGGATAAAGAAAATGTATAAAATGAAACATTATGGTGTTAAAAAATAAGGAAATCCTGTCTCTTCCATTAAAACTGGAGGACATTATGCTAAGAGAAATAAGGCAGAAAAAAATAACAAATACTGTGTATTCTCATTTAAGACTTCTCTTTTGCTTCCTCTGGAAAATTAGCTTTTGGGATATGTGGTCATAAAGTGAAACTAATTTCTTTGACTCAGTATTTAGCTTGTATGTTTCTGCTTTTCAGATTTGGTTTCTATGAAAAACTGTTTCACTTTAACTTTGAAGATATTTTGCCTCCAAAATAAATGAGAAAATGCCTTTTATTTACTTAAATTCATGTTAGTAGGTTGTCCATCAAGTTAAAGGCTATGATATTTTAAAACCAGATCCTAGAATAGTGCTATTATGAGAGCACTCAGAAAATTTTAAGTTAATTATTTGTTAAATGATTCAGAGGAGCTATACTAAATTATAAAATATATTTATTTTAAAACATGTTTATAGTGTGTAAAATGACTAATACAACTTAAATTTTGACAATTCTATGCAAAAATCAATAGACAGGGTGGGACAAAGTAGGTTTCAGTCATTCATATGGAAAATAATACAATTAAAATATAATATTATAAGAATAAACTGTTTTGCCTACTCACAACTGTAAACCTACTTTTGCCCCACCCTGTAAGATTTTTAAATAAGACATTGAAGTAAGGGTATAGGTTTAAGACTATGACTTCATAGCCTTAAAATAGGCATTAAATATTACTTATAATTGAACGAAAACACATAATCAAAATATATTACATAGGAATGATATCCACTGATGGTCTTATATGAAGAAAATTTAAAAACTATTTCTAAACAAATTGATTTTCATATTTCTGCAAAGTTAAGAACTATACATCTCACATCCTTAAAAATAATTCCATCTAAATTGTTCTAAGCATTTTACATGAACAATCTCCTTCAGTTCAGCCATCACACATTAAGAAATGCACCATTAAAATGACTATTTTTCAGATGATGAGAACCTAAATACAATTGGAGTGATTCTTTTGGCCGTGCTACACAAATAATAGCTCATATAACTAGAACTTGATTAAGTATTCTTGGGTTCAAATTCTCAACATGTAACTAGTATGACACAGTTTCTAAACATATCACATTAATGCAAATTGCGGTTGAATGGCATAATTATGTAGAATGCAATTTATTTTCTGAGACTTGAGAAAGAAAAAATATGTATTCATATTCATGGGCAAAACTATATTTCTACTGCAGAGGTAGAAAAAAATATATGAATATGTGCTCCTTTTGGTATTTGGGTCCCAGGGAAAGAATGAATGCCTTTTCTTTAACAATGAAACAGTAATGTATAAACCATACTCAATCAATACCCTGAATAACTATGTAGAATGTCTCATCAAATCAGGTGGCCAATAGAAGAATGATTACTTAAATAAATAGCTCCATAGGAAGTGGTAATAGTTACAAAAGTTTTATTTTTTTCACTTTGAGTCTGGTAAGAAAATGTTGCTTTTAATGTTAGGCACCCCAAAAGTACATCTGAGTCATTTGTTATGAGATAGAACTGTAGGAATCAATCTACCTAGAGCTCTCATTTATTCTTAAGGCATGAAAAGGTATTAAAATACTACTAAAAAAGTTACTATAGTTTTGATGTTATTTAATACAATCATGGAATCTTAGAATTTTTAAAGATGTCAGAAGTCTTCAACTTCTCAGCATAGGAATTTTTTCTAAAATGTCCTGGATAGAGTATCATCTAGCTTTTTTATTTTAGCATGCTAATTAAGCCATGTACTACTCCATATAAAATTTCTGAAGTATTTAAATTCCTGCTAGTTTTGACTTTATTTTACATTTAAGCACCCTCTCTGTAGTATATAGTCATTGATTCCTTGTGTATAACTGTGTAGAAGACCCCTGCAAATATTTGCAATTATGTCTCTTGTTCTCTTGTTCTTAAACTCTTGGATTTTAATTAGATAGCTGCCTATTTGTTAATATCCCCTTCAAAGGTCGTTCACAGAAAGTAACAAGAATAATTCTTATTTTTGTGTTCGTAAAAAATAAATAACATTGACGTTATTTTGAACTCCAAGTTTGTGAACTATTTTCCTTCCTTGAGCAAGTCCCAGAATTTGTGCAGGATTGTTATTCCTATTCAGACATAGGTCAGCATTTCTAAAATTTGAAGTATTTTATACAGATAGGCAAAATGATTTTAATGAACCTTAAAATTCACAAATGACCACAGAATATTTTATAAGCATAACACATTTTATGCGCAGAGTGAGTTTCACATTTCCATAGCCTTTCCCAGTACAAGAAATTATTAAAGGAAATCACATAACTCCAGAAATTATATATTTTATATTTAATATAAAAAAATGAGAAGAGTGGAGACTATTTTTATTTGGTTAGTGAGTCAGATTATAAACAATTATCTAACCTGGCTGGCATGGCTCAGTGGTTGAGCATCGACCTATGATCCAGGAGATCCTGGTTCGATTCCTGGTCAGGGCACATGCCCAGATTGCAGGCTCGATCCCCAATGGGGGGCGTGCAGGAGGCAGCTGATTGATGATTCTCTGTCATCATTGATGCTTCTCTCTCTCTCTCTTCCCCATCCCTTCCTCTCTCTGAAATCAATAAAGATATATTTTTAAAAAACAAAAAAGCCAATTATCTAATATCTACCATTGCTAATTATTGTATTTTGCAAATTTCTAAAAGACTTTGTAGTTCTTATTTTAAAGTTTAACTATGTCCAAAAAGAAAATAAATCTGTGAGGACAAACAAGGTTTCTGATAGTTTACATTTTGAATATTTCTGAAATTATGGAAGATTGTATTATACCCATGACTGACTTTTTCTCTAACTATATACCTAACCAATATTTGAAAAATAGACACTGAAATAATTTCTTAGTGATATACTCTCCTGATCATACAGAATGAAGGACACTGAATAAAGAACAATTACTATGTTCTGTCCTCAGGGAGAGGTATTATAATTTTTTCTGGCAAAGATATTAAAATGGTTTGTTCAAAAGAATTATAAAAAATGATTTCATATGAAAGTTGAATGATGACAATTTAAAACTATATTAGATATAAATGACAAAAATATATGCGTAGTTTATTGTTACAAAGTTTATATTTTAAATTTATTATTCAGATTACAATGCATTAAAAATAAACTGTTTTCTACTTGAGATTTTGTGGCTATTTATGATTTAAATGTATTATTTCACTTTACACTTGTCATTAAAGTGTATTTCACTTAACAAAATATACCTGTTTATTATTTGAAAGGAGAACCAATCTGTTTCTGACAATGGAAAATTTGATAAAATCACCATTTTAATTACACATCAACTGAGTTCTCATAACTAAAAAGCGTTCCAATATGGTTAGATATTTGAAAGAATTTAAATTTTGACATAATTATTAAAATGTCACAAATTTGGATAATTACTTATAACTCTCAAATTACATAAAAAATATTGTGTTCCTTTGAACACTCTTTCCCCAGGATCTTAATAGTAGTATATGAAAATAATTCTGACTTTAAAAGTCTTGAAAAATAATGGGTTAACAAAACTAAAGAGTCAGCTTTAATTTTCATAGGTTTTGACATTTCTTTGTGCCCTATAATCTGTAAGAGAAACACAAACATTTCCTGAACTCATTTTATAATGAAACACTTACAGGACAAAGTATTTTGGGGCAACTCTTGCGCTATAGCAGTGCTTTCAAACTATTTATAGTAAAGGGATTGGAATAAACCTTTTTTCCTATGAACTGATATTTTTGTAAGATACCATAAAAATAAAATAAGCACATACTAAATATGAGGTCCCAGTTTTTATAATTAGATCCAAAAGACAAAATTAACCTATTTTATTGTTATAAATATTCCTACGTGTTTACCCTCATTTTCTGTACTTCCTCTCATCAGGTTCCAAAAACAGACAGGTCTTGACTAACAACAGTGCAGAGATCAGATATTAAGCAGCAACACTTTCTAGAATACACATTATGCAGCATATGCCTTCTGGTAACACACCGTTCACTTCTTCTATGACCTTAATGACAAAGGAAACGTCAGTGATAACTCTTGACCGTTTCACTCATATATGGGATATAAAACTAAAAAGAACATGTGAACAAACAAGAAAAACAAACAGTAAGTCTTTAGACATGGATAGCAGTATGGTATCATAGAAATGGACACTTGGAACCTATATGATTATATTAACCAATGTCACCCCAATACATTTAATTTAAAAAATGGAATTTAAAAAATGGGGAAAAAAAGGAAATGTCATTCCGCTTTTGCTTGAAACTTTCTGTTGAGGGTAACTGAGGAACAACCACATTATCTCATTTTTCCGCCTCCCTCCTTCCCTCCTGCCCTCCTTTGCCCCCTTCTCTTCCTGGGTTCCTTTCTTTCCCTCTGATAACAATAATGACCCATTATTCAATACACTTTTACTCACAACCTAGAAGAAGGAAACCATAATGCAACGTTCTGTGTCAGATGTGGCTACAGTGGGAAATATAAGTAATATATTTGTTTTCCCCTTCGGGTGATGGTATGTGCACAAGTTATTGTAACTTAAGTGCAATAACACCACATGAATATCAAATACTGTGCAATAAGAATTCAGAAAACAATGAATCCCCATTTTTGGGGGGCCCATATTTGTTCTTTTTAGTTGTTGTGCATTTTTAGTATTCACTCTCACAGGAGACATGCAGCAAGCCTAATACTTTTGCAAATCCACCAGCTTGAATATATTTGAAGAGAATTACCATTTCCACCCACCACCTATGGTTTTTAATGCTCAAAATCACCAGTCCCTGCAACTATTTGGTTATAGCATGATTTTACATGTACTCAAACCAGTTCTTACGTTTCTCTCACAAAATGTGATGTACTGAATGAAAACAGGCTTATTAAGTCACCATGTCAATTTATGTAAAACCAAGTAGTAACATATATGACCTTCATTCAATAAACTACATTCAGGTCACACAACTGGGAAGACTGTTTTGTATGTTTGAAAAGGCTATCTAGGAGCTTATCAGTTTTACTAATCTTTTCAAACAAATAGCTTCTGGGTTCATTGATTTTTTTCTCTATTGATTTTTCTCTATTCTACTAATTTCTGTTCACTTTTATTTCCTTCCACCTGCTTACTTTTTGCATAATTTGCTTTTCTTTTTCAAGTTTCTAAAGGTAGATGCAGAGATCATTGATTTCTAGCTCTTTCTTATTTTTTAATATAACTATTGACTGCTATAAATTTCCCTCTGAGCATGACTTTATTTGTTCACACCCATTTTGCTATGTTCAATTTTTATATTAATTCAGTTCAAAATATTTTCTAATTTTCCCATGATTTCTTTTTTTGAGGCAAGTTATTTAGAGGTGTGTTATTTAAACTCCAAATATTTGTGCATTACATGATATATATATCTGGTATTGATTTCTAGTTTAATTCCACTAACTACAATCAGATAGTATAATACTCCATATGATTTAAATTCTTTAAAATAATTGTGATCCTTTATGACTCAGAAAACTGTTTATCTTGGTGAATTATAAATGTGCATTAAAGAGGAATATATATTCTTTTATAAATATCGCTGAGGTCAAGTTGGTTGATAAGGTTTTTAAATAAAATCAGGTTATTTTGGTGAAGTTGTCCTCTCAATCCCTGAGAGATGATTGTCAAAATCTCCAACTATCATTCTGGATTTCTAGATTTCTCTTTTCAGTTCTATATTTTTATGTATATGTCTTAAAACTCTGTTATTATATACACTCACATTTATAATTATTACATTTTCTTAATGAAATATCCATTTTATCAGTATGAAAGCTTCCTCCTTACCATTGATAATATTCGACAGTATTTATTTTCTTGTGGCATCTGTCTGCTTTTTTGTATCAGGGTATTGATAACATTGCAAAATGAGTTTGAAATTATTTGAGAAGAATTGGTATTCATGCTTCTTTATATGTTTGGTAGAGTTCATCAGTGAAGCTGTCTGGTCTTGGACTTTGGTTTGTTGGGAGATTTTTTGATTACTGATTCAATCACCATACTAATAACCAGCCAGTACAGATTTTCTGTTTCTTCATGATTCAGTCTTGGTAGATTTTATTTCCAGGAATTAATCCATTTCTTCACATTTTCAAATTTATTGGTACTAACAGCAGTCTCTTATCTCCTTTATATTGTAGTGGTATCAGTTGTAACATCTCTTTTATTTATGATTTTACTTATTTGGGTCCTTTCTCTTGTTAATATTTGTATGGTTGAGAACTGGATTATTTTTGTATTCCTTTAAGGAGTTTTGAATTTTATTTTGACAGGCATGCAAATTATTTCAGAATCAATTTTAATTTTTTAACACTTGAGTTTAGATCTTTTTGCTAATCTGATTCCAGATTAATTATGGTTCAGGCTCTGACGAAGCCTTATTACCAATGTGTAGCTCTTTGTAGAACTTTATGCAATGTTCTGTATTATGTTTCTTCATTCTGTTTAATAGTAACAAAGTACTCTTAGAGGTAGGTGAGTTTGGGGGATGTTTTAGTCTATTTATTTCTTCATGCATGGGGAATATTAAGCCATGCATGCACAGTTTATCACTTGTCCAAAGAGGAGACATGACTCCTCTGCAGATTTTGTACTCTGCTGCAAAATTTTGCCTCATCAGCCTCTCTGAAATCCAATATTTATGTTCTCTATTTAGTGAGACTCCAAGATCTGTTTGGTTTCCTAATCTCTCGGTGCAGCCTGAAAATTGACTCTGGGAAGTATGTGGGGAAATCACAGGGCTCACCTTGTTTGATTCTCTTTGATAGCATACTACTCAGCTACAAAAGAGCAAATTAATGAAACATGCAATACCTTGGATGGATCTGGAGGACATTACACTGAGTCAAAAAAGTCAACCTCAAAAGTTCACATGCTATATGATTCTATTTATATAACTTTCTTGAGATGACAAAATGATAGAGGTGGATGAAAGATTAGGGTTTCTAGGGGTTAGGAATGGTGGTGTTGGCACAATAGGGTGAGTGTAAGAATAAAGGAGTAACATGAGGGAGATCTTTGTGGTAATGAAATAGTTTTGTATCTTGACTGTGAAAGTCATTATATAAATATACAGATGTGATAAAATGGCAGAGAACTATACATCCACACTGTACCAATGTCAGTTTCCATGTTTCTATGTTGTACTATAGTTACCTAGCTCTCTCCATTAGGGAAAATTAGATAAAGGGGACATGGACCCTCTCTACTATTTTTGCTATTTTCCACACATCTATAATTATTTCAAAAAAATTTTAAATAGCTCTCTCCATAAGGAAAACTCCAGAACTAGATTGCTTCCTTGGTAAGCCCTGCCCAACATTTAAAAAATAAATAAAAACCATATAATAACAATCTTACTTTAAAAAGTTGAGGGTAAAATTAAATTTTCTGTCTATTTTATGATGCCAGTATGTCCTTGCTACCCTCAAATTACAAGGTGATTACAAAAGAATGAAAATGGCAGAAAAATATCTCTCAAGAATAAACACACAAACATTTTAAAATATAAGATAAACAAATTAATTTCAGCAATATATATATAAAAGAAATTCCCATAACCAAGTATGGTTTATTCCAGGTATGAGATTGGTCCAACATTCTACAGTCAAATGATATAATTTGCCATACTAATAATAAAGAAGGAAATCATGTGGCCACCAAAAGAAACACAAAAGGAACCATTTGGCAGAATTAACACCCAGTATTGGCAGAAAACAATTCTAAAAGGAAAGCTATAGAAGACAACTTTTGCATTCTGATAAAGGTTACTAAAATCCCACAGCTAACAATGTACTTAATGTTAATCTATTGATTGCTTTTCCACACAATCAGGACTAAGACAAAGATCTATGCTTTCACATTTTCTACTCAATATTGTCCTACAGATACTAGCCAGCGCAAAAAGGCAATAACATTATATATAATTAAATAAAATGCTAAAACTTTGAAAAAGAAATCTTAAAACTATTTTTATTTATAGAAAACAAGATTTATTTATATAAAGATCCATATATTTAAAAATATGATCAATAAATGAATTAAACACATTTAAAAATACATACTCAATGTAAATATCAAATTTATATTCTTATGGTAGGAATAAACAAATGGAAAATAATATTATAATATCATATCTTTACAATTGAATACAATGTAAATGGGGGTAAATTAAACTACAGATATGCAAGATGCTTACATCGAAATATATTAAATATTGCAAAGAGAAATTAAAGACATAAATGAATGGAGAGAAACTCCACACTTATAGATTGGAATGTTCAATATTTTACAATACTAATTATCTCTAAAAGGATCTATATACTTAATATAATTATCACAATCAAAATACCCATGAGATTTTTTGATAAAAATGACAAGATAACTAATATTTATATGAGAAAGTAAAGAATCTAAAATAGTCAAAAACAATTTTGAAAAAATAAAAGATAATGAGGTATTTATACTACTTGTAAAGATTTACTATAAAGCTATCATAGTCAATTTAAGTATGGTTTTGGTATAGAATAGAAAAATAGATTAATTGATTAGTATAGAGTCCAGAAGTAGAGCCACATATACTATAAGAAAATAAAAAAATAAAGTAGTTTGGCTTTTTTACATAATGAGATTATCCTAGTAAACATATTAGGATAATAAATAAAGAGAAATCCATTCTTGGTTTATATGAAATGTATGCTAAACTGTACTCACTGCTACAGGAATTGAAATAAACTTCACTGGAACAAGAAAAGTTCAAAATCAACAATTTTGGTTTACCAAGATCAAGTATAAACACACAAAACAGAATATAAACTACATATTATAATTTATGAAAGATATGACAAGTTTTATGAACTGAAGGAAGTCTTAGAGATCAAATGACTCATGCCATGCCAACCAAGAATGCGTTATATTATGACAATTTGTTTTACAATGGGAAAAACACCATTTTACAAATTACCAGGCAGAAAAACACACACAAAATAACCATAATCTACCTTTAAAGAAAAGAAAAAGCCTTTAGATTTTAGTCTAAATATAGAACATTAGAAAGTACTGAGTCAAGCTGTGTTTCAACTATTTAACACCTTAAAAAGTTGTCATTTTTATAACAGTCCAAAGAAAAAATCTCCAGATGGGATGTTGTAGGTCATTACATGATGACATATGGCCAATGTTTTGCTGGTTTCAACCTAGTTTTGTTTCTTACACAAGAGAAAAGCAGTCTCGAGCAGCCAATTTTAAAGCAGAGATTAACGAAGTATTAGGGAAATTTCCAGGAAAGGTGCTTAAGGGAGCCAACTCAACTGGAAGGATCTCTTCTCGTGCCTTCTTTTTTCCTCTGACATACAAACTTTTCATTAGATGGCTGGAACTTCAATATCCACCTTGGGTTATGTGGTGATCTTTAGAATGGAAACCATGCTCTTGGCAACACAGGAGAAAGATAACCTTAGTCACTGGTGGCCTACTAAAGTCCTCCTTAGACTGCCTTCTTCTAGGAGAGAAGTAAACTATTTTTAAATCACTGTACTTTCATTCTTTTTTGTTTTTTGGGTTTTTTTACTGTATGCAATCATTTCTAACTGTTACAACTGAGTATAATAAATAAAGAAACATAATTTTGTCCAGGTATTTGGTTACCCACCTCAAAGGAACATTTTTATAATTTAGCTATGTAAATTTTTATGCAAATTATTGCTTACTGGAAGATCAAAGAGTCCTGGATTTTCACTGATTACAACACTAATGCTTAATCTCTAGGGAGATATACACTAAACCCTTGCTTGTAGAACATTGATCCAAGTGGCTAATTCTTTACATGAATTTTGATGTACTTTGTCTTTTATAGGTAGTAGTTATTTCTGAGTATTCAGAGTATTTAAAATTAAAATTTAAAAGTACCATCCATAAATGCTGAAAGATGCTGCCAAGGAAATTTGCTCTGCAATTCAAAGGGTTTCCCTTCTAACTGTGAGGAAATGAGTTATTAGTTGAGAGTAAACTTCTTAACTTATAGCAGTTGGAGGAATCTGCTTCCCAAACAGTATTGAAACAGGTTAGAAATTCTGCTTTCAGTCATTTATTTAAGGGCTTTTGTGTTTTCCTGATTATAAATTCTTATGGGGACTTATTCATAGACAAATTTGCTTAGCTATAAATTTATTGTTTTTTTTTACTGAAGTATTTTTCAAAATACTATGTTATGCTAGGTAAATTTTTAGGAAACACTGAAAAATTGACATGTATTATAGTGATTTGTTAAGGGTCAACCACTAGTATTTTCAATACCTGTTATTTTTAAAAAATTGCTGTTACTCATTTTGTAAAAATGCTTAACTCAAGGAATTCTGTTTGAAATGTTTGGTAAAGATTGATATGAAAAACAAAAACAATTATTGGTGACAAGAGAGTAAGTTAATTAATTTAAAGTTGATAATCTCCTTGCTTGACTCACATTTAATGTAGAATTAGATATATAAAATCAGAATTCCATTCTTGAAACTGATGCAAGATTTTAAAGTCCTAGAAACATTACATTTTAATATGTTTGTATAATGTTATTGAAAGCTTTAATTTAGCTTGCGAAAGATCAAGTTTGAAAAGAATGGTGGAAATAATGTCCCATATGACATTTATTTAAAACTATGGGATTTCTGTTCTTCAATTTAAATTAGTAACAGAAAATGTTTTGAACTTACATATATATTAGAAAGTAAGTAGCTTTTCCCTAAATGCCAAAATATATGGCTTGTATATAGTTAAATATATATTTACTGCAACTTCTTAGATTCCAGAAAGAAGGTCATCCACTCCAAGTTCTTTAATTTGTAGAATATGAAACTGATTGCTAGAGATTAATTGCTTGGAAGAACCAATAATCAATTGTTAAACTAAATTGCATTCTAATTCTCTTATTTTTTCCAACCTCATGTTCATACTATATTTCCTTCAATTACTTCTACTTACTTACATTTAGTTTTATATTATTATAACCTGCTTATTTTTTGTTGCTAATATAATTAAAATCTGAATGTCATTTCAAAAATTTATTTTAAAATATTAATTTTATGTAGAATATGTAAAATATATTTAAGTATTATTCCATTTTTATGCTTGTCAATTTTTCAGAATTGAGTTAGAAATATTTTACATATTATTTTGGGGGGAAAATGAATGAAGGGCTCACCTTTGTGTCTTAATACTGTACTTAGATAAATATTTAATATATGGTAATATGCCTATTGCCATGAACCTATATGAAATTGTATTCTCAGGATTTTGACTTCTTTTGTAGCATTCACTTGCCAAATTTTCCACCCTGATATCCTCAAGGCTATCATTGGAGATGTCATATATGTCACAACCCCACATCCCCTGGTTTCCTGGCCATAGTCAAGGGGATTATCTGAACTAAGTGGTTATCTGAACTAAGCTATGCCAAAGAGGTCCTTCCTTGGGCCTTTTGCAATTAGGACTAAAGAGAGTATCAGTACTAACTCTTAGCAGTTAGTGAAGCTGCAGGATTTAGAGTTTGGCAAATTCAATAGCTATGTGCCTTAAAAAGTGAAGGTAGTCAGTCTGCAGTGTAAGAATGAAGTTCAAATTCAGGGGGGTAAAAAAAGAGAAAGAGAGAGATGGTGAAAGAGTTCTGGAAATGTTACCTCGTTCTAGGCATTCCCTAGTGCCAGTTACATATCGTCCCCCATAGGGCTTCATTATTTAAACTTCTTACTGTCTCATGAATCAAAACACTTTCTCTTTTCACTTGAGTTTAATCTGTCACTTGCATCTGAGAGAAACTACCTGGGTGATGCATGTTTTGGGGAGGCAATGAATACCTATTAGCTGGACTGAAATGTTAGCAGTCCTTATTATAAAGGAGAAAAGTATTTAGTTAAATTGGATATTGAGCACATGGTTTGAACTCCAAGAAATACTTCGCTTTAGGAGACTGAATAGAGAAAATATCAACACATGGGAGTTATTGTAGCCCCCAGCAAAGGGTAAAAAGATTGAAACAACTTACAAAACTATCTGCAAAGTTATACACAACATCAGCTCAAGTATATAGGTTTTTCTTTCAAATAAACTTTATCGAGGTAAAATTTACATATTATAAATCTTTCCATTTTAAATGTGCATTTCAGTGAGTTTAGACAGATATGCACATCACTACACCAATCAAAATAATAAAATATTTCCATTATCCCCAAAAGTTCTCTCTGTCCTTTTGTAGTTAACCTCTCCTCACCTCCAGCCCCTAGCAAAAAAAATTGATCTGCTTTATGTCATTACAAATTAGTTTTGCCTGTCCTAAAATTTTCCACAAATTTTAGAATCATGTGGTACACATCAAGTCCAGCTTCTTCTACACAGTTTCCCCTTTTTTGAGATTCATCCATGATGTTGCTTTTAGCATTAGTTTGCTTTTTTTGAAAAAACATCACAGATTATTTCTCCATTCACGTTAGTGGACTGTGGTGTCATTTCTGATTTGGGGCTATTAGAATAAAATTGCTATAAATATTCTTTTGCAAGTATTATTAGAAAATGAAAGTCTGTAAACATGATTTTTCCAACATTCTGTTATGAAAATTTTCAAACACGCAGAAAAGTTGAAAACATTTTTACAGTGAATTCCTTTACAGCCACTAACTAGACTCTACTGCTAACTTTTCACTACAACTGATTTGTCACTTACTTGTCCCTCTAGCATCCCTTTATTCATTTATGAATTTCAAAGTAAGTTGCAAATATCAGTAAATGTTAAGCTTAAATATTTCAGCATGTACATCAAGTTCAGTTCAATATTTATAGTTTTCCTTTTTCTTTTGAGGTAAAATTTATATGAAGTAAAAGGCACAAATATTATGTGTAGTATTTAGTGGCCTTGGACAAATTTGTCTGGTAACCAAAATCTCTATCAAGATCTAGAATATTACCATCACACACAAAGTTCTTTCATGCCCTTTTTCAGTCAATCCCTGTCCCTACCACCAAGAAGAAACCGCTTTTCTCCTTTTTCCCCATCACAGATTCATTCTACTATCTTAAGCAATTTAAATGAGAGGAATCGTACATTACTAATGTATAAGACTTATTTGCTCAGCATAATGCTTTGGTATTTATCCATGTTGTATGTATCAGTAGTTCATTCTTTTTCATTACTGAACAATAGTAGTACATTGTATGGATATACCACAGGCACATGTCTACTAATGGCACATGGCCTGTATTCAGTTTGGACTATTATAAGTATTATTGCACATATCATTTTGTGGAGATATTTTTTTTATCTCTATTGAGCAATTATCTAAAATTGAAACTTCTGATCCATAGGGTAGGTTCATATATAGCTTTATAACAAACTGCAGGTTTGTTTTCATAGTGGTTGCTGTGAAACAACTCTTTTGACTAACAACAATGTTGAGAGTCTTGTTCCTTACCAACATTTGGTGTTGCCCATCCTTTATTTTTTTGCCATTAGGTTGTGTGTATTTTTGTCATTTGAGTATATCAAATTTGTTCTTTGTCAAGATTTTTCTTTGTCTATTTTAAGCTATTTGCATTTCCATGTTAATCTTAGAATCAGCTTTGAATTATCTACAAAAAATATATAATTTCTCTTGTGACTTCTTTTATGCATGGGTACTAGTTTCCAAATATTGAGAGATTTTTGACACTCTGATTTCATTCATTTTAAATAGCACTGAGACTTCTTTTATGGCCCAGTCTATTTCTTGATAAATGTTCATGTGCTGCTGAAAACCCCATATATTCTATCATTGTTTGGTTAAGTTGGTTGATAGTGCTGCTCAAATATTCTATTCTTAGCTGATTTTCTATTCATTCTACAAATTACTGAGAAGAGTAGAAGGGTATTAAATATTCCAAGTACAATTACAATTGTGTATATTTCTATTTATCTATACACAGCAAGTTTCAATTAGAAAAGCAGAACAGGATGGATATATATACATATATATGTATGCAATCATATATATATGTGTGTGTGTGTGTGTGTATATATATATGACCTTGCCTTTGCATATGATGTTAGAGCTTAAAATCCTCAGGAGAGGCAGTCTAGAAAAAAAGATGGGTATAAAATTGGGGAGATCAGGGACAAGCTGAAACTCAAAAGCATGAGATGGAACCTACTGGGATCAATTGAAACCTGTGTACCCTTGTGAATACACCTGCAGACATCTTCAGATAAAAGCCCACATCAAACTGTGTAGACAAGCCAACAGAGTAAAAGTGGATAAGAATAGCTGAAAACAATTCACTTTGGGCATCAAATTAACTAATTCTAGAAATCCTTACCTACAATAAAAGCATCCAAAGTGAAGGAACTGAGAGGTATATTTCTCTGCAGAAATATTCTTACGGGCAAACAAATTTATCTCAATCTTTCTGTGGTAGGTGAAGGTCTAACATTAAAAAGTTGGAATTATTGGCAGGCCTCTTCCCATTAGGTGACTAAAGTCTCTTTGCATTTGGAGAATGTAAAGCTCAGAGAACAATATATACAGAGAAGAAAATAGTTTAAGGAGAATTTACATATTGCATTTTAGCTTTCCTCAGCTTTAGCCACTTGACCATATTTTAACCTGGGTGAGTTATGCTACTTCTCCCCTTTTGTGACAACATTATTCTTCTTGAATTTCTGATATTAGCCACCAGAATCCTAACTAATATGCCAGTACACTTTAGGGACTATCAAAATCTTTAGAGACCTGTCATTGATAATACATGTGAAGCAATTTTGACACATGTATGCATAGTGAAGTTCGCTCAAGTAAAAACACAACTGAAAGAAAAATTGTTGAAAATACATATTCAGGCCTGGCCAGGCGTGGCTCAGTGGTTGAGCATCGACCTAAGATCCAGGTGATCGGAGTTCGATTCCTGGTCAGGGCACATGCCTGGGTTGCAGGCTGCAGCCGGTCAATGACTCTCTCATCATTGATGTTTCTATCTCTCTCTCTCCCTCTCCTTTCCTCTCTCTGAAATCAATAAAGATATATAAAATAAAACAAAACAAAAAAACAAAAGAAAATACATATTCAATTTTCCCAAATACGTAGTATGGCATATGGTGAATACTAAGAACTCAGTATATGTCTTTGAAATACACAGGCAAGGGTATTGGGGGAAAATATACATATTGCATACTGGAAAGAAACAGATATTAGTACAACTAATTTTCTTCAAATTATTTAAAATGAATAGGACCTATGAGTGGAATATTTGCTTTATTTTTAGATTATTATTTTTATTTCTCTTAACTGAAAAAGTGATTTACCCTGCATGCTGCTGTAGTCAATAACCAGTAAATGACAATAATATCACACTATTAATAAATTAATGATATTTTATTTTCTATATACTTGTTTATATTTTATGCATCCTGTGAGAAATGGGGGAAAAAAGTGGCTACTGCAAGTATTACGGTTTTGGAAGAAATTATGCATAAGTTAAATCAGTGCATTTTATGATAGTGGCCCTCGTTCCATATAGTGCCTAGAACACATAAAACAGGATACAAAATATGGTGGCTAATAAGCCTGTTTTTCTATTTGATAGTTTCCATAAAAATATTAAACACTGGAATGAGGACACCCTTTGGTAGTCTGCTTTGAAATTCACATTAAATCAGCACTCTTATAGCAGCTCCATTACTCTGGCATCATGTCCAAGTTGTGATTTTGTACCATTCCATTATTGAATTCAGAATAACAGAGATTATTTTGGTAGCATTTGGTCAGCTTGCTTGAATCAATCAAAATTTAGTTTTAATTCAGAGAGAAAACAGATATAGATTTTCAGAGTTTGTGATCTGAGTTTGTGATCAAAGACAAATTTGCTAAATATGTTCAGGAATTTTATTATGTGTGTGATAGAAATAAACAGCAAAGAGAAATGGAAAATTTGGAGAATTATTTTTCTGCACTCATCAGTAGTGTCTGGGATCAGCTGTAAATTTATTTTAATAATTTCCCACTAGCTGTAATTTTATGGTGATTAATTTTGCTTAAAAATAAATTCACACGTGCACAAAATTTTTAAAAATTCAGTACAGAGGTACACAATGTTACATGTAGTTCTTTACCCAACCCCTACTTCTCAGCTGCCTTTATCTTTTCTATAACACCCTGAAGGCTCATAATCAGCAGAAATCGGAACAAGGCATGTTATGAATCCAAAAATTACTGTTTGGACCTATGAATATGGATATCTTACTTGCTAGATATATGATTTTGTATAAAAAACACCAACATTATTGGGAGAAGCTACAGCTATCAAAATAGATCTTTGCTATTTCTCTTTTCTTTCAATTCATTTGAAAGTTGAGTGCAGGAATTGCTTATATGGTAAAATTCATGATCTTATTCCAAAGTTATATTATCAGTCACACATTGCATTTCAGCATTTACCCTTAATATAAGTAATGCCCTTTAACATTATGGTGTGCAATTACACTATACTAAAAAGTGATCAGAAAACTCAACAACTGCTAAAGAAATATGAACAGAAGCTTAAAAGCTACTTTTTGTTAAAAAATACCTAGAAAGAGTAGAAAACTATTTCACTCACTTTCCACAAACTGTATCTCCTGGGATGCAGGAAACACTGGAGGAGGAGAGGAAAGGAGCACTAAGTAGAACGGCAAAATGGAAACAGAGTTATGTGTAAATATATTTGTACTGTATTTTGTAAAACTGAAGGCAATTTCCTAAAGTAGTATATTTTTCCAGTTGTAAAAAAATTAAAGAACATAAAATTCAAGCTGTATTAATGTAGAGTAATCAACATGTAAAAGCATAGATGTAAAAGGAAAATCTGGCATATCCTAAATTCTCTGGCTTCTAGTATTACTTTCAAGAGCGACAAGGAGCCCTAGATGGTTTGGCTCAGTGGTTAGAGAGTCAGCCCATGGGCTAAAGGGTCCTGGTTTGAGTCCACCAAGGGCACGTCCCTCGGTTGCAGGCTGGATCCCAGGCCCTGGATCCCCTGCCCTGGTCGGAGTGCCTGCAGGAGGCAACCAATTGCGTCTCTCTCACATCGATGTTTCTGTCTCTCCCACTCTCTCTGAAAGCAATGGAAGAAGTATCCTAGAGTGAGGATTAAAAAAGAAAAGCGACAAAGAATTGTATATAGAAGACAGATAAGAGGAGAATAGCAGAAGAGCTGCCTGTTTTTCAGTTAGATTTTGTTTTTTGGATATCACAGAAAGCTGTTATGAACACTCATGCGTGGCTCTTCGTATGAACATATACTTTTATTTATCTTAAATAAATACCTACAAGTATGAATGGTGAGATTATGAAACAGGTGTATGTTTAACATTTTAAGAAACTAGATTCCAACCTAGTTGTAATATTTTACATTCCCTCAAGTGTACGAGAGTGCTAGTTCCCCCAGCTTTTGGCCAAAGCCTGGTCTAGTCTGTTATATTCATGTTAGCCATTCCAATAAGTCTGTAACAGTTTCTCGAGGCTGTTTTAATTTGTAGCTCTCTAATGACTAATGATGTTGGGCATCTACGTTTCATGAGGTTATTTGCTGTTTATATATCTTCTTTGGTGAAGTGTCTGTTCAAATATTTTGACCATTTTAAAAATTGGGTTGATTTCTTACTATGTTGGAGAGTTCTTTTTATATTCTGAAAACAGGTCCTTTATCAGATATATGATTTTAAGATATTCTCTTGCAGTCTGTGGGTTGTCATTTTAATCTCTTAATAGTGTCTTATGATGAGAAATTTTTAATTTTGGTAAAGTCAGATTTATATACATTTTTTTGTGGTTGTGTTTTTGGTGTAATGTCTAAGGAATCTTTGCCTAACTAAAATTTGCAAAGATTTTCTTCCATGTTTTCCTCTAGAAGTTTGATAATTTTATAGGTTTTACAGTAGGTCTGTGATTCAATTTGAGTTAATTTTAGTATATGGTGAATTATTTATTCATTTTAAACATGGATATCCAATTGTTTCAGCAAGCTATGTTGAAAAGATGGTCCTTTTCCACTGAATTGCCTTTGCATTATTGTCAAAAATAAGTTGTCTATAAATATGAGGGTCTTTTACTGGATTATCTTTTATATTCCATTCCTTTATTGTCAGTCTTTATGACAATACACCAAACACTGTTTTGGTAACTGTCAGCCCTCTAACTTTGCTGTTCTTTATCAAAGCTGGTTTTGGCTAATCTAGGTCCTTTTTATTTCCATATGGACTTTGGAATCTGCTTGTCAAATTCTATAAATAAGTATACTGGTATTTTGGTTGGTAATGCATTGAATCAACAGTTTGATTGGGAAGAAATGACATCTTAACAATACTGAGTCTTCATATCCACCATCAAGGTATATCTCTTTATTTACAATGGTCATCTTTAATTTTTTCAGCAATATTTTACAGTTTCATAATACAGGCTTTTTGGAGTAATCTTTGATGTTTATATTGCAGGAAAACTACTCATTTAATTATATAATTTAATTTATAGACATAGTTTTACTTATCACCCATTTATTATCAGTAGAATACGTAGTAATATCACCTCTCCTATTCCTGGAATGATA
This sequence comes from Miniopterus natalensis, assembly GCF_054644295.1. Taxonomy (NCBI): domain Eukaryota; kingdom Metazoa; phylum Chordata; class Mammalia; order Chiroptera; family Miniopteridae; genus Miniopterus; species Miniopterus natalensis. The sequence goes on along the minus strand of NC_142085.1, from coordinate 31,001,739 downwards.
ATTTGTATTTTCTCTTTGTTCTAATATGGACAGAGGCTTATCAATTTTATTGCTCTTTGTATATAAAGAATCAGATTTTGGTAGGGTCCTTTTATAACTATGAAAATAGTTTGTATATATTCTCTCTTGGATAGTAGGTAGATAATTGAGTGAAGAGGAACTGTGAATGCTTTCTTCTGAGAAACAATTCAACAAATATACATTCATATTTACTATTTTTTCATATTTTGAGTAATTATCTTATAGTAGACTCTGTTCTGCATTCTGGACTCCTAGGAAATACATCTACAATAATTGAGAACTCATAAAAATCTATAGAATTGTTACCTTGAAAATGTTTTATCTGTGTTATTTTATTAAACTATATAGTAAATATATAGCAAATTATGTTACAACCTATGTAGGTTGACAAAAATTATATCTTGTTTAGATCGTTTAGTAGAAACATTGTGCAAGACATTATATTATATTAATGTAATGTAATGGTTAAGTTGAAAATTCATGCAAATATTTTGTGGGAATCATTAATGGCTGACTTGTATAAGCCTTTGTTTACTCCTCAATGAAAAATGTTAAGAACTTTTAAAGCTGGGTGCCTTTCTTTGTTTTCTTGTAGTTTAGCAAATTAAGAGAGAAGGTTTTTGTGGAATTAAATGAATTGATTTTAGTTTTACTTAAAATAGTCTATTAGATAGCTCTCCTGAGTACCAGTGTATCTGTCAAATTCTGAGTTTGGATTTTCATTTGACCACATATAATAACTGTAATTGTGATTTAAACAGCTAAGATATATTTTTGGGGAAGGCTTTTTAGTACTTATTCCTTTCCAGTAATCAGTCTGTTCATATTCAGTCCTGGTAGATTGTATGTTTTTAGTAATTTATCCATTTCTTCTAGGTTGTCCTATTTGTTGGTATATGATTGTTCATAATAGTTGTTCCTTTGGCACCTATATTCATAGGTAATTAATGTTTAATGATAACTTTTCTAGGTTGACATATTTTCATTTTATCCATAATTTATTTAACATAATATCTGATATTTTTATATGATTTATATTATGCACATTTATATAATGTTTTATGTTCAGATGCATATAAACATAGAAATTATAGGGTAAACTGTGTCCTTAAGCTTGTTCATTTTACTCAAAATAATTTTCACAATTTCTCAAGCCTAGGCTACAAGGTTAAAGCTAAGACTGCTCTTGCTTTTCTGATTATTAGGTGACCTCTTACCTTTCCTGAAGTTTCTTCCTTGGTCTAACACTTTTTATATGGAATATTCCTTTCCTGGTTACCCTTTAGTCTAGTTCTTATGTAAGTAGCATTATAGGTAGAAGGATAAAACTTTAACTCAGTTCTAGCTACATTGCTATGTCTACTACCATCATTATACAATCAGAAACTATTTATTGTCTACTATGTTTCAGGCATCAGCATTCTTTACTATTGGAAAATATCAGGGAACAAAACAGACAAAAGTCTCTGCTTTCCTTGTGTCTATATTCAATAAAAAGGACACTTATAAATTACATAATTAGAAATTAAGTTAGAAAATAAATGCTATTAAAATATTATTTTCTTAAGGTTCCTTAGAGAAAAGATTTATGATGAGTTTACAGGTTGGAGATAAAATAGTCACTGCCTTGTTTTTCCCCCACTCTTTTTCAAAACAATCTTTCTTTAAGTCCTTTATATTTAAAGTTCTCTTGAAATTCACTCATTCATTTAATTAAAAACTATTTATTGTTTGTCATTTACCAGGCACTGTTCTAAACACTGGGGATTCAACAGTGATCAAAACACAGAAAAATCTCTGTCTTCATGGAGCTTATACTAAAGGGAGAGAAAAACTGTCACAAATAAAAGGAAATAAGTAAATTATAAAGAATTTAATAAGGTGATTAGAACTAGGATGAGTAATTAAGTGATAGAGGTGATAGTGAAGGTGTGTGGGGTGCATAAATTTAGAAAGGGTGGTCAGGAAATTATGAAGCCGAATAATTATGAAGCTGATATTTATGGAAAAATATAAAAGAGGTTAACTTAAAACATTCTCTGCTTAAACTAATATTATAAACATTATTTTATATAAAATGGACCTAAGGCATCATTTTAGAAGATAAATATGACTAAACTTTTAGTAAAAATGGATCAGTTTGGCTGTAGCATGTAAAAGAGATTTAAGTTAGGTAAGATTCCAGGTAACAGAAGCCAATCATAGGTTGCAGAGAAAGTTCAGATGGAGAGTTAATGGCAGAAATCAGAGGGACAGGAAAAGAACAGTGGGAAGAAAGGCAAGGCAAATACTGAAATCTTAAGGAAATAATACTGACACAACTTTGTAATAAAATGCTTGTAGAGGATGATACCAATATTTCTCGATGACATTACAAGGTGTAGATTTTAGCAAATACAGCCTTGAAAATAATATAACAAGACTGTTCTCTTTGTGAAAGTTTAGCTCACCATCTAGTTCAGTAATCTATCCCTTGTATATGACATTACATCTGCCCTATAGATATTCAGTAAATATTTGTTCAATCAATGAATAAATAGTGTTAAATGCAAAGTGACTCTGAATTCAAAGAATTAGATATGTGGGATGCTAAAGAACATGCCTAAAAGTGAGTGTATGGATTTGTAAGTCATTAAAATCAAGGTAGTAATTAAAACCAAGAAAGTGAACACAGTTGCAAAGGCAAGCATGCTTATAGAGATCAGTAGATTTAGATTGCTAGAATTCAGGAATACATGCAGTGAGGGCTAGGGAAAGAGTACACAAAAACACCCTTTATTCCTTCATTTAGACTTCATTGTAGATAGCATTTTAAAACATTCTCTCTCTCTCTCCCTCTCAACTGCTGACATTATGTCCCATCACCTTTGGAAACTTTAGTATGCCTTTAACGGAAAAGATACATGACCCCAATACCGCAATCATAATCAAGATACTAACATTGACACACTAAAATTAAAATACACAGATTCCATTCAGAAAAAAAACCTATTGTTCCAATAATGTTATTTATTGCATAGATTCCAGTTCAAGAGGATACACTATATTTATTTGTCATGTCTCTTTAGTCTCCTTCAATGTGGATGACTTGCTTTATTTTCCCTTGACTTTCATAATCATCACATTTTCAAAGATTATATGCCAATTACTTTGTAGAAAGTTCCTCAGTTCTGGTTTGCCTTTATTTTTCTAAGAATTAGATTCCGTTGGCCAAGTATTCTGGAAAATAGAAGCTGTAAAAATATTCTTATTTTTATTGAGGTGAAATTCACATAACGTTAAATTAAATATTTTAAAATGAACAATATCTCTGTCTACTGCTAGCTCCTTTAGGGACTGCCATAATACATATGCTGGTACACTTAATGGTTTCCCACAGGTCCTTTGCTTATGTTTCCTTTTCTTCTTATGTTCAATGGTCTGATCTTCAAGTTCAATGATTTATTTTTTATACCTGCTTAAATCTATTGAAACTTTCTTGTAAATTTTTTACTTCCATTACTGTACTTTTAAGCTCCAGAATTTCTATTTGGTTCTTTTTCATAATTCATATCTTTATACTGATATTCTCATTTTATTCCTAAATTATTTTCCTTTAGTTCTTTGTCCAAAGTTTCTTTTAGGTTTTTGCAAAGCTTGTATTCCTTGTCATGTGTGGTCACTGACCCCTCTGTTCATTATCTCAGGGGTCAGACAGTAACTTGATAGGGATTTCCTTCAATGTTTTTAGCCTAAAAAATGAGCTGGGTCTTTTTAGCTTGGCTGTGAACTAGTCACTCCTTCAATGCTAAGTTAGGCCACCTATGGCTTATTCTTTACCTCTTTGTAAGGCTTTGCAGTTTTCTTTTCGCCTTCTCTTTGCATGAAGCCCACAGATCCACCAAAAGTACAACCCTGAGGGTTCTCTCTGGTCTTTTCTGAGCATATTTTTGGACCTAGGCATGTGAATTTCACTCCTTCTTGCACAATGCATGTGAAGGCTTTTGAGTTCTTATTTTTTTCCTCAAGAGAATTCCTCTTCTATTTTCTCTCTATCAGGCTTTTGTGTCTTTCTGCTCCTTTCCTTGTCTGCTGTTCTTACCCCAGGTGAGCACAAACTATATACCTCTGAATCTTTCAACAGATATGGCTGCCTGGAGAACTGTTCCAGTCTGAGGGACGTAAGGAGGAAAGGGCAAAACAAAGGCCAGCCTCTGTGCTGGTTCCTGAAGGCACCACAAACATATCAAAATGCACAACCACAGTGTTTTAAGAACAAGGTCATTATTAGCCCTCTGGAACCAGCAATCTGCACCAAGAACACAAGCTACCACCCCATGTCCACCATCAGATGTTGGTGAATGGCAGATGGTAGGCATGCAAGTAAAAATGCCACAACAATCTCTTACTAAAAATCAGCTGTCCTTTTCTTCAGCAGTCCTCTGGTTGATGAGAGTTTTGTATTAGATTCTGGGCTCCAAAAAATGGATTCTGAAAGTCTTTGCCAGATTTTAATGGTTTCAGTGGAAGGACTAATTTTTTGAGTGCCCTACTCTGCCATTTTTCATGATGCCACTCCTATAGGAAATATTCTTATCTTATACATATCTTTATTGTTTATGTTTAATGTTTACCAACATATATTGCACTCTAGATCTTAAATAGAAATTTAATTCTTATTCTGTTTCTTTTTGCACAAATGTTTGTGTTTTCCATTTATGAAATATTATTTGCCTTTTTGACACTAAATTCCTTCATATTTGTTATGCTTTCCATAATCAATTACTTGTTTTATTTCTCTTTGTTGCTATTTTGGTTTAATATTTTGGTATAGAGCTCCTAGGTTTGATTTACTTCCACAATGACCTACACTGTTGGAAATGGCTCAATACCAATTCTAGTCACCTACAAACAGTCAAGAGCTATGGAGAGTGGCATTGACACAGTCTTGTGACCATGAGTTGACTGTAAGGAAATTTTCTTATAATACTCACTTTTAAAATTTTAACAGAAGTCTGCTTTGGAAGAAATAAGTTTGAACAATGCATTTATGTATAACTGATTATGGGAATAGAATGAATAAACATCCCCTAAGGTAATGCACATATATTTGGGGATTTCTGGTTAGCATTTCTATTTTATGTTAATGAAAGTTGATATTTTATTCATATTTTCCTGATACAACAGGTTAATATAGTGAAAGTGTTTTAAACTTTAATTCTGAATGAAATTGTTCAAATTAGAAAAGAATTAAATTTAGTTAATTTAATTGACCACAGCCAATCATAAACATTACGTCAGCCATGTAGTCATGAATAAAATACCCTGGAGAAATTAGTTCAAGTAATGATGCTTATTATTTTCTACATGCTATCACTCATTTCAACATACACCTGGCCTGAGTAACCATACAATATATGGATTCAATTTAGAGACTTAAATTCTAAATTACGTGTTGAGCTAATCAGACCAGACTCCTCTTTCAATGTAAATGATAAATGATGAAAGTTACAATTTTATTACAGAAGGACATTTTTGGATTAATTGGATTGAGATAAGAGTTTTCACTAAATTTTTGAATTCAATTTTTTCATTTTTACATCATTTGTACTTTATAAATATAACTCTGTGGTTTTCTTAAAATCCTCTGAAAAACATGACGATATTTTCTTTAGTCTGCAACTGTAACCATGCTTTATAATTCTATTCTCTGCTTTTTCTTTGTGACAGTTGCCAGACAACAGATAGCTGGCCCATTTGGCTTACACACAAAGACTTGCTCCTCCTGTCCTTTGCTACACTGCATGAAGATATTTTATTGACATCTAACTATAGCAGCCTTATGTCTGTGGACTACAAATAAGAATTACTCTGGGAGAGGTCTAGAATTTGTTCCATTATATACTGGAATGGGGCCAAAGGCTGACTACTTGATTTTGAAACTAGTGACAGATTTAATATCTGTTTTTTCAAGAAGCCAAGAGATTTGAAACACTGTTGAAGGTGTTTCTGGATAAGATTGACCTTTAAATTGGTAGACTGAATAAAGAAGATTGCCTTCCCTAGTATTTGATGCCTCAGCCAATCAGGTGAAAGTTTGAATAGAGAAAAGTCTGATCAACCCACATTTAAGAGAGGATTCCTACGCCTGACTGCTTTCCATCTGAGATGCTGGCCTTTTCCTGCCTTGGGACCTAAGTATGGGCTCTTCCTGGGTCACCAGCTTGCCATCTTTTAAACTGGAATTTATACCATTGGCTCTTCTGTGTTTCTAACCTGCCACCTTCACCTGGAAATCTTGGGACTTGTGTGTGTGTGCATATATCTCTATGTCCATAACTATATCTATACATGTATATATGTTCTTTTGGTTCTTTTTCTTTGAAGAACCCTGACTTATACAAATATAAATTAAATTTATTTTACTATTTTTAGTATGCAGAGTTTTATTTTCATTATTACTCTGATTTGGGGGAATAGTCTATATTTTTAATTTAAGAAGAGCTGGTTCTTTGAAAAGATAAACAATATTGATGAACCTTTAATGAGACTCATCAAGTGAAAAAGAGAGCACACCCAAATAAATAAAATCAGAAAAGAAAGAGGAGAAGTAACAACTGACACCACAGAAATAAAGGATTTTAAGAAAATACTATGAACAACTATATGCAAACAAATTGGACCACCTGGGTGAAATGGATAAATTCCTAGAAACATACAATGTTCCCAAACTGAATCAGGAAGAATCAAAAAACCTGAATAGATCGATTACAACTAGTGAAATTGAAGCAGCAATCAAAACACACTCAGCAAACAAAAGTCCTCTTCTGGATGGCTTCAAAGGTGAATTTTACCAAACATTCGAAGAAGAAATAATACCTATCCTTCCCAAAATATTCAAAAAAAATCAAGAGGAGGTAAGACTTCCAAGCTCTTTTTATGAGGGCCAAGCATTATCCTAATTTCAAAACCAGGTAAATATATTACAAAGAAAGAAATTTACAGGCAATATCCCCAATAAACATAGATGTCAAAATCAACAAAAGATTAGTAACACAGATTCAGCGATACATTAAAAAGATCATACACCATGATCAAGTGGGATTTATCCAGGGGATGCAAAGTTGGTAAAATACTTGCAAATCAATAAATATGATACATCACATAAACAAAATTTAAGATACAAATCTCATGATCATATCAATAGATGTAGAAAAAGCACTTGTTAAAATCCATCACCAATTTATGATAAAAAAAACTCTCAACAAAGTGGGAATAGAGGGATCATACTTCAGCATAATAAAGGCCATGTATGACAAACCTACAGCCAACATCATACTCAATGGGCAAAAACTAAAACCATTTCCCCTAAGAACAGGAACAAGACAGGGATGTCCACTTTTACTACTCTTATTCAACATAGTAGCCAGAGCAATTAGACAAGAAGAAATAAGTTGTCAAAGGCTGGGGGAAGGGGTGATGAGGGACATCTGCAATAGTGTCAACAATAAAAAACTTAAGAAAAAAAGCATCCAAATTGGAAAGGAGGAAGTAAAACTGTCATTATTCACAGATGACATAATACTATACATAGAAAAACATTAGGACTCCACAAAAAAACCCCATTAGATCTAGTAAATGAATTTGGCAAGGTAGCAGGATATAAAATTAATATTCAGAAAAGGGTGGCAAGATCTGGAAGCAGCCCAATTGCCCATCAGTAAATGAGTGGATAAGAAGCTGTGGGACAATGCAATACTATGCAGCTGTGAAAAAGAAGGAACTCTGACCCTTGTGACAGCTTACATGGACCAGGAGATTATGCCAAGTAAAATAAGCCAGTCAGAGAAAGGCAAATACCATATGACCTCATTATATGTGGAATCTAATGAACAAAATAAACTGAAGAACAAAATAGAAACAGAGGCATGGATACATGGAACAAACTGACATGTCAGAGGGGAGGGGAGAGGTGGGGGCTGGATGAAAGAAGGTGAAGGGATTAGCCAAAGAACATATATACATAACCCATAGACACAGATAGCAGTGTGGTGATGGCCAGCGGGAAGGGGTGGCAGGGGCTGGTGGAGGCGGGCATTGAGGAGGAGGGGGAATGAGGAACATCTGTAATAATGTCAACAATAAAAATGAAGATACAATATTAATTTCTGTAAGATATTATGATAATGGTAACATACATAAAACATTTGTGTGTGTGTGTTAGGTTGTATTATGAAATGGGAAGTCAAATGTGATATGTTTTTATTTGTTTTGGCCTTTATGATCTATAGTAATGCTATTTTCCGGACTACCAGATATAATCATTAACTGTTATAACATCGATAATAAACCCTTTGTTTACATATGTTTTAAAAAAGTAGAAAAGACGGCAAAAACTCTTCCTGTAGCGAAGAACTCCCCCTCCAAAAAAATACACTCATAGGAAACCACTTTGTAGAGGTCATCCTTATCTAACCTTTGGCCCTACATGGTTTTAACTTCAATAAATATTTAATGACATGACTTAATGTGCCACTTATATATTCATATACCAGGCTATATAATCTTAGTTCAAAATCCATCATGATATGAACAAGGAAGCAAATCATGTCTAAGAACAGAACATCCTACAATGAGCAAAGCACATAGATGTAACTGGCTGTCATAAATTTCCCTCTGATTTACTTGGCAAATATAGCATAAAGGAGCTGTAAATGCTGTACATAGTCATAATTACTTAATAGCAGAAAGTATACAAATTTGAGATAAATTTTCTGTGAAACTGCTACTAACTACTACCATTTAGTGCAGGCATATAATGTGCCAAGCATTGTGCTAAGAGCTTTGTTATAGGAAATCAGAGGTGGCTCCTCTCACTGGACCAGATGGCTGTTTGATCCATTTTAATGACTAGAGATTAAAACTTTAGAACACCAGGGGGATAGACTGGTCAAAGGGTTTCAGCAAATATTTTACTCTGTAATAAGCAATTCTCAACTAATATGTTGATAGTCCCTGCACTTCTTATGGTCCTGCGGTTGAAGATGAGAGGCTTTACTCAACAAGTGCCCCAGTCCAGGATTGGTGACAAGATTTCCAGCCCTTTCATTGTCAATCAGTGATTCTCAGTCTGATCTAACTAAAGAATCACCTCAGCAACTTTTTTTTTTTTTTAATCCTCACCTGAGGATATGTTTATATTGATTTTAGAGAGAGTGAAAGGGAGAAGTTGAGAGGGAGAGAGAGACATCATCGGTTGGTTACTTTCTTTATGGGCCCAACCTGCAACCTAGGTATGTGCCCTGACCGAGAATCGAACCGGCAACCTTTGGGTGTATGGGACGACTCTCCAACCAACTGAGCCACTTAGCCGGGGCCACCTGGGAAACTTTTTAAAGACACTCATGCTCAGGCGCCATCCCCAGAATTTCTACTTAAACACTATGGTGTTTGCCATGGCACACAGAAGAGCACCTCGTCATGCTGGGTGTAGGCAGAGTTCAGAGCTGCCGGCTTATGAGGAGCAGTGAAGCCTTTTTTCAACTTTCTCCTTGGCAGACAAGGCAGAGATAGTAGCTGGTGTTCAAATCTTCCTTCAAGCTCCCCAAGGCTTTTTCCCAGTAAATATTATTTAAGCAAAAACATACTGTATTACTTCTCACCCTGTTGATGTTGTTTGACCTTAAATGCAAGAGCAAACCTATTCCTAAATAGGGGCGATATAGATTCAAAAGGATAAACCAGCAAAATGCTTACACACAAGGCACTTTAAGCAGAGAATTTCCATTTGTTATTCATTCTCACTCAAGTGCAAATATAGCTCTTGCTCCAAATAGGGAATGACAAAAATCGCAATATGCATTGACATTTGGCATACTTTGTTTAGGATCAAGTGTATTACTATTCACGTCTCTCACAAGGAAAAGTTCACTACCTGGCAGGTGATTGGGGAGGGTCACTTAGGACCATGTAAAATTTTTCTAAGGATCTGTGAACAAAAAACAGGCTATGCAATAAACCTGACAGGTGGGCCCCATGGCAGTCTTGACAAGCTCAGTGAACAAAAATAACCACATGGGATAGTCTAATTTCCTAATCACAAATTCCTAACTGGGCAGGCCATGGCAGGTAGTCCTGTCATAGGCATATAGCTTCCTTAGCAAAGGTCAATCTTTACCTCAAGTGAGCTCTTTCCTTTATTCTTGTGCATTTAGGACAACATATCTTTAAAATGTCAGAGTAATTTTCTTTTTCAGACTCCTTGAAGGCATAATCGCAGGAAGCAGATCACAAGCCCACCAGAGCAGGAGACAACAGAACCCCTCATTAGTATCGTGTTCCCCTCCCCAATACCATATTATGTACTATAAATGTTTATCATTAACTACCCTGTATCCACCAATGTAAAAAAAAGTGTGTTTCTCCATTTTGCCTTTTATTCAATTCTAGAGATTTGCCCACTTTGCTTTCTCCCACTTCCTTAATCTACCACCAATGTATTTCATGCAAATCCCTTAAGTCTCCTCCTTTGACTCTAATGTATAAAATAAGCCATAAAAACTGCCATTCTCTGGAGCATTTGAGATCTTTCTCCCCAGCATATGTCATCAGTTTGGCTCAAATTAACTTATAAAAATTCTCTCCAAGTTTGGATGTTTCTTAAGCAGACAAATCAGTGGAATATACGAAGCAAGAGGAACTTAACTGGGTACTGAAATCCTGCTCAAGCTCCATTCATTAGATCCTGTGCCCTGGCACAGGGCTATGTAAGACTTTTCCTAATTGGCCTGCCAAGATCGACGGGGTGGAGTGGGATGGTCTTTTTTTCCTAACTGTGCAGAATAACATACTGGATAAGAAAACTTACTAACAATAGCTTCCTTATCATTTACAAGTATTGTTACCTTAAACTAGATAGCTAATGTTTTGTGCCTCAGTTTCATCATTTCTAAAATGAAAATAAGCCCAGCCTGCTTGGCTCAGTGGTTGAGCGTTGACCTATGAACCAGGAGGTCATGGTTAGAGTCCCAGTCAGGTCACATGCCCAGGTTGCGGGCTTGATCCCCAGTGGGGAGTGTGTAGGAGGCAGCCGATTAATGACTCTGTCTCATCATTGATGTTTCTATCTCTCTCTCCCTCTCCCTTCTTCTTTCTAAAAATCAATAAAAACATATTAAAAAAAATAAAATAAAATTAGAATAGTAGTTATGAGAATTGAATGAGTTTTGTGTGGTTTTAAAATATATCTTTATTGATTTCAGAGAGGAAGGGAGAGGGGGAGAGAGAGATAGAAACATCAATGATGAGAGAGTCGTCACTGATCTGCTGCCTCCTGCATGCTCCCAACTGGGGATCGAGCCTGCAACCCGGGCATGTCCCCTGAATGGGAATCGAACAGCTATCTCCTGGATCCTAGATCGATGTTCAATCACTGAGCCACACCAGGCCAGGAGAGTTATTATTTTTAAAGTACTTAGAATAATCCCTGTCAGAGTTATTGAAATATAAAGGCTTGTTAAATAAAATAAATGAATAACTAGGCCCTACTCAAGGGAAAATGATTAGGGCTCTCCCAGAGGGAGTGATATATGTGTAGTTAGGATTTGCAAAACATGTTTCCAACTCTATTTTATTTGATTGTCACAACTGTATATTGTAGGTTTGTCCTGCTTTGAAGGATGAAGAAACTAAACCTAGAGAAATTAAGTAATTACACAAGTTATATACTTAATAATTAGTAGACCTGGCAACTAATACCACCCAGATTTAATTTAAGGAATGTGCTCTTATCCACAAAATAAGTAACCTCATTAATCCACATATAACAAAGCAGAATGGGGGACAAATGACATAAAATCACTAGAAAAATAGATATTTCTTCATCAACCTGGCTATTTAAAGTGACAATTACTCTCATTCCTAACACTTCCTATAGCATTTCTCTCTCTCTCTTTTTTTCATTTCTTAGTACACATCACTGTATAAGTTACTTGTATTTATTTACTGGATTCCTATTAGATTGTCAACTCTATGAGGTAGACATTTGGGGTCCATTTTGCCTAAGAGTAGGCAATCAACAAATATTGACTGAAAAAGTAAATGTATGAAACCTCTATTTCCTCAGCAAAGATGACCTTTTGAGAAACCATGAAAATATTTACTATTAATTTACTATTAAATAGAGCTTAAAGACTCTAGATGGATGAATACTTAAAATGACATGACACTTTCAGTTGTCTCATGACTTTCTAAATCCTTAGAAGACGGTAAAGTAAAATCAGTTACTATTTGAACAACATGGCGCAGGTGTACCAACTCTTGCAAATTAAAAAATCTGGGTATAATTACAGTTGGCCCTCCTTATCTGCAGATTCCTAACTGTGTGTTGAAAATACAGTGGACTCTTGCACAGCAGGGCTTTGTACTGCCTGGGTAAGTGGACCTACACAGTTCAAAGCCCTGTTGTTCAAGGGTGACCTCTACTTGCATAGTACTTTGTATGTGCTGGCGATCATTCCAAATAATTTGCATTTATTAAATCATTTAATCCTCACTTCAACCTTATGATATAGATACTAATGTATTTACCATTTTACAGATAGGAAACTCAGGCACAGAGAGAGTAAGTTTTGCCTAAACTCAGACTACTAAGAAGCAGTTTAAGCCCATGGAGTCTAGCTCCTGAATCTATACTCTTTTTTCTTTTTTTAAAATATATCTTTATTGATTTCAGAGAGTGGAAAGGAGAGTAGAGAGAGGGAGAGAAACATCAATGATGAGAGAGTCGTTGATCGGCTGCGAGCCTGCAACCTGGGCATGTGTCCTGACCGGGAATCGAACCCTGATCGCCTGGATCCTAAGTCAACGCTCAACCTCTGAGCCATGCCTGGCTGGGCCTGAATCTATACTCTTAATCGCTATTCTGTTCTGCATATTGTACTGTAAGAAAAAGGCAAATGTTTAGGCTATTAGACATGAAGTAGCAAGAAGTTGTTTGTTTTACATTTTTAGAAGCCTAACTTATTTTCCTACTCAGGAAGAAAGACAATTCACTCCAGGAGAAACACCTTTAAGTGGAGCTAATAATCTCCATCATATATAAGCTTTGCATCTTATGAAGCAATTCAAAAGCACTTGGGGAAGTTTCTGTAATTCTCTAGCAAATATTAAGGAAAGGTTGACTTCTATGACTCTAATTTTTAGAGCAAGTGTTAATTTATTGTTTTGTCCATAATACCATTGCACAATTGCTTGCATTGTCTTATTTATGAAAACCTGAGTTACATCCACAAGGTCTCTTTAGGATATTTTAGTAGCAAATAATACTGCCGTGCAGCTAATAAATGAATCTTTTGGACGGGTGGTTTGTGATCATTAATATAAATATTGGCACATGCAGCCCAATTACACAAGTTGCAGTTTGTTAGTTCCTATAATACTGAGGGCTTGTCTTGCTTTTATTTGAGAGATTAGAGTTCGACACCCAGGCTGTTGTCATGATAGTAAAAAAAATTTAACCTGGGTAACCTGACCGCCTGCCTACCTGGGTATTGTGCAATATATAAAATTAAAATGTCATCCTGCACTTTCTGCCCTATAATATTATGTAAAATTGCATTGAATCTTCACTGCAAACATTTATGCAAGTCCAAATCCTTTTCAATGATTTCAGCAAAAACTTGGGTGGAGGTGGTAACTAACATCTTTCTGGGCTTACTTGCCTCTGCATTGCATTGATCCAAGCACAAAGTTCAAAATCTTTATTTACACATGTGTGAATTCTTAGAAGTATAATAGACTATACCAAGGAAATTGGGGTTGAAAATAAAGGGTCACATCCTATATGCCACAACCAAGAATTAATTATTATTGCTCTATAAGAACTTTTTTGCTACTCAGCCCATTCCATTACTACTTTCTTCCATTACTACATGAATTAAATGAAAATGAACCAAACCAAACAGAAAGGTTGTACTTCACACAACAAGAACATAGAATAAACAGCTTTAAACACTTGAGAAAGTAAAAATCCTCTAATTGTTCAAAGGCACTGATGAATAAACAAAAGCAGGTAGAAACTGAGCAATTCGACTCTTGAAAGAAGGGTTGCACACTAGGTGAGGAATTACCTTAATTGTCTTTTCCTAGAGAATATTCTCAAGTCTACTGGAAAAGTGGAGGTATACTAGAACATAAATAGAAATGAAAACTACTGTTGGATGAAGGTATCAGAGGATAGAGTACAGGGCTGTAAGGTATCTACACACTAAGAAGGGAAGGGAGTTTAAAAGGAAATGTGCAGTTTGGAGAGTCCCAATGTCTGCACATAAGCTATGTTCTAATCTTGGTGGACTATGGAACTTCACCTGAAAAGAGGAGACTACAGGGTACCCTGTAAAATATAGTACCTGGAAGGCTCAAAAACTGAGGAGAGCTTTTTGCTGCTGCCTATTATAATGAAAACAGAGTTTGGTGTTTGAGTCCTGCCGAGTAAGAGAGACTTATTAATACTTTGTGCTTTCTACAGGCTACCTTAAAAAAAAGTATGATGTGAAAACTTTAAAGTTGAAAAAACAGTAATTTAACTCCCTCTTAAAAGACAAAAAATACACTTCAGAGCCTCAGATCTCTATAATGTACAATTTCCAAGGGCCAATCAAAAAAAAAAAGTTACTAGACAGATGAAGGAGCAGAAAAATGTGATCCATTGTTAAAAACAAAAACAAACAGAAAACAGTTAAGGAAATAGATCAAGGGATGACAAATGTTAGGATGAGAAGTTAACCAGGTATATATAATGCATTTGCTTAAGGATTTAAAGAGAAACATGGTCATAATTATTAATTGGACGAGTATTTCAGTGAAGAAATAGAAACTATAATGTAGAACTAAGTGGAAAATAAAAAATAAAAAACCAATGGCAAGGGCTTAATTTAGGATTGAACATGACAGAAAAGAGTTAATAAAATGGAAGAAGGTCAATTGAAGCTATCCAACCTAAAAAACTGACAAAAAAATAAATACAGCCTTTGCGAAGGGTAGAATGCTATTAGATAGTATAATATGTATATAATTTGAATCCAAAAAGTATAAGAGAAAGATAAATTTATTTGAAGAAATAATGGTTAAAATTTTTCCAAAGTTGGTAAAAAAATATATATAAATTTACATTTTCTGGAATCTGAACAAACTGAAAGAAGGATAAGTAAAAAGTGAAAAACTAAAATGTAAAACTAAAATTAAAGAGTGCTTGCTGAAAACTAAAGGTAAAGAGTAACTCTTGAAACTAGCGCCAGAACAATGATGCATTGCCTGCAGAAGAGTAATGACACAGATTTCAGTGGATTTCTCTAAGTAATAATAGTAATATTTGTAGTCTAAAAAAAAAAAGCTCATAGATACAAAGAACAGATTGGTGGTTGCCCAGAGGCAGGGGCTTGGGGTAGGTGAGATGGATGGAAGGGGTCAAACAGTACAAACTTCTAGCTACAAAATAAATAAGTCATGGGGATGTAATGTACTATATGGTGACTATAAATAATACTGTATTGCATATTTGAAACTTGCTAAGGAAGCAAAAATTAAAAGTTCTCTTCACAAGAAAAATATTCTGTAGCTCTGTGTGGTAGTGGGTGTTAACTAGACTTATTGTAGTGGTCATTTTAAAATATACATGAATATATAATCATTATGCTATACATCCAAACCTAATATAATGTTATGTGTCAATTATACCTCAATGTAAAAAGACAATAGCTGAAATCACAAACGAGTTTCTACTTGAGATCACCTTGTTCTCACCATAGTTGGATTGTTTTTCATTTGATGATTATTAAATTATTCATGTCTGTATTTAATAAATAGACAGTCATTTCTTCATCTTTATCTTGACGATAAAGATGGAGGCATCAAATGCAGGCATCATTTATGTTCCATCTTAAATTTGTAGAGGAAAGATAAAATGATGGCTCTGTATGGTTGGCATTGTGCATTTCCCTCCCCACTGCTCTTATGGTTATTAGAATCTCGTGCTGTTTATGCATTTCCCATAGGAAAGTGCTGGGGAGTTACATTTTTAGTTTTTTGTTTTTTTAAAATTTTTAAAAAATATATCTTTATTGATTTCAGAGAGAGAAAAGGAGAGGGAGAGAGATAGATAGAAACATCAATGATAAGAGAGTCATTGATCGAGCCCACAACCCGGGCATGTGCCCTGACCGGGAATCGAACCCCCATCGCCTGGATAATAGGTCAAGGCTCAACTGCTGAGCCACGCCCGGCCGGGCACATTTTTAGTTTTTAGAGGACACTGTGACCTGTGAGTAGTTGTCCTCCAAGAAGAAACAATTAGGACAGGCTGATTCAACTGACTACTATATGATCCCTTTTTATTTTTGTATATAATAGTTCTGGATTACATTCTTTGTGATCAATTCAAAGAAGTTAATAGAGAATAAGCATGGTGATATACAATAACTTTTTAAGAAGAGTGAAAACAGGGGCATTATACAAATGAATAATAAGTATATGTCATAGATTTATTGAACTTAATTAGGAAAGTAGAGTGACATTTGAGGAACCGAGCATTGATATGCACTGAACAAAAAATGTTGGACTTCTAGATTATATACAATCCTGGATAACATCCTAAAGGGCAATAAAACCATAATCTTTGGTTATAATTTCAATGAGACATAAATTACTTGAATCTCTATCAGACAAAATCTCCAAGGTAACATATAACATCAGAGAGTTTGGCGTCTGATCAGTAATAGAGAGCATATCAAAAAAGGTTCATTATACTAGAGATTTCAATAATTCTTGAGTGAAACTATTAAACAATGCTCCAGTGTGACATCGAAAGCACATCTAGCAATCTTTCTATCTTGCTTTCAACTTTTTAACATTTCTTCTTAACAGAAATGATTCTACAATGTTATGAATATTTAATACAATAATATATGCAAAATGCTTTATACCATAAAGCCTCATAAAATGTAAAATGTTTTTGGAGATATCGGTGCCCCCATAGCAAGGTGGTAATGAATTTATGTGAACTGGGTCACTATTTGCACAAAAGATAAGAGGAACCACAAATCCTTTACTATTCAGGGGCGAAAAGCTGCAAAATAAAATTGTTTTCATTTTCCTGCCTAAGCTTGGAGATGTGGATCATAAAAAACTGAATTTTCTACTTTATTAATTCAACAAATAATGTGTTGAGCACCAACAAGGTGCTTTGTGTATCCTATTGAGGGGAGACACAGGGGAGAAAGATATTCACTCTTTTCATAAGAATCCAGATTTAGCAGTAGAAACAACATGAAAATAACCAATTGGAACAAAGATGGTAGAATACTTATTTTGTTCTGAATAAGGCCAACATGAAGTTTGATTAATTTAACTCTTGTTTAATCATTTATAAGTTAGTAGCAGAATTTCTTGTTTTCTCCTGGATATTAGCCATAGAGAGCTGCATATAAAACTCCCTGTTGCTTTGTCTTTAGAGTGTATATTTTGTTTCTTTGCCTCCTGTGTTCTTATATCTTCAAATATAAATTAGTTGAAGAAAAATAGTAATTAAAAATAGTAATTAAAGATGTTCTGTAAAATATTTGATTTTTCTGAATGATATGAGAATTAATGTTTAACAAAAATATTAGATTCTTCAATGCCCAGTATTAAAATGGATAGAGAGACCTGTGTTTGAACAACCAAACTAAAAAAGGGAATATAAAGAAATATAGTTAAATCATAAAGTGAGAAAATTAAATATATTATTATAAATTATTGTATTTGTGCCAAGCATGTTAAATTATTAAAGTAAATGGGCTAAAAACTTTAATTAGTAAGTGTTTTATCAGATAGGATAGAAAAGCAAGACCAAACTATATGCTATCCACAAGAAATCCACATTAAATATAAAGGCAAATATAGGTTGAAAGCAAAAAAACCAAAATATAAACAAGGTATACTATGCAAACATAAATAAGGATAAGATAGCTGGATAGCTATGTTAATATCAAATAAAATAGCCTTTGAGGCAAGAAGTACTATCAGATATAAAGAGGGACATCTATAAAGGTAATAAAAAAGGTAGTTTATCATACATAAAGTTATAAAATTATAAGGTTGTATGAAGCTAGTAACAGAATTTCCTAATGAAACAAATATTGATAGAAATAGACATTAAGAAATCTACAATTATAGTGGCAAAGTTTCAAACTTCTCCCTGAGAAATTCAAAAAACAACAAGAAGAAAACTCAGTAATAATAGAACAAATTTGGACAATATTCTCAAACTTTACCTAATTAATATTTATAGACTACTCCATCTAGCAATTGTGGATACCTTTTTGTTTTTTTTTAAATGTATTTTGTGGATTAAAGAAGAAATCATAGGAAATGATAAGATATTTTAAACTAAAAACATCACAATTTGTGAAGGTGGCTAAAGCAGTGCTTAAGAAAACACTGTAGCTTTAACTATATCAGAAAAAAGTTCTAGGTCAAGTGATGCAAGAGTACACCAAAAAAAATTAGAAGAACAAATTTAAAAAATGACATAATATAAATAAGAGAAGAAATCAATTAAAAAAACAATAAAGAAAATTATTAAAGCTAAAACGAGATTCTTTGAAAATTATAAAAATTGCCAAATTGATTACTGAGTTAAATCAGAAATAAAAGACACACATTGCTACAGATCCTACAGACATTACAGCAATAATAAGGTTATATGAACAATTTTATGCCAATACATGCAACAATTTTGGTAAGATAGACAAATTCACTGCAACAACCAACTTATCAAAAGTTATACAAGGGTGAACAAACAAACAAAAAATTAGAAAAGCCTTGTCTGTATCTAATAAAGCCTTTAAATTTGTCATAACCATTTTCTATAAAGAAAACTCCAAAATCAAATGATTTTACTGGTGAATACTATGAAATGTTTAAGGGATAAATAGGACCAATTATATAACACCTCTTTAGAAATTATGAGGGCAGCATAACCCTTATACTAAATCTTGACAAAGTTAATCTACAAAAAGCAAATTATGGATCAATCTCTCATGAACATAGATGCAAAAATCCAGTACAAGATGTTAGCACTTTCAATTAGCAATATATAAAGTATATATTTGTAACAATTAGAGTTGAACCAGAGAAAAAGAACCAGTAGCAGATTAGATAGATGATAGATGGTAGATAGATGGATGATAGATATAGATAGATAGATGATGATAGATAGATGATAGATAGATAGATAGATAGATAGATAGATAGATAGATAGATAGATAGATAGGTAGATAGGTAGATGATAGATGATAGATAGATAGATAGATAGATGATAGATAGATAGATAGATAGATAGATAGATAGATAGATAGATGATAGATAGATAGATAATAGATAGATGATAGATGATGATGATAGATAGGTGACAGATATAGATGATAGATGATAGATAGATGATAAATGATGGATGATAGATAGATACTATTTAAAATAATTGGCTTACATGATTTGTGGTAGCTGGCTAAGTAAGTGTGAAATTCATACAGCAGTCAGGAAGGGAAGATCATGAGCAGAATGTAACTCCATGGGCATAGGCTGAAGCTGCATGCTCAGAATTTCTTTTCTTACCAGAGGAAACCTCAGCTCTGAGTTTAAGCCTTCTAATAGAGGCAGTCAGGACCACCAAGAGAACATTGTTTCCAACATAATCTTCCTTACATTTAATATCAACTGATAATTAATTTTATTTGTAAAATACATTCATAGCAACTCCTAGGTTATTGTTTGACTGAAAAATTAGAGATGGGGCCTAGTCAAATAGACACATTGATAAAGCAACTGCAAATTATGTACAAATTTAGTGGAGTTCATCCCAAGAATGCACAGTTTATGTAACATTTCAAGACAAACTAAATAAACTTATCACAATAACAGAATAGAGAAGCAAAGTGATATAAAATTCAATCTATTCATGCTGAATATTCTTTGATTTTTGAAAGACATAGTTATGAGAATAAAAAAAGCAGCATATTATATATATGTACATATATATATGCATTTCTAGTATATATATTTGACAAACAACTTTTTATCCTAAAGATACAAATAATGGTCAAAAAAGTATACACTTTATAAGAGAAGATATTCAACTGATCCATAAGCATATAAAAAGATGCTTGATAACATTAGTCATCAAGGATATTCAAATTAAGCCCAGCCGGTCATGGCTCAGCGGTTGAGTGTCAACCTAGGATCCAGGCAATCAGGGTTCGATTCCTGGTCAGGGCACATGCCCAGGTTGCGGGCTTGATCCCCAGTTGGGGGCGTGCAGGAGGCAACCGATCAATGACTCTCTCATCATTGATGTTTCTATCTCTCTCTCTTCCTCTCGTTTCCTCTCTCTGAAATCAATAAAGATATATTTTTTTAAAAAAGGATATTCAAATTAAAACCATGATGACATAAAACTATAGATTCATGAGACTGAGTGCAATTAAAACGACTGGCTGTACCAACTATGGGTGAACATGTGCATCACTTGGGGCTTTCACACAATGCTGTGAGAAGGTAAGAGGATAAACCCCTTTGGAACAATTTGGCAGTTTCTTATAAAGGTAATCATACACCTATCCCACTCTTAGGTATTATTAACCCAAGTTTGGATTAGTTATTAACTCAAGAAAAGAAATATTCTCAAAATTACTTTTCACAAATATTTATAAAACTTTAATAACACAATAAAGGCTATATATTACAAACCCTCAACTAATATCATAATCAGTGGTGAAAAAGTGTTTTTCTCTAAGATCAGGAACAAAACAAGGATGCCCACTCTTACCAGTTATTCAACATAATACTGGAAGTCCTATGTATCC
Organism: Miniopterus natalensis; assembly: GCF_054644295.1. NCBI lineage: Eukaryota > Metazoa > Chordata > Mammalia > Chiroptera > Miniopteridae > Miniopterus > Miniopterus natalensis. The sequence continues at coordinate 30,980,841 of NC_142085.1, read as the reverse complement.
AGAGCAATCAGGCAAGAGAAAGAAATAAAAGGCAAATTGGCAATAAGGAAGTAAAACTGTCACTTTTGCAGATGTCATTCTTTCTGTAGAAAATTCTAACGACTCCACTGAAAAACTATTAGAAATCATAAACAAATACAGTATTGCAGAATACAAAAATCAATGTATAAAAATCCTCTGCATTCCTATATACTAACAATGAAATCTAAGAAAAAGAAATGAAAAAAAATCCCTTTTGCAACTGCATCAAAAAGAACAAAACACCTAGCAATAAACTTAATGAAGGATGCGAAGGACCTATTTCACTGAAAACTACAAGACATTATTATAGAAATTGAAGAAGACATAATGAAATGGAAAGATGTTCTATATTCATGGATGGGAAGACATGGCATAGTTAAAATGGCCATATTATCCAAAGCTATATACAAATTTAATGCAATCTCCTTCAAAATCCCAATGTCATTTTTTAAAGAAATAAAACCAAAAAAATTATCAGATTTGTATGGAACCACAAAAGACCCCGAATAGCCAAATCAATCCTGAGAAAAAGAACAAAGCTGGAGGTATCACACTCCCTGACTTCAAATTAGACTACAAAGTGATAACAAGCTAAATAGCATGATATTGGCAGAAAAACAGACACACAGACCGATGGAACAGAACTGAGAGCCCAGAAAAAACCCACATGTATGTTGCAAATAATTTTTGGCAAAGGAGTTAAAAACATCATGGAGAAAAAAAAGCCTCTTCAATAAATGGTGCTGGAAAATTGGAAAGTCACATGCAAAAGAATGAAACTAGACTGCAACTTGTCACCATATATAAAAATTAACTCAAAATGGATCAAAGACCTAAATATAAGACCTGAAACAAGTTACATAGAAGAAAACATAGGTACTAAACTTATAGACCCTTGTCTTAGAGAAGATATTTTAAATTTGACCCCAAAGGCAAGGGAAGTAAAGGCAAAAATAAATGAATGGGACTATATCAAACTAAAAAGCTTCTGCACATAAAAGAAACCATCAAAAAAACAAAAAAAAACAACCAACCAAACAGGGGAAGATATTTACAAACAATGGCTCTGACAAAAGGGTTAATATCCAAAATATATAAAGAACTCATACAACTCAACAACAGGCAATCCAATTTAAAAAATGGGCAGCGGACCTGAGCAAACATTTCTCTAAAAAAGGCATACAAATGGCCCAAACTGAAAAACACCCCAAAATCGATGAACAGAAGGATAAACAAATTATCGTATATTTGTACACTGGAATTCTGCACAAATTATAAAAGAATGAACTACAGATACACTCCCCAGTATGGATAGGCCTTAAACACACTATATTGAGAGAAATAGGTGAGAAACAAAAGAGTAGACACTGTATAATTCCATTTATATTAAGCTCTAAAGTTAGCAAAATTAATGCACAGAGAGAGAATTCAGAACAGTGGTTGGTTGCTTTCGCTGAGTGGGGCTGACTGCCAAAGAAAACTTTCAGAAGTGTTGTTATTGTTTAATATCTTTGTTGAGGTGCTGATCACACTGGTTTATGTATTAAGACTCATACAGTTGGGACCTTATTAGTGGTGCATTTGGCTGTGCATTTTACATAAAAATATAAACATTAAAATTTGTTTTAAATTAAGAAAAAAATCAGATGAAATTAATATGGTAGAAGTCAACATAAAAAAGTTTAATGTGGGTCAAGGAAAGCAGAACATATAAATCAAAATGTTTTAACAACTTGAAGATGTAAACAATCAAATTTGCAATAGAAGATATGATGCTAAAAGCTAAATTTCTTAAATGAAACAGTAGAGAATTCTCATGTGGAAATTTAAAAAATGTGTTGTAGATACACATGACTTCAGCCCAAGCCTTCCACAAACCAAAAAAGCAAACAATAAAATACATCTAACTCTTCTACTAAAAATAAAATATTCTGCCCATATTAAATTACACAGAGCATTTCACCATTCTCCACCTTTTACTTATATGAAACTTGCCATACATTAAGATTCTCAATAAATAAGAGAAAATTCTAGATTTCAGGAATTTTTCTCCTTAAAAGATTAGAAACCTATAGTTTTATAAGTATCAAAATAGCAAGTCAGGTCCTTTTTATATAGTAAATATACCATATAAAGAGCATAATTATTATATGTGTAACTTTAAATTTGCTTTTGCGTCCACACACATATCCATTAAGCATTTTAGTGATTGGAAACCAAGTTTAAGAATACTTTGTTAGAGGAAATATATGCATTTACCTAGATTTCTGTAGATATGCTTATGCACTTAAGTCCTGGGGGCTGTAAGTGACTGGATAGATTTAGTAGCATAAAATGATTGTGTAAATTGATATTGTCATTCCCTGTTTTTCAGTACTAAAATAGTAGTTCTGAATGTACAAAAATAGCTATTTTTCTTTAGCACTCCTGAGCTATATTTAGAGATGGGGGTATTGCAGTTGAAGTAAATCATTTTAACTTAAAATTAGGCAGAAAACCAAGAGCTTTTGTTTAGGTGTGGGGCTTTCAGCCTTGTTTGGAGGACTTATGAAATTCTAAAAAGGAAGAAAAATTGCCCAGCATGCACAATTAAAGTATGAGTACATTCTGTATTTCATATATTCCTGCCTAAGAGTACTTAAAAATAAAGTAAACCAAGAAAAAAGACAAAAAGAAATCAGTTAGAATAAAAATGAAATAAAATAGAAGATACAAAACTAAAGACTCTACAAGGGCCACCAAGGTTGAATATCTAAATCAAACATTAAAAATACAAGGGATGTAAATCACCAACTTGTACAATAGCAAATCCTAACTAATTAACGTTGGGTTGCAAGGAGGATATTGAGTGCAGAATTTTTCCTGAAGTGAAACTTGAAAAATGTGTTATAGGGAACCATTAGCACAAAGCTATTATGACTCCTCCATTTGGCTTTTTATAGAAGACACTTGAAAGTCAGTCACCCAAGTTAATTCCTGATTTGAGGAAGAGGCATATAAGAACAGAGTTTTTGTAACAAATACAGAGGAAATAGATCATTGTCAAATAATATGCAATTCTCCTAATTTGTTGGAATTATAATGTATATTCAACTATATATGTATATACAATATTTACTATGCAATGGACGCACAAATAAATTTTGTACCAGTCATTCTCATAGCATCATAAGATGAGAAGGGTAAACATGAGGTTCTTTCTTTATGTGGCAATTATATTTCTATAAGCCTATTAACCTTTGGTCTATTGCCATTTATATACCATTAGAGTTAAATTATAAAATGTGTATTATACTTAGCTTTTTACATCATTATGATAAAACAGTGGAAATAACACTGGAAAAAATTGTCATTCCAAATTTTATTAGGAATACACAAAAACTAAGTATTATTTTTGTCTAACCTCATTAGAGTGACAAGACTAATTTTCTTATAATATCATGTGTCATAATGCAATCTAATTGCCTTTAATCTTCTGAGATATATAGATTTAATATCTCAGTACACAGATTATTATTTATATTGGAAAATAACTTGAGATTTGTCTTCAATATAACATATATTTGCTTCTTTCTTTTAATGATGCACTTTAAGCATCTTTCTTGTAACCCTGAGGGCATGTGTATGTTTTAATTTATAAGTGTTTACTATGTACATTAAATATAAATAGGCAAATGACCAACTTGAGGTGTCTTGCTGGAAAGTGGAGTTGGGAGGTAGAAAAGAGAGACTAAAACACAAAATAGTAATAAATATAATTTTGTCACCTTTTGATATATACACACTGAAGGTAATGTGCGTACCTTCCATTAAAACTGTATTGAAGGTGGTATTTACAGGTGGCTTCGTGTGAAAAAAGCTTTGAAGTATTATAAGAATTTAAGTAGTGCTATTGCTCTTCATTTTTTATTTATATATTTATTTTATTGGTCTCAGACAATTAATTATTTTGAGATTTTTTTGAAAGAAAATTTCACACACCACATATTTTTGCTTATTCATTCAGTATATTAGGTAACTTTCTTTTAAACATTCCCTCTTTTGTTGATTTAAGTACATAGCAAATATTGTAAATGCCACTGTTTGGGCAAGTCTTAAATATCAACCAAAGTGTACATGTGGGTCATCTGCCATAACAATGCAGTAACCTTTTCTGTATAAAAAGGGTGTTTGGTTAAGTGACAAGGCAGCCTCATACATATGTTTGTCTGGCATTAGATTTATGATGAAAAAAATGGTGCATATAGGGGATTGGAGGGCTGGGTGAAAAAGGTGAAGGGATTGAGAAATACAGATTGGTAGTTATAAAACAGTGATGGGGATGTAAAATATAGCATAGAAATATAGCCAATAATATTGTAATAACTATGTATGGAGCCACATGGGTACTGGAAATATGGGGGATGGGGGAGAGAACACATTATAATGGATATGATTGTCTAGCGACTATGCTGTGCACCTGAAACTAATACAAAATAATATTGAATGTAAGCTATAACTGAAAAAAGTAAAAAGAATTAAAAAAAGAAACAGTTATGGGTATAGATAGTAAAAGCCAGTCTGTAAATTTCCAGTTTCAATCTAAAAGAATGTATCAGTATTTTAAAACTTAAAAAAAAAAAAAAGTGCATGCTTTGTAAAATGGTAATCAGCTGGGTAAACTCTGGGAGTAGAAGTTTAGAAACACAAAAGCTTATTCCATTCTAATGTTACCATCTGGAGATTCTGATCTCTGAAAACATAAGAATGGGGTAAGAGACAAAGAGGTAGCATGGATTGTTTAACTCAGCAATGAAAAGGGACGTATATTATTCAGCTGACAAAAGTACTTTGAAAATATGGTGCTTTGAAAACTTTGTGATCACCAGAGGAACACTCAAATTTACTTTGTTTCATTGTTGTCTAAATTGTTTGGGTGATGTATTTATTTCACTGCTCCACTGCACTTTATTTTTCAGAAGCCATTCTCTTGTTACACTTATTTGTCTAAACTCATGCAGATTGGGCTGAATATAAAAATATAATTACCCCCTTGAGTTTTAATTGTAAAATTCTGAGAACTATACCTTTACCAGATTTGTGATAACAACTGCTTTGATGCAAATGAACTCTGTATTTTAGCTTATTTAATTAAGTTACTTAAACATTGTAACTTTTACATGTAAAATTAATATAAAGTCCTCTGAATTAAACTTGTTTCAAATTCAGATTTCTTTCTCTAGCTCTAAATTATTTGATGGTGTTACCATTATAATAAATTAATGCTTGTCTGAAAAAATCCATTTTTAACAATAATCTAGATTGTGTGATCCAGTAACTTGAGAAGTTTCAATGAAAAATGTTACATGAGGCATTCCAAATTGCTAAAGGCCAAAACCAGATATAAAACTTGAATATATCATTTGTGAATTTTGCTGATGATCATGATTGGTAATCCACAAACCATTGTTCATTCTTTCAGCCTGGATTAATCAACCTAAAAATTTAGGATCTGTTCTCTAGCTGCCTTTTATCTCAGGATGATTACTTTTAAGAACCAACATGCTCTTTGTCTTCCCACAAATTCATCTTCGGTAAAAAAGGTGACAGGGTAACAGAGAAAAATCTCTGTATTGCTTGTTCTTATTTTTTTGGTTTTACCAGAATTGCCAGGTTTAACTGGAATTTATGGAAAGAAAGTAGTGCTTTATGTCTGCTTCCAGTCCCTTTTACTAGATTGATTCCAATTCAAAGCCTGACTGGTCATTATCATTCTATTCAAAGCCTGACTGACATTTTCAATAAATACACTTAGGGTTTTTAATTCATTTTACTTCTATACTTTATAATAACCCTACTATATATGACAAGAGTTTGATTTTACTTTCCTTTTCCAACAGGATATAATAATACTTTCAAGGACAGAAAATCATAGTGCCAGTTCTTGCATTCAAAGGATTCTTTCCTTTCCTTTGCAAGGTTCAAGGAGAGGAAAACCTGGTGCAGTTGTGGGCACAGTGAATAGACACTTTACAGCGCATCTTGATTACAATCCTTGTTTTTAACACCAATTTATCCTAGTGACCTTGAATAAGGCAAAGTTGTGTATGATTAATTTCTTAACCTATTAAGAAAATATTTCTGCTTTATAAAGTAGTTATGAAAAATATCAACATGGATTTGAATTTCCCTGAAGAAATACTTTACAGACTTGAAGTGTTATTAATTACAGTAATAAATGAGAAGGGAAAATATTCCACTAGGGTTTCTAGAAATAAAAAAGTCACCTAAGGCCATGCCCAACCCATTCTCTGGAATTTTTTAAAGGTAAAAGAACATGCTTTTCATATACTAATTATCTACAAAACAATAAACTTGTTGGAAAAGAAACTATATTTGCACTAATTTTTATTCAAAAAGAATCAATTTCAAGTCTGGCTAAAACTTCTTGTTTTTTTTAAATTCTTATCTAAGGTATATAAGAATGCTACCTGTGGGTGGGCTTTTATTATAATAAACATAAAATAACTTTAAAGCTTTTAGCACACAGGACTTTGAACTTAATGGCAAAGGGATTGCTGAAAGACTATGTTTTATTACCTTACCTTATTCTTGGATCTTATGCATAAAGGTCTAAGATCTACAGAATTTTCATCTTAACATAATAGTATTATACCACCAGAACTATAATAAAAAATTAGATTGCTTCTTTTATTATAATATCCATTTATCATAGTTTAATGATGCTGGGATCAAAATACCCTGGGCAATTTGATATAGAAGTTAGGTTAGGTTATAAGTTACATTCAAAGGTGGAATGGCCTTATGAAATTATATATCTAGAAAGAAAAATGCAAGCAAGCCATTTTTTTTTTTTTCTCAAGTAGAGTTCAATCTCAACCATTTATATACAGCAAAAAAAAAAAAAAAGAATTTTATTTCTGTTCATTTTAAAGGGCAGTGGTATGTACTATTTTGCAAAACAAAAAAAAAAAAATATGCTTACTGTAAACAAGACAGGACTGCTGTGAAAGCCATTAAGAAAAACATGATTTATACATTTTCCAGAAAACACATCACTTCATTAAAAAAAACTTCTTATATTTATAGTCTTTGCCTTCACATGTTTGTGTCACAAATGACTGACTTTCCTATGTTCACATGTTCCCTCTAGTTTTCATTCTCAATTAAATTAGGTGCAACATTAATGCATGTTCTAAAATACCTTTTGGAATTTTTTGTTTACTTGATTAATTTTTTGCATCTCACACTAATGCACCCCAAGTGGCATTTTTAATGGTCCCTCAAGAATTAGAATGAAGATGTCTGTGCATTATAAATTAGAAATAATCTAATGACCAGCATTTACTCTAACTTGCTTGTAAAATGCTGTTTATTAATAGTTTTTTGACTCCTGGTTAATATGTCTATTCACATTAAATATATAAATATATAAATTCCATCAACAATTCATATGAGAAGTGAAAAATATCATTTTCAAAATGAGAGTTGTTCACATAAGATGCTTTCTTGCCAGAGTAGCTTACCTAATCTGATTTGATTCTATAGGCTGGGTGTTCTTAAACCTAGACCTGCCATTCTGAATTCCTTTTTAGGTTTATCTAGCTCAGTAAAATAATTCTAGTGAATTCCTAGGCCACCAGCAGGATTTCCAATGATTTTAAACTAGTTCCTATTCTTTTCTTCCAGAAAAATATAAAACACTAAGGTTCCCCTTGCAAGCCACCAGGTATTTGCTTCAATATCCTATGGAAACTGCAGTTTCACTTTCCTTTTTCTTAATTTTTTTCTCAGCTTAACAGTTTAGTAAAAACCTATGAGAAAGTACACAGTATCAAGTACTATACATATGTTTAAAAACATAGCCTTTACTGTCCATCAATTATCTCTCTATGGTATTTTCTAATTGAAGGTATTTTACTTGTATTGTCATGCAATTCAATGAAAAACATTAAATACAGGATTTTCAATAATTTAAATTACTTTGAAGTATTTAAAAAATTCAAAGGCACACACAAGTTTATGTAATTTATAGACTGATAGAGGTTTGGACTGAAGTTTATGGATCTTAATATATCCACTCAGTGCATTGAAAGTGTTATTCATATTATGATGCAAGTGGAAAGTTTATGTGCACATTCACTATGATTCAATGTGTCTGTTTTTGCCTATGGAATCTAGATAGAGTATGAGTACATTAAAAAACAAATATTATACATATTCTAAATGAGACAGACTCACACAAACTGTTTTCAAAAGTGGTGAGGATTATAAACATTATTTACATTAATGATTTCTATATTCGTGTGCTGTGCTCTTTCATCAGTGCTGCTTTCCTTCACCTTGCCTTACCAGTGATATCATATCCTTAGCCCACGTGGAGCCTTTTAGAGAGGTGCAAGTTCCTTGGCAGAACATGACATTATTGTTTTATGGAAAAGAGAATGGAAGAAAGTTATTTTTAAAAATGACTTAGTGGGCCCTGGACAGTGTGTGTCAGTCAGTTGAGGGTCGTCCCCTGCACTGAAAGGTTGCCTTTCGATTACCAGTCAGGGCACAGTCCCGGTTGTGGGCTCTATCTCTGGTCCAGATGTGTGCGGAGTCAACCAATTGATGTTTCTTTCTCACATGATGTCTATGTCTCTCTCTCTCTCTTCCCTGCTTCCCCCCTCTCTAAAATCAATAAAAACATATTAATTTTTTTCTTTTTTTAAAGTAAAATAACTTAGTTGTGTCCAAGGTTTAAGCTGCTGACAGTCACAGAGATACAGATTATAAATCATTTATAAGATCTACTAGTACACCAACTAGGCATTTAAAGATTATTTTGAAGCAGAAAAACATGTTCTAGTCTGGCTTTTCTCTTTTTAATTGGTACCAATACGCCATTAGATCACCCCACTGCAAACATATTGGCCTTTTTCTATCTGTTACAAAAACACACTTATGTCATTCATGCATCTGGGTCTTTGCCTTGACTCTCTGCCTGGAGTACTATGTTCTGGCATATGGCTACTCTCTCTAGGCCTTGTCTTAGGGGTCACCTCCTCAGAAAAGACTGCCCACCAGCCACCTGAAATTGGCTTCTAATATACTTTTCTCCATTAACTTATTCTTATTTTGTTTTGTTTTCATTAGTTATTACTCTCTGAAATTATAGGGTGAATTATTAGTTAGAACCTACTGTTTCTTGCTAGACTACTAGATTCTATAGCAGTAGATATCTTGTCTTTATCTCCATAGGACCCCAATGCCTATAAGGAAGCCTGCCTCAATGAAGTAGTCAATAAATGTTTTGTTAAATGAATTATGTATAAAAAGCAATAAACTATTTTAAATTTAATTTATTGGGGTGACATTGATTAATAGGGTTATATGGGTTTCAAGTGTATATTTCTATTTGCATTGTGTACCTACAACCCAAAGTCAAATCATCTCCCATTGCATTTGGCCCCCTTTACTCTTTACTATCCCTTCACCCCTTCCCTCTGGTAACCACCACACTATTATCTGTGTCTATGAGTTTCAGTTCTATGCTCCACATAAGAGTGAAATCATGCGGTTCTTAGCTTCATCTGACTGACTTATTTGACTTAGCATAATATTCTCAAGGTCCATCAATGCTATTGTAAATGGCAGTATTTCATCTTTTCTTATGGCTGAGTAGTATTCCATAGTATATGTACCACATCTTCTTTATCCAATCCCCTATAGAAGGACACTTTGGTTGTTTCCATATCTTGGCCACCATGAATAATGCTGCAATGAACATAGGGGTGCATGTATCTTTGTGAATAAATGTTTTCCAGTTTTGGGGCTAGATACCCAAAAGAAGAATTGCTGGGTCATATAGTAACTCTGTTCTTAATTTTTTGAAAAACTGCTATACAGTTTTCTATAGTGGCTGTACCAGTTTACATTCCTACCAGCAGTGAGTGAGGTCTCCTTTTTCTCCACAACCTCTCCGACACTTGTTATTGTCTTATTTATAATGGCCATTCTAATAGCTGTGATATGGTATCTCATTGTAGTTTTGATTTGTATTTCCCTAACAGCTAGCGAAGTTGAATACCCTCTCATATATCTACTGACCATTTGTATGTATTCTTGGGAGAGGTGTCTGTTCAGGTCCTCTGCCCATTTTTTAATTGGATTGTTTGTTTGGTGTTGAGTTCTTTATATAATTTGGATATTAACCCCTTGTCAGAGCTGTTGGTTGCAAATATCCCATTTGATTGGTTGCCTTTTTGTTTTGTTGGCAGTTTCTTTTGCTGTGTAGAAGCTCTTTAGTTTAACATAGTCACATTCATTTATTTTTGCCTTTACTTCCCTTGCCTTTGGGGTCAAAGTCATAAAATCTTCTCTAAGACCGAGCTCCATGAGTTTAGTGACTATGTTTTCTTCTATGTAATTTATTGTTTCAGATCTTACATTTAGGTCTTTGATTCATTTGGAATTAACATGTGTAAAAGGGGAAAAACTGTAATCTAGTTTTATTCTTTCACATGTGGCTTTCCAATTTTCCCAGCACCATTTATTGAAGAGGCTTTTTTTCTCTCCATTGTGTGTTTTTGGCTCCTTTGTCAAAAATTATTGGACCATATACATGTAGTTTTATATTTGGGCTCTCAGTTCTGTTTCATTGGTCTGTCTGTTTTTCTGCCAATACCATGTTGTTTTGATTATCGTAGCTATATAATATAATTTGTAGTCAGGTAGTGTGATACCTCTGGCTTTGTTCTTTTTTCTCAGGATTGCTTTGGCTATTCAGGGCCTTTTGTAGTTTCATAGAAATCTGATTATTTTTTGTTCTATTACTTTAAAAAATAACATTGGGATTTTGATGGAGATTGCATTAAATCTGTACATTGCTTTGGGTAATATGGTCATTTTAACTATGTTGATTCTTCCAAGCCATGAACATGGAATATCTTTTCATTTCACTGTGCCTTTTTCAATCTCTTCTAATAATGCTTTGCAGTTTTCAGTGTATAGATCCTTCATATCTTGTGTAAAGTTTGTTCCTAGGTGTGTTTTTTCCTTTTGTTGCAACTGCAAAAACATTTTTTTCATTTCTTTTTCTGGACTTTCATTGTTAGTATATAGAAAACAGATTTTTGTACTTTGGTTTTGTATCTTGCAAATTTACTGTATTTGTTGTTTCTAATAGTTTTTTGGTGGAGTCTTTAGGGTTTTCTATATACAGAATCATACCATCTTCAAAAAATGACACTTTTATGTCTTCCATCCTAATTTAGATTCCTTTTATTTCTCGCCTGATTGCTCTGGCTTATACTTTCTAGAACTGTGTTGAATAAGAGGGTAAGAGTGAGCATCCTTGTTTTGTTGCTGATTTTATAGGAAAAGATTACAGTTTTTCACAATTTAATATAATATTGGCTGAGGATTTGTCATATATGGCCTTTATTATGTTGAGATATTTTCCTTCTATACTCATTTTATTTAGCATTTTGATTATAAATTAATGTTGTAGTTTATCAAATCCTTTTTTCTGCATCTATTGATAAGATCATATTATGTTTATCCTTTGTTTTGTTAACTTGGTGTATTACATTGATCAATTGTGTGTATGTTGAACTATCCTGTGTCCCTAGAATGAACCTACTCAGTCAGCATGTTATTTTTTTAATACATTATTGTATTTGATTTGCTAGTATTTTGCTTAGGATACTTGCATCTGTATTCATCAATTTTTATATGTTGTATTGTGATTCTCATTTGTCTTTATGTATCTTTTGATCTCACCTTTTATCTTTTCTTTGATCCAATAATTTTTTTTGGTGGTATACTGTCTAATCTCCATATATTTGTGGGTTTCTTTCCTTCCTTTTTGCAGTTAATTTTAATTTCAAAGCATTGTGGTGAGAAAATATGCTTGATATAATTTCAATCCTCTTGAATTTGTTGAAGCTAGTTTTGTGACCCAACGTATGTATATGGTCTATCCTTGAGACTGTTCCACGTGCACTGGAGAAGAATGTATAATCTGATGCCCTGGGATGAAAGGCTCTGCAAATGTCAATTATGTCCATCTGGTCTAATGTGTCATTTAAGACTGATATTTCTTTATTGATTTTCTATTTGAATGATATATCTAGCACTGTCAATGGAGTATTAAAGTCCCCAACTATGATTTTGTGGTTGTGATTTTGCCAGTTTCTCCCTTTCGTTCTGTTAGTAGTTGTTTTATATATTTTGGTGCTCCCTGATTGTTATGCCTTCTTGACATAGTGTCCCATTTATTATTATAAAATGAATTTCCATCTTTGCCTCTTTTTTAACTTTTGTTATCTCAAAATCTGTTTTGTCAGATGTAAGTATGGCTACACCTGCTTTTCTTTGTATGTTATTTGCTTGGAGAGTCATTTTCCACCCTTTTACTTTGAGTCTAACTTTGTCTTTTCGGCTTAGATGTGTCTCCTGAAGGCAGCATATGGTTGGTTTTTGTTTTTGGATCTGATCTGCTTCTCTGTGCCTCTTTATTGGTGAATTCAGTCCATTTACATTTAGGGTAATTGATGTCTGAGGATTTCCTGTAGACATTTTATCCTTTGTTTTGTGGTAGCTCTGTGCCTCCACTGGTTCTATTCCTTTGTGCTCCTGTCTGTTTTTGTTTGGTGGTGTTCCATATTTCTTTCCTCTGTTTCCTCTTTTTTAAGATATGTGTCTCAGTTTTGATTTTTGTGTGTGTGTGGTTACCATTAACTTTATGAAAAAGAAATCTTTATATATATTGTAGTCTCTTTCCTTTTCTTGGGAACCTGACAAGAGGGTGGAGAGGAGCATGCAGTGGGAGAATTTAATGGTGGGAACAAAAGTACAAAAGCATGTGACATTATCATCTCAACTTGTCCCCTCTAGATCCACTGTGTTATCCAAATTTTAATGATCAATTACTTATAATTTATGTCATACATGACTGCTGTGGCTACAGTCCCATGTCCAGGGTCTGCGCAGTGACTGCCTGTCTTTACATTTTTTGGAACCCTCAAATTAGGAAAAGAATAACTGTTAAAACAATGGGTTTTTAATACTTAATGAAGTTCCATTCTGAAAAGTGTAAGAAAAGTACTTGCACATTTCTATTTCATTTCATTTGCATTTTAGAATTGTTAATCCTTCCATTTAAGACATTAGACTAAAATTATCCTAGAAGTATATATACACACAAAATGTCAAATTCCGTATTTATATATTATAATAATGCCAATTGTTTGGAAAAGTCATAGCAAATGGTATTACTCTTACACTCTACACTCAGAGAATAATTGAAGTTAATATTTTTAACTGAAATATACACTTTCTCTCTTCTCTCTAATCTTAAAAGGATTATTAGCAGAAATACTCTAGCTGACCTCAATTGTGAGGATAATGTACAGATATCTGCCATCATTTTAATCCTGTAGTGTTCTTAAAATGCACTCTAATTTTGTGACCTCACTTATATTCCACTAGGTTCACCACCATAACAACATTCATTGATTTGATCTCAAATTATTGTCTTAAAGGTTCTTTGTTTTGGTTTTGGTTTTCACTTATTTGAGCCACGCTGGTAATTGGCTGCAGGTTTCACTTTACAGCACCCATCACTGCAAAGCTATTGTGTAATGACCGTTTATATTGACACTTACTCCAACCTTCTCTGATTAGACACCACAAGCAATTGATTTCAGATTTTTTTTTCAAGTTGGAAGAGCATAGTATTGTGTACTTCAATCCAGTGTTATTTCTCCTACCTTTCTAGCTTAATCTTTCTATTTCCTAATGTTAATAACAAACAACTTGCCTGTCCAACCTGATTTATTTAAATTCTCACTTCAAATGCCCTATTTAGTCATAATATTTCTCTTTTTTCAGGGTTGTTTATTTCATGGACTTTTAAAATCTTCAGTAATTTCTCTAGCAAAATTCTGCTTCTCAAAAATAACCACTGAATTTTTAAAAAAGCGTAACTAATAGAAACTTTTTAAACCATTTCCTAAGTTTACTAAACAAATGAGTACACACACAGCCCTCCTATTCTTTAACAAAGTTAGTGTTGCTGCTTAGGAGAAGAAGAAGCGTATTTTCAAGTATTATTAACAAGGGGCAATATTAACATATAAATATATATATGTAATTTTGAGATTATACAGCTTTAGAATAATAGGCTTAACTATTATTCATTTAAAAAATGGTTGATTTTACATAATTACTCCAAATCAGTGTTTCATAAGAACAAAAAATGTACTAGAATATTATAGATTATATATTAAAGTAGGAAATTGTAACAAACCCACAGAATAATTTAAAATAGGAACTTTAACTCTCTTCCCAGTCTACTATTACTTAGAATACTATTACCTTGATCTCCAAAAGATATTTTCTTTTCTTCTTTGGCTCTTGCCAATATTCTATAGCAGATTATTTTCTACTTCTGAATGCTTAGGCATCTCTGTGGCTCATTTATCTTCAATACATGGCTATTTGCTGTGTCATTGTCCTTTGCTCAGCTTTTTATGTATACCTCGCAACAGCTCCTTCATACACAGAATGCCTATTTTCCCTTTTATTTTACTCAATAGTTTTCTATACTTAAAATGCTTATGAATTTTTCTCCTTTGCACACCCATTATAAGATTTAACATTAAAAAAAAGCTCAAGAATATCAGACCTTTTGACTTAACCTCTTTTTATAACCTCTTTTTGTATATATTTGAATAACTTAAGCACTTTCCATTTTTTTAATGTACTTAGACTTTTAAAAATAAAGGTTTCAAAGACTTATAGCAGGGAGATGCATGTCTGTACCATGTATGTAGAGGAAGATTCAAGCAAAAATCATGTCCTATTTTTTCTGAGATGTCTAAAAATAGCAAGTCATAGGCTAAAGCACAGGGAATGCAGTATTATTTTCTTTAGTAATGCAAATGAAAAATATCTCATCTCCTTTTACCTTTCCATAATAGAGATTTTATTTCTACATAAGTTTGCATAATTCTAAATTTTTAATAGAAAAGTTGGTTTCCTATGGGGCATGTTATTAGGACTGGGATAAAAACAAATGGAAGTAATGCTGTCACAACAGGCACTAACTTATCTATTTTGAACTCCTTGCAGAGTCCTACAGATTTTAGTTATCATTTTCACTTCAAAAAACATTACCTTACACAAATATGGGCATTGCTTATGCTTGAACTTAGGGGTTAGTAAGAAAGACTTAGGTGAAGTATAGCACTCCCATTTCAGCCTTGACAACCACTACTTTGAAGATAAGCAGGAGCAACAAAATTTGGTAGAAACAATGACCTCTTCCCCTTCTCCTGGCTCTTTGCAAACTTTGTAAAAGGTTTCTGCCCGTAAAAATTCCAGGGAGTAAATTGCAGGGATTAGTTAACCAAGAAAGTTAATTAACACTTATTTTAGCTTCTGTCTGCCGCTTGCTAGCCCCCCACCTGCCCCCTTAGCCAAACAGAATGTGGTTTTTGCCTTTATATTCTCCCTGCAAAGGCTGCTCGGGGCTGCGAGTCTGTTTAGGGCATGAGCCCCTCGCAGCTGCCGGCTGAATAAATTCTAAACTCTCAAGTCGGTCTCTATGAATTAATCTCGTGAAAACTGGGTATTACATAGGTATCTGGATAAAATTAGGCAAATAATTTCTTACCATAGCTAATCCCTCATTTTACTTTTCAGTGTCTAAAATTCTAACACCTAGGATCTGTGGTTGAGTATTGGAATCATTGGTCATAAAACCGTGTCATGTTGCCTTCCTTCGAATACATAATTTTATACCAAGTAAACCTAGTTTGCTCTAAACCTGATCTTTAAAACCTCGACTGAATACAGTTGAAGGGGGGTAAAAAAAACACATAGACATTCTCTTAGGTTGGGTTTCCTAAAAACAGAATTCAAGTGAGAGATATGCGTCTGTGCTATTTATTGAAAACGTTCTGAGGAGGGAAGTGACGGACGCAGGTGGAGGCTAGGATGAGCTACCAGTTACTGATATCATTGTAATTAACCCAGTTATTAATTAACTGGAAAGGAACAAAGGGAAGGCGGAATATTAAAATCTGGATGACACAGGAAAGGTGATTTGTCAGTCACACCTGGGAGCGAGTCAATGGCCAGAATAGGCTTGGCCGCTGCAAGGGGGCGAAATCTGACACACATAAGCTCCTGAATGAAGGAGTTCCCCTTCTCTCTTTTGTTGCTTGTGCCTGACGCCTGGCTTTGGGGCTCTTAGGCTCTGCACCCCCCACAGGACCCACAACCATGTGGACCCCACACCAAATGGACGGATGGACTGGAACTAGCTGGATGCTCTGCTGCACTCAGCTCCACCATGGAATGGAAACTCTGGACACTGGCTGTGCTTTTAGCTCTGCTGGACCAGTTTAGGGGAAATGGGACTTTGCAAACCGGGGGATATAATTCCACATAACTGAAGCTTTCCACCACATCTCATCCTCTTGCAGGGGCCTGCAGAAATTCTTATTCCAGCGGTACCCCATTCCCACTAGCAATGGAGAAAGGCAATCCGTGCGATTCTCCGATAACACTATTAGCAGCCTGTGGAGCAGCTGGGAGACCTGCTTATTAGTCGGGTAAAGGGATGGGCAGGGCACCAGCAATGTCTACTACAGAAGTGCAAGTGTTCAAAAAGGGTATTTATTTTCAAAGGCAGAAAATATCTCTCTATACAACAGCTCTCAATTTCTTCCTAAGCAGAGATATGGAGGGGAATGTAATTCTCTCTGTTTCCAAATAATTTGTTGTTATTGCTGGTAGTGGTTTGTTTTTAAATCCCAGTGTAAATTTAGTTTCTTTGAATTAATAGCTTCTATTTCAGGGTTTCTCCTCCCAATGTAAATTTATCTATATGGTAATGGTGGATGCTGATTTGTTTTTCATTTTGCCTGGCCTGAGGGTGTTAATTTTACCTTCCTGAAGCCACTGCTGAAGTGTCTTCTGGTGGGGACACTTTTAATTCCAGGTACCCTGATTCAAATAATTTGATGGGGAGATAAAAAGAGAAGTAGGTGGGAAATGCCTGAGTTTATCGGTTTACACTGCATCCAGCTCGGTGTTGTGTAACATTCATTTAACTATGGCTTAACAGCTTTACTTGTTGTTTTATCCTGGAGGCAAATACCAGTTTCTCTAAAGCTTTAAATTATATTCTAATTACCTGGCCACCTGCCTTAGACCTCCATTTTCCATCCACTAATACCTATAACCTCAGGTTTATAAAATTTTTAAAGGAATATTCACATTTTGAAGCTTCTCTTTCATAAATAGTGCTGTGAATTCTTTAGCTCTATTTCATTTCGCCCTCACTATGATCCCACATAGTTTATAGCTTCTGAAATTATTCACAATTTTAAAACTCATAGTGTTTCTTTTTGGAGGGGTGGGGCTTTCTAGAATAGCTATGAAGTTATGCCTAGTATCTTTTGCTCTTAATGGTATTGTAGGAAGAAGAATCAGTAAATGCCAGTGCTTGTTTATCCATTTTATATCAAAGTCCTATATCATTTTCAGTCTGATTATTTCTTGGAATCAATATTTCCTATATTTACTGAAAGTATAAAACTAAAGCATACTCATAATTATACTTATATAATAAAAGTATATTTATATTGATAATTTGCTAATTTATATAAATATAATAAAGTATATTTAATTTGTTGAGCAGGGTCATTCAGAAAGATTCTTTTAAAAGTCAAGTCTTTGTAACCTTGCTTCTATCACAAATTTCTGGTTTATTACGTGTGTTGACAGATTGTTTTACAATGCAGGTCACCCTTGTTAAACTAGAATCCCACAGGGATGGGTCTGAAATGAGCCTCTATAGCTCTACTATTATGTGCTTTTACTGTTTGGAGTTATGTATTTTTAAAGACAAATATTTCTGCAATATTTCTATATAACACAGAAGCATATTCGGTTAGAATTTCAAATTAAATTGCCTGGAAATCTGTAGTATATAATTTTTGTTATGATTACTGTTGTTTTTTTCTTTCTTCTACCTTGAATAGATAATGAGACATTGCTGCTATATAACTTTTTCTATTTATATTTGACTGAATTATGATATTATGATATTAAAAATAGGAAAACTTTAATAATTATAGTTCATCAGGTTATTATAGAATCCATAAAAGCAATATAAGACATATTATGAAAATAATTTGAAGTTTTTGCTTTAGAGAACCTAAATGACCTCAGGAGGTATTTTAACACTACTCCAAAGATTCATATATTTTAGTTCTGATATTTAGTCGGAGTTTATAAATTAGCACACTGTATCACACTAAAAGAGATTTTTTTCAAAATAAATGTCAATTACAGGCTAACATCCTCTACATAAATTTTCTTATCAACAGAAAAAGTGCAGAATTTAAAAATTCTAAACATATGAAAATTTTCTACTGACAAAGGGCAATGAGAAAGTCTGTATTCTGTTACTGAAAATATGCATTAAGTGAAGCTTCCTTTCCAGCCTTCATATGATTTGTGTATAACCAGGTGATTATTTAAAGATGAAGAAGATAAAGCTAAACTGTATTTTACACGAACATTTTACATTTTCCTTAGATTTCCCCTTTGAGATTTAATTGGAAAAGAAATGCCCATGTAGAAACTTGCTGAATGTATTCCATTTTTTACCTCTTTTCTATGTATACACATTAACAACGAAGTCAAAGGAAGACTGAAAAAAGAAGAAATCTGCAGTATAAAAATACTCTAGTATAAAATACAGTCAATACATGAAATTAATAGGTGAAGTATAAAAATACAAAAATATAAACTGATTTTCTTCCATTAAGAAAATAATCTATTAAAATCAGGCAATATTGTTCTTATTCAGGGGTATATTTGAGATGTTAAACAAGATGTGATACACACACACACACACACATATCAAGCATATTGTATATACTGATTAGGCTAAAATACTCAGACTCTTTATGCCTGTTTCCCTGAGACAAACTAATACTAATCCAGTAAAATAAGGAATAATTACATTACATTGCCATATTGTTCATTTAATGTAAAGATATTGCTTATAGTCCAATAGTATGTTTGGAGATACACATCAGAAAGTTAGTGTGGATTAATTATATGAACTTCTGCCTGAAATAAATTATTTATTTTAGATTTTAGAAATTGGGTTGAAAGGGGCTATACACAGAATATAATCATTCATTCATTCACCTGACATAATTAGGATATAAAAATAAAATTTAAATTGTTTTGATGTTTAAAAAGACAATTTAGTTTTAAATAATTTTAAACTTAACAGAAGAAAGCAAAGATAGCACGGAGAGTCTCTATATGCCTATTATCCATTTATCCCCAAAGCTATCATATTATATAACCTTCCCCTCTCCCTCTCCCTCTCCCTCTCCCTCTCCCTCTCCCTCTCCCTTCCCCTTTCCCTCTTCTTCCCCCTCCCCCTCTCAGCACGTCCTCAGGTGAGGATTAAAAAAGAAAAGAAAAAAAAGTACTGGTCAAGTATTTTGTACAAGGTGCTTCAATTTGGGATCATAGATTCTGAGAAAGAATGCCACTGTTAAGTGCTTTCTCATTGAATTATATTGGGATATATAAAATACTTTTAAACTATATTAAAAATTAACATAACTTACTTCTGATAGTGTTTATCTTGGCTAAAGTGGTGTTTGCCAGGTTTCCTCACTGCATAGTTCCTATTTTTCCCTGTCTATACTTTATTCCTTGGACACAAGTCACTGATTCCAGCTCATTGGACACACTATCAACTAATACGACAAATTTATTTTTGTTAAATTATTCTAAAAACAGATAATTACAAAGGATTTATATATTACGTTAAAATCTTCTATTTGAGCCTCAGTATGCGGTCATTTAGATATGGTTTCCCAAAAGGAAATGACCAAATGTAGTAATTTCTATATCTGCGTTTCAATAGGGAAAGGGAAAGTTTCCTCACAAAGCTCTGATTACTAAACAGTGATAATGCGAATATCTATAAGTTAGGAATCTTACACAGAATGCCAAAAGCACAGAGATCCACTCAGAACCTGATTTTTACAGTAAGCAAACCATTTTCAAGGTGTCAGATACTTTTGAAGGCCAAATCAATTCTTACAGAATGTGAGAATATAGTTAATATCAGAAACATTACTCCCATGGTCTTAAATTATTGTTTGATGCAACGTTGAAAGTGAATAATTTGCTTGCAGGTAGCAGCTTGCTCATGAGAACGAGTGAGTTCTAGTTCAAATACATTTTTGTTGCATTAAGCTGACATTTCCCAAATTATGAATTACATTCACTTGATGTATCATAGTAAAGTCTCTCAGTGAAATAGAAATATTGTCATACATTTATTCATTTATTGATACTTTCTTTTACCTGTATATATTTAAATATATATTCAATCCTCAACCAAGGATATGTTCCCATTGATTTGAGAGAGAGAGGAAGGGAGAGAGATAGGAACACTGATGTGACAGAGAAACACTGATCAGCTGCCCCTATTTGCACTATGACCGGGATCAAACCTACAGCCTTTTGGTGAACAGGACCACTCTCCAACCAAGTGAGCCACCTGGGCAGGGTTGTTTTATATATTTTTGAAGTACAAATGAATACAAATAATGAAGAATAATCTTTCTTCATTTCTTACAATAGAAATTCTTGAAAATTTTATTTAAAAGAAAAATATACATATATATATATATTATTTGCTTCCCTCACTGTCATCACATAGGCCTCCCTAATACATGCACACAAGCAAGTCTTCTATTTCCATCAGAGGTTTCTGGTCAGTATTACAGATGTGTTTGCTGTCAGCTTTGAATTCACCTTCACCAACTAGAATCAATCATTCACTGAGTTTTATTGATTCTTTCAAAGTAAGTCTCATATTTGGCCGTTTCTTTATATTCTTATTGCCTTTATCTTAGTTTAGGCCCTCCTAGAGGAACCATCAAAATACCATCCTTTCTAACAGCCTTTCCTTAGTCTCTTCTTTCCTATCACCATCGGTGACTATAAGGACTTCAAATCCAAATTTAAGCATATTAACTTTTTCCCACTTTCTCACTTATTCTGGTACTCCTCATGACACAAATTTGGGTTATTTCTCTATTTGGAGTCTTTTTATATGTTTTAGATACTAATCTCTTCACAGATATATGATCTGCAAATAGTTTCTCAATTACACGAGCTGTCTTTTTATTTGGAAAATACCTTCAAAATGCCTTTAAAACACTAGTTTTAATTTTGATTAAGTTTAAATTATTTATTTATTTTTTTTACTCATGCTTTTGGTGTTATATCAATAACAGCTTTGCTAATCCAATGGGCAATGAAAAGGCACTTACTTTCTAGGGTTTCATAGCTTTAGCAGTTGCATTTAGGTCTATGATTCATTTTCACTTAACTATTGTGTATGGTATGAGGAAGGGTTGAACTTCATTCTTTTGAATGTGGACATTCCATTGTCCTGGCACCACTTTTTAAAAAGACTATTCACTTTCCATTTAATAATTTGGCACTATTAAAAATTCATTGACTATAAAGTAAGGATTTATGTCTGGAACTTCAATTTTATTTCATCGATCTATATATTTATTACACTGTCCTGATTACTACAGCTTTATAGTAAATATTGATATCAGGAAGTGTAAGTCCTCCAAGTATAGGGTGGAGCATAAATAGGTTTACAGTTGTTTGTATGGAAAATAATACAGTAATTAATACATTAAAATACAGGAATAAACTGTTTCGTGTACTCACAACCATAAACCTACTTTTGCCCGACCCTATATTGTTTTTCTTTATGAGATTGTTTTGGCATTTATGAATTTCTTGCATTTCCATAAGAATTTTAGTATCAGCTTTTCAATTTATACAAAACATTAATTTTTAATTTATGCAAAAATAGGAATTTTATTTATTCTGCTGATCAACTTCAGGCGTATTGCTGTCATGAACAATATTAAGTCTTCTGATTCATGGGATATATTTTTATTTATTTAATTCTTCTTTAATTTATTTCAATAATATTTTATAGTTTTCAGAGCATAATTTTTGTATTTTGTTTGCTAAATTTATTTCTAAATGTTTTACTTTGGATGCTATTATAAATGAAATTGTTTTTTAAATTTTATTTTCAGTTCCATTTGTAGTGTGTAGAAAATAACTGACTTTGCATACTGAAATTGTGCTCTACAATCTTACTAAATGAGCTTATTAGTTCTAAGAGTTTTTAGTGGATTCCTTAGGCTTTTCTGTGTATAAACTCCCGCCATGTCTGAATAGAGACGGCTTTACTTCTTTCTTTTAATCTGGATGATTTTCTTGTCTAATTACTATGGTGAGAGCCTTCAGCAAAATGTTGAAAGAAGTGATAAGAGCATGAGTCTTTTTCTTTTTTTCTGATTGTAGGGGGAAAGCGCTCAATCTTATGTACAATAAGTATAATATTAGCTGTAGGTTTTTAATAGATGCCCTTTTCAGGGTGATGCTTCTTTCTATTCCTAGTTTGTTTAGTACTTATATCATGAATGTGTTCGAGATTTTGCCAATTTATTTTTATGTCTGTACTCAGGTGATCGTGTGTTTTTGGCTATTATTCCATTGATATGGCTTAATACATTAATGAACATTTGTTAAGCCAACCTTACATTTCTGGGATAAACTCCATTCGGTCCTGGTATGTAATCCTTTCAATATGTTGCTGGATTCAGTCTGCTAGTGTTTTGTTGAGAATTTTTGTATCTATAGCCAAAGAAGATATCAGTCTGTAGTTTTTTTGTTATGTTTGTTTGGTTTCAGTATTATCATAATACTGCCTTCACAGAATGAGTAAAAATGTGTTCTTTCCTCTTCTATTTTTGGGGGGAAGAGTTTATGAAAAATTGGCATCAATTCTTTAAAAAGTTTTTGGTATAACTCACCAGTGAAGGCATCTGACCTTAAGATTTTCTTGATTGAGGTTTTTAAAATTAATATAATTTCTTTACTTGTTATAGGTCTATTTAGATTTTCCATTTCAACATGAGTTAGTTTTGATATAATTTGTGTCTTGCTAGGAATTTTTTCATTGCTTCTAAGTTATATAATTTATTGCTATACATCTGTTCATGGTATTCCTTTACAAGCATTGTTATTTTTATAAAGTTGGTAAAGAGGTTTCCTTAATAGTTTAAAAAAATATTTTGATGGTTGTTGAAATGTGTAGCATATGGAAGCACTGTAAAACCAAAAAAAGCATAGGCATATATTGAACTTCCAATATATTGATCTCATTGTGGATTTTTCCAAAGAAAGACATTTTTCTGCTATTTCTATACTTTTTGAGATTAAGTTTGGTGTCATGATTTTTGTAGAAGTATTTAAACTAAAAAAATACTTCTAATTGAAGAAGGATCAGAATTACCTAGATATAATAAAAATATATTTTTAATAAATTTATTGGAGTAACATTGCTTAATAAAACCATATAGATTTCAAGTATACAATTCTATAATACATTATCTATAAGTTGCATTTTGTGTTTGTCACCCAAAGTCAAATATCCTTCTACCACCATATGTTTACTACTTCCTCCCTTCCCCTCTGGTGACCACCATACTCTTGTTGTCTGTGTCTATGAGTTTTTGTTTGTTTGCCATGTTCTTTTTACATTTATTGTTTTCAATGAAATGAGTGAAATCATAAGGTTCTTAATTTTTTATGTTTTTTAAGTAAGTGGCTATTTTTTTTCCTCTGTACTTAGAGAAAATTTTAGGTCCTATCCTGAAAATTATGTTGTACTTATGGTCACTACCTCTGTTGACCACTGGCAGAATCCAAGTGATGCCCTGGGTAGGGCCAGTCAGAAATGTGCACCGAAATCCATCAGGTGAAGCAAAATCTGCCTCTGACTGGTACCTGAATATGCACTTTATTTTGGACACAGACTTAGAGCTTGTTTTTTTGGTGTCTTGTAAAATGGCTCTTCTTACTCCTATTGTGTAAATGACAATAATATAGCTGACCCCTTCTACTGCCTGCCTAAAAGCTGCCTCATGTGTTGGTCTCATATACAGCCTCATTTTGTGACCTTGTGGATGTCCTAACATTCCCTGATTTTTATGTTTTACTGGATTTTGAAAAGAGCTGCTTTCAGTGTTCATACCCTTAATCTTAAAAGGGATTAACTTTTTCCCCCCTCAATAGTATTTTGGAAAATGTATACAGATATTTTTAGACTACTGTTGCATATGATCATACCCCTTGAAGGTAAGAATGGAATTCAAAAGGAGGATTTGGCCAACCAAAATATTACGCTGGCTAACAAAATTTAATATAATTTATAATTCCTTATATTCTCTGTTGTCATAGCATAATTTTTTTAGTGTGAATAGGAAAACTGTCTTGTATATACTCCTTTATCTTGCTGCCCGAATGTCTTCCAACAACCTTATTAAAGTAGGGGGAAAAATGTTTTTGGAATTTACTTAGCCACATTTCTTTAGGAATCTCAAATTAAAACAGAAAACCACAAGTTTTTCCCTGAGCTTTCACATGCACTTTTCAAACTGCATTTGCATAACCTTTTAAAGTTCTAAACAATATATTTTGAAAAATAGATTTTAAAAGAATAAAAGACTGTTACTTGAGAGAAAATGGAATACATTCAGGAATTTCCTAGCAATTATTAGGTAGATTTTCAAATCGCATAACAATGTCTTCATGATACACAGGGTTATTTTATCTTTAAAAAAATGTTTCATAATAAATGTTTTTATTGTAAGCAAATGTCTTATAAAATATATCAGATCTATTTTCGTGTTATTTTTAGGAAATTATTGTTCATATGCCTTTACATATATTTAGAGATGAGTACTAAAATAAACACAAACACCTTTTCAAACACAACAATGCATTTGACTGTTATTTTTATTGCTACTGTTTCTATACCTTCTTTCCATTCACTCTGTGTATGTCCTTCCTATGCCTCCCTGTACTGGACTATAAACTGCTTCTCATGACTCCTCACTATTTGACCACAATTCCTTCATGACTTACATACTACAAACATTACATAACCTTATTTGTAACATTTTAATTTATTCTGTATGGTCTTATTTTGAATTCTGTTACTTACTTTGTCTGTATGGAGAGCAGAGCAAATATGTGGTTGACAATACTACTGAGTAAGAGTGTGTTGTTTGTCAGTCCTTTGGCTTGTTGACTATTTTTAATAGTTCACTTAAGTGCACTTATTCTCATATCAACTCTTAAGTGATTCATCTAATTTTACCATCTGTTGTTTCATAACTAGCCCTCCAAATTGGCACATGGAAAACATTAGGGGAAAATCATCTTAAAATTTACATGATGAGAATTTGGTTTATAAAGCATTGCAATGATTAATGTCACATTTTTTAAAGCATTTCGTCTGACTTCATGCTTACAGATATGGCAGGATGTCACTTTATGTCTATTTCACTTCTCCCCCCCCTTTTTTTTTTTGGTTGAACTCAGTAAAGAAACAGAAGCTTTGTTAGAATAATAAATCCACAGTGCTATATGACACAGGAGACAGTTGAAATTAACAAAGAAGGGATTTTTTTGGTTTGGTATCTTTCTCTCTGAAGATTCTAAGGGAACTTATTCAGCAATCGGATTAGGAAGTTGGTAATTCTTTTCATGGAAAGAAAATGGAAACTGAAGGAACTGATTGTAGCACCAATATAAATCTTGGACCATGGGAGAAATACTGAGGGTCAGAACAGATACCAGATACAGGGGTTATGTGGGGATAAGAGAACAGAAGAGGGGATGCTGGAAAAATAAAGGAGAATCTAAATACTGGTTTGAATGGCTTCATAATTGACTTGATGATTAATATTTTGGATTATTATAACACTCTGTATGTAGTCCCTATGTGCAAATGACAAATCTTGCTTCCTTATACGGAACTATATCCTTATACTACCCAGGATTGCATGAGGAGTGGAGACTTCAGGGTGGAGATTTTTACCAGCCATCTCATGTCTGCCTGTAACAATATAAATCACTATTCTAAACGAGGAAAGCACTGCTGTGGTACTTAAACTGGTGAAGAGCAATGGGCTTGAACCTCACTTAAGCAGTGGTGGTGGAGAGAGATGAGATGACTAACACTGTAATAGCAGCACCAGAGCCGCTGGGTAGTGTAGTCCAAGAATGGATAGTTCAACAAGAAAGCCAGAGCTATACTCTACCATTAGTTATTTACACCGAACACCACAGCAAAAATGTTTGCAGTAGTTATCTAGAAAGGGAGCAATGTTATTCATGCATATTTTGTGGTTCACAGCAGAGAGGGAAGAACAGAAATGCTAAGACCTGGCTCTCTTTCTGCCTTCTGATCTTCCGTGTCACCCATTTGCCATACACAATAGGAAGATAGTTGGAAAAGGAGCCTGAATTATGCAGTGCTTAGGAAGGTCTGTCTTTTAGGTATAAAGCGAGGGCAGAGACTAGATCTGGATGGACAAATGAAAAAATCACAGAGGGGAATTAGAACACCAGCGAAATACCCTGTTGTTAAGTCTTTTGGTGTAACTATTACAAATAAATACAGTGACACTTCCTGCTATGTTTGGGGTTTTTTTGCTATAAGCTGCAAGACTCACCTGATCCAATGCTTTCTAAATTCTAAAGGCTGCTGAGTGTCAACAAAACTTTCACAGGGCATGAGATCTTGGGCAGTTATGAGGTGTCCAGTTATAACCCTGTACTTCTGAGTTATGTTCGATCTGACTTCTGTGCCTGCTGTTTCATCACACATAATTCCCCCTTAGCTACCTCTCTTTCAAAGATGTCTTCCTAAATTAAGATGCCACTGCTGAACTGCCAACAGCTGGAAATGTGTATCTAATTGTTCATCCAGGAGAGAAAACATGTTGCACCCATCCCATTGGGACCATTGGCTTCCTTTCTGGGGATGGTTGACCGCATTTAATGGTGCAAATTGTGTTGGTAGAATGGCTTTTCTGTTGTTGATGTTGATTTTTTTATGCAAAGCTAATTGTTTCATACAATTAGTTCCCTAACCTTATATAATTAACAATTTTCTAAACAACTGAGAATCAACCTATAAACGTTTTGTTACATGGTGAGATTTCAGTGTGATTCTCATGCGTGAGGTGAAAGGCTTAAAATAACTTCTAAGAGGTAAGCTATCTTGGTTTCCTCTGTTTTAACTTTAATTTATAAAGTACCTATTTAATCATACTAAATATACAGATGCTTTTTTATTCTTTCTGTTTATTTCTCTAAAATAGAAAAAAACATATATATAACAATTATACCTTTAAATACTGATATTTATAAGGAAAATTTAACATGGTATAGCTTTCTTTAATATATAACATCATTTGTAGATATACTATATAAACCATTAGATATTTTAACAGCCATTTTGAATATAAATAAGTTAAACATAATTCTCCTTGACATTATACCTCATTATTTCACTTTTTCACAAACAAGTATACATTTAAATTTGTGGTTTAATATTTCTTTTTCTTTTCCTTTTTTTTTTTTTCAGAGAGAGTGGAAGGGGCAGAGGGAGGGGGAGAGAGAGAAACATTGATGTGAGGACACATTAATTGGTTGCCTCCTACACGTGCCCTGACTGGGGCCGTGGAAACAAACCCGAAACTCAGGTACATGCCCTTGACCAGAATCAAACCTGGGGCCCTTTGGTCCACAGGCCAACACTCTAACCACTTAGCCATCCCAGACAGGGCTAATATTTCATTTTTAAAACTGATTCTAAAGCTAAAATAGAGCCTCCCAGTTTGTAAAACAAAAATATATTTATATATACTTACTTGTGAAAAAAATTATTTTACCAGATAGTTCAATACTAAATGGATCTATCAATAGCAAATTAACAAAACTTTTGGATAATAGTTGAAATTCTCCAACAAAAACAATAAATAGAAAGTGTTTTAATACTGCTTTAGAAAACCAGGCACATGACTCCATAGCTCCTTGCCACTGTGGTAACATCTTTTATTGCCCTCAGTTTTTACCTACTACAATGTTAAAGTCAGATCACTAACAGCCCAGCTACCTTTGGGGAATATCTATTTACAAGAAGTCTAACTTATTATGTGTTATTCACTTTGAGGCAGCCACATTCCAGGTCTCTTGCACTCATTCACGTTTATACTATATAGCTTTTCTGCATAAGCTAGTCTATTTAAACAACACCTAATTTCTAATATGTCAGTTAAGAAAACAGTCAGTTTTTACAGGTTCTCTGAATATTTATCACATTGTTACTCCCAAGGCAGCAACATTTGAGTGTGCCTAAATAGGCAGATAATATTGCAAGGCAAATATAACCAATCAGAAAGGTTTTATTACTTTGCAAATACAGTGCATGGCATTTGTTGATCCTTAATATATGCTTGCCTAATGAGATACTAAAACTACACAATTTGGGGCACTGAAAGTTGCAGGGGCAGTGACTGAAATAAATGATAAATAATTAAAATGGTACCTCCATTAATATAAATACTTCTTTAAATGTAGTGCCATTTTCTGTTAAAATATTTTCTCCTAAATAGAACAAAGGAAACTAACATTATTGCATTTTAGAAATTTATATTTTAAGAAATGAAGCTCTCACACAAATCACAAATATAAAATATAATTAGGAAAAATTTATGAGGTAATAATTCTTGTCTATAATTAATTTGCTATAAGAATTTTAATGTTTCTTTGATCCTCTACTTTTAAAAATAAATATATTAGTCTTTCCCTTCCTTTCTTTATAATATATTGATAACCTCATACTGAAGAGATAATCAAGTACTTTTAAAAAGTATGACACAAACAGTTAAATTAGTTTCTAATGCCTCCAACTTCTAAATTTCCTTGAACTACTTTCTATTCTTTCCCATACAAATTTACCTGGATTGAATGCAATACTGGTGGAAATTAATTTTCTTCCTGTCTTGGAGCCTAGGTACTACAGTTAAATCCCTTGACAAAGATATTATAATGTTGTTAAAATATTGATCATAAAATACATTCTATAGTAGGTACAACGTGACCTACTTACTTAACTGTCCTGAAGGAAGTTTTGTTCTTAAGCATATTAACTTTTTAGTCCTGAAATTATAGGTCATAGGTTAAAATAATAGAAAATTTGAGCAGTTTAAATAATTCTAAAACATACAGTTCCTCTTCTTTACCTTGGGAAGAATTAGCACCTTTTCAGACTGTGAAAAATAAGTGTGTGTGGAGAACTTCTGGTCAAATAGTGCTGGCCCAATTCTGTACTGGCCTCCTCCCATGACCACATCAAAATTATAACTAAATTATAGAACAACCATCATTGAGATCCAGCTGAACAGAATTCCTATAACTAAGGATATAAACAAAAAGCCACATAGAGACTGAAAGGAGGAGTGGAAATGCTGATCAGGCAGATCACACATCCATGGTATGGCAATTAAAAATTGAGAAGGTTATCTCAGCTGTGGAGGTCTCCCCAGAGGAGCAAAAGGCCCTGGCCCCATACCAGGCTCTCCAACCTGGGGCACCAGTACCAGAAAGAGGAGTCCCCACAACATCTAGCTGTGAAAACCTGTTGGAATTGTGTCCTGCTGGAGAATGAGGCAAGCCTCTTAGGGGTCCACGCACAGATTCACTCACTAACCACCTGATATTCTCTAAGCTCCAGCTCAGGGGAAGCAGTGCAAAAAGTGCCAGGGGCATATAGGAAGAAACTAAATTGACTAATTTCAGTGCAAGGACTGGAGGGGCAGGGGCTGGAGCATCTCTCTCCAGGGACAGAATTGACGGCAGGTGCCATTGTTTCTTTGTGTAGCTCCCCTCCCACCCAGATGGCACTGTGCAGGCAGAAGCCAAGTCTGTGCCTCCATTAACCTGGCTAACACCATTTGTTCCACCTCAGTGATTCCCTGAGACTCCAACTCACCCAACATGCCCACCTGCCCATGCCTCTTTTAGGAACTCCACCACACAAGTGGCCTATATTGGCTCTTGCTGTTGACTTTCCCCAGATCTCTCAAAAATCCACAATCTGCAAAGAAGCAGCAGCCAACTTTGGCATGCCTTGTATCTCTTGTGCAGCAGCCCCAAGCCCAGCATAAGGGGCAAACTGTCTCAACTTGTATTGTAATTTCTGTCAGGTGACTCCAAGCCTGGCATAAGCAGTGACTAGTCTAGGCCAGGAATGTAACTTCAGCTAAGCTGACATAAGCTTGGCACAAGTAGCAGCTGGCCTGAGTTTACATTGTGCTACCCACCACCCAGACCTGGCACAAGTGGCAGCTGGCATCAATTTTCAGTATAGCTTCTATGAGGCACCTCCAAGAGCACTGCCCAAGAGGCTTCAGAACCAACACACCAGTTGTTGGCTTCAGGCCACACCAGAGCAACATCCAACCAGCTTCACAAATGACATACCTGAAGGGCAGACTCAGCTGGCACCAGAGCATTGCTAAAGTTACTCCTGCCATGTGGGGTCAGCCTCCACACAACTCATCTACTATTGTCACGGCCAAACCTCACAACCAGTCAGCCTGAGGATCAACCTTACCCACTGATGTGCCAAGCAACTAAAGCTCAACTACAATAGGAAGACACACACAACCCACACAGGGAACACCCAGTGAGCATCCTGCTCAGGTGAACAGGGAGACTGCACCACTGGGCCCCGCAGAACACCTTCTACATAAGGCTACTCTGACAAGCTCAGGAGATATAGAAGATCTAGATAATAAAAATAGTAACAAAAACCGGGAGTTATCCAAAATGAGAAGACAAAGGAACTTGTCCCAAATGAAAAAACAGCACAAAACAAAATACAAAGTAAATGAAATGGAGATGAACAATCTGCTAGATACAGAGTTCAAAACACTGGTTGTAAGGATGCTCAATGAACTTAGGGGAAGAATAGATGAACTTAGTGAAAACTTCAACAAAGAAGTAGAAAATGTAAAAGAGGAGATGGAAATTATAAAAATGAATGAGTCAGAAATAAAGAATAACATAAATGAAAAAAATCAGAGGGAATAAATAACATATTAGATGAAGAAGAGGACTGCATCATGGTAACAGAAAACACTCAATCAGAGTAGAAAAGAAAAAAGAATTTAAAAATGAGGATAGTTTAAGAGACCTATGGGACATCAACATACCAACATTCTCATCATAGGGGTTCCAGAAGGAGAAGAGAGAGAAAGTTGGGCTCTAATTCTCATTAAGAACCACGGGGCAATAAAGGTGTGTATGTGTGTAGGGTGAGGGGAGCATCAACAAACTGCTTATAAAGCAGCTTTCCCAAGTGAAATCTTTTATTGCTATTTTAGAGGAAAGCTTTTAGTGTTTGGAGAAATGAAGAAAAAAGGGGGTTTACCTCTTGCAGCAAGGGAAATTGAAGAACATTTGAATTCAGATTTGTCAGATTTGTGGCCTTTCTTCTAAATGTCCCATCCACATTTTTGTATTTTAATACTGTGCTCCAGGGCCCTTGAATCAGCTGGAGGTCAATTAGTTTTAATATTTATTTGGCACTGCAACTATGTAAATTTTTTGTCTGCTAGGCATAGATCTCTGCACTGAAAGCAGAGGAGATGGAGACTTTTATAGCTGCTATCAAGGCTGTCTGATTGTTCATTCACACTCTAATTTGGCTACATACAGCTTTCAACTTCTTTTCCTTATCTAAGCTATCTAGGATTATGGAGCAAATGAGCTATTTCCATTACCTTACAGTCACTTTTGTTGCCATAATGACTAAATGCAAAATCTAACAGATCTTCTAATATCCTCCTCTATTTGCATTCCAACCCATGCTATGTAGAATGGTCATTTGAGCAAGTGCGATGAGACTACATGAGGAAAAAGAGCAATATTCAAACCTGCAGTGAGAAAAAGTTATGTGCAGAGGTTAGCTTGACAGTAGAGTTGATCTTCAATTAAGAAAGGCAGCCAGCCACTCCAAACCATGGAGGAGGAAGAAGAAAAATTAATACCCTAAATTCACTTACCTTCCTTAGGCATTTTCTAGTGTTCCTATTGGCTAAATACAACTGAAAGTCAAAGGACAAGGAATCTCTTGATAGGCACTCCCAACAGGCCAGGCTTCTGAGGATAGGTGAGTTTGCACACTTTGCATGAAGTTTATAAATGTTCAAACTCCCAATGATTATTTCACAAGTCATTTTATTCAATGATATGTTCTTATCAAGTCATTCTTAACTTGGAAATTTTGATATTCTACTTGGTTGGGAGCCAGTTAGTCCATATATAATGGTATAACAAAAGTGATAATCTGATTAAATTAAAATCAAACATTTTCTACGATAATATGAACTATGTCTTCAGGTAGCCCTATTATCATTACTGTACTGAAATATATTAGCATGCTGTATGAGTAATACTCAAGACAACTCATAATTTCCAAACAGATATAACTTTCCCCTTCTCACATTTAGCATTTAAAGCATATGGGTCTCAGTTAACTAACAACAGAGAATTTTTACATTAGTATTCATCTTTAAAAATTTCAGTACTAATTGACTAAAATCTAAAAACTTCCAAGGTTTGGCTCAAGACTTGTGAAATTTCAAACAGAAAGAAAATTCAACAGATGTATTAACTATCTGTTCCTCTTATGTCTGTAGGTCCCATTCCAGTACTAAGATAGATCACCAGAAATCAAGTAATTAGATATATTTTCTCAAGTCACTAAAGCAATGTTTCAATTAAGGTATTAATGTTATTTTGTCAGTTTTCATAATGATAATTATATACTAACTGTTAAAGAATATTCAACATGTTCTTTGCACAAATCACAGATCTTTGCATGCATGAAATTAATCTCACAAATCTCCTTTGTATAACTACTTATTTGAATAACATATTTGCATCTGTGAGAAAATAATGCCAAAGATATTGCCTGTAATCTTCATCATTACAACACAAATAAGACATACAGTAGTCCCCCTTTACCCATGGGGGTTATGTTCCAAGACTCCATGAAGATGCCTGAAACTATGCATACTTTTTTTCCTATACATACATACCTATGATAAAGTTTAAATTACTCTTGCACATTTGGGTTGTTATTAAGTGAGATAAGGGTTACTAAAACACAAGCACTTCATGATACTGTGACAGTTAGTCTGATAACTGAGAGGACTACTAAGTGATTAATGGGTGGGTAGCTTATATAGAGTGGACACACTGGACAAGGGTATGATTCACATCCCAGGCTGGATAGAGCAGAAAGATGCAAGATCTCATCACACTATTCAGAATGGTGCAAAATTTAAATCTTATGAATTGTTTATTTCTGGAATTTTCCATTTAATAATTTCAGACTGCAGTTGACCAAGGGTAACAAACCACAGAAATCAAAACCATGAATAAGTGGGGCTACTCTATATGATAAATTTTCTGCTTTAGTAAAAATTCTATGAAAAACTTTTTTTCTCTCATTAGGCAGTGTATGTGTGTGTGTGTGCGTGTGTATGTGTTTTGCAATATAAATGTGTACTTATCAAATATATTAAATTTTTAAATATCTATTTCATAAGTTTAGAATTAAATTTAGAGTGCAATAAGAACAGCTCAGGTGCCTGAGAGTATCTACATTCTCTGCTCAATTTACATAATTTTTATTTTGTTGTATATCCCAAATGGCCATATTTTGCATTAAGTTTATTCTTACTGTAAGTTCCCTTCCATTCTGTTTGAAATACAAAGGTGGGTAAAGTAGGTTTACAGTTGTTTCTGTGGAAAAAGACATACAGGTTATAATTACTATAATAGTTTTATTAACACAAAAGAATGACATCACAACTGTAAACCTACTTTTGCCAACTCCTGTATATGGCATATACATTCTTAATAAATAAGCTAAAGTTAACCCCAATAGCTTGGGCATCTTCTCAGCAGAAACTCTAGCTTGAGTTATTAAAGATATGTACACATAGTTTTGCTTCCATCCACAGAAATGTATCATTAAGAGCAATTTCAGGCATATAAAAAAAGAAACATAATTGTTTTAGGCACTTAGACATTGAATTATTACATAAATGTATATCCTTATGAATATTAATGAATCTCAAAGCACACATATTCATTAATCCTCATTGTCTTATTTGCTAAGCACAAAAATAGCTAACATTCATATAGCAAGAGCAATCAACTTTAATATACATATAGATGACTATGTGAACATATATCTTTGCCCTTTATGTTATGAAATAGTCTTGCTGAAATGACAGATAAAACCATAGAAGATATCTATAATTATTTATAAAGAAGGCAATGGGAATCACATTCTTTTTGGAATATGTTTTGGTTATGAGAAGAACAGAAAAAATACAGACAAGCTCTTTTTTAGTTTTAATATCTGAAAAAGTACCATGACTATATTGATAAAATATTGATTCACTGAATCAATAGTTTGGAGCCTAGACTTGAGGGGACTCCATTGGCACACCGGTAGATGCTTCCCTGGTTATTTAATGTAGTTGATGGGTAGTGAAACCTGCTCTCTTAGTTACCCATTTTCCCTTTCAGATTTGCTCTTCACCCTTCTGCACCCTGCTCTGCCTGGGCTGGTAGCTCTGTATAGACTCTTAACAGGCTTCCATTACCTTGGGCTTCCATTTGGCTTTCACTAGTGGGGAGCCTCAGGAGATTCCAGGAATAAAGGAGTTCAAGTCAGATTATGTATCTTCCTAGATACCATCTTGCATAGTTAATCAGTTAGGCTGCATTTCTTGAGGTTAGTCCTAACTTCTCCAAAGGTGACCTTCTCCACAAGACTCTGCCTCCAGATTTGGGGAGCTATTTTCTTCCCTTACAGTTCTCTGTTCCCAGCTGTAAGTGCTGCACTGTGCTTTATGGATTCCTAAACCTCTGTCCCCACTTTCACACATTTTCGCTTTCAGACTGTCCTCAAATTACCCTAATATAAATGTGTCACCTGTTTCTTTTTGGAATTCTGACTAATATAAATGACTTAGCAGCTTTTACTTTTATTGGTGCCAGGGCTTCAGGCCGTAACCCACTGCCCATGTCATATCGGCTGCATCTGGCTTACTTGATCCACTGTAACATCATATCTCCCTGGCACATTTTGTTATTTGAAGTTTTGATCATGGTAGTTATTTTATTTTACTCTCAATCAGCCTTGGCTGCCACCAAACAGCATCTAGAATGCAGCAGATGATGACTGGGTAAGGCATTACCATTTATCGTTCACAGTCTCAGAGAGGAATCATCATTTCTCTTACGATGGCCTACCTGAGTTCAAAGCTGTGCTGTTCATAACTTTCCTTAGTCTTCTATGATTCAGAGCACGTGATCTCAACGTGCATGTAGATGAGGAGATGGGAACATTGGCTCAGTATAAATCTAATTTGTATTTAAAGTATATATCACATTGGGATAACTTTCTAAGTTTATTGTCTTGATGCTTTCAATATGATTGCCTATCATCTATCATCTATCTATCTATCTATCTATCTAATCTATCATCTATTTATATCTATCTATCATCTATCTCTATATCTATCTATCTATCTATCTATCTATCTATCTATCTATCTATCTATCTATCATCTATCTATCTATCTATCTATCTATCTATCTATCTATCTATCTATCTATCTATCTATCATCTATCTATCATCTATCTACCTATCATCTATCTATCTATCTATCATCTATCATCTATCTATCTATCTATCTATCTATCTATCTATCTATCTATCTATCTATCTATCATCATCTATCTATCTATCTATCTATCTATCTATCTATCTATCTATCTATCTATCATCTATCATCTATCTATCTATCTATCTATCTATCTATCTATCTATCTATCTATCTATCTATCTATCTATCTATCTAATCTATCATCTATTTATATCTATCTATCATCTATCTCTATATCTATCTATCTATCTATCTATCTATCTATCTATCTATCATCTATCTATCTATCTATCTATCTATCTATCTATCTATCATCTATCTATCATCTATCTACCTATCATCTATCTATCTATCTATCTATCTATCTATCTATCATCTATCATCTATCTATCTATCTATCTATCTATCTATCTATCTATCTATCTATCTATCTATCTATCTAATCTATCATCTATTTATATCTATCTATCATCTATCTCTATATCTATCTATCTATCTATCTATCTATCTATCTATCTATCTATCTATCATCTATCTATCTATCTATCTATCTATCTATCTATCTATCTATCTATCATCTATCTATCATCTATCTACCTATCATCTATCTATCTATCTATCATCTATCATCTATCTATCTATCTATCTATCTATCTATCTATCTATCTATCTATCATCTATCTATCTATCTATCATCTATCATCTATCTATCATCTATCAATCTATCTATCATCTATCAATCTATCTATCATCTATCTATCTATCTATCTATCTATCTATCTATCTATCTATATCTATCTATCATCTATCTATCTATCTATCTATCTATCTATCTATCTATCTATCTATCTATCTATATCTATCATCTATCTATATATCTATCATCTATCTATCTATCATCTATCTATCATCTATCTATCTATCTATCATCTATCTATCTATCTATCTATCTATCTATCTATCTATCTATCTATCATCTATATCTATCATCTATCATCTATCTATCTATCTATCATCTATATCTATCTATCTATCTATCTATCATCTATCTATCTATCTATCTATCTATCTATCTATCTATCTATCTATCTATCATCTATCTATCATCTATCTATCTATCATCTATCTATCATCTATCATCTATCTATCTATCATCTATCTATCTATCTATCTATCTATCTATCTATCTATCTATCTATCTATCTATCTATCTATCTATCTATCTATCATCTATCTATCATCTATCTATCATCTATCTATCTATCATCTATCTATCTATCTATCTATCTATCTATCTATCTATCTATCTATCTATCTATCTATCATCTATCTATCTATCTATCATCTATCTATCTATCATCTATCTATCATCTATTATCTATCCATCTATCTATCTATCTATCTATCTATCTATCTATCTATCTATCTATCTATCATCTATCTATCATCTATCTATCTATCTATCTATCTATCTATCTATCTATCTATCTATCATCTATCTATCTATCTATCATCTATCTATCTATCTATCATCTATCATCTATCTATCATCTATCTATCATCTATCTATCTAATCATCTATCATCTATATCATCTATCATCTATCTATTATCTATCTATGAATTCCTTTATACACTTCTAAAATTTAAAAATTTTTCAAGTCATCATCATCCTTGGTCAACATTTTATCATGGCTCACAAGATCTTTTACAGTCCAGCTACAGCTTAATTTCCCAAAGTTACAGAATCACAATTGAGGTGTCATTTGTTAAAATTATACAATTTTTCTCCCTTTATAGTTCTTGTAAGGGGAAAAAAAAAGGGTAATTCTTGTGAAATATTCTTGAGTGGTGAATGATAGTTACATTAAAAACAATATTAAATATTAAAAACTCTCATTTTATGTACTAAAGGCTTTAGTATCAAACTCACAATACAAGTTTGGGGGTTTCCTCACCCAAGGAGGATTTCTTATACTTTCAAAGAGGTACAACTCCCCATAACAGGTTTCTTCCATTTCAAGTTAAAATTTTACCTGTGACTAAAAATTTCATACCCACTCCCTTCAACATATTAACCAGGTTTTGATAAGTGATGGAGCTTGTGACTTAAGCCTAGCACTGCTGGTGTAAATGACAAGAACCTTGGGTGCTTCTTAAACCTGAAATTTGTGTCACATTGCTGTAGCTTTAGAGCCACGCAATCTCCCTTCAGCTGTGTCTTTGCCTTTTCTCCATTATAAGAAATAAGATTTCCAGTTTAGGAATGGAATGTAAAAGGTGAGCCTAAGATCTCATTGGATCAGAAACTCAAAGAGTAATGAGTGCATAAAAACAAAACAAAATAAAACACATAAGCAGCTTAAAGTGTTCCCTACTAGTTTAACCTAGGAAAATTTGAGCATTAAAACATATAATGATAGTAACAGATTATGACCTATTAAATAATAAGAATCTACTAGTTAGTAGTGATACATGTAAATAAAGGACTGTAAGTTCTAAAGGAAAATTATCAAACATTGGATAAAGAATGATTTCACTCATATGTGGGGTATAAAACTGAAAGCAACAAATGAGCAAACAAAAAGATTCATAGATACAGGCAACAGCACAATAGTTGCTAGAGGGAAAGGGGGTGGGAATTAATAAAGGGGGTGAAATATATGGTGAGGGAAGAAGATTTGACTTGGGTGGTGGGCACACAATGCAATATACAGATTATGTGTCATAGAATTGTGCACTTGAAACCTATATAATCTTATTAACCAATGTCACCTCAATAAATTTAATAATAAAAAAAGTGCTGATGATACATGCTACAAAGGACATGTACCTTGAACAAGTATGCTAAATAAAAAGGCAGTCATGGACAGTTTGGATGGACCTGGAGAATATTCTGCTAAGTGAAGTAGGCCAGGCAGAGAAAGACAAACATCACATGATCTCACTTATATGTGGAATCTAAAGGACTTAATAAACAGATGAGTAGAATAGATTCAGTGACATGGAAGCATGGATCAGACTGAGGGATCTCAGAGGGAAGGTGGGGCGGGTGGGGAGGAGAGATTAACCAAAGAATTTATATGCATATATGCACAACCCAAGGACACAGACAATGGTGTGGTGAGGGATTGGGGAGGGGGATGGGTGCGGGGTGGAAAGAATCAATGGGGATAAAAGGGACATCTGTAATATTTTGAACAACAACAACAACAAAAAGGCAGTCAAGAAAAAAATGATGAAGTTAAGATACTTACCATTTGAAAAACATATATTAATACTTGATTAGGTAAGACTCACCAATGGATACCTAGATATTCTTAAAGTATCTCCTCTCAAAAATACTTATTAAAAATGGAAAACTAGTAATTTTACAATGAAAATGTCTGGCTAACGTCAGCTTAACTAAGTGAGCAAAGTTAACATCACCAACAGTGGAACAAATCCACAACATGTATGTTTTATATAATTTAAAAATATTTGATTTTTTGCTTTAAACTGTACTATTTAGGCAACTATGACTAAGATCTATAGAACAGCTAAAAGTTTTTATTAACTTTATTGATTTTGATGATTGTACTGTATTTGAGTAAAAGAATGTATCTTGTCTTAGAAAATAAACAATGAAGTATCTAGGGTTAAAGGCATCATGTCTGCAACTAACTATCAAATGATTTAGGAAAATAATAAAAATATGTACAAATATGTAGAGGTATTAGTGATAAAACAAATGTATTAAAATATTTACAATTGGGGAATCTGAGCCAATGGCATATAGGAATTATTTGTATTACTCAAACTTTTGTATGTGTGAAATTATTTTAAAACAAAAAATACAAAAACATAAAATCGATTTTATTAGTTTTCTAGGACTGCTATAACAAAATATAGACTAAGTAGCTTAAGCAAAAACTTATTTTCTTATAATTATAGAGGCTAGAAGTCTGAGATCAAGCAGCTGGCAGTGTTGGTTTCTCTGTGACCTTTCTCTCTGGCTTGTAGTTAGCCAACTTCTCCCTGTGTCTTCAAGTAATCTTCACTATGTGTGTGTCTGTGTCCTAATTTCCTCTTCTTATAAAGACACCTGTCATATTGGAATAGGGCCAACCTGAATGACCTCATTTTAATTTAATTACCACTTTACTGTTCCCATCTTTAAATACAGTCACATTCTGAGGTACTAATAGTTAAGACTTCAACATATAAATTTTGGGAGACAAAAATCAGTCATTCACATATATGATCAACCTTCAAAATTAATTAATAATATTTCAGGGTCATTTGATACTAAAATTTCCTTTCTGAAATCATTTTTACATATTTAAAAAATTTCACTGGAAAAGGCATTCACATTTTATCATCAATAGGATTAAATTACTTATTTGTATATTGGGCTGGTTTGCATTATTTTAAAAATAAAATTGCCATATCATTTACCACTATGTTTTTAAATACATGTGTGTATGTGAATTCCTTTATTTTGTTTTAAAAAAATAACATTCTTTTTTCATTAGTGAAAACTGAAAGCATTTAAAACTGAATTTCAGGAATTTTAAAGACTTGCAAGAGGTAGCAAGGAAGAAATGTGTATAAATTATTTTTCATAATTGAATTTGGAGACAATTACAAGAATGTTTGGGAATAATGATTAAATCTGAAGTCTGGAAATAGAATACACAGTTTTCCTGCCTGACATAAACATTGAAATTTTCTCTAGTAATTAATATTCTTTACATTCTGCCTTCTAAATACTCTCTGAAATATTTTTCTCTAGTGCCAGTGCTGTTTTCCTAGCACAAACGTCTATGCCCTCCCACCTGAACTTGGGCACTGTCATTCTAAATGATTCAGTATTCTTATCATTAGATTTACTCTTTCCCAAATCTAATGAGATCAATATTGGCTTAATACCACTTAATGGCTACTGGAAAAATCTAGAATAATTTGATTTACAAAACCCTTACATAATTCTGTCACACACACCACACACACAAACACCCCCCCCCTACTGCTAGTTCTAATGTACTTCCTGGTCTTAGCTAATAAATCTTCTGGAAATTTTCCTAGGCCACTGAAATCTGGTCAGTGACTCTCATTTGTGATCATAAAGCATCTTTTCTTTATTATTTTTTGCAATAAAAAATTTGAGCTATTATACACACACCATAAAATTCACCATTTTAAAGTGTACACTTCAGTGGTTTTTAGTATATTCATTTTAGTATGTTGCATAAGGTTGTGTGACCATCACCATGATCTAATCCTGGTACATTTTCATCAGCCCCCCCCCGCCCCAAAGCCCTGCACCCATTAGCATGTACTCTTCCACATCCTTTAGCTCTTGTCAAATATTAATCTACTTTCTGTCTCTATTGCCGACTCTGGACATTTCATATAAATGAAAGCATACAACACATGGTCTTTTCCCCTAGCTTCTTTTACTTAGATTGAATAATGTTTTAAAAAATAATCCATGGTTCTGGAAAAAAAAATTTAAAAATAAAGAATCATCCATGATGTAGTATGTATTAATATTTCATTCCTTTTATGGCCAAATAATATTCTAATGTATGGAAGCACCACATTTGGTTTATCAGTTTCCATATGTGTTACCCACTTGTCTGTTGAAGGGTATTTGCACTTTCTGGCTATCATAAATAATGCCGTTATAAATATTTGTACATAGGTTTTTGTCTGGACATAGGTTTTCACTTCTCTTATTTGTATACCTAGGAGTAGATTTCTTGTTTGTAGTAACTTTACGTTTAAATTTTTTGATGAACTGTCAAACTATTTTCCAAAACTGCTTAAGTCATTTTATTATTCTATCAGCAATATATGAGGGCTTCAATTTCTTCAAGTCCTCGACAACATGTGTGATCCTCCCAGTTTTTGTTTATATTCTAGTG
Source organism: Miniopterus natalensis (assembly GCF_054644295.1). Taxonomy (NCBI): domain Eukaryota; kingdom Metazoa; phylum Chordata; class Mammalia; order Chiroptera; family Miniopteridae; genus Miniopterus; species Miniopterus natalensis. The sequence continues at coordinate 30,939,155 of NC_142085.1, read as the reverse complement.
AGTATAAAGTGGTATCTGATTTTGGTTTTCATTTGCATTCCCTAATTATTAATGATATTGATAATATTTACATTAGCTTATTTGCTAATTGTATCTCTTTGGAAAAATGTGTATTGAAATTTTTTATCCACTTTTAAATTGAGTTATTTGTCTTTATATTGGTGAGTGGTAAGAGTTCTTAACATATTGTGGATACTAGACTCTTATTATATATATAATTTGCAAACACTTTCTCCCATTTCATAGTTGTCTATTCACCTCATGGAAAATAAAACAATTTGGCTGAAGTGAATGGTAAATGTAGAAAATCAAAGGCAGGCGACTTTGAAAGACAAGGTAGATATACATAACACACCAGGCTAAAACACTTAATAGAAGACTAAAAAAAAAAAAAAAGTGACCAACTTCTAATGTGGTTTGCCTAATCATTATGCATGTGACATTTTAACAGTGATCCACATGCTTTCGTAGAGAATGATAAAGACGGGGGTTGATCCATGAATGAAGTTAATTGACACTACTAAATGATTTCTTTCACCTTAAACCAGAAGGTTCATAAAATGTTGAGCCATTTAGCTCAGTCAGGAGGAGGGAACTGTATAAGCACTGGGAGAGACCCAGCATAATTTAATGGACTAACATTTCATAAACTCAGAGGTCGTGATTCTTAATCCTGCTCTTATAGTTAATACAGCTTGTGGACTTTCTGCATTAATTTCTCTGGTTATAAAATAGCTGTTTCCCACAACTCTCAAGGGGATTCTACAAAATCAATTGAATAAGGACGATAAGTACTTTGAGCTTCTCACAGAGAAAACTGAATCTTATAATTGCCATCTTCAACCACCTTCCTTTTATTTCATAGAGTGAACCGGAGCACATATAAGAGATGGATTAATCTTACATTCCTTCAATTTTTTTCTTGGTAAATTGCACAAAAAAGGAATTGTCATAGAAATGCAGCATATAAAATTTTTGTTCATAAATGATAAACATGATATAACTAGCATTGAAATCACTTCTACAATACATTTTAAAAGTGAGGCATAAATCTTTATAATCAAAACTCATACATATAACACACCTGAAGCACGCTTTTGTGTGTAATCTACCTTTAGAATGCTCTGTACATGTTCTTTGCTTTTTTTTTTGGAGGAAGAAATAATGAACTTCCTGATTCACTTACATTTTTTGGCCCACATTCTACTTTTCTTTATGGCACAGATTATTTTTTTAAATGTCTGGCTAAGTTTAAATGTGCTGTCCTTGTACATAGTGCAGTCCTCTACATAGCACTAACAAGTTTATTGTATCCGTTAAGGTTATTTTGGGTACATGCAATGGAAAGCAATGGACCTTGGCCCACTCAAGTGCGAAGGAGATTTATTATAAGTTTGCATGGTACTCAAAAAGCAATGAAAGAGCAGAGTAGCAAAACTTCTGCAAGGGCAGGTGCCAGAAGAGCTCCAGGGACAAGGAATTTCTAGGTGTTATAACCAAAGCATTTTCATCAAGTTGCCTCATCTCTGCTGAGATTCCAGTCTGTATCTCTCTGTTTATGATCAGGCAAGGAGTGAACCTGATTCACTCACTTTGAATCTAGCCCATGATGGTTTGGCTCAGTCATGTGCAAAGGGGAGGTTCAGGTATTTTGGCGCCGTATCCAGAAAGTTTGTTGGCTACCGAAGACCCATGACACTTGGTGACTATTAGAGTTCTCATGATCAAATACATTTTTCAATCTTATGTATAAACTCTTGTCCAGGATAGGCTAAAGAAAATTTGAATAAAAACATTTTTAATAATAGTAAGTGTTGTTAGAAGGGTAAAAAAGTCATTTCCTGAGAATAAGGACAAATAAATTTGTTAGGGGATAAAACCATCTGTACAAAGGTCACTTAAAAAATTTGAACAGGCCCTGGCCAGGTGGCTCAGTTGGAGCACCATCCAGTACACCAAAAAGAAAAAAAAGAAAAAAGAAGAAAAAAAAAGGTTGCAGGTTCAATTCCTGGTCAGGGCACAAACCTAGGTGGCTGGTTTGTTCCCCAGTAGGGGCATATATGGGAGGCAACTGATTGATGTTTCTCTCTCCTCTCCTCTCTCCCTAAAGTCAATAAAAATATATCCTTGGCTGAGGCTAAAACATTTTTTTGAACAGTTTTTACTTTTTAAAAAGGATCTGAAAAGTGGAATATTATAGAAAATAAAAGGAAAGATATAGAAAGAGAAGTGAAGGAAACAATGATATAAGAGGTAAATTCTACTATGTCATAGAAAGTAATTGAAAACCTATTTAATAAACATAGTAATGGCCTTAGAGGCAGATATAAAAATACATAAAACAGAAGTGGGGGAGGAGAACCCCAGGTGTGAAGGAGGTGTGCTACTGAATGGGGATCCATGGATCTGTGAGTGGATCACAGGAGAGGACATTTGGGCACAGACAAAAGGAAAGAAAATCATCATGGATATTGCTGTGGAAGTAGATGACAGCTTACTCAGGCCAGCAGCTGCTTCCCTAGTACAGATCATGAAACTGTCACAGAAGCAAGACAGAGGAGTGACGTGGGACTTCAAATGTCTAGGCATCTGCTGGAAGTCTTGTTTTGCTAAAAGCAAAAAAATCTGATCATTTCCATAGTGTTGGATAATTTGTTCTCTTTAATAATGTCATGCCCAAATGTCTCAGCCTTTTCCCACACAGACCCATCCTCCAACCCCACTCAGACCTTTGCACACCATCCGGGAGCCCCAATAGCATGTACTTAAAGCCCTTTCCATGCAACAGAATGTTCTCTCTCTGTTTGCTTTTACTAACACCTGGTTCTTTCCTAAGAGGATGGCTTACTTTAGTTTCTTAAAGGGAGTTTTCTTAGTTTCCCAAAGCTCATGTAACAAAGGGTGTAGAAGCTACTTAGACAGCCTCTTGCTTCATCCTGTGTTTCTAAACCATTATGACACAAAGCTTATGTAAATAGACATAATCTGCATTGATACCTATGCTATCTGGCTTTATCACCTTGAACCTTTTCTCATCTCTGCCACCTACCCATCACTTGTCAATATCGCACTCCCATAACCACCCTCCTTGAAGTGTCTGACCCTGGTTAACAGGTTTACCCTATGCCATTATTTTGGGGTTGACATGGACAATCATTAGAGCAGTGACTGTCAACCAGTGTGCTACAAGAGTTTTTAAAACAGGCAATACCTGACTATTTAGTCAGGGGGACTAACCTCTTTTCTCTCTAACATCAATGTGAGAGAGAAAAATGACAACAGCCAACACAATAGCCGTCTGGTGTGAATGCCCTGACTTGAACCATAAACAGATAGGTCATATAATAGAGTTGCATCTTACTGGTCACTCACGTCACAGAATAAGGTTGTATGTGATTGGTTAATTTTTGGTACCAGAAATTCTAATATACAAGTATAGGAGCCTGATTTTTTAAAATGTCACTTTAGAACAAAAATGGTAGGCAATTACTATGTTTTTTGATGTGTAAATCAATCAGAATTATACCTACATTTTTTGTCAGATTGGCAAAAGTATATACTTTTGGTGAGCCCCAGAATTTTAGTAATTAGTTTATTTGTGCCATGAGGTAGATAAGGTAAAAAATTGCTGCCTGAGAGCATTCTGGCTTCCCATTTCTTTGCCTTTAATTTCTAAGACTCTTTTTCCCATCCCATACTGCTCACTCCCACATTTTTCACAGTCTTAGAGTAGTTCTTTTTGTGACAATATTTTTTTACTTCTGGAGTCTTACTTTGCACTCCCTTCCCTATTTCTTCAAGTTGTACACTCCTTTATTCCTTTTACATCTGTTTTCTAACTTTATTTATAGAGCATATCCTTGACTACTTTCTTCTCTCCAGCTCACCAGGACAATTCTCTTTGCTTCTTACTCCATCAAGCTAGATCACGTTACTTGTCAATTTATCCATCCTCTTGCCAATAGATTCCTCTCCCAAGCCTCCTTTCCTCACCAGCTCTAATTTAGCCAATTAACTATCTACTTTCTCCACTTATATCTAGGCTACTGAGCAGAGTGGGAAAAAATTCAGTTTGCACATTGATGTGATTAATCCCCTCTGGCCTGTTTCTAATCTCATTTGGGCCCTAAACACTACCTGAAATTCCTCATATGTGATCCTAAATCAGCTCCCTTTCCTCCTCACTACAGCTACTATGTGGAACCTTCATTCATGATAAATACATTATCTGCCTCTAATTCAAAGAGAAAATAGAGGCCATCAACTGAAAAGTTCTTAAATATTTCTTGTCCCTATGTCAGACAAGCCTTTTTTTCTCTGGAAGCAGCACAACTTCTTACCAAAAGTGGCTTTAAAGAGTAAGAACTTTTATTCTATCACTTAAAAACAGTAGCTAGGAAGTGATTCCGTGGTGAGTTCAGCTGCATAATAATGTCATTAGAGACTCGGCCACTTTCCATCTGTGGTGGACAAACTCAAACAGGAACCCTCATGATCCACGACTTTCAGTACAATCCTCTTTTCCGGGGTCTAGGTAGGACATTAACTTAATTCTACCGATAGAATATGGCAAAGGGGACAAGATGTCACTTCTTTAATTATGGTATACAATCTTGCTAGTGGACTTATTTTTGGAACTCACCTTGCCAGCTTAGAAGAAGTAAGCATCCACGTTCGAAGCCCATGGCAAGAAGCTGAGGGTGGTCTCTAGGAGCTGAGGGGCAACTCTAGCCAACAGGCAGGAAGATCTGGGATCCTCAGTACCACAAACGCAAGGAAATGATCTCTGCCTACAACTTGAGTAACATTGGCAGCAAGTTCTTCTCCAGCAGAGCCTCCAGATGAGGACACAGTCTGACACCTTGATCACAACCGTGGGAGACGCTATACAAGGGCCCCAGAAAGCTGTGCCCTGACACTTCATCCACAGGAACTGTGAGATGATAAATGTGTGTTGTTTTCAGCCACTAGGTTTATGGTAATTTATTTCCTAAGAGCCAATCTTGATTTGTCCTTGACATGCCACAACCTATTCATCCACAATTCCTATTTGGTTTACCTTTAAAATGTAACCACTGCCCAGCCAGTGTGGCTCAGGGGTTGAGTGTCCACCCGTGAACCAGGAGATTACTGTTCAATTCCCAGTCAGGGCACCTGCCAGGGTTTCAGGTTTGATCCCCAGTAGGGGGCATACAGGAGGCAGCCAATCAATGACACACTCTCATCATTGATGTTTCTCTCTCTCCCTCTCTCTTCTCTCTGAAATCAAGAAAAACATATTTTAAAAAAATAAAATGCAACCACTGCTTATTACCTCTACCATAACCACCTTCAAACAAACCAGGATAATTAAAGGCCTAATTCTTCTCCTTATTTCCACTTCTTTACATTATGGTATAATATCTGCCCAAAAGACAGAATGATCTTTTAAAAAAGCATAATTAGGTCATGTGACACACCCGTATACCACTCAATGCAAAATCCTACATAAGTATTCTATCCGTCGTAAAATATACTTCAATTTTTTTAATCATGTCCTGCAAGAACCTTCAAGATCTGACCACTGATGACCTTTTTATCCTCAACTTCATATGCTTCCCTGGAACTCATTCTGTGTTAGCCAAAATGTCTTACCAAGGTTGGTCCCCACATTAGAGGCTTTGACTTGATATTTTCTTTTCATGGCACATCTTTCTTTATTTAGTTGTACAAAATTATTAAATGCCCACCCTGTGCCCTACACTAACCAGATGATAGAAATCCAGTAGCAAAAAAATTTTTTTATCAAAATGACACTGAATGTTACCCTAAATGAACTATTCAAATGGTCAGATTGCATAGAGCTAGGAACAAATTTGGAACGTCTCCTACTAAAATAGCCCACAATGTATAATCTGAACAATAATTCATGTTGTACCCCTTCAGCAACAAATTCAAGTTTAGATATAGATGGACTAGATCAAAAATCATTTACTAGAGAAAGTAAAATGAGAACATTACATGATGTGTTAAAAACATTACTCTTTACATATCAACGTTTCCAATGTAGAATTCCTGAGAATACTCAGTCTTATTTGTCCTTCAGACTCCTCCCATGTAGTTAATCAATATCCATTTCCACTACAAAAGTACCTTCTATATGTTTCCTATATTCTAGACTAAGGTCTTGTTAGTGTAGGCCAATCCTCAGAATAATTTTTCTCCTACTTCGTTACTGTTATGATTTACTATACATACAAAATGGTATCTTCTGGTGGAAGGCCATCAGGTAGGCCTTATGAATTAGTTGATTTGGTCTCTGTGCTCCTTTGATAATTTACCATTGTCTTTTTATGACACCTAAAAAATTTATGTAGTTAACATACTTGTCTGCCCTACCAGATGAAGTGTTTTTCAAGATGAGATCTGTATCATATTGACCATTTTTCTCCCCAGGATCTAGAAAATTGACTGATACAATGACCACATAATGAGTATTATTAGAAGTATTAAGAATGAATGAAGCATTACCGGAGAAGGAGATACGCACCTCCATCTTGATTTCAAACAGACATAATTACTGATATTATTGGCAATGTGATGCTCATAATGTTTTTTATAAATTACTGAGAAACAGTTTAAAGCACTAATTTTTAATGGTGATACATATTTTCAGTTGATAGGGGTGGGGAAAACATGGGGAAAATGGGACCCAACAGTTTGAAAATTTTGACATGGAAATTAGCTAAACAGAAAATGTTCCAGATAAACTAAGCACGCATGCCCCATATGAAGTTCTATCTATTTCCACCTGACTTCTTTGCTTTTATTTTAAGGCCATGTGTGTTTTACACAAATCATGTTTTTCCCATTTGTTTATAATTTACTGATTACCTGAAGTAGATAATATAATAAACACACCCTGTGATATATAAAAGTAGATAATATAATGAAACACCTTGTTTTGGCAGCTTGAATTCACCTTGCCTTCCCTATAGACTGTATTATGCAGAGCTCAGTGACTATAGTAGGAGAAAGAAAAATAAGATTGACCTTTTGTGAACAGACACTGCAGCCTGGCTACCACATGGATGATCAAGTACATGTTCACAGAAATGGGTAGAGTTTGCAGCTGCACACAAGAGATTAATATAAAAAACAATAGTCTGTCACCAAACCAAAAACAATGGCAGTCCAAAGCAGGGGCATGTTATCGATTGGATTTTCTAGTTTTCTTTTCATCATGCATTTAATGTATAAATAGTTCCTTTTCAATGAGAAATACCATAGAATTATTAAATAATTCTGTGTGTGTGTGTGTGTGTGATATTTAAGGTGAAGGAGCTATGAATCTTCCCCTTTAGGTACTTCCTGCTACTCTAGCATATGGACACAGTTCCAATTTAATATGAAAAGAGAGAAATGTGATTGTGTGTCACAATCCAGCTGGCCAAAAAGGACCGCCATCGGCACCGTCCTCTCTCATTTTGTACAGGTTACATAAATTTTAGAACATATCCTATCATCTCAGCCAAATACAAATATAACATACATTATATTATCAAATACAAACATAATTACATCTACTATATAATCATGCCATTTGGGAAATATGTTATAATTCAATGCCACTTTATTATTATTTTATTATTAATTTAGTTATTCTATATATAGGGAAAAATTTTGTTATTTTACTTTAGAACATTTCATATTTCTTTAATATCTGGTTTTTTTCCTAAATTATTATCAGATTTGTTTTGAAGAAAGACAAAGCCAAATTTTAGTATAGATTTTAAAAATGTGCAATATTTGTTGACAGATAATTATGATATAAAATAAGGATATCCATTTTTGCTGTCAATACACATTAATTTCAGCAAATACAATTAGTAATGTTCCCTGTATATCTTAATTAAAGAGATTAATATTTAAACACTATCATGAAGGCAAAGCTCTATTTAATGTATCCCCTTTCTCCCTTCTTATTACCTCTTTGTCTCCATTTTCTGCTGTAGCATTATTCTAACATCTCAGCTAAAAAAAAAAAAAAAATCTTCACTAAAGTATCTCTGACACCTAGAAATAGATGTGTCTCTTTCATGTATACTGTGAATGCCACTCCTTTGCCTTCAGAAAAATGTAAAATAGGTTTTATGCCAGAGTCCAACCTAATCCTTTTCCTGGGAGAAGAAGAACCTCTATTAACATCTGCCCAAGTCCATAGGTACCTGAGTGCAAACCACAAGGAATCACATGCATTCTGCTTTGGTGGTGGAACGTGGTTTCTCACCTGGGTGGTGAAGGTGCACCATATGGGCAGGGTGAGAGGGGTTAGGCAAGAACAGAGAAGAGTGGAGCTGTGGAGGCAGGGAAGGTCTATATGAGATATCCTTCCAGACCTAATAGGAGAAGCTTGATCCACCTGTCCCTTAATGGACACAAATAAATGACTTCGATGGGATCATTTGATTTCTTACTTTTGATTCCTCTGGGAGGCGAGATGACTTTTTGGTTAAAAAATGCTGAAACCTCCAATGGTGTTCATGCTTTTCTCCTCTGGGGTAAGCAAGTATAATAGTACTTAGAAAAGTGGTTGAACTTGCTTCTTGATCCATTAGAGAGGCTGACAAGGAGGGTGGAGCCAACAGCTCTGCCCCTGGGAACTTTTCTTATAAGAGAAAATCAGGTCTCACTTATGTATAATTTGCAGCAAGAATATGAAAAGAGATATATTTCATGGGCACAAAAAAACACATATTGTGTGATTTCATTTATATTTACAGCCCTGTTATTGAAAACAATGAGCTCTAATATATTTTTTAATGCACCTGAAGTTTTTGGAGGCGTATGGGAATTAAATTTACTTTTCTTGTGTGTGAAAGTTCAAGTATAGGAATTAAAATACTTTTAAGTGTTCAAGCCTGGCCATCCATTCACCCTGCTGCTCTTCCTATGATCTGTTTCCACCATACCACCCGATGGTACCACTAAAGGTGAATGGTTACTAAAGGCACTAATGGACTTGGAAGAGTCAAAATAAGTTGTCTAAAAGAAAAAGCTCACTTTTCCCTTTTATCTCTAAAAAATAAAGGCCCCAAATTCAAGGTTTTGCTTACACTGCTTCCCTCCCTTGATCCCTTTCTATTACCTTCTCCTTTCTGTCTATCTCTCCCATTATGTCATTATAAGCATACACAAGTAAAAGGGAAGTCAGGGGAAAATTACATCTATTTTAATTTACTGTAGGGCCTGTCATTTTTAATTATATCAAAGTAGATTATGTTTATATAGGTTAATTCTCTAAATTGACTTGAATTCATTATCTCCATTGTGGTTATTGTGAATCTAAAAAATAAAAAAAAATCAAGTGATGATTCATTTTATCATAAACCATACTCTACCCTCTAAATTTAATTATCAAGCAGAGAAAGGCTGTTAGAAATTATTTGTAGAGTTATTTATTTATTTCCATTAATCTTGTTCTGAGAATATGTGCTAACTCTTTTGGACCTGACTGGTTCACTGCAAAGGCTTATAGTAAAGTTCTGCACTCTGCCTATTTAATCTTTGTGCTGCCCTTGATGATCTCCTCCATGCCACCCACCATGGAGGAGACTCCTTCTGTATGCTCGCATTCATGCTGGAGAAAGAACGATAGCCAAGTAGACCTGGCTTCTTAGTGTTTATACCAACCTGCTGCAACCTGGCCCTGACCACTTCTCAGCATGCCGATATTTCTCCCTCATTGACTCCTTGGCTCATTGTTCTCAGAAATGTTCCAAATCTCTTTAGCATATAAGCTTCCAATTTTTCCTCCTTAATCTCAGTTAGAGCAGATCTCTTACTTCACTGGACATTTATGCAGAATTCGGAAGGGGTCTCTTTGTTATCTCAGCATTTCTCATTTTTCTTTATTCTTCTATACAGTAGAATGAAGTGGGGTGGAATTTTCCAAAATGCAGAACTGTATTTTTGATTGCCAGTATTTCGGTATTCTGAGAATCCTAAATGGATGCTAATCCATTTGATGTTAAGCATTTTAAATGGCATCCTAATTTTTTAAATCATCCGTTCATTCAATTAGCAAATATTTACTCAGGGCCTACTATATTTGGCATTGTGTTTAAAGAGGAAAAGAAGAGTGTTGACATTAAGGAGTTTACAAGCTGATATTTAGATAATTATTCTAAAATGTGTTGATTAAAATAAGAATATCAATAAATATTATATTGAACTCTGACTATAGTATGACATTGTGTTAAACTCAATATGTAATATAATTCTGAAACAAAGTATGATAAAAGAAAAATCTGCCCTAGCTGGTTTGGCTAAGTGGTTAGAGCTTCGGCCTGTGGACTGAAGGGTCTCAGGTTCAATTCTAGTCAAGGCACGTACCTCGATTATAGTCTCAATCTCCAGCCCCAGTTGAGGAGCATGTGGGAGGCAACCAATTAATGTATCTCTCTCTCATCAATGTTTTTCTCCCTCCCTATCCCTGTCCCTGTCCCTGTCCGTGCCCCTGTCCCTGTCCCTCACCCTCTCCCTTTCCCTTCTACTCTCCCTGAAAAGCAATGGAAAAATATCCTCAGGTGAGGAATAAAAGAATAAAATAAAAAAATCTGTCCATAGAGGTTCTATGCTTATATCATTTTTACCAACCATGAAAATGAGTTTTTAAGGGGTTAAATACCTTGCAGCATATTTAATTGGAGAGTGGCAACATTGATATTCAAACTCCTAACTTTCTGATTAAAGTATATTATTTATATAGTGAAAATGAGCTGCATAAAGTACTATAGGAGAATAAGGATATCTACCCCAGAAATATTGCTAAAAGCTCTATGGAGGACTTTATATACCCAAATTGTCTTAATAAGTGATAGTTGGATTTAGATGAAGGAATACATGGGTTTTTCCCTGGACTTTGTATATAGGAGAGTCTGCATGTAGTCATTTTGCTATGACTACTATCAATAGCTTAAAAGCAGCCTAGCATTAGAAGATCATAAAGTTGGAAGACAGGGGTGGTGAAAGATTATGCTGGGAAGTAGGCTGGGACCTTGTCCTTGAGAGGCTCGTATGACCCATGAGGTGTTTAGATTATATGTAAGAAGCAATTGAGAGCCAGTACAATTTAAATAAAAGAACTTCAGAGGTTATAGTTACATTATGCACATATTCATCATTCTACCTAGAATTGGAGAGGGTTAAAGAAGAAAAACAGACAAGAAGCAGAGACAGAAGTTAGACAATGGTTCCAATAATCCAGGTGAGAAGTGATTAATGAGGGCTCTACAGAGCAATGACATTGGCACCAAGCAGACCTGTGCTATCATCCCGGTTCTGCCACCTACCAGCTGTGTGACTCAGGGATAGTTTTTAACCTTTCTAATTTCCAAGTTCCTAAAATGGTAAATGAAGGTAATAACACCTTTAAAGATTTATTGAAAACACTAAATGTGATAATCCATGTAAACTGCTTAACGTATTACTTGGCACATTTTAAGTATTCAACAAATTAGTGATGTTATTATCACTAATGCTATATTTACTTGCAAAATCAATGCTAACAGCCTTCTTGGGGAGCAAGACATGAAGCATTAGCTCAAGCTTTGGTCTTAGAAGTCAGGATTAAATGTTACAGTTGATGGATCAGGCCTAGTACACTGGGCTGCAGAGATTTCTAGACACAAAGCATATGTAACAGATGGCAGTCATAGTGCACAAACCTGAGACATATTTCATACTAAAACTGCATCAAGGCCTCTTCTGATACAAGAATTTCAACTTCAGGTATCACTGGGGTTCCCTCTCTCTCAAAGGGTCACAGAGGTTACTAAAAATCTCAGGGAAGGGCCAGGCCCTTAATGCATAGTGATGCTGTTATTTCCTTGGATTCTTTTACTCCCCAGTATGACAACAAGAGCTGGTCTTCAATGGTATTCATGTTCAGTACATTGCTCACAGTAAACTCAAGAATATTTTATTGGTCAGGTTATGCTGTGGTAGTAACAAAGTCCAGAAACTATCACTTTTTTCTTGCTCTTGCTACATGTTCATTTCAGGACAGCTGGAGGCTTCTGCTCTGCATTGTGAACACTCTGGGACTCAGGATAATAGAATGTTTCCAGGTGTCATGGCAGAGAGAAAGAAGCATCATGAGTCTCTCACTGACTCTTACAGTTTCCACCAGAAAGGGACATGCTACTTCCTTTCATATTTCACATTCACCAAAGCAAGTCATAAGGCCTCATCCCAATCCCAAAGGACAGCAAAATAAAATCCCACCATATATTCAAAAAGAGAAACAAATATATTTGGCAAATAACGCTTATCACAAATACCTGTCACACTCCACTACCCACAAAGTTGCCCACAGTGATCTTTCAATCAGTTCTATTGTCTGGAAAGTATAGGGCACAGTATCCACTGATTTTTCACAGCAAATTCAAATATAAGGCATTGCTTGCTGATGGCGGTTTTGTCTCCATCATGCATGCAGACTGTCTGAAATCACCACATTGAGGAATCTCAGCCTTCCTTGAGTGACTCACTTCTTCCTCTCTTCATGTAAGCCCTTTTTTGCACAGCACAAATCTTGGCGAAGTTAACTTCTAGATGTCTGAAAATTCTGCTTGCAACCCATCACAATTTTAAGAAACCTTAACTATCACCCACTATGTCCATCTGATCTAAATACCCTGGGGGAAGAGCTCTAACATGAGAACTAAGACAAATCTCCTGAGACAGTAGAGGGTAAAATGCCTTCATGGTGAGCAAAAAAAATACAAATTATATTATTATATATAGGAAGTTTCAAAAATGCCACCTCTGAAGCAGAAGCCAGTGAGTAAACCATAGTCCCTAATGAATCATCTAAGTTTTGGCAATAGTAGAGATGATCTGGCCAAATCAGGAGGCAGAACTTGGAAAGTCTCTGAGACAAAGGCAAAAAGAAAGAGGCATGTTTTTATGCAGTGAGAGCAGTGGAATCTGGGACTGTGGGTGGCAGGGAGGAAGCCAAGGGCATAAAGTCTGTTCATGTGCTTGACATAAAGGTTTTGGTGAATAGAGGAATGAAGAATGATTTTCAAGTTTAAGCCTGGTCCCTTGGGTCATTGATAGTATTCATTCAAGCATTTAACACTGAAAGAGAGGTATTATTTATTTTTAACTGAGGCAGGGGATTTGGTTTGGTTATGTTCAATTTGAAGCATCTTTGAAGTAAACAAAAATGATATCTACTAGGTATCAAGATATATGAGCCTGGATCTTAGGAATAGTTAGATTAGAAATAAAGACTTAGGTCCCTTAGGTGGTTGGTGAAACTATGGAGGAGATGAAATCTCTCAGGGAGAGTGAGAAGGCAGGGAAGAGCAAGAAGCTCAAGTTGCTTTTGCCTTGGATATAAAAAGTCATTTACCGTGGGGACCACTAAATTAAACCATTAAATCATCTTTTCTCTGCCCCATGACAATTGATCTGTTGTTTTTTTCCCCCTACATGCTTTCAAAATAAATAAACCAATAAAAAAATATAACTCTGGAATATATATGGTATAATAGCTGAAATAAATTATGTCTCTGCTTAATCTATGAGCTAAATAATAATTACTATTATACAATCATAATTTATTAAGTTTTAACTATGTGTCAAGGACTAATTTAAATGCTTCATATATTGTTGATTTTAATTCAAAAAGACCTTGTTCAGGTATGCAGCATTATTTTCATTTTATTGTGAAGGGAAATTTAGGCTAAAAGAGTTTAAGAATGGAGGACCTAAGATGGCAGCAGAATAGGTGGAAGTTACATTCAACTCCTCCCAAGACCATAATGGAATTATAATTGAAATATAGAATAGGCTCTTCTCCAAAGAGGACATAAAGATGGCCAACAGACATATGAAAAGATGCTCAACGTCACTAATCAGAGAAATGCAAATCAAAACCACAATGAGATCTTACCTCACACCTGTCAGAATGGCTACCATCAGTAAATCAACAAACAACAAATGTTGGCAAGAATGCAGACTGGTGGGAATGCAGATTGGTGCAGCCAGTGTGGAAAACAGTATGAAGTTTCCACAAAATTTTAAAAATGGCACTGCCTAAGACCCACTGATTCCACTTCTGGAAATATGTCTGAAGAAACCTGAAACATGACGCAAAAGAATATATGTTCCCCTATGTTCACTGTAGCTCTATTTATAATAGCCAAGACTTGGAAGCAGCCCAAGCGCCCATCAGTAGGCGAGTGGATAAAAACCTGAGGTACAGAAGGGAATCTTACCTTTCAGGGCAGCAGGGGCGGACCTAGAGGGCATTATGCTGAGTGAATTAAGCCAGTCAGAGAAAGACAAATACTTCATAATCTCACTTATAATGTGGAATCTAATGAACAAAATAAACAAAATTGAAACAGACTCATATATACAGAGAACAGACTGACAGCTGTCTGGAGCGGGGGCTATGGGCAGCTGGGTGAAATAGGCGAAAGCATTAAGCAAAACAAGCAAACAAAACCTCATAGACACAGACGACAGCATGGTGATCGCCAGAGGGACCGCGGGGTGAGGGGAGGTAGAAGCACCAAGCATCAGTCCCTCCAGTGAAAAGAGTTATGCTGGGCATTTCTGAGAGTTTAAAAATATTTTATCACATCTGTCACCCAAAAGTGTGTCTGAGCCCTGATATTATGGAGATGAGCAAACAATTAACAAAAAACCTAACTTACTATTTCTGTACATGGCTAGCCTGAAGTTGAAAAGTAGAAAATGTTAAAGAAAATATAATAGCAATTAAAAGCCCATATGTGAACGGTTAGTAAAGATTTAGCTCATTTTTTGTATACTTCCATATTAAAATAAGAGTAATTAAAAGAGAATTGCCAATGGTTTGACACTGACAGAATTATTTTTGTAAGGTGAGAGAGGTTCCTGAAATTACATGCGACTTGACTCCACAGGCCCACTGTTTTATCTGCTGTAATCTGACTGAATTATGTGGGAAACAATTTTGGTAAAAGCCTACTAGAAATATAAGACTGGTATGCCTTGTAGCAGATCTTTCAGATGAGAATGAGTTCGGATTTCAATATAGATGAAAGAGCAAGCACACCAGAATCAGTTCATAACTTGGTAACCCAGTTAACTGGAGAACTGGTCTTGGTTTATTTAGCTCTGACCTAAATCTTTGATAGGTCCTGTAGATAAATTCAGTGGGGCCTATTTTCTTGACATAGAACTTTAGTGACAGCATATAGCCACTCTGCTCTTTAGGCCATATAAATAAGCTACAATCCATCAGCCCAAACTTTGTCAAGGTTTCTTTCCATGTAGTACAAATAGAAACTAATCCCTGCCCCCTCCACATTTACTGCTTTTTGGTATTACATAATTATTTTTATTAATAATTATAAAGCTGTGATATATACCATATTTTCTGGGATTTTAGCCATTAAATACCTAACATTCATTACTAACATATGCAACCTTAAGTAGCTTAAATGGGCATTTAAGAAAGTTTCACCTCATCTGTGTATGGCAATGCTGACAAATTACTTCAGAACAGATGTTAGTGTTTAACACATTTACCTCTTGGATATGCATTTGAAAAGAAATCTCTTAGGCTGTAAATTATCAGACTGACAGACTGAAGTGAGGAAAAATACCTACATTTTTCCTATCAATTAAACACCTTTGATTTTAGAGTCAATGTCTTTAGAGAGGCCTTTCAGAGCTGTTAAACATTGCTCATGTCTCTTCAATTACTCTCACTAAGCATTTAAAAACTCCACAGGGAGAAATTGTGCTCCCAATGTCAGCGGTTGCACAGTTCCCAGTGTTAATCCTCCTACTCTTTAAAAACATCTCTTACAGTAAATATCTGTTCTGAAACGAGGAGTGGGTTGGGATTACTCAAGTTATATGTGGAATAAAGTAACAGATCTTCAACTTCATTGTGCCTCAGAATCAACTGGAGTGAAAAAGCACAGACACCTGAACCCCACCCTAGAGTTTCTGGTTCTGTAGGTCTGGGGTGGGGTCCAAAAATCTGCATTTCTAACAAGTACCCAGCAGATGCTGATGCTGAAGTTGCTGGCTTGGGAGACATACTTTAAGAAGCACTGTTATTGAATACTAGTTTACCCAATTGTCTTCCTTGGTTAAAAGGTGTTCAATAATTGAAAAAGTTATAAAAATCCTGCAGCTTATAGGATCCTATTTCTTGTAGATATATGTCAGAGGTTCTAAGAAGCCCTAAAGTTAAGAAAAACATTGTTTTTGTTTAATTTTCTTTTACTTAGTATTTCTCTATATTATTTGATCCAAACCCTTTATGTAATGGATAATTAACACTACTTGGATATTTCCAAAAATAGAGTTTAGAAAATTCCTTCCTTACAACTTGACTTAGAAAACCCCATAGCAGGCTGTCTTGAGAAACTGCATTGCTCATGTTCTTTTTCTCTCCTTCCTTTTACCAAGAGGCTATTCAGCTGTATTATATCAAGTCCAAGGGAGCACCAGTCTTCCTCCCAGAGAAGGCAGAACTCCTTATTTTTTTAATAGCATAATAGTTAGAAATGCATGTGAAGGCAAGTAGGACATTTCAAATGAGAAAACCAGGCTCAGAGAACATAAGACACGAGGACACAAGTTTGGCCTAAGTATGGGGTTATCCAGGACAGATGGAGTGGCAAACCTCAGAGCAAATCAGACCCTTGCATTGTCATGGTGCGACCCTATCAAAGTTCACTCTAGTACTTTCAGAAAGCTTCCAAGGTTGTTCAAGACTTGTTCAAATGTCCAGCTCTGGCCTGCTACATCTCATTTCCCCCCTAACAGGCCAGATTTCATTCAAGAGAAAAGTCATTGTTTTATCCTAGAAATATATTTATAAAGGAGTTTTTTTAATAGACATTGTAAGAGAGAAATAATTAAGTCAGTTGAAAGAAAAAAAGAGCTTTTATAGGTTTTCAGATGGGAAGGTACATATATATTGAAGGTTGCAGTAAGTATGAACAGGTGGGGTAATGTCAAGCTGAATTTAATCCATGTTATTTTCATTAGAGATAATCACAATCAATTTCAAAACTATCTTAGTGTTATATTCTATCCCCACTAATTTATTTTAGCATTTACCCACCAATGTCTCAATGTAGGGAAATAAGACCCATTAGGGCAGGGATGGGGAATGTCCTGCCTGCAGGCCGTATATGGCCCGTGAAATCATTTGGTCTGGCCCTGCCAAGGCAACTGCAGGTGGGACTCGAAATTCAATAAACCTTGGAGCTTTTTTCTTTTTTTAAAAAAATATATCTTTTTATTGATTTCAGAGAGAGGAAAGGAGAGTGAGAGAGAGAGAGAGAGAAACATCAATGATGAGAGTCATGGATCCGCTGCCCCCGGCACACCCCCGACTGGGGACTGAGCCCGGAACCCCGGCATGTGCGCTGACAGAGAATCGAACTGCGATCTCCTAGATCATAGGTTGACACTCAACTGCCAACCCACACCCGGCCAGGCTAGGAGCTTTTTTTATAGCTAATTTTCAAGTTGATAATTTTGTATGGCCCGAGAATGATGCTATAAATATCTAAATGGTCCTTGGCAGAAAAATGTTCCCCACTCCTGCTTTACAAAAATGATGCCAAATGGCTGGCTTTTACTTCCAGCATATAGAGAAAGAGGGCAAGTGACATCAAAAGTGATCCCTGAAAGTGCAAATATTCTTTGGGTACATAAAATAGAACAGACATGATCATCATACATAGGATATTTTTTTCCTGGTATTATAATAAAAAATATTTGCTTGTCACTTACCTGTGTCCAAAGCTCTTCTTTTTTCATCCTCAGTTCAAAATAAGATCCATAACTTCTAACGAATGGAAATGTTGCCTGGCAGCCAAAAGGAGGTTGGTAACTGCATTAGTTTTGTATTTCTGCATAATAAATTATCATACACATAGCAACTTAAAACAACAGACTATTTCAGATTTCTGTGGGTCTGGAATCTGGACACAGCTTACCTGCACCCTCTGCTCAGGATCTCACCAGGCTGCTGTCTAGGTGTTGGTCAGATTTCATTCCCATCTAGGTGATAAATTGGGGAAAGATCATCTTGAAAGATCATCTTCCAAGACCCCTGCAGTTGGAAAATTTCATTTTCCTGTGGCTGTGAGGCTGAGGTCACAGTTTTCTTCTTGGCTATTAGCCAGAGCCACCCTCTCCTCCCAGAGCTGCTCAGTTCCTTGCTCCATTACCCTCTCCACTGGCCTTCTCACACGCGGCAGCTTACTTTCATAAAGCCAGAAAAAGAATCCTTCTCATTAGTGAGGGTCTAGTTCTTCTTTTAAGGATTTTTAACTAATTAAGTCAGGCCTAACCCAGATGATTTTCTTTTCAATTAATTAAAAAAATCAACAGTTTTGGAACCTATTTTACACCTTCAAAAACCTTTCCTCTCTGCCACCTTATGTTGGCTGGAAGCACCCACACTCAAGGGGAGGAGAGTATAGGGGCTGACTCATCAGCGGGTAGAGATCAGAGATTCCATCCCAGTATCAGCCTCTCACAATACGTTTAGATCACATGCTATCTTAATGACAAGTAAATCTGTAAGGAGGAGAAAAACACTTTCTTTTTTTCTTTATTAATTTTGTGTGTGTGTGTTTATTTTTGTTTAAAATATTACAAGTGTCCCTTTATCTCCCCAATGACCCATTCCACCCCTTCCCACCCCCGTCCCCAGTCCCTCTCCACCCTATTGTCGGTGTCCTTGGGTTGTGCATATATGCGCATGAATTCTTTGAAAAACACTTTCAATCAGTAGTTAATGGAAGGGAGAAACACGTGGAGAATTTTAGAATGTGACTGGGCCTTACCAGAGTTTATGATTGTTTTGGAGTAGGACTAGTGTATTCAGTAGTTTTTAAATGCTCCCAGGTGATTCTTTGTTCAATTAGGTAGACACCAGTGCTTTCAGAAAACAGTGAAAGAACTAAAGTGTTTGCCCAACAGCATACCTCTTTGTAATCTCATTTGAAGACTCTGAAATAGATAACATTGTTTAATTGAACAACTGCAGGAAAAGGGGCTAATTGTAATTTGGGAATCATTTTTATTCACATTTTTGTGAGACCTGGGACATCTAGGTTTTTAATTCTTTAGTTGGATTAAACTTTTAACTTGGAAAAAAAAAAAAGTTCACTTGCCTCATTCCTTCCTGAAAAATTCAGCTGGGACTGAGAGCAATTTAGTACTGCCCTGGTGGGTGGGGCTGCTGCCCTGAGCTGGGGAAGGGCGTAACTAAGGGGGACTGATAGTAGTGGCCAAGCAAGGAGCATCAGAGTGAGAAAGCTGAGGAAGGTGTCTGCACTGGGGTGCTGTCAGCAGTAGACTTGTGAAATAAATGAGGACTGAGTCTATTTACACTGATAAATACAGGGTGTTCCCCCCAAAATGTATACACACTTTAATAGCTGATAGCTCAATTTTGAAAATGAAATGTATTTTAATAAACACTGACTATAATTATTCAAAGTGTGTGTGTACATTTTTGGGGATACTCTATATACTGAGGATCAAGATTTCTCCCTGTCAGATAATGGAGGTATAATTATAGAAATAAAGAAAACTATAATAAATGTGTGTGTGTGTGTGTGAGCATCCAACTCTGTCCACTGAAAGAGTCTGGGAGCAGTGATACCTTAATAGCTATAAGCTCATTTAGTGCCTAGATCTAGCCTTCTAAATGCCACTGTCAGTAAAAGGAACCACAGCTTTTCGAAGAAGTAACTGATTCTAGGAATTGGGCAGTAAATATATAACATGAGTTTGGAACATCTTGTGAAGACTGGCCTCAAAGAATGCTGGGGACATGTCAAAAGAACATAGAAGTGAGCTTGAAGAGGCTCCCACCATTGAAATTAGAGATGATTTAAGCATCCAAATAAATAAATGTATGAATTATATAAATGAATACATAAATGGAGAGAGACAAATCTTTCCTTACAATAGAAAACCATGTAATATAGAAGGAATTAAAAACTCATCATTTGTAAATTCAGAGGAATTGATACAGGCAAGAATCATCTGTGGATGCAAAAAATATTAGATACAATTTTGGTGAGAACCAGGACAATTACATAATCTCAAACTATCTCCCCATGAAAAATAAAACAACAACAATGAATTTCCAAATTAAAAAAAGCCTATCTTTTAAGTAGAAAATCACATCAGATATAACCATAGTCAGGTGGTCAAATTAACATCACCAGCACTGGAACAAAGTTCAAAATAGGATTCAATGAAATAATGCACAACATGCATTGTCTAAATCTAATCATGAGGAAATATAGAACAACTGGAATGTCTTTATATAAAATAGCTCTGCAGAACTGTTTGCTCAAGCATCAAGGTCATGAAAGTCAATGAAATAATAAGAAACTCTTCCAGATTAAGAAGAATAAAGAAACATGACAACTAAATACAATGGACAGTCTTTGGATATTTCACTACACATTTTATTATTAGGCAATTGTAAACATGTGGGCGGTGTTTGTGGATGAGACAGAGAATTAGTTTGCTACAGCTGCCATATCAAAATTCACAGACCGAGCGGCTTAAACAATGGAGATTTATTTTCTCAAAGTTCTGTAGGTTCAAAATCCAAGATAAAGGTGCTGGCAGGTTTGTTTTTTTCCCTAGGCCTCTCTCTTGGCTTGAAGAATCCTGCCCTGTTGCTACCTCTTCACATGGTTATCCCTCAGTGTATGGCCTGCTCCTGGTGTCTCTTTATGTGTCCACAGTATCTCTTCTTATAAGGACACCATCCAAATTAGATTGAAATCTCCCCTACAAGCCTAGTTTTAACTTAATCACCTCTTTAAAGGCCCTATCTCCAAAGACAGCTATGTTCCAAGGTATTAGGGTTTTGAACTTCAACTTATGAATTATGGGGAAACAGAATTCAGCCCATAACAAATGGTATTAACAAATCAGTGTTAATTTCCAAATTTTGATCCTTATATTATGGTTAATTATGAGAATATCCTTGTTTTTAGGAACTACACACTAAGGAATTTGGCAGTGACCAAACATCAAGTCCTTAGCTGATTCTAGACTGGTTCAGGGGGAAAAAAGTTATTTATAATATTCTTTTAAAAAAGCAGAACTAATAAGAAAGATTATCTTTTGAGTGGCATTATGGAAGAGACATCAGTGTCATTCTGAGAAAAAGAGGTAAGGTAGTGGCAACATTTACTAAGTGACCATCACAAGATTTTTTAGTTTTAGTTCATGTTGCAAATTGTAGGACAAGTTAATACATATGGAGTCACATGCTTGCTCCAACTATAAAAGATATCCAGGCAGATTAAAAAACAGAACCCTAAGAAAAAAAAGAGATAAACCTCTTGCTCAGTTTAGTCAAAGATGAAAGATTTCTGATGCTCAAAGCACAAAACTTTACATCAAATCTGACATCCTAAGTGCAGAACCCTGATAGACAGAAGGAGACACATTTGTGGTTGACTGTGAATAAACTGGAAGCATCAGAGTAGAGAGTAAGTTAAAGTAATTTCTAGAGAGAAGACAGAAGTCAAGTTCAATATTAATTAATAATAAATAGCAATGGACAGTATAAAAAGAAAAAAAAACACCTCATTTCCCTCTACACTGATCCTTTCTCCTTTGAATATTACTATCATATTTAATTGCATTCAACACAATTAGTTGATTAGAGTCCTAGATTGTGTGTACACACACAATCTCTCAAATAAAAGACTTAACATCTGGTAGCGAAGATTAAATAAAAAGTTGATCCAGTATTTTTACACAAAGGACAATAAGGCTTGTTTTGCCATTCATTGATTGAGTCAAAACGTGGAGACCGGGAAGGTGAGAAAGTGTGTACCATGTTCTCTCTCCTTCAGGACTTGTTACATGCTGTACATACTTTTCTTCCCCACTCTTGGGCCTCCACTGACTAGACTAACTTTTATGCTATAAATGCCTAGCAGCATAAGCTCTATTTTGTAGACAATAAGGAGACTTTACAAGTTTTTGAGGAAGGAATTGGTATAATCACATTTCTAATTTCTAGCTCATTTGTTATTTTAAACAAT
Source organism: Miniopterus natalensis (assembly GCF_054644295.1). Classification (NCBI taxonomy): domain Eukaryota; kingdom Metazoa; phylum Chordata; class Mammalia; order Chiroptera; family Miniopteridae; genus Miniopterus; species Miniopterus natalensis. The sequence continues at coordinate 30,917,046 of NC_142085.1, read as the reverse complement.
GACTTACTGCCTCCCAGGTATAATAGACTTTGCTTCTTCCAGACATTCTTTTTGAACACCCCAAGATCCTGGGTTGAATGCCTTCCTTATAGTTGCCTGGAACCCTGTACTTATAACAGATAAAGAATGTCTAGCACAGCGATCTCATTCCTTGGCTGGATTTCCTACCAGCTTAAATGTCTCATGGGCACTTACCATGTTTCACTGACTCAGCTCTTCAACACTTAGCTCAATCCTGTGTACATAAAAGTTTGCAAAAACTATTTTATAAATCAAATAGTAAATGGTTTCTGAAAAACTTATAATGGAAGAGTTTGTAAACTCAGAATAATTTCTTTCACTTGGAGAATCACTCATGGATTAGGTGAAACCTGAACTGGTATTTGAAGTATGTATATAATTTGAATGGATAGAAAAGGAAGAAAAAGGGATCCTAGCCTGGGTAACAGTATTGTATGAAGACATCCAAGGGCAAGGTGTGCTGCGAGGATTATCCACTTTAACTGGATTGAGAGTCTAACTGAAATGCATACTTTTTCAGGTATTGCATTAGATGATTTTGAATAAAAATTGAGGGCTAGGTTGTAGAAAATATAAATATGCTAGGAAGTATAAATTACATGTTGTGGGTTATAAGAATCCACTAAAATATTTGAGAAGAGAATTGTCATTTTCAAAACTCTGATCTGGGGTTCATTCATTATTTTAGTATCTGTTTTCTGAGTGTTTCCTCTGTTCCAGTCACTATGTCAGATTCTAGAGGTAACACAGAGGATCTCTAATGAAAGTCACTGCAATGCACATGCAAATACTGGAGACACAGCAAAGAAAACAAGCCAATTGTAACAGTATTGAAATAATCTAGTGAGAAGTAATGAGACCTTTACTATGACCCTAGCTGTGGAAATCTTGAAGTTATTTTAATAAACATAATACAATTTACAAAAAAAAAAATAGATACATATTTTTTGTCTCTATTACTTCAGTTGTCCATACCTGAAGAAGGTCTATGTACTGGAACCAAGTAATTATTTTATGGATTGACTTTTGGACTATCTCAGTTTATAATATTGAATTCCAAATCTTCCTGACATGTTCATAGTCAAATAAACTAAGCACATTTTAACATGTACTTAAAGGGTAAAAGCCATTTATTGGGCTCATGAACAAAAAGGAAAGGATGTATGTGGCGTGAATGGTACAGCGCCTTCCCCTTCATTCTTGTCACTGGTTCTAGGGTGGGAGGAATTTGTCCTGCCCTCCTCAGTTTCAGTAGGATCAAGCCCTCTGGTGAAAGAGGGAATAATGACTCCTTCAGGGAGATGCCTTACCTACCCAGGCCCCTACCTCTCTACAGTCAGGGAGACTGGGGAGCTTAAGACTGAATCTTCATCCAGCGTATTGCAGGCATAACCTAACGTCAGTCATCCTTGGTTGTGATCAGGGCTCAGACTTTTAAAAATATTTCCCCAGCCCCTACCAATCAGAGTAGGATCAACTTTTACCATTTATTTTACTTCCAAAGGCAACTGTATCAAAGCAGAGCTTACATTTCATTGGTCTCTTTCCTCCTAAGCCTCTGCCAAAGATATGTTGATGGTGGAGAGGGCTAATTAACAGATTCACTACTTTAAATGTATTCCTTCAACTGATTTAGAGAACTCTATCTACCTAAAATATTAGATGAGAATATTTCTCTTGCTTCTTAGCTTTCCTGACCAGAATAAAGAAAGCTTAATTTCATAATACATTTTGGGCTAGACATATGCAAGGTCTGATTCTAAACTTCACTTCAATTTTCAAAGTGAAAAAAACCACTATACTGATATTCTGACCATAAAAATGTCTCACTTCTTTACTTTATTATCGAAATTCCTAAGAGGGGCTTATAAAACACAGGACTTTAAGAAATATTGTCTATGTTCTTATTTTATTTTTAATTGGATATATTGGGGTGACATTGGTTAGTAAAATTATATAGCTTTCAGGAGTATATGCTTTTAAACTGGCTTTGGATTGGCAGCCACTGGAATGATGGGCATAATGCAAGAAGAAGATAATGAGTTCTAGGGTGACCACCTTGTCCTTCCCCCCTTACTGAAATGATGATGAATGCCACAGAGAGTGGCATAGTCAGTCGTCCTTCTTTTTCATTTCATCCCAAGCCCAGGGTCAAAAATTGCCTCTGTCTAACCCAAAATCAGTTGGAGTCACTTTGGCAGACTTCCATGGTAACTGATGCATGCCTGAAACCCATTTTTAAGTACTTCTTAAACATTAGCACAACGGGTGCAGTTGAAAATTATTAATGCCAATCACTGAAAGCACGTTTATTTGTAAAATGCACATAGAAAAATATAGTATTATGTTCTGAATAGTTTTACAATTTTAAAGGTGAAATACTGGGAATGAAGTTTCAATTGTGTGTGTTTGCAACCAATGTATTGCAAAATCATAAGAATTGTTAAAATGTGGAGGCTGCTAGCTAAAAGAGTGGTACCTTGCTAATAATAAATTATACCATATGTATTTTTTGAATGCTGCTCTCATCTTTATTCATAGGATATTAGTGATTTTTAAAAAGGTTTCCTTTCCAGAATAAACAATATGACTTCAAAAGCAAACTCAGATTTCTATGAAATATTCTTAGCATTAATAAATTAATTGAACCTTAATAAATCACAGTGTGCATTTGTTGAGCACCTACCTGCTAAGTGCCACAGACTGATCTCAACACACTACATGTTTTAATTCATTTGATCCTCACAGCAATTGTAAGTTAGGTACTATTATTATCCTGATTATACAGAAAAGAAAACTGAGGCACAAAGATTTAAGTATCTTGCCTAACGTCATAAACCTAGTAAGTGTCAGAGAAAGGATTTAAATCCCAGCAATCTGGCAGTAGGACCTGAGTTCTTAACCACTGTGCTATGTGCATTTGCTTCTCTGAGCCTAGAAACAGTGGGGACCATTCTCACCAGTGCGGCCTGCCAGAAACCAGTAGCCAAGTGGCAGAAAGAGTGTGGGAGCATCAGCTGTTGAGGGGCTCAGAGCACTCAAGCTGCTACTACTGTACAGTGCAAGGGAATGGGAGTGAGAGCCAGGAGGCAGATCTAAGAGGCCTCTCCTTCACTAGAGTTATATTACCAAAAATAAAGGCACAGAATTTAATGAAGCTGCCAGAGTAAATTTATTTCTACTGAAATCAAAACAGGATTTCTTGTTTTGGTTTGTTTTTAATAGTGAGTAATAAAAACAAACCCTTACACTTAAGTATCTCCACTGTTTCCCATTAGAGGATATTCTCAAGTCACAGTCATCTTTAAAAAAGTTAGCTCTCCATTTTGGTGGCTCAGAGTGGTAGACTATGTGCTGGATTGTGCTACAGTCTGAATGTGTGTCTTCTCAAAATTCATGTGTTGAAATTCTAGTGTCAGATGTGGTTGTTTTAGTAGGTGGGGCCTTTGGGGGGTGCTTAAGTCATGAGGGTGGAACCATCATGAACAGAATTAGTGTCTCGTAAAAGAAGCTCCAGAGAGAGCCCTTGCCCCTCAGTGAGGACACTGAGGAACCTATGATGAGAAGAGAGTCCTTACCCAGTCATGTTGGCACCCTGACCTGGGACCTGCAGCCTCCAGAACTTCGAGAAAAGTTTTGTTTACAAGCTACTCAGTCTCTGGTATTTTGTTTTAGAGCCTGAACAGAGTAAGATGGGCTGTTTTGTGAACCACAAAGTCTTTTAAAGGGTTAATAAGCCAGGGACTTTAGTATTTCTCCTTTCTAGGCCTTATTTAGTTTTTAACTTTTAATTATTCTCAGTGTGATATAATATTAATTTTTCCTTATTTCTTCCTTCATCTGGTCTCTTTTGACCTTTCTTGACCTTCCCAAAATTTCTCCACTCAAGGATGTCAATCAATACGAATGAATGCACCTGCATACCTGACAGATAGTCTCATTGTCGGTGCCCACGCCGTTTCTGTTAATTATGTTGATTAACATCCCTGCTTATGTCACTAACATTGGCCATGGTTGGTCCTCATTGATGGTCCTCTTACTTATTTTCAAGAATTCTTACCATCCAGAAAGTTCTGGATGAAACATAAAGGGCAATGCCAGGGGATGAGAAAACATCAGCTACATTTCAATCTCCTAATCAATGTATAACTACTCATCTCATCCTTTCTCTAAACATAACCATTAACATCAATATGAAAATAAATATCATCCCAGAGCTATTATGACCCATGGCCAAGGGCTGAATTTGGTGTGGAAAAGTTTGTCTCACTCCTGAACATACAGAGAAGCATAAATCTTTAGGATGTTAGGGGCCTGGGAAGTTTTCTAGGTCAATCTCTTCATTTTATGGGTAAGAAAACCAAGCTCAGAGCACTTAGGTGAGTCATTCAATGTCACAGAGATTGTTTAGGGAAGCAGCAAAAATGAAAATCTCAGATAAATGGATGCAAAAACTTTAGCCCATACCTGAAGAGCTAACATACCAGCATATAGAGACGCTATGTGCCAAGCTAAATTTACTTTACATACATTAACATTTAATTTTCACAACCATCTCTACTTGCTTCCTTTTTGAAAAATCCTTTGGCTCTTAATATATGTTGCTGAATTATTCTTGTGTCTTGGCTAGAACAACAACAACAACAAAAAAACATTTTCAGAGAATGTACAATGTGTGCAGAAAAATAAAATACTAAAGGCCTTCTTTGTCCAGGAATATATACTTGCAATGAGGCTCAAAAAAAGTATGTCCCATGGACGCTATTTTTTAAAAGAGATTATGATTCCCTTGGATAGACTAGACTTAGAAGTCACAAATAACAGACAATATTCAGAAGTCATAATCACAGAAATGACAAATAAATCAGAGGCATGGGCAATATCATTCATTCATTTATTCAGCAAATATTTACTTGGCAGCTCTTTTTTTTTCCAAATTGATTTTTAGAGAGAGGAAGGGAGAGAAAGAGAGAAAGGAACATCGATCTGTTGCGTCCCATACCACCCCAACGAGGGCATGAAACCCGTAAACTGGGTATGTGCCCTGAGCAGGAATCAAACCCGCCACCTTTTGGTGTATGGGATGCTACTCCAACCAACTGAGCCACACTGGCCTGGGCTACTTGGCAGCTCTTTTACACCATGATCAGCTCTAGGCATTAGGCTACTGCAGTGAACAAAATGACAAAGTTTATTTCTATTGATGGAGCCTATGTGATAGTGGAAGAAGACACTCATAGACTTAAAAAAGGTAACAAGTAGGTAAATTTATATATTGTACAAAGTGATAAGTTCTTTGTTGAATAGAAAAAGGAGGTATTGGGATTTGGGAGGATTTGAGGAAGAATTGTATTTGTAATTTACATGGAGTCGTTAGAGTAGATTCATTTGAACAGCTGACATTTGAGTAAAAACTTTAAGACAGAGATGTAGATATTTGCAGTAAGAGAGGGGCGCACAGGTGTAAAGCTCCTTATGAAGGAAGAGTTGTCTGGTATGTTCCAGGTACAACAAGAAGCCCAATGTGGTCGGAATAGTGTGTGGAGAAGCCCAGTGTGACTGGAGATAAGATTAGAGAGGAAACAAGGGGGCAAAGCAGGCAAAACTCTGTTCTAAGTCAAAGGGGAGCCATAAAAAGGTTGTGAGGTGGATCAATTTACAATTTACATTTTTAAAAAGGTCACTATGATTTATTTGTGCATTGAGAAAAGTGTAGCAAGGTAGGGTAGAATCTAAGAGAGAGATCAGGAGGGGAGGCTATTGCAACAATTCTAGTGAGAGATCATACTGATGTCTCCTGGGATGGGAACGGTACAAGTAATCATCAGCGGTAAACTTAATGTATTTTGAAATTGTAAGTAAAATTTACCTGGCCAATTTGTTATGGGGCCTGAGAACAAGACTGGAGCCAGTGATGGATCCAAATATTTATTTATTTATTATTTATTTATTTATTTATTTATTTATTTATTTATTTATTTATTATTTATGGTCTTGAGCATCTGGGATAATTGATTTGTCACCAACTGAGAGAGAGAGAGAGAGAGAGAGAGAGAGAGAGAGAGAGAGAGAGAGAGGAAATTCCAATGGCACATGCTTCTGAGGAAAGATTACTAATTCAATTTTTATAGATAATGTTTGCATTAGATACAATTTCAAGTGGAGATGTCAAGTAGGCCATCTGAGATGTGACAGAAAGAGGTCTAAGTGGGAGATACAAAATTTGGGAGTTTTTGTCATAGAGATAATATTGAAAACCCTGAGGATACCAAGGGAATGTGTGTCAATACAGAACAAAAGGGGATCAAGCCCTGGGCACAGCGATGTGAAGAGCTGAAAAAGGGAGAAAAAAGCTGAAGAGCCTAAAAAGAACCATCAGTTAATTATAAGTGACAAAGTACATTGGGTTCTGGAAAGCAAAAGACGAGAGAGTGATCATATGTGCAGAGTTCTGCTGATGGATCACGTCAAATGAAGACAGAACACTAAACTTCGGACTGAGCACCACGAAGGGTACCGGTGACATTTAGTTAGCAGTTTTGTGGAGAGATGCGTGTACAGTGGGATTGGAGTGGATGAAGCAGGGAAGGGAGAGGAATAGAAGTGGGCATGGCGAGCAACTCTGGAGGCATGCCGCTGCACAGCCGCAGGGAAGCGAGGCTGACCTCTCGGGCGCGGAGACTTCTGCAGGAGGGGTTTGCACGCAGAAGGACATCATCCACTAAAGGGGGAATTGAAGTGGGAGGGGCAAACTAACCCTAAGGAAAACGGGGATAGCTGCATTTTATGTGATAGAACACGTACAGTTAGAGACAAGCAAAGGAGCGATCAGAGGGAGGTTGTACAGAAGTCAAGAAGAAGACTGCCCAAACCCTGTTTCTTCTCTATAGTATTATCGTATGCAGGGGTTTCAGAATAACCAGGTTATAGTGGGAAATGGTTTTAATGGAGGGTGTGGGCCAAAGCCACACTCCTGCAGGGATGGTGTTTTTCAGGAAACCGCATACTAGTGACTCGGAGAGAAATCACCGCAGAAATGCCAGCTGGCCAATCAAATACATCCCAACAGGGTGCCACAACTTTGGTGAATTTATTACCACTTAACTGTCAGAATTGAATTCGTGCTAAAGAAGCTCACAGAGAATACAAATTTATTTATTTAAATTAGGCACATTCTCTTCTGACTAATGCTAGAAACATTACCACATTTTGCCGTTTAGTCCCTTCCTTTTTTTAAAGTTTATCTCCCCTCTCTTCATATATTCCTCAAGCCCTTTGAACGTAGTTAAATGTAATTATTTTAATAAACGTTTCCTTAGTTACAGTCAGACCCAGTCATGCCCCCCTAAGAGCATTTTTAGGTCACTTTGATCAGATTGCAGGTGCATACAAAATGTCTCAAATCAAATGATAAATGATTTAGACAACTGTGGTGACGATAACACTTATTCTACATCCCGAGGATTCCTAATTAACTTATCACAGGGTAACTTTTACTGCAGTACTGGAGAAATTTCGTATATACCTCATATACTATTCATGGGTAGTGGCCGAGTTCTTCCTCAAAAGTATGGCCATCGTGGATGTTAATCATTCAGGAAACAGAACCTTCAGAAAAGCCCGAGACTGATCATTTCCATCTCTCTAGCCTCTCCTTTCGCATGTGTACAGCAGATATTTAGAGATGTGCTCTTGGGGAAGCACTAAATGGCACCTTTTAAATGATAGTCACCCAAGAAATAGCATCATCTGTTAATTTAGCATAGTATTTGTTTACCAGCTACAGACATGAGCTTTGCAAAATAAAGTAAAAAAGTCCAAAAGGATATTGTTTGGGGTCGATGTGACTCCACGAAGCCAACACATCACAGGCTATCTATCTTCTTGCTCCAACATACAATCTTTGCAAGTGACTGCTACCCTCAAGGCGATCTCATTGTCATAGGTAGTCCTGCAGCTCTAGCCATGTCTCCAAGAAAGGTAGAGGGACCTTAGAATCCTGCCAGCCAAATTCGCCTCTCCAAAGCTTCACCCAAAACTTTCATTCACATCTCATTGTTTCTGTTAAAAAAGCTGGAAATATAGGATTTTATAGATGGACACATTGCAACCCTTATAAAAAATCAGGGTTTTGATACTGAAAGAAAAAAAAAAATGAATATGGGATGGACAATAAACTTTCTTTCACGGTAGGATTGGGTTATAAGCTAACTATTTTTTAGAAATCTGATAATCTGTTTATAAATTCCTTAATTTTGCTTCATTTTTTTTTTTTTTTTTTTATGCTTGAGAGTTTATTTTTACTTAAATGTTTCTGATTGGTTTCTGCTGTTGCTATCTTTACTTAGATGCCTAAGTGTTGCTCCTAGTATTGATGGGTAATAGTCAGACACACTGTTTACACTTAGAGTTGATTCTCTTCATTATTGCTTTGACAATTATTTTTCCAGGCCTATTCTGTTAATAGCTATTCCCCTAAACTTATACTGTGCTCTTGGCAAAATAAATCATTTATTTCACATGCAGTCTTCCATAAAGTGATTTTCATCTCATTATGCTAAAGACTATTACTACAAAAAATTTGTTGAGTTTTTGTGTAATCTATCTTTCCAAAACTCAAGTGATTTATAATATTTCAATACTTATGATTATTAATTTGGCCCTCCCAGGTTTGTTTACTTTATGATGTTTTTACAAACATAAGAAGATAAATTTCTACTTACAGAATTTTCAAAATGACATTTTCTTTCTAATTTTACTGATTTAGATAGTCTTATGTTTATGATGATAGCAGTTCTAGGGGATTTCCCCCCCCTGCTTTTCTATTATGTTAAGGCCAAATAATAAACATTTATAAAAATACACATCACTACAGAAACTTAAAATGCATGTTAGACTAACTTTTAAAAATAATGACTAATACATACTTATTGAATACTTACTTTGTGTCAGAGTAGTAATACTCAAAAATCAATAATAATACTCCTGATTTATTTATTTTTCATATGTTTTATTGATTTTAGAGAGAGAGAAGGAGGGAGAGGGAGAGAGAGAGAGAAACATTAATGATGGGCTGCCTCCTGCACACTCCCTACTGGGGATCTAGCCTACAACCTGGGAGTGTGCCCTGACCGGGAAGCGAGCCTGCAACCTCTCGGTGCACTGGATAATGCCCAGCTAACTAAGCCACACAGCCAGGGCAGCCCTGATTTAAATACAAAACATGTAAGCAAATAAGTCTGAGACAGTATGATGAGTGCTGTAATAGGGCATTAGCTAAATCGCTTGTGCAATGCCAGAATGATCTCTATTTGGACAAATCAAAGCAATGGTTCAAAATACTCACACTTTCTCAGAATCAAACTCAGGGATAAAAAAAAAAAATTAGATATCAGGAATCCTATAGATTTCTTAAATAATTCTAAAGAAGAGATAGGTAGGGGGAGATACTAGGTTAAAGAAAAGGATATTTGTGCTGAGTTTTGAAAGTGAGGCAGGGTTTTACCCCGAAGAGAGTCAATTAGCAAATATAGTAGCAGGTGTGATCATTAATGGAGGTGATATAAGTGTTTTATTGTAAGAGGAATCACAGAAAAGAGTTGATATGAGCAGATTTCAGAAGGGGGCAGGATTAAAAGCACTCGTATATTGCCACACCTGAGGGTTTGAAATTATTCCATAAAATAGCATTTACAAATTGTGTTCATAAGCATTTATGCCTCTCCCCTCTCTGCCACAGATTTTATGAGCAAATAGGTTTGGGAAATGCTGAAGGCCAATCAATCTTCTTGGATATTAAAAATGCTAATAACATCAAAATAATCTTTGAAGTCTACAGTAATAAGAACAGTTACATCCACAATTTCCTCAAATTATTTTTCCAAGGAACTTCTGTTCCCCACCCCTCCCCCATCCCATTTTGGATTTCAATTGATATTCTATGGAACACAATATGGAAGACACTGTTATGCGCTATGTAGAAAGCTTTGACTATGGCATCAAATCAATGAGCTCTGTGTATTTCAAAAGTCCATTTTAGTAGTCATATTAAGTTGAAAACTTGGCAAGACTGGAGGCCTGAAAGCAATTATTAGGCTATTGTACTAGTCTGAAAAGGGAATCATGAGTTCCTGAGCAAAGCGATGTTCCTGGAGAAAAAGAGAAAAGAATGAATTTGAGAGATATTTAAAAGACAGAATAAGAGGATTTAAGGATAATGAAATAGGACTTATTCATGTACAGGCAATAAAGTCCAGATTACTGTAGAAGGGAATGGAGGATATTTACACGGGGATACTTACACATCCAAATGAAATAATAACAGCCTTGTGAAAGATGCTTTATTTTGAAATGGAGAAAGACAAATGCTTGTAAGTAGTGATCAAAATCTCCTGACATGAAACAGTGAAAATGCAAAGCAAATATTTTAGTTTAAAATAAAATTATTTCTATTATAAGGACATTTGATGGTAATAGAATTCAGTAAGGAAAGTACAATTTTGCACATAAATGTGTTTTATAAATGTCTCAGGAACAGATGTATTTTGTCATTGGGGTAATACACCAGGATGAGATTGAGAAAATCATGTAAACCGTCGGCCTGAACAAAGAAGTTACAGCAGAAATGTGATCTGAGAAATAACATGCTGAGATGTACTGGGAGCCAGAAGATGATAGTGCGATGTATTTCTGCAGCATGTGTGATAGAGAGCGAAGAAGCAAATTTTTATTGGTTAGCTCTACTTTTGGTACCTTTATGGATTATAGTCTTAAGCTTGAAGTATTTATTTGAAGGACAATGAATTCATAAATCTTAAAAGTTTATTCTTGGTTATTTTCCCCATTTCTTTTATCATTTACTTATTTCTTAATATCAAATTCTCTGTCTGGGTGCCATTACCAAATGTTTTTCATCAACCTTGACAACTAGATGTTTCTATCACACTAATGACCTTAGAATTTGGGGGATTAATGATTACTGCTAAAAATACAGTGTTTCACATTTTTTATAAGGAACATAATAAAGAAAAACAAACCATTTAGATATGGTGAGTATGCCTTTGAACAATCTTTATATTTATTACAATACAGACTGCAAGAGGTTTTATGTCACAGTTGAAATAATGTAAGAAGATTAAATTAAATGTTAAGAAGATTAAGATTAAATTTAAGATTCCCAATCTCCCCAAATACTATAAGACTATCATAAACCTTAGACTAAAGCAAAATTTAGATTAATATCTACCCTAAATAATTTAAGTGTAAGATATCTAGCTTTAATCAGTTAAAAAAATTAAGCACTCAAAAATGATGGTATGAACATATTGAATGAGAATGAATGTTCTAATTTGAATATATCTGGCTATCTAATGAATACAAGGCAGTGTGTAGCAATGTGTGTGAAATCTCAAGTGTTCTATTCCATTTCTTCTTTCTTGCATTTCTGTTGATCATAAGGAGACACAGACAGCTTTTCTCTAAAGAAGCATGGGCCCATCTGCTTCTCATTTTGATTCTCTTTATGCTTGAAAGTTTTAAACTAATTTTCGGACCATTTATAATGCTGATCTAAAAGAACTTCAATTTTTAAACTTGGCACTGAAGAAGACATCTAAAATCCTGATCTCAACTTATTTATTTTTGTTAAAATATTTTATATTGCAACATTAATTTGTTTCTCTCTCAACAGAAATTGATATTGGTTTTAAAGCTTTTCAGCCATCATAAATACAATAGAAAACAGCAGATAAGAGCAAAATTTATACATTCAGAGGTCAATATACTGTTAAATTTCATCTCTTCCTATGGGTTTCTTAGTAGTTGCATGAACCTCATTTTCTCTCCAAATAAACATCACTATCATCTATGAATATATTCCATGTACCACATTTATAAAGCCATCTATTTATATATGCATGTTCTTTTACTTTTCCTTGACCTACAGATTATCCAGGAATAAAACTAATATCCACTGATAAGAAGGGATTAAATTGATTTACTGTATGCTGAGGAATTCTATTGTCTAAAGAAACTAAAACTGCTATTATTAATTTACTAATTATGTTTAAGAGCTTTAGTTAAATCTGTTCAATTGGACAGTTATAATTGACATTAACACAATAGAAACAACATTTTGATTCCTGCCATGTTGCTACTGTTCTTGTCAGCTTCCTACTTTGTAGGATTTAAGTGTATTCCTTTCATTTGAGGTGGGAGAAAATCTGTAGAAGTTACCTGTGAAATATACTTTAATCATTCTGTTTAGTTCAACAAAGTAAAACAGAAAATGAAATAATCAACAGACCTCCTCTTCTTACTACTCCATCTACTGAATTAAGGATCAGTTGGGCTACAGGTACTGTGAGGGCTATAATACTTTCAAGGCCAGTGTCTGTAAGTACAGGTCCCCATCATCTACAACTCTCAGGAAAGTTTTCAGCCCAGCTCCCTGAATCGTTCCATACTGTATATTGGGGAATGGCATGTGAAACATGCAGTGCAGAAGAAACTTCTGAAGGGGAAATAAATTTGAGTTCAGTAGAGTTGTGTGAGAGTGAGTGAGGGAAACCAAAGCTGTACTGTAGGCACAATATTATTGCAAATTTTTCATAAAAGCGAGGAGGAAAGGCTTTTTATTCTAAACCCTTCAGAGATTATTGGCATAGTCATGCTCCATGTTTCTAATATTATAGGAAGGAAATGTACTCCCTGGTCATTAAACTTCTTACTATAACTAGGTAGTGATTAATTTGCCTTGTTTTTCTGATATTCCCAGAAGTGCTGGGAGAAGAAAATGTGTTAGTTTTAGTGGGTACGTTTAAATAAAATAAATTAATCATAAGTGATTGTGTGGATTATGGTATTACTTATGGAATTTACTGATATATTCCCAGGTAGGGCTTTGCTAAGTATCCAGGGCGCTAATGTCTACATATTTGGTCCCTTGGCAGATAATGCAAATTGGAACTCTCTCAATTAAGAAGGGTCTGTGTTATTTTTAGTCACAAATACCAGACAAATAGACTACTGAAAACTATTTCTTATGATAACTCCTATTTCAAAGAATATTTTTAGATCTAGAGCCATTTATAAGAAGAGTTATAAACCATGTCCGAATTATCTGATTGATATCTTGCTCTGGTATTCTACAATGGTGGGAACTTGGTCAGAATGTGCTAAATACTCGCAACCTAACAAACAGCCAGAGAAATGATTGGCTGTCCTTCAAACAAGCTGCTCAAGCTCAAGCTCATTGAAGGGTCATAACAGAAGTGCTATGTGCCCATCAATTTCCCATAGAGCCCTGGGTGGGACAAAATCTCTGGCATGCCTGGGAGAGCATTGGTGGATTCTGAAATTCCTTGTATTTTGAATATTTTTGAATTAATGGCACCAGATGTGGTACACAGAGTAATTGCCTCCCACACAGATGTCTACATCCTAATCCAAAGAACCTGAAACATATTATTACATGGAAAAATGGAATTCAGGTTGCAGTTGAAATTAAAGTTGTTAACCATTTTATCTTGTTATAGGGAAATTATCCTGGATTTTCTAGTTGGACGCAATATAATTATGAGTCCTTGAAAGTGGAAAGGAGCATTGGAAGAACCAAAGAGATTGTAGCATGAGAACAATTTGGCCTGATGTTGGCTTCAAAGACGGAAGCCAGCTAAAAAAAGTGGTGGCCATTGGATGCTTGAAAAGGAACAACTGTCCCTACTCAGAGGCCATGGAAAAGAGTACAGCAATGTGAATACTTCATTAGCCTAGTGAAACCATGTTAGAGTTCTAACCTTCAGAATTGTAAAATAATCGATTTGTGGTAAGCAAATTAATAAATTTGTGGCAATTTGGTATGACAGTAATTTGAAACTATACATATTTAGGTGCCTGAAATTGGGGTGGTGCTGTAATAAATACCAAAAAATGAGGAAGTAGCTTTACAATTGGGCAATGGACAGAAGCTAGAACAATTTGGGGGAAGAGGATAGAAAATGCCCAGATGTTCCTGAGTAGACTGATAGTAGAAATATGGATGTTAATAATTCTGCAAGGGAGGACTCAGAAGGAAGTGTAAAGTATGGGAGAGAAAATATTTATTGCCTTAGGGACCATCTAAATTGTCATTAATGACTGTTGGTAAATAATGTTGAAGGTGGAAAGGAGCTGCTTATTATATAGTGGCAGACTCTTAGCACGACTGTGCCCTGCAGTCATGTGAAAAACAGAATTTATAAATGATGAAACTGAACATTAACTGAGGAGATTTCCAAGTAAAGTCCTGAAGGTGTATCTTAGTTTCTTTTTGATGCTTATAGAAAAATACAAAATAAAAAATATAAGTTGGGGAAGAATTGTCAAACAAAAAGAAACCAGAGTGGATGATTTGGGAAAATTTTAGCAGATTGTAAATGATTCTAAAATTAAGAGACTCATTATTGGGAAAGTGAACACTAGGGAAAAAATAAACAAACATGTGACTGGGAAAACTTTTGCTAATACCTTAGAAAGATCCAAAGTTTCAAGTGTGTTTTCACACAAAAGTCTCCAAAAACAATAAGTGTGTGACTCAGATCCTCTCAGTAGTACCAGGAGAAGCCAAAATTGGAGATGGGATTATCCATGAAAGATCTGTGGAGGGGCCTCTTGTTTAATGGAGTGAATGCTACCACATACACTGGCATGTAAAGGTTCAATGTCACTCATCAGAATGGCATATGCTTGGTACCCCCTCTTTCTCAGCAAGCACCAGCAGAGTGTTACAGAGAACTGTGTTGGAAACCTCATAAGCTGCAGGGCTTATTTCGAGGCTACTACTCACTGCTGATACCTCTGTCCCTCATTTGATCTTTGAAGCTTCACATTTGAGAAATGAGTTACAGTGCACATGGCCAACCTTATGCTTGTTTTTTAAAAATATTGTAGAGATAAATATGGCAGGAGCTAGCAAAGTTGCACTGGACACTAGAGTTCCTTATCATATATTCTGTGAGAAGGATAACAACCTTCCTAAGCAAGTTTCATCCCTCTGAAGGAGCTCTGGCCAGGGATATTTTTTATGTTTGGCAACAAATGGTGACTTTCACCTGATAATGATGAAATATTTCTGCAATTTCTGCTGTCCTATATTTTATCAGTGGAAGAATGATGGAATTTTTTGTTTTATAAGAATTAAGCACGCTGGCATTTGAGGACTTTGTGAAACTAAATATATTCACAACACAATTTTTAGTCTTATGAGTTTAAATTCATATGCCTAAATATAAGATGTAGTCCTCATGTCCAGTCTTTTTACTCCTGAACCTAGAGACATATAACATATTATAAATAATTTTTCAATGCAGACAAGTCCTAAGAGCATTGTTTATGGTTTCTCTGGTCTTCTTTCAACAAAACCTGACCTAGAGGTAAATAGAGAAGTATCCACATAATAGTCAAAGAAAATAAATCTAATATGGCTAGGACAATATAAACTGTTATAATAAATTGTTATAATATTTTGAATGTAACTAGTAATTCATAAAGATCAAAAAGGTTTTTATTTGTATATAAGACCTGAAAAAAAATCTCACATATTAATTGTCAGTAAGTTTTTGTTTCACTGTAGATAATTCAATAAATCCCAGTATCTCATAGCAATGACAGATTATAGTTACTATATCAAAGCAGAATTTTTGAAATATATTGTTTCATCTTTCCCTGATATCTAGGCTTAACTCCTCCCAGGAGGCTGCATACCTATTGTAAACTTTATGAGGATAAATGAGATTGTAAATGTTTTTTATATGATTTTTTCTCTGTATATTATTAAATATACAAAGCTTGGAGGGTGAAGTATATGCTATCAATTTGAGAGCTAGAGTCTATTTGATGCTTCTAACATGTGCTGTCATTTCCCCTGGGATTGAAAATACAGCTTTCTTTCCCTTGGATATGAAGGGCTGCTGCTAGAAAAGGGTGTTTTGGAAAAGAAAGATCATGCCTCTCATGTTTTCATAGAACACTGAAACGATGTAGCTGCTTTATGGAGGAGGCAGTTTGGATGCACTAGACTTTTCTACAACCTGAAAAGCCCTGCTGAGCAATCATTTGCTGTGTCTGGCAAGGACAGAAACTATTTCTTCTGGTCTTAGTCTGCCTTCTGGTATCTGAACACACAGGTGGACTGAAGACCCTGTCAGAGGAGAAAATCCCTCTCCCTGCACTCCAATCTCTTCGATACACATTCATTTTCTAGAGTTCATTCTTAAACCCTCATGGGCTTGGAAACATCAACCAGGATTGAGTTTCTTAAGGTCCAGGATACAAAAATAGAGTAAAGCCAAAGCAAATTATATTCCCTAGTACCTGTTCATACCCTTAATTTATGCTTAGAACATTAGTTTTTGACCTTTAGGATCAAGCTGCAGTTAGTAGAATACAAATATCATTGTAAACATTAAGGTATTAGCCAGCTCTTGGCTCCTTTATACACCACAAACTACGAGAAATTTATTTCATAATGGCAAAAATTGAAATTAAAATGGCCCACATTTATTCTACCAATAAGAAGATATAGTACAAATATTATAATATAGTGAATGCTATTATATAAAAATACATCTTTTAAAAGGCAACCTTCAGTTTTGTAAAGCCATTTAAATCTCTAGGGTCACTGGAGAATATTGAAAGATAGTCACCTAATAGATGAAGAGTGCATTACCCTATAAATGTTTTTGAGAGAGGAGTGTAGAATGGAATGTAAACCATTACGTTTAACTTAAAAGGCTTAATTTAAGAATGTCTTTGATTTTTTATTCAAAGAAATAAACGCCTGGCTATAACCATGGTAAAACCCTATTATGTTAATCTTTATAATCAAACAGAGTAGGTACTGCTATTTTCTTTTTACAGTTCAGAAAACCAAGGTTCAGGGAGGTTAATTTCCACAAAATCACATGACATGAACATATTCAATTTTGAATTCCAAAGACTACCAGCTGCCTCCCACTTTAGCAGAGACTGGTAAGAAAAATTGAAAGTGTCAGTAACAATTAATGCAATGCCTTCAGATTCTTTTTTAAGGTAAGACACACACTTTTAAAAGGCTTCAAATTCTCACTAGTAGAATCAACTATGAAAATATTACTAAATTAGTGTATTCCTGATCTCACTTCAAACCTGTGACATGCCTACTACATCTAAGAGTCAGGATATACATATATAAGCATCGTGTGATTTCCCCCAACTCTGAAAATATCTTTAAATAAATTTGACAACTTCCTCTTAGCAGAAATTGTATTTTATTGATTCTGAATTTTAACCTATTTTAATTTTCATAGGTTTTTTTTTGGTATTGTATATTACATATTTCTTTATGGTGATAATATTCAAAGCACATTATCAAAATCCATTTATTTCTACATCTTATACTGAAATCAAACATTCACATTTGTAGAGGAAAAAACAAATTAAAAAAAGAATATCGGTGACTTGGTTTAAATGATTTGATTGATAAATAGAATAGGAGCTCCTTGTGGCTTGGAATTGTCTTTATTTTCTGAGCTCTGAGTTGCCTCCTTCTTTTTCTAGAATGACACTTTTGGGTATATTTTGAGATGAGACTGTGATGGGCTTAAGAAATGGCTTTCTGTTCTATAGACACTTCATAGAGTGTTCTTGGGCGTCTGCAAACCCCTGGACTATGGGTCATTTTTGTAATGAAGGTAGCTAATGAGTACTTCTGTTTTAGCAGCAGGTTCTAGATCACCAAGGGGCAAGGCCAGCATGAATATTCAATCTCTGTGATAACTTTGGAGCCTACCTCATCTGTACTTTAATTTCTGAAATAGCTTTGAGTGGCTACATGCAAGAGAACACGTATGAATATTGAGGCATTGCTAGGCTATGTCAGGTTTCAAAATATAAAGCTTACTTTGAGGCCAATGGTGCTCTTCATTGAGATAATTTATAGAAACTGTTATGCCTACAACATTCTTTGTGTACCACAGTTAGGAAATGGAAGTTCCTGAGGTACATATAGGGAATCCAATAAATAAATCATAGTTGATTTTAGGCAGAAAATATGCAAATTGAGTTTTCATTCTTTATTTACTGCCTTTCCCCCCACTTCATTTCTAAACCCTATTAGAAAATAAATTAAACATTTATTGGGTAATAAAGTACAAGCTATGAGACAGAATCAAATAACATTTGTTTAGATGCATCTTTAAAACTGAAAGGATTTAGAATATTTTGCATCAGTGATTTTAATCTCATGTTTATAAATTTTTTCATGCATTTGAGACTGTTAGATGTTTCTTCAATATTTAAATTTATTCATTTACATCTTGAATCTTACTAATACTTAAAGCCCATAATGGATTAAGAAATTGGCAGGAAAAGTGATTTAAAAAATCTAATCTTTATTCTTAAAATATTAATTACATTCTTATTTTATTTCCATTTTAAGGTCCCATTCCTAAGCAATATTTACAAATAAGGTGAACTATGTTTTTTAGATGTAACAAATTTTCATTTGACAATTAAAACATTGTATTATTTATAATTTAATTAGAAAAGAAAAAGGTTTTATAGTATTCTTTAGAATTGATATTCTAAAAAATATCAATTTTCAGATTCAGTCTTCTCCTTTGTAGTGACAAAATATACTTTTAAATGATACTTTAAGCTAATAAATAAAACCTCTAAAGTCTCTGATATGTAACCATACATTTGCTTCAATGTCAAAATAATTAATTAAATAAAATTCAAGTTACTGTATAATTATTTCACACTTGGTGTATGACTATTTATTTACCAAAATTTTTACACACCTCAAACATCACTTTTCTGAATGCTATATTTAGTGAATAATGAATAAATAATATATATAATTCATTAATTCATAAAATTTGTTTTTCTATACTTAAAATGCTGAACATTATATGCTCAAAACTTATAACTGGAAGTTTGTGTGTGTGTTAAGTGCCATTGAGTCAGCTCTAACTCTTTGTGACCCTATGAATGAGCAGTGTTCACAATGTTTATCCTTAACAGCCCTGCTCAGCTTCTGTAGACGCATGCCTGTGGCTTCTTTTAATATTTAAAGTGGCTTTGTAAAAACCTTAATTCTACTTTCCTTTATTTGAGCAATATCATAATATTCTGCTAATACATGATAAACAGTTGGTATCCAAGACAGTCAATTGTCTGAAGAAACAATTTTAGTTTTTAGGGCCTTCTGCATAATTAAGAAACCATCTTACATTAAAGCATAATGTTGCAGACCTTTTATATTCCCAGTGACAATTTGGTGCTTGTTTTTTGTTTGTTTGTTTGTTTGTTTTTTTCTGTACCAAAAAAATCTAAGGGTTTCTTTTGGTAATAAAAAGTAACATAGCACATTTTTAATCCATTCAACTCTACACTAGAGTCAATGGACATTATATTTATAGAGACCTTTTTTTGCATGTTTATTTTCTTCTAACACCTACAACTGGAGAATGGTTAAATAAGTTGCTGTGCTTTGATAAAATAGAAAATATTTACTTATTAAAATATTGTCAAAGGTCACTAATTACTTGGGAAATGCTTACCACATAATATTCAATGAGAAAATGTACATGTGATCTGCCATTATTCAGATCAACTATGTATTACTGACTGCTGCTCTGTCTGTATATATAGCTTCTCCTTTGTTTAATAAGTAGATCACATTCCATTGTATTCAGCTAATCCTGTTTTGATGAACATTGAGTTTATTTCCAAATAGCCTACTATAAAAAGTGCTGAAAGGTGATTTTTATATAGATGGCTTTACATACTTGCATAATTATTTCTTTCAGATTCATTTTTTGAAATAAAGGTGTAGTTTATAAAAAGAATAGGTTCATCTAAATTTCCTGAGTTGATTTTTAATTCAGATATTCAAAAGTCATTTTCCCTTGAAATCATAAAAGTTATTTTTTTTATTTTTCAATTACAGTTGAAAGTCAGTATTTAGTTTCAGGTGTACAGTATGGTGGTTAGACATTGATATAACTTATTAAGTGATTCCCTCCATAAGTCTAGTACCCACCTCGCACCATACATATTGATTATAATATTGACTATATTCCCTATACTGTAACTCATATCCCATAACCATTTTTAAATTGCCAATTTGTATGTATTAATCACTTCATCTTTTCCTTTTTTTCTCTTTTTATAATTTTTTTCCAATTATAATTTAAAGTCAATATTATTTATTTTTTTAATCCTCACCTGAGGATATTTTCAGAGAGAGTAGAAGGGAAAGAGAGCAAAACATCAATGTGAGAGAGACACGCTGATTGGTTGCCTCCCACACTGGCCTGGACCAGAGCCAGGGGTCCAGCCTGTAACTGAGGTATGTGCCCTTGGCTGGGATCCAACCCTGGGCCCTCCAGTCCAAGGGCTGAAGCTCTATCCACTGCGCCAAACCGGCTGCGGTCAACATTCAATATTATTTTGTATTAGTGTCAGCAGTATGACATAGTGGTTAAACAATTATATACTTCAAAAAATGTTCCTCCTGATATTTCCACTACCTGCCAGGTACCATACATAGTTTTTACAATATTATTGACTATAGCCTTTCTTCTGTACTTTACATCCCCATGACTATCTTATAACTAACAATCTGTACTTCTCAATACCTTCAACTTTTTCACCCAGCACTCTAGCCATCCTTCCATCTGGCAAACATGTTTGTTCTCTGTATCCAGAAATCAT
The DNA here is from genome assembly GCF_054644295.1 of Miniopterus natalensis. NCBI lineage: Eukaryota > Metazoa > Chordata > Mammalia > Chiroptera > Miniopteridae > Miniopterus > Miniopterus natalensis. The sequence continues at coordinate 30,896,289 of NC_142085.1, read as the reverse complement.
AAAAATTTTAATTCTACCATAACCAAACTTACAGAAATCTGCTTTGCATTTGATACAGTAAACAGTGGGAACTTTCAGGAAAATTATAGAAAATAAAATAGAATTGATTTTAAAAATTAGCACGATACAATGTATTTAAATATATCCAATTTTTTATTTCAGTTTATTTTTCTATTATAAAGTAATGCTCACTCTGTTAAGAATTTTTGAAAAAATATAGAATACGTAAAAAAAGTAAAACTGGCTATAATTTTACTACCTAAAGTACCTAAAGAAACAACTCTTTACATTTTGGTGTATTTTCTCTCTGAAAAAAATCAATCCTATGCATTATTTATATAATTGTGTTTTTATTTGACTATAACTATATGTATTTTTTCATGTCATTATGAATTCTTCAGTAATATGTTTCAAGTTCTATTAAGTAGGTGTGACAGTTTGCTTATCTATTCCCATAATGACTGACACTGAAATAACTTATAGCTTTTCACTCATAACTGATGTTATAATGATCACACTTGTGTAGAGAATTGTCACATTTCAGATTATTTTCTTAGAGTAATTTCTAAGGGGCCAAAAGATAAGATTAAATAGTATTTACCCACTTAAATCTCTCCACAAAGCTGCTAAGCAGTTTTTCAACTAGGCTGTTCAACCAGGGAAACTTCCCAAATATAGTCTCTAGGAATGGAAGTTTCACCAAATCCTGTGCAAATATTTTTAAATAAATGCAAGTGTTCATATACCATTGCCTTGTCGTGCCTGACACTAATACATCATTTGTTCTCATAATACTCAATGTTTCTCAGGAGCGATTTTCACTTTTGTAAATATCTTTTTTTTCTTAATGAACTTTTTTTTTATTGTTTCATCTATCCTCAGTGGTTGTTATTCTTAGTTTTCTTTGCTGGCCCCTCCTCCTTTGATTGACCTCTAAGTATTGGAAGATAGCAAGGCCATTTTTTTGGCCCTCTCCTTTTAACCATCAATATTTAGATGAAGCCCCATCTTTACTGAGAGTGTATCCTCTGAGCTTCAGATTCAGCTAAATAGTTGCTACCTAACCTTTCCTTGAGGATCCCAAAGTGAGCATATTCAGAGCATAACATCAAGTCCATTGGCACAGCCTGTTGGTTATAGATTCAAAAAGTGCTCACCTTAAATTATCTCTAACATTTTAGTCCCAGCTAAGTTAATAGCTTCCTAGGAGCTAATTCACTCCTCCATCCCAGATTTTTTCACACAGCAGCTAGAGTGAATTTTACCTGGGGGGGGGGGGGGGGGGGGAGGGACTAAAGCAGTAATAAGTGTGCATGTAGACTAATAAGCATGGGTGTGACACACTCAATGGTTTAGCCTGACTATAGTCCCTACTCTGAACTTCTTCATCCCCATGTAAAATACATCCATGATCTGATATTGCCTATGTCTCCAAACTTATATTATTCTCACTCAAGTTCAGAATATTGCACGTATACAAGCTTTTTTGTGCAATTCAACTAGCCAGGCTAATTACTCATTTAAAAAACTATTTTTACTATCTTCTCTGCCTGAAATGCTTTCTCCATATTTTCTCTTGGCTGGAATATCTTTTTTTTTTTTTTTTTTTTTTGAAATTACTCAAGTCTCAGTTCAAATATCAGCTTCTCAAACACACTTTGTTGATGAAATCATCTAAGTAGCATCATACAGTCAGACCATCTCTTATGCTGTGTGATTGTCTCCATAGCATTTAAACTGTCTTCATATAAAATAATGAATGTTTTATTTAACTAACATATTTTTGAAATAGCTCAAAATATATCACCTTAATTAATAATATATATCCCTTATTACCTCCTACTGCCACTTCCTTCATACTCCAGTCTCTGGACCTTGGGGAAATAGGGCAGGTGAACCCTAGACCACTCATGAGGCCAGCATGACATCAGTCACTTAAACCGTGTGAGCTCAAGCTAGTCTGAGCTTCAGCATTATCAGTGGGTTTCCTTTCTAGCTCAAATCTATTCTCACTTTGTGAAAAAAATGTATATGCATGTATGCATGCATATATGTTTGTGTATGTACATGTATAGATTTCCTAAGCTTTCATATTTATTTATTGTGGTCATGGATGCTATTGCTAACCATGAGGTATCTTCCTTGCTTTTTCCTTTCTTCTACCTGCTGATTAGTTTATATTTGCCCTACACTTTATTCCTCTTATGAGATTGCAACCCTGTCTTTAAATTACGTGGCTCCCTAGCTCTGGTTTTGGCGTTTTTAATTAGCCCATGGAGCAGATATATAAAGCACACGGATTCTTAGTAATCCCAGACAGTCTGCTTCATATGGCAGCGCAGAGTGGAACACAAAGGGACTGAAATATGTAATGTAGTAGATTTTAAATTTCTCTGTCATTGATTTTCACGGAACATCAAGGTATCTTTCTCTGCCATTGGCAGAAATGGGAAATTTCAGGAAGGTTTGGGTTCTAACATATTCTTCTTAAAAACAAAACTCATTTGACTTGAACAACCACTAAATTATAAGTTCAGTTTCCTATCTGCAAGTTTTATGTGCAGTCTATCTTTCTGCTACCACTGACCTGCCAGTCTGGTCTAAACCTACCTCCAAACATCCTACACATGTGCCTAGCAATGGAGATAGAGGAAGGACTCTTCTGGATCATCACTGACCATTCCCTGAGTTTTCTGTAAGAGTATCTATCATGAGTATCCTTGGCACAAATTGTGGGACAAGCCTATTTCTGAACCAGTTATAGTGGCCCAGGGAGAGTTTGTTGTAGACAGTCTTAAACCATACAAAGTTGTTCCTGGTGAGAAGGGAGCCCCAATCCTATCCAATCTACATGTTTATGAGTGGAGGGGAGTGGTTCCTCAAAAGAAATTCAGGATGCTATTGTCAGGAAGGAGAGGGAATGGGTCATGGACAGTAAAGAGGTGTCCACTACAGCAACAAAGTATATCAAGTTGGAGATAACCCCTGCTTGGCTTGCTCAAAAAGAACAGCTTGGACTCATGACATGAGTCTGGGAACCGGAAACCTGCCTTATTTTGTGAAACATTTGCATATTTGCAGAAACAGTATATCCAGGTTCTCCCTTCTGTCTCTCCTCAGCTTCTGCTGGTGTAGCTCTTGGCAAATGTTCTTTCAGAGTCTACCTATTCAAAAATGAAACAGCCCTGGATAGCTATGGCTTTGTTGATTACATTAATTTCAAAAGGAAGTCAGTGAGAGTGCTGAGAAACCATTAGGGAGAGATGGAAAGGAGAGAATTAGAGAAGAATTATAACCCTTTCCTTTAGAGATTTGCCCATAATTTGATATATAACAAATATGACAGGCATTTTAGAGATTTGACATGTTATCTTGATGATGTCTTATTTCATTGAAAGAAAAAAGAATACTAGATATGTCAGAGATTGAGAGAACTTTACTTTTTAAATTTTAATTTCCTTTTGGAACAAAATCCAAATGTACTAAATATTGCTACTGCCTACTTTTTTTCAGTCTCAGGATTCCTGCTTTATCTCTGAGTTCACCGTACTCTCCACAAAGATAATTTTTCAGTTTCTTTAAGTTTTAACAAGAAAAACAAACTCTTTTTCTGCCTCAGTCTTTTGCTTAGCCTGTTTGCTGTTCATGCTCTTTTGACATTCTTTTTTGCTTCTCCTTTCCATATGAGTTATCCCTGAAGTTTGCAGGCTGCAGATTACACCTTAGATTCTCTCTCTCTCTCTCTCTCAGCTTTTTATTTCAGAACTATTTTCAGTTCTTTTGGGCCATGCTTTAAATCACCCTATACACATACTTCATATCACTGATTTCAAAAGTTTTATTGAAGTAAAATCGACATACAATAAACTGCACATATTAAAATTACAAAATTTGATGCATTTTGACATATGCATAGATATTTAAAACCATCAATGTAATCAATATTATATATATTATATATATATAATATATATATTTATATTTATATGTGTGTGTGTGTGTATTTAAAACACTAAACTGAGATGGTTCTGTTACAATAGATGAAGTTGCATTTTCTTTCTTTTTCTCTAACTTACTATTTTGAAATTATATCAACAAACAAGCAGTTAAAAATAGTATAGAGAGGTTCTCTGTATCCATCTCCCTGATTTCCCTAATGATAACATGTAACTATAGTAAATTTTCAAAACCAGGAAGTTGATTTGGCACAATGCAGTGAGCTACATTACAAGCCTGACTTGGATGTTACACAGAAGTCACCAGAATTTCCAGCCTGTGAGGCTCACTTAGATTCATTTTTTTCTTACAAAGTTTCATGTGAATGGAAACTTACATAAAAGCAATAAAAGAGTCTTCAACTAAGTCATTTTATCTTGGTGTCTGTTGTTCTGGCTTCTGCTCTAGACTCATCCTTAGAGCCACAGATGACTCTTGGCAAAAAATGAAAACTGGTGAAAAGGTTTCTAGAGAGTAATGTCAATCTCACATTCTTCTTTTTGTGAAGAATCATGTAAAATATAAAGAGGTAAGAAAATTGCAAAAGAAAACAAAGAGAGGAATTTATCTAGATAATGAATTAGAAGGCAAGCACAGTGAAAGGAAAAAGTGAGAAAAACTTTGCAGGTTGGATATAGGGAGTGTTCCCTTCAGGACCGCCATCAGATAAATGAAACTGGAGGGGCACGGGAAGGTGATTATGAGTAATGTCACTTCTATAATGAATAAATCATCTTGTCTATAATTCTTCAAGAGACACCAAAAAAGATAGAAACTCCTTTTAAATTCATGATTTCACATCTGCGTATCTATGAGCGATTCGGTAGGAAATCCTGAGCATGTGGAATGTTAGAATATTTTAGGGCATCTCTGAATTCACCCATCCCCAAACCAAGATCATTCCATTACCAACATCACTGCCAAAGTACATGTCCTTCTATGATCCCAATCCTGATGAACATAATCCACATCTGCCCAGTTCTGGAGAAACTTTATTTTAATCCTTGCCTCTTTCCTTAGGGCACAATTACCTATTTAATTATTGTGTCCTATAGACTCCATTTCTTAAACTTCTTTCCAGTTTATTCACATTGTCACTCTATAGTCCCTGGACAGTGATCCAAGTTGCTGGCCTCTCTGGTCTTTTCAAGTGCCTCTTCTCTGTGCTCTGACAGCTCCCCTATTCCCATGTGTTGGAGCTTATGGGAATACGCCATAACGGCAATGTCTATTTGTCTTTACCAGACTGAAAGCTCTGTAAGAACATAGACCAAAACAAAAAATGAAGTTTAAGGGATGCAATGTAATAAGTGTGCAGAATTCATATAAGTGACTAGTGATGGGGTAGCCTCTGCGGTGATGCCGTCCTCTCACCTACGAGTGACAAGAGATGAGATTTGCAGTTTATATCTAGGTGGGACTATACTCTAGGTGACAGTTCTCTTCATTCATTTCCTTTCCCAAATGATGGGGCTTCCTGAAAGATAGAGGATTAATACACCCCTCTATATCTGCCAGTCATGCAGTCAGCTGGAAACAGAGTGAACCGATAGATCTGAAGAGTGCGGGGTCTGCAGACCATGGCACATCCCAGAGAGGGTGAGCATTTCCCAAGCCAGGGCAGGGGAGGGAGGTGAGAGGACTGATGGCGGTGCTCAGGTATCAAGCATCAGGGGCTCCGTAGGAAGCAGACTGAACAGATGGTGGCAGCAAATAAAAGGATTTATCTGTTTCATTTCAGGGATTCTCTGGAAATAAGCAGAGTAAACAAAATGAACTGAAAAAGAAATAAACAAATTGCAGGAGAAAAGCAGGTTATCGTGAATTACAGTCTCTGATAAGTCTCCAGGAAAACGATTACAGATAGATTAAGACAGAAAAGGGAATAAATCCAGAAAAAAAGATGAAGGGAAATTGAAGGTGGTGGTAAAGATGTGCAACCTTGGAGGATGAGCTCAAAGAAGAAAGTAATTAGACTCAGAAAGAAGCTGTAATCTCTTCCCTTTTGCGTCTGGAATGATTAAATAGAAACCTCTGCCTTAGTTTTCCCCCATTTGCTCTTTCTCTTTCCTCTCATAACACGCACTTGTGCGGGCACACACACACACACAGAAACACAGACCGTGCATTTCTTATTTAGCATTGTAAAAACAAACACAAAACCTAAACTCCATAGGAAGAAAAAACAAACAACAAACTGTGGCTGGCTCATGTAACATTCGATAACATTTGTTGAAGTAGAATTAAACTTCACGTGTTCTATCTTTCTGTGCAATAGTAAATGTGCTGAATGTTAAGTGAAATATATCTTTCGTTCTCCTGCTGCCACGAGATTGGTTGAGACTGTGATTGTCTTACAAGATCTTGTCAGTGTGCCTCAGAAAATAAAACTTTTGGACTCACTATTATATGTTAGACAAATACATAGTGTTGGCACATTTCCCCCCCCCCCATTAACTCGTTATTAGGAATATAAGAATTATTACACCTCTACGAACAATATTTGTAAATAAGTTTTAAGAATACAGGGTTGTGTGTGTGTTTGTTTTTTTTTAAATATGTCATTATTGATTTCAGAGAAAGGAAAGGAGAGGGAGAGAGAGAGAAACACCAATGATGAGTCATTGATCAGTTGCCTCCTGCACGCCCCCTACTGGGGATCAAGCCCACAACCCAGGCATGTGCCCTGACAGGGAATCAAACCGTGATCTCCCGGATCATAGGTCGATACTCAACCACTGAACCACACCAACCAGGCAAGAATACAGGGTGTGTATTTTTAGTGAAGTTACAATTGTCAACTCTAAGTTTCTGTCATTTTGAGACCTCATAATTTGCTGAGAGAAAAAAATGGACTGTACTAATTATAATGTAATTTTGCAACTGGTGTCATGCTTTTGTCTAGCAGACAATTACAGTATCAACTGTCTATTAAATAAATTATATTGTCCAAATAGACTTTACATTTCCGAATTGTGAACACAGCTTCAGTATTTTTACATACCAAGTATATGTTTTTGCCATATTTTGATGGCATGTACCACTGCATTGGATTTTCTTTATTCTTGAATGTCGCTTCCTGAAATATCAGATGCTAAGTTATTTGCTTTTCTTTGTGTTACATATGGGAAAATAATCATGATGTGGAATGAAGACAATCATTGACTTTACCAACCTTCTTACAAATGGAAATATAAATTGAACACATAATACCAGAAAATAAGATACCTTTTGATGATTGACTTCAGTTTTTTTAAAGTATAATACACATATACATACACATAAAATGAGTTTAATTAACATTCACAATTGAATTTCACAGACTTTACATAACTGTGTAAAAGGCATCAAGATCACAAAACAGAATTACCATCATATCATAAGACTCACCTTCCCATGACTTGTCCTAGTCACTAACCCCTTCCCTGAAGGTTTATAAAGAGCATATAACTGAAAAGGAGAGACATATTACCTATTTTTGTTTTACAAGAAATATTTTAGTCCTAGGTGGAGAATTGATTGGTAGCATGAAAATGTTGTCAAGGACTCCAGTTATAGAGAGTAAAATCCTGAGTAAAATATATTAGTCTACATAGATTAAAAAGAAAAAGAGTATGTAAGATATCAAGGAGTGCTTGGGCTTTGGCCAGAATTGAAGAAACTAATGAAAATAGACAACATATATGAAACAGATTTTAAGACACTGGACATCAGGAAAAAATTACAGTGATTTCTGACTGACAGGAAAATAATAAGGTGAGTCCTACAATTGCCTAACTTACAAGTTGGAAACAATTTCCAGTCTGTGGCACAGGGAGCTAGGGGACCTAAATAGAGACTGGTGATCTCTCTGATTTGCAGAAATGGAACTGGGAGAGTCTTTAGGGAAGAACGTTTGAGAAGAAGAGAACTGCAGAGGGAGAGAGACGGGGAGAGACAAAGAGGGAGAGAGAGCGGGTGTGTGTTTTGAAAAGCTGCAGAAATTTTAGCAGACTACTCATCCTTGCAATGAGAAATTACCCAAGGCTGAGGAAAGAACTACCTGAAAGGAGTAGAGAACCAAGAACAGTTCCCGATCCTACCAGTTAGGGTAGAAAATCTCTTAATTTATAGGGTATTGGTATACTACACATTTTGTCTTAGATTGAGAAAAAAGAAGAAAAAAACAAACCTGAAAGCATAATACTTTTTCTATAAGTAACAATGATTTCCAGGGCAAAGCTCAAGAATATTTATAGAAACACAATTTATGCTGCACCTAGCATGTTAAACATAAAATGTCTGACATCAAGTAAACAATTGCTAGACATACAAATAGACAAAAATACCACTGAGTATGAGGAGAAAAATCAATCGAGACATTGAAATTTAACAGAAATTACATAATTGGTAGACAAGAACATTAAAGCAACCATTATAACTGCATTCCATATGTTTATGAAGTTAGAAGAAAAATTGAGCATGTTAAGCAGAGGCGTGGAAGACATAAATATAGAAGATATTGTGCAAACATCAGTGGACACCTGGGGACACAATGGTGGGGTTAAGACTGCCAGGAGCAGCAGAGAATGGTTTTTAAAGTGCCATAAGAAAACTTTTTGGGTGATGAATGTAGTTATTGTTTTCATTGTGGTGATGGTTTCAGAGAAATTTTATCCAATTATAGTCCTTAAATATAACAAGGAGAAGATTAATTTAGTTTTATTTCTAAGATTCTCTTACAATTATGTAAGTGATGTTACCATAATATAAGGAGCAATGAAGGGACACAGTTTAGGAAAAGAGAGAGTTTATTAAATATAGGTAAGTAGAGGTGATGTGGTGCATTCAATAAGGGATTACTTGTAGAAAGCTTAATAATATATTATTAATGTAAAAGAATATTGTAGTATGGAATGATTTTGGAGGACAACACTGTAACTAACAGAAGACACCATAGTATTGGTGAAGCTATAGTCTTTATGAAAATTAAGTGAGTCAGCATTAATAAGTCAACTGACAGATAGGATCCTGAATAAATTCCTATCGAAAGAAAGATAAAACAGGGGATTAATAAAGATAAGAGAACCTTAAAGAGGCAACAAAAAGAAGAGGTTACAATAAGTACAAGCCTAAAGATAAAAGATGCAGAAAATTCTCAGGACATTAAAAGAAGTTCAGAGTACAGGTGAAAGAATGACAAAAACCAAAGCCAAACAAAACAAATTTCTTGGAGAACTGAAGAAGTTATGAGTACACAAAAATAATTTCTTGATTTAGGGATAATAGGTTAAGGGAATTCACATCTGATAGGCTAAGTTTACTCAGCGTAATTTTAGAAATCAAGATCAAAAGCCAAGAAGAAGGACGAACATCTACATACAACTTGTATAATAAATGAAACACATAGCATTTATATAACAGAAGTGTATCTCATTTAATTGACAAATATGATTAATAAGGAAGCAAGTTATCATATTACACATCCACATTACCTAAAAATAAATTAAATTAATTAAAATTAAATGAAAATTCTTGATTTAGGAACAGTTTCATTTGGCAGATTAATTATAAAATGTATAGTAATAAAGTAATTTATGAAATAGTCAACCCAAACATAGGTTTTCCTTGCCATTTGGTTTAAGTTCTTTGATTAAATTTAGATTGTAATCTAGGTGAGACAATAGCCAAAGAAGCTCACTACACAATGGCAATTCTTTTGTAGCAAGTTCTTTTACTAAGGATTTCATGAGTTTAAAGATTAGAACTGAGAAACAAATTCAGTAAAATTGCAGGTTACAAAAATTAATGAAAAAAACCAGTTGTATTCCTGTATTCTAACAATGACCTATCTGAAAAAGAAATTAAGAAAACAATCCCATTTACAATATCATAAAAAAATTATATGTATAAAATAATTAGAAATACTTTAACCAAAGGGGTAAAAGATCTATGAACTTAAAAGTATCTTAAAAATATAAGACATTGACTTAAAAAATGAAGAAGGCACAAATAAATGGAAAGATAACCCATCATCATAGATTGAAAGAATTATTACTATTAATGTATTTATACTACCCAAAGGAATCTACAGATTGAATGAAATAGTCAAAATTCCAGTGGCATTTTCCTCAAAACTGAACAAACCTAAATTGGGGTGGAATAAAAAAGACCCTGAATAGTCAAACATTATGAGACAGAAAACAAAGCTGAAGGTATCACACTTTCTGATTTCAAACCATATTGCAAGGCTATAGAAATTAAAATAGTATGGTATTGGCATAAAAACAGACACATTGATTAATAGCACAGAATTAGAGAGGCCAGAAATAAACACATGTCTATATGGTCAACTAATTTTTGACAAAGGCACCAAGAGTATACAAAGGGGAAAGATAGTCTCTTTAATGATGTTGGTAAAACTGGATAGCAACATGCAAAGAACTGAATTTCTACCTCTATCTTACACAATACACAAAAAATCAACTCAAAATGGACTAAAGACTTAAAATTAAGACCCAAGAGCATAAAACTCCTAAAGTAAAACATAAGGGGTAACTTTCTGGCATTGGTCTTGGTGATGAATTTTTTCATTTGACACCAAAAGCAAAAGAAACAAAAGCAAAAAAATCCCCACAAAAAACAAACAAACCAAGTGGGTCTACAGCAAACTAAAAAGATTCTGTACAGCAAAGAAAACAAGCAACAAAATAAAAAGGCAACCTATGGAATAGGAGGAAAGCTTTGCAAGTCATTTATCTGATAAAGGGTTAATGTCCAAAATATATAAATTATTTATATACCTCAATAGCAAAAATAAATAGATAATAAATAAATAACCTGATTTAAAAATGGTTTAATAACCTGAATAGAATAGACTTTTTTTGTCATCAAAGAAGAGCTACAAATGGCCAACAGATATATAAAATGTTCAACATCACTAATCATCAAGAAAATAGAAATCAAAACCATGAAATATCATCTCACAACTGTTAAGATGTCAAAATGGCAAGAGATAACTAGTGTTGGTTAGGATGTGGAGAAAAAAGAAGTCATGTACACTATTGATGGTAATGTAAATTGGTACAGCCTTTATGGAAAACAGTATAGAGTTCCCTTAAAAAATTATAAATGGTATTCCGGTCAAGGCAGAGTAGGTAAATGCTATACTCACTCTCTCCCTCGACCACATCAAAATTGCAACTAAACTATAGAATGACTATTATTAAGAACCACTTGAAGTCTAGCTGAACAGAGGCCCTACTATATAAAATATAAAGAAGAGGCCACAGCTATACAGGTAGGAGGGTCAGAGACGTGGAACCAGTTGGTCCCACCCCTCCATGTGGTCATTAAATATCAGGAGGGATATCTTGCTGTGGAAGCAGGCCACTCAGTCTAAGGTTCTAGTGCTGGAAAAAGAAATGCCCATAACTTCTGGTGGTGAAAACTAGCAAGGATTATGTCTGAATGAGACAGTGGGCCTCTAGAGTCCTAGGCTTTCCTCTTAAAGGGCCTGCTTGAATTCACTCAGACTCACTCACTCTTAACTCCAGCACTTGGGCAGCAGCTAGAAAGGCACCAGAAAGTTACTGGGAGGCAATGGATTGTCCAGTGAGTGCTGGAAGGGCAGCTTTTTCTAAGACAGAAGTGCTGGCAGAGGTCACTGTTCCTTTTCTGAGTCCTCTTCACACTGAGCAGGCAGGCGGGTGCCATATCTGAGTTTCCATCAACCTAAGACTGTTAGCTTTGCCTTGGTGATTCCTTGAGACTCCACGCCATCCAACTTGCCAGCCCACCCAAGCTGTTTCCAATGGCTTTTCTACACAAACAGTCTGTCTTATCTCATGCTGTGGACTTTCCTAAAATATCTCAAATAGTCAACATCTGGGCTCAGTGTGCCCTGTACCTTTTGCTAAGTGGGCCCAAATCTGGCACCAGCATCAGAAAGCCTTGGCTCAAGGCTCGGCCTTTCCCAGGCACCTCCAAGCCCATAGCAAATAACAGCCATCTGTAGGTGCCCATGGGCAGAACACAGGTGGCAGCTGACCTTGAGCTGCACCTCCCAGGAGGCGCCAGAGCCAGCGCACCCAGAGGACAGCTTCAGAAAATGAGGAAACACCACCCAACTATCTCCACAAGGTATGCAATCAAGGGGCAAACTCAAGGGATGACAGAGCTCCTTGGAAATCAGTCCTGCTCTGTGGGATTGGGCCTGCACAGCAGGTCCTCCATGGTAGTCACAGCCAGTACATGCAGCTAATCAGACTGGGAGAAAGTCTCTCCCATTTATGTACCAACAGCAATCAATACTCAACTACAACAGGAGGGTACACCCAGCCCACATAGGGGGGCACAATTGGAGTGCCCATCTCAGGTGATTAGGAAGGCTGTGAAACTGGCTCCTTTAGGGTTACTCTACCAAAACCCATAGACAGAGAAGCTCTACCTAATACATAGAAACAAACACAGAAAGGCAATAAAAATGAAGAGACAAATATGTCTCTAAAGGAAAGACAAAACAAAACTCCAGAAAATAACTAAATAAAATGGAGAACAGCAACTCACCAGATGCAGAGTTCAAAAGACTGGTCATAAACATGCTCAATGATGTCAGTGAGAACTTCATCAAAGAGATAGGAAACAAAAACTGAGATAAAAACATAAAAAAGAACCAGTCATAAATGAAGAATACACTTACTGAAATGAAGAATACTTACAGGGAATCAACAGTAGAGAAGATGAAGCAGAGAATCCTACCAGTGATTTGTAAGATAAGGAAGCAGAAACACCGATTCAGAACCTCAAAAAAGAAAAAAATAATTTAAAAAAATGAAGATAGTATAAGGAGCCTCTGGGAAAACTTCAAGCATACCAACATTTGCATAATGGGAGTAACAGAAGGAGGTGAGAGAGACCAAGAAATTGAAAGCCTATTTGAAAAAAATAATGATGGAAAACTTCCCTAACCTGGTAAAGAAAATAGACATAAAAGTCCAGGAACCCGAGTTCCAAACAAGATGAACACAAAAAGGTACACACCAAGACACATTATAGTTAAAATACCAAAGGTTAAAGACAATGTAAAAAATCTTAAAGATGTTAGACACCTACAGGGAGCTCCCTCTGGACTATTAGCTGATTTCTCAACAAAAAATTTGCAGACCAGAAAGAATTGTCACAAAATATTCAAAGTGATGAAAAGCTATCATTTAAAATTGAATGACAGATAACCCTGGTCCGTGTGGCTCAGCTGACTGGGCATCATCCCATGCACCAAAATTTGCAGGCTCCATTCCTGGTGTGAGCACATACCTGTGTTGCAGGCTCAATCCCCAGTAGGGGTGTGTAGGAAGCAGCTAATCGATGTTTTGCTCTCACATTGATATTTCTCTTTCTCCATCTCCATAAATCAATAAAAATATTTTAAAAATAAAAATAAAATTGAAGGACAGATAAAGAGCTTCTCAGAGAAGAAAAAACTAAATGAGTTCATCACCACCATACTAGTATTATAAGAATTGTTAAAGGGTCTTTTTAAGAAGAAGAAAAGATAAAAAATATGAATAATAAAATAGCAATAAATGTATATTCATCAACAATTACTTTTTTTTTTTTAAATATATCTTTATTGATTTCAGAGAGAGGAAATATGAGGGAGAGAGAGAGATAGAAACATCAATGATGAGAGAGTTATTGATCGAGCCCACAACCTGGGCATGTGCCCTGACAAGGAATCGAACCCTGATTGCCTGGATCCTAGGTCGACGCTCAACCACTGAGCCATGCCTGGCCGGGCCATCAACACTTACTTTAAATGAAAATGAATTAAATGCTTTAATCAAAAGACACATGGTGGCTGAATGCATAACAAAACAAGGCCCTTACACATGCTGTCCACAAGAGACTCACTTCAGTTCGAAAGACACAGGCACACTGAATATAAAAGGATGGAAAAAGATATTTTATGAAAATGGAAATGGGGAAAAAAAGCTATGGTAGCAACACTTATACCAGATAAAATAGACTTTGAAACAAAGTCTATATACGAAGAGACAGAGAAGGACCCAGGAATTCCACTTCTGGCTATTAATTTAAAGAACCCTAAAACACTAAATTAGAAAGACATAGACATGCATATGTTCATTGCAACATTACTTACAATTGCCGAGATATGGAAGCAACCTAATTGTCCATCAATAGATTAATTGATAAAGAGGAAGTGGTGTATATATATACAATGGAATATGACTCAGCCATAATAAAGAATGAAATCTTACCATCTGCAACAACATGGATGGACCTAGAAGGTACTGTGCTGAGTGAAATAAGTCAGATAGAGAAAAACAAATGCCAGATTATTTCACTTACATGTTGAATCTAAAAGCAAAATAAACACACAAGCAGAACAGAAACAGACTCATAGATTCAGAGAATATTTTGACAGTTGTCAGATGAGAGGGGAGCTGGGGGATGGGTGCAAAGATGAAGCAATTAAGAAGTAGGAATTGGTAGTTACAGTATAGTCATGAAGATGTAAAGTACAGCATAAGGAATATAGTCAATAATATTGTAATAACTATGGTGACAGACGGGTACTAGATTTATGGGGGTGATCACTTCCTAAATTATGTAAATGTTTAATTGTGAGGTTGTACACCTGAAAGTACTATAGTATTGTAAGTCAACACTCATTGAAAAATTTAAAAAAATATCTCAAACATATGATATTAAAATGTCAAAAATTTAAAAATAGAACTACATTTGACCCAGCAATCCCACTTCTAGATATATATCCAAAGGAAGCAAACTCACTATAACAAAAAGATCTGCATTGCCATGTTCACAGCAGCATTATTTAAATAGCCAAGGCATTGAAACAATCTATGTGTCCATGGATAGATGAACGGATAATGAAAACATTGTAGATATATAGAATGAAATATTATTCAATCTTAAAAATGAAGGGAATCCTGCCTTTTGCAACAGTGTGTGTGAACATTCAGGGCCTTATGCTGCACGAAACAGCCATACAAAGATGAAAATCATATAGTATTACTTATATGTGGAATCTTTTTTTTAAAAAAAGTGGAACTCTTCTAAACAGAGAGTAGAATTATGATTGCTGAGGGCTAGGTGGTGGGAAAACTGTGAGAGGTTGGTTACAGTGTAAAAACTTCCAGTTAGAAGATGAATAATTTCTGAGGATATAATGTACAGTCTGATGACTGTAGTTAATAATACTGAACTATATATTTGAATTTGCGAGTAGATCATAAGTATTCTCTCACACACAAAAAGTAATTATGTAAGATAATAGATATATCAGTTAACTTGGTTATGGGAATCATTTCACAATGTACATATATATCATGTCACCATGTACATTTTAAATATATGTATTTTTATCAAAAACTTAAAAAGAAATAAAAAAGCTGAAGAAATACAGAATATCTGGAGAAGTTAAGAGAGAACTGTAGAGAAATGTAAGTCGGTTATAGTAAAACATGACATTATTGTCATAGGGAAATAGAATTTTTTTGTCATTCTAAGATGTAAGTAATAAGTCTATTTGAGAATGTCACTGAAATTTGGGGGAGAGGATTTCTAAGATCTGTTTTGTTCATTAAAATAAATTAAGGCTCCTATTTTTATTGAAAATTTAGCAGTTTAGCTGCTGAAAGAATAGATGACTGAGGAAGTAGTATAATTAGTTTTAATTTAGAATACTTGTGTGATTAGTCTTTGATTGAGTTTGCCCTCTTTTCATTACGTTTTGGAATAGAAATGGTCGATTGCTTGCATTTTCTAAACAGTAGGTGTAGCAAATAACTATTCTCAGTCTTTTTCTTCAAATCATTAAATGTCACCATTAAGAATTTATGAAATAGAAAACGTAACTGATTCAGATATCAGCCATCCTCTTAAATCATTGTCCTCTCATGTGTGCCAGTCATGGCAAGCAGTTGGGTCTTTTTTTCTGTTTGATACCAAGTAATATTGATTTGTTTCTTTATTTCATTATTCTAAAGCTAGCCTCTACTATTGATTGGTGTCAGCAAAATCTTTGGATGTAGAAGGGGAAAAACAGGAAGCTGACTACGAATAAATGTCCATCTGAGGCCTACTGATGGGAAAATTACTAAAAACAGCACACCAGCAAGAGCAACAACAACAATAACTAACATTTGAACACTTACAATATGTCTAGTTCTCTGCTAAGCACTTTCTACTTAGTAATTAAGACATGTTATAAACTACGTTTTATGAATTGCTGTAATTTACAGATTAGGATATTGAGAATCACAGTAAGTAACTGATCTAAGACCTCACAGTTAAAGAGAATTTATATGCATATATGCATGCCTATGGACACAGACAAAAGCCTGGAGGGAAGAGGGAGGATGCCGGGTGAAGGGGATCAATGAGGGAGGGGAGGGGGACATCTGTAATACTTTCAACAGTAAAGATAAATTTAAAAAAAAGTTACAAAACAAGATTTGCATCCAGCTAGGTACACAGTCTTAAAAACAACATACTAACATTTTTACTTTATGAGGTTCAGATTAAAAAAAAAAAAAAGTAAAAAACATCCTCATACACAAGCTCCAGCCCACAGTCACGCAAATTGCTTGTGGATATTTCCATTACAAGAAGATATTTGCCATAAAGAAGCACTCTCTGATAATGGCCGTTTTCTGGTCCACAAGACGTGGTAGAACTAATGATGAAAAGCCAGCTTAGAGTAATTTTAAACTTCTAGAATTAGAGCTGGAAGACTGCTCTCAGCAGGATTGTATTTCAGGTCAGTTAACCTCTCTGAACCTTAGTTTTTGTCTGTAAAATGGGAATAATATTATATATCTCATCATTGTTGTGAAGATTCAGTGAGATAATACATGGGAAATGATTTATAACGTGACTGGAATATAGCACACCCTCAACAAATGTAACTATTCTCTTCATTATCGTCATCATCATCATTATCACTGTAATTTTTATTGTTTAGAATTGTGTAAAGTCACCTTTTCAGGCAGATAGGTATTATGTATGTTTGATATACCAGTGCAGGCTAATTATTAAGAGGCTTCTCACTTTAAGCTGGCTTGATTGCAGAAAGTGACTCAGAGATTTTTCTAGTTCTAAATAAATAGCAAAGTGGAAAACACAAATGTAACATAGTTATTATATTCTTAGTATAATTTGAATATAAGGCAGATATTAAAAATCACCAACACATAATAAACTATTGTAAAGAGTTATTGATCAAATTATAGTGACTTTATAGTAATTTTTATACTTCATTATCAAACTCTTTATAATGGTAAAAGTCATGTTTAAAAAGATTGACTCAGTAAAGCCAAAAGTGTTCTTAAATTTTCCATAAGCCATTTCTGCATTGTGCTTAGTATATTAATTGCACATCTCCACACAAACAGAAACCAATGGGGTGTGACCTACCTCCATCTAGCTGGTGGTGCTCAGTTATAAAAACTTTCAAAATTATTCAAATATTATTTTTCATTTTTGGCTGGACTTTAAGTTATCTGGGCCACTGAAAGTATGATAGCAAATGTAATTGAATCATGGCTTTTAGTGTTTTCTATTAGAATGTGACCTCATGACATGTGTTTGATTGGAGGTCTTGAAGCCATGCATTTCATAAGCCAGGCACATGAGGGCACATGGCACTAAGCAATGGCAATCTTTTGTGGCAAGTTCTTTGACTAGACAGATTTTGTGAGCTGAAAGGTTAAATACTGGAAATAAGATTACTTCTTCAGATAAAAAATTGCAGTCCAAAGAAAAAAATCTTTTATGTTGATTAAAATTTATTGGTATTTAGCATCACTGTGTTGGATAGAAGAAAAACATTTTCAGACCTCTCATATATACAGATATTTGTGTATTTTCAGGTTGTTATAGCTTAGTAGTAGACAGAAACCCTATGCCTTCCTGACATGCTGCTTAATTGATGATAAAAACAAACAGAATTCAGTTATTGGGTTCACATAAAAGGTAGAAGGATTAATTAACATAGTTTAATGACTCACTTGATTTCTATCATTTCAAGCTGTCTAGTGTCAGAGATTTTGAGTGCAGTAAAAGTTCAATAAATATTTGCTGAATCAAAAACAATTAAATTACATTAACTTAAAATTATTTGGCACTTAAATTTTTAAATTTTAAGATATGATATTCACTTTAAAAATAAAAATAAAGGGTGATATCCAAGTTATAAACTGTAAATTTTTATAAACATGTTGAATGACTGCTAGCAGATTTTACATTAAAAATATTGAAATCCTGAAAAAAGTGAAAAGATGTACACATACAAAAGAGATTCCTATACATTTTGTTTCACAAAATATAAGCATAGGGAGGAGCTAGAAATAGCTTAATTATTAATTGAACATTTAAAATGTCACTTTTTCCAAGGATAAAAATGTGTATTACATTGCTATAGGTTGTTTTAAATTCTTTTACAAAAGTGTTTAAGTCACTTTGCTACTTTCCTAAAGCAGAAAACAAATCTGATTGCCTTCTCTCAGTTACATTTTCTATATCCAATAATTTTCACATCTATCAGAGAAAATTAGAGTGAGAAACTTGAGAAGATAATACCCACTGAGATCTATCATTCTCAGAGATTCTAGGATTTTGCTATAAATTTCAACAATGCCTCTGATTTCAGTTGCTTTGTTCTAATGGGGGGAAAAGTATGCTTAGTTACAGTTCAGCCCAAAGATGACTAATGTAATCTCTTACATTTGCTAACACTGGCTTAATGTGGTGATTGAAACTCTTTATCACTATATTCAAAAGAAGTTTAAGACCCCATCCTGGCTTAGTGTAAATAGGTTTTGACTGATCAGTGGTATCTACCCTGGGCAGCTATGGAAAGGGACACTAGCAGACTATCCTTGGTCTTTTCTATGTAGATTCCTCAGAAATACCAGTATACTTTTATTAAATAAGATGGAGTCTTAAGTCAAACAAAGGTTATAGAAGCAGTTATTTGTTTATACTGTTACTGATGCATCTCAAATACTATGTAGATGCTGCATACATAGCGCACATGAAACCCAGCAATGACGTTTTAACTCAACCCCTTACTAGCTAAATGTCCTAGGCTAATTTACTTAAACGATAAAATAATGAGAGTAACTTTATCCTGTGGTGGTTATGAAAATTTAATAATAGAATACATGAGACGTGATAAAGCCTCAATAAATATTAGTAATTATAATTCTCATTATTCTGATTGTATACCAACAATTTTTGTGTGTAGAAGATAATTGTTCTGATAATTCTCCTAAAATTATATAGATATATAGAATGGTAATAAAAATGAGCCTAACTATGCATAGGTTTCTCATGTTTTAAAAAATTATTATTTAGTATAATGGCATTACCCCTAAAGAGTGTCATAAAAATATCCTAAATAGTCTGTCTTTTTCACGATTATGTGATTTTTACATTAAGTTAATTGTTACAAAATGAGGATAAAATAATATTTTCATCCATGTTTTTTTGTTAAAAAATAGTGCAATATGATAGGTGACTTAATAAGTACTTGAATATTGCTAAAATTATTAAAAATAGAATTTCAATAAGTTTCTATTATTCAATATTTATTGAATATCTTCAGTTAGCAAGTTGTTGTAACTGAAATAGGATCATAGGTGTTTACTAATGGTCAACTTTTTATTTATTCCAATATGTTTTGAAGAAAGCTTTGGATATAAGTGTATAATTATGAACTTAAGATTGTCTGGCATTTTTTCTTTTAAATATATCTCCATTGATTCCAGAGAGAAGAAGGGAGAGGGAGAGGGAGAGACAGAAAGAAACATCAATGATGAGAGAGTTGTCATTGATCGGCTGCCCCCCACAAGCCCCTCACAGGGGATCGAGCCTGCAACACAGTCATGGGCCCTGACTGGGAATCAAACCCTGATTTCCTGGATCCTAGGTTGATGCTCGACCTCTGAGCCACGCCCGGCAGAGCAGCCTGGTATTTTTTAAAAAGGTTTTCTCTCTATTTTTCAGCTTTTGGGGAGGTAGAAGCATTGAATTAAGAATAAAACTTGACTCTATTATACATGTAGAGTTTATTGCAGCTTGCTTTTTCAAAGTACTCATATTATTTGTTGCTGTTGTACACTGTTGGTGGGAATGTAAATTGGTGCAGCCAGTATGAAAAACAGTACGGAGGTTCATCAAAAAACTAAAACTAGAACTACAGCAATCTCCCTTCTGGGTAGATGCCCAAAGAAAATAAAATCAGTACTTCAAAGAGATATCTGCACTCTTATGTTTATTGCAGAAGTATTTACAATAGCCAAGTATGGAAACAATCTAAGTGTCTGTGGGTGGTTTAGTAGATAAACAAAATGTTACACACACACACAGATATTATTCAGCCTTGAAAAGATCCTCCTGTTTGCAACAACATGGATGAATCTGGAAGAATTATACTTATTAAATAAGCCTGAAAAAGAAAGAAAACAACTACATTATGTCATTTTTGGAAATTAAAAAGTCAAATACATAGAATCAGAGAGAAGAATGGTTATTACCAGAGGCAGAGAGGTGGAAGAAATGGGGAGATGTTGGTCAAAGGGTACAAAGTTGCAGTTATGTAGGAAGAATGAGTCTAGAGATGTAATATATAGCACGATGACTATAGTTAATAAATCTGTACTGAACACCAGGAATTTTCTAAAAGAATAGATTTCAGGTGCTTTCATCACACAAAATGGTAACTGTGAGAAGATATGTTGATTAGCTTGAGTGTCATAGTCATTTTTCTATATATATATAAATTCATTATATATAAAAAGTATATATATATATAATCATTATGTTACATGCCTTAACAATATACAATGTTTATTTAAAAATAAACTTGATTTCCTGCAAATAGCATGACTTAAGAGGGGAAAATATGAATTTGTATTCAGATTTAGGTGTGGCTAGTTACTATCCCTATGATACCAGTCAAAACAATATTTTTCTTCTCCAATACCTACATTTAATAGGATATGATTGTATTTAGTTTATAATGCTATTGTGGGGATGAAATAAAAAAAGATTATGCATAGGGCCTGACTCATATTAAGCATTAACTCATGAGATTCCTTCATACTTGTCCTTATATAAGTGCTCCAATAATTGAAATAGAAATACCTATCTCTCGACACACAGGGGAAAAGAGATATATAGTTAGCTGTCCAACAATTAGTTTTATATATTCAAAAGTTATCTTTTAAAAGGTCAATCAGATCATGTCAATAGCCTGCCCCAAAGCTTTAAAATCTTAAAATACAGAGAAAACATTTTACTATTGGTAACATAGCTCGCCATGTCTATCCATCCTCTAATCATTTCCTCAAAATTATCACATTTTGTATCCCCCCTGTGGCAGACAGACATCAGGTGGCCCCCATAATCTCCATATAATTATATAATTATACATGTCCCTACCTTATATAATTTCCTGTCCTTGAGTGCTGGCAGATTGGTGACTTACTTCTAACCAATAGAATATGACTCACAGGAGTGATGGGGTATCACACCTTTGAATATGGTATGCTAAATAAGGCTCCACTGTGCTAGCAGAATCGCTATAAAGTTGTATTTTTTAAAAACCCTTGGCTTTGAAGAGGCAAGTTGCGACGAATCCTACAGCTACAAGAAAATGAATTCTGCCCACAACCTGAGTGAGCTCCTTAGTAGATTCTTGTCTAAATGAGCTTTCAGATGAGAACTTGGTCTTAGTCAAAATCATTATTGCAGTCACAGAGAACCAGATAAGTCTTTTGAGAGCTCCCAATTTACAGAAACCATAAGAAGTGTATATGTTTTTAGTATATTAAATTCATAGCAATTTGTTATGTGATACAGAGAACTTCCTATCTTTCTAATCTTTAAACATTTAACTTGTGTACTCATCACATTTTCAACCCAACTACACTAAGTCCTACCATCCCAAACCTGCTAAGTCATTCTCTATACACATTACTGTCTTTTATTCACTGTCCTAACATATTTGAAATTAATTTACTTTAAAACTTATTTATTATGTGACCCCCCCCCACCACCAAAGGAGAGTGTAATCTCTATGTTTGTACTGAATTCTGCTATATCCCCAGAACCTTGCATACAGCCAGGAGAGGAAGGGCTTAATGTCATCCTTCTGAAAGTGCAGTTTATATCTACACAATTCCACCCAACTGGCTTGTACATCCCACTGACATAACTGACCTTTGGTTGAACTTCTTACAGCAAAATTATTTGGTTCATAATATCCATAATTATCCAGATACCAAATTACTGTATATAAAAGCAATATAAAATTGGCATTAATTAGCAGGCCATCTATTCATAAAACATGTAATAGTCTAAAATAAAATGTTTAAGTATAAAAGATCACCAAATGCAGAGCTGCAGAAACTTCATAATTCTTTTTCCCTATAAAAAATTTCCTGATGATCACATTTCTGAGACATAATTCTGTAAATAAATTTTCTCAAAGATCATGAGGCCTAAACTGTGTTCTATATACCAATAGATAAAGCAGGCTCTCTTTAAAAATGCCTTGCTATGCACTCAAATCTTGATCAACTTGCTTCATTCATTTAGGGGGCATTTTAAAATTCTTTTAACTGAGGAAAGAAAAAGGCATGTTCATTAACAGCAAACACATGTAATTATATAAAAAATTCATAATTAAGCTGATCTAAACATCTAGCAGTTTATTTACACCAGTACAATGGTGAAGAGAGATCAACTTTTTGTTTGGAGAGAAGACAAGCCTGGAGCTAAATTGAATTTCTTAAAAAATTAAGCTATTTTTAAGCAATGAAAGCTTACCTTTTACCTTCCCTCAAATTAAATGGAATATAGCCAAAGCTTTAAAACTGTACAAGCAAATACTTTTAATTCTGTTCTTTAAAATAGTTTCCATACCTACCTTGCCAAAAATGCAAGATGTTCTTTTAATAGTATGTCTGCTTTTTCCCCACTACTTTAAAACATATGACCATGATAGAGAAAATAAAATTTGGGGATTAACAAATAGACAGTAAGTCAAACAATATTAAGAAAGATTGACATATGTTTGTTTCATTGTATTTGATGCAAATATTTAAGAGTATTTGCTATAAAATTAAATATATATCTGCTCTACAATAAATGTTGAGAGCATGAATTTGAATTTTGCCCTGGTCTCCACTGATTTTTACTGTGATAAAGTTAATGTGCCTCACTAACCCTCAATCTCTTCATCTTTAAAATTCAGGAACTAATTTTATCTACCCCATAGGGTTGTTATGGGGATTAAATGATATAGCATATTAAACGGTTAGCACAATAAATGCTAGATATTACTATTAGCAGTATATAGCTAAACATCACTTTCATTTTAAACTCATGCCCATTAAAAAAGAACACATTATATAAAATAAAAATTTTCATTTTGCCTAATTTTTAATGCCATATGTTGCATTGCTTACCTGCCAAAAAATAAGCCCCTAGAGCAAAGAGTGCATGCTACAAATTTAATCCTGTGTCAATGTTACACAAATGTAAATATACCCACATTTTCCTCTGAAGAGAAGCAGCATTTTTCCTGTGGCAGAAAACCTTTGCCTTACCTGCAAAACACTACTTCTCTACTCGCATTTTTCTTCTCAGTTCTAAAGATAAATTTGTAGACTATGTGAGTTATTATGTGCTTTTCTTCCCTGAGTTACAACACATGCTGGCCTGAGGAGGTTTGCAAACCTTGGATAATATTAATATTAATGAAACAATTTGGGGCATACGTTGCCCAGAGAACAAACTTAGTCCTCATGTGTTGTGCTACATCTCCTCATTAAACATGGAGAATCTTCCTCTCACATTCAATTACAGATATTTAAATACTATTTTTCTCTCTAGCAATCTAAGGTTTTTAAGATAAAGGAGGGAAAATAAGAGTCATCTTTTCTTTCCAAATAGCATTCATTGCTCACTCTCAGACACAGAGTACTGTCAACCATCGGTAAGTGTGTAAGTGACTCACTGGTCAGGGAGATGCCACATGCTCTTTTGAGAAGTGATGAATGGTTTAAAATTCATGATCTGAAATAAAACTTGGACCCCTGAGGGTTATTGGAGAGCTGTTATCTGTAACAGCTCAGAGAAAGCCACATACGCTGGTTATGCGCTCTTTGAGCAGGCATGTTTCAGGGTCTAGTCTCTTCTTTGTTTTCATGCGTTATTAACTCTTCTGGGAACCAGGTATCTTTTGGAAGTAGTAAAGGTGGCATTAATGTGATAGAATCCAGGGTTGTGTTTAGCAAGCAATTGTCTCAGTAAATTCACAAATTATCTAAACTCAACTAAACTCTCACAAAATCTGGCCAATTAATTTTTGCTCATTTGTTTTTGCCCTCCCCACCACATTCCCCATGAAAGTTGTCCAGAGCCCTGTCCATTTACCTTATACACCCAAACTTACTTTACTAACACATGAAGGCCATTATCAACTTCCTTAATTGCTGATGTTCTACTTCTCTGGAGGATTAGGGAAGGAAAGGAAGAAACTAACCTTTTTTTTGAAAACCTACTCATATTCTGGTGCTCAAAACAGCCCTGAATGTTAGTGTCATCCCCTCATCTATTGATAAGAATATTTGACTCAGAGAAAGCAAGTGGTTTGCTGAACAGCATACACACCAAGCTAATGACTGAGTACGGATTCTGACTCAGGTCTGTATGATGACAGTGTCCATGCTCCTTTGCAAGAAGCACCCCTCATTTTTGCCACAGCTAAGAATCTGCCTGTGTGATCAATCCTACGTCTGCCTTATCTAAGGGTCTACTTCATCCAGTTTCAACAATTACTAACTACATTTAAACCCTTTCTTAATTGACTATTTTAAAGGTAAATTTGTTCTTACCTATCATAATGGAAAACATAACAAACAAAAATTACCTTCCTTCAAACCTACTGTACTTGCACCACAACCCATTCCACCGGTAATGCTATAAAATAGACCATTGTTTTCTCCTAGGCTGCACCAATAACTCATTACAAGATCATTATGAATCTTGTACAGAATGTGAAATAAATCTCCCTAACATGTGTCTTCCTTCATAACATTTCCTTGCTTAGGAAGCTCCATAACACGTCTGCTTAACTCTTAAGTCTGACAAATAATTACTTCCTTCATGGGGCACCGGCTTCTCTAACACAACCTTACTCCCCGTGAGTAATCTATATTCAGTCAAATGGAATTAAAGAAACTTGAATACTCACTTCTATACCTTTGTTTGTGATTTTAGCAAAGTTAATTTTCTTCTATATATCTTTTAATAAGTTTTATTTGTTATGTACTATAATGTTGTGTGTGTCTATACACACAACATACACAGACACACATACATTATATATACACACACACACACACACACACACACACACACACACACACATATGTTTATGGGTTATACCACAGTGAATAATTGTTTTAAAAATATTAGTCATCCTGCCCGGCCGGGCGTGGCTCAGCGGTTGAGCGTCGACCTAGGATCCAGGCGATCGGGGTTCGATTTCTGGTCAGGGCACATGCCCGGGTTGCGGGCTCGATCAATGACTCTCTCATCATTGATGTTTCTATCTCTCTCTCTCTCCCTCTCCTTTCCTCTCTCTGAAATCAATAAAAGTATATTTAAAAAAACACACAAACAAACAAAAAACATTAGTCATCCTGAATTTTTAAAATGTTACTTTTTGGACTTATAAATTTTCTAAAAATTTGGAAGTAGAAAGTCTTTCTCTCTCTACACACACAGAGAGATATATGGTACAGATCCATAGATGTGTATATATGTATAAATACACATAAACATATATGTAGATCTGTAATGTAAAATACAATTAGTTAAGCATGAGTTTAGATTTGGGTATATTCTTAAAACCGACATCACCTTATTTACATCTAATTGCTTATTTATTTGGGTAGCCTTTTCCCACTTCTTATGCATCTTGATCATTTTTCAACAGACGTTTATGTTCTCCATGAAAATCATGCTTTTTCTGCACATCCAAGTTTTGATACATAATATATATAATTAGAAAAGAACAGATAGTGTAAAAATGAGGGGGAAGGAAAAAGAACCATCAAGCAAAGGACTTCTGTTTTAAAATGTTGCTTTTTGATTTATTGTGTATATGTATTCTGAATTTAATTTATTTATTTTCTCATTGCTTTTTTTCCTGATATGTGCATCTATAGATAGATGTGTATGACTACATATATATATTAAGGAGTTAAAACAAATTATTAAGAGAATCTGATATTTAGTACCACTTGTAAAAATGTTTAATTTATGGAATTGTTATTATCTGAAAACAGATGATAATGTTCCTTCTTTTGTATTATTATAGCTTTTTTTTTTTTTTTTTTTTTTGGTAATGTTGCATATGATTTCTTTAAACTCTACTGGTAGGTTAAAAACATTATCCAGATATAGGATAAAATAATACTTCGAGAGCTAAAATCCATGCCAGAAAATCTAATGGCATTAAATATATGCCCTTAAATGCATCCAATTGAGAAAAAATCAAATTTATTGGCTTTAAAAGTGAAGAACATAACATCACATGATAAAGGCAATATAATATTGCCTGTGACAGAGACAAAAATATTCACCAAATGATCCATTTACTCCTCTGTATTTCCCATCCCTTCTTACAGAGCCACATGACTGAGCTGACCAGTGAAATTGAGGAATGGCGTGTCATTTCCTGGCCAAAACAAGAGATCCTATGCACAATTCTACAGTCTCTTTTCCTGCTTTATGGCAACTAAAGAGGTTATATAGTCCAAGAAATGCAGCCATAGATGATGGCACTCCTGTCTGTCTGAGCCCTGGAGAAAGTAGAGGAAGCACAGACTTCCCCTCCAATCCCACACAATCATTGCATCAGCATTGTAGTGCAAGCAAAAATAAACATTTGTTTCGATAAGCCACAGGAACTTTGGGGGTAATCTGTTAGTGCAATATAACAATACCTATATTAGTAAACACAATAGCAATGCCAATTTAAGATAATGCCTTTATTACATGTTATTTTAAGACTAATATTGTTCTTTTATCATAACTGCATATCATCTCTCATTCAGAAAATAGTTCTTCTGTAGAAAGAACATCATTCTGAAGGTAATCTGAAATAGTAAATCAAATTCCAAAGAGAATTTTACTTATTTAATTACTAAATTTTTGATAATGCTTGGTAGCTTTCAGAGTTTAAATACTTTAACCATCAATGCTGCCAAAAATAAAATCATAGCAAAGAGTCTATTCAAAAACAATCTATAGAACATTCTTCCACTTTAGTTGTCATATAGATATTAAAATAAAACACATAAATAATAATGAGCCCCAAAAGAGACCTTTCAAATGTATCCAGTAAATGACCCAAGAACCAAAAGTATCTACTTGACCTAGAGCCAATAAAATATAAAATACAGAAAGATAAAGGGACACATATGTCTAATACACTTTATTATAAAACTATGCATACTTTGCAAAAAATGCTCTGTAAAAGCAGCATATTAGGAGAGACCATTGAAGAGTAACATTCATTTATCTTTATAAGTGTTAATATACATACTACCATTAATATTTCTTAACATTTCCAACATTATGTACTTCAGGAAGCATATTTATTTTGGGGGACAGTGTGACATCTGAAACTCTTTTTAGAATTGGAGCAGTAAGCCATTCTGTAGACCTAGTAACAGGCAAGATTCTCTCTTCCATTACAGGCTGGAAGAACATAAACTGACTTTCTCTAATGCCTGGCACAGAGCGTGCTGGCTAGTTAGTGAAACTGAGCCACTTGGAACTTTAACTCTGGTTCAACGACATAATAAATTAGGGCATAGATTAAAATTTATTTTAGTAGTAGCCACATTCATAATGTATCAGTCTTGGTGCATAGTACCAAAAAATATCTACAATATATTAATATATATTGTTGCAGTCCTGGCAATTTGGCTCAGTTGGTTGAGTGTACCAAAAAGTCCCAGGTTCAATTTCATACCAAGGCATGTGCCTGGGTTTCGGGAGCGATCCCC
Source organism: Miniopterus natalensis (assembly GCF_054644295.1). Classification (NCBI taxonomy): domain Eukaryota; kingdom Metazoa; phylum Chordata; class Mammalia; order Chiroptera; family Miniopteridae; genus Miniopterus; species Miniopterus natalensis. Next base: position 30,868,177 of record NC_142085.1, on the reverse strand, counting down.
AGTAGGGAGAGCGCAGGAAGCAGCTGATCAATGTTTCTCTCACAATGTATCTCTCTCTCTTTCTCCCTCTTCCTTCCTCTCTCTCTGAAGTCAATGAAAACGTATTCTAAAAAAATATATACCGGTGGGTTTTTTTGGCTATAAGTCTTAGAAAAATCTGAAAAGCCTCATAATCACTCAACAGATGCTTTTGAGTTTTAAAGAAGCACTTTATAAACATTACAACTGAATAAAGTGCAGCCTGTACTTCAGTTCTTAAATCAAGTTAGTCCACTGAATTTTAACGAATGTTTCATTCCAGATAGTTTTCATCTCAGGTATGTATAGCCATTAAAATGAATAAATCTTGCATTTTAGAATTTACATTTGAAAAAAGAATTTCAATTTATTTCATAGGAAAAATATGGACATAGGATCTATCAGCTCTATCTATAAATAAAATTTCCATAGGAGATATAAGAAAATCCTTTTTTAAACTGATAAAGAATAAAATAACAGTTTATGCTCTCCATACCTTAAATTACATTATTTAAACTATAATGAATTATATTCTATATCAGGTCACAAAACCAAGGGTGAAAGGTATAATATATTCAGTTTCTTTTCACACTTTAAACGAAGTATCTACTTCAATGTCTGCCAGAAGGATTCTGCAATTCTTTTTAAAATACTGAACAACATGATTAATTTCACTGTAAACTCTCCACCAACTAAAAAGTAATGTGATAGTTAATTAGTTTCTGGTAAACTATGATTAACTGTTTTTAGATATAACTTTTAAGATTCCTCTATCTTGCCTTAGAAAGGATATTAAAAAAAAGAAAAAAAAAGAGGAAATAAAAAAGATAATTATTTCTTGTGTTATATTACCATGATTCTGAGCACTGGTGCCAGTCATATTAAATGTGGAAAGAAGATATGAGGGATTATCCTGACTTTTTACTAAGTATTGGGATACAGTTATTCAGAGAATTAATGAGGATATTTAAGATGAATTTCCTAATGTGAATCTGTGTCAGACTGTGCCTCCCCTTACTAATGCTAAAGAGCTATTTTCTTCATGTGCAGCCCTGCCAGGTCCACAAATCACTAGAAACCCAGTGTAGACAAATTTAGGAATCCTTTATTTTTATTTTAGTTTTTAAAATTTTTTTCAATCCTCATCCAAGGATATTTTTTCCATTGCTTTTCAGAGATATTGAGAGAAAGAGAGAGAGAGAGAGAGGAGATGAGAGAGAGACACATCAATTGGTTGCCTCCTGCACACACCCCAACTACTGGGGCCTGGGATTGAGCCTGCAACTGAGGTACATGCCCTTGGCCAGAATCTAACCCCAGAGCCTTCAGTCCATGGGCAGATTTCCAACCACTGAGCCAAACTGGCTAGGACAGAAGTCCTTTATTAATAAGCAAGACATGTGACATTCTGTAATGATGAGCCTCCATCCCATCTGAATAGCAGTCCTCTCTCTCTTCTTTATCTTAATCAGCTTAATGCATCTGACCATTCTGGAGACTATCTGCATCCTTCAACTTGAGTAATCCATTCTAGCTCCTGCAAAGCAACTGAAAAACCATTCTCTCCTCTCCCTTTAGTCTCAATCTATACTAATTGAACAAACCGAGTTCTTATATTAATATGGGCAGAGTTGACATTCAAAGCTTTCTTCAGTATTGGAATTTGTTAGACTATTTTAATAGAGGCTTGTCTGCCCTTCAACCTCCTTAGAAAAGACAATATCCAGCCTCATCCCTGAGTGTCATATGCCAATTTTCTAAAGGAAGCTAGAGAGAAAAACAAGCTGGCGGCATAAGTAACAGCTGCACCCGCCGCCTCCCGCAACCACATCAAAATGACAACTAAAATACAGAACCACCATCACTCGGAACCTCCTGAAATCTGGCTGAACAGAAGCCCCACAACCAGGGAACTGAAGGAGCATCGAGACCGGTAGGAGGGGCGGAGACGCGGGTGGATCGGGGCTGGATCACAGAGATGAGGCCACGGGCCCACACCCGTGCCTCGGGTTAAACCCAGGAGGAAATCTCAGCAGTGGAGGTTTCCAGGAGGAGCGATGGGTCTCATCCCCACAGCAGGCCCCCAGCCCAGGGCTCTAGGGCTGGGAAGAGACGTCCCCACAACTCTGGGTTGTGAAACCAGCGGGGACTGTCCCTGAGGGTCACGGAGGCTGCGGGAGCCCCAGCAGCTCCTCTTAAAGGGCCTGCGCACGGACTCACCCGGACGCTCCCTCTGAGCCCAGCGCCGGGCAGCAGATTGAAAGGACCTGGGACACTTCGGGAGGAACTAACCTGCTTGAAGTCGGGGCGAGAGGTGGAGGGCGGCTTCCTCCCAGGCAGAAGGGCTGGCGGAGGCCACTGCTCCTTTGGCAAGTCCTCCCTGCGCACAGCCGGCAGGCAGGAACCACGTTTGAATCACCAGCACCTGACTCACACCTTTGGCCCTGCCCCGTGATTCCCGGAGGGCCCTCCCCTCCCCACCTGCAGCTCATACAGGCTGTTCCCAGTGGCTTTTCTGTGCAAGTGGCCTCTCAAGTCTCATGCTTAGGACTTTCCTAAAATCTCTCAAACAAGCAGCAGCGAGCCCCATACAGCTTGATAAGCGGCCCCAGGCCTGGCACTAGCTGCAGCCTGCATTAGCTCATAGCTTGGCCTCTCCTGGACACGGCCAAGCCCAGCACAAGTAGCAGCTAACTATGGTTTGCTGTGTAGCTCCTGCTGGGTGGCCCTGGGCAAGGCACTGGCAGAAGCTGACATTTCACCTCCCCAGAGGCCCCAGAGACAGTGCACCTGGTGGTCAGACTCGACCACGCTGGATTACAACCCTACCACATCCACGAGTCACTCCCAAGGGGCGCACCTGGTGAACACCAAAGCTTCACTGAAGTAAATCCTGCTCCATAGGGGTATCTCCAGCACAGCAGCTCTTAGGCTGTAGTTGCAGCTGGTCCTCACAGCTCATTGACCTGGGGGTCAATTCCTCCCAGTGACGCCAACAGCAACCAAGGCTCAACTACACAGGACAGTGCACACAGCCCACACAGGGGAGTACCTAGAAGGCCCAGCTCAGGTGACTGGGGAGGCTGAGCCACTCAACCTTACAGGACACCTACTACACAAAGCCACTCTACAAATTCTAGGAGACATAGCAGCTCTACCTAATACATAGAAACAAACACCTGGAAGCAGCCAAAATTTGGAGGCAAAGAAGCATGTCACAAAGGAAAGAACAGAAGAAATATCTAGAAGAGGAACTAAATGAAATAGATCCAAGCAAGCTAACAGATACTGAGCTCAGAATTTTGTTTATAAGGATGTTTAAGCATACTATTAGGGAAATAACTGAGAAAATTGATAACATAATAAAGTACCAATTTGAAATGAAGGCTACAGGAACGGAAATGAAGAATAATTTACATTAGAATCAACAGCAGAGTAGAGGACACTGAGAATCAAATCAGCAATTTGGAACATGAGGAAACAAAAAACACCCAACCAGAAGAGCAAAAAGAAAAAAGAACCCAGAAATATGAAGCTAGTATAAGGAGCCTCTGGGACAACTTCAAGAGGCCCAACACTCATATTATTGGGGTGCCAGAAGGGGAAGAAACAGACCAAGAAATTGAAAACCTATTTGAAAAAATAATTACAAAAAACTTCCCCTACCTGGGAAAAGAAATAGACTTACAAGTCCAGGAAGCACAGAGAGTCCCAAACAAGAGGAACCCAAAGAGGCCCACAGCAAGACACATCATAATTAAAATGCCAAAGGTTAAAAACAAAGAGAGAATCTTAAAAGCAGCAAGAGAAAAGCAATTAGTTACCTACAAGGGAGCACTCATACGACTGTCAGCTGATTTCTCAACAGAAACTTTGCAGGCCAAAAGGAAGTGGCAAGAAATATTCAAAGTGATGAAAAACATGGAACTACAACCAAGATTGCTCTACCCAGCAAAGCTATCATTTAGAATTGAAGGTCAAATAAAGAGCTTCACAGATAAGAAAAAGCTAAAGGAGTTCATCACCACCAGACCAGCACTACAGTAAAGGTTGAAGGGTCTTCTTTAAAAAGAAGCTAATGAACAAAAGAATCTGACAAACTAAATAGATCCAGAGATATTGACGCATGCAACAGACAATCATATTTCAGAGGAAAGAGGGAAGGGGGGTGGAGGGTGGGAAGAGATTAACCAAAGAAGTTATATGCATAAGCCATGATACAGTTAATAATGGGATGAAGGCCTGGTGAGGGAGTGGGAGAGAAGTGGAGGGGGTCAATTGGGGGGAAAATGGGACACCTGTAATATTCTCAACAATAAAGATAAATTTTTAAAAAATAAAAAAAATAAAAAAATAAAGGGAGCTAGTCCTTACATTCATCTTTTCCATACTACCCTTTTGTCAACAATGGCTGATTTTTTTTCTGGTTCAGACAAATTTAAGTTCTTTATACTGCATTGTAAACACTTTCCTTTTTTTCTCTTCTTAGTGTGATATTTTTCTACAGTGAATTCATTAGGAATGGGAACTAGTGAGGTGATTGGAGAAATAAGTTGGACATGGAAACTGCTTTTTTTTCTTTTTTGCCTTAGGTTGATTAAAATTCTCAGTTCTTTGAGCTTTTTCCCATTGTCCTTATTTTCTAAAAGTTATTTATTTTTGCAGCTCCCTGCAAAACATTTTCAAGTTTCTCATACTTTTTATCCTATATCTGAATTCCCTATTTCTACTTTAGGTGTATTAACCTAATTGTTTTTTTTGGTAAGTTAATTAAAAACAATTTAAAAAGTAATATTCTTAAAATAAGCAAATAAATATTTCTTATGTATTTTTGAGCTTTTATATGACCACAAATAACCGGATAAAAGATAACCGAAAAGAAAAATAGAATAATTTTACAATGCTAAACTCATATTAAGGAAGCACATATCATTTATCATCTATAATTTTAACTCACGTAATTCTGTAGATGAGAGATACCAAGAGGAAAAACACAATGGTTACACTCAAGACGCTTCCAATTATTAGAGATTTTTAAAATGTAATTATAAGAAATAAATATAATAAACAGCATAATCAAATTCTAGTCTTCTTTATGCATTATTTCATATTATTTAGACTGCTGTATTTTTATCTATAAATTTGGTTATTTCTGCCTTTTTTAATCCTTATAGATTAAGGAATTTGTTTGCATCTTTACTGTTAATAATAAATTTTCTTTTTATAATCCACAAAAATGTAAGCATTTATATCTTTATTCAAGGTATAAATAATTTATCTTTAAGATCAATGATTATACCTATAAGGAATGAAAAACTATCATTTAAACATCTGCGAACATGAGACTGACTTCTGTGGAACATAACAATATTACTATATTATTGATACTAGCTAATAACTATTGTCTGGGTATGATTCTCCAATAATTTTCTAGTATTTTGATTACCTTAATAGTCTATGCTCTGGTCTACTTAATATATTAATTTCTTGGAAGTTTCTATTTTATTTTGTCACTAGAGCTGCCCTTTAAATCTAAGACTAGTTAAGTTGAATGGTTTAAGTGAAACAATGCAAATATATAAATAAAGATGACAATATTACTGTTAAGTACTCTCAGACTAATCCAGGTGACTTATGAAGCTTATCAACATTTATAGAAATTTGAAGAATGCTTTTCGAAGGGAATCTAGTTGGCTGCTTAGGTCTCCACAGGGTGGCAGTATGTTGGTATTATCATTTTGTGGTATGATCTGCTTCTGTAATGAGTGTCTGTTAATCTTAGAGATTTGATTCCATTAGTGCTGCCAGAGACAACAAACTCACGGGTAGCTACAAGTCATGCATAAAAGTCAGAATATTAATTTTTATTTTAATATTTTATAATAAGTGTTTATTGGACTGAGGTTCACTGGCTATACTTTGTTTATAGGCAGATCTTCATAGTAATTCAAATTATAATCATAAAGTTTCTTAATATGTGTAGTTTGTCAAGGTAAAACATGAAATGCTATTCATGTTTAGTATGCATTATCTACAAAAATACTGATATGCCCATTTCCTCTGTCAGGTTTACCAACCCCATCAACTAGATATTTAGTGATGTTATTACTACTGAATCTACTACTACTATTACTACTACTACTACCACCATTACTACCGTATCTCAATAATACTACTACTACTAACTATTCTTGACATTTCCGTGGAAAGATGTTTATTAGCATAACCTCCCAGACCCTTTTTTGTCTTCTGTCTTCTCATGCACTCTATTACTATGCTGGGGTGGCCTTATCTGATTGGTGGATTTAGAAGGAAAAATCTAACATGCCTAGATCAACCCCATGCTCTTTTCTCTCTCTTTGCTGGGAACGCTGTGCACAGAGAAAACAAATACTGCTTTGTTTCTCCATGCTATAAATCTTACAGAAGTAGACCTCTCAAATGGGGAGGGCTAGCTAGATCTGGTGCAGTTGTTACTGGTTGTAAAATTCTGCCTAAATCTGGGATTCAGTAGTTTTAAGTCTACTTGCATATAGATATAAGCCATAATGCTTTAGATTTAGCTTTACCCATATTAAGGAATTTCCCCCCACATCTGCCTTTACTTTAACTGGTTTCTAAATTGTTTCAGATTCAGTCAGAAAATATATTTATTATTTATTAGATATAGCCCCTGCTATATTTCCTAATACTTGCAACCATTGTTAGGATATTTACTCAATGCTACAGTGCTTTCCATAAATGGGAAAACTTATTATCACCATTTTACAGATGTTAACACTGAGGTCTTGAGAAACTAGGAAATTTGTTAATGGTCACACTGCATGTATTAGTCATCTGGAGCTGTGTGACAAATTACTCCAAAATTTAGTGGCTTAACACAACACCAATCTATTATTGCACAATTTCTGTGGGCCAGAGATCCAGCCTTAGCTTTAGGGTGTCTCAAGAATCTGTTATATAGGTGTTGGCCCAAGGACAATAATCTCATTTAATGCCCAACTGAAGAAGTATCTGCTTCTAAACTCAGTTCTAAAATGTTATTGACAATTTTCAGTTCCTTGTAGGGTGCTATTGGAAGTCATCCTCACTTACTTGCCACCTGGGCCTCTTCCACATGTCTGCTTGCTTCATAAAAGCATGTAAATTAAGATGGCAATAAACTGGATTTGATAGCAAGATGGAAATGATTACCTTTTGCAAGCCAATCATGGAAATGGCATCTCATCATCTTTTTTCTATTTCATTGGATAAATTCAAGTTACTAGGTCCATCCCACATTCCAGAGAACAGTATTACACAAGGCCATGACTAACAGGATATGGAGATCTTTAGAGACCATTTTACAAGTCAGCCTAGAACACTGCAATTAATTGCAAGAATCAGGATTTGAATCCAAGTATTCTGATTTCAGAGCCCATTCTCCCAGCTATGTCACTAGTTCAAAGCAGCTTTCACCCTCTATAGTGTTAGAGCACATTGCAATCATTTGGCTATGATTTTCCACGTCAAACCTCTATTTCTAGCAAACACACATCTAATAAACAAAATCATTTTAAAAATATTTAGACTATTGATCAGGTTATGGTCAAGTTTTCACTAGAGCGTCATTGGAAGTAGGTTTTACTTATATCTCTTATTAGGTATGATCCATACTTTTTAATATTTTAACTCCCAAATGAGGATCTTTTTTTCCTGCATTATTTAGTCTCCCCAAATTAATTATTTGGAACAGAATTTTTTAAAAAAAAAATAACATATTTCTTATTTTAAACACTAATTTTTAATACTAAGGAAGTGATTCTGGACTAAATATGGTGATCAATCTAAATTAATATTTAACTAATATAAGGAACTTCAATATACATTTTAAAGCAAAATATAATTCTCAATTATTATTACTCCCCAAATTATAATAGCACACTTGAGCACTGCACAGTTATGTAAGCCAAATTGTATATATTATTAGAGACAAGAGGAAATTAGTAAGTCTTATAACAGTAATGTTTCATTTTCTCCTCTTGTTTATTTTTCTTAGTGCACATTATCAACATCATCAGGAAGATTCATAAAATAATCAGAGTCCATACATAGAAGTATTAGATTTTTGCCAGGGGATATAAATGAAAAATTTCCCACTGAATTATAATATTTTAAAGAGTTTCTTTATTTTCAAATCATTTTCAGTAAGTGGGGATTTAAAATATTTCAGGCTTAGGCTCTTCTGCCCTCAGGCTCTCATTCAAGGAGATATTGATTTATACATAAACACTTAACTAGACTAGTGGAGCATCTATTTATAAAAACTTGCAGTAGCATACTATAACAAAAAGTAGTTCCACTTAGTCTATTCGTCTATAAATGCAAATTTTGTCTTTGACGTTTCTGAAAGCAGTATGAAGCAATTGTTAAAAACCAGCTCTGAAACAAAAAGTGCTCTATTTTTCCAGAAAATGTTAACAGGTCAATTTAAATGGTTATTACTTGTTTTTAAAAGAAAATCCTCAAAGTGCCCCACTTTACTGAATAATCTGTGTAGATCTCGTGGCATTTCATAACCATCACCCAGACTAATTTGTACATCTCCCCTTTTATTTGCTATTCTATCCCTTGAGCTTTCTCAATTCTCCTAATTTTTTTTGTGTGACAGTCACTGGAATATCATACATTCCATATGAAGAATACTATGTTTGCTTTTTCATTAAAAAAATCAATGTATTTTGTGTGTTCTTTCCTCATTCTACTTAGACATTTTCAGATGTAACTTTGTCCTCAGGAAGGTTTTCTAACTCATTAATGGTATTTTTTCTGTTAGCATACAATGCTTTTACTTGACAAATTAAAGAAGAAAATGTAGGCACCTTATTATATGTTACATAACATGTGAATGTGTGGGGAATATAATTTCCATTGCTGCTTTTTTTAAATCATATAATATTAACAACTATGGTTATTGAAACTAGTTAAGGAAGATAATCCTTAGTAACTCAAAATTGTATCTGAATTAAAAAAAATTATCTGAATTAAAATTGACCTTTTGAAAATAAGCTATACTCCATAAGTCATTTATAATTGCAAATAAAGGTACATTTGAAGTAATCAAGCTTTGAAGCTCAGCACCCCTGTAAAATATGTGTTAGATGTAATCTGCCCATGCATGTTTGGGCACCTACATCATTCAGGCTGTATGTACTAGGCTCTGGACATTCAAAGAGGCATGAAAATCATTTAGCTATGCTGGCGCTCTCCACTCCCCAGAGTTTCCTGATCACTCTCACTGAATTCTGTGCATGCCCCTCTACTCCTTCATCATTGTTTCCCAGGAATAATACTTTTTGAGATTATCAGCCCTCTTGAGCAGAATTTGTTCATATATTCTGTCAATTTACTTCTCTCTCTCTCCAAAATAATTTTTCTCTTACATTCTAATGTCCCTTCCTTATTATTTATTCCAAGAGGCTACAGGCAGTTGAGCCCACGCCACTCTAACTCCTTAAATGGTTTCTTCCTATTGAGGATAACTAAGTCTAGATGTTGTCAATTCTTATTTCATGACCCTAGGGTTTGAAAGATAAGTTGTTTATCAGGTCAAGTAAAAAGTGTCAGATTATGTTATCAGAATGAGAGGTTTTTCTTGGTTTATAACAAACAACTTCTTATACAGTAATCCATCGGTTTTCGAATGTGATCCATTCTGGAAGCCCGTTCGAGTTCTGAAATGTTTGAAAACTGAGGGCCCACAGCAGACAGCTGGGCCTCAGGACCTTGCCCTGAGCAGAAGCCACGGGGCATGTTCGACTCCCGAGGTGTGTTCGAAAACTGCAGCATTTCCTTCCCGGTTTAGGGCGTCCCTAAACCGAAATGTTTGCCAATGGAGACATTCGAAAACCAAGGTACCACTGTACTAGGTGTTTCTTATCATTCATTTATATTTTTTACTCATTCCATTCATTCAATCTATATAAATCAAATGCCAACTAATTTCTGGGCACTGAATTAAACTTTTCTACTCTATCCTGTGGTATGAAAGGAAGCTTTCCTTCCGCCACAGCTTACATTAAGATGACTTATTTTTAATCAAATATGCAAAAAAGCTAAAATTTGGTACACATTTCTTTGACTAAAAATAAACATTTATTTCTCTTTGTTTGCTATTTTGTAGATATGCCCAGAGGCATTGAACACATTTTTGTAAATGAAAAGTAAATCTGTGGGGTGTTGATAACAGACAAGACAATTGCCAACTACACCACATGCATCTGGTAGGAGGGGTGGTTTAGCTTTAATTGTAGGCTTTTCCTAGTTTAGTTAAAAATAAAACTAAACCCACTAATATTTCTGCCTGACAACTTGTATATTTGAATATAAGACTGAATGTCATGATGTTCAATTTGCTTAACCAAACCATATTTGTTTATCAAAGCATATGATATCAATTAATGAAATAAAAGATTGGGACCCAATGAACAATGTTCAGAAATACTATTTATTATTTTAAAACATGTATAGACTATTATTTTTATCCATCCCTAGAATCTTGGCAGAGAAAAACACTGGATAAAATATTAAATTATTTTAATATTTTTATAAAATTATTAAACATTACTAGCTAAATATTTTGCATGTCCAATTAATACAGGCTTATCTGGGTTATAATGAACAAGTCCTAGGTAATATGGCTTTTAAGTTTATTAATAATTGGGGAAAACATAAGGCTACAGAAATGTCATAGGTGAGGTAGAGACTTAATGCCATATATCTTTTTTTTTTTTTTTTTGGCTAAAATATCTTAAACCCTAGCTTTTAGTAAGTTGATTACATTGTTGGAAACATTTTTTAAATAATTTAAAATATTTAGAGTTATCTACTGCTTAAAGCAGCCCTAAACATGACAGACTTTAAACAGACACTTGTACTCTGTCTTATTCAGGTCTTCCAATGGAAAGTCTGGGAATGTGTGCTCTCTGTGAAATATTAATAATACTCTATTCCTTAAAGTGTGTCTGTAAGAACCATCCATGAGATCATCCAATTGCATCTCATGGTTAAACACAGTTAAAGTTTCCAACAGGGCCAAAGGTGTCTGCGGCTAAGCAGGATGACATAGAGAGTTCCTCTAGCATACTTAGATAATAAACAAGAAATTTTAATGATAAGAGCACTTGAGAATTCTAAATTTAATTATAGCTTTTATTTTTTCCCCTCTGTTGCTGAGAAGTTGAAATTCTGAATTTTAATTTATGGAATAAAAATGGTACGACAAAAACTTGCCAAGATTTTGTGAATATTTTTAAAGGATTGGGGCAATAGGCTGGTAGAAATGAGAGGGCAGAAACAGATATTATCAAAAGTCTAATTTTGAAATTATAAAATCAATGTTCAAGGTAGTTCCTTGGGACTTTCTTCTTGTGAGGGATGATTCTCAAAGTTTCGCACTGAAAACATATATGATATCCTGGGTCCACACAGAATAATTAGAAAGATTTAGCAGTAAAGATAAATTTAGATTTGATCTAGACAGTGACAAGAGATGACTTTTTACTTGATATGTCTTTTAGACCCAGAATATCAATGACGTATATGCCACTTTATGGTGATGTTCACACATTCCTGCCCTCAATTATGTAAAAAACTAGGTAAACACAAGGACTCTGTGCATCAATAGTGATGCTTCTGTCTGTTACAAGTTAGTCATTAAAGCTATTATTTTATTTCCCTTTATTGTGACATGCTTTATAATATTTTCACATTTTCCCAGATATATAAATTTATTCTGTCTGTTACAAGTTAGTCATTAAAGCTATTATTTTATTTCCCTTTATTGTGACATGCTTTATAATATTTTCACATTTTCCCAGATATATAAATTTATCTAAAAAATGGCAACTTAGGAACAATGTCACGAAAAATGATTTTTTCTTATTGTTCAAATTGTTGCAGAAAATACTGTAATGGATTCCAATAACATTTTCATTCTTGAGTTGCTAATAGTTTTCTTGTCCACTTTCTGCAAATTCCTTATTTAAATGGGTCTGTAGCTTTTGAGCTGTTCAAGTCTGGAGTAATGGAAAGTGTTCCAGGGAAGCTGAGGCTACATTCCTCAGGATCATTTGTGTTCGGACAGGGTGTATTTATGGCTTTGGCATGAACAGGCCATTACTTCCATCCTTGTCTCTTATATTGTAAATTTTCAATAATTCTGTCATGTAATTAGGAAATAATAAACTAGTAAAGTCAATTCTCCCTCATCATTTTATTATAGAAATTTTTAAACACACATAAAAGTTGGACAGTGAATATCCATGAAGAGAATAACTAGATTCTACAGTAAACATTTTTACTGTATTTTCTTTATCATACCTTTCTCATCTTTTTATCCATCCATTAGTCCACCTTGTTTTTTTATACATCACAAATGAGTTGCAGGTGTCAGTATACTTCACCTCTAAACATTTCAGCATGTATGTCACAGATTGTTAAAATATGTTTTTTTACATAAATCTTGTTCCTTTAGCAATATGTTATTTAAAAATTATATTTTTCCTTGCTTATTTTACAGGTATTTTCTCCTTCAGAATGTTGTTCTAAAATATTTTTTAAAACTATGACTAGTTTTTATTATTTAGACCTTAATAGTGTATAATTATACTGAACACTGAAATGATGCATGTTCAGTAAATAATAATTCTCTGTTATTTTTCATCTGTTTGAGATTTTTCCATTTTGTAATATAATTGGACATGCTTAATTTTATACTAAGTGCATTATATAAAAACAGTAGCAGCAAGTTCATCATGTTTTCTTAAAGCAAACAATATATCAATATGTTTTACCCTGCTGAAGTAATCTATGCTACTTACAATAAAAACATAAAAATTGATCCAATTCTAAGTCGTTTCAAACTAAACATTACCCCCAAACTACAAATGGATTAGACTACTGCCTAAAAACTATCTCTAAAAACAGACATGAATATAAATACACACATACATATAGACACATACACACACACATATAATGCTTTCAACAGAAAAAAATGCATTTTAGTTTGGATAGTATTTCATCTTAAGGAAAATAAAAATATCTCCCTCACTCTAATTTTATCAAGATTCCATTTTGTTTTATTATCTACGTATTTTGTTTTTCTTTGCTGTTAGATTATGTAATAGGTCAAATAAGTATTAGGGGCAAAATTAATAAATATAGAATAAAGAAAGGTATTTGAGCCTATGTTAGAAAATTATTGTACCTTGTTACTTTCATATAACATTGCAAATATTATAAAGTTATCAAACAATAATTTTCAAAGTAAAAAGATTACATATATGCAAAGGTGATTTTTTAGAAATGACTTAATTCTGTATCTTCCACATTATATCAGTACTGTTGTGAGAGGATTAATTCAATAAGACTCAGAATTTTAGAATATTATCTAAAATATTATTTTTTAAAAATTTGAATAATGACTCCTATTTCCATATAATGGAAACAATAAAACAATATATAATCAATCTTATTGGCCTACCTGCTTAACATATGGGAACATATGGAAATATGTATCAAATTATAAGAAGTAAACCTCATTATGCATATTTTTTTAATCTCCAAAGAGCATCCCTGCGGGAAGGAGAATTCGTAGTAAATAAGCCAATTTCAACCATTAGTTTCACAGAATTGCTTAAACTGCCAATAAACTCTCTCCTCTCCTGAGCTCAAAAACATTCTGATTTTAATTCAAGGTTGAGCTGTAAAATCTATATTAGTCTCGGTCTGTAAAGATATTCCCATTTCTGTTCATTTCAAAGTTGACATTGTAAGTATTTGTGCCAGGCTCTCTAAGTTTAGACTTGCAGTTGACTCAGATATATAAGAATGCAGCAGAAAACAAATGAGGGAAGCAGCTGATTATAACAAGAAAAAAAAAAATAGAGTAATCTCTATGAAAATAACAACTGACTCTTGGTTGGAGAATCTGTCTCATGAATATTATTTAAGCTTTGGGAAACAAGAAAAACTGAAGAAAAATGTCTTTTTGAAAGCAATAGTGCTAGTTGATTATGTGATGCGGTAATATTGATTCAGTGTTGTTATATCGAAGTCAGAAATCTATTTTTTATGAGAGAGAAGAAGTTTTCCAACTTAATTGTAAACAACTCGTTAAATTTAAAAATAGGAAAAAACAAGACAACACCAACAACAAACACCAACGGTCAATCAAAACTCATCTGCTTGATCAATAAAACCTGAAGGCCAACAATTCTTGACTTCTTGTTTAAATTAACTAAAAATTTCTGTTGCTTCTTGATCCCCTTATTCTAAGCACAACTCTTTTTTCTAAGGAATAGGTGTAGTTAGTTACCCCACTCCCTGAGGCTGCTCATTAGGAAGAGATGAGTAGAGCTAACGTGCAACTCTCTGGGAGCAGTCTTCAATATGCATCAAGGTCAGACATTCTCAGGCCCCTTGAAAATGTATGGAAACACCGCTGGTGACTCCATCCATGCTGCTATTGCACGGTGCCCTTTCCCCTTCCCTAAATCCCTGGAAATGCTTTCACTCTTCTTATACGCTGATCTTGGGCTGCAGGAATTCTTTCCTCTTGACACAATTAGCAATAGCCAAAGAGAGAATTCAAGCCTGTGGCATGTTGGTACATAGCAATGGTGTAGTCTTACAATTTTTGTATAAATTGATTGAAAATATTTTTACACTGAGTACACAGCAGAAGTTGAGCTCCTCAAGAACTTTCTCTGGTTTTACATTGACATGAGACATCTGTTTGTTGTGGATATTGCTATGAGAGTTGTATTTACTTCTTTCATGTAGGCTTCCCTTCATCTAGAGACTCAACACATGTAGGTCATTTTGATGGGCTGTACCAAAAATATTATATAAAATATCTCCTTCTCTGTCACTATTTGGAATCATGAATACTTTATACTTTGGGAAGGGGAACATCTGGAAGGATGTTATAATTGCAGATTCCAATTCTGACTTTGTCACAGTGACTCCCATTCAATACCATTTGCACATTTTATTTACATTAAATACTCAGTATGTAACATTAATATCATTTTATGTCAATATATATTGCAGATATAAGAGTAACTTTGCTTTTCTGGGTGCCAAGTATTTCCAAATACACTGCCAGGATTATCATACCAGCTTTGTTTGATAAAATGTGCTTCAAAATTTTGAATATTTCTGATATATATTTCTGGCCTTTCTGGCTTTTTTATTTGTTAACATACTAAGGAACCATGTATATCTTGCTGGTATACTGCCTTCATGGTCTAAGAAATCACATACTCCCAGTGGAAGTATAATCCTAGACTACTAGCCTTCACATGGAATGTTTCCAGAAAATAAATTTGCTATTTCTTTGACTCTATAGTATGGTGTGATTTTATGCCTTAAGTCATGTGATAAGACTAGGTGCTCAGATTGTTAACCAAGGAATCAACAGGCTAACTATGCTCTTCAGCTATCTCCCTGAACATATGTCTCTCAGAGGGAACATTTATTTTTAAAAAAACTAAAATGCTCTGTTAGTTTCAGAATAGCTGCATTAAAACCTCTATTACCTCATGTTCCTTTGAGCATGGAAAACATATCCTGGAGGTCAGGTCCCATGAAGGGTGACTTTTTTGTAAGATAACTGCACAATTAAATGCAGTTACAAGCAGTTTTAGACATCTCCATTTAGACCACATTTGAACAACCCTTAATCCCATCTTGAACCAAAAGTAGTTGGACCCAGAGGAAGGTTAAATAGTCATTTAAAATTACATGTTGTAAGTGATGTAGGCAAATCCACATGATTCTGCTCATATTAATATCAAGTGTCTGCTTCAGATAACTTTGTGTAATACCATTCTTTATGACACTATAGTTAAATCATTTTTATTAACATGCTTCCAAGTGGAATATCATAACATTACCCCTCATCTCAAAAATTTTATGAATACTGTATTATGTACATAAATTCTTCTGTACCCCAATAAGATACAGTAAATATAGCACCACTTTCTTTTCCTATTGAGCAATTGAAAAAAATGTGTGAAAGCTATAGCTGAATCCAACTTTTCAGAGTTAACATATGAAGTTATTATTCATGCTTACCTGGTAATGGAATACATAGGAGAAAGGTGATTCAAACCAAAACAGATCTAATACTTAGCCTTCAGGAATTTCACCAGTCTCTTCATTAAAAGAAATTAAAAATTAAAATTAAACCCACAGTTAAACTTGTATTTAATATATGTTACATAATTATGCTTACACTGGAATTATATGGACACTGGACTGATTGAATCCATACCCTTCCTACTTCTCCGGACTTACTAACTCAGTTTTCAGAGAGCTGCTGGATGTCTTACCCAAGGTCATGCCTCTTTCCCGTGGACTTGTGCATTCAATGACTGATATAAGAAGACCAAGCCTCTTTGACTGTCAGAGACCTAACCTCCTTCTCTGATTCTGCTTTCCAGTGGATGTTCATCTGCTCAAAGCAAATACATGGTGGGTCATCAGTATATATTTAGTGAATTAAGTGTATTGAATATAGATTGTACATGAAGTGGTGCTCAGGCTTTGAATTAATATCATTTTGGCTTTATCTAAAAGGTCATCAAAGATGTCAGATAAATTATATAATATGATGTAATGGGATTAGTTTAAATCATCTCTTTATATGCTTCTATCTTTTGAAGGTTTAGCTAAAGAAAGATCTGGTTATAGTGAAGTGGGAAATTTTAAGCACCTCAGTCACAATCAATCACAAACATAAAAATATAGTTAACTCCAACTCTACCATTAGAAGTTATAATCAAGTTAGAGAGAGAGAGGGGAAGAGAAAGAGAGAGAGAGAGCCTACATGCAAATAATTCCAGATTTATAGCTGGTTGTATTTAAATGTTCATTTTTTTATCTAGTGGTGCTACTTTAAAGTTTTTGAAATAATGACCAACTTCAATTAATTACATTAACTGTGTAAAATTCAAGCATGTGTTTTTTTGTAATCAAACAGTTTAAATTTGAGGTTGAACATTTATTTTGTGAAATTATTGATGTTTCATAAGCCTTCCTGTTCTGGAGTGAAATTTTACTGAAAGTAAAAGATAAACCTTCAGGTGCAACATCTGTTACCATGGATATAATAACATTTTCATTCAGCAGGAACAGCTGTAGCAACTGCCAGGTCTTCTCACTGGAGGAAACCACCCTGGGAAAAGAAAAGGCCCTGTAGAATTACCATGGGCTAACACCGAGCAGAAGCGTTAACCTGTTCGATAAGTTTGTGTATATGTGGCAAAGTTAGATTTTTATTTAGTTTTTTGACATTTACAGATGTCTTCGGTAGAAAGTTTTTTTTTTTTCTGTTTAGACATTAAAATAATATATGGAAACTTTTACATTAATGATGTGTGTGCCTGTTCTTATTTTTGCATTTTTATTGCTCTTCATACCTGGTGCAACATCATTCCAAAAATTGTTTTATATCATGACTTTCAGATACACAGAACAACATATCCATTACTACAGCATTATGGTTTCAGTAATACAAAATGTTGCATGTTTAGTAATTCAAGCTTTGAATCTTAGGCAACTGGGAAGAATTACTGGGCATTCTGGCATTGCAGATTCTGCATGGAGCTTTAATTTAAAGTCCCGTAGCTTGGGGTAAAGACTTCTAATTTTTGTTTTTGTTTTCACGTCCTAGCCGCCTTTTTTTCTAGGTGAATGATGGACTTGCATGTTGAAATTAGATACAGACATGTGACTATTTCTAGGTAACTATTTCTGAGCAGAAGTAACATGTATCACACCCAGGACAAAGCATTTAGTTAAAAGGAGGAGCTGCAGTGTTCCTTTTCCTGCTGCACCGACCAACGACATTGCAGGTAGAGCAGCAGCTTGGGGGAGCCTCTATAAACAGAGGTTTCTGAGAAGCCACGTGGAAGCTAAGTACCCCGGGAAGATATTCAGACCCACAAAAGACTTTGACAAGTCTTAAAGTCTTCGCTGTGTTAAGTTAGTGGGATTTTGTGATTGTGTGTTACCACAGCATAATCTAGCCTATCCTGACTTTTGATTGTAGCTAAAATGTATTAGCCAATGCTTATTTAAATTTCACAGGATTATATTTTTTACTGTATTGTTTTTTAAATGTGTATGATTTAATATACAATCCAAAGAAATACTTCCTAGGAACAAGATAGTTTGGTTTTGAAAACACCAAAGGCATTTTAGTTGCCCCTAACTGATCAAGTTATATCTTAAGGAAAGTTACCTCTATAAAACTAAATAGTTAAAAGTAAAATTTACATCATGAAAAAAATATTGTGTTTTCTTTTAGATTTTTTTCTTTGAATATTATGGATATACATCCTTATAATTATCTATTTAATAATTCTGGTTTATCGGTTACTATTTCCCTAGTTTATTCTGTTAATATTGTGAATTAATATGCCCCCACGCTGTCATTCCACAGTGTTAGCTTGTCCTTTACAAGTTCTTCTGGGAAATAACTAAATAGAAAACATTATCAAATTCTACATATAAAAAAGGTAACCAGATCTCATGACCTCTTCTACCTTGCTTCCCATATTTGTTTTTTAATATTTTCTCAGTCAGATTTAAGTACATTTTCTTGCTAATTTCCTTCCCAGGAAATATATTCTCTTAACTTATTCTCAGGATTAATAATTTTTTACATTTCACTACTTTTAAAATTATTGCATTTATTCTTGTTTTATATGTTGAAATTCCAGTTGCACTTTGCCTACCAGGACTCATGGTCTGAAGACTGGTTTTATATTTACATGAAGTTATTTATATAAAACAATTGAAATTACATAAAGCTAAAATACACAATATGAATTTAACAAAATATCCTAATTATAACAAAATAAAGAAACATGTAAGATTATCACAGAAAGTTTAGTATTTAATTCTAACAGTATATCATAAATAAATGAGACATATAATCTAGCCCAATAGTCATTAAATATAGGTAACCCATATGATAATTCCCTATTAACAATATCCCTGAAACAAATAAGTAACAAACTGTCATTATGCTCAAGTAAGATAATAGGAGAGAATAAGCTCTTTAGACCTGGGATAGTAGTAGTAGTCAAATTGGTCTTTACTGCTGAAGTTGTAGGATTACAGAAAGCATCATATGATCAAGACTGAATTTCTTAAACTACTTTAAAAAAAACATGAGTCTACTAAAAGTTAAGATGTAATTTTTGTAATGTTAGGTGGTATTTGCCTTAATATTTAAAGGCTACCTGAATTTTATTTGCCAATTCTTTTCCTAGGAAAGTTCTGAGGGAGCTTATACTAATAAGGAGTCATAACATAATGGGAGGGGAAGACCATGTTATTGTTAGATGGACCAGTGCTTGGCTTGATAGTCAAATGTAGAGTTCTGGTAAGTTTGGATTTCAGCAAATATGTAGGGCAAGCCAGCTGGCCAACAGGAGTTGATATTTCAGTCTTGAGGCAGAATTTTGTCTCTGGGAAACCTCAGTTTTTGCTCATTAGGTCTTCAGCTGATTGGATAAAGCCCACCACATAATTGAGGGTAATCTTTTTTACGTAAAGTCACGGAATTTAGCTATTATCCACATCTACAAAATACTGTCATGGTGTCACCAGACTAGTGTTAAATAACTGGATACTATAAGCGAGCAAAGGCAACACTTAACACTAAGCATGTCTTTCTTTAACAAAATCTAAATCTTGGTGACTTAATACTGTTAGGCTAGACACTCGGGTATAAGGATCTGAAGCAATCATTAATTTAATTAAGAGTGATTACAAGGAGGAGGTCTACATGGTTAAACTGTTCTGGGGCTGAACTGAAAGCAGGAGTAAAGGAAAATTTCAAAGACAATCATAAACACAAGGCTGCTATCCTGTCTATTTACAAATGTGATACATCTTAAACTTTGTAGCTCAACCAAGCAGAGAGCAACACATCCTGCCTTAGAGAGAAGGAAGGGTGATGGAGTGAACAGAGAGCTGGACAGGGTTGGAAACTTTCTCTCCACAAGTCCTTGGGGAAATCCACTTTTACAATGGCAGGTCTAGCATAGGCTCTTGGTGCACTGCTCAAATCCCATGAACACTCATCATTCCTGAGCATGCCAGAAGTTTCCTAAGGAACTAAGGTGGTGCCAGGCAGTTAACATCGCTGGGGATGTATCTCAATTAATAACAGAGAGAGACTAAAGGATAAATACCTCAGGTTTCTCATCTCTGCGTGGGACAACTCTGGTATATTCTGTCCAATCTCTCAGAGTTCGCTAGAGAGAATGTGTCCCAGCTGCCCAGTGAGACTACTCAGTATGCCATGGGTAGTGGTTTCCTGTCTTTTGTGTGTCACTCCCCCACTCTCCTACCAGTGTTTTCCTGGAGTAAACTTCCCAATAAACAAGTTGCAGTGAAATCCTTGACTTAGATTCCTTTTGGGGGAGACAACATGGCTGGGATTCTAAGTCTAAGAACAAATATAGATGGAATTCTTCATATAATCTTATTAAAAACTTTGAGAAAGGCTCTAATAAAGAAACTGGTTATCCCTACATAATTCAGCATACTCTAAATTTATTCAACCACAAAAAAATCTTTTCATATTACTATCCAGACCAACTAGAGTTTTATGTACTAAACTTTAAGAAATGGTGACCTAAAAAAAATTGAGTGTATTTGTCTATAATCCTTGATTATTATGATTATTTTCTTTATTAGAAAGATATATATGTAGCACTTTTCTTATTACTCATATAATTTTCAAAATTAAATAGAGCTTCTAAATTGATGGATTTATTTATATTTCATGTTCCTTTAGTGAAAGTCATAGGCAAGACAAAACATGCAGAAGCCCTACAATTAAGAATATTAATATAATATATGTTAATGCATAAACATGAAAAAATTCTGTGTGGAAAAATACTGTTATGTCCAAAGACAAATTGGAAAGAAATATTTATGTCATCTCTCAAAAACATAATTGTCTTTATATAAAATCTCTATATTAAATCTGTGGGGGTAAAAGCTCAATACCAAACACATAGGATGGGGAAAAGAGATGACAGAAAATTAATAGGAAAGAAATACTTTAACATATGAAAAGATGCTTAACTACACCTTATTACAACAACATACACACAAACTATAACCATATTTAGGTGAAATTTTCTCCTGTATGAATGTTCCAAGCTCAATAACTTGGCTTATGACACTATTACCATGCAGCCCTTATGAGAATGTAAGCTGGAACAACCCCTTTGGGTATAATTTGGCAATATCACTAAAATTCAAGTTTTAGGAATGTATTTACAAATAAACTTATTTTTGTAAAATTTTTATTTATAGCAATATTCATTGAACCATTAATAGAGAACTTGATAAGATATAATAATTTGACATTTAAACACTATGCAGTCATTACAAATAATGAAAGAATTTTATAATTGTGATTATTATATGCAGATATTGGTACCAATCATTGCTTCTTGGAAGAACTAGAAGGATGGAAAGGGGTGGGATGGAAATAACTTTTTATTTTCTATCCACCAGACCATTTGAGATTTTGTTCCCCGTGCAGCCATTATTTTAGGGGGGAAATATCTTTGTTTGTGATATCATTCACCCTGTTGATTAGCTATTTGAGAAAAACAATATTTGGAAAAAGAAAAATGTTTATCTCCTTTGTTTCCTTTTACTTTCTTTATTGCCTATATTTCCTTGACCCCATTTGTCTATATTAAATGTAGAAGGTAAAGAAAGACAGAGTGAGAACTATGAAGATCACATGGCTATATTTTTCCAATTAGAGCCTCTCATGGGAATGACATGTTTTGAAGTCAGCGACAGCGAGGCACCAAGTTCTGTGCTAGGTAGGAGGAGATTCAGAGATAACTGACACTGTCCTCAAGATATCAAGGTCCATGGCAACTCCAGATGTATAAAAGATCCCAGAGATTAAACCATTTTTCACACCCTTTAATTCAACTATGCACAATACATTGAGCTGTTTATATATGGAAGAGGTTATATTAGGTGCTATAAGGTCAGTAGTCTATGAAAAGCACTGACTAAAATGTATTTCTCTGACAGAAATCCTTGCAACAAATGACTTGGGGTTAGCAGATTTCCAAATATTGCTGTATCTCTCTTTGCCAGGGAGAGTGTCCCTAGTGAGCTGCAAATCCTCGAAGCAGATAGCTCTCACAAGAGGGATTTGCAGAACTGATTACCAAGATTGTTTGTATTCTGCTTTGAACCAGGGATTCTGTAACAATAATGCGTCACGTTTTTAATGAGAACATTGAAGCCTTTTAATTCCACAGGTAGTGCCTTTGTCTTATTTGTTTTTTCCTGACATTCCTACAACCTCTGCCCCATTTTCTTTCTTAGTTACTATAGCACCTTTAGTTTTTTGTTTGTTTATTTTCTTTCCTTCCACTTTTTTTCAGTGTCAGCAAGGGCTGCATGTATGGAAAATCACAGCACACAGTGTTTAGCACCCTAAGTTTGAGTGTTTCTTTGTAATGGTCATTGAACATTATTGATCATGACTGTGAATTCAATGGCCTCAGGTCTAGTTACATTATTTGTGCTCCTTTCTTCCTCTTGACCCCACAATTGGGTATTTAACAGCCCTTGTGACACTTTGCTATATGGACTTCAATTCTCTGCAAAAGTATTCTGCTTCTCTTCTCAGAGCTTCAGGCTGCGAGGACTGTCAATACCCTTCCTAGGTTGATCTCCTGGATGGAGCCTCCTCCCTCAATGGACTTATTCCTACCAGGCATCCTTTCCTTGAAACTAGAACTGATCACAGGAGGCATTTACTGAGAATGTGTATGAGACTACAGATCTTGTAGTCCAGTTCACAAATTCATTTTTTTACTGTTTTTATTTTTTTGAAATGTATGGAAAATATTTACATACTTTATTTTTTTCTCATCAAAAACCTTGCTTGCGTGTCAGCTGCACAATATATTTGCTATTTGGGGATTTGTTTGTACAAAATACATTTGACTATCAATAGTTATAAAAACTATGAATTTATATGAAACACACTCTGTTGTTTATTTTTCTGTAACATGTTATAGTTTTATTTGTAAAATAAGAATACTAAGATATAGTTTCCTTTGTCCCTCCTCACTGTAGTTTTCTAAACTAAGTATAATAGCTTAAAAGGTACAAAGATATCCAAACTTGAGATTATTAATAGCAATGTCATTAAATATTTTCTACTGGATGTATTTCCGATTTTAATAATTACAGAAATTTTGAGCAGCCAAAAGAGAAAGTTACTAATTGCTAAGCTCTGTTGTCTGTGTTTGCATTAAAGACAATGCAAGCAACGGAAATTTTAAAAGTACACTGGAATGCTGAAACTATTATTCAAAATCATTATGGGTGTAACTAACAAAGAAAAATGTGCACAGCATTGAGGTTAATGAAACGATTCAATGAGCAACATAAGTCTTAGGCAGAAAGCTCCCCCAGACTCTTGAAAGTTTTGAAACTGATTTGGAAAAGTAAGCAAATGCAAGTTAAGATAGAAAATAATGGAGCAAATTTACTGTGTCAAACTGAGTAGAATATTTCAGCTAACAATATTGTATTCCTCAAATCTATTCATAGCAGAAAGGAGACAAGAGAAAATTGGCCCCTAAAATGACAGAGGAGAATTGTATCTTGTGGATAAGGCAAAGGAGATTTGCTAAGCACTTTATTTTTTGCTACCATCAGAACAACAGAGAAAGGCCCAGATTTCTGAGGCATATTTCTTTGTATATGTCACTGCCCAGAATCATTAGTACCACATCCAATCAGAGCTGGCTACAATGACTCAGCCGGACCCTCAGCTGCCCTCTCAGAAAATATAAACAACTCAGGCAGTAGCCACTTATGCTCAGGAGGTATCTCTAAATGAGCTGTGGAACTAGGAACAATATGTTCCATTCTAGTTAGTAAACCTGCTAGAAAATTTAATAGACTGGCACAAGCCTAAAAAATGCTGACCTATCTGAGCATTATCACCCCAGAATATTACAGTGCAGAGAAAAGGGAGAGGCAAAAGAGAAAGTTTATTTAACCTCAAACTTGTCTGATAATTTACTGAAATAAAAGCTAAAACACAGATGCCTGGACCAACCCTCAGATATTCTGTATCTGTACGTTTGGGTGGGACATAAGAATTTAATCTTCCCAAAAAGGCTCCTGGGTTGTATTGATGCTTGCAATGTGAAAAATCACACAGTAAAGAGCTAGATAACTTTCTTTACTTTATACACTCCCTGTGCAACTGACGATGCCCAGCTTGCTCCTGGCCCCATCTGCTGCCTTACCCTGCTCTGCACTATATGGTGGGGAACCACGTTTCCCAGGCTCCATTGTCCTCTCACTTCCAGGCAACACTGATCAATTAGGGGTACTAATAATCACTTTTTTTCTCGCTTTTCTAGACCTGAGGCTGACAGAGTTTTTCTGCTGTTGCTAATCTTTAAATTGCTTACCACTCCTTGTTTGACTTCAAAGTATCACAAATGTAATAAATTCTCTGTGTTAAATATCTTTATGAAATATCTAAATTTGCTTCTCTTTCCAGGGTAGACCTTGACTGAAAAAAATGTAGTACACTGTCCCAGGAAACTAGTATATTTATAGAGGCTTCTGGATGAGCCATCAAAACGTTGGCAAAGCTAAACCTTGTGCTTTGGGATAAACAAAATCATGAGAACTTTCTTGTATGTCTGTGTCTAATAGAGAGACTATCAAATTTTCCTGATGTTAAATGCCAGTTAAAGCTAAGACATTTTAATCATTTTGGGAGAAAATAAGTTTAAGTAGTGGCATATAAAAGTCAGACTATAAATTCAATAAAAAGCAGTTAACTTTATTGAGGAAGAGGAAAGATATTGGAAAGGTTTTCATTTTCTTATCTGGAATAAGAGGAGGTTGAAAACATGTAGCTTTAATAAATCACTGCTTATGGAACTTGAGAAGCTGTAGTATTGGTCAAGTCAAATGTATCAGACCAATAAGTGTCTTCAACTTAAGCCAAGTAAACTCCTAGAGGGGGAAAACAACAACAAGAACAAACAGTTGAAGTTCTAAGAATTCTTAGATTTTCCCCACAGTGACTTCTTATTTGCTGTTTATTTGCTGTTGGCATAGTGTTTTGACCAGGGTCATGTATAATATATAGATTCTTAATATTTAGCAATAAGGATGATTGATCTTTAATTTTTGTCATTTTAGGGATGAGAGTTACCATAGTACAAGGATGCTTAACTAAAACTCAAGATTGTTGATGCAAGTCACTGAGTTAAATGGTTAGTAAGTGTTTTCCTATGAGGAATACATTTTCATGCCTCTGATAATACTGATGGTTGGTTGGGGGGTGGAAAATGAGGTTGTAGAATATAAGAAGCTCTTTGCGTACCAGGCCCTGAAACTATTCCAATTAAGTATTGGGATAAAAGGTTTTCACTAAAGGTGTTAAATGTATGCTTCAAAATCATAACAAATGAAATAAGACAAAGGAAAAATTACTGTCACCCCTGAAGTATTACATTTTAATCTGCAACTTGCATAGAAAATAATGGTTGATATTGTTCTGATATTTGTAAGATTTGATAACTAAAAATAATACATTTATTTTACTTAAATACTTAATATGTGTCAGGCAATGTTCTAAGTCCTTTGCATATTTTATCTTATTTAAGAATCATAAAAAAACTTATATGACACGTAAGTACTATTATTATGTCTTTTTTAAAGATGAGGAAGCTGAGACTAGAGAAAATCAGCAATTATTCATTGTATGTGGCAAAGCCAGGATTTAGATGCAGTATAAATTTATATCCAGTAGTATATTGTGCCTTATCTTGTATCATAATGCCATGGCACCATTGTACAGTCTACGCAGAGAAAAATCTAGACTCCAAAAAGTTAAAGGTCTTAAGTAGGAATGAAGTTCTAAAGAAGGAATCAATTATTGGTGTGCCCAGACAATTAACATCGGAAAGATCCTTAGAATCTTCTAAAATCTCAAATTTTTCAATCTGATTGATCCAAGTATACAGTTTTCTTCTGTCAATAAATTTATTTGGTAATCGAAGTCTTTACTTCATATTTCTGAGCCTTCTATTGCTGAGTGTGGATAAAATGGTTATTTAAAAACTGCAGGGCTGTTTTCAAATTGGTTTGTAAAAATATATTTCCATCCGGTTTTGGTAGTGAAGGTTTGAGATGAGAAGTGTGGATCTGCTGATAGCTCTAGGCCTACTATGTAGAGGAGGCTAGTTCACAGAAAAACTGAAGAGAACATGAGAAAATGGAGTGAGAGTGGTCTGCATGTACTGGGAAAGGGGAGTGAGGTAGAGTGAGAGTTGTAGCAGTGTTCCGTTCTCTAAGTCCATGCACCCCAGAGGCCTTTTCTTTTTCCATAGTTACATAAACTTTAGAATGAATTATCTTCTTCTTCTTTTTTTTTAATCACATCCAGTGTGTTTTTTGTTTCTGATGTTTGAAAAAAAACACCAACGAATAGTATAAATATGACTTTACTGTTATACATAGATAGCTTTTATTGATGACACGGCAAAATCTTTTTAGAGTTTGCTATGTTAGCTAATTATGGACATCCTTTAAAGGCAAGAGGTGTGAGTAAATCCTTAAAGACAGGAGAAACAGCAGGAGAGAGAGAATTTCTATCCATATAGGAAGATACTCTAACCACATTGGGCTTTGAGCTCAGAGGCAAACAGCTTTACCAGTAAATCCTAGAGACACAGCGCTAGTGCATAAACAACGGGTAAATGATATCCATTATTAAATACCCTTGTACTTTTAATAACATTTTTAAAAATCAGCAGCCTTGTTTAACCTTGAATTGCAAAGTACAGAACTATCATTCATATTTGGGAATGAATTGATATAGTAGATGACAGCAGTAAGGACTTCCTCATATGTATTCAATGTTAAATAGAACAAGCCACAAATGGGATGTGTAAGCTTTTTCGAGATTCTGATTGAGGCTTGAAGAGGAGCTATAACTTATAATATTAAATACGAAAATCTTGAATTATTGTTTTAGTTATAGAAGGGTAGTTTTCTGCTCTAAATATGAAAAATCTGGGAACACTTGGATACATAGATTGATACTTATCTTCTATATCAACACTGAGTCCATCAGAATAATTATAATTATTTAGCAAAAACTGACTACACAGGTAAGAAAGTAATAAGATTAGCTAAAAGATTATTATATTTGACTATGTAGAATTAAACACTGTGTGTGTCACAAACCACCAAAATAAAAAAATGAAAGTCAAATATTTGAAAAATAGTTGCAACATTCAAGACAAAAATGTAACATTGATAATTTATTAGAATGTCAAAATTGATCCAGAGAAATATGGACATCAAGTATATGGAGTAACATTTACATTAAAAAGGACAATAATTATACAAAAAGATGTAGAAAATTAGTAATTTAAAATATTGTACTTAATGTTTGGAATATGTAGGAAAATGATTGTTTTACATAATAGTATCAAGAATGTAATGTTATTTGACAATATAAAAAAGACATTATAAATATGAAACTTTGAGCCCACTGTATGGGAGACCATATGTGTCAATGACACATCTGATAAAGGGTTAATATCCAAAACATATAAGGAACTCATACAACTTAACAAAAGGAAGACAAACAACACAATTTAAAAATGGGCAAAGGATCTAAATAGACACTTCTTCATATAGATGGCCAAGAGACATATGAAAAAATGCTCAAAGTCACTAATCACCAGAGAGATGCAAATTAAAACCACAATGAGGTATCACTTCACACCTGTAAGAATTGCTACCATCAACAAATCAGCAAACAACATGTGCTGGCGAGGGTGTGGAGTAAGGTGCTGGCGAGGGTGTAATATATTGCTGGAGGGAATGCAGACTGGTGTAGCCACTATGGAAAACAGTATGGAGGTTCCTCAAAAAATTAAATATGGAACTGCCTTTTGACTCAGTGATCCCACTTCTAGGAATATATCCTAAGAAACCTGAAACACCAATCACAAAGAACTTATGCACCCCTATGTTCATAACAGCACAATTTACAAAAGCTAAGATCTGGAAACAGCCCAAGTGTCCATCAGTAGATGAGTGGATAAAAAAGCTGTGGAATACTATGCAGCTGTAAAAAAGAAAGATCTCTTACCCTTTGGGACAGCATAGAGGGACCTGGAGAGGGACCTGGAGGGTCCTTAGCATATCTCACTTATGCTAAGTGAGATAAGCCAGTCAGAGAAAGACAAGTATCACATGATCTCACTCACAGGTGGAATATAATAAACAAAATCAACTGATGAACAAAATAGATCCAGAGACATAGAAGCATGGAACAGACTGAGGGATCTCAGAGGGAAGGTGGGGAGTGGGGAATGGGTGGGTAGAGATTAATCAAAGTACTTATATGTTTATAAGCATAACCCATGGACATAGACATTGGTATGGGGAAGGCCTGAGGTTGGGGTGGATGCAGGGTGGAGGGGATCAATGGGGGAAAAAAGGGAACATCTGTAATACTTTTAATAATAAAGATAAAAATAAATAAATATGAAACTTTGAAAGCAAATAATGGCTAAGAATATGAATTGGTTGAACAAGTAATGCTATGGCAATAAAATAATGTTATTATGACATAATAAAAGCTGATGACATAGTGCAAAGTGATATAAAACAGGCTACCACACAGTAGAGTATCAGTCTAGAATAACACCTTGTAAAAGAAAAAAAAATATTAAATGTATGTAACTAAAGAAACACACCAAATTGTTAATACTTTTATTTTGATGAGTTGGGATTTGTGGTAATGTTAATTTTTGTCCTTTTATGCATTGAGCATGCTTTAATATTTGAATTATCAAAATGCTATAGTAAAAATAAAAAATACATATTTAAAATAAATTAGCATGACATAGGATATATGATAGTCTTTCCTCTCCTAGAGTGAAAGACAGTCCGAAGATAAAACCTTCTTATCTTTGGAAGAAATACCTTTAGGTTATTTAATTTCTCAGAACTAAATATGCCAATTTAGTATTATTTACCTTTTATTTCCACTCTTCTATACATACACACTTCCATTAAAATATCTCTACAGTCTAATCAAATTAAATCATTTTGTCTAGAGTCTGGAAATTGGAAATAATAATAAATAATGTGGAGATTTTTTGCTTTTTTAAAAAAAAAATCTTTGTTGATTTCGGAGAGAGGAAGGGAGAGGGGGAGAGGGATAGAAACATCAATGATGAGTCATCGATCAGCTGCCTCCTGCACGCCCCCTACTGGGGATTGAGCTCATAACCCGGGCATGTGCCCTGACCGGAATCGAACCCCGATCTTCTGGATCCTAGGTTGATGCTCCACTGCTGAGCCACACCCAGCCGGGCTCTTTTTACTATTTTATAAAGAAGAGGGTAAACATTCTAAATTGTTGGTTATTTATTTTAAAAATACATACTATATTACATTATAAAAGAAGAATGACATTTTCCCTAAACTTTTCTGTCATTTCCACTTATAAACCTGTCCCCCCTTGTTGGTCAGAGTAAAGTTCAAAGTACAAGTTTCTTTATTGTTTCCTCTAGGTTCTGTTAAAAACAATCAACAGAGGAAGCCAGAAATTCATTGAAAACTAGAACATATCAAGTATTGTACTGTATTTGCATTATTAGCACAATGGAGATTTGTAAAGATTTGCAATGACAGGATGTGTCTAGGTATCTCCTCCAGAGTTTAAAGAGCCAGTCCACATAATTCCCCATCCACAAGTGATTCAACTCACTTGGTCCCGATTGGGGCTCTGTCCTGAGGCTGACTTTAAAAGCAAAGTTATTCTCAAGTATGTTTAGGAGCCTCTTGTGATTCCTGCTTAAAATGCTGCTCATATTTATTTAAAATATAGTAAACTGGCAGTCAGTGGGTTTAGAACAGGTGGTCTTAACTGCACACTTCTGTGCAATTGTGACCACCTGTGTGCCTCTGTGCCAATGGGGCTGGTGGGGACAGAGTGAGCAGAGTGCGGGAGACTGAAGACTGTGTGGAGGAGCTGTCCACAGAAGGAATCTCCCCTCGATTGGCTCTGAAATGATTACTTTACAAGACAAATACCTGAGGGAAAATTATGGCTTCATCTGCAAAGATTACCTAATTTTTTATAAAAAGCTGATACCTTATTAAATACTAACCTTAGAAATATAATAATATTTCAAACAGAAATGTACCACTACTACTAAGAATACAGAGTCTATGAGAAGCTATTCAGGTTAATAAGCCTGTGGCTTCACATGCTTTGATGATACATATGAGAATGTGTACCATTGGGGACAGAATGTGTTTTTTTCTGTATTGGTGGTTTGGGCTATTCAAAGATTCTCACACTTTACTGAGAAAATTATATTTTTGTCATAAGTTTATTTAAAAAGTGTTTTGTTTTTTTTTCTTCTTCTTTTTTTTTTAAACAAACTCTTCAAGCAAATAGCCTGTTCTGCATAGGTATTCATATGGCTCTCACCTCTTGGTTCTTATAAATGCTTTTCTTTTAATCAAATCTTCTGGGGGTATTATTTCGGTTAACCTAAATTATTAGAGCCTTTTCTTCTCTGACATAAACACTTAAAGGGTAGCTCGCTATTTACCTGAACATGCCCACACAGGTTTCCTTGGTAAATTATACTTCAGAGGAAATGCTTCTGCTCTACCCAAAGTCTGAGCCACAAAAGGAGACCAATCTAATTATACTATATTGTTACTAGTTCTGCCTCATAGAATATCGGAAAGTTTTAACTACAGAAAAGAAAGGCTGACTGTGACATGCCTGAATTTCAATACTGTAAAAGTAAAACATTACTAGCAGATATTGTCTTAAATATGATATTGGAATGTTCTCCTTTGTTTACCATTAAATTACCTTGAAAGGATTTTTCAAGTCTTTCTTCAACCCCTTCAGTTATATCTTTAGATTAATATGCTGTGTCAGAAGAAGCAAGCCTTGGGTCTATGGCAATTATGTGAGCATTCAAGTGGATCCTTACCCATTAACCCAGGTACAATTATGTTAGTTTAAGTTGTCTCCTGAATCCCCCTGGCTATGCCTTTTTCTCCTTCCAGAAATCCTTCCTCATTTGCTTATTACTTCTTCCTGATCACAGACAAAGGCATTTGTTACATCTTATTGGCATTGATATGTGTTTAGTGTCTTTATTTATGGAATGAGAGTATATGCAATTCCCTGTTTAGTGATTTTACAATGTGATGCAATTAGAGGATTTGAAACAAGATAACCATTGCCATTTGGTGTGTGGAGAGGACCAGGGCCTTGCAGACAGAGTGGAGCCAGACTTTTTCCTCTGCACTGTTTATCAGATGTGTGACCGTCATCAAGTAAAGCAACGTTTCTGAGATTCATTTTCCTTATATGTAGGATCCATGAATATTTCGGAGTTGTGATGGTTAGAGATAATACAATACCTAGTATATAACGAACACTTAATAAATGTTAGTTTCTTATACACCTGAAACCAATATAATATTGTATATCAACTATACTTAAATAAAAATATATGTCATTTTCTTTGCTTTCTGTTTCTTTGTTCACCTTTCCTCTTTAAATGAAACCAACACAGGGCTACTTCTCTTTAAACAAAATATCTTTAAACAGATAAGACTTGTCTGGAAATATATTTTATGAGATATATTTTGACTTTAGAACTCTACCATGTTAGGAACTTTAGTTTTAGGCATTTTTCTTCTTTAATCCAGTTCCCTGGTGGCCTCATGTACTTCTTTCTTCCTACTGAATAAAGTTCTTAAGAAATGATCTGTTAATTTCATTTACTCATAGTTGAAAATGACTCCTGATTGAATGCTCTCAGGCAAATCTGTATTTTAACAGAGCTCAAAATTAAAAGTGAAGGCACATTCCCTACTAGTAAAATTTGGGGAAACCAGTAGTGGACAGCACCTGAGAATCTATTTTAATTTTAGTTTGTGCTCTCCAAGGCTGTCACTCCTATGAAATCACATAAACCTCTGTCCTTTGTCCCTCCCCATGCTGATTGAGACCGTGAGCATTTTACCCTGCAGAGACAGAGAGCAATGGTTAAGTGCATGCCCCCATGAAGCAAGAGAGCCACATAATAAGGCATTTGACTGATTGGGGAATTAAGCATTACAGAGGCACACTTGTTGTGCAAGGGCACTTTCAGTTCCTGTCCTGAATCATTCATATATCTTCAAGGAAGTGGAATTGTTTAAAAGTCTCTGTGACTCTAACCTCTGATTCATCACATTTCAATATATTCTATCCTACATTCTAATTCATTTCAAGATCCCTCCCTACTTTTCCCCCCTATCTTTAACATTTAAGTCTGCCATCTGCTTAATTTGTTTTACTGTGCAGGATTTAGCTGGGAGCACAGTGAAAATAAAGCACTTACGGTGAGCAGTTTTTATTTTGCAAGTAACAAAGAAATAAGGCCTATGCAGCATATAGCCGAGCATACTCGAACCGCAAATGGCAGAAGAGGCTCAGAGGCAGCGTTTGCTTAAGTGTGCTGCGGGCAGCGTCCGCATGCATGTTCAGGGGCATGCAACAAAAGACGAACAACTGGAACTCGGAAGGGAGGCAATTCCGCTCTTTCTGATGGGGAGGGAGGACATCTATAAACATGGCCAGGGCGCCCTCTGTGGGGACATGGCTTTTCTAGGTGCTGATCACATGTCCCTCTGTGTGGCCTGACACAAAGTGACACGAAGCCCTTTTAACTAAGAATGTCTTTCCTCTAATGTTTAGGTGTATTGTTTGTCTTTCCTGAAATAGGCTTGAGTCTCTCATCCATTTTCCAATGTTCTACTCACCTCCACTATGAATACGTGGAATTTATGAAGAGGTTAGGTGCCTGGACTCTGTATCTAGGCTGTGTAGATTTGAGTTACAGCTCTGACATTTATTGTTATGGAATTTTGAACAAATAATATGAACAACCATGCTTCCTTTTTTATTTTTATTTATTTATTTATTTATTTATTTATTTATTTATTTATTTATTTTATTATTTTTAAAAAAATATATCTTTATTGATTTCAGAGAGAGGAAAGGAGAGGGAGAGAGAGAGATAGAAACATCAATGATGAGAGAGCCATTGATCGGCTGCAGCCCGCAACCCGGGCATGTGCCCTGACCAGGAATCGAACCCTGATCGCCTCGATCCTAGGTTGAATGCTTAACCACTGAGCCACGCCAGGCCAGGCTGCTTCCTTTTTTAAAAAAATATGTTCTTACTGATTTTAGAGAGAGAGAGAGAAGAAGGGAGAGGGAGAAAAACATGGATTGACTGGGGAATCCAGCCAGAAACCAGGGTATGTGTCATGACCTGGAACTGAACCGACAACCCTTTAGTGCACAGGATGACCCCCTACTGAGCCACACTGCCCAGGGTCCATGCTTCATTATTGTCATCTCTAAAATAATAAAGATCATAAGAGTCTCTATATCATATTTCCTGGAACTCAAGAGTTATGAATTATTTGTACAATGTATAAGAAACCATTGAGGCTGTTTTCTTCTATTTTTTTCTCTATTTGTATAATTATTCTATATTCTGATAAATTAACTTTCTTTTTGGAAAGTAGAGAGTTGACTGTTTTGGTTACTGTGAAAATAGAGATTTATTTTGTATAACCAGAATAGGTACAAAGGACATATTTCATTAGTTAGATTTTTTTTTAATAGTTAAATGTATTATGTTAATCATTTGCCTGGTTGAAGAGGACAATGAAGATGACAGATAACATAATATGGGTGGCTAGTCAGGTCTGAAAGGCAGCTTAAAATGAAAGATTTGGATGTGGGGAGGAGATACAGCAAAGGGATGGAATAGTTTGATTGTCCAGACCTGGGTGTTAGGCTCAGTTCTTGGGGGAGGAGTAGACTAGAGAAAAAAGCATAAGGAAAGGTAAAGATGGTCTCACAAAACACCTGGATTGGATAGAATTACTATGCAATGTAGGATAATTATTTTCCAATCAAAGGGTATCTAGATATAAAAAAATAAATGTCCATTAGATTCATACCATAGTAGTCCACAAACATTTTTCTTTTCATATATATGCTTTAAAAAAAAAGATGCCAGTTTTAACAAATGTAACTACTTCTACATAATATGGAAAATGCATTTACTTTCTCCCCAAAGGTTAACAGCCTGAAGTCTTATTCAATTTCTGCACCCAGTTCCATGACCAGGATTCTTGGGTGATCTAATTTGCTCTTGTTCAGTCTGGATGTTGTCCTAAATAAATTTGTAATATGCAGCTACATGCTAAATCTGAGCAGCCCCAAAACATCAAGTCCAAAGTGAAGTAGGTAGAATGGAACACATAGAATAAATAATTTCCTACACAAAAAGGAGAAGAATAAATAATATAGAGTGGTCTTTGAGCTAGAGCACATCACTCCTGCTGGACAGGAACCTGAGGCCATTGTTCTATGCCAGTTGAATCAATTTCTTGGTCAGACTGGCTCTGTGTCCTATTGCAGGGTGTCCCCTGTCCATTTTCCTCCATGGCTGTCACTGAGAAGATTATTGGAGTGGTTCCATTTTGGGACAATACTGCTTTGGTAGATAACTCCTTTTTTATGTAAACTCAATGGATATTTGTTTGGTTTTAGGTATTGAAAAGTTAAACAGATTAAAGTTTCTCTGACTAAGTGCTGCCCTTAAAACTTCAGCTGACTTTTAGTTGACTGTTTCCTGCTTCCTCCCTAGACTGGTAATCAGAGTCTAAGCTTGATGAGTCTCATCTTAAATCTTAATTTCATTCTGGTAGTTGCTGTCTCTTAGCAACCCATCTCACTGCTTCCGCCTGCAGCAGTGAGGCCACAAATTTGTCCCTGAACTCCTCACTGCATGGGAGTACACGATTCTTTACAAGAGGGTTTTTATTTTCTTTTTCAGGCTGAAAGTACACAATGGTTGTTTGGGTATGGCCCTGTCTTTACAGTTTTTGTATTTTGTTCAGCATACAATTTTTGTATTGATTTTGATTTATTAAAATATTATTTGTCTTGAATACCAAACTTTTTTAGTGGTCTCCAATATCTTCCATATATATATACACACACACACTTTGAATAATTATAAATGAAGTGTTTATTAAAATATATTTTATTTTCAAAATTTAGCTATCAGCTGTTACAGCGTGTATACATTTTTGGGGATATATATATATATATTCTCCCAATGAACAGAAACATTTACCCCAAGAGTGACAAAATTATAAGAGAAAGACTCTGGTTAGCATGTATTGGATTATTGTCCTCCTCTAAAATGTTTACTATGGCCAAGGAGACAGTGTAGTGTGATTAATGCTGCGCTCTGAGTCACCAGGTTTTGGACACATACTCACCCATGGACAGGGAGTATGAAAAGGGGAGTCCTACTATAAACAAAAGAGCTGAGTAGCATTACTGTGATATGATGAAAGCCTGGTTCCTCAAAGATGAAATTCAGTGAAGGCAAAGAGTGATCCATTTCAATGTGGACACATATGCTTGGATGGGGGAGAGGCAGTAAGATTATATCTTAAAAACTTTGAAGGAGGGGGACATCAACTGAGGCAACCAAATAAAGGAATAGATGTAACATTCACAATTTATGCTGGACTGGTCCCAGGCACTGCTCTGGCCTTCCTGGAGAAACAAAGACACACTTTCTCAGAACATACTTTTCTTTACGTTGGTTGGCTTGGCTCAGAGATATGCCTGGGCTTCCTTTTAGTGAAACAATCCCAGTAGATCGTGTGAAATTTGTGCTATTTGTGTTGAGGGTAGAGGGTATGGAAGCATGAAAGAAGTATCTCTCCTCTCCAGTGCAGGATTTGGGACACACAACATACAGTGAAATGTACTGCACAAATGTTCTTATATGCCAAATTGTCCTTTACAATTTGTCATTAGTTAAATACGTACCTCTACTGTGTTTTTAATATCACCTTAAAATTTTTAAAAATCTCCTTGCTTTTCAAAATACTCTGTCTACAGTTAATATAAATCAATAACTTTGAATCTTGAGCTAGAGAAAATTCTGAGCAAGTCCTGAATAAAACTTTTAAATGAGTATTTTTCAGTAGATTCCAGTAGAGTACTTTAAATTCCTTCAACATGTATGAGTACATTTAGTCGGGAAACGAAGCAAATGTTTAAGGAGTGGTTATGTAAGCTGGCCTCCTCTGCATTTGGGAGAACAAGCTGTCTCAAGGGCACATACAGCACCTGACTCCCTCAGACAGTTCCAGCGAGAGCTGTTTCTTCTCTGGGCTCCAGAAACACACCTCGGGAAAGCCCTACCTTGAACTGGGAAAGAGAAACTCATTTTAGAGTTATCTTAGGGGCTTTTTAACATACAGCTTCTGCCTTGAGCGATTGAGGTTTAATTTCTCACTGATGCCTCATTTTCCCCTTTGGGTGGTTGTAGATCTTGAGTTCATGGACACACAAAAGTGATCTGGTTGTTTCTTGAACCCTTTGAAAGGGAAGCACTATTATGAATATATCTATGCATATATATTTGTCTCATTAGAGAGAGTGTGCAATTTTATAGGATATTGTGGAATGATTCCAAGAAAAGTTCAGATCCACTGATTTAGAGGAAATCTGTTCTGAAGAAGATTTTATGTAACAGGTTAGAGAAAATGGCTGAGTCCCCACTCTTTGATGCATCAAATGAAAATGTAAGGAGCCAAACCTAAATTTTCTCGTAAGATAACCCAACTCAGTCTGCTATAATGTTATACCCACCTTCAGTGATATTTCCTTATAAATATATTTATTTCACTATTCTACAAAAATGAACCCTGCTTTCAATAAAGAAATATAGAATGGTGACAATTCTCCAGTAACCTAACTGTACTTTGCACAATGCCATAGAACCTTGTAGCTATTGAAGAGATTCAGTTCTCATCTGCCATATAACTACCCTGTGGTATTTCTCTTTATTCAGAAGAATAGGAATGTAGCCACATGCTTGCTGTTCTTCGAAGGGTGGTAGGCCACTCAGGGTAGCCTCTGCGCAAAGAGCTGCCCAAAGCTGACTACACTGGAATTTTAGAGTGCTATGCAATTTCTTCACAGGATATCTAGCATATGGTATATGCTACTAGGTGTGAAATGATTGAAATTTTAATGAACAGCTTATAGTTAAGTTTCCAAGGACCCCAGGCCTTTAGATATGTCTGGTCTGTGAAATACCCATGAATGAAAATGACCCCAGGTGGGTGAAAATTACTGTTCTCCAGATATGTGTATTATACAGTCAATAATGAAATGAAAGCCTCACAGAATGCTGATTGTATTTGACATGCAGTTCCTTGTAATTGTTGCTGAAATAAAATAAAAAGTGACATATGAAATTTGTCCATGGCTTCATTATAGATGTCGTTAGGTATGATATTTGGGGAGAAAATAATGTGATATTATTGAAAGTAAAAGTGGCCCCTGTAGAGGTGCCCTGAATACCACTGCCTCAGATCTTCTGAACAAAAGCCAGCTTTGGGCAATGATTCCCACAATAGCAACTGATTCCTTTCATGGGTAAGAAATCAGTCATCATGGCAGATTGATAAACACAAAAATCTTAAAAAGTTCACACTCTCAGAAATGCAATAAGGTATAAGTTTTACCCTCCATTCTATCTACCTTATAAATAAGTTCTGAATGCTAGATGCTTAATTTACACAGCATCAAAATTATTTCCATTGATATATTAAAAATGAATAAAAAAGTGGTAAGGATAGGCCTCCTAGGTTTAATACACACACTATATTTCTATAACTATCTGTTAATTCTCCCTGGTCATACAACTCCTCAGCTAACTAGAATATACAATTAACCAAACCATCCCAAATCCTAACCATGCTGTGTAAACAGGTGCTTATTGTATTTCCTATACAAAGAAGTGGTTCTGTGGGAGCTGATCCAATGTTTCCATACCTGCCAATCCCTTATAACCACTTCCAGTGAAGAAATAAACTCCAGGAACAAGATGAGACAGAAAATAAAAATTCTCTTGACAGAGAATTTGGCTCCATAAGCATAATTGAAAATTTGTAGTCAGTGAAGTTAGTCAAGAATAAAAATAAATATTTAGGACAGTTTAAGCACTACTGGGCAGTTTAGTCATTTTATCATGAGAAGGATCAGAGGATGGCAGATAACAC
The DNA here is from genome assembly GCF_054644295.1 of Miniopterus natalensis. NCBI lineage: Eukaryota > Metazoa > Chordata > Mammalia > Chiroptera > Miniopteridae > Miniopterus > Miniopterus natalensis. Next base: position 30,829,840 of record NC_142085.1, on the reverse strand, counting down.
ATTCCCTAATTTCAAGAAAGATTTGGTGATATCATAGGCCAGCTACAACCTAAATTTACTCTCTCACAGTCTGGTTTTGGTGCCCTTTTATTATGATCATGATTACAATCATCATTATTTTATGGATAATTTTGGAAGTATTTGCTGTGTGTGTATAATTAACAATTGGTTACTTATTTCTCTTTTTCCTAAAAAGTATTTCTTCTTTTTCTCCTATTCCTTTCTCCCCTCTTAATCTCTCTCCTTCTTTCTCTCTCTCTCACTCTCTCCCATTAATAATTAGGATAATTTTTATATTATCCTTGCACATGAAGATTTTTTTCCAGAGAAAGCTTGTCATTATTACCACTATTTTTGCCCCTGTTACTTATTCACTTTATTGATTTTTCCTGCACGTCAGTGTCCTAATCTATAACATGGAGAAGATAATCTCTGGCACGTGGAGCGATTGAGAGTAACAGATGGATAATGTGGAGGGACCCTAGAGCAATTCATAGTGGGTGCTTTCTGTCCTTTTATTGACATCCTCATGAAGTGTTTTATGCTTACCATTTTATATTAAGGCCCTCCATTGCACAACTTTCCTCTGGGCAATGTGCCATATCTTAATATTTGCCTAATATCAACTTGTATCTGTCACTTATCCTATTCCCTTAGGACTGTGGTCACATCTAACAGAAAGGGTACAATGGGGTAAAACGAATATAAATCAGCAGCTGTTTGGGTATATAAGTTTCCCAGATAAGAAGTTTTATTTTAACACTAAACTTTAGCAAGCAATGTCCTACCTAAAGAAATAAATCTTATGGGGAATGTTTCAGATGACCTAGCAGGCTTGAATGAGATAATTTCACTTTATTGGGTCTTTTCATGCCCATTAAATGTTGCCATGTACAAACTATATATGTGCATTGTAAATTCTGGCCCATAGTATGGTACGTGCACAATCAAATAGAATTTTCTTTATTACTTTTCTTTGATTAAATAATCTGAATATTTCATATATTTTAGTATTGGCTTTATACGGTTTTATTAATAACTTAGGGGAAGGTATTTATTTATGTGTTTACTATTTAATGTAATTTACTTATAAATTGGGAGCTCACAAATACTTTTTCCAATATCATTGCAGGTATCTTCTTTTTATATCTGTCTAAAATGTGCTCTGTCACATCTAAAAGAATGGGTCAGGGACAATGATTCAGAAAGACAGCTGTGTTAGGAGAATGATGCAGAACACAAATACACAAATATGAAAGTATAGAAATACTACAGTTGTGACTATTTCCCTCATAACCACACAACTGGCTGAAGTTCTCTAGAACCTGATGGAAGGTGAGGAAAAGCAGTCTAACTTTATCCCTTCATAGAGATGAGAAATAATAAAAATGCTTTTGTTATTGCTTTTTTTTTTTTTTTTACCTCTGCTTGAAGATAAAACCAAAGATACATAAATTTCCTTAGCTATGTGCCCATTTATTCTTTCACTATTACATCTCAAATGTGTGCCAATGGGACACAGATTTTTACCTTTCTAAGTATTAACTATTTGAGGAGCTTTAAACAATGGAATTTTTAATCTTTTCTCTACACAAGCATAGTGCTGGGAAATACCTCTTCAACTAATGTCCCAACAAAAGACGTCCAAAGTAATGATGGTGTTAGTTTCCAGAATGTGTGGTACATAGGGCAGTGGGTGGTGAACCTAAACTTGAGACATATTATAGGACCACTGAAATTACATGAAATAAAATAATCCACTTCATACTCTTTATACCAATTAAAAAATATAAACTTTGTCTCATGGTAATAAATAAAATAAGAAAATAATTATAAATGCTGTTATGAAGCAGCTTACTATTGCCACATCCAAATTACCTGCCTATGGTCTGCATCATATTTTTTCATTTTGTTATGTTTTATTTTTTTACAGATGTCTTAAAATCCAATCTGGAGACTTTTGTTTTACTCAACGCTCTGCTTTATGCCCTAGTTAATATGACTTCACTTTAAATATTTAGGCAAATCACATATGGAATCTTTTGAATATGAATAATTTTCACTCCTAGGTTTGTGGAAAAAGAAAGCATTTAATAATTGACCTTAATTTCTTTCTTTTTTTTTTGCCAACAGATAAGGTACATTGATTTTATTACATTATTCAGCATTTATGTAATAATTTTCAAAATATAAAGATAAGGAAACAACTTGACCCAGTGCATCTCACGTTTGACCAATGCCCAATAGTTCACCAATATTGATGGTTTACAGTTGGTATCCATTCTTCTTAATTAGTGACTTTATAGGTTAAATTAAACTTTTGACTACCACAATTGTTTATAGATACTGGAAAATATACAAATAATTTTCTTCTTTTTAATTTAAATTAATATTATATTCCAAGGTCTCTGAGATTAACCTCTGACCAGATGAATATCCCCAGATAAATACTAAAAGCAGCAATTTTTGCCTAATTTAATACAGTCTGAACACATTTGGACAGTATTGTCTTATTTATCAATGAGATTAGGAATAACATGAGTTTAAGCAACAGAGTGCAGGTAGTCAACTAACAATGTATAAATACGATAATATTTAATTATATGTTTATCAGTTCCTATGAAATTTTTAAATAGTAGACAGTATATCTAACTAATGGGTCTGTTTTCTCTGTGTCTATATCTATATCCACTTACAACTATCACTGTTAAAGAGGTTCTTTCAATTTTTCTTCATTCTGGTGAAGTCATACTGTCTAAATTACCTGTGATAATCTACCTGGATATTAAGGGATTTTTCCATGTTATATGAAATATCATTTTCTATATTTTATTATCTACAGGAATATTTTCATTTCACAGAATACATTTTTGTTGAGCAAAACCAAGCATATGATTTTTACATATTATTTTATTATAATATTCCATACTTATTTCTAGCACATGGATATTTGTAATATAGTACTTACTAGTTATTAGAGTATGTGTCCATATCCTTTGCTATACTCCTTGAAAAGTCTGCTAATTATTATATCTTTAGCACTTTACCCTCTGCCAAGCTTACAGCAGGTTAAGCTTAATGCTTATTCACTGGATGAAAGAAAAGAAAGAATGAAAGAACGAAAGAAAAAGAAAGAAAGAAAGAAAGAAAGAGAGAGAGAGAGAGAGAGAGAGAGAGAGAGAGAGAGAGAGAGAGAGAGAAAGAAAGAAAGAAAGAAAGAAAGAAAGAAAGAAAGAAAGAAAGAAAGAAAGAAAGAAAGAAAGAAAGAAAGAAAGAAAGAAAGGTTTCACTTACTGAAGCCTTACTTAAAATTTGCAGGGTTTGATCTATGGCCTCTTTCTATAGACCTGTTCAGAACTTCCACTGTGGGCACACTCGATGTTTTAAGTGGATGTTGATTTCCCTGAAAGTTAAAATAGGTCAAAGAAACACACACACACACACACACACACACACACACACACACACACACATGCACACCACTCACAAATACAGGAGGGATCTGGCTGTCTCATAAAAAAAACCAAGTCTAGGTATAGTAGTTATGTACTGAGAAGATAAATTAGGCTTGTTGCTAGCAGCAATAAAAGAGCAGCTACTATATAAGCAAGCCTATTTTCCAGCAGCAGCTGAAGGATTTCTTTGAGAATGATTGGACATGGCACTTGGAAAAGAATACAACATTACAATTAGGTATGTTTTCCACAAAATAAAAATAAATCCCCAAGGTTCCCAGTAAGTGTGTATGTGTGTGTGTGTGTTCCCTGAATTCAGTGTGATTCATAGACATATCCACCTTGTGGCACTGTGGGCTTTTTGTGTTTATTATTATTATTATTATTATTATTATTATTATTGATTGAGAACTGAGGGCTACAGAACTTGCTGTCTGGCCAAAAAAGCTGAGAAACTTTGGAAGATCTGAATAAAAGAAACTGGTAATTACTTTTTATTTTTAAGAGAAGGTTGGTGAAATTCTCTTTCTTTCCAAAGACATCAAATTTGAATTTCAGTCAATTAAGGATTTTAAAATTATCCATAACTTGCAAAAACAACATTTTAAAAATTGGTGGGAATATCTATAAAGCATGAGATGTTGAATTATGTTGAACAAATATTTGTTTCTTGCTGTGGGAAGTTAACTTGCTTTCAATTCTGCCTCTGTCCTCAATATCCTCTTGCTTAGTAAGGGGTTGAGGACAATGAAGGCCAATATCATCAGCAAAAATAACTTCTCTACAAAGAGGAACAGGTTAGGTATTGTCAACACAAAGACATATGGTCTAAAATATATGGCTTAGAATCCGTTTATTTATAAATTAATTTTATTAATACTGAAATTTTAAATAGATACATTTACAAATACTATAAATATACAAATTTAAAATATTTCACTGTACCCACTAGCTTCAGAAAAGCAGTTATCATTGTCCCCTCCTTTCTATGAAAATCTTTTTACAAATACTTCTTTCATATTTAGTAAGTGCTTCTGTGCCAGATCTTGTGGTTGGAAAATACATTAGTTTAGAAGTACACCTTTGTATTTTTGCATATTTCAAAGCCATAAGTTAAAGCAATAAGGCCAGATGGAAAAATTAGCATGAAGGTTGGAAAAGAATCTTTGGGTTGCAACACAAATTTTTATAGTGCATTTGAAAGCTTGTCTCTAGACATTTGGTAACTCCATGCACATTCACTTAGGGGGAAGAAAAAATACATTATACTTTAACGAGGCCCATTTTATGAAGGGATTCTGCTCACTCAAATAAAAAGTGACACAAACCTTCATTAAAAAGCCCACCAGCTAACATTCCTAATGAAGTATATAATTTAGTGGTTAAACAATCTTTGAAGTCAGATTGGCTGAATTTTAATCTCTGATCTGACATATTAGTTATGTAAACTTGAGCAATTTATTCAGTCTCTTTGCATTTAGTTGATTGCTTCGTTTGTACAAATGAGAACAATAGTAATATTTAATTCATAGACCTATTTTGAACATTTAATGAGTTAATACATCGGAAGTACAGTGTCTAGCACAATAAGTATGCAACGAATGTTGATGTAAAAAGGGAGCCCGGCTGCCATGGGCTTGGTTCAGTGACTGAGTGTCAATCCAGGAACCAGAAGGTCATGGTTTGAGTCCAGGGCAGGGCACATGCCTGGGTTTCAGACTTGATCCCCAGTAGGGGGCAGGCAGGAGGCAGCTGATTAATGATTCTCTTTAATCATTGATGTTTCTATCTCTCTCTCCCTCTCCCTTACTCTCTCTGAAGTCAATTTAAAAAAAAATTACAAAAAAAGGGATCTTTTGAGAAAATTCTGATTCTTTCAATCTCCCGCCTGTAGAGGGCATCTTGTATGTTTGTAAAGAGTTCGTTGCTCTGATTTTACGTGGGGAAGTTAAGCTTGAATAAGATTAAGATTTGGGGACTTGTACACAGAGGAATTGCTTTTATTTTAAAATTGGAAATGAATACTGGACTATCCAACTTAGAGCTCCAAAGAAACACAACAGAGAAAGCTCAGACAAGAAACTGGGTGTCTGAATCTAAATACTGATCTGGGCATGGCAAAGATCAAAAGCAAGAGAATGTCAGCGGCAAAGGATGTCAGAGGCCCTTCTAAAAAGTTACCAACTCCTAAATAGAATGCTGCAAGGCAGATTATGCTGTGGGGGCATTCAGAAGTACACATATTTTTATTTTATTTTTTTAAAAGAGAGAACCTTAAAAAAAGCAATAATATGAATAATTTTATAGGTCAGTATTATTTTGAACTACACACCAGAATTACCTACTTTTTTTCAGATATCAATTTCTTTACTGGAACTAGTTAGTCTTATTAGAAAACCTTAGGCTAGAAGAAGAAAGCCATTAATTAAAAATAATTTAACCTCTGTTGAATTATTATATTAAGTGGCCTTTCCCCCAGTAGGTTCCTCCTCTAATTTTGTAAGAAAGGAAGAAATAGCTTCTCCATGGTTCAGCAGGAAGATCTTCCTGTCAAGCCGTCATGCTTTCCCAGCTAGAAAATTACAAGGTTGTGGAGCACAGCTGAGCTTCTTGATATATAGTAATATTTGGGATAAATGAATTTTCTTGAACATTTAATGTGTTTAAAAGAACTCTCAGGCTGTGACACAGAAAAGCCAGGTGGGTGAGTCTTATTGATCATTTCCATAGGTTTCTAGGTGCTATGATTAAAGATACAGAGAGATACTCTTCAACCCTTTTACTTATTGACATTCACACCCTCTTCCCAAGCCTACTATGGCCTCTAAACTCTACCCCCAACATTAACTGATATGCCCACCCCTTAAGCCATTCTTTGATATTTGCAGTGCCTGGCAGAGTAGAAATAACATGGAACTTTGGTCTCTAATGACCTCACTGGAACTCTGGCATATACAAGTTATGTGAATCTGAGCAATTAGCCTCTTGGAGACTTAATTTCTTCATCTATAAAATATGAATAATGAATAATACATATCTTGTGGAGTTGTTGAGAGGTTCAAATAAAATTGTATTAAAGTGTCTGGTACCTAATATTTATAACGGCTATTTGTAACATAGGGCTTTTGGTGTTTTTTTTTTTCTTTTCAGCTTTTATATCCTAGGCATAGATTGCCTGTACCAAGGGAGAGAAATAAGGGCAGGCATGTTTCTTTGGGGTAAGAGAAGGAGAAACGAGAAAGTTCACACTAGTGAATGGTGCATTAAGGCAGATCCCAGCCCCCCCCCCCCGCAACATCATTCACTCAACAAATATTTATTAAGCATGCACCTTGTAGTAGACAAGTGAGGCACTTTGGAACAATGGTCCTGGTGAAACAAATGAATTTAGTGAGTCAGGATTCTAGTGGGGGTAAACTGGAAGTATTGGAAGTGGTGACCAAACTCTTGTTTGAAATTGAGACTGTAGAGGGAATGTAGGTATTGAAAATAATAACGTGTAGAGTAGGAATAGCAACTATGCTTAAAGGTTCAGATAGTAAATACTTTAAGCTTTGTGAGCCAGGAGGCAAATTTAAAGATATAATGTTGGTATTTCTATAACTGCTAGAAAGTTTTTACTTGCTTTTCTGCCTGGAAAGTAGCTCTTTTCCTAGGCATCACTTCTTTCCAATAAGCATGTACCTGTCATTACAACCACTCCTTGTCCCCAGAAAGGTTATGTTCTTATCAGTGATATATATGGCCCTCTAGACCTGAATTAAAGGTCAAAGGTGGAGTTCGGATGAAAGAAGATTTTTTACTACATAATAATTTGGAGAAGAAGTGAACTATCTATTTTTTGTCTGGATGTTGATTAAGAAATTTAAAAAACTAGGAAGCATAGTAGAAAATCTCTTCAAAGAAAAAAACTTCTGTTTTGTCACACTGAAACACACATATGTTTGTGTGTATCTTTTTTTTTTTTTTAATCCTTACCTGAGGATATGTTTTCATTGGTTTTTAGAGAGAGAAGAAGGGAGAGAGAGAGAGAGAATCATTGATGCGAGAAACATTAATTTGTTGCCTTCCATAAGTGCCTGACCTGGGATTGAACCTGCTACCTAGGTAGGTGCCCTGATGGGAAATCGAACCTGCATCCTTTTGGTGTATGGAACCATGTTCCAACCAACTGAGCCACCAAGCCAGAATTGTTTGTGTCTTCTTAAAACATATTAGCTACTTTATTAAATCAAAGAATGTAAATGAAAAACTGACACAACTTTTTAGCCTCTAACATTAAAATCTTGGTAATATTTGAAAGTAGCATCACAGGGGACACTTTCTAAACTTTATCTTTAAATTGAATCTTGGGCCATGTCATGAAACTAGGTGAGTTGCCTGTATTTTGCTAACTGTTACTGGCATTTGAAACAACAGAAGAATCTATTTTGAATGCTATCTTACTGTGATCCTTTTAGGGGCAAAAAAATACAAGTTCATAATGTAGATCGCAAAGTTATCTTCAAGAAATGTCCTGACATAGGACACCAACCTTTCTCAAGGTATAATCTCCCTCATATCTTCGCAGAAGACGATTTATAGTAATATATTTCTTTCTGACTTAATTGTAACCAGCATTCTTGTTTAAGGGAAATCTAAGTTTCTAATTTTAGGCATAGATCTGTTTCAGAGAGATGGAAAACCCTTTCATATGCCCTTGTAAGTTGTAGTCTCAATAAATGTTGATTTTAGGATAAGGAGTTGATGATGACCAAATGATGGAGATGTTGGGGTTGATTCATTACTATGTAATAATATAGAGAGCAAAGTCCAGAATAGTGTGGCAGCTTCTAGTAGGAAAAAAGACTATTGTACCAGAATTGACACAGTGAAAGAGGATTTTACCCCTGGTCAACTGATGCTCAATGCACATTTTCCATATATAAAATCAAAGGAGATAATTTGCATAAAATAGCTTCTTACCAGTAGTCTTTTATAAAAAAAATTCCCCTGTCTTATTTCGATGAAAGGGCTCATATGGGTATTTAAAACAATACAGGGAAAAGAGGAGGCCAATGGTTTAACCAGAGTCAGCTCCCCATTAGTCAATTTTACCAGAAAAACCAAACCCGATGTCTCCAGAAATATATACTTTGACACATTTAAGATATGACTTTTATATATAGCATATATTTATCATCTGTACATAATATTTTTGAGAGGTCTCATTCAGTTGGACAGCTCCAAATGGTCATAGGCATCAAAACCCCTGCTCATCAAAAGTATGAATTTTATTTCAGAAAACAGCTGTCATTAACTTACCCAACACTACTTTTTACTTTGTTCAAAATGGAAAAAAAATATTGCATTGTAGGGTTTTTCACTTGTTCATATTTTTTAAAAATGCTAGTGTTTGACTAAAGGGAGAATAACAGTACAGAAATCAGTATCATTTTTATAAGATTGAAAATCAACTTTAGATTTTCACCTACAGGCTACCTTATATCTTAAGACTTTATTGAGCCAGACTCTGTCTAGCATCCAAGTTCTTCAACCACTGGGAGATAGGAGAGTGCATTTGCTCTTTCAGGTCACAGGGGAGCCATAATGTGATTGTCTGTCAATGGCTGCACTCACAAAACTCAAAGAGAAGATCTATTTAGCAATTACAGGCAGGTCCCAACTAGCAAACAGATTCTGTTCCCAAACCTACTTATTTATTATTTATTTATTTATTTATTTATTTATTTATTTATTTATTTATTTATTTATTTATTTAATTTATTTGAGTCAGCTTTTTGGAATCCAAATACATTAACTTACTTAAACAATGTAACAAACAGTAGTTAGGCTTCCAGGGAAGCCCATACAATCCAATTATTATATAATTCAGTGTAAGCATTGAACTGTTACAGCAGGTACCAGGATCCTCGTACCTTTCCTGGACACTTGCTGAAGATAGGGCAGTGGGATGATCTCATTCTAATTGAATGGCAATCTCTCTAACTTGAGGGTGTTTCCTGCACTCTCCAAGTCACTTGGAATAACCTCTTTCCTTCCCTAGAAGTTCATATTTACATGTATAGGATGCACATGAGTATTTCTAATTTGGGAAAGATCTGCATCTAATTAATAACATCAATGTGGTAAACATATTTGCATAATTCTGAGCACAAACTAAATTTATTTGGCTTGAGAAACTCCAGTTTGACTTGTTGTGTAGCCATGTTTTTAATGGTCTCTTATGCTTGTACGTGGTAGATCTAGTAATTGAAATAGACAATGCTGCCTAAAGTGCTGTTTAGCAGCTTATGTATCTTTATATCAACCATAATAAGAGTAGTCACCTAACAGTTTAAAGGGAGTCATTTTTATTCTTATTTATCATGAAGTATTAGGTACTGCAGAAAGCTGAGCTCATTTATTTTTTACTCTTTTATTTTCCCATTGAAAAATAAATCAAGTTAATTTTGACACTGTGTGGATTTGCATGTATTTAGTTTTAAGAGACAGTCCAGAAATCTTTCTTATTTCTTATTTATAGTATCCATTCTGCAAGCTGTTCTCATTCCCATATTCCTACTGGCCATTAAATGTCCTGTTTCTGAGTGCTCTTTCCAAAACATGCCCATCTCTCACTAAATTATTAAACAATTCCCACCGAAACTTCTTTCCTTAAGTTAGGATAGCCAAAAAAAAAAAAAAAAAAGAAAAAAAAAGAAGAATTAGACATAGGAAAGCACAGAACTTTTTGTTCCTCTTTTCCAAATGGTTTATTAATATGTTCCACTTAGTATAATATTGAAATTCATCCAAAATTGTGGCTTTAGAGGACCTTTTCCTGGAACAAAATTGTGGGATAGGCCATTTTCTATTATTTGGAAGCTACATTTATGTATTTACCAAAAATTTAAAAATCCATTAAACAAGCATTTATGTGTGTAGTTTTAAGTCATTTAAAGGTTACATTTCAATTATTATTGATTGTTAGATAATTTATAACCTAGTGATAACAAATCAATTATTAATATTAACTACATATTTTAAACTCTTTTATATTAATTAAGGAGAATATATTTTGATATAAAATGACTAATAATATAATTTAAAATTATTACTCAAATAATCTATAAGTGCTTCATACCACCTTAAATTTTGTCTCCTTTATTTTCAGTTTTCATTTTCTCTCCTTTTATAATTAACATGAGTACAAATGAATTTCAAAACATTCTTTTAGAATTTTGCAACATTCCTTTGGAAGAATTTAAAGCTAGGTTTAATCCCAGAATAACATATATATAGTTACTGGGATGATATATTGACAAAGATTAGTGGGCAAACAAAAGAGATAATTTTTTTTATTTCTAATAAAATATTTGGAGGTACTTATAATTAAATGCTCTACCTCCTTAAAGCTAATACAGGAAGAACTAATTTCCAAAGATTTTAACAAAAGTGTGATGATAAATACTTGTGTGATAAATTCTTAAGTAAATTCCTGTTTCACAGTGAAGACTTTCTTACAAGACACACCAATATATATAATTTATAAAAGATAAAATTGAAAGGTTTGTTTTTAGCCATTGTTTCATAAAACTCTAGAACTGGAAAGGATTGTATTAGTTATCTACAGCTGTGTAAAAAATTAACTTAACATTTAGTGGCTTAAAATATTTATTATCTCACCATGTCTTCAGTTCAGCAATCCAAGCATGGCATAGAAAAGAGACTTCTACATGGCCATAGTCAAAGTCTCAGCTGGAGCTGGGGACATCTCACAAAAATTTTAATGGGAAAGATTGGTTTCCAGGGTCACTCGTGTGGTTATTGGCAGGATTGGGTTCCTCAAAGGCTACTGAAAAGAGAACCTGTTTCTCAGAGACTTCCCTCACCAATGTGGACCTCTCCTTAGGACAGCTCACAATGTGGAAGCTGGCTTCATCAGAGTGAGCAAGTCAGAGGGCATGAGAGTGCAAGAAAGACAGGAGTCACAGACTTGTGTAACCTAATCTCAGAAGCAACATCACTTTACTTTTGTCCTATTCTACTAGCTATAAGCAAGCTCAGCTCATGCACAGAGCATGGAATTATAGAAACACTTCTCACGACAGGCAGCAGAAATCTTTGGGAGCCATTTTAGAAGCTGTTAGTATAGGGGTTTTAGACATACACTAATACAGACCTTTCTCTATACAAAGGAACTGAGACACAGAAAAATAAATTTATCTGACATCTATGTTTGCCATGGGCCATCAATAATTATAATAGTTAACCTTTATTGATTTCTTCATATGCTTGCATTTATTGCTAAGTGTTTTATACACTTCATTTCCTTTATTTTTTTAAAAAAATATGTCTACTGATTTCAGAGAGAGGAAGGGAAAGGAAGAGAGAGATAGAAACATCAATGATGAGAGAGTCATTGATCTGCTGCCTCCTGCGTGCCCCCCACTGGGGATGGAGCCCTCAACCTGGGGCATGTTCCCTGACTGGGAATCAAACCTCTATTTCCTGGATCATAAGTTAATGCTCAACCGCTGAGCCATGCCGGCAGGGCCACTTCATTTCCTTTAATCTTCTCAGGCACCTTTTAAAGCAATATATTTTAACCCCATTTGATAAATTAGGAAACAAATTCTGAGAGATTCAATGATTTGCTCAAATAATATAGCCTACTGGTGGCCAAACTAGGACTTAATTCCTGGCATTCTGACTCCCGACCCTACACTTGTAGGAACAGGATTATACTGAAAAGATTACATGAAATAAATCTTAAGTTGCTATCAAGACATTGTCCGTGTTTTTTACACATATTTTCTTTTATAAATGATCATATGAGCTTTTAGTCTACCATTAAGGTCAAGAAAATATTTTTCTACTCAAAAACTAATGCATTTGTTTCACTTCATAGTTGCAAGGTAGATAGCACCATTTTTCCTTATCTGGCATGATTTCCAGAACAAAAAAATTGATTTTTTGAGGGTGTACATTGTTTTGTAAAACAATGAAGTCACATCTATAGAACCTTAAAAATATTTATGTTTTTCAATTTCACAAATTTATATCTGGATAGTAAATACAAATACAATGTAAATACCTGTAGACACTATAAAATTTTTAATGGTAGTATAAACTATAGAGAAATAAACAATCAAAACTTTGAGGTGGTTAAGTATATTAAGAAGTTATGACAGAATATTGTTTAGCCATTTTAAAGGATATTGCAAAAAATTATTTAAAAATTCTCATTCATTAGCTGAAAAAATTAGTACCCAACATTTTAGATGAAACATAAACTCAACTATGACAGAAAAATTGATAGAAAATTAGAGCAAAAACAGTATACACAACCATTCTAAAGAGCTTGCTTATGAGTTATGAGAGCAAAAGTTCCCTTCTGTTACTTTGTCCTTTATTAGATTTATATTTTGAAAACAAAGGAATAAAATTCATTAGATAAACTTAAAAATACAGCAAACAAACAAACAAACAAAAATGATCCCCAGGAAAATAAACAGGATTTCCCTTTTGTCATCTAAACCCCTTATATTCTATCAAGATTTTATATTTTATCCTCGGAATGTTAAGGATTTACTATTCTTAAGCTGAGTTAGCTTTTCATCACTCCTACTAGAAAGAAAGTGCTTAAAGCTAAATAGTCCATCTTATGAATCCCCAGTGCATATCATACACAATGCCTGGCACAATGTTGGCTCTTAAGACATGTTTCTTGAAAGAATGAAAAATAAATGGGTTGGCATTTTTTTGTTTATTTTTCTTTCCATAGTCCTGACATTTTATTTTATCCGTTTTGTTTAATGTATAACAGAACTCCACTCAAAGCCTTTTTGGAAAAATGATGGATAAAAAATTTTAATTTTTAATATAGATTTTTATGGAAAAAGAGCCTAAGACTACAGACTAGCCTCCTCCCTCCCCAACTCGAGACAACTATACTAGTTTCTACCTTTCTCTCATCAAACAGATTTTGGAGTAAGTGTCTGGGCATAAAGAGTTATGTCTTATTCATCGTTCACTGTCTTTACCTAAAAACTTAGCACAGTTCCTATCACAAAGCATGAACTTGCAAAGGTAGCAAGTTTGATTGTTGAAATGAATAAAGGATCTGAAAACTGCTGAATTGAATTCATGTCCTTACTTTTTTTCCCCACTTGTATTTTATATATGTAGGGAATTATAAATATGCAAACAAGAAATTGGCCCATTATCCCAGTATATAGATAAGTCCGAAGGAAATAAAAATACTAGTTGAACCTTGTTAGAAAATTCTAACAGTAAAGAAAGGGAATGATTCCTCCTTTCCAGATTTCTATCTCTGATGATAAACTGTTAACCTTTTCTTGTGATTATCAATAGAAGAAAATTCATATGCTAAAAGACCACACTAACTAGTTACATTCCTTTACCCAGTTGTTTCTAAAATTTAGCGTACACCAGAATCAGTTGGAAGGCTGGTTGAAAACATATATTTCTGGGCCCCATGCCCAGAGTTTCTGATTCAGTGCATCTGGGGTGATACTTAGAATTTCCATATCCCAGGTGATACTGATGCTGCTGGTCCAGGGATCACACTTTGAGAACCACAGATTAACACAATTTAACAAAGAGATAATAAAATGCACAGTGCTTTGCCCTTTGCTTATTCTCTCATAATGTATCTTTAAAACCCAACACAGAGGCATCCAGAGTTTGAAGGAGAGTTTTAAGGAAACAGGAGACTATTAAGACTTAATGCCTTGCAGGGTATAAAGCTGGGGAAAAGGTGAATAAATACAAGACTTATCTAAATATGATGTAGAATGTATGTCAAAGTTTCCTTTCTCCTCTGAACTCATTCCTTTTGGTGCCACCATTTTTATAACAATCATTTTTCATTTCTCTTAGATTTCTGTACTGTCAAAAATTGAGCATGCTTGCTTTTACAGGGAAGGTTATGCTCTCTTTTAAAATAAGCACAGTAATTTAAAGGATCATCAAACAAACAGCTGCAAGTTCTTATTAACATAAAAGAACAGACTGGTTCGATTCTATGATTCCCGAAGTGTGTTTTTGGTTTTGTATTTTTCCACGATTAAGAAAAATCTGAACTTTTTCATATGAAACTCATAGAGTTGTCCCCAGCAACACTATCATAAAGTTTCGAAGCTCCCTGTCACATCATCTGTTCATATGGGTAACATATTTGATAACAGATTTGTGCCATGTGATTGAAAGAAAGAGGCAAAACTTGATGAAGATACAACTTAAAGTTAGCTTACTTTAAGGTTACACAATATCATCTTTATAAAGTGTTAGTCATGTGGTTGACTGCATTGGACAAGCTTACAGATTGCCAGGGTTTGTGAAATAAGTTTATAGAGTCTATGTAAACGTGGTAAAATTTGGAAGCTTGATAGAGGAGTTGGAAACATTAATTTTCAACTCTACTGATAGACCTCAGAGTGAAAAAAGGAAAAAGAAGAAAGCCCAAATTCTCATGAATTAGCCTCCCTCAGGAGAAAAGGTAAGCGCCAAAGGGAGATTTACTCAGCTACCAAATTAAGTATCAACACATTTTATATAATTAAAGTGTTATTAATGCAACAATTACTGTAGCAATTGTTTAAACAACTATTATGTTCATTAAATATTAAGGTAATATTTTTTGTTACTTTTGGCCTATTATAACTTGCTATAATTTCAAAAATCCAATATAACCTGCTTAATTTAAAATTTTGGTTATACTGATGAATTATAATCACTCATTTTACTTGAAGTTCATTGAGTGATGAAATTTTTGTGCTAGCAAAGTTCTCCAAAGTTTCAAAAAAGCTGCTAGAGATAATAAGCTATGATTTTAGTGTAAAGAAAAAAATCATATATGTCGTAAATGGAAAGATTCAAGTAATATTTTAATCTCTAATTTTCTCCTGTTAAAGGCATCTTATTTGGGATATTCTGAGACATTTTATAAGTGTGAGTAATTATTTATTTCTTTCAGTAATGGTAGAAAGAAATAAAATACAATATGTGCAATACATTTTTTGTGTGTATTATCATCAGAGATAAAGAATGAATATATCAAGTACTTATGATGTCACAAAGAAGATGTGAATACATTTTTCCTCAATTTTTAACTTCTATTGATATTTAAAATTGGTGTATAGAAAAGAGTCAGGCCCGGCCAGGCTTGGCTCAGTGGTTGAGCATTGGCCTAAGATCTAGGAGATTGCAGGCTGGGGCATGTGCCTGGGTTGCAGCTCGATCCCCAGTAGGGGGCGTGCAGGAGACAGGTGATCAGTGACCCTCTCATCATTGATGTCTCTCTCTCTCTCCCTCTCCCTTCCTCTCTTTGAAATCAATAAATATATATTTTTTAAAAAGATACGAAAAGAAAGAAAAGAGTCAGTATCTCATGATTAAAAACACCTCTAAGAAGCTGCAAAATTTGTCAATTAACTTCGTATATCTTCTCTAGTCTAAGGTGTGATTCCAGCAGTTAACAAATCTTGTTCTTACTTGCCAAGGAAGACCTCTATGGATGAATTCTTGTTAAAGCTAAAACATGATCAAGAAGCCCAAGTTATTAATTTAAAATCAGAATTATAATTGATATGTAGAACTTGACAGTCTTGTTAGTACAGTGAATTCTCTTGCTGTGGGCATTGGAAGTAAAATTGTAATCAAAGTTTGAGGATGAGCATGGATCAAGGGTGATTCAAATACTTAATGACATGAAGCACTGACAAGTATATTCATTTCCTTAATAGCTGTTACCAACCTCTTATGCCCTTTCATAAAACTATCTTCATTGAACCTCATGTCACCCAGACCTCATCCTTGTTACTGACCTCACTCAGCTCATTCCTTCACATTCTTTTAGGACTCCAGCCCCTGGCTTATAAACTTTCTCTTCACCATTAATTCTTCTATCTTCCTGGACAATTTAAGAGTGTGTAGGAGAATAAAATCTACACCTTAACTTTAGACCACTGTGACTTTCTGAACTCCAATGGACTTTTCACCTTCTCTACTCCAGCATCACTCAATTGTTTCATTAACCAGAATCACTGTATCTATTAAACTGAGATCTAAACATATAGCCCATTTTTTTAAACCGTGGAGCTTGGCACTTCCAGGATCTTTATTCTCTTGCTCACAACCCAACTTTTTCTCTAGATTTAGACCATTTACTAGAAGTTTTTCCTTACTCCATATATCTAGGTTTGTTGTTGTTTTGTTTTTTTAATTAGTTTTGATCACTATGAACATGAATGTCATTTATCTTGGTTTGCTTGGTGGCAGACTCGGTTTATTTTTGTTTTCCCAGCATCTCGTTTGGTTATTGTCTTTTTCAGTCTTAAATATGACCCAGTTTGGATGATAAATTATACCATCACCCAACTAAGTACATACAGTCTCTTTTTCTCTGTTATCCTAATTCTACCTAATTGTGTTCCATTTAACTGCTTTGAATTGACATAGCCACATAGCCATTGTTTCACCTGGTTCACTGAGTGTGCCTGGGGAAAATCACCCAACATTGTTTAAGTCGTTAAAACTTTCTGTTCTCCAATCACATGTGCAATCCCAATAATTCCCATGGATCTTCTGAAAAATCTCTTAGCCAGATATCTCCCTTATTTACTTAAGCAAGTCTTCCAAATTTTGAACTTCCCTTCATACTCCTCACCCTACAAGCTGCTCTCCCAACCTCGACCCAAATTTGTTTCCTACCTACCTCATTAAAACAACGAAACAAACAGATTTTTATATTGTATTCCCTGATCTTTACATATGAGTAGCCAGTCATTCACTTACTTTCCAACTGCTCTCCGTTATCAATGGCAGTGGTGATCCCTGCACATGGGCTTTGGTTTCCCTCCTTCTTACATCTCAGATACCTTGATCCATCAGTGACACTTTCCCATTCCTGCATTATCAGCCTTTGTCTTCTTCTCATATGCAAACATATGCATACAACAAAGTCTATTTAATATTGAAAACAAACAAAAGCATATTTAATCTTAACTTGTTTTTCCTTTCGTTTGATGACTTCTTTGTCATCTTAAGACAAACTCTCAAAGTAATTAATCAGCTCTTTATTCACTCATCACCTCCCAATTATTTGTACCTTTGCTCACATGTTCTGGCTTCTGCTTTCACCACTCTATAGAAACTGCCCTCTCCAGCATGGCCTCTGCATTATCTTCTCTAATATCCCTCATTCTTTCACTTCCTGAGAACATTCTCTCCTGTTTTTCTACTCCATCTCTGACTCATTCAGGTACTTTCACTGGCTTTTTTCCCCCTACTTACTTCTTTCATATCCATGTTCATCAGGGCCCGACTGTAACCCTTTTCTCCTTCTATTCATTGTCCCTGTATACCTCATCAAAACTCCTGCTGATTGCCAGGATGCTTATTTTAATCACCTTCATATAGGTTATGAACCAACATTAGAAGCTGTATCTATTACTGAAAGTAATAAGTTGCATCAGCAACTCATGTTTGACCTCAATCCTTTCCAGAACATTTCTCCACCATTCAGTGATAGTCAGTACTCATCTGGTCAGAAGACTTCATTAATAATAGTTCAGCTAAGAGGATTCTCTTTAGCCAGTTCCATATTATTTTTAGCTTTAAATTTTATACCAGAGATAATTTATATATACTTAAAGAAACATGAGTGTGACCTTATAAAAATAATAATCTTCAAGAGTATATTCAGCATCAGGAACTATTGGAGGATTATTTAAGCTTTATAGGAGATTAATGTTACAGCTATACAACTGATGATCTGACTTTGGGTGGTGGGCACACAATGCAATATAAAGATGATGTGTCATAGAATTGCACACTTGAAACCTATATAATCTTATTAACCATTTCACGCCAATAAATTTAATTTAAAAATTAAAAAAAATAAGTTTCCATTTCCTTTTACACCCCCCAAGAATGTATATCAGCAACATTTTATGATCTTATAATATACGGTTGTCCTTCCTTATCTGTAGGACATATGGTCCAATACCTCCACTGGATAACTGTACTGAATCCTTATATACTATGTTTTTTCCTAAACATACATACATATACTTTATGGTTTCTCTTTGCACATCTGAATTGCCAGCACCACTACTCTTGCACTTTGGGTTCATTATTAAATAAAAGAAGGGTCACTTGAACACATGCACTGTATACTGTGACTGTCACTCTGATAACAAAGATGGTTACTAAGTGACTTAAAAGAGGGTCATATATCCATGTGTATACATCATGGATACACTGGACAAAGGGATGATTCACATCCTGGGGACAGAGCAGGGCAGAGTACGATTTCATCATGCTACTCAGAATGGAAACATTTTAAATCTTATAAATTGTTTATTTCTTTAACTTTTCATTTAATATTTTCAGACCATGGTTGACCACTGGTAACTGAAACCATGAAAAATGAAACTGTGGATAAGGGGGTACTATTGTAGTCAGAAATGAGCTTTAAGGAAATTAGGTTTTGTATTCTCTCTGTAATGATGTATGGCATGCAGGGATGCCTTCTCCACCCCCACAGGCAGGAAGGTGCCCCTTTGAAACATTAAAACATCAAGTCACATATAATTGATCAAAACACAGAAGTATACAGTATGCGGAGATTCATTTTTTAACCTAATGTTAAGAATCATACTAAAATGGGTTAATACATCAATGGATTCACCGAAATCTGACCTTTCTGCATAAAGAACAAATGTCATAAGAAAGTCTATCTGTATTAGTCACATTGGTATTGTGACTGGCATTTATCTTTAACACTTAAAAAGTAGAAGCTTAGATATACCAGGATTCATGTACCTGAGCTTGAGGGTTATAACTTTCAGGATTATTCTCTTCTAAAGTATCCTGATGTCTTATAGTAAAAGACTTAATATTTATTTAGACATTGATGCAATGTGAGTAAAGAGCAAAAATTAGACTATTTATCAGAAACCTTCTCTTCACATGTCTTGTTTTGTCCCTTGCAAAAATAGCATGGCAGAGAAAGCATTTATTTTAATTTTGAACACCTAATAAGCTTTGCCTTTTTAAGCCTTGAACTATTTTTCAAATTTTACCATAAAATACCTCTATTTATCTTAGCCTCTAGGCACTTGTATATTGAAAATGCATAAATCATCTGAGAACTAATAAAACAACTGCAGCCCAGCAGAAACTCAAGGAAATAAAAGCATTATTTTAAAGATTAACAAGCAAAATCTCTACTAGGCTGAAAGAAACAGAGACTGCTTGCTTTCAGCACAGCTGACTTAATGGGAAGGGACCACATTGTACTGGCTACAGAAGGTTTTATCTGTCATGAAGGAGATTAAGAACCAGTATATTCTACAAGGCTCTGGGGATCACATCCTGTCTAGGGTTTAAAATGTAACTTGGGGACAAGAAAGTGGGAGGAAAGATAACACTAGACCTTGATAAGAGGCCCAGGAAATTCTTTAAACTTCAATATTTTTATCTGGTGTATTGTGCTGTGTCCCTCCCCCCCCCCACACCCTAGAATTAAGTAAAAAGCCTATTTCATTTATTTATTTTTTAATTATTATTTTTAATTTTTATTTTTGAAAGTATTACAGGTGGCCCATTTTTCCCCCATTGACCTCCTCCACCCCACTCCCACCCCCTTCCCAGGCCTTCACCACACTATTGTCTGTGTCCATGGGTTATTCATATATGCATATAAGTTCTTTGGTTAATCTCTTCCCACCCCTCACCCCCTCACCCCCTTTCCCTCTTCCCTCTGACATAAAAAGGCCCTTCAACATTACATGGTTTGGTGGTGATGAACTCCTTTTTAATGGCCTAGATTTTCTTTTCTGTCTTAAGGTCATTAATGGAAAAAGAATCATCAGGAGAGAAAGGTATTAAAGCACAAACAATATAGGCAAAAATATACAGAATTATAAGTATACATATCTTACAAATATGATTGCATCATCACAATATTAAACAGGTCATCATGACTTCTATAGCAATTGACATTTCCTTGCCAAGATGTCAGAAAATTCCCAGATGAGCATTCATTCTTGTCTTCATTGCCTCTAATTTTCTACCTTCTTTTGATTAGTCATCCATTATCTTTTCATTACATTTGACCCAAGTGGTGACAACATCCTCTCCTATATCAGCCCCATACCTGACACCTCAAACCACCAACACCTCTATTCTCTTTAACAGTACTGCAACAGATATCAAAACATGAACTGTACTTAAAAATATAAGATCATGGGGAAAGACAGATACATACTAATCTTCATAATAAAAGGTAAAAAAAATACACATTATATATTTGTGTCCTTTAAAGTCTTTTTACCTTCTCTACCACTGGCACTATCATTTGTAATGACAGTTTCAGCTTTTCTGGAATAAACTTAGACCTGTGTTTTTCCTCCTTCTCTCTCCTTTTCTTATGGCTCCTCTCCCCAACTAATGGTCTTGGGGGATCCTAATTTCTTCTCCTCACACCCTTCCTCCATTTTGCAGACCAATTCTACTCAGTCTAGCCACAGTTCCCCAAATCAGCAAAAAAAAAAAAAATGACATTTGCTGAGATGTTAATTTGCTCTGGTAAAATACTATGTCTAGCATAGCATTGGCAATTGTGTTGCTACAAGAGAGTTCAGATAAATAGGAGGATTCAAGGTTTTCAAGTTCATAATATCTCAGGATCCCATTTCTTTACTCCAGGGTCTTGACATTGGTGTAGGAGCTTCCTGACTTTAAAATTTAAGCTCTTCCATGACTCTGCTGTTCATGATTGCACTCTGGGCTGATCATCAGCTTTTTCTGCCTTCCTTCTATAAGAACTAACTACTTATATGCTCCAAGGCTCTCTGGCTTTCATTCTTTGAAGTTAGTTGGTTATTAATCACTCTTTTTTATTGAATGTGTTTGGGTGAGGTTGGTTAATAAAATTATATAGGTTTCATCTATACAATTCTATAGGACATCGTCTGTATATTGTATTGTGTTTCTCCCACACCAAGTTAAGTTCTCCTTTCATCACCATTTAGCCTCCCCTTATGAATCATGCTCAGTATATTTTTCTCTATATCATTAATTGGCTCCAGAAGATCTACTCAGTTCTCTAATTCTCATATTATTATTTATCATACACTTCCTAAGCGTCTGGCACACAGCACCCACCACTGCGCTCTTGGTTTACTATCCCAATTCACCATTAGTAAAGTGTTGACAAATGCACTATTACCACTTAACAGGTGTATTGGTACTCCATTTACCACCAATGACAGAACTCTCACTGCCCATAGAGCTCTAAAATCCAACCTTAGACTCAATTTTCTTGGATCACTCTTTGTACTATCTTAAATTGTGTCTAAGAAACAGAAGCTGAGACAGAGGCCCCCATGTAAGAATCAAGAGGGGAGTATTTTTGGAAACAACACCTATAGGAGACAGTAGGACTTGATCCTGAACTTAATAAGGCTGTGAATGTGGTACTGTGCACTTTAACTTGTGCAGTAGTTACTAAAGTAATCCTTCAATTCTCATTAAGCTTTTCATTTCTTGGACATGGCTTATTTGGAAAGTTGCAGAAGGCTGGGAAAGGGTGATGGTCAGCAAAGGAATGGCACATTCTCTATACATGTTTGCAGCGCCATGCAGTACCTTCACATTCTAACTTCACTTCTAGTACTAGACTTTCAGCAACTGCCCAGAGAGGAAAACTGTACACTTTACTAATGTTTGAATAATTTGTCCTATTTTTAAATAGGTATTTGTTATGTGTAATTGCATTAGGATAAATAAAACAGTTTTCAGTACATTAAAGACAAAAAATGAAGAAATAAGACAACCTTATAAAAATTGTAAGACAAATTGCAAAGTCTTTTAACAATTTGAAATTATACATCAATGGTAGTAGGTGGCAATTCTACCCCTCCTTCTGTGAAAGCTTAAATATACACAGGAACCTAGTGATGAATAATTTGGTCTACTTCATGAATAAAAGGCAGGGGGAGAGGGAGAGAGAAAGGGAAGGTGGTAGAGAAAGAGAGAAAGACAGAGAGAGAGAGAAGAGAAAGGAGAGGAGAGGAGAGAAGAAAGGGAGAGATGCAGCAATGTATCTCTTTTTGTATTATGGCTGAGTTTCCAAAGAAGAATACAATAAAAATCATGTACCCACATCCCAATATGATATATTAGATTGGTGCTGATAAAAGATTGTGAAACTGGTTTAGTCAGCATTAAACCATCAGTGACTTCAAGTCTGTATAAGAGAAGGCATAGTATTAGTTGAGCAATTGAACAGCTATGAGTGGTGGTATTTTTGGAGGAACATATTTTTAGGCTCAGTTTTCAAACTTTTATATAGCTGGTGGGGGATAATTGTCCCTCACTTTACGAGAATTTGATATTTATTCTCTGAAGTGTGAGGGACTGATGCCGGACACATGGTGAAAAATCTGAAGTCTCAGAGTCAGTGGTTAGCAAACCACTCAGAGATAGCAAAATAAAGATGGTTGTTTGTGAATGCCTTCACTTTCAGCATAAAAGGCAGGGCGAGGTTTCATGTATATACAACATAAGTATGATGTGTTTCCTGAGAAGGCAGCAGGACCAGGCCACTATGAGTGGAATTCTGCCCGGGGGGACGGTAAAAGGGACAGGAGAGGTCAACTTCAGAAACAAGGTGACACAGAGAGAAAATGTAAGGAGTCAGAGGAAGCATGACTTAATTAAAAACAAAACAAAAAACTAGATGACAGCAACCCAGGTATGGTAACAACCCAGGAAGAGAAATGAGAGACACCCAAGCAACATCCCCTCCTCCTCAATACTGGAGAGAATCAAACACTGGGATCCATACAGGGAGAAGAAACCCCTGCAGGAGCCAATACTGCAGCTTTTGATGGAAAAAGAACTGAAAGAAAAAGAAAAAAGGGCTCATAGCACCCAGTTCACCCACAAAAAGTGCACAAAACTAAAGAGGATGAGAGCTGGGGACAGATAAAATCTAAAATCAAAGAAATGTCTGCAGGTTTGATGCTACACTGGACCATGTATTCTTTCAGACATCCAGAAGAAGACAGTTTATTTACTTCTTAAAAATGATGAAATACTGAGATTTCATCCAGGGGCAGGAAAAAATGGATGTAGAAGGAAGATTTGCAGAGTGAATAAAAAGTCATATGTCTTAATATCCCCAAGGAAATGCTTCATTTGAAGACTAGTAGACTATATATTAATTTTATTCCAGGCTAAGAGTGAACATCAGCATTTTAAAAAATTCTTTTAACTAGATCATTGACAAAAAGTTTCAGATTTCCTTTTATGGAATACCTACCAGAATTTTTTTTCTTTTAAAATGTACTTTTAAAAAGGAGAAAACAATTACACGTACTTCAATTTATTAACCTCTAAGTTTATAAATATTTGTGATAGCTAGTTTTAAAATTTTATAAATCAATAGTACTTTGCACTAAAATATTATATTTTAAAATATTTTTTTAAAGAAGCTTTCAAAGTTTAAAAATATATATATATCAACTTTGGTTTGGTTTCCCTTACTTAAAAAAATTCATTTTAAACTTTTCTATTTTTCATTTTAAGATAGATTTTTATGCTACTGCTCTGAGCTATATATTTTGAGCCTTTAATCACCTGGGTTTCTTTTTTTATATCTTATAAATTGGTATCATTCATTTAGTCAGAGTAAGGCAGAGAAACTTAATAGAAAATTATAAAAGAATGCAATGAATTGAAATCAGCCCTTGATAGAAAAAAGTTTTACCTTTTTCTACATCATTTGAAGCAGCATTCTAAAATTCAGGCAATACTCCAGAATAAAATCAATTCACAAACTGTACATAGACCAAAAGAACATTTTTGTTTCTCCAAATACTGCCCTTACCAAAAATGATGTTTCTATGTTCTATCTCATTTAGGTTGTCTGTGGACATTTTGAATTAGCAGAGGGAATTAGTGAGGATACAGGAGAAATCATACTTTTATTTTTCTCACCTTCATTGGTATTAATAAATCCTGTTGTGTGCAAATGAGCTTAAATTTCTATGCAATTAGCTTTCTATTTTACTTTGAATGTTTTAGTGCAGATTGTTAGCTAATCAAGCTGGGAAATTGAAATAGAGTGTACACAAAATTGTTTATGAGTCATATTATGAACAAGCAGGGTAGATAGCACTGTACCTGTTTTACTGCTATAATAAAATAAGAGGTGATATCAGCATTGCACCCATTCAAGTATAATTGTACAAATTGCTAACTAATCAGTTGAGAAACACAGTACTTAAGACCAATGTTCTTTCCACATGCTATTACCTTTGCTTATTTAGCTATATGTGTAAAGTGTTTTAAGACTTAAACAGGAGGAATAAAGATGTATTTTAAAAAACATTTTGATATAGAAAAGTGCATTTGCCTTTTTTTGCAATAATAGGCCTTGGAAACTTCTTGAAAATGCAAACTTGTACAAATGCATAATGTTCACTGGAAAAAATACAAATCTTTTCTTTAAGCCACATGAAGTTATTAGCTCAAAGGATTTTGGCATGCTCTACACAACAGGGCTTCTGCTAGGATTTTACACGTCTGGCAGAAATATGTAAATTTTTCAAGAAGTAAGGTTGAAAATTTATGAGCACAAGAGGAAATGACATGTTTTCACCACTCTATAAGTTTTATCTCAGGTTTTATAAACTCTAGTGTGGGTTTGACAATGCATAATTTCTCTTGTCTAGTGGAAATTTCTATTACAGGGAAGCTTGAAGACATAGAATAAAGTGCACAAATTAGGATTGCATGTCCTCAGAATAATTTAGACTTATTTTTTTCTGTGAACTTATTTTTCATGAGGTCCTAATATATCTTCCAAGGGATTAAAAATTCCCTGTATGTGCATATGTTTGTGTATGTATGCAACTGTGTCAATGTATGTACATACACCTAGAGCTGAGAATGTTGTTACATTATAAAAAAAATCCCACGAATTCCCACTAACGCCTTCCCCACCCCAAACTAAATAAAGACTTAAGTCTGAAGGTCTTTTTGAACATTCATACATTCCATACATTTATGCTGAGCACCAGTTATATTCCAGCATTATGCCTGGTGCTTCCTTTATGCAGCATTCATTCTATTCATCTACCTTGCCTAGTGTAATTTCTCTAAAAGACCTTCTCTGGCTTCCCCATATCTGGTCATATTACTCTTAGTCCAAAAGTGCATA
Source organism: Miniopterus natalensis (assembly GCF_054644295.1). NCBI lineage: Eukaryota > Metazoa > Chordata > Mammalia > Chiroptera > Miniopteridae > Miniopterus > Miniopterus natalensis. The sequence continues at coordinate 30,804,142 of NC_142085.1, read as the reverse complement.
ATTGATAAAGGAATTATATTTGCATTCTATGCTGCCTCCTTGCACTTATAGTATTATGTATAACTGTGTACTAATTCATATAAAATTACTTCCTTTTTTCTAATTGGGAAAGAATTGTGTGGCAACAAGTGTAGGTGAGTCACTATACACTAACAAGAATGAATTACAATAGTGAGCAAGTGTCGATAAGTTTCTCTAGCCTTTTCAATACTCAAATTATTAAAATAAGGTCCAAAACGTGGTACCAGATTCAGAATTAGAACCCAGCTAACTGGTTCTTATAATCTTTCCATTGAGTAGAACGCATACAAGAATACATGGATTTAAGGTGAGAGCTAGGTTTCATTCACAGCTTTGTCAACACGGCATTAGTTAAGTCAGTGTGATATAACTCATTTCATTTTTTTGAGTCCAAAATATTAATCCATGAGTTGGAGATACTAACAAAATTAATTTGTGACTGTAAATTTAATGTAGCATGCAGTTATTATTGCATATTATATTTGTAATATAAAAATGTTTGCTTTGATTATAATGAGACATTGACTATGATCCTTGAGTAATTAGGATCAGATTTTTCACCGATGACATTGTCTTCCAAGCTAAGGTCATAGACATACCAGTAATTCAACTGGGATGTCTATGAGCATTTAAAAAATAATTTTGAACTGATCTTAGTTTGATTTTTTTAAAGACTTAATTGTTTGAGCAGTTTTAGGCTCATAGTAAAATTGAGAGGAAGATACAGAGATTTCCCATATGCTCCCTGTAAATATGCATAGCCTCTATTTTCAACATCCCCACTGGATTGATACATTTTTTGTAATTGAACCTACATTGACTCATCATTATCAACCCATGTCCACAGTCTATATTAGGGTTTACTTTTTGTATTGTACATTCTACGGGTTTGGACAAAAGTATAATGACAGATATCTGCCATTATAGAATCATATAGAATATTTACACTTCTTTAAAAGTTTTTATGCTTCAGCTACTCATCCCACACCTATCCCTTACCCCTGGCAACCACTAACCCTTTTTCCATATCCATAGACTTGAATTTTCTAGAATGTTATATAGTTGGAATCATACAGTAAGTAGCTTTTTCAGATTGGCTTCTTTTCTTGTAATATGCATTTATGTTTTCTCCATGTCTTTTTATGACTTGATAGATCACTTTCTAGTGCTGAATAATATTTCATTTTCTGGATGTACCACAGTTTATTTATCCATTCACCTACTGCAGAACAGTTTGGTTACTTCTGAACTTGGCAATTATAAATAAAGCTGTTACAAATATTTGTAGACAGGCTTTTGTGCGACCATAAGTGTTCAACTCCTTTGGGTAGATACCAAAGAGTGCAATTTCTGGATCATATGGTAAGAGTATGCTTAGTTTTGTGAAAACTGTCTTCCAAAGTGGCTGTGCCATTTTGCATTTCCACCAGCAGTAAATAAGAATTTGTTTTCTCACAAACTCACCAGCATTTGGTGCTGTCAGTGGTCTGAAGTTTGGCCTTTCTAACAGGTGTGTAATGGTATCTCACTGTTTTAATTTGGTTTGTTTTGACTTAATAATGAACCCACTTCTGCCTCAACCATAAACATTAGTGAACTCCAAATATGGTAAATAAGAATAGAATTTAAGGATGCAAGTGTAATTTTTTATTGCAGCTTTCCTGACATTATAATTTCAGGATGATTCTAATGAGCACATTCTAATTTTATTTTCTTTTTTCTTTTTTTTTTTTTTTTTTTTTTTTTTGCATTAGGTAAGAATCACAGCTTTTGAATTGAAAGAGTTCTCCATAGATTTAGAGACAGAGTGTAAAACTGATGGAGTTATGCTTCAGTTATTAAGTTCTTGAGCACAGATTCAATGAATAAAAATATTGAATAAACCTGCAAAATCTAAGCAGCCCTGCTTCACTTAATGGTGATAAGATGTAGATCAAACAAGGATGCCTTCAACAATAAAAGTACCAGTTATAATATAAGATGGTAACCTTTATCTTTTTAAAATTGTCTTTAGTATTTATTATCAAGTTTAATGTCTATAAAATATTTGCTGAAATAATTTGGTAAAAGTGATGAAAAGGAGTTGGAGATATAAGGTATCTCAGTTAAGATGTGAATCAATATTATATAATTTGGTTAGGTCGATCAAGCATAAGAAATTAATCTACTTTAGACTTTAGATGCTCAGAACAATGCCAAAGTTGTTCTGAAGAAGGATATACTTCTAAAAACAATCTACTCAAGGGGATAATGACAGAGAATTGCTTAGCATCCTCAAGAAATTTTTAAAAATATTTACAAACTAAAAACCATTAAGAATAAAATGGAATGAGTCTGGCCGGGCGTGGCTCAGCAGTTGAGCATCAACCTAGGATCCGGGAGATCGGGGTTCGATTCCCGGTCAGGGCACATGCCTGGGTTGCAGGCTCCATCCCCAGTGGGGGGCGTGCAGGAGGCAGCCGATCAATGACTCTTGATGTTTCTATCTCCCTCTCTCTGAAATCAATAAAGGTATATTAAAAAAAAGAATAAAATGAACTGAGATTAAAGACAAGTATAAGACATAAGAAATGATTTAAGAAAACTAAAGAGCTAAGATCTGAGTCTATATTGAGGTAGAAAAAAAAAAAAAGACTTGATTTTGAAAGATCAATTAACTAATTAAGACTATCTCCAAAAATGTAATTAAGAAGAATGCAATCATAAGAGCAGTGTGAGAAATGATTAAGTATGTATGGTGCAATTGAAAAAATATATTTTAAGAGGTTACATTTACCTAAGGAAGAAAATAAGTAATATGGCAGAAATAATAAACTATATAATTAAAATGCAAATGAAGAAAAGACTAAAAACAATATTCATAAACTAATTAGCACAAAATTTTTAAATGTGTGAATGTCAAAAATATTATTAACAAAACTAAAAGTCATATATATGTGACACATAAGTGTCAGAGAGAAACTATTTTGAATACGTAATGAGTTCTTGATGCCCAATGGGTTGAATTTTAAAAACACAAAAACAGAGACCAATTATTATATGTATATAATTTTACAAATACAGTCATTGTATGAGTATGTATGAAAAAATAATCTTATAAATTATTTTAAGATGATAAAATTATTGACATTTTGATTATACTTTTCTAGACTTTCCATAATAAAAACTGAATAAATTTATAGTTCAAAGAGAACCCCAAACAGGTGTGTTTTTTTAATTTTTAAATGATGAACCATAAACTGCCATAGTTAAACATGAAGAATTTACCTTAGCAAGCTTATTATATACATAAAGCAATTTTCTTTAAAGGTTAATCTGTTTTTATTCCCATTCAGTTAGAGCTTATTGGTGTTCAGGTTTGCTTTCCTGTGTAAAGGGGTCTTTCTGAGGAATGAGTATTTTTCCAGACAGTTTTAGCAAAAAGAGATCTCACTTACAATGCTAATCAAGCCTGGAAACACCCCCTAACTTATGTGAACATGACCTTTCCTAACTGAGCTTTTTTCTACTCCACTTTAACTATTCTTTTTTATTGGCACTTTACATTCTTACTCCAAACTCTGTTTTAATCAACCAATTCAGAATGAACAAACAAAAAAAAAAGAAGAAGAAGAAAAAGAAAGAGAAAGAAAAATATGCTCAGCTAGTTTTTATCCAAAGCACACATTTTTATACAGCCCAGACATTTGAAAACTGAAGATATCCATTAAGTGAAGCTCCAGACAGGTGCCAGTCAAAATGTTTCGCGCTGGATGCTGTGAGTAGCTTGCAGGGCAATCGAGACGCCACTGAAAACAAAGGCTTTGCTGAAATGCACATGTAACCTTGAAATGTTAGAGGCAGACTGTGAAAACAATCTCCACATTTTCTTCATCTGTATTTCAAAAATACCACAGCCGCATTGCTACCCTTGTGAGAGAAAGACCAAAGGCATTATACAGAATTGCTGATTAACTGGCGGCCCGAGGAGAGGCCCAGGATAGGTGCTGGAGACACCACAGGCAGCTGAAGAAAGAGCAGCTGAACCAAGAGCGTTCTGCAGGACTGTTTCAAGCCTTGAAATACTCTTGAACTTGATTATTAAAGTCACTCTCCCTCCAAAATTTTTTCAAAGCATCTTGGTTACACCTGGATTGTCTGTGAATTTTTATGAACACAAAGAAAAATGATACAAGTGACACAAGAAGAAAGCTATTGAATTTTGCTCACTTCACTCTCTTGACATTTTTTTTTCTACCGGTGTTTCTTTAAACCAACCTAAAATCATTGTGAGAAACATTTGTCTTAAGGTTCTGGTTTTTTACCCTCTTTTTCCAATTTCCCTGAGCATTTTTCAGGTGATAAAGCCTCTGTTCTCTATTTCTCTCATTTCTTTTATATGTTACCTAGTGATGATATTGCTTTTTCTAGCTTAAATAACTTATCTTCTCAGTTCAGGATGTAGAAACCAGATCTTATGTGAGTTTTGTGTCCCAAAAAAGCCCAGTAGAATATCTGTTGCACAGAGTAGAAATAGCTGCTGATTGTTTGATTAACTGATTAAGAAGATGAGAAATATTGATATGTTACCCAAGAGTTTGTTATCACTGGCATACCCTAATGTAAGATAAAAATTACTTAGATTATTCAAGATAAATATACATTTATTCCTTTCTGTAAGGGCCATCTAGTCTATATTTTCTTTTGCTTACTTAGCTTTTCTCTGACAGCCACACTAATGACACATCGTTAAGAGAGCAGTTTAAGTAACATAAATATTAATGAACTAATGTGCACCCTTAGGGCAATTCAAATACTGCTTTTATGGGAATGTCTTTACCTAAGTTTTACCTAAAGTCAGTTTGTCACATAGCAGTGCACACACTTTCGTTCGAAAAACTTTAGAATCATTTCAAGTTTATATTCTAACACTGTCAGGAAGAATTAAAAGTTAGGAAAAGGTGCCACGATTTGAGGTGGTACTTAGAAGATAAAAGTATAATGTGTAAATGCAAGTATTCTGTCACATCCAAAAGGAAGTGGGAAGCAGGACTATGAAATTTTGCTCGCATATTGTAAAAGGAGATGGATGACCCAGTCATGCGGTAATGCTTGCTTGTCCATGGGTGGCTAGACTGCCTCATCATGGCCATCTATGAATATTTATTGGACTTCCATGGTAAGATTCATACAGCATGGATGTGCCTTATCCTTTCCCTAACAAATTTTTTAAAAGCCTAGTTAATGTGAATTTTAGAATTACAGCACTGTTAGCCAATTTGTGCATTTTTAATTCTATACTCAGTCCATTTGGTCTAGTGTAGTACAGTTTAGATTAAATGGCAAGGAAAAACAAATGTTCTGGAAAATATCTACCTCCCTTAGATAGGTAGATAATATGAAAAGTCTCTCTTGTATTGGTACTTCTTTATAAACCAATTAAAATTAGAGTTTTTAAAAGAAAATGCAAGAGCATCACATATAATGAGAGATCTTTGAAAAAACAGCTTCTTGTTTAGATCACATTAGCATTTGGTCTTGTCCCAGCCATTCTACAAGATAATTGAATTGTTGAAGTTGCTGCTGGATTGTTTTAGTAGTTCCTTCCATCACTCATTATTGAATGACACTAAACTCCAATAAGAGTACTTTAAAGAAAAATTTTATCTTGCTTTACATAGAGCTGAGCTTGGATGCCTTCTAATGAGTAAACAGTACAGTACTTTAATCAGTGTTGTTATACACCTGAAAACTGCTATGTAAACACTTCTATGCTCTGCTACATATGTCACTTTTGTTTTCTAAAGTAATTTTAATTAGATTGGCATTCGAGAAACTATAGACCATTTTCTTGGAGATGGCATGAACTAGGCATTAGCATTAGTTCTCCTTGAGTGCCGGAGAGTCTACATGATTAGGATGAACATAATGCACACTGGAGAAAGCAGAATCAAGGAAATGACAGGAACTCACACAATTCTGATTACAGTGGGAAGGTTTTAGTGATTGTGCAGACTATTCATTAGGTGGAGGAGGCTTTTCTCTCTCTTTAGGAAATTCTATTAGTAGGATAGTGCATCATAACTGAACTGAATAAAGACAGTTTTATTTTCAGTATATCAAACTAGAATTCTGATATTTTAAATGTTTATGATTAATTCAGAGAAGATTAGTGACAGTGATGAAACTATGAGTAAAACCCTACTAATTGGTATTCACGGAATGAAGAATAATTCATAATATGATTAAGAAAACAATTACTGTGTTTTAACAATAGCTGACAGTAACATTGTCAAAGATTAAATTTTGTTATGTTTACAATTTCCCTTTACCACGATCATATTTACTTTAAGAATTAATACCTTGCAAGTTGTTTTAATACTGTATTTTTTCTTGATTTAAAAATTTATTCACAGGGTTTCAAATGGGCAAAACTAGCAATATACCCAGAAGCTTCCAAGGGCAGATGAAATGAAAATAACAGGTCTACCATTCAATTAAATAAAACATAAAGCTCAGAAAATTAATAGATCATTCAACTTTTTCATTTGAAAAGTGGATTGGAATCTCATTCATTAAATTTTGACTGTAAGAATTTATTCAAAGGGTGCCTTTCTGAAAAATTATATGGCTGTTGGTTGTATATCCACATCTCTTCCACCAGTGTAATTTACATTGATTAAAATGAGTATATTTTATGCTTTATGCTGCTGAATTTTTATGGTTTCAGATCCAAAGTCCAATTCCTTGGAAATATAATTTTAGGTCAAATGCAGGTTAAATATGGACTCTAATTACTCCTTGTTTCCCTCCCTCGCCCCCCCAAGGGAGAAACAAAACAAATCAAAACAAACAAACAAACAAACAAAATACAAATTCCATTCAGTAAACCAAGTCACATAAGCCACAGTCATTTGAATGAGTCAGACAAATTTCCTTTCCAAACGGTATGGCCATTTATTCTGAAGTGGCAACTACCGCTACATAGGTAGGTATGGAAGGGTGAAATACACCCGCAAACTAGTCTTCATGACTTCAAAGCTTTGTCTCATTCATGGATAATCCTCTCATCTACAACTGCAAATCCTTAGGAGAAAATATCAGCTATATTATGGTTGGTTAAATTCCTTAAATTAAATACAGATATCTTTAAAATGAGTGTATAGCTTACCTTCACACTCTCTCATTTCTTATATTTTCTAATTTTTTTTTATGTATTAATACAGAATAACAGAATCTCTAAATACTGTTTTGCTTTGTTTTATATTGTTTTCTGTTCAGTGGTATTGAGGAACAATTTCAGACTTTAGATTGAAAAGATTTGGGTGTGAATTCTTTCTACCTCTTTAAATAATTTGTAATTTTAGTCAATAACCTTGCTGAGCCTCAGTTTCTTCAAGCTATAAATTAGAATAATAGTGCCAATGTTATGCAGTTTTAAAGAGGAAAAACTATTGAGCCTCTAATGTACCAAATCATCAGTAAATGGTAGATATTTTAACAAGATCTCTAAGGGTTGAGGGGCTGGGTTTGGGGGTATTGAGGATTTGAGCAAAAATGAATAAAAAGGAGAAAAAGTTCATGGACACAGACAAGAGTGTGGCGATAGCCAGTGGGAGATGGGGTGGGAGAAGGTAAAGGAGAGTATAGGGGGGTAAATGATGATGGAAGGAGACTTGACTTGGAGTGATGAACATTCATTACAGTGTACAGATAATGTGTTGTGGGAATTGTGCACCTGAAACCTGTATGATTTTGTTAAACAATTGCACCCCAATAGATTCAATAAAAAGGGAAAAAATATCTCCATGTAGTGAATTCAACTGTCTATGTTTAAGAAACATAATTTAAGTTCTGAAAACATTTTCTTTTTCTTCTTCTTTCTTTTAAACATATCTTTATTGATTTCAGAGAGAGGAAAGGAGGGGGAGAGAGAGAGGTAGAAACATCAATGATGAGAGTCATTGATCGGCTGCCTAGCCCGCAACCTGGGCATGTGCCCTGACCGGGAATCGAACCCCGATTGCCTGGATCCTAGGTCGACGCTCAACCACTGAGCCACGCTTGGCCGGGCTCAAAACATTTTTTAACACAAGTCATTCCAAGCAGTTGTAAAAGTGGTTCTGTGAGTCCACGAAGCAATGTACTTGCCCAAATGACATTGATAAGCCATAAAACATATGATTTAACTATAAATTATTTCAGAATACATATATTTTACAAATATATAGTCTGAATATAGATACTGTAGGCAGAATTTTAGCACCAGAATAGGCAACAAGACAGAGGTGGAAATCTGATCCCAAAATATAAGTAACCAATATACCTGAGGCCTGCAGAGGCCCATACTATGCAGGTGGATAAAACATGAAAGGTGAAGAGCTCTTCCTATATTTGCTCACAGCCTCTACATATTCACACATGACACTCATGGGAAGGTCAGAAGAGGAGGACAGGGCAGAGGCTGGGCAGAGCACATTATTTATCCCCACCCACACTGCACTTGCTTTCCCAAAGAGACCAAGATAGAAACAGGCCCAATGTGGCAAAGATTAGACTAGATTGGACCATTCTATCTCCTTGCTCCTGGTAGAATGAAAGTGAGGCTGAAGACCAGGTGCTTTGGTTGACCATAACTCACAGATGGGATCTTATCATTTTAAAAAAGTAGAGAAGACATTAAAAGCATAATTAAAATATATTTGAAATACAGTTTATAAACAAAAGTAGCAATACTTAGGAGGCTGAAGCCACCTGTGATCCTAATTATTTTTGTTCTTATTAACGTTGTTGTCTCTGGATGTTAGTTTGTTACTGCAATTCTGTCTCATAATTGCTCTTACAATCTCAAATTTTTAGTTTTCACTAACCATATTGGAGAATCATGGCTTCCCCCCCCCCCCCAAATTTACCTCCCTAATACATCCAACACATTTCCAAACTTAGTAGACCATCACTACATGCTTGAAAATTTACCTCATTTGTCTAAATGAAGTCTTTACTACCAAAGTCATGTATTGATTATTGAATCTTAACTGAATCACAGCAGCCTTATTGAATCACACTGTTTGTATTTCCAGAACATATATTCACCCATAATACTTTTACCTTTCAAACAATTTCTTGTCCCAGGATATGGAGACTGATAATAATCTAAGACAGACTTGAGGCCGCCAATTCCAGCTACCAGCCTATGCATCACTAAGTTTGTCCATCCATGACTGACTTGTCTTTCGATACCCATGTATTTGGACTTGGCTTGGCTTTAGTTTTGTACTTTCCTGAGCTGCTAATAAGAGCAACCCTAATTCCTTTCACCTCTACATGTCTTTTATTTCTTCTTTAATTTAAAATACAAATAAAACATTGTTCAATGTTATCCTAGTTCTGGGAAAAAAATGGGTGTTTGATAGCTTCTTATTAATAGACTGCTTCATTCCTTAATCAGTTATCTATTCTCCTCCTCAGCAGTGGTCTTTATAAATTTCTAGTGACAAATTCTTGACCCTTTTATTTCTTTCATTCTTTTAAGAAACAGCCTCTTCATTTTACTGTATAGTTAGGAAATAACGTGTTATAAGAGGCTGAAGTAAAAACTGGGAATTCAAGGGGAAAACAATGATAAATGAATTTTAACTGGGCAACTTGTCTTTGGGGGACTTTATTCATTTAAATTTTTTTTGGTGCAGTTGGAGAAGTAGAGCATTACTATTCATCACAGCAGCATGCATATAAACCAAAAATGATTCCAGAACCCAGAAATATGAGGATTATATATAATAATGGAATATATATAAGTATATAATTTTCCAGTCTGCTCCAGAAATCCTCTTAGATTAGAAAAGTGTCCTTAAGAAAATACCTTAGGAATAGACTATTAGGTTTTACAAGTATAAATGTCAGCAGAAACACAGGCAACCAGCATCATTGAAATTTGATTACTTTATCTGAGATGTAGAAGAGGCACTTTTTTATTGTGGGATAAAAAAGGAAAGGGAAGAAAGTGTGAAGCCAAAGATACTCTATATGAATAGTGTTTATGTCTAATGAAGGGTCAAAAGAAAAGGCAGTGGTTGTGTATGAGACATTTTAAAAATGAGCTTACCCAGTAAATTGTATGCATGATTTTAACATAAATATCTATTTTATTATCCTGTTCTGCCTGTTCAGTTTTCATTCTAATTTATTATACTCTATTCATAGATTTTATGTTTGAGATCCATGTCTGAATCAATGGCATATAGACTAACAGGTGATCCCTGAAGAGGACACAGATGCAGAGGTAATTATGAGATTGTAAGATCCCAGGATACTAACAGAACTTTTGCAGAGGACTTCAAAGTTCTACAGGGTGTATTCAATCATATTGAAGTGGGAAAACAGATTTTAGTTATCATCTGGTTTCCACCCACCTGGGGCCAAATTGCGACTTTACATAGAGAGGGTTTTCAAGTTATATTCATTCCCAATAATTTTATTTTCACTTGTTTCTCTATGGCAGTCATTTGTGCTCCATGAACTTCAGATAATGAAGATAACTATTATATCTGCTTTTCCCCATTACTCTAATCATTAGGTGCACATTTTACTAAATCAGAGTTATTTTTCTCATATCCAATGTTCCTACAAATACAAAATTTTGTATACTCTCATATACAAAATTCCTACAAAATCCAAATTAAGGTCAATTTTTATAGCGTCTTCTGACAACTGGCCATGGTGGGCAAAACTGTTGACTCTGATTCAATAATTGCTTAATTAATATTTGATTTCTCTCATGAATTATCTATTCTATTACATTATTTCTCTATTTCTGCATAACAAATTAACAAAATGTAGTCACTGAAAACAATGAATATATATTACCTCACAGTCTCTGTGGGTCAAGACTTATATTTTTAAAAATTTATCTTTATTGTTTAAAGTATTACAGATGTCTCCCCCCCCCCCCATTGACCCCTTCCTCTAAAGGGTCTCATGATGTTGCATTCAAGCTTTTAGGCAGGGCTGAAAACTCATCTAAAGAGTCAAGTGGTAGAGGACCTTCTTCCAAATTCAATAATGTGATTGTTTGAAGGATTCAGTTCCTAAGAAGCTGTTCAGCTAAGGGCCTCAATACCTCACTGGCTGTTTCCCAAATGGGGGCTGGCTTCCTTCAGAGCAAGCCAGAGAAAAGGCAAGAAAGCCATATTCTTTTGGTAACAATTTTATAAGTAATAATATTCCATCATTTTTACTGTATCTTATTCTTTAGAAGTGGGTCATTAAGTTGAGCCTACAATGAAGAAAAGGGCACCACACAGTCATTGTACATCAGGTGGGGCCACGAGGAGCCATATTAAAGGCTGCCTATTATTCAGAAAAAGAAGAAACATGTTTTTACTGCATATGATGTAACTTCAAAGATTATCATTTAGGCCCAGAGGGCATGGCTCAGCGGTCGACCATTGACCTATGATCCAGGAGATTGTGGTTTGATTCCCAGTCAGGGTACATGCCCAGGTTGCTGGCTTGGTCCCTAGTGGGGGGCGTGTAGGAGGCAGCCGATGAATGACTCTCTCATCATTGATGTTTCTATCTCTCTCTCTCTCCCTCTCCCTTCCTCTCTCTGAAATCAATAAAGATACATTTAAAAAAAATTAGCATGTAATAGGAGATCAAAAACTTATTAAAATAAAATTTAACTGATATGAATTTGACTTACCATAATAGCAGGACATTATTTTCAAATACAAGAAGGTGAAACTGGCTAGTGTCTCATGACTCAACAATTGGGAGCTACACAATTTTTAAATTTACATAAAAACACCAATAACTGATATAATAATTTATTTTGCAAAAGTCATATTAATAGTATTTTATATTGAATGATGTTTTATTTCAGTTCTATTAAATATGATAATATTTGACAAGATGCTAAAATATTAGATGGTTATTTATTTAAAAGTAAAATATGTTTAATAGAAATTATATACACATTTATGTATGGCAGAAAGAACATTCTGTCTATGAAATACATCACTAAAACATTTATTTTGAACCCTGGCATCTACTAAATCAAACTGATTTTTATTTTAGTAAACACTTGCTCTCTTATGTATTACTTTGGTGTATAAAACAGAGTACCCTATACTTATGCCTGTATTTGAGGAAAAGGGAATCTACTACACTGTGAATGAAAAAGATACCAGCTAGAATATAGTCTATGTTATCTATAATTTTAGGCCAAAAATATGAGGACATTCCCAAATCAGAGCAGCCAATTAGGGACTGGAGTAGAGCAACAACATAAGATAACAGAAATGTTTGGTTTTGTTTCTTTTATTTTTTTCTTCTAGAATTTAGATGCAGAACATCAAATAAAAACAGATGACACCCCTTAGAGGAAGATTTAACAAGTAATGTATTACAATAAAATTAAACTTCTAGAGAAACTTGTCATATTTTTGCTATTATACCAAATGAGTTATATTTTTATCGTTTGTGGTTGTATTTTTCTCTAATGCTCTACTGAACATTTTCTCAATGCTGAATAATATTGTCAAATCCATGAAGAATTCAACAAATATCATGTAAATGAATCAATCAACAGAACATTCATAGGTATATTTTATGAGTATTAGAAAAATGATTTACTCCCAAATATTTGCTTTATATAATATAATAATTTCCCTAATGTATTGTGTGATTTGATCATTGTAACTTTGTAGAGAACTGAACACTTTATTGTTATGTAGTGTTATTCCACCCCAGATGACCTTCTTTGTTCCAAATTTTGCTTCTTCTGAAATTAAAATAGCTATACTAGATTTTTTTATTATAGATTTATTTATTATTTATTCATTCATTCATTCATTCATTCATTCATTCATTCATTCATTCATTTATTTCCTCACCTAAGGTTGTGCTTACTGATTTGAGAAAGAGAGGAAGAGAGAAAGAGAGAGAGAAAGAGAAACATTGATCAGTTGCCTCTCGAATGGGCCCCAACTAGGGATCAAACCTGCAACCCAGGTATGTGCCCTGACCAGGAATTGAACCTGAGACCTTTTGGTGTATGGAAAGATGCTTCAGCCAACCGAGAGACACACTGGCAGGACTAGATTTATTTGGATTAGTATTTTCATGGAATATCTGTCTCCGCCCTTTTGTTTTTAACTTAGCAGAGCCTTAATATTTAAAGTGAAGTTCTTATAGATCAGTCTGCTTTCTTAAATCCAATCTAAAAATATCTACCTTTGAACTAGTGTGTTGAGATCTTTCATGTTTATAGTCAGTCATCTTTCTGTTTTCTTTATGCACATGTTCATTTTTTTCTTCGTTTTAACAAGTAAAATATCACAATCAGATCAAACTTCTAGAAAACTTTGTCATACTTTGGCCATCATTGCTAAATGAGTTATACGTTTACTGTTTGCAGCTGTAAGTGAATGTGTGGCTTTAAGTGCAAGTTTTTAATGATTCTATTTTATCTCCTCTACTTTTCATTTATATTTTTATAATAAAATCTTGAGGCAGTATCTTTGAAATTTACAACATAAATTTTTAAATCATCTAAGTTTACCTTCAAATAAAATATGACATTTCAGATGTAATTTAGAATAGTCCCTTTTTCTCTCTCCTATCCTTTATGATATTGTCATTTAGTTCATTTTTGCATATGTTACAATCATCCAATGTATTGTTACTATTTTTTTAAACATTTAATTCTTTTTTAAAATATATCTTTATTGATTTCATAGAGAGGAAAGGAGAGGGAGAGAGAGAGATAGAAACATCAATGATGAGAGAGTCATCTGGGGATTGAGCCCACAACCCGGGCATGTGCCCTGACCGGGAATCGAACCCCGATCGCCTGGATCCTAGGTCGATGCTCAACCGCTGAGCCACGCCCGGAGGGGCTAAACATTTAATTCTTTACGAGAATTTAACTATAAGGAAGATAAAAGATTATATACTATCTTATTTATCCCTTTTCATATACTTTTCCTTTCTGATCCAAGTTTTTGACTTATATCATTTTGCTTCTGCTTGAATCACTTATTTTAACATTCATTATAGGGCAAGCCTATTTGCAATAAATTTCCTTAGCTTTTGTTTGCTGGACATTGAAGAATGAAAAATGCCTTTCCCCAAAATATCCATGTCCTAATCTCCAGAACATGTGAATATGTTACCTTATCTGGGAAAATTATTTAGCAGATTTGATTAAGTTAGGGTTCTTGAAATGAGGAGATTATCTTGAGATATCTGGGTGGGCCCAAAGTAATCACAAAATTTCTTGTAAGTGCCTGGACCGTATGGCTCAGCAGTTGAGCATTGACCTATGTTCCAGGAGATGGTGGTTCGATTCCCAGTCAGGGCACATGCCTGGGTTTTGGGCTCAATTCCCAGTCAGGGGTGTGCAGGAGGCAGCTGATCAATGACTCTTTCAGCATTGATGTTTCTATCTCTCTCTCTCCATCTCCCCCCCACCTCTCTCTGAAAGCAATAAAAAATAAATAAATAAATTTTTTTTTAAAAGTCCTTGTAAACTGGTGGCAGGAAGTCAGAGAGGAGATAAATGCTGTGCTGCTGACTTCAAAGGTGGAAGAATAGATCATGAGCTAAAGAATACAAGGAGGTATCTAGAAGCTAGAAAAAACACACACAAAGAAATGAATATTCCCCTTAAACCTGGAGAGGGAATATAGCCCTGCTGCCACTCACTGAATTCTATCTTTGGCTGTATTGTGTCTACTAAGGAGCACTTTGAAGGCATTCTTTATTTCTTTTACTATGCTTTTGATTTATAGCATTTTAAAATTTTTCTTTATAGTTTTATATATTCTTTTATATAGTTATAAAAGCTGAGATCAGTTCTCAGCCAATAAAAACAGTATTTGTTCTTTATTTAATGTGAAGGATATGTTAATTTTTTATGATAAAAAAATCATATTTCTAACACTCAAATTGGTAGCCCTAAATGAGCTGCAACTTAAAAAAAATGACTTTAAGTAGAACCCATGACTGTATATATTAAATTGTGTGTGAGAAAGTTATCAGAAAAAAATATTGAACTTGAAATTTGTATTTTCTTGAACTGCATATACTATTTCTTAAAAAAAAGTGTAAGAAACAAAGTATTTTCTTATGATTAAATAACTTTTTTATGTTTAATTAAAATTTTGTTTTAAATGTGCATTAAAATACTTATTTTAAGCTTAAATTTGTGTATCCTCAATATATCTACTGCATCATTTAACAAGAATAATCCAAAATCTTAGTGGTTAATTGTTTTAATGCCCAAGGAATATAAAACTGCCTGTTCTCTTTTTATTAGTATAATATAACATAAAGGTGTAAAATTACAAGGCAATATTTTAAATGCAGTAATAAATTTTATAAATATAACCTATAATGTTTTTGAACCAAGCTTATTATTCTCATGAGAGGTATGTTCTGTCACAATAGGTGTCTCCAAAACCTCCCTCGCAGGCATTGTTCTATTGGTATTTAAAGGAACACCGGCTTTAAAAATAAATAAATAGATAGATAGATAAATAAATAAACTAAATATATCATATTTATTAAAATTTTAGCATCAAATTTGTGAAAATTACACACGAAACAGAAAGAAAACAGTTCAAAATAGTATAACGCACCATGATAACTAATTGTTCACTATTTTGCTTGCAAACTGAAAAATAAAAAAGAATAGACAAATACTATCTTATAGCTGTTGTAATTTTAAGTTCAATAATAATATGTAAGGAGACAGAAATTACAGACTCATTATCAAGAGAAACATTAGTGCATTTCTTAATAATTTAATTCAGTGAACATGTATTTTGAATCCAGTTCAAACAAATGTTAAATTCTGGGAAAATACATATGAATTATATTTATTTCAATATCTATCTATCATCCATGTATCATCTATCCATTTCCTGTTCTCAGGGACTTCTCAGACTTCTGAAACGTGTACATAGATAAACCTGGACAGTGTAATAAATGTAATAGAACAACAAGGGAGCCAAAGGAATCAAAAGCAAATAAAAACAGTCAGAGTCAGCTTTGTCAGAAAATAGTTGAAGATTTAAAACCAAGGAAATGCTTAATCAAAAGAGAGGCAATTTAAAAATGAGAGGATAGCTATGTGACATTTTTACTTGCCTCCATCCACCCTAAACCTAACCCTACCCATCACCTTTTCCAGATCAGCAACAGTGATGAAGCTGGAAGTCCATGTTCTCCATGGTCCCCAGCTCTGGAGACATCATAGCAGATCTTACTCACAAGTTATGCTTGTTTCTTCTAGCTTATCTAGCGACCACCTGAAGGGCTAAGGCAAGATGCTGGTCTCTGCTTCACCTACCTTAGGTGGACAAGCAGCAGGTGTTGCTTGAAAATGTGAAGTCAAGTGAGAAACTTGCAGCCATCTGTGGCAAAAGAGTGAAGGTGAGATACACAATAGACTGTATAAAGTCTGAGAGGAATAACTGAGGGGAGCGTTTCTTTGGAAAATTAGGGCATTAAAAGGAAATTTGGTAAGCCATGCACGTACTCAGGACAGAATGCACTGTCAGAAAAGACCTAAAAGAACTCTAAATTTTTACTACTGCCTGATCTCTAGGTTTGGGGAAAGCAGGCAATGGAAGCTAAAGCAGAAAAGTAAACCACCTGGCCAAGTGTTAAAGCAGAATCTCATTCACACAGTCAAAGACTGGGGGAGGCATATTTTGTTTTGTTTTGTGTTTTGTTTTGTTTTGTTTTGTTACTGGCATTCAAGGGATTCTCTGTCAAAATACTAGCTGAACACAAACTAAAGGAAAAGAGAATGCATTGAAAGCATACTTCAAGGATTATAGTTTTTGCAAAAATTGTTTGGGAAACACACACAGATATACTGCAGCCTGCAATAATAATCAATGATAGCAAGTGCTGGGGAATGAGGAGAATTTTATTGCCAAATTTATCACATTACAATATTCAAATATTTTGTTTTCAGAGTAAAATTACAAAGCATACAAAGAAACAGGAAAGTCTGACCCATTAGAAGGAAAACAAAATATTTGAATAAAAACAGTCCTTAAGTTGCAATAACAATGTACGGTGTCAATGAGTATTAGATTTATTGGGATGATCACTTTATAAGTTATATAAAGTCTAATTACTATGTTGTATAACTGAAAGTAACATTTCTCCAGTGTAAATGAAAATAAATTTAAAATTAAATGTAATTAATTTAAAGCATAAAATAAAGTATTTCAATCAATATCTTTTACTTGATAAACTTTTTTTTCCACCTGGCTGGTGTGGCCAAGTGGTTGAGTGTCAACCCATGAACTTGGAGATCACTATTCAATTCCTGGTTAGGACACATGCCCAGGTTGTGGGCTCGATCCAAGTAGGGAGTGTGCAGGAGGCAACCAATAAAAGATCCTCTCTCATCATTGGTGTTTCTATCTCTCTCCCTCTCCCTTCCTAACTCTGAAATTAATAAAAACATATTTAAAAAGGAGTTCCTTTCTATTAAAAATTACTATCCAGTTTTATGTGTTCATTGTATTCTAAGAAATGCTTTGTTTCTGGGATCAAATTTCATGGGCATTCTGCAGCACTGAAAAAACATTATAAGAATAAAAACAAAACAAAACAAAAAATTACATACCAATATATCTCATAAATATATATGCAAAAATTTACAACAAAATATTAACAAATCAAACATAACAATTGATAAAAAGAATTATACATCATGACCAAATGGGATTTATCCTATGTTTGCAACACTGGTTCAACATTCAAAATCAATTAATGTAATCTATTACATTAAAAAGCTGAAAAAGAAAATCGTATGATCCTATCAATAGATGCAGAAAAACCATTTGACAAAATCCAACACCTGTTCATGATAAAAACTTTCAGAAAAAAATTAGAAATAGAAAAGTTTTTCAACTTAATGAAGAATATATAGAAAAAACACACACAAAAAAACCCTACAGCTAACTCCATACTTAATAGTAAGAAACCTGAAACTATTTCCAAAGAACAGAAACAAAAGGAGAATGTTCCTTCTCACCACTGCTTTTCAACATCAAACTGGGAGCCATATCTAATTCAGTAAGACAAACAAGAAAATAAAAGCTACACAGGTTGGAGAGAAGTCATAAAACTGTTTTGTTCACAGATGACATGATCTTCTATGTAGAAATTTCAAAAACAAAATCAACAGCAACAAAAAAATTCCTGGAACGAATGAGCAATTATAGCAAGGCTGCATGATATAAGTTAATATATAAAAGTCAATTGCTTTCCTATGTACCAGCAATGAACAAGTGGAATTTGAAATTAAAAACACAATACCATTTAAATTAGCACTAAGGAAATATCTAAAAATTACACATAAAAAGAAATGAAAAGGAAATTAAAAAATCAACTGAACACTAAACAATGAAGGAAATTAGGACAAATATACATGACATACATAAAACAACAAAATGGCAATAAGTCCTTCTTAAAAAGTAATTACTTTAAATTTAAATAGATTAATCACATCAAACAAAACATCTATTGGTAGAATGGATAAAAATCATAATCCAAGTATAATCTATATCTCAGAAATTATTTTTAATATACAGAACACATAGGTTGAAAATAAAAATATGCAAAAATAAATTTCAAAGAAATAGTAATCAAAAGAAATCTGAGGTGGTTATACTGTCAGATAAAACAGATTTTAAGTCAATTATTATAACACAAAGAACATTATAAAAGGTCAAGTGATCAAAAAATGTAAGAATCAGCTTTGGTTTGGTGTGCCTCAGTGGTTAGAGCATAGGCCTGAGAGCCAAAAAGTCTCCAGTTTGATTTCTGGTCAAGAGCAAGTACCTGGGTTGCAGGTTCCATCCACGTTTGGGTGACAACCAATTGATGTGTCTCTCTTACATTGATATTTCTCTCTCCTTTCTCTCCTTCTCTCCCCTTCCACTCTCTCTAAAAAATCAATTAAAAAATATCCTCAGGTGAAGATTAACAACAACAACAACCGTATATGAATTATAAATATAGACACCCTACACAACAGAGCTCCCAAATACTCAGGAAAACAACACTCGCACAACGGAATAGGATTGTATGTTAAAACCCAGTGCTGTACTACGTCACACTCACTAGGATGCATATGAAAAACAGAAATGATAAGTGCTGATGAGGAGGGCAAGGGCTAGGAGGAGGAAATGGGTAGAACTCGCTAATTGGTAAAAGGTTTTGCTTCGGAGTGAAGATGTGTTGGAACCAGATGGGGTGCACAACATTGTGAATGTACTAAATGTCACAGACTCGTTCACTTTAAAATCGTTTATTTTATATTATATGAATTTCAACTCAATAAATAATCATTTTACTGTAAAGAAAGCATATACAATTTTTATAAAGTTAAAAATTATAAAGATCAGTCTCCCTAAATTGCTAAAAATATTATAATAGAAAACTTCATATTAAAGAAAATATCAATACTATACTTATATATTCACTGGTTCTAACAAAATACACAGACATGGAATAAAACCTCCTTTACTAATGACTTATGAAGTTTTTAAGCTGTGAGACTGATGCGTGTGATGATTAATAGAGGTTTCTCAGAATGTGCACATCTTGATGATTAAAGATGTACGTGTAACTTGGCACCTGCAGTGTGTCCTTTTCACAGGAAGCAGGCTGGAGAAGAGCTTCAGAAGGTGGAGGCACCTGGATACTGAGCCTGCCATCCTCATAAATCCACAGAGTGGGAGAGAGTCAGCTTCATTATGAACGGTAGGCTCTTTTTTCCCCCTATCATTTATTTTTTTTTTTAATTAAATTTATTGGGGTAGTATTAGTTAATAAGATCATCTAGGTTTCAAGTGTACATTTTTATGATACATGATCTGTGTTGCTCTTACCAGTAACAATACTTTTCTGGCTTTTATGAGTGGATCTGGGTACCCAATGGAGTAGTTCTGTTATGCTCTGTAGTGCTTTGCTACAGTGAATTAGTTATATTGCATTAAAGTACATTGATGTCTACACTTTTGTGCTCACGGTTAATTGTGGCTTAGAAACAACTGTATTAACGTAGGCTTTCCTTTGTTTCCCATGAAAATGGAGAAGTGGATGTTTGTCTAATTACTTTCAATGTGAACCCAGTGAGATTCTTTGGATAGGAAGGGAATTATGTTAGAGAAGTTCCTTCCTAATTTCAGAATGGGACTTGGAGACTGAGTTGATAAAAAAAATAATAATAATAATTGAATCAGCATGAGGTAACCTCTCTACTGGAAAGGTTTGTCAAAACAGCGGAATGGTGTTAAATGATGTGTCAGGCCACTCATTTAAACTAAGTCTCAAGGAGAGGAGAAGTATTTAGTATAAAATAGATTTTGAAAGGTCAGAGGATGAAAGGGTTTGACAAAATTTCACTAAAAAGAAAATTAGGAGAAATAGTACCAGTTCCAAATGAAATTTGTACATAGTAACCTGATTATGCTGGAGCAGATTATTCAATTTGGTAAATTAGCCTGTTTGTTTCTTTCCTTGCTACTCTAGGATTGCCCAAATCACTGCTTATTAGTGTTTGAATACCAGTATGTGAAAACATACATAAGTGACTAATGGACAACTGACTCAATGCCCTGTGCAAATGGCCATGCCTTTCAAGTCCTATTCAGAGGCAAGAGGCAGGACTCTTGAAAGAAAGGAAATCATTGTTCTACTCACCACGGAAATAAACAGCAACCACACAGTGTATGCTACAATGCTTATCCAATTGCGCCATTCAAATGCTAGGTAGGGAAGGGCTACGAGCCCCTTACCAACAACCTTGTTGCCAAGACTTATGTTTTAATTAAAATCACTGAAATTTGCTAATGCCTATCATCTTAAATTTTGTTTAAGGATGAGATGCCATGGGTGGAAAACAGTTGTATCATTTATTCTACTATATGTAATGTTGGGAAGAAAAATATTATCATAATGATTATTGGTAGAGTGACCATAACATTTGTTGTATAAGTTCCAACATTTGACATTGAAGGGAAGTATTAATAATCATAATGCCAGGATAACTGGAGTAAACTGGGCCTATCGGAAGCAAAATTTTGATGTGTGGTCATTATAGTTATAGGTAAAGGAAGATCAGATTAATAAGAATAAAGGGCTCTTCATTGTAGTTTGTAATGTAATATATGCCTGTTAATAAATATTCATATTTATCTAATTACACTATGTATTTCACAGATATTGGGAAATAAAAGAAAATAATCTAAGCTAATTCAATAAAATAATTCAAATAATTACAAATTCTATAGATATTTAAGCAAAATACTAATACATTAAATACAGATAAATAAAACAAAGCATCCATAGAGGGCAATAAACACAATGGTAATGATCATGAGACAATGAATTTAAATAAAAAATAAACAAAAATGAAAGAAATACAAATCAATATGTAATACAGACATTTAATTTTAATAGTAAATTGAAACAATCACACAAATGAAATGAAGATTAAGGTTGTATTTTCTAACACTGAGGGTTATTTCAGTATTGATTCAATTCAATAATAAGTTTATTTCTATGCCAGTCTTAATGCCTGTTTATAGGGAAAAGTAAACATTTTAATAAAAATATTCATCAAGAAGTGGATGAGCTCACATCTAAAAAATGTCTCTCTTGCTCTGGTTGGTGTGGGTTGGCAGTTAGAGTGTTGGCCTGTGTACTGAAAGGTCTCCCGACTGATTCCCGGTCAGGGGCATGTACCTGGGTTGCCAGTTCGATCCCCGGCCAGGTTGGGGCATGGGGGAGGCAACCAATTAGATGTGTCTCTATCACATCCATGTTTTCTCTCTCTCTCTCATTCTGTCTCTCTTCCCCTCCTTCCCACTCTCTCTAAAAATCAATGGAAAATATATCCTCAGGTGAGGATCAACAAAAACAAAAACAAACAAAATGTCTCTCTTTAGAGTAAAAACATATTTATTTTAAAAGTGGTCAAAATGTGTCTATTATAACATTTCTAGATCTAAGCAAAGCATAAACATCAATCATAGTATACATTTTACATTAATAAAATCCAAATAAGCAAACAAAAATAGCATAAAAGTAAAAAATACAAGACAAAGGAAGAAAATATATGGAGTTCAAAATGAATTAAACTTTAAGGCTTTGTAACATGTGATTTTGCTGCAGAGTGTGTTAATGGCTTACAAGGATTGTACTGCATGATTGCTTCAATGAACTAACACTTTTAAACAACATGTTGCATATAAAAAAGATGATGTAAATTACAAACAATTCTTTTATTTAGAGCTTTAGAGAGTTATTTATAAATAACCCTAAATAAACATGGCATAGGAAGATACATATTCTAAGGCCACAAAAATATAATCTATAAAATATGTATAATAATGTTAAAGAAGGATGGCCTTACATATGACACTGGGCTATAGTAAATTCTATTATAGCAAGCTATTTTAATTTAAAATTTTAGAATTAATTTCATATTTGAAAACACTTACTAATCTAGAATTCCTAGTCTTTGAGAAGCAGTGTGTTGGTCACCATAGACAAGATTTGATGTGGGAAAACTACCCAAGTCTTAGTGGCTTAATACAAAGTAACATCTATTTCATATTCATACTATGTGCCCCAAACCAGCCAGCTGGGAGACAGCCATATGGAAACGTTCAGGGACACAGTGTATTGGAGGCTCTTAATGTACTACTTACAACATATGGCCTCCCTGGTCACAATAACAAGGAAAAAGACAGAGGGAAGCTTTTCTCTCCTTCGATTGGAGTGACACATGCCACTATCAAGCTAGACCAGTGGTTCGAGCTAATAATACCCTTGGCTACATCTAAGGGTGCTAGGAAATTAAGGGAGCAGATGTAATAACAAAGTGAAAAGAGCTGTGGATTGTTTCTGGCTTATTCTTTAATTGTCTTCGCTTATGATTCTGAACAGGTCATTAACTCCCCCAAACTTCAGTAACATTAATGCTCATGACTGGGTTCCAATAAAATTTTTTACAAAAATAGGCAATGAGCTGAATTCTGTTCATAGGCCGTAGTTTGCTGACCTTTGCTCTAGAGCAGTCCCAGTTGGATAGCTCCCTACCCCCATTGTTTAATAGATACGCAGAAAGGGTTATGTTAAAATTAAATTTTTCCAATATAACAGAAGTGAGATGAGAAACAATTCTCAAATTTTGGAAGACTTATATACTCATTTGCCCCATTTGCATTTTCTGTCTAGAACTTCTAATGATGTTATTTACAACTTAACAGTATATTGGAAATACTGTTCATGACAATGGATATTTATAGTTTAGTTACACATAGTATAAGTTCACAAATCTAAAAATCCTAAGAATATGGCAGAGAATGTGATTTTTATTAAGACTAATAAATGTAAGTTAGGGCTCAAATAGAGTTTATAGATAGATATAGATATAGACATTATATATACATATATATATATATATATATATATATATATATATATATATATGTGAAAGCAATGATTCTAAAAAAAATAATCAAAACAGGAAGCCAAAATGCCTAAGTTGATAGATGGAAAGATGGTGCGGATAAGAGGTATATCTCAAGAGCAGGATCCAAGAGTTGGAGTCCCGGGTCTATGCTTCTTTCTGTCTCTGAAGATCAAGGTTATATCCAAATAAATAGATCAAAGCATGAAGCAAACCACAATAAAATGTATCAGTTGAAGGTCAGTTACATGACACAATTCCATGTGTTACAGATCATCTATGGCATGTTTTTCTACAGACTCACAAATCTAATTCAAAGTTTTCTGCACCCTCTGGGTGAGCTAACTTCTTCCTTCAGTAGAGGTCATGAAGTCAAGAATCAGCAATGGATCGCATGGCCTCTTCCAAATACATACTTTTTCCTACTCTACTTTCCAGGTAAGAAGAATTAAGGGTATCAAAGATTAAATAATTCTTAAGCCCAAATCTTTGCTCTTAGCTTGGTCTTAAATGTATTTTTGAGATATATATCATCTTGTGCCATATGTTGTCTATTTTCTGCTTCTTTTACAATAGCTTACTTGCCTAGATGATCATTTACAGAATGTACGGTGACATTTTAACACTTATCTAGTCTCATTTTCTGCCCCACTTTTCTGAAACTTTAAATGAAAATATAAAATTTAGTGATGGAGTGAAGAAACAATATTCTGTTTACCATACAAACTCTACTTCATTAAAAACAGTGTCAGGGGGGTGGGGGATGTAGCCTAATTTCCAACTCTGATCTTCTTTGGAAACAGTCCAGTGGGTGAAAAGAAAAGCCTTTTATCTTCTTTAAAAGTGGTAAGCATCTCTTTCTACAAAAGAGCTACATGATGTATAGATGTGAGTTTAATTAGGAGACAAACTACACAGTAATTTAAAAGGGGTATAAAGAATAATTAAGTAATGAGAGGAGATTGTTAAAATATAAAGATAATTCAAAACGTCGAACTAGGGCTAAGGTAGCATACCTGAGAAAGAACAGTTTTAAAAGGAAAGCTTTCTGTTCTGGAGCTGGGTTTTGGACCTCATTGGAGAAGGTGTTGGCTGCGGCCTGTATGGCAGAGATATTTGTTGGGTTGCATGAGCCAGGGGTGGTCTACCATAGCCAGCGAAGTAGGAAATAACCATCTAGGGTACAAGCAAGCCAAGACTGGTAGGCGAGTGAACTGAGGCACTGAAGCACATGCAAGGACTGGAGTTGGGCGTGTCTGCTTTGGGAGGGCTTTGGGAAGGTGGTCCAGGAATCCCCCTTTGGACAGTCTATGGTTGTTGAGGGACTTTGGGCATGCAGTTGGGACAGGTCACCACTAGATGTCTCCACATACCTGCACCTCTGAATGACTTGCAACAGGAGTGAAAAAACACTACACAAAACACACAACACACCACAATGAGAAACATCCTTTTTTTCTACTATATCTTTTCAGTAGGCTATGTAGATAATGCTAGCATTGTTCTCACTGGAAAGGAGAAATTCTTAAGGAGTTCAGTTATATACCAGATAATGAAAGTTATTCAGAGGCGAGAAATCAATAATTGGTGTATATGGATAGATCAACCTATATTTCTCTCAGCCCAGATCATTGTGGTTAATATTCTATCAATGTTATGAAGATTCTAGATCAATATCTTAATCCTATAATTGTGAGTTTATATCTGGAGATCTGCTGTACAGCAATGCATAAAGTTAACAATACTATACTTTACACTTAAAAATTTAATAACTGGGTAGATTTTATGTATGTGTTTTTTAACAAAATATTTTAAAAATAAAATAAGCATATGATAGTGTCAAAACAATACATTACTTAGAAAAACACTGAACAAAATGTGTAGAAAATTACAAAAGATAGCTAAAAAAATTTCAGGAAGACCTTAAGAAATGGAGGAGGTGGTATCTTGTATGTTGAAAGATTCAATAGTGTTAAGATGTCAATTTTTCCCAAATTAATCTAGATACTCAACTGAATTCTAGTTGTAGAGAAATATGGACCTAAGTATTACTCTATAGGCAGGTTGTGATACTGTGATTTATAATATACATTTTTCATATATATTTGGTCTTTGTCCATAGTTCCTGGCTCACAGCTCCCAAAATCCTTAGAATATCTGAAGTGTTGATGGTAATAAAAGTGTCTTTTGTTATGTTAATGAGTGACTTTTGAACAGCAGCAAGGATGGGGGCCGATAGCCTAGGGAGCCAACCCTAGACTAGAAGACTGAAAATTTCAGTCCCTCCCACGCACCCCCACCTCAGGGGGAATGGAGAGGGCCTGGAGGTTGAATTAATCACTAATGGCCAACGATTTAATCAATCATGACTATGTAATGAAATCTCCATAAAAACCCAAGAGGACAGGGTTCGAAGAATTCCCTGTTTGGTGAACATGTGAAGATTCCTGGAGCGTGGGGCACCTGGAGAGGGCATGGGCACTCTGTATCCTTCCCCCAAACCTTGCCCTATGCTTCTCTTCCATATTGCTATTCCTCCATTGTATCCTTTTGTAATAAACTAGTAATTGCTTCTCTGAGTTCTGTGAACAGCTTTAACAAATTAATCAAATCCAAGAAAGGAGGGGATCTTAAGAACCTCTGATTTATCATCAGTTGGTCTGAAGTAACATGTAACACCCTGGGCTTGTGACTGGCATCTAAAAGGAGTGACAGTCTTGCAGGACTAAAGCCTTAACCTGTGTCATCTGATGGTATCTCCAGCTAGATATGTGAGAATTGAGTTGCATTCTCAGACACTCTGCTGATATCTGAGAATTAATTGCTTGTCAGTGTGGGGAAGCTCAAATACACACACACACACACACACACACACACACCCCTCCCCCCCACACCCCCCCCCACACACTGAAATTGGATTCAGGAACCCAATTTACAAATTAAGCAATATTCTAAGTTATAAAAGATGCTCATTCAAATTTAGGGGGGAAGCACATTACTTAGGAGTTTGTTTATTTCAGTAGTATAAGTATTATATGTAGTTAAGGAATGTGCACTCCTTCAAATTCAGTTGGAGAAAATAAAATTTGGGAATAACATTATCTCAGGCAGTTAAGCAGGAAGGGTACACAATTTCAAATTTGGTTAGAGAAAGGAAATGAATTAGAAAAGCGTCATCTCAGTGTCTTAAGAAACTTGCTGGAGTGGGCAGAGTACTCTTTCAGAATTAGTTGAGGGGAAAAAAACAATCTAAGAAAAACAAAGAAGGAACAATTGTACTGTGCTAGCATGTCAGGACAAACAACTAATTTGTGTCAGAAATAAGTATTCAACCTGTGTTCTGGACGTTAATTTGCAGTCAAACCGATCTTCTGCATTTTGTCTGTCTAAAGAGCAATATATCAGGGTAACGAACTTTCTGTGTTGTTTTCAAATATTACCCTTAGAAAATAGTTTGTGGCTAATTTATTTGCTGAAATTCTAAAGCTGCCTTGTCCTATATATAATTACTTGTTATATATGGCTATTTAAATTGATTAAAATGCAATAAAATAAAAAGCTCATTTCTAAATTGCACTAGCCACAGGTCAAGGCTCAAGACCCATATGTGGCTAGTGGTTATTGCACTGGACAGCACAAATACAGTAGAGGAAGTTCTATTGGAATCTAGGTATTCTTAAGATCCAGTTTTATACATAAGATTAAAATACTGTAGTTAGTAGAAATCTCAGGTCATGTTGAAATTATTAAATAACTTTAATGTCACTTCAAACCCTCTGCCCTTCTTACATGTCCCTGCAAATCTCATTTAGCTGTCTTCTTATCTACCTACCTCCATAATCCATTTTTTAAAAACCCTGATTAGGCTTACTAATATTTATTTTGTTTTTTTTCTTTCTATTTATATTAGTGGACATTTAAAAAATTTTATACACACACACACACACACATATATATCCTAATAAAATATGCTGGTTCATGTGAGAATGTCTCAGTGGGTTTTTAAGGTAATTTTTTATGTTGAGGCTTTTTCAACATGAAACTGTTACATGTGGCAAAATAAATTTCATGGTAGGCTTATTTTTAAAATATATGCAATATTTTTAAAAATATATGCAATATAAAATATATTTCAATATGTAATACATAAATGTAAACACACATTATAACTACTTTGAAAAAACAAACAAACAATAGGGGAAGTTTTATGAGAGAAAATATATATTAAATGAAATTTCACAACCTAGAGAAAAATACTGTCAACTTATTATTGGCAAACACTTTCATTCATCTAACATTACAGAAATTCCGACATTTAGTATGTTAATAAAATGGCACCATGTTATGTTTCAATGTTTTGCATCTTAATGACTTTTCTAATTAGTTTCAAAGTCTTAGTCTTTTTATTATTATTTATTCATTACTTTTTGCTTATCTATGCTTCCTAAAGGAACCAGTATTTTAGGGCTGGTGTAAAGATATGGAATAACTTTTTATTTGTTCATTATGCATAGAAACAAATACATGCAAAACATATGTGCAGATAGTTATTGTTGCTTTTACATAAACTGTATTGTGTAAATATCTCTAGAATAAATATTTCTACCATAGAAAAATACATTGGGATATTTCTTTAAATAAAATGGCACAGATTTAATCCATTCTTTTTATTGCTGCTACATACATTCCTAGGCGTAGTTGATCTCAAATATTCTCATGGTTTCAAAACTAATAAATAGTTTTACTGCAATACTTACATATTAATGGCTTTATTCTATAATATATATATTCTCAGCTTGGAAATGAGTGAAATGTGTATGCATTTTAATTTTAAAAGACTAAATATAATGGCTTTCCCAAAAGGTTAAAAAATAGGTATACATTAAGGACAATAGTATACGGGTACCTTCTTTTACCACATTTCTAATAAAAATAGGAATCACAGATCTTATTTTTGACAATGTATGTGTGAGAAGTGATATTTTATAAAAGCTTTAATTGTTTTTTTCTAACTTTAAAGATTATTGAGTGCAGTTTCATTGATTATTAGCACTTTTTCTAACTTATCTTTTCATATATTTTTTCATTTAAAAATGTTTATATCTTATTATCTTTTAGAGATTCTCTATTTATTATTTTATTTTATATTTTCCATCACCATTTATTTCCTCTATGCCCCCTTCTACCTCCCCTCAGCCCCCCACAATCACCATGCTCTTGACCATGTTCATAAGTTATTTTTTATTCAATTCATCCCCCAAACCTCCACCCCCCAAGCTGTCTGCCTGCTTTCGATCTATGAGTCTGTTTCTATTTCGCTTGGTAGTTCAGTTTGTTCATTAAATTCCACATATGAGTGAAATCACATGGTACTTGTCTTTCTCTGATTGGCTTATTTCATTTAGCATAATGTTCTCCAGGTCCATTCATGCTGTTGCAAAGGGTGAAATTTTCTCACTTTTTATGGCAGAATAGTATTCTATTGTGTAAATGTACCACGGCTTTTTCTCTACTTATTATAGACTTAATAATTTTGTCATATATTGTGGTAACATTGGTTAATAACGTTATATAAAATTCAGCTGTGCAACTTTATAATTCTATACCTGTGTACTTTACTGTGTGCTCACCACCAGAAGTCTGATTTCTTCTGTTTCTGTTATTTCGGGGGGGGGGGGGTGTTCTCCATGTCCCCACCTGTTGTTGGTGAAGGGATTCTTAGGTCACCATGGGAATACGAATTTACTAAGGTTCCCAAGGGAGGGTGAGTTATGGTAAAAAGCTCTGCTGGCGATGTAACATTAAGGTAACTCCCTTCTAAGGTCCCATCTCCCTCTACTCCACCATGGAAAAAGCCCCAGTTTGTCTTCAGCAGAGGTAGGATTAAAGCTACTGCCCTGAGTTTCTGCTCCATATTAATGTCCAGTCTAGTCTGCTATCAAGCTAGGTTAGCTTGTGCTGCCAGCATTAGACCACTGAGTGTGGGGCCTGCACAGCCACGGGCCATGTGGCTTCTAGGGCCACATAGCTATGGAGGGAGCACAGGCGAGTGGGAGGAAGCAGCAGAGAAGCAAGAGAAACAAGAGAGCAAGAATATCTTTGTTTGGGGATTATGTATTTCCAAATTCTCATGGGCTTACATTGGGGTTCACCCTTCTAGCCAGGGATCTTTGTTCCCAGGTTAGATTGATAGGCAAGCACCTTCCCTATGGACATCATTTGACTTCACTGTCCATGTGCCCATCTTCCCCTCTGTTGGACCCTTTCCCCCAGTGATTTGCAAGGAATAGACCAGTTCTCTGTGGGGAGTGTGACACTGCTGCGTCCTGGTGAAGCCGCCCAGACGGCCGTGCTTATAATGTCTCGCCTTCCTTTTAACGACTGGCTAGTTATGATAATAACCATATATTCGACTCTTTTTACCCAATTTACACTCCTCAACCTATTTCCATCTCAGGTAAACACCATTCTATTGTCTGTATCTATGAGTTTGTAGGCAGCATTACAAAAAAATAAAAAAATAAAAATGGGAAGAAGGATTTGCCAACCAGATAATAAACATATTATAAAGTACCTTTAATTAAATGAATGAAACACTGCTTTAGAATGAGACAATATATCAATGAAGGTAGAAGTCCAAAACTATGTTTTGCCAAATTATGGTATGCCAGATTTTATTGGCTATTGTCATTCATTTATGTATCCATATGAACTTTAGTATTATTTTACTTCCTCATTCTGGAACATCCACTAAAATTTTATTAAATTTATATATTAATATGGAGAGTGTTGCAATCCAAGAAAATGTCATGTCTTTTAATTTGTTGAGATCTAACTTTATAACATTCAATAATATTTTATGGTTATTGTTCAAGTCTTTTACTTATTAAATTTATCTTAAGTATTCTTAGGTAGTATCACATTGCATATAATACAATCTTTCACAGTTCCATTGTTCAGTGTTTTAGAAAAAGGGGTTGGTGAATATTTTAAATTATATTTATCTTTCATTTGGCCATTTTAACAAATTTTCTTACTTCTAATCAATTTTTTATTCTTAACAATATATGTTGGATTCTTTTCAGGAATAATCTGTATTATCAATAAGAATATATTTGTTCCATTTCCCAATATTTATACATGTATTTCTCTATTTCCTTTCTTGAATTAAAAACAAAACTGTGTTAAATAAAAATGGTAATGGAGGACAACACTTTCATGCTTCTGACTTTTTAATGGAAATGGCTTTACTATTTTGCAATTTAAAATGATATCTATTCTTGTCCTTTGTTAACAGTTACCTTGTATTAATTTTTGTTTCATTTACAATTCTTTAAAGCTGACATTGACATAATCATATTGTTTACTTCTTTAATTAGTTGATGTAATGAATTATATACAATGAAGGACCATAATTACCTTTCTAGAATATTGTTTAGTTAATCATTATTTTATATTTAACTGGATTTAATTTTCTTAGTCTTTTTAAAATGCTTATTTTCATATTTAATAATTAAATGTTTGTATGCCTTTCCTGTCCATATTATCTTTATCAAAAGCAAGTTATACTAAATTTATAAACTTAATTGGGAGTATTCATTTTCTTTCATCCGGATTAATTTACACTGAAATGCGGTGTATCTTGCCAAAAAGTATATTTAAATGTTTATCACTTTACAATCTTTAGAGAGCTGTGTATTCCATTTATTTATTAGATCTGTTCTTGTATTTTATATTTAGTTATATATTTATGTTGAATGGTATTTTAAGATTTGCGGCCATAGATTTGTGTCTAATTTATTACTGTGATTATTTTACATTTTTGTGTCTCTGAGTTTTTTAATGTCTTTCTTTCTTTTTTTTTTTTTTTAATATATTTTTATTGATTTCAAAGAGAGGAAAGGAGAGGGAGAGAGAGAGACAGAAACATCAATGATGAGTCATTGATCAAGGCCGCAACCCGGGCATGTGCCCTGACCGGGAATCGAACCCTGATCGCCTGGATCCCAGGTCGACACTCAACCGCTGAGCCACGCCCAGCCGGGCTCTTAGTTTTTTGCTTGTTTTTTGTTTTAGTCCTAATCTCATATAGTTGCTCACTTTTATTTACAATATATATATATTTAAAAACCTAGATTTATATTAATTGTTTCTACTTTAAAAATGTTTAAACTCCCAGCTTTCAAGTTGATCGCTTTTTTTCATATTTTTTGATTGATTAGTCTGTTTCTTACTTAATTTTTTATAACACCTCCTTTGCTTTCAACTTTTAAATTTGCAGAATTGAAGGCAATCGGTATATTTGAAAATATATTTACCTTTATTCCATTGGTTTTTATTTAGAAGTTTTAAAGAGATAACCAAAGGCCCAAAAAGGTACCACTTGTGTTAAAAAGCAATTATAACAAACCTAGATTTAATACCTAATCTAATTGCAGTTCCAACCTCTTCAAGAAACATAATATCAAGCAGCCGCTCTAGAATTTTTGGTCAAAGCCAATAAGGTGATCTCTCATGGGGGTCCTCTCTCTTCCTCCCCCTGTAGAAAAAAGAGACAATCTACATGATAAAAGCCCTTCCTTTTCTCTTTCCCCCAATAAGGAATAAAAAAGAAAGAAATTCATGTCCCAAAATAATTATTTTATTTTGTGAATGGCTCCATTTCCCCATCTTTTTATAAAAACTTTCCATTTTGTACAACCCCTCTGAGTACCCTTTTAGTTGCTCGATGGGTTGCTACTCAATTCATGAACCGCTTAATAAAGCCAATTAGATTTTCAAAATACTCATCAAATTTTGTTTTTTAATAGATTATTCTTTTTATTGCTTTCTATATAGATGCTAATTTTAATTTAGATTTTATCTTTGATAAACAAGAAGTTTAATAATATATATCATAATTATTGCAAACTTATTTTAATCTTATTTTTTATTATTGAATCAATAATAATAGTTTATCGTCATGCAGCTTGTGAACTTTTCTAAATATTAAAATTGTTGTGTCTTTTTGTTGTTAATGTCTAACTACAGGCTCAATTTTTATAAAAGTTCCACAAACATAATGGAAAAAAAGAATGTTTTTTATTTTCAGCATTTTTTTTTTTAAACCTCACGCTGGGATGATATTGTTACCAGAAAGGGGACCTGGCCTAAACGGGTCTGCCTAGGGCCTGCTGGTAGTGTGTAGGTTCTTGACTTTGTGCAGGAAAAATTTCACGACAAGAGCTCAAATGACTATGAGGGAACATTTATTAAAGCTGGGGAAGTAAAACAAAAAGGGGCTTAGCATAGAAGAAGCAACAGGCGAGCCTAGGCTGGGCTGCCTTAGCTCTCTGGGAAGTCAGAGAAAAGGGGGCCTTAGGAACAGGTTCAGGGGACTAGCCTGCGACAAGCTGCTGCTGCCCATTGTTCCCCAGGTTGCAAGTCTTATGGGGTCCCTTAGGGTTTAGGAGATGCATGTCCAGGGTAAGAAGTGGGGGAGGAAGAGGGGAAAGGGAATGGGGGGTGCTCCCCAGAGGGAGTGTACACACTGGGTCCTTTGTCTTGAGGCTTTTATTTCACTCCTGTAGGCAGGAATCTCAGGGAAGGTATCAGGGGAGGGTTTCAACAGAATATTCATCAGTTTTCTAGGTGTGCTTCTTCAAGGTTGTGGTCTTCACTGATTGGCAGGGGGTAGTCAGTCATCGCAGTTGGTCCTGGTGTCACCCGCCTCATTTTTTTGCTTTTCTGGGTCTGGAGTTAAAATACAACTGAGGCCTAAATGTTATTTCTAGACCTTCTGTATCTGTTGTAAGTTGCTCTGCTAGTTTGTTCAGCTATGTCTCAGTTTCCCTGTTCCACTTTTCCTGGCTTACTGGCCTGTCTCACTGTTTATTGATTTTAGAGAGATGGGAAGGGAGGGAGAGAGAGAGAGAGAGAAAGAAACTTAGATGTGAGAGAGAAAATTAATCAATTGACTCTAGTATATGCCCCACCCAGCAATCAAACCCAAAACCTAGGCATGTGCCCTGACTGGGAATCAAACCCACAACCTTTTTTGGTGCACGGGACGATGCTCCAATCAACTGTACCACTCAACTGAGGCCAGGAGATATTTTTTATACATATATATGGCACTTAAGTTTAAATACCTTGATTGTATAATTATATCAGTTTGAAATAATCTCTTGTATATTTCCTTATTTTTTTTTATTCTCACAGGATTGGATTGAAATATTTCAATAGAATTATGTTCAAGTTCATGTAATATTTTTGTTGACAATGACAGCAGCTATTTTTACTTGTCTCCCAGAATTCAATATATCCCCCTTTAAACATGTTTTAATTCTACTGTGATATTTTGATTTATAAGAATGACTAAGATATATTTCTCCCTTATTCTTGGTGTTTATTCACTGTTCCTGGCTCACAACTCCCCAAACCCTTGGAATTTCCCAAGTGATAAAAGCAACAGAAGCATCTTTAAAAAAAAAATTTGATTTTTTACCTCAACTTTCCCCTTCAGAGTCATAAAGGTGAACAACAAGCCCCTTCCACCAGAACTGTGTTTATGTTAAAGAAGGTGACTTTTGGAAAACACCTAAGAATGGGGCTGGTTGCCATTAGAACCAGCTGTGAATAGAGGGTCCGGCTCCTGCATTTCTGGGGAGAGGAGCAGAGCTAGAGGCTGAATTAATTACCAATGGTCAATGAGTTAATCAATTATGTCTGCATAATGAAGCCTGCATCAGCCCCCAAAAGGAGCAGGTTGGGAGAGCCTTCAGGGCTGGGGACCCAGAAAGCTTCCCCTTGTCAAAACACCAGCCCCAAGCTCCAGGACAGAATCTCTTTTGTTTCAGAACTCAGAGAGAATTTTCTAAGGTCTTCAAGATACAAACTGAAAATAAATGAGGACCTTTTGTTTGAATGACAGATTAGTGTTCAGAATGTAATATTTGCTTCCTTCCAGATGCAGTAGCTCAGCTATGGAATTTTGCTTCTTTACCTTGTAGGGATTGGAGTGCAGAGGAAGACAGGGATGATAGTTCTCTTTATTTTTCAAAATAAGACAGCTCAGTCTCTTAGTCACAGCTTATATAATCAGATTATACACATATTGGGTTATCAAGAGCAACAATTATATTTTAGTAAATGATGGAAGATAACATTTAATCTTGAGAGTGAAAAACATCTAATTTAGAAGATGAATATATATCATAGAGGTTGAAGATAAAAAACCAGAGATCTAATAGGCCCACAAAAAATAGTTTTCTGAATATGTGCCCCATGCTAGAAAAGCTCTGTCTCTATAGGTGCCTACTAACCAGGAGAAAGGCTATGTAGCTCCACATTATAGCTTTGATCCTTTGATACATAAAGAATCTAGACCAGATACTAGTTTAGTAATCGAGGAAAAGAGCAATTGTTTCAAAGCATTATTCAAATATATTTGAGCATCAGTTGTCATATGTGTGTTTGACTGTATATACATACATATGTGTGTGTATATACACACACAAATACATATGCATATATGTGTATAATGTGTGCATGTAAAGTGTATGTATGTGCACATGCATGTGTAAACCAGTCACAGCAGATTGTCCATCTTAAGATTTTGAGTTTCTTAAATATTTATTTGTGTATAATTTTTTTGCATTTATTTGTTAAATTTTGGTATCATATCATGTAGATCTTTACATATATTCTTTGAAGTAGGATTCTCAACCTTGGCACTTTGACATTTTAGACTGCATAAATTTTTGTTGTGGGGATGAAGTTATTTTGTGCAATATAAGATGTTTAGCAGCATCCCTGGCCTCCACCCATAGATACCAGTCATAGCCAACTTTCTAGTTGTGACAACTAAATATTTCTTTAGACATTGCCAAATGTTCCGTGGGGGGCAAAGTGCCCCCATTTGAGAGCCACTACTTAGAGGAAATGAGCCAATAAAAGAAACTTGCAGAGACTGAATCAGCATACACAGATTTTTTGTAAATACACAATATAATTTCTATTTTATATATTGCTACATTTTAAAATATATTATTTCTTATATGACCAGAGTTAAACTTGAGAAGTATGATACTTACTTAATAAAATCTATAGAAAAATAAGGTCAGCCCTAGCCAAGTAGCTCAGGTGGTTAGAGCGTCATTCCATACACCAAAGTGGCAAGTTCTATCACCAGTCAGGACACATACAAGAATCAGCCAATGAATCCATAAATGAGAGGAACAATAAATACGGGTACTTCTCCCTCTTTCTCTCTCTTTTTTCTCTCTCTCTCCCTAAAATCAATCAATCAATAAAAATAAGTTCAAAATTATTACTGTGTTCTTCTTCTTTGAAAATTCCACTTAAATTCATTGGAAGTCTGTAATGACTGTGCGGTTATCAGTTATTGTCTGCAAAGATAGATGTAACAACAAACTGCACTTTGTATTAAAATTTTAAAGGATAGAGACATCTGCATCTTACCTAAAATTACTTCTATACACAAAGAAAATATTAATAAATAACACAAACTTAAAAATGTTTTTAAAGAAATGCTTGTCTAATTTTGAAAACCTATTGGGATCATGTAGCACTGATACTTTATGCATTCATTCTTTATAAAACATTTCACTGCATTGTTAGAAGTTTCAAGGACATCTAGAAAGAGAATTAAATTACCAAGTAGCATTAAGCTTGTTCTTATATTTACATTTATCTTGAAAGAAGGTAATTTACTTTCGGGGGGGGGGCGAAGGGAACTATACATCACACTAATGTACACTCAGTTTAAAGTTTGTCCTTCATGCTGTGACTGGGCATTGTCAAGCTCAGTTTGCAGTACTTTTATCTACTGGAGAGGTGGTTGAATTAAGCATGCTTCATATTTGTCTTTTCTTAGAACATATTTTCTGTTTTACATTTATGTGGGAGCAGCAAAACAAAAAATAATCTGCTAAAAAGAATAACCTCCCTAATAATCACTTCCCAGATCTGCTGAACTGATCCTCATATGTCTACCCAGATGGCGAAGTGGTGAAATGGAACCAAGAACACCTCGAGGCAGTTGTTGTTAACCTCCCGAAGATTTTGACATGGAGGCATACATACCTGCCCTGAGTATGCATCGACCCTGCAAGTTTAAAAGAGATTTTTTAATATATTGACTAAAATATAGTATAATATAGTACATTTTAGTATAGTACATTTTTTTGTGTATTTACTCTTCTGTTCTAACAAAACCATAGAATTTTACTGGCATGGAAATACAAATGTGCAACATGGCCTTGCTTGAGAACTAAATTATCAACTTTTACTGCAACTTTGCCCTGAGCTGCTTCTAACTTTTTGAATTCCTATAAATCCTATTTTAATGCATTTAAATACAGACTGGGCTGGAAAACAGGCATGCCAGGAAGAGAATGGAACTTTATAGGATAATCTGAAGACAAACTCCGTTTCCATTTGTGAAGAAGTGAGTGGTGACTAAAGGAAGCAAGACCCCAAGAACCTTTTGATGTTTAAAAACCAGGTGATGAGTGTCTTTTTAATACAGATGATAACATTTGGAAGTTACTCCCTGGATAATTTTCTGGCCAAGGCTATTATATAGCTTTGAGCTCAACCAATTAAAATGTGGGAAAAGAACCAAAAGAGTATAATCTATCTTGTGAAAGTAGTCACTGGGAATTTGTATTTTAACACAGGGCTTTTTATTATTATTAAAATAGTCTTCATTAAGAAACCCATTTGTGTTTGCCACCACCATTACCATGTGAAATGCCACATTTAATTTAGGAGAGCATATTTACACACACACACACATATACAGTACACATGAAGAGAACAGTGGAGGGAGAGAGGTAAGAAGAGAGAGGGAAAGAGATAATCAAATAATTCTTTATTTTTTTTATTTTATTTTGTATTGGTTTTAGTTGTACAGCTTATTGGTTAGACAATCGAGGTGAAGGGAATCAAATAATTCTTAATCAGAGTCCCTGTTTGGCCATTCTTTTGACCCACTCCTAATAGTTATCATATATATTCTATCTTTTATTTCACAAATATTACTAATCACCAACAATATTTGGAGTTTCCTCAAAAGAAAACTGTGAGGTTCCAAATTCCTAAAATGTATGAATTTCTTGGGAATAAAACAGAAACAAAATTATACCAGTTAACAAAAGTACTAAAATTAATGAAATAACATATTTACCATAGGACTTTACTCTTTCAGTTGAGTGTGGTAGATATGTGGCAGTAGAGTGCTTAAATTGTTTTTATTGCTGAAGTACATTGCCACATTTATCAACTGAAAAATAATGTTTTCCAGAGGAATTAGTCTAAAACTGCCGTCAAGCACCATTCAGCGCCCAGGAGCTAGGTCCAATATAACTCAGTTTATCATCCTCCATTGCCTTTCCTAAAGGGCAATGGGACATACGCAGAAGCTACTGCAATTAATCTAAAGCCTTCACATTTTATCCCTTCCCAAATATATTTAGACACTTTAGCACTGACCGTGTTCCTGTATGCATTTTATTGCGGCCTTTGAATAACTACCTCTGATGTCTTCCTTTCATTATCACCTCTCACATTACAACTCCATTTTTTTCCTCCCAGAAGATCAAAAACTGGTTATGCAAGGAAAAGCCAATGCAGGCTCCTTCTTAGTGGATAATGGAAGAGGAACCGGGAGCAATGCTAACAATTTTAATCCAATTTTATATTATTCTCTATTTGATTCTGACACTATATTTGCTCTTTGATAATGTAGAATTAACCTAAAAACAAAATACAAAAGTTATTAATTTAAGGATAGAAATTTTTAAAGGGTGTTTATTTACTCAGTAGACATTTAATCCATGTAAATAAACAATTTAAAACACAGAAGGTACAATTCGCTGGGGGGAAAAAGCTCTATGTTTATCCTCACTAGTAGGAAAACATGGTTCAAGGGAAAATAGTGTTTAATAAAAGGCATTATATAGAATTAGATGCTATGATTTTTTTTTTTATTAAAATATATCTTTATTGATTTCAGAGGGAGGAAGGGAGAGGGAGAGAGAGAGTCAGAAACATCAATGATGAGAGAACCATTGATCGGCTGCAGCCCGCAACCCGGGCATGTGCCCTGACCGGGAATCGAACCCTGATCGCCTGGATCTTAGGTCGACGCTTAACCACTGAGCCACGCCCGGCTGGGCTAGATGCTATGATTTTTGAACCTGACTTTTTACTTACTACATGTATGAGCATGAGCGTATAACTAAGCCCCAGTTTCTTCCTCTGTAAATTGGGTTTAATTTACCTTGGAGTGGCACTGTTCCATGATGATGTGGAATGTCCTGTGATGATAGAAATGTTCTATATTAGCCCTGTCAGATACAGTCACCAGTAAGCATGTGTATGGTAATTGAACATTTTATGCATGTGACTAGTGATTCTGTAGAACTGAATCCTTAACTGTAGTTAATTTAAATTTACATAGTCATATGTGGCTACCATATTGTTCGGCATAGCTTTAGAATATAAAGAAATTATACTAGTTTATTAAAATAATATCTGACTATTTCCTCATAAAGTTAACAAATATTAGAAAAATATTACTCAGTGTTGACCAGGGTGTGGTAAGAAAATCTAATAAAATTATTATACAGGTATACACTTATACTATATTAAGAAAAATGGTAATATATGCCAAAAATCTTAGATGTTAATATTTTCTGACTTCATAATTTTATTTAAAGATAATAATTTTTAGACTAAGACTTTTCACAACCAACTTTCATTAGCAGAGAGATTGATCAGTTGCTCTAAGAACTCATCAATCCATTATATTTGCAAAGTATCTGACAATATGAGCAATACTTTATAATTAAATCAAGCACTTCATAAGTTGGCTCAGTTTGATGTGAGTTGAGGTATAGTGAAAAACAAAGGGAAAATCAGCCATACACTGGAAGTCTAAGAAAGACATTCCAGTTCTTGCCTCAATTAGTTGTATGTCTTTGGGGAAATCAAATGACTGCTCTGGGTTTTGCTTTCTCATTAGCAAAAATGAATGGTAAATTATCTATAAAAGGCATTCCAGTTTTATAATTCTATGTCTCTTGGTGTTTTTCATCCAAAGCCAGAAGCAAGTTTAAAGAAAATAGTATTGTTGCCTGCCACAGTTGTATTTAATGGACCTTAGGGGAAGAATTAACATTTATCCCGATGTAAAA